>NC_081840.1:29496511-30851911 GCF_963259705.1 Myotis daubentonii | reverse complement strand
CAAATAAATACTATCTAATAAAGGCCCCACTAAATTTTGGTACCTGAACAATCACCATATTCATACATTCATTCATTCAATAAACACTTATTCCATATCTCCTTACACGCCGGACACTGCTAGCTCTCTCAATCAGAGCCGAAATGACTGAGGATAAAACCAGAAAATGAAACTTATGCCCAGATCCTGTCAAAGCATTTGGCAACCTTTGATTATCATAAGTCTTTCAGATTCAGAGACTCTGTTCTGTCCAAAGCAGCGCCTTTTCGGCTAACCGGAGTGGGCCATAATCATAAAACTTTGTAGTTAAAGCCATGCTCAGTTTATTACACAGCTACATTGCACAAAAACACTCTTCATTTTTAAAAAGTTCTTTAAAAGGATATTTAAGATACAAACCAGAAAATAAAAAGGAATGAGTATGAAGTGATTTTATGAGTTAGCACCATTTTATATACAGGGTGTCCAAAAAAAATGTATGCACACTTTAACAGCTGATAACTCACTCAATTTTTCACTCCTTTTCAGATTTAACTGATTTGAAATAATGAGTGAAGCCAGACTAAGCTCTGAACTAAGAAAATTTATCCTAAAGTTCCATTAGACTTTTTTTATGGGGATACATAAAAGAGAAAACTTATGGTACAAAACCAGCAATAGTAGACAAATTGAGGGTGCACAAATACCGAATGAAATTATTTTTAATGTTTGCCATTCCATTGCTTCCTGTTATCAGCAGTGCCTGTACCAGAACAGTCATCAGTTTGAAAACAGGCATTGACAAAAAAAATTATTCATTTCTGTAGATTCTTTTAAATTTTGAAAATGAACTGTATGTTAACAAACACTGACTTTATAATCATTCAAAGTGTATATACATTTTTTGGGACACCCTCATGAAGATTTCCCTTCCTCACTGAAAGGATGGTTTCACTCAACAGGAACTCATTGAGCAGGGAAGATGTGAAGGGAGCACTTATCCTAGCCCGTGGTCAGCAAACTGCGGCTTGCGAGCCACATGCGGCTCTTTGGCTCCATGAGTATGGCTCTTCCACAAAATACCACCTGCGGGTGCGTGTACAGTGCGATTGAAACTTCGTGGCCCATGCGCAGAAGTCAGTGTTTGGCCTGGGTGAGTCTATTTTGAAGAAGTACTGTTGATATTTGGCTCTGTTGACTAATGAGTTTGCCGACCACTGTCCTAGACCATGGGAATTCAATCATGAATGGACATGAATCCTGACCTCAAGGATGGAAATATCATAACAACTATCAATTACCAAGTGCCTACCATGTATCAGCACTGGTCTGAGCATTTCATATATATCACCTCTCAAACTAATCCTGCAAGGCAGATATTATCACCACTTTACGGATGAGCAAACTGAGGCTCTAAGATCATTTGTCCAAGGTCACCTAACAGGCAAGGAAAATTGGCTGGAATTCTAGGACTGGCTGGCTCACAAACCTATCCACTTTCCATGACTCTACCCTGCTGGACACGCAATATCTTTGTCTTCATCGTCAATCTACCTAGCCTCCCATGCTACCTTTATATTTCCAACCTGGCCATAGCTCTGTACGTTGTCCCAAGCAAACATACCTGCAAAATGACTTAGGAAGGAAAAATACAAAGGGAAGAAAAAAATAAATATCAAAATTCTTTTTTTTTTTTTTAACAGATAGATGGGGGTGGGGGAGAGAACAACTATAGGGGACTGTCTTTTGCTTCAATAAAGCTGAAATCAAACAGTATATACATTTACAGTGTCCTGCCTCAACTGAAGCTCTCATTGTTAAGTCTTAGAGTCTTTATTTAAAATCTTTAAAATAAAAAGTAAGAACTCAAGGTAGAAGAGAAACATCAAGCATCTACCAGCTCAGGAAGATAACTTGGAAAGGAGAATTCTGATTGGCATTCCAATTCAACCACACTTACTAGACTCTGAACTGCCAGTTATTTCTTGGAACCTTGGTCCCCTCATTCTATACCTACTTCAAAATTATATGTACATGTTGCTTTTGTGAATATTTTCATTCACACTTATTTTATTTGAATTTATTATGAAAGGAAAAACATCCACTTCTCTCAATAGAATCTGAAGACATATCAATGACAACATGCATTATCAATGAGGTAAGTATGAGAAATGAGTGGTTTGGACATTGTAATAAACATAACTTCCCAAATTCTCTAGATCTAAATAAAGACTAAATACAGGTTTCCCTGCTAATCAAAATTATCAGTGCTCAACAAACTCATAATTTCAGTTCATAAAAATAGCGTTAGGTAAAAACTCACAGATGAAGAAAAATTTCTAACACATGTAAAATTCATATTCTAAGCCACCTGCTGCAAAGATACTTTTGCAAAACTCCTAGCAACATCGTTAGATATTTTTTTAGATTCTTTCTTTAATTTTTTTCAATGTTCCCACTCAATGAAACATGTTAAGTTACCTGCTATTTCCTATCTGTCCAGGTAACATTCACCAACCGCTTAGCAACCACCAACAATCCTTCCCCATGATTCACAGTAATAATGTTCAGTGTCATCACACATATCCATCTCCCCAATCTCCCCCAACACATCACCCATACCAACTGGGGAAGACAGGTGAACACAAGGTTTTAACATCTGCCATAGAGCAAAGCCGCTCACACCTGGCTAGACTAGTCCTTGGGTCTGGTAGTATACTGACTCTGACAGCTTCCAAATGTTACTTCACTCAAAAATACTTTTTAAATGCTTTTTAAAGTTCATTAGCAAATGCAATATATACTGATATATTGTTTCACTTAAACATTTTAGTCTATGATAGACTTAATGGAGTTTAAAAAACAAATAGCCACTTCCCTAAATATAAAATACAGAAATAAATCATCTTTAAAAGATCCACTTTAGCCCAGCTGGCGTGGTTCAGTGTTTGAACGTCGACCTATGAACCAGGAAGTCATGGTTCCATTCTCCGTCAGGGCATATGCTGAGTTGCTGGCTCAGTCCCTAGTGTGGGGGTATGCAGGAAGCAGCCAATCAATGATTCTCTCACATCATTGATGTTTCCATCTCTCTCTCTCTCCTTCTCCCTTCCTCTCTAAAATCAATAAAAATATCTTAAAGGGGAAAAAAAGATCCACTTGAAACCCAGATCTTAAAATACCATCAGTAGTATTTATAAATAAATAATAATAACGTCAACGAAGACAGCTAACGTTTATATAACACCATGATCTGGAACCTACTCTAAACATTAGCTATATTAACTTAATCCTCAAAATCACCTTATGGAGAAGTTTTTGATCTCTCATCTTTTTCAAATGAGTCAAGCAAAACTTCATGACTATCTCACCAAGAAAGACACAAATAACTATGATACCCTAATGTGAAAAACTTATTCTCTTTAGAGATAGTACAGAATTATAAACAACCTTGCTAAAAAATAACAGGGGAGTCTTTCTAGACAAAAAATGTAGGTGTAGTGTTCTACTTACATTACCATGCAAAAGAAAAATAATATTCCATTAAGTAAAACCTTAATATAATTTCACCAATACTATATTGATATTAAATATAAACTTGCACTCACAAGATTGCACATTATTTGACTAATCATAAAATGATTCTAAAATTATTTTGAAATTCATTAACCATTAAGGTACAAGAGTGGTCATTTAAGGACGACTGTCAAAGGCTCCAAACTCCACAGTCCTTTTACTTATTTTGTTGGACTCTCCCACAGGTCAGGGCTTCCCTCTTATGTAAACCATCTCAAATCCAGTTCTGCTTCAAGCACTGGTACAGAACGAAAAGACTCACTCCACTCAATTTTCACCACCCACAGAAGGCAGCACAGATAACACAAAATAATTTAAATCATAATAGCTCGAGAAATTTTAAAATTAGCAAGTGACAAGGAGGTGGATTCAATTTTTAACTTCATTCAAATTATCAAATTTTAAATACTTTCAATTATTTATTTTTCCAATCTTCATAGTAACCATAACATCACCAGTGTTAATTGCTTTGCCTAACTGTACTTCTTTTATTGTTGCTTGCATCCTCATTTAATGAACTTCAACTGGTGCTGACAGTAATTCTAGCTCTAATCTTCTAAACATTTATTCTTTTAATGAATTCAATCTATTGTATTATGTCCCCACTATTCCAAGCAGCAGTTCATAACCCAGTGAATTAAAACACATGAAAACTTAAGATTATAAACTCAGTAACACAGGGCCACCTATAGAGCATATAGCTGGACGTGCAGATGGATTTTATTTAAATTTAAAAGGACATTTTGTACATTTCACATTTATAGTCTGAAAGTAAATTGGTAATATTATGTTTTTTAAATATATTTTATTGATTTCTTACAGAGAGGAAGGGAGAGGGATAGAGAGTTAGAAACCTCGATGGGAGAGAAACATCGATCAGCTGCCTCCTGCACACCACCTACTGGGGATGTGCCCACAACCAAGGTACATGCCCTTGACCGGAATCGAACCTGGGACCTTTCAGTCTGCAGGACGATGCTCTATCCACTGAGCCAAACCAGTCAGGGCGGTAATAATATTTTAAAGGAAGCAATAATTAAGTGGTTTGTTTTCAAAGAAACTTCAGTATCATCGAATGACAAGCACGATGTTACCATAAACAAGAAAAAAGAACTTTTTCAATTCCAAATCCAACAATAAGACTATCTCAGAGTAATCTTCCAGTTATTTTCAAAGAAACCTCAGTATCATAAAATGACAAGCACGATATTACCATGACAAAAGAACTTTTTCTAATTCCAACTCCAATGATAAGCCTATCTCAATATAATTATAATGCTATTAATCATCACATAGAACAAAAAAAACTTAAGTACAACACTGGAACATATAAGCATGAGGGGAAAATACTATCCCTCACGACTGGGTAAGGAGTTTATGGGTAATTTATATATTCTATAGTTGTATATTTACAGATATGTACAAGGACAGGATCAAGGACAAATTTTAACCCAACCTCAATGATTTGGTCCTGACAATGTAAACAGCACCATCAGTTTCTGACCTCCAGCTATAATAATGGCCTATAATGACTTTTTGAGAAGAAGAACATCAACCTTCTTGATGAACTCATTACTGTGTTCCAAGGGCAGTGCCTGGTGCGTCATACTGCTCAGAAATTTGATGAATGAACTGACTGGATTATACAGCCCACAGAACAATTACAAAAATTAGAATGTAAGGCCCTTGGAAGAGACTATTTAGCCAGGCCATATGTAGACTCCTTTTATTGCTGTTTGCTTCATATATACTTGAAAAGCATTTGCACTTGATTTATTTCATTCAAGCAGCACCATAATTCAAGAATATGAGTACAGGGTCTACTACTCCTAAGCCCAAGGGCATCTAAAGTATACATCATTTCTAGAACATCCCACTAACCCAGAAAAGCCTAAATAAATTCCACCATTAGCTGAAATGCCTTTTACAATGTTAAGATATAAATCTAAACACAAGAAACTATATATAGCTCTATCCAAAGTTTTTTAAGGAAAAACTAAACCTAGTTAGTGAAGTACACTTTCTCAACATCCTAAGGTTATGTCAAAGTTCCTCATACCTGAAACCTTACAGACAGATCTCCCCTTATATCCAGCCACATCCAAGTAAATTTCAGAACTAAGTTTTAGAACGTCATCTTAACTGTTTTTGATTAAAATATCCTTAAGTTTCTTAAAGTGAAAGGAATATTATTTCTAGATGACTGGTTACTGTTAAAAACACCAGTTCACTGTATTAGTTGTAGATGGAGATCAAATGTAGATGGAAGCACAGAAGGACAGGGCAGAACAGAGAGCCCAAAAATGTCCTTCATTTTTTTAAAATATATTTTATTGATTTTTTTTACAGAAAGGAAGGTAGAGGGATAGAGAGTTAGAAACATGATGAAAGAGAAATCTCGATCAGCCGCCTCCTGCACACCCCCTACTGGGGATGTGCCCACAACCAAGGTACATGCCCTTGACCGGAATCAAACCTGGGACCCTTCAGCCTGCAGGCCCACGCTCCATCTACTGAGCCAAACCGGTTAGGGCTTTTTTTTTTTTTTTTTAAATGTCCTTCATTTTTAAAAGTCCCGTGTATCAATCTGCTTTCAAGTCATTTTGACTTTTGTTCACAAATCTGTAAAAACACCAGTCCTTTTGATGCATCACTATCTTTTTGGAAAATTAACTTGACGAGACAAAGATTGAAGTAGCTTCCTGACCCTCAAAAGAAACTCATTTTTGCTACAAATGTCCCTGGATTCCAAAATAGTCATTCAAAAAGAAAGTGTTATATGCCTATAACATGCAAGTCACACGATATCTGTGACTTCCAAACTGATAATTTCTGAAAGCTCCTTAGAAGCCTGAACCCACTCAGAAGTCTCACTGTATGTCCTTATAAAATGTGACAGAGTTGTACCTCCTTCTATTTCCAGATATCCTCTTCTAAGGATGCTTTTGGTAAAAAAGGGTAATTCAAAAGCCTGTATCTTCCTTATTAGAAGACAGTGCTTTTCCTGAAATGATGCCAAGTCCCAATTTTCTCCATGTTCTTTTTAATGTTTTACCATCTTACTTTGAACAGTGTTCCAGGCACAAACAACCACGAATTAATTAAATTAAAATATATCATCACCATAAAAATGAAAGTCTTTCATGGTACCCACATGAATGGATGAACTTCGGCCAGATCTCTCCCCTTACAACACTTCGTGTTCTGAAACAAGATCCAGGTTCAGAGGAGTAACTCCAGGAAAGATGGATGACAAACAGAATGATAACAGAAGAATATTTATTAAGCAACCCAACACACATTAGGCAGTTTACCCACCTGATCTCACCCTTCACTACCACCTCGGAAAGTATCAGTCCCATTTTATAAGAATAGAAATTGAAGCTCCAACACTCAGTTCACCAAGCTCAGTTCACCAAGCTAAGATAATCGCCTGGACTTGAACCTATACCAGGGGTGGGCAAACTTTTTGACTCGAGGGCCACAATGGGTTCTTAAACTGGACCGGAGGGCCGGAACAAAAGCATGGATGGAGTGTTTGTGTGAACTAATATAAATTCAAAGTAAACATCATTACATAAAAGGGTACGATCTTTTTTTTTTTTTTTTTAGTTTTATTCATTTCAAATGGGCCGGATCTGGCCCGCGGGCCGTAGTTCGCCCACGGCTGACCTATACCCTTTCCTATAACAAGCTAATTCCCCTAAATGGAAAGATGAATGGTAAAGGACACCACTGTCAGAATGCCACCAGTTTACCAAACCCTAACCTCCCTGTGGCTGACATGCCTTTACTTTGACAGCATTTGAGTCCTACAGGAGTCCAGAGCAGCATCTTCCCCCTCCCCACCATTGTGAGGTGCTGGCTTTCCTTCCTGCCTGCCTCTTGGCTACACTGAGGCCCACTACTCTACCCTGAGTCTTCCCCATCATCACCTACCTATAGCTTCCCACAGTGCTACTGCCTGCCTGGCTGCTCTTCCCTTCTTTCTCTCTGCTTCTCTTTCTTAGCACTTCAGTATCCTCACAATTTTCAGGTTCCTTCCAAACATAGTAAGATGATTCACTTAGTACATAATCCCAGCCCAGCGTGAGCAAGATGGCAATTAGCTCCCATGCTCACCTGTGTTCATCTACTGCTAGTGCACATAATAGGCACTGGCTCTGGAACCTGACGGGCCTGGGGTCCCAACCCTGACTCTCTCTGCAGGACTGGGCAAGTTACTTGGCTCAGTTAAGTGCAGACATTCTGTTCTTGGTGTTGTTGGGAAGCTCATATATTACATCGCCTGGCACACAGCAGAACCAACAGCCACTGCTTCTCTTCTGCTTCTAAACTATTTATTCACCAGCAAAGACAACTTGAGTTTCTCCTCCCAACTTCTTCCAGGTCCCCAGCTATTCCAGGAAAATGCTTTTTCACAGGTACACTCAATTTTACCATTGGTAGTCCTAGTTACCTAGCTTAATTTTTCAAGCAACCCCCCTATAGTCATGCAGTAACTTCTACCTTCAAACACCTTTTAAAATTCTTTCTGACATAAAAAAGAATTAAAAATCAGGAGAGACATGCAGAAGAAACCTCTTGTCATGAGGTCTCCTTTCTACAGAAAGGGATTATATGACAAGTTCTCTCTTTCTGCTCTGAGGGAGGAAATGATGCCTACCACCCAAAGCAGCAGTTCCCTAGCCTTTGGAGAAACTCCTCCGAAAATCTGCTGAAAGCTCTAAAGCCTTTGCCGTGAAAAGTGTCAATCTGCACAAAGACATAAAATACCATCTAGAACTTCAAGAGGGTCAAGGGCCCTCTGAAACCCACCCACCAACAGCAAGGTAAGAGCCCTGGACAAAGAACCACCTATGACACTCCTGAAAGTGGCAAAATCCTCAATTCAGATTTTGTTTCTTTGAAGTGCAATAAATTCAAAAACCTGGACAAAAACCTCAAGAAGGTAAAGGAAGAAATTTTCTCATTCACCTCTTCACCTCTCTCTGTGGCTCAAAAACAAAATGCTACAAAACTAACAAGGCTCAAAACCTGAAGAGGCGGTTCACTCTTAGAAGCAAAATCTCAAAATGTGCTCAGGGCCAGTGCATGTATTGGGGATGAGCAAGGAAAAAGGAGGTACAAAATTAAGAATTAAACTCTTTCCATTTTATTTTTCAATATCATCCTTTAGAACTCCCTTTGTTCATGTATGTTCTTAAGAAGCATCACATATTTGTGTAATAGCACAAGTATGCAATGTATAAATAGATATATAGGGTATTCCCAAAAAATGTATACACACTTTAACAGCTGATAGCTCAATTTTGAAAATGAAATGCATTTTAATAAACATTGCCTTTATAATTATTCAAAGTGTGTGTACATTTTGGGGGACACTTTGTATATGTTATTTTTACTGATAGGAGTAACCAATTACAAAAAATGTTTGGAGACCCTGTCCTAGTAGACAACTGCCAATTAAGTTATTTAACAAAAATGTTATCTAGTAATTCTCCACAAACGGAATTTACCTTGAAAATAAATTACATTTGCCATTTTAAGTTCTTATTCCTGAAATCAGAAGTCAGTGTGAAACTGATGTTGACTAAATAGTAATGCTAAGATTGCTCCAAAAGAACTAGTTCTCCTTTTCGCTTTAAAAGTCTAATTCTCACAGCTATACATACATGCTCCATATTTTTCTTCCTTAAATGAAAATAATCCATGTAATGTATTAAAAAAATAGAAATCAACTAAAAAACACTGATAAGCCTTTTCTATTACACAGTTCTTCCTATGCTTATAATAATTAATATTCAACTCGATGTACCCAGTACTGAGCTAAATGTTTTACCTACTTGAAGGCACTGAGTCTCTGAGGTAAATTCTAATATGCTCCTAGGGGTTGGGAGGGAGAAGGGGGTCCTAATATAAAGTGACAGGAGAAGATTGGACTTTGGGTGGTGGGCACATGGTGCAATATACAGGTTTGTAACATAGAAACCCATATCTGAAACCTATATGTTCATGTTGACCAATGTTACCCCAATAAATTTAATAAATAAATATATTTTTTAAATAATACTACTACTCTCCTAATTTTGGAGATTTTCAAAAAAAACATTGCTTAGAGGTCACATAGCTATGTGTGACCCAAGGCCTCTATTCTTACCTCAGGAAGGCCGCCTGCCTCCCGTAGGTAATATATATGTTACATATATTAAGTATACATTATTATATATTAGGTAACAATATAATAATTGTTGTTCAATCAATATGTTCCTATGCTTAAATCTACTGTAACCTAATAATAAGATCCCTACTTATTTTCATAAAATCTTCAAATACAAAGGGCAGAAAAATATGTTTAAATAGTAAAAGAGGATGTCATCACTGGTAAAGAAACCAGAGCTACGTTAGTCAGCCTTTTCGAAATAATCTAGAAACTTTACTGTTCTTTTTCAAGCACTACAAAATCTAATTAATATTAAAAGCTAACATTATAAAATAAAAGATTTGACAAAAGAAAATTTGATCATAAAACCCTGCTCTAAAAGCATTATAAACTTCAGGTATGCTATTCTCTCAAACTGTATTTTTTAAAAGTCTGGTGATCTGATCAACTCATGATTCAGTGCCCAAACAGCAGCACAAAAATGGGGTTTCACTGCACTTACCATCTTAACTTCTGTAAAATGTAAATGATGAATCCCCTTAAGTAAAAGGAATCGCTCTTAATATGTCATATATGAAATCCACTCTACCCTCTTACCACAAGATACCACTGAATTTTCAACTTGAAACATGGAGAATTTCCAGAGCAAAAAACCATTCTCAGGAGTTTAAGTGAATACTCAGCAAATTGATCCCTCTATAAATAAAAAGTCTTCATTAAACAAGGTTATAATTTTGTATAAATTACAAGTTAAAATTTTCATGTCCTGGATTTGGGGGAAAAGTTTTTTTAATATTTAGGGAAGAAAAATAAATATCTATCCTACTATTACTAATAACCTAGATGTCAAATAACAATGTTCATTCATTTACTAACAAACACTTATTGAATGCCAACTATGTACTAGGCACTAGTGTAGGAACTAGAGATAAGAGAAATAAGGTTCCTAAACCAAAGAAGATTATATTCTAACTGGAGGCCCAATGCATGAAATTCATGCATGGGTAGGGTCCCTACACCTGGCCAGCAATCACGGCCAATCTGTGGGGCAAACGGCGGGGCAACTGGGGGCGGGAAGGAAGGGGGAGAGAAAGAGAGGGGGGAGGAAGGGGGCTCCCCACTGTTGGCACCCACCTTGGCCGGCCTGGTGCCGTCCACTCGCCACCAGTGTCACCACAGCCGCAGGGCGCCTCTCTCTGCCGGGTGTCCCACCCAGCAGGGTGATGGGGCTCCCCCCCACCCCCACCCTCACCCCCACTGGCACCTGCCTTGGCTGGCCTGAGGCCTGCAGGCTGGGGTCAGCTCCTGCATTGAGTGTCTGCCCCCTGGTGGTCAGTGCGCGTCATAGCAACCAGTCGACAGGTTAACTGTCTGCCCCCTGGTGGTAAGTGCATGTCATAGCGACTGGTCAACCGGTCGACTGTCTGCCCCCTGGTGGTCAGTGCATGTTATAGCAAACAGTTGAGCAGCCTTAGCATATCATTAGCATATTACACTTTGATTGATTGAACAGCCGACTGGTCGACTCAACACTTAGCATATAAGCATTTATTATATAGGATATCAGAGTAAATAAGTAACTAAAGAATCCAATGTATGCCTCCCAACTTTGTATTTCAAGCATGGTTA
The DNA here is from genome assembly GCF_963259705.1 of Myotis daubentonii. Lineage (NCBI taxonomy): Eukaryota > Metazoa > Chordata > Mammalia > Chiroptera > Vespertilionidae > Myotis > Myotis daubentonii. The sequence goes on along the minus strand of NC_081840.1, from coordinate 30,840,564 downwards.
ATTTTATCCCTAGAGTTTTTCCTTCATTTTTCTTCCTAAGTTTCATAAAGACTATTTTTTTTCTTTAAGCAAAATCTTTAGCCAGAATATTCCCCTCCCCTCCCAACTCATAAAACCTCATCTTTACTAACTGGTAAACATACCATCTTTACAATAACCAGTATTCATTTAGTGTCCACTGATTTCAAGTATAAATATTAGAATCCCATTTATAAATCTTCCTCCCTTTAAAAAAAAAAAAAAAATGTTCACTTGGAAAAAAATACAAGCTTAAAATATCCTAAGCTAAATTTTAAGGATCATCTAGTCAATCTAGTTTTTCCTATAATAACTTCTGGTTTCACAAACTGTTACAGAAATACATGTTCATGAATGAACTAGCAAACCAGGTTTTGATTTCCTCTAAGCCACTATAGTGCCTTATGTTGTGCATGTCCCCTTTCTCTTCCCTCTTAAGTGCGAGGCAGACAATACTCTACCTTTTAAAGGTAGATTCTGATAGATTGCATGACATAGATGTTATGTTTCAACACATTTCAAACAATGCCTGTTCATAAACATAAAGCAAACAGATAAAATTTTAAAAAGGAACCAAAAGTATCCACCTACCTAAACAAAAGTTGAAAGGTCTAATTTAAAAAAACAAGTTCATATTAAAAAACTAGTCCTTAATTTATTCCAATGTAAAGAGAAAAATATTATTAAACAAGTATGATCATCACATATACTTTATATTTGTACTATCTGAAAACAAGAATGCATGTAATCAATTACTACATTATCCATCTTTTTATTGATTTTTAAAAATGAAATCTTTCAAACATCATTTTTTATATGTAAGTTAATGGTACCATCTCCTCTATTAGGTCTACTTCCTGTAATTAAGACTGTACAATTTGAAATTATCATTGCACACAACGTGTACATCAAAATGTCAAATGAAAAATACAGACCCAGACATCTTAAACTTTCTCTAGCAGTCAATTTTCCTACTTATCAATGTGAGAGATCCTCCTGATAATAAGTTGTTGTTTTTTTTCATTTATCCACAACTATTTATATTAAATTGAGCCCTTTAAAAGGAAAAAGGGTGTATCTGGTCACACACCAATAACTTCAACAAGTCTGAAATCTCCCATCCCTCAATTTGTGACACAAAAATTTAACAAATATGAAACTCTACAAAAAGGAAATTATATATAGCTTTAAAAAGATCAACTGAAAAGGAATCCATCACCTGGTCATGAGCCTTACCTTTCAGCAGTGGCAGAGGTGTTAACTCAATAGGCTTGCCTTGAGACCTAAACTGTGAGGAACTTTGCGACCTCTTCTGTCTGGCTTTTCTGACGGACTTCCGAGAAAATCCGTCTACTTTATCCACTGATGGAGGAGTAGTTGGTGCTGAGGACATATCCCTACTGAAGAGAAAGAGGTAACATAAATATATTCCCAAGGCTAAAGCATAAATGTGAGTTGCATAAATTCTAAAATTCCCATATACAATATTCATGAAAATGGGACTATGTAATAAAGAAAGCAAATAAAATCAACTAAGTCATTCATGTTCAATGAGAAAACATAAAAATTTGGTGGAAAACAGAAGTAATATAACTACCATATATGTAATACTGTAATTCTAATGTATTATGCTGTTCCTGCTATGATAAGCATTAAAGATGCTCATTTAGACTTGAAGAACTCCATGCTATCTACTCATTTTCTAACTACAAAGCTCTTCTCATCTTGAGATTCCTGAAGTAATGTTGGAACTATTCTGCAGCTGGAAAACTTCCATTAATACATTTTCCCAAGATATTTAATATTATGAATGGGCTCTGCAGTTGAAACCCGTATGCTACTTCAAGCATCCACACCAATGTATCGCAGCAAGTGACATTTACAATTACTGAAACTATCTAGGCATGACTTTTAATGCAATGTGCTGGCTGTGTTTGCTATGATAAACTACAACACACTGCAAATAAGAACAGGCTAGATTACTTTAAACAGAACACATAAAAGGCATAATTAAGATCATTTCAAAGACATCTTTTTTAATGAAGGCATCTTAAGTTATTAAAGCTTAATAAACTATGATGAAATCATGCACCAAAGTTGAAATGAGAACTTAAATTCACAGCCCACTTAGACAACCAAGCTGAGTTCCCTTGAAGTTCATTATCAAATATTGATTTTCATTCCATCAAACTGATGAAACTGAACAGTTCTTTTGGATTTTTTTAATCCTGTCAAATTCTTAAAATGAAGGCTATTTCCTAAAAGTAACGTGTTGAGCTCAATTTCATTCAACAATTTAAACAGATGCCATTATTTCCATGCAAGATTAATGGCAGACTGGGATAGAAATAATGTATATGGGGGAAATGCCGTCACTCCAAACATTAAGACAAATGTTTTTTAATCTCTAAATGAAAGGGTAAGGTAGTTTCTTCCTGAACCTGTAAGAATAATCTGACAAAGTAAAAATAACAAAAACATTAAAAAACACACGAACAAAAAAAGCACACAACACCATATGATATTGAGGGTTGAAATTCTGGTTCTCTTTTTTTTAAAAAAAAAAGTTTTTAGAAATTCATCTGTTAGTCTTAGGTAATATGTGACAGATTCAAAATGGAATTGTAACCTATGTATGACCACAGAAGAAGGAAGATCACTTAAAATTTTTCATAATGACTGGATCAGCGACAAGATTCCACATCATATTTGTACACTGTAAATTCAGGGGCCGCTTTTCCCATCTGGCATGTGAATTGTTTAGATTTCATTTAACCGTAACAACCCAATTATTTCAGTAAATCCTGCTCCTCCACTACTCTTTTTATCTCTTCTTTATTCCTCATCTCCCACTTGTAAAAGTGGTTTATTGATAGCAATTTTTTTTTTTAATCCCCTGGCCCTTATGTCCGCGGCCAAGAATCGACGTCAAGGATCTCACGCCTGAAGCGCTGCAGAACTGAACGTGCAGCGGCAGCGGGGCGAAGCCCGGGGAAACAGGTTTCGCCTGGACCGCGGCGCCCGCAGCCTCATCCTCTCAGCATCGGGCATGTCCCAGGCTCGGGGGCAGCCAAAGGCGGCGGCGGGTGGAGAGCCGCGGGGAAGAGGTTCGTCGGGAGAGAGAGCTCACAGACCCACTTTGCTCCCAGCCACCCCCGCCCCAAGCCCTGAAGATCGGCGGCCACCGAATCCTCACCACCCCGATCTCCCTTTTCCTCCCCGCCCCGTCGGGGGATCAGGGGTCGGAGAACACGCCTCCAATGCCGGAAGGTGGAGAAAAGCGGTCAGGGGGGAAGAGTGCGGGAGAGGCATCGTCCGAAGCATTTGCAGGTAAATCAGACAAGTGGGACGGGCCCTCCTCTCTCTCCCGCACCCCGGCCCACCGCACTCCTCGCCTGCCCGGGTCAGGCCTTCCCGAGGCTGGTGCCCCGCAGGCTGCCCAGGAAGACGGGGAGGAAGCGGGGAAGCGGGCGAACCCCGGTGCTGGAGGGACGAAGTTACCTTGAAGCTTCTGGGGAAGAATCCGAAGATGATCTGTGGCTTTGAGGGGCGGGAGACGCGCGAGAGGGCCGCAGCGGGGGCGGGTGGCGGGACCCCGACTTGCGGGAGGAGGTCCGGACAGCGGCAGGGAGCCCGGGGCAAAGGCTGTCCGGCGCGGCGTCCCTCCTGTTCCGCGGCGGCGGCGGCGCCTCTAGGCCTCACGGCCGGTCCTGAACCTCAGCGCTCCGGCGGCGGCGGCGGCGGCCTCACGATCCTCCCCCACGGGCCCGTCCCATCAAATCGGCACCGACCCCGTTGCGGCTCCGCCGGTGGCTCCTCGCTCACATTCCCGGCGGGCGGCGCCTCAGCTCGTTGCCCCGGACCTGGAGGCGGCGGCGGCGGCGGCGACGTGGGGAGGGGGAAGGGAAGGAGGAAGACTGGATCCGCAGCGGCAGCAGGCGAAGGAGGAGGAGCCGCTGGAGCTGGAGCCGCCGCTGCCAGAGTCGCCGTTCGGTACCCGCAGTGGGTGCCCGTCAATGCCCCTTTCTCTCTCCTATTGTCAATATCACCGGGCGGCTGAGTCCATGGCACACGCGCAACCGAACCTTCTGGCCAGCAGCGCCCGCCCCCGGCGCCCACTCACTGGATGCTTCAAACGGGAAGCGAGGCCTCATTGGCCGCCGGCCGCCTTCACTCCCATGCCAGCATGTGCGGCTGAGAGCCGGTCAGGGATTGGCGGCTGGGGGGCGGCGACAGGGGAGGGTGGGAAGTGAGGAGAGCGAGGATTGGGCTGAGGGCGAGGGACCCGGATGCAGCCGCGAGCTTGGGCCGCGCTGCCGAGGATTGGGCTGAGGGCGAGGGACCCGGATGCAGCCGCGAGCTTGGGCCGCGCTGCCGCCGCTTCCGCCAGTAGGCTGGGTGGCTTGAAGAGGGTGGTCAGTGCCGCCGCCGGGCCTGAGAGCTGCTCCCTAAACCCGGGAGGTGTGCGATGGGCAGATCAATGAAATGGGTTTCCACGCATTGCGGAATCTCTGGGCGGCGATGTCTTCAACCTGAGGATTCCAAGGCCACGATCGGCTAAGGGTGGGGGCACCCCCGGCTGGAATTCCGCCCCCTTCAGAGGCGCTAGGATGACCCTTCTGGGCTCGAGGAGCCCCGCTCAGAATAGAAAGCAGCGCCGCGTAGACAGAAATAAGATCTCCACCCGCGCCGGTGTCCATGGGCCCCTTGCAGCCTGCTGCTGTGGAACCCCCGGCAGTCGCTCCCCGCCGAACCTTGTAGGAGACCTGGCACCGAAATCTGAGCCCCTGGGGCCTGGCCAAGGGTTGGGTATCGCTTCCAATTCTCTCTCACCTCGTCTCCTTTTCCCTAAACCTCTTTTTTGAATATCAGCTCCCTGGCCCTCCGGCAAGCCTTGTTGGAGGGCGGCTCGGTGTAGCTTCTGCAAGTGGGGACGCTGACCACGCTCCGCACTCATTCATCGGGATCCCCCGCGCCGGCCCTCCGCCTGCGCGGAGCTCGGAGAAACCCCCGCGCCCAACTGTAGGAACCTGGGAGCTTTGAATGGGCCGGCGGATTGGAAGGAGTTTGTGGAGAAGCCTTGACTTAACTCTAGAACAAGCGATAAAATATTTAGAAATGTGTTTGCGTCCTTGGCGACCCCTAGGCCAAATGGTGCGTTTCCAGAGAATATTCTTGGACACTCACTCTATTTGGATGCACTCTACATACCTCTTTTGCAGCGGGGGTGGGGGGAAGCGGGGCGGGGAGGGAGGGCAAAAAGGAAACGAAAAAAAGGAAGAAAATTCTTAATGCTAACTTCAAAGTCAGGGTACTGACTGTTCAAAACTTAGTAAATGGCCCTGGCCGGTTTGGCTTGGTGGACAGAGCCTCTGCCTGATTGCGGTCAAGGGCACATGCCTGGGTTGCGGGCTCAATGCCCAGTGGGGGGCTTGCAGGAGACAGCCAATCAATGGTTCTTTCTCAACATTGATGTTTCTATTTCTCTCTGCCTCTTCCTTCCTCTATAAAATGAATAAAAATAAAATAAAAAATAAATAAAATAAAAGCCCCAAAAGGAGGGGGTCTATTTCCCCCCCCCAAAAAAAAAAAAACCTTAGTAAATTGGGGGAGGGGAATAAACATCCATAATCCCTCAACCACTGTTAGCATTTTAGTGTACTTCCCTCCAGTATTTTTTTTCTTTTAATATGCCTTGTCCTGTAGCCTAGTTTGTCCCCTCGGTATTATATCATGTTTTCCATACATCCATATCTATTTCCATAGGAAATAGAACCATACATAAATAAAACTATATATACTGTATGTGCAAGTGGTGACAAAAAAAATGCATTGCATTTCTCTTGTTTATGTTAACCATCAAGTTTTACACATTTCTATGCTCATTCCCAGAAATGGATCCTGAGCAGGAAAGAAAATTTTTGTGCCATGAAAGATAAAAAATATTCCTGTTTTGAACTGAACTGGGGACAGGAAAAGATGGCTCTCAGGTGAAAGCAGGCTCCCCCTACTGACTCCAAATGATTGGCCACTTTTAACCGCCCATTTTTGCTCTGACAAAGTTCATCACCATAAGGCCCTATAAAATTGGCTAAAATACCAGTCTCCTACCTTAAAGAAACTTAAATTTCCACATCTCAATTTCTTTTACCAGTCTTTATGAAAACACTGTCCAAGAACTTGTTTACTCAATCTCTGATTGAAGGTAAATGCAGAATTGAAGGAAGATTTTAAAGCCAACTCAATTTCCCTTGGCAACAGTTGAACCGTTAAAGAGTAGTGCACGTTTGAAAAGCTCACAGCTGTTGCTTAGAACATTTCACATTTTGTAGAGTGGGAATTTTGCTTGCAAATTATGGGTCTCTATAAAGACAATTCATTTCCAAACTGTTTCACTTTCTATAAAATGGCAGAGTAACTAAAATGAGCAGGCCTTTTTAAATCAAAACATCCTTGCCGATGTGAGAAACTGTTCTTGAAACTGTACCTCCTTAATAGTTTCTAAAGGAAGTCCATGTATCCAAGGAGTGTGTGTACTCCAGGAATAGTGCAAGGCAATCCATTTGGGATGTAGGAGAAGAAAATATGAGGACATCTATGTATGCTTAATTCATATTGGGGGGGAGGAGGGAAGCATTAAGCTCAACTAATATTTTATATACAGAATGAATATATAGCTCTGCACTCCATCTGTGGAATGGTTTCTTGGCCTAGTGGGAGTTACCCATTTCCAGAGGTTGGGTGTGGTGGTCCGATCAGTCAGTCTCTGCCAACTTGTAGTGACACTGAAGTTTACTAGGTCCAGTTAAGTGGATTTACTGATTATATTATCTACGTTTCATTAAACAAACTCATAGAAAACAGACAAGTGACTTTACCAGAGTCCCCTGCAAAGAAACCACAGGAAAACAAATGACAGAACTGACACTTCTAGTATCAGCTCTTAGACAGCCACATTTTGAAGTTAAAATAACAGCCTAGTAAATCCAACCAAATTTCACTTAAAAAGATAACTCATCAAGAAGATTATCTGAAATGTGGATGTATAAGCTTTATCATTAACAATGAACTTCACCCTAGGCATATATTGTATTTGAGGTATAAGCTAATGATGGTAGCATATGTATATACTTTATGAATAAATATACATACAGTATATTTGGTTAAGAACTCCTTAAGAATATACTTGGGGGAATGAATGATCAAAAACTGTGTAGATAATACAAAATGAAATACATTATAGCCATCTGGGAAGCCATTATCAAATGACAAAACACTGTCCATTGCTATCTGATGAAAGCACTCGCTTTCCAGATATCAAGGCTGAGCTTATCATTAATCTGCTGGCAGGCTAGCCATGTGATAAGACTAGAACACATAGACGATCAAATGGTGGCTGACTGGTGAAGTAAAGAAGGGCTATGATAAGCAGAAGCATCATCAAACCAATTGTTAAGTAGAGAAGGAAAAGACCTATGCTGGTAAGACATCATCAGAGATAGACTAGCCCAGTTTGTGTGGGGGAGGTGGAGCTTGGTTTGGGCTGAGAGGGAGAAACAGTGAAAAAACCTGAGGCAAGAGCTGCTCTTTCAGGTAAAACAACTAGCACAACAGCTAGTGTAGACCAGGGACTTCTGTAGGCCATGTTTATCTGTATAGGAAACACCCTCAGCAGTGACATTTCCTTGGGTCATAATTTAAATAGTGCAGTTAGCCTGGCTAGGGGGGCTCAAGTAGTGGAGCATTGACCTATGAACCAGGAGGTCACATTCGATTATGGTCAGGACACATGCCAGAGTTGCAGGCTCAATCCTGTGTGGCGCGTGCAGGAGGCAGCCAATCAATGATTCTCTCCCATCATTGATGTCTCTCTCTCTCCCTCTCCTGTCCTCTTCGAAATCTATTTAAAAAATAAAAATAAATAAATAGTGCAGTTACATTTTCAGATGTGCCTCAAGGGTTATAGGTTACTCATGGCTTTCCACATGATTAACGTGTATAATTATTGCCTGACATTTAAAATGTTTGGGTACTCTAGTTCCCTACTGAGCAGTCAGAGGCCCTAGATCAGTGGTTCTCAACCTTGGCTGCACATTAGAATCACCTGGGAATCTTTTTAAAATCCTGATTTCTGGGCCTCATCCTCCGGAAATTCTGTTTCTTTGTTATGGGGTGGGGCCACAACATTAGTAACAAAGAATTTCTGGAGGATGAGGCCCAGAAATCAGGATTTGAAAAGATTCCCAGGTGATTCTGAAGTATGGTACCTATTTGCTTTGTTTAACAATAGAAAAGTTATTTTGATTTTCTGAATTGTATACATCATCCCATTCAATTGAATGACTATCCCATTGATTGTGATCTTACTGGTTATCGAAGCACATTCTTCTGTACCTGGGAAACAGGACAGCACAATTATCCTAAATTGTTTTAGTGGCCACAGATAATGTGTTCCAGTTGACTCAGTGGTCCCAAGACCAGGACAGTGCAATTACTCTAAATTACCTCGATGGCAATAATGAGTTCCTGGCAACCCAGTGGTCTCAAGACCTGAGGGCTCTAGATAAGGTGTTTCTGTCAATTCAGTGACCCCAAGACCCAAAACTATAATTAAATGCTTAATTCTGCTTCTGTAAACTGCTTTTTTGCAAACCAGGTTCCTCATTCCAAACCTTAAGATGTAATCAATACCTTTGTGATCTTTGCCTATATAAGTCTGGTTTTGCCACCATCTTATCACTATGAGATTTGGGAATGACCCCTCATAGTCCCAGATTGCAATAAATGTGACTCTTTAATTCGACTTCTTGAGGCGTCCTTCTGTGATTCGCAGGGTACATTACAACAATTCTAATGTGCAGCCAAGGTTGAGAACCACTGCCCTAGATGTTATTGATGAATCAAGACAGGAAGAGGGGCCCTATGTCACTAAAGGGGAAGAAAAATTGAAAAACAAACAAATGGGCCCTAGCTGGTTTGGCTCAGTGGCTAGAGCGTCGGCCTGTGGACTCAAGGGTCCTGGGTTTGAATCCGGTCAAGGGCACATGCCTAGGTTGTGGGCTTGATCCCCAGAAGGGGGTATGCAGGAGGCAGCCAATCAGTGATTCTCTCTCATCATTGATGTTTTCTGTCTATCTCTCCTCCCTTCCTCTCTGAAATCCATTAAAAAAATGTTTTAAATAAAAATAAAATAAACAAACAGGAAGGAGAAAGCCAGCTTCAACTATACTTTATGTTATACAGGACAAAACACAAAATGCACCGCGGATAACATTGCTTGTAAAATTAAATGAACTAAAATTATAACTAGTTATAAGCATAATGATGAGAGCATAAGCTCTGAATTCAGATATATCCAACATGGAATCCCAGCTGTGCCAGTCAGGGACTGGGGCAAATTACTCCCCCCTCACAGCTTTGGTTCCTTGGGCTGTAAATAAGCAGACTAACACTTCTTAATTCATAGGATAGACTTCAATTAAATGAGCTTATGCATTTACTACAGTGCCTGACACACATTAACTGCTCAATAAATGCTAATTATTACCCTAATCATCCACTTTATTCATATTCTAATACTTTTTATCTATCTAGAAGTTTTTCTTTAAGAAGTATCCCCCCCCCTTTTTTTTAAATTCCGGCACACCCTCTGTGACAGGAAGTAAACAAGGAGCAAGGAGCCATGCCTTTCAATCCACTTCCACACTAAACTATAGAATTGTGTGGGACCATTAACTAGCAATAACAGGGACTAGCATTTTACAATATCCATATACTATTTTTTTCAATGTTTCTCTTTTAATTTTTTATTTATTTTTATTTTTTAAATCTTTATTGTTAAAAATATGACATATGTCCCCTTTTCCCCCCATTACCCCCTCTAGCCCGTCCCCGCCCCAGGCCTTCACCACCCTATTGTCTGTGTTCATATATGCATATATGCATACAAGGCCTTCGGTTGATTACCTCCCACCTACCCACCTTCCCCACTTTCCCTCCCAGATTTTGCATCCATATACTTATGAAAGTTAAAAATAGTCATTTGACTTAACAATGTTTTAGAGTTTTATCTTTTAAATATGTTTTTATTGATTTCAGAGAGAAGAAGGGAGTGGGAGGGAGAATGATGGAGAGAATCATTGATCAGCTGCCTCCTGCATGCCCCCTACTGGGGATTGAGCCCACAACCTGGGCATGTGCCCTGATTGGGAATCCAACCATGACCTCCTGGTTCATAGGTCAATGCTCAACCATTGAGCCACACCAGCCAGGCCAGAGTTTTATCTTACTTTCTACTTTATATTCCTTTGAGAGAGGCTCAAACTATTTTTTCTCTAAGCTTACCTCCTTGTAACTTCCATAATTTTGGTAGGAATAAGGTCCTGGATTCTAGTCCTATCCTGCCTTTAGTATTGACCGTTGACCTTGGTGTGATGGATACCTGCTTCGCACCCATTTGCCCTTTTTCTTTGAGAACCACACCCCTCACTTCATGTGATCTTGGTGGGACTATTAACCATGCTGCTTCCCTCTTCCGTCACCCAGAAAGATGGGGACATGACCCAAGCGGGTCAAATGGATATTCCCCAAGATTCACTCTGGGAATGCTGAAAGCAAGATGTGTCTCTTCCTTTGGATCATAAACCACAGAAATGTAAGCTACTTCCTATTTGCCTCCCTCTCCTCCATCCTGGAGGAAGCCACGATTGTGGAAGAAACTTGGGCAAAAGCTGAGGCTTTTTAAATTTTTATTTTAAGTATGTTTTTATTGATTTCAGAAAAAGGGAGAGGGAGAGAGAAACATCAATGATGAGAATCATCTATCCGCTGCCTCTTGTACACCCCCTACTGGGAATTGAGCCTGCAACCCGGGCATGTGCCCTGATGGGGAATCGAGCCTGTGACCTCTTGGTTCATAAATCTAGACTCAAGCACACCAACAGGGCAAAAGCTGAATTTTAACAATGCAGTTGGAGCTGCTGGATTCAGTTTATGTCCAAAGCTAGCTTTAGTTATAGGAGCCAGTAAATTCCCACCCAAGAGAATCCTGACTAATAACACACAGGCAAGTCACTTAATCTCTCTAAGCCTCAGTTTACTCTGAGCCCCTGAATCTGGGATTTCTTAAGGGTTGAACTAAATGAGATCTTTAAATGAAATCTAATCTCAAGCATGAAAGAAATCATTTAAAGTGCCCCTGCTGGAAATTCTATCCTAATGTGATTCATCAAGTCTAATTTACTTGTTTTTTTAAGACTCAAAGCAGCTATTCTTAAGAATTACACTTGAAGAGTTAAGTCCCCTTCGAACATACCTACATAATGAAAGACAGTGCAGTGACCTACCAAACATGAAAATAAATTTTATTCTTAGCAAACTGTAGCTTTTCAATAGCTTATTTTTACGGTGACTCTTAACAAGACCATATTTTAGAAAATGCAGCCTGTGGTTGAAGGTTGCATCTAGGTTCTTATCTGTCATAGAGAGAGAACATTGTTTTTAAGATATCAATAAAATTGGGTAAAAATCTATAAACATAGGGTAAGTCACTACTAACATGTTCTAAGAGGCAAGACAAGCAAAGGAGGGTGAAAATTTAAGACTGAGCACACGGTTATTAAAATAAACCAATAAAGACAATGTATACAATCTTGTATGGTACTGGCAATAATAATTGCAAACATGTACATAGCAATTTAGTTGCACTACTTAATTCGAACCTTGACTCTGTAGATACATATTATCTGCATTTTTTAAATAAGAAAAGTAAGGATCAGGGAAGTTGTCCAGTGTCACACAGCTAGTAACTAGTAGAACCATAATTTGAACCCAGTTCTTCTAAGGGCCTTCGTACCAAATTACCTGTTTGTAAATCATTGTTAGTTAATGATAAGTAGTAAGTGAATATAAGGCTACTATTTTCTCCATCTTACAGAAGGAAAAGACTAATAAGAAACAGACGTTAAGTGTCTTATACCATATCATAAAGAAAAGAAAGAAGAGGCCAAGTTTTTATTATCATCGTGAACTCTCCATTCATTGAACACTATTGAGCCAGGGCCAGTGGCAGCCATTTTGCATGCATGATCTTGTTTAATCTTCAAAATAACCCCATTAATGTCGGTACTTTTATCCCATTTTACAGATGCAGAAACTAAGATTCAGAAAGCTTTAGTTTCTTTTCCAAGGTCATACACCGAATAAATGGCAAAATTGGGCAGGAATTCAAACTAGAAGATAGGCACCAAAACTCTGTTATACTGCCTGTCCCCCCTGTAAATCCTCTGTGCTACCTGGTCTGTGTAAAATATATGGAAAACACAAATCCTTGCCAGTTCATTTCCTTTGATATCTAAGTCTCTTTCCAAAGTAACGAAGAGCCCCCATTCTGTCTTCAGTGAGAAACACATTTTGCTGGAGAGTTAGGTTACTGTGTAAATCCAAATCAACCTTCCTTTTTTCTTTTCTTTTCTTTTTTTTTTTTTTTTAGTTTTTCTTTAAATCAACCTTTTTCTTTTTTTAAGTACATTTTTATTGATTTCAGAGAGAAAGGGAAAGGGAGAGAGAGATGGAAACATCAATGATGAGAGAGATTCATTGATTGGCTGCCTCCTTCACGCTCCCTACTGGAGATCGAGCCCATAACCCAGGCATGTGCCCTTGACCGGAATCAAACCTGAGACCCTTGAGCCCACAGGCCGATGCTCTAGCCACTGAGCCAAACTGGCTAGGGCTCAACCTTCTTAATGAAGAGATGTTTGGAGACAGAATTTATGTTTAAAGAGCTTTGAGCCAAAACCGGTTTGGCTCAGTGGATAGAGCGTCGGCCTGCGGACTGAAAGGTCCCAGGTTCGATTCCGGTCAAGGGCGTGTGCCTGGGTTGCGGGCATGTCCCCAGTGGGAGATGTGCAGGAGGCAGCTGATCGATGTTTCTCTCTCATCGATGTTTCTAACTCTCTATTTCTCTCCCTTCCTCCCTGTAAAAAATCAATAAAATATATTTTAAAAAAAAAAAAAAGAGCTTTGAATACAAGGAGAACAGCAGTAGTCACCTCCAGTACTTGAAACATTCTGATTGATCTTTTTTTTTAAGTCAAGAAAATTTATATTCTCAGATTTGGAAAACCAGTTGTCAACTGGAACAAAGTATGAAAAAAATATTTTTGAAAAAGAAGCACTGAAGAGACTCATTCAAAGCATAAAATTTCAGCTGTCTTGATCCTTTAGTAGAAGAAAAACGTTATAATTAACTAAAAGTCACTAGCTTCATAGGCAAACTGTGGCAAGTACTCAACTTGATGAGAAATCATCACCCGATGAATGCTAACTAGACTTATTGTGGCAATCATTTCACTATACTGTATATACAAACATTGGATCATTATGCTGTACACCTGAAACTAATTTAATGTTATATAACAATTTATACCTTGATTAAAAATAAACTAATTTTTTAATTTAAAAAGGTAAATCATCACTATCATGATGGTCAGTGCATTTCTTTATTTTTTTAAATATATTTTATTGATTTTTCACAGAGAGGAAGAGAGAGGGATAGAGAGTTAGAAACATCAATGAGAGAGAAACATCCATCAGCTGCCTCTTGCACACCTCCTACTGGGGATGTGCCCACAACCAAGGTACATGCCCTTGGCTGGAATCGAACCTGGGACCTTTCAGTCCGCAGGCCGACGCTATATCCACTGAGCCAAACCGGTCAGGGCAGTCAGTGCATTTCAATAAACCTTCAAACACTTAATATAGGAGAACTTTCCTAAGCAATTTTTCATTATTTTGTTTAATCATTCCCTCATGTACTCATTCCAAACATTTAAGTACCTACTTTGTGCGAAGATCTGGAAACAGCCTAAGTGCCCATCAGCAGATGAATGGATTAGAAAACTGTGGTACATCTACACAATGGAATACTATACTGCTGTAAAAAAGAAGGAATTCTTACCATTTGCAACAGCATGGATGGAACTGGAGAGCATTATTTAAGCCAGTCAATGAAGGAAAAATACCACATGATCTCACTCATTTCTGGATAATAAAGGCCATTATAAACTGAGGAACAAAAATAGATACAGAGGCAGAGCAGCATCGAACAGACTGTCAAACTACAGCGGGAAGGCCAGGGAGGGTTGTGGGGCAGGAGGAGCGGTAAGAGATCAACAACAACAACAAAAAAAGTACCTACTTTGTGCTCTGGGTAAATGCTAATCTGTGTGAGACATAACTGCAATTACTCTAGTGTATTTGAAGGTGTTATGATCAAGGACTAATTATTATGGGAGCAAAACCCAGTGACCAGGAAGGTAAAATGGAAAAAAAAAGAAAGGGGAGAGGGAGAGAGAGAGAGAGAGAGAGAGAGAGAGAGAGAGAGAGAGAGAGATTTTAAGCTGAATCTTGTTACACTCAGCACTCTCATTCACTCATGGCTTGGCACCCTGTTTGCTTATCTGTTTGTTTAAGACATTATTACTATGGGCCAGGAACTATCCAAAGTAAGTCACATAGATTATTTTCATTGTACTTGTAAATGCTCAAACAGATTAAAGTCTCCCTTCCGTCCCTTTTCGACGTCCTTAGCAGAACCTTCAGAGTTGGAAATTAGGATACTCTCCCTCTGTGCTGAGGTATTGAGGTAATAGGCAGAATTTAGGGTTCTCTCTCTTGAGTCAGAGCAGCAGGAGCCTTACCAGGACTTTCCTGGAGCGGGTGTAAGTAAAGAGAGGAACTGGTGTTAGAATTCTGGGCAGGGATGCACTTAGACTCAGGGAGCAGGGACTAGCAGCAAGATGGGAAAGCCCTGGGGTATTTTTTGTCTCAGTCCTTCCTAATGATTGTGCTCCATTTTTTTCTCATGCTAACGAGGTGCTTTCTCTGAGGGTCGGGCTCCAGGGTCATGTGGCAGATCAAGCTCTCATGTTCCCAATGTTTCCACTGACAAGAGCAGCCAGAGGTGAGGCTTGAACCCCTGAAAAGGGGGCCCTGGTCCAGCTTGGATCAAGTACGCATGCCTCCTGCAATCAACTAACTGGTCAGGGATCAGAATCATATTGCACAAAATGAATGTTGGGGGCTTTCTGCTGTTTCCATATATGTTGGGGAAGAAAAGAAGAGAAAGAGCAGTTGCCCCAAAATACATGCAATGGTTCTCTACTTACATCTTTGATTATTTCCTCAAATTAAATTTATGATGATTGAATTAATAATCTAAGGATATGAACATTTTTGAAGTTCTTGATTAAATTCTGCCACATTGCTAACACTATGACTCCCTTTCTCATCTTGTCTATATTTACAGGCAAAAAATTTGAAATATATCTTTCATCTTTTTTATCACAAAGTGAGAATAGTTAAAATACTTCCATGTATTCAGTAGTCATTAGATTTCCTTTTTTCTGAGACTTGTCTATTGGTGTGCTTTGCCTAGTTTTCTATCATAGTTTTAGTGCTTTGTGATTGACTTATATCAAGTTCTTACATAAGTGACTTTACACAGAGTATACCATATTTTCTTTGGGGTTCCTGTCATCTCCAGGCATAAATTCTTAGAAAGTCTTTTTCTTAAAAATTCCTCCTCCTGGATGAACTTTTTATGGAATGGATAAAGATCCTTACAGGTTTATGCTATTCTGAATAAACCTCTCTGTACTCTTAAAAAAAACCACTACACTGTGGTACATCTACACAATGGAATACTACACTGCTGTAAAAAAGAAGGAATTCTTACCATTTGCAACAGCATGGATGGACCTGGAGAGCATTGGGCTAAGCAAAATAAGACAATCAGAGAAATTTAAATATCACATTATCTCACTCATTTGTGGAATATAACGAACAACATAAATTGATGGATAAAAAGCCCTGACTGGTTTGGCTCAGTGGATAGAGCGTCGGACTGTAGACTGGAAGGGACTGTAGACTGGAAGGTCCTGGGTTCGATTCCGGCCAAGGGCATGTGCCTTGGTTGTGGGCACATCCCCAGTGGGAGGTGTGCAGGAGGCAGCTGATCGATGTTTCTCTCCCATCGAGGTTTCTAACTCTCTAGCCCTCTCTCTTCCTCTCTGTGAAAAATCAGTAAAACATATTAAAAAAAAAAAAAAAGTAGAACCAGAGTCATAGAAGCATCCAACAGACTGTCCAACCTAAGAGGAAAGGCAGGGGAGGGTGAGGGTTGGGTAAGAGATCAACCAAAGGACTTGTATGCATGCATTTGAGCATAACCAATGGATATAGACAGTAGAGGGGTGAGGGCATGTGCTGGGGGGTGGGAGGGGCCGGGGAGAGGTCAATGGGGGAAAAGGAGACATATGTAATACAGTGTTGACCTGCTTACTTATAAAATATTTACTGAGTCTATTTATAATTGTTGCCACTCCTGACAAGACTAAATTATTCTACAAAGAGCATCTATTGTCATAATGTACTAAGCTTTTTACATGTGCTAACACCTTTCATCCTCAGAGTAACATCATGAGATAGGCACTGTTATTATTCCCATTTTACAGATGAAGAAATTGAAGCACGAAGAAATTAAGTCCAAGGGAAGAGTTAAACCTTGGCACACTGTTTTCAGAGTTCTAAAATAAAACAGTATGTTATTCTGCCCCCCCCCCCCCAAAAAAAAGGAAATTACTCTTCCTGGAAATCTTACAGACAAAAATACTCTTGCCCTGGCCAGCGTGGCTCAGTTGATTGGAGCGTCGTCCCATACATCAGAAAGTCCTTGTGGGTTCCATCCCCAGTCAGAGCACAGAGCACCTACGGGAGGCAACAGATCAATGCATCTCTCTCACATTGATGCCTCTCTCTCTCTCTCTCTCTCTCTCTCTCTCTCTCTCTCAAATCAATTAAAAATAAAATTTAAAAATAAAATAAAAATACTCCTAAGGTTCACCAGGGATATTCATTGCAAAATTTTAATAAGAAAAAATAGAAACAACCTAAATATGTATCAGTAGAGGGATAGTTAAGTAATTATGGCACATTCACACTATGGAATAATATGGAGCCATTATACATAAGGTAGACCTATAAGTACTCCTAGGAGACATATAGGTACTCATATAGCCAAGTATCTATGATACTAAGTGGGGGAAAAGCAAGAATTATAGAATTTAAGGTAAAATAGCACCCTATTTATATTAGAAAACATCTGATGTCTGGAATATACAGCTATCTAGAAAAGGTAAATGTCTTGAAAAGGTTTGAGAGAATATACTTGGAACTGTTAACTGAATACATTTGGGCATGGGTCGGAGGTAAGTGGTAAAGGTTAAATTACTACACACTTAGATAATGTTTTAACTTGCTATAAGGAATTTATATTGCCTTTAAATTTTATTTCACAAAACATTTTAGATTTACAAAGTGCCACAATGAATAAGATAACAAATACCCATGTACCTACCACACAGCTCAAAAATACCAACACAGCAGAAGCCTCTTGTGTAACCTTCTCCATCACATCCCTTCTTTCTCAGAAGTTATCACACCCCTGAATCTGGTGCTTTTTATTCCCATGATGTCATACTTTTATTCAATATGTACATATTCCTAAGCAGCATGTAGTACTTTTTTGATATTTTAGGATTGCATATAATTGGCATTATACTATATGTATTCTCTGTCACAATTTTCACTCAGCATGATGTGCTCTTAATTTAAACAGGATACAGACACTTTAGGTTATTTCCTTTCACTGCTACGTAACAGTCCATTTATAAACATTCTAAACAAAACAGAAACAGACTCATAGATACAGAGAACAGACTGAGGGTTGACACAGGGGAGGAGGGTTGGGGGGCTGGCTGAAAAGGTGAAGGGATGAAGAAGTATAGATCCACAGTTACAAAATGGCCATGGGGATGTAAAGCACAGCATGGAGATTACAGTCAATGATATTATAATAACTATGTATGCTGCCAGTTGGGTACTGGAAATATCAGGGGGAACAACACTTTGTCAAGTATCTGATTGTCTAACCACTATGCTGTACACCTGAAACTAATATAAAATAATATTGAATGTAAACTGTAATTGAAAAAAAATTTTAATTAAGAAAAAAATGTTCTGCAGCTCATTCATCCCCTTGTTTTGTGCTTTGGGGTTATTTCCAGCATGTAACTGATTTGAACAGCGGTGCTGTGAACATTCCTAGGCACATCCTGGGTACTATGGTTTCTCTAGTTCCTGTGTGAATCTAGGAGTGGAATCAGGTTGCAGGTTAGCACTTCTTCAACTTCACGAGATGCGGCAAACTGCTTTCCTAAATGATTGTACTAATTAACAATCCCACCACAGTATATAGGAGATTGTGTGTCTCTCAAAATTCCTTACCCATCCAGAAAGTAATCGTTTATCTTACCTTCTAATTTTTGTTTTCTTTTTCTCTTACACTGTACTTTTAATCGAGCTTGAATTAATTTTGGCATATGGTGTGAAATGGGAACCCAAATTGATGTTTTTAATAAGTAACTTATTTTCCCACCACCGTTTATTGATAAGGCAAGACCTCTTTAATTACACTTTTAAATCTTTATCTTATTGTCACCTGATGATTTGTCTGATTGAACTTCAGTATAATTTTGTAGAGCCCTCCTAAACAACCCATTGAGATTTTATTGGAATTGCATTAGGTCCATGAATTAGTTTGGTCTAAAAACCACATTTGACAGCTCATCCCTCTACTCTCAAACCAAAATGACTGAAGTCCTCACTGCATAAAATACCGTCAGCCTGCGATTGAAGTCCCCTTGTGTGTACTC
The DNA here is from genome assembly GCF_963259705.1 of Myotis daubentonii. NCBI lineage: Eukaryota > Metazoa > Chordata > Mammalia > Chiroptera > Vespertilionidae > Myotis > Myotis daubentonii. The sequence goes on along the minus strand of NC_081840.1, from coordinate 30,821,770 downwards.
CCTCACCTTTCACAATCATTTCAAGCAGGCAGTGTCCTCCTTGTCCTGAGAGCTTCCCTTATTCATTTTTTCCTAAAAACTGCTCATGAGGTTCCCTCCCAGCAGGAATGCTAACTAACCCTTCCTTCCATTCCCCTTACTTTATTTATTCAAATCCTTTCCTTCCTGTAAGGGCCGGCTGGGTCCTGGCTACTCCAGGGGTCCTATCCTAATCAGGATTCAGTCCAACAACTTGGACTGAATTGCTGTTCAATTTTCTCAATTGTCTGTATTTAATCTCTCCAATTCTGTGGTTGAGTTAACTAAAATTTAAAAATTGAGACAAGTGGAACTTGGCTGGAGAGAAGTCAATAAGAATAGTTGCTGGTAAGAGGATCAACAACCAAGTTAAGCATTCCACTTTTAACATCTATAACCTTGAAGTGGGGAAAATAGCAGGAAAAACGGAAAAGAGAAGCTGAATTTGGTGCCTCAACATGCCCCATGCCGGATGTGGACAGGTACAACAGTGTGTGAAGCCAGATAATAGAGAAACCCATCATCACCACATCGAACTGCCTTATATTTGCATCGTGCTTTGGCTCTGCCAACTTGCACTTACATCACCTACCTCATTTCATCCTTGCAAAATTCTTTGAAGTAGGTGACATGATCTCCATTTTACCAGTGAGGACACTGAGGCTTAGAGGTTAACTTGCAAGCCCAAGGTCACACAGCTAGAAATTGGCAGTGCCAAGTCTATATAACCCCAATCTTCAAATTGACTCTAATGCACTACTCATTCTATCACACCAGTAGTTGCTTCCATGTTAACAATGTTAACTTTTAGAATGTTTTTATTTTTATTTCTTTTTAAAAAATATATTTATTGATTTCAGAGAGGAAGGGAGAGGGAGAGAGAGATAGAAACATCAATGATAAGGATGGCATAGGTTAACGCCGGAGATTGCTGCCTCGAACAACCACTTCAAAAAACAACTAAAAGACGGAACAGACATCATCCAGAACCACAGGAAGGCTGGCTGAGTGGAAATTCTACAACTAGGAAAGAGAATATCATACCCAGACTCAGAGGAGGCGCAGTGCTGAAGTGAAATACTCAGGTGCGGAGTGCGAGCGTGGAGCGGGCTGGCGGCGGAGGGCGCGGTTGTTGTTTTCAATTGGGAGGGAGTTTCAGACTCTGAGCTCCAGATCCGGGCGAGTCTCTAGGGACCCAGACTCAAACGGGAGAAGCGGGACTGTCTGGCTTCGGTCAGAACTCGAAGGCAGCTTTCTCTCCGAGGTTTGCAGCAGTTGCTGGGACTCTGTGAGGCAGAGCCCCTAGGGACGGAACTGAGAGCAGCCATAACTGCTCGCTCCAGCCGCCCTGTAGATCCCCGGGGACCCCCCCCCCGCCCAAGCCTTGCGCAGAGCCATTTGCCGGATAGCCTCAGGCAAACGCTAGATTAGCACCGCCCTAGAGATCCAGCACAGAAGCTCTCCCACTGCAGACACAGCTGACTCTCATAGCCAGTTAGCCTGGAGGTCAAATCACCCCCAGTATTGCTGACAACAATCAAGGCTTAACTACAACAAGACTCCGCACAAAGACCACTAGGGAGTGCACCAAGAAAGCATAAAAAATGCGGAGACAAAGAAACAGGACAAAACTGTCAATGGAGGATATTGAGTTCAGAACCACACTTTTAAGGTCTCTTAAGAACTGTCTAGAAGCCGCCGATAAATGTAGTGAGATCCTCAAGAAATCTAATGAGACCCTCGATGTTATGATAAAGAACCAACTAAAAATTAAGCATACACGGACTGAAATAACGAATACTATACAGACTCCCAACAGCAGACCAGAGGAGAGCAAGAATCAAGGCAAAGATTTGAAATGCGAAGAAGCAAAAAACACCCAACCGGAAAAGCAAAATGAAAAAAGAATCCAAAAATACAAAGATAGTGTAAGGAGCCTCTGGGACAGCTTCAAGCGTACCAACATCAGAATTATAGGGGTGCCAGAAGATGAGAGAGAGCAAGATACTGAAAACCTATTTGAAGAAATAATGACAGAAAACTTCCCCCACCTGGTGAAATAGACTTACAGGTCCAGGAAGCGCAGAGAACCCCAAACAAAAGGAATCCAAAGAGGACCACACCAAGACACATCATAATTAAAATGCCAAGAGCAAAAGACAAAGAGAGAATCTTAAAAGCAGCAAGAGAAAGAAACTCAGTTACCTACAGGGGAATACCCATACGACTGTCAGCTGATTTCTCAACAGAAACTTTGCAGGCCAGAAGGGAGTGGCAAGAAATATTCAAACTGATGAATACCAAGAACCTACAACCAAGATTACTTTATCCAGCAAAGCTATCATTCAGAACTGAAGGTCAGATAAAGAGCTTCACAGATAAGGAAAAGCTAAAGGAGTTCATCACCACCAAACCAGTATTATATGAAATGCTGAAAGGTATCCTTTAAGAAGAGGAAGAAGAAGAAAAGGTAAAGATACAAATTATGAACAACAAATATGCATCTATCAACAAGTGAATCTAAGAATCAAGTGAATGAATAATCTGGTGATCATAATAGAATCAGGGACATAAAAAAAAAAAAGAAAGAAACATCAATGATAAGAGAGAATTATCAATTGACTGCCTCCTACACAGCTCATACTGGGGACTTAGCTCACAACCCTGGCATGTGCTCTGATCAGGAATTGAACCTTGACCTCCTAGTTCATAGGTCAACACCCAGCCGCTGAGCCATACCACCTGGGCTTTATTTTTCTTTCTAATTGCAACAACAACAACAACAAAAATTTTTTTTAAATCCCACAATACTAAATTTTCCCTCTTAAATTTAAAACTCTAAATGTACAGTTTAATAGTTAATTATTGTTTTGTAACAGATCTCTAAAATGTTTCATCTTGCAAAACGGAAACTCTTCAGCCCATTTCTCCCTCTCCCTGCCCCCAACCCCTGGCTACCACCATTTTAGTTTCTGTTGCATGATTTTGACTACTCTAGATAGTTCATATAAGTGGACTCATACAGTATTTGCTTTTTGAGACTGACATTTCATTCAGCATTATATCCTCAAGGTCCATCCATGTGGTGGCATATGACAGGATTTCTTTCTTTTTTAAGGCTGTATATATTGCACGTATACATCACATTTTCTTTATCCATTCATCTGTCCATGGGCATTTGGGCTGCTTCTACATCTTGACAACTGTGTAATGCTGCACTGAACATGGGTGTGCGAATATCTCTGTGAGACCCTGCTTTCAATTCTTTGGTATATATACCCAGAAGTGGGATTGCTGGATCATATGGTAATTTTATTATTTAGGTTTTTTTTAGGAATCATGTTAACTTTTGAACAAATATCCCCCTTCTCACGGACTCTACTGCAGTATGCTAAGAGGCAGCATATTGCCTTCCCTCTAATTAAATGAAGACAGCAATCATGCTCAGATACAACCATTAAAATGTTTAAACTTCTTAACATGCATTAATTACAATGTTGGCAACCGTAGACGCTTCCATTTCCTCCAGGTCTCAGTTAACAAGCTGTTCTTCACTTTTAACACCCCTCCCGCCCCACCCCCAATATCAGGGTCACTAGATCAGAAGCTTCAAGATGGAAGAACCTATCTGTTTTGTTCCATACAGAGCCTCCAGTCACTAGCACAGTGGCTGGCATGCAATAAGCACTCAGAAATGGAAAAATGAATGAGTGAGTGCATGAATAAAAGATCATGTTTCTGGATACAGTTTTTAAAAATTGAACTTTGGGTGTTGTCATTGATGAGAGGGAATAGTTTAGCACTTCTCCCAGCAAGCAGGAAGTAGAACACAGATGGCAAAGAGACATTCAATGACATAAATTTTGCCAGAACAATGATAGCATCCCTAGGATAAATTCAAACTAAAGCTCTGATTGTAACAGGATCATGAGGATTTGGGAGCTTGGAGAACCCTCAGAGTTACAATAAGGTCCTACCAGATTAATGGGACAGTGCTCTAGGGAGGAAAAGCTAAGAGAGAGTGTGGGACTGCATTTCCCTTCTCTGCCAGACGCTATGGGCCCTGGGTAGAAGACACTGGAGGCAAAAGCAGTCACACCAAGTGAAGATTCTCTGCTGGCCAGCTTGCTGACTGATGCCCTCTAAATGGGGACAGGAATGTGGAAGTAAAGAGAGCATTAAACACACTGAATGTAATCATTAATTCATAGAGAAAGCAAGCTCTCCTGCTACAGGCTGCTGTCCATACATCTTTGGACTTGATATATAATCTTTTGAAAGGAACTGGAGGAAATGGGATTACACTGTATCAATAAAAATTAAATTTAGACTTAACAAAACTTGCATGAATATTTAAAGAACATGGGGCCTAGAACAAATTGTTCGGTGGAAAGTATGCTCTGCACATATCTGAAGAAGGGATGAATTGTAAACTCTCTCCCACTCAAAGAGATGGAATTCAAGAGAAAAGGATCTTCTAATAGGCCAGCTCCTTAGTGATATGGTCAAATCTTTTCCCATTCCTTAGTCAAGAATTTCAATCCACACTAGCAGACTAATATAGTAAACAGGGGACCTTTAATAGTCTGCCCTATGGAGGAGTCAGTATGGTTTAATGGAAAATCTGCTACACTTTGGTCAAAAGATTTGAGTTCTGTTATTAAAATTGCTTTGACCACTTTAGCCTTTTAGAGAATTATCCATTCCCATTGTCTACATTGACAACGGAATGATACATTTTGACCATGTTAACTCCCAACATAAAATTCTTCATGGGCACCCAATACCTATAAGGCAAATTTTGAACACCTCTGTCTAGCACGTGCCTTCATTTTCTGGCTTCTGCTTACTGAACCAGCCTTCACTTATATCGTTTGCCCTTCATTTCATGTCAAGCAACACAACCATCTGTAGCTCCCTCGATATTCATGCTTCCTCTCCTTGAACACCTTTCTTTCTACATTCACTTGGCCAACTTCTACTCAACATTCCTGTCTCAACTTGAATGCCACTACTCTGACTTTCCTCCTGGTGCTCCTATATGTTCACTGATTGACCCTGTCTTTACCTTCACTGTGACTGTTGTATTGTAATTAGTAATACAACTAGTAATTAGTAATTTGCATGCCTACCTTCCCACTAGACTCTTCCCCCACCACACCTTTTTCTTTTCTGACCATAAGTTATATATTTTTATCATGTAAATTCAAAATGTAGAATATAAAATGGCCCTTCAAAATCCACTTCCAAACACAACTCTTGTGAGTATAAGAGCAGGAACCATAAGTTCTCCCTTTGAATTGTTTGGATTTTCAGAACGTAGCAGTGTCTGGCACATATGAGTGTTGAATAGGTGAATCTATAAAATAAAGATGGCATAATTGGCTGTACCAGACAATTGTGTGTTGTGGTGATGAAAACATGAGGGATAGGGAACGCGAAAGTTCTCTGAACACCGGAAAGCAGGATGTAAGTACAAATCTGTGTGACTAACGCCCCTGGACTTCAATTCATCTGACTCCTACCACCTGGCAAATTTGGTTCCGATGATGATGATGATGATATGATGATGGCGGCTAACACTTTTTGAGCACTTTTCACGTCCCAAGCACTAAGCTAAGTGCTTCACTTGTATGAACTCATTTAATTCTTATAACAATCTAAACGGTAAGGGCTATTCATTTATCGATTTTTTTTCAGATGAGAAAGCCAAGGCACAGACAGGTTATGTAACTTGTCCCCCAAAACCACAGAGGTAATAAGGACTAATGCAGGGCACTCTGGAATCTGAGTACATACTCCTAACCACATCACATCACTGTCTCCTACATATAGCCTGAGGATGCGCCCAGATCATCACAGGAACCAGGTACTTCCCACTCTCACATTGCTTCTTAATCCAGTCTTAGAGTCAGAAGTAACTTTACTTCTGTAATCCTCTGCTCCCTCACATGTAAAATGAGGATAGAAATGGTTCTCATCTCACAAAGTTGTTTGTGAGAATCACCCCTAACACTGCCTCTGGTAGCAGTGCGAGATAGGGGGTCAAACCTAGAGCACAGATGTGGCAGTACCAGAAGCAAAAGGACCACACTCTGTAAAGAACAAGTAATCCTTATCCAAGAGGAGTTAAGCATCTCTTAATGAGTACATTTGTATGGCCAATGGATGCCGAGAACCTACCAAAGACTCCGTGACCAAGTAATTAGTTCAGGCCCCGTGAAGAGAATGAGTATTCATAAAATCGACACTCACTCCTTACTTATTCTGTTTTTTGTTGGCCATTATGAATGGTGGCAATGATGGTTATATATACCCAATAGGACAGTCAGAAATGGAAACAAAACTCTACATGTAACAGCAGAGGTGTGCGAGTCAATTACAATGAAGCAAAAAGAAAACCACACTGGCAGGTGCTCACAGATGGTGCTTGGATTTGGAACAGCCTTCAAACTTTGTAGAAAACCCAATCCAACTTCAAAAGGAGTTTCCAGGCAGCATGTTGCAGCTCTGTCCAGCTAAGTGACCGTAAAATCACGCCAGGCTCGGGCCTCTGTGGGACTCCTAGCCACTAAGGGTCTCCAGGGAAAGAGTACTTGGTTAAGTCTATAAAGATTTCATTTAACGCCTGGGCCAAGCTACATTATTTGCAAAGCCCCTAAGAAAATATAGCACCTTTATCTGTCCTAGAGAACAGAAATGAAAGCACAGACAGCAACTTTAAACATACAGACTAGTTTCATCAACAAGGCTACTGGAATCAAAAGCAACCAACCAAAAAAAACCCCAAAAAACCAAACAAGACTCAAGCTAAATTAATGCAGTGTTGTCCCTACGCTAGGGACTAAAGACAGAAGGTAGAAGCTGGCAAACCCGTTGTTAACTAGAACCGAAAACTAATCAGCAAGATTTTCCCAGGCAATCTTACCAACACTCTGCATGCCAGAGAGAATAAGCCTGAACGTACACAAGAGCAGGATGAGTCACCAGCAGGGCCTTGAGCTGGCACCGAGGAACATTTCCCCAGAATAGCGATATTAATAACTTCAGTTATTACCTAGTGGGATTGAGTCTAGAAAACAGGCTCAGGGAAAGTGTTCTCAGAATTAAAACAAAGAAAAAGAAAAATCAAGGCCTAATAGATGAGATGAGCCATCTGCAGAGGTAACTCACCCTATGAAATATTTTGTGAAAGTGTACGCAGAGAAACTTAGGGAGACCTGGCTCCAATGCTCATAACTAAAATTAACCGTGTATTTATGCCTCTGTGCCTTTGCACATGCTCCTTCTGCCATTGCATCTTCTGTCGCTCTTTTCTCCCTTTTCTCCAGTCCATCAGGTAAAAATCTTACTTTCAAAATACAGGCATCATCTTTTCTCAACCTGTGCCTGAAAACGGAATGAATCATTTCCTCATTCCTCCTACTTTTGTACTCTGTGCAGGTTATCTCTGCATCATCTACTCCAGTGCCCAGCCCAATAGATATTTATCTCAGCTCGTCAACTGAGTGGCGCAGGAGAAGAGGCTTGGTCTCTTGTAGGAGTGGTGTATCAGAAACTGTGGGTGGGGGAGTGGTGGTTTGCATGATTGGCATATTGAATATTATGACAGAGAATCTACGTGAACCTTGAGATTTTTATGTTTATTAAGGGAGAACTCCAATTTTTTTTAAAATATATTTTTTATTGATTGCAGAGAGGAAGGGAGAGGGAGGGAGGGAGGGGAGAGACATACATTAATGATGAGAGAGAATCATTGACTGGCTGCCTGCTGTACTCGAGCCCGCAACCTGGGTACGTGCCTTGACTGGGAATTGAACTGTGACCCCCTGGTTCATAGGTTGATGCTCAACCACTGAGTCATACCAGCTGGGCTGGTTTGTTGTTGTTTTAAAGAGAAAGAATGGTTTAGTAAGGAGACAGATGTGTAAACAAAAATGTGCAAATTGTTACAAAAGTATATACAAGATTAACGAGTAGTATAAAGCAACAGTAGGATTAATTCTCCAGGTGGGGATCAGAAAAGCTTCACAGAGGAAATGATTGGTTGATCTGGGTCTTATGGACAAAGAAGTTCACCAAACAAACTGCCAAGGCAGAGGAACAACCTTACCAAAGCATGGACATTATATAACATTATAAATATTACTCTGAGCTTACTCTACTCTCAGATACCGTTCTAAGAGTTTTTACATGCATTAGCCCATCTAATATTGTCAACAATATTTAAAAGTATGCAGAGAAACCAAGATGGCGGCATAGGTAAACACTGGAAATTGCTGCCTTGCACAACCACTTCAAAAATACAACTAAAAGACAAAATGGACATCGTCCAGAACCACAGGAAGGCTGGCTGAGTGGAAATTCTACAACTAGAAGGAAAGAGAAAAAAAAGCACACTGAGACTCAGAGGAGGCGCGGAAATAAATAATCTGATGAACAGAATAAACTGGTGAATATAATAGAATCAGGGGCATAGAAAGGGAGTGGACTGGCTATTCTTGGGGGGGAAAGGGTTTGGGGGGTGCGGGAAGAGACTGGACAAAACTCGTGCACCTATGGATGAGGACAGTGGGCGGGGGGGGGGGGGGTAAGGGCAGAAGGTGGGGTGGGAACTGGGTGGAGGGGAGCTATGGGGGGAAAAAAGAGTAACTGTAATAATCTGAACAATAAAGATTTAATTAAAAATAAAAGTGTATGCAATGTCACCAGTTAGGTACCACTGTTTGCAAGAGACTTAAAGTAACAGTGGCTTAAACAGAGTAATTTTTTTCTTTCTCTACAAAACCTCAAGGTCCCAGACTCCTTTTAGCCAACTACTCTAGAAGCTAGTTGTGGCCTTCATCCTCATGGTTCAGGATGTTGGCTACATCTCATTACCCCAACATAATCTTCTAACAATAAACAATTGTAAAATACTCTGGGAAATACAGTCTTTATTCTGGGCATCATTTCCCCACCTAAAATTTGGGGGTTCTATAACTATGAAAAAGGAGAACGGGATAATTTCTTTAGGCTGATGAATTAGGCATAGAGTGAAAGAATTGAGGAGTAATGGGCTATAAAATGGTATGATTTTAATTCTGACTACATGATCAAAAAAGCTAATGGGAAGGAAAATGCATAAAACCCAGGTAGCACTAAAGTGCAGAAGACATAAAGTATAAGTAATCTCAAAGCTAGATAAGTGAGAGTTGGATGCAAATCTGAGAGATGGATTTACTAATGGGCCAGTAATTTAATAGTAAATTGATTCATTTTGACATTGCTGATTGCAGTGGCAGAAGATTACATAAAATTAGCCAAAAGGACAACAAAAATCATCGGACACATTTTTCAGTTTCTCCTTTTAATTTTTATCATTGTCTACCTTCCCTCTAAACAATATTCCAATAAAGGTAGAATAGTTTGCATCTAATGCACACTGATTAAAGTAAAATAATGCAAGTTAATTATTACCTCACAAATATCTTATTTATTTGATTCAATGTTAAAATGAAAAATATATCTTTTAATTTTTTCCATATTTACATTTTTTTAAAAATATTTTTATTGATTTCAGAGAGGAAGGGAGAGAGAAAAAGAAAGGAAGAAAGAGAGAAAGGAAGAAAGAAAGATCAATGATAACAGAAAATCATTGATCGGCTGCCTCCTACATGCTCCCCACTGGGGATGGAGCCTGAAACCTGGGACCCGGGCATGTGCCCTGATCATGACCTCCTGGTTCATAGGTCAATGCTCAACCACTGAGTCACACCGGCTGGGCAAAATGAGATATATTTTGAAGTAACATATACACGTTACTGAAATCAAGTAGTACCTGTAGAACAACTATTCATCAACCCAACCTACTTTTTGTACCCTGCTCTGAACCCATGTGCTTCAGGGGAGCGTATGATATCTTCAGCCCCACAGGCAGTGAATCATGATTGGGCCAGTTGGTAGTGATCGAATTTTTCTTGCTCATGACTATTTTACACAGAGGCACAAGCAAAGAAAAAGTCCCTTTTCCATTGGACTTTGGTGAATGTGAATATGATCACTGGCTGATTGCAGTTATCTTGTGAACTTGAAGCTGACAAGATAAAGATTGGCAGAGCAGAAAACTGGCAAGAATTTGCATTCTTGTTAACAATCAAACCCTAGAAACGCTTCTGAACTTCTGTGAGGTAATATGTTCCTCATTTGGTTAATTTGAATTGAGCTGTTATTTGCAACCAAAGTATCCTGATCCTCTACCACAAGGTTGTATTCTACCAAAAGGTCAAAGAACAATAAAAACAGCAGCCCCCCATCCTCCTCCTCTTCCGCCTTTCTATCTTCTGGGAGAGGGGTAGTGAGGGGTGAGGAGGACCACTTTTAATTCTTAGCTGTTTTTCCAGGTGATTTACTTAGATGCTTTTAAATAACATGCTTATATTGCTATGTTCTTGATTTATCCATAGAAAGAATGCTCACTTTATACTATGGAAGATGAAAATTACGCATTTGCACAACCTTTCCTTTCCCTGCTTGCAATACAGTTTTACAACTTTTGATAAAATACATACTGTGCTTACATTTCTTATACAATTCTTTACCCCTTGGAGTTAAAATTATTCCCCACCCCCCTTCCTTTGCATGTTTCTATTATTAGTTCTCAAATTCTCCAAGTTATACTATCCTATCAAAATGATTTTTTCTTATTGAAATTTTTGTCATGTCTTCTCTTTCTCTCCTCCCTCTCATCCTCTCTTCCTCTTTTATTTCTAAACTCACTTCCATTCCCTTCTTCCCCCATACCAGGCAACAACTCTATGGTGATTAATATGTATAATTGCACATTCTTACAAAATGAATTTTTGTATATTTTAAATTTATATAAATGGCTTTCCCCACACATGCATTCTGTTTCTCACTGTTTTCATTGGGCACTGTTTTTTCATGATCAAGCCATATGGTTAAAATGGACCTCTGTGGCCCTAACTGGTTTGGCTCAGTGGATAGAGCGCCGGCCTGCGGACTGAAGGGTCCCCGGTTCGATTCCGGTCAAGGGCATGTACCTTGGTTGCACGTATATCTCCAGTGAGGGGTGTGCAGGAAGCAGCTGATTGATGTTTCTCTCTCATTGATGTTTCTTACTCTCTATCCCTCTCCCTTCCCCTCTGTAAAAAAACCAATAAAATATATATATTTTAAAAAGGTTGACCTCTGTGGTTTGTAAGTAACTACTGCAGAATACTGAATTGTGTACATCCACCACATATTTACCTAACCTATCTCCCATGCATGGATATCCAGGTTATCTCCAACTCCATAACATTATAATGCTCAATAATGCCCTGCACATGCCTGGGGTTGCAGGCTTGATCCCAGTGTGTGTGGGGCGTGCAGGAGGCAACCAATCAATGCTTCTCTCACATCACTGATGTTTCTATATCTTTCGCACTCTCCCTTCTTCTCTGAAATCAGTAATATTTTTTTTTAAAAAAGCTGTATAAAAAGTTTGAAGTTTTGTATGGCTGCAATTATTTAACTTCACACTTGAGGACACTTTGACCAGTCACAGAATTATAGATTGGAAAAGCAAATACCTCCCAAAACCCAATCTCCAGTTCAGCCAATGAGTTTGATAAGCAATGGATACTCTGATAAAAATTTAGTCCAAATAAATTCAGTTCCTGAATTTGAGAGTAAGTAGGAAATGTTCACTTAGCAAGGGATGTTTCAAAATCCTATCTAATAAAAGAGAAACATGGTAATTATTGTATGACTGCTACCCTTCCCATTGGCTAATCAGGGCGATATGCAAATTAACTGCCAGCCAAGATGGCGGCCGGCAACCAGGCAGCTTAAACTGAACATGAAGCTTGCTTGCTTCAGTGACGGAGGAAACCAACGTTCCCAGCCTGCCTTGCCGGCCTCTGAGCCTGCAGTTTCAAACATTGTTACAAATATAGAAGCGAAACAAAACCCCAGAAACCAGCTTTCAGCGAGCTGGGATCTCAGTGCTGGAGTTGATACAGAGTTTCGATTATAGAACCTAAACAAACCAGATACCTGCTTTCAGCAGTGGAGGCCTCAGAGCTGGAGCCAGGCTAAAGCTGGCCCAGAATTTTAAAAAAAAGAAAAGAAAAAAAGGAGCAGTTGGGAGCTTCAATCCCAGCCTGAAAACAGCCCTCAGCTCCTCACCCAGACTGGTCAGGCACCCCAGTGGGGACCCCCACCCTGAAGGGTGTGTGACCAGCTGCAAACAGCCATCATCCCCTCATCCAGGCTGGCCAGGCACCCCAGTGGGAACCCCCACCCTGATCCAGGACACCCTTCAGGGCAAACCAGCCTGCCCCCACCCATGCACCAGGCCTCTATTCTATATAGTAAAAGGGTAATATGCCTCCCAGCACCGAGATCAGCGTGACAGGGGGCAGCGCCCAAACCCCCTGATCGCCCTGCGGCTCTGTGTGTGACAGGGGGCGTGGCCACAACCTCCCTATTCATCCTGCTCTGTTCATGACAGGGGAAGGCGCTCCAACCCCCTGATCGGCCCTGCTCTGTGCCTGATAGGGGGGAGCTCCCCAACCCCCTGATTGCCCTGCGGCTCTGTGTGTGACAGGGTGTGGCGCCCCAACCTCCCCCCCCCCACCACGGGCCCTGCTCTGTGAAGGGGTAGAGCCATAACCTCCCCATCGGCCCTGCCCTGAGTGTGAGAGTGGCGGCGCCCCAACCCCCTGATCGGCCCTGCTCTGTGCGTGACAGGGGGCAGTGCCCCAACCCCCTGATTGGCCCTGCTCTGTGCGTGACAGGGGGTGGCACCTCAACCTCCCCATTGACCCTGCCTTGAGTATGACAGGGGGCGGTGCCCCAACCCCCCAATCGGCCCTACCCTGAGCGTGACTGAGGGTGGCATCGCAACCTCCCGATCCGCCCTGCTCTGTGCATGACAGGGGGCGGTGCCCCAACTCCCCAATCAGCCCTGCTCTGAGCCCGACCAGGGGCTGCACCTAGGGATTGGGCCTGCCCTCTGCCACCCGGGAGCAGGCCTAAGCCAGCAGGTCATTATCTCCCGAGGGGTCCCAGACTGCGAGAGGGCACAGGCCGGGCTGAGGGACTCCCCTTCCTCCCGAGTGCACAAATTTTTGTGCACCGGGCCTCTAGTCTATAATAAAAGTGTAATATGCTAATTAGACTGGATGTCCTTCCAGACGAAGCTGGGGCTGCGAGGGAAGCCTGGGTCCCGGGTGCCAGAGAGAAGCCGGTGCGGGCAGTCGGAGGAAGGAAGGTCTACTCTTGCATGATTTTCGTGCATCAGGCCTCTAGTTTATTATAATCTACTTGCTCATGAGTTTGCAGAGGGTAATAAGTTCAGGTAGCAGGAATTTGTCCTCAGAACTTTAAAGGCCTTGATCCATCATTGTCATCCTGATTTGCTAATAAGGTGTCTAACATTATTCTTGTTCCTAGGTGATTGTTTTTCCCCACTCTTTGGAAACTTTCAAGGTTTTCTCTTTATTTTTACAGTTCTGAAACTTCATAGTGCTATGCCTTGGTGTGGGTTTTTTCATTCATTACACTTGACACTCTGTTGGGCCTTTCAATCTGAAGAGTGAGGTTCTGGAATAGCCTCTGGTATTACTTCATTTTAATAATCCCTTCCCCTTTTAAAGCTTTTTGTTTTGATTTTGGGCATGTGCCCTGACCAGGAATCAGGGACCTCCTGGTTCATAGGTCGACGCTCAACCACTGAGCCAGGCAACATTTGTATTTCTCATGACAATATTTCTAATGCAAAAATTAAAATATTCTAAAAACACTGTTGCAAATAATTTAATCTATAAAGATATTTTTATTTTTAATTAAGCATAGTAAGAGATAGCAAACCTTTATAGAAATTAACTTTATAATGAAGATTCTTTCATCAGCAGCAAACAAAAATTCAGGTTTAAAATTATGAATGAAACACTATGGAAGAAAATTTTATCACAAAAATATTAGGGTATTTTGAAATAAAAAGCCATTCTGCTGTCATACTTTTATTTTTGTAGATTCGCTTTGAGTCTCAAAACGAATTTTACAAAATAATTTCCTTTTCATCAGTGAAATACCTGTCACTGTTTAACCTACAATATTTAAGTACAGATGAAAATATTTACTAAGCATTTTCATTAAATAGATATCAAATCATTTTATTTCTATTTAGACTCATTAGAAAATTTATATTAAATACTCCAAGGTAACCTTTGTGTATTAGGCAAGTAGGAGCTACTCAAATGAAGAAAAGTCTCATTTGTTTTGTAAATAATAAAGATTTAAAATGTAAAAAATTGAGCTTAAAAAAACAGCCCAAACCACCTGTTTTTTTAAGTCACACCAGCCATCTACTTCTAAAAAGTCCTTATCAAAGCTATTTTTTAAAACCCAACATTTACTAACTCAACAGATGGGTTTTAGAAATGAGGAAAGTAATTTTACTTTCAATTCACTGATTACATAGTCAACTGGTGCCTTTAAAAAATAATTTTAGAATACGTGAAGATTGAATTAAACCATTCTCAACATTTTTCCAGGACTGTTTGCTAACTGGCTTGTTTTTACATATGAACTTTAAACATGTCTTCCACAGGTAGTACACAAAAATAATTATTTGCAACTATAAAGTCTAACAAGTAAACTCACAATGTAATATCACTGCTTTTTCCTTCTCTTGTAAGAATCGTTATTGTGAGTTCGAACTCGCTGGTACACAGAGGATGCTATTTTCATGTTGTCTTTCTTTGTAAATTTCTTCTCTATTGCTCCTGGTTTCCAAAGTAACAACTGTGCATCTTCTCCTCCAGTCAGCAGAGAATCATCCTGCATATTCCAAAAGAAAGAGCGGACTGTAGCAGCATGCCCTCCCTGAAGGCTGGTCACATGGCTCAATCCTGATGTAGTACAGCTCATTAAGTGAATAACTCCCGTGTTTGTTCCTCCAACAATAAATAATTTGTCCATCTTTTCATGATATAGGCCACCAATCAAATAGTCCAAAACACCTCCTTTCAAATTCATTACTTCTCTGACATCCTGGATGCTCAAACGTGTAATTGGTTCATCAGTATCCAGATGATTAAGATCCCACCAATAAAACCCTTCATCATGTGTCATGCAGTATATCTGTTTATAATCTTTCCCAGACCAACCAATATAGCTAACTGATGAAACTGAGTTACAAGTTGTAACCAGTGCATCTTCTTCATTATCAGCACTAATATCAAATACATTTACCAAGCCATCTGTGGAACCTGAGACTACCATGTTGGGATTGCTGGGATGGAAACATACTTGAGTGATATCATCACTATGTGTTTCTGAGTATGCACCAAGTGGGTCTTTAGTAGTAGACACATCTTGAGAATTAATTCTTGCATCCCAAAATACCAACAATGCATCATCATCAACTTTTTCTGTACCAGCACAAATGACATGATCATTACAGCTGATATCAAAACTGATAAATATATTGGAAGGATAACCCTTGAAAAGCTGGACAGGTTTTTCACTGGTTAATCGAGCATCCCAACATTTTATTGTGCTATCGGTACATGACGAATATACAATGTCACAAGAATTTGCAAATTTGACGCCATTAAGATGTCCAGGATGTCCACTAAATTCTCGTACTATGTTTAACCTTTCTTTATCATATATTCTGATTAACCCATTAGAACATAAAACAGCAACCAAGCTTCCTTTTTCTGCTGGTACAGTCTTGGATGTGTCTATGCCAAGCAGATAAGTAGGCTCTTCAGTTCCTGAGGAACGTTTAACAATGTTCAGATTAGCAAATTGCTCTTCAATCTTCTCCATAACAGGAGTGGCATCTAAGGGTAGTAAATATCTGTAATAAAAATATAAAAATTAAAATTAAATCCACAGCTTCTCTAAAATTGTAAATTAAATCAAGAACATTTCCTTCTGAAGGATGACATAAAACAGAAATAAAATCGATTTTAATATTGTAATCATTTCCCTACCATGATGTAACTAAAAATAATTTACCTCCTTCTAATTCTCTCTTGAACACCAAATCTACTACATATACTTTATGCCAGTAAGAGAGTTTACAAACAGGTACATACACTGCTGAGTAATTGGTTTTTAGCTCAAACCCAACTATTGGTCCTATTCATATTCTTCAGCATTAGTTAGGATCTCTACTTTGGATTCATCTACACCTGGTCCCAGCTGCCTTATACAACTTTAGAACCTAAAATAAGTGTGTATGCAGAAAAAATGGTCGCCCCAAAGAGATCTATACCTTAATCCCTGGAACCTGTAACTATGTTCGGTTACATGGCAAAAGGGAATTGAGCCTAGCCAGTGTGGCTCAGTGGCTGGGTGTCCACCCATGAACCAAGAGGTCATAGGTTCAATTCCTAGGCACATGGCCCAGGTTGTGGGCTCAATCCCCAGTAGGGGTCGTGCAGGATGCAGCCAACTGATGCTTCTCTCATTGATGTTTTTCTCTCTCTATCCCTTTCCCTTCCTCTCTCTCTAAAAATGAATAAAAACAGCTCTAGCTGATTTGGCTTAGTGGATATAGCATCGGCCCTCAGACTAAAGGGTCCTGGGTTCGATTCCAGTCAAGGAGATACACCTCGGTTGCAGCCTCGATTGGGGTGCATGCGGGAAGCAATCAATCAGTCAGTGTGTCTCTCTCACATTGCTGTTTTTCTCTCTCTGTCCCTCCTCCTCCCTTCCACTCTCACTAGGAAACAATGGAAAAGTATCCTCAGATGAGGATTAATAACAACAAAATCAATAAAAAAATATTTTTTTAAAAAAAAGGGGGAATTGAGGTTGCAGATGGAATTAAGGTTACTAATTGGTCAACTTTAAAAGGGACAGATTAGCTCTGGCCAGGGTGGCCCAGTTGGTAGGGCTTCGTCCTGCGCACCATGAGGTTGCAGTTAGATTCTGGTCAGGGCACATGCCTGGGTTACGTGCTTGATCCCCAGGAGAGGGTGTGCAGGAAGCAGCCGATTAATGTTTCTCCCTGTCTCTCTCCCTTCCTCTCTGTCTCTAAAACTCAATTAAAAAAAAAAAAAATCTCCCTTTAAAAAAATAAATAAAAGGGGGAGATTATTCTGGATTATCTTGGTGGGCCCAATGTAATCGATCACCAGTATCCTTTTAAATCCATGGAGCAGAAGACAGTCAGAGGGAGATGTCACTATGGGAGAAAGGTACAGAGAGATACATTGCAGGGAGAAAGGCACAGAGAGAGACATTGCAAAGGAGGTCAAATAAGTGGGTAAATGTTAATATGAGATTATTTTTTTAAAACCCACAATTCTTTGCTACTGCTTCCATCTGATCTCTGCATATGGAAAATCAGACTAATGAGAATTTTAAACAATAAGATGGTTTAATGTGGCCTTTAAGCTAACAGTAACTTATAGGACTATGCCTATGAACTGTTATACCCAAGCAGGACAGTAGTACTAGACTCCTTCCCTTCATTTTGTTGCCTGGAAAGTGTTTCACATTGAAACAGTCCTGCAAGACTTTAATTCAAAGGATTCTGGTGATTGATGAGGCAGGACCTCAGACAGAATGGCACAGCAAACTAGCACTTCAGGACTGTAGCAATGGTAACAATCACAATGGATGTCCACGTGATACACTGTTTAAATGAAGTACAGAAAGAGAGAAAAAAAGAAATAAACAAACAAGATGCCAGAGGTAAGGAGGGTATGTCCCCCAATACTCAAGCTATAGAGCTTATATTCTTCCACAGATACATTTTAATCTCTTATGGGGAAACACGAAAACTTCTAGCCTATGTTTAAACACATTAGTATGCAAGTGAGTAATATCTGAACTAAAACTTCCAAGGCCATATAGTTAATGCTTAATTTTACATACTACTGAATCATTCAAAAATGATAAATACACTTTTACTTCTATGTATAGCCCTCATCTGAGTTTTACTTGCATGATCCACTTCCCAGTGTGCAAGAGAAGCCATAGGCTGTCTTTTCTTCTCACTACACTCTCACGGGGTAACCTCATTCATATTCATGTTCAAGTGCCACCTATATGCCAATGATCTCATCTCTCTATTTAAAAATCCTGTTTACAAATCTCTACTAGACATTCACTTCTCCTTGAACGTGTCCCCCTACATCACAAAATAAACTCATTACTTATGCTCCCCCCCCCCCAAGCCTTCCCTTAACAAAACAAACAAATAAAAAAATAAACTTCTCAATTTTTTCCATTTTGGTAAATTTCTAAATCCTACTTATAGCTAAAGGTTGCTTAGAGAAGTATTAGGTTAAATCTGTGTCTGTGGATCAAAAAAATATTGACAACTTCATATGGTTCAACCTAACAAAAACATATGCAGAGAGCAAATAAGAGTAACCATAATTTTTATCTTACTTTTTCTTTGTTAGATGTATTAAAAAAAAGCTTGGTTAGCATTCTAGATCTCAACAGATTAGTGAGAGATGAGGACATGGAGAGTGCCTTTCTTCTGTCAACACACACACACACACACACACACACACACACACACACACACACATTAAAAAGGATACAAAAAGATATGAACAGAAAAGAGTACTAAAGCAGAGTAGAGAGGAGAAAAGAAGAGAAATGAAGATAATCTAAAAGAGAAAGGAATGAATAAAAACAAAGGGGAATTACTGCCACTACCTCCTTAATTATATGTGGGTGAAACACTGCAGTTCTTACTGCCCCAACACTGAGTTCAGACAATGAGGCCCAGATAAAGGAAGTTTAGTCAAGTATAAAGCTATGATAGTTTGCTCGGTTAAAAGGAATTTTTCTTCATTAAAATAAATTCTTTGTCCTTGAATTAGAGAACGTAGCAAGCAATCATAACCAATTTAAATATGAACCCAATAGTTCTGAGAATGGAGGCAGAAAAATTCTCTCATCCTGACCCACCTAGTGCAGATCAGGACATAGCAGAACCTCAAGCAGTGCCCTGGCACTGAGCCACGACTGCTGCTGTGGTTCTTACTGGGATACACAATTCCCATGTCTGAATATAATGCAGATGTGAGATGTTAGAAAGACACCCTAAAACAAACACCTTAGGATAACCTTCAAGAGGGTGAGAATATTCCTGGTGAACCGCCATCTTGCAATACACTAGATGGAAATTGCTAACTAACCTCTTATCTGAATAACTGTCCTTATATAATTAAAAGTTGATTACCTAATAACAAGTTCCTAAACATAATTATGAATTCCTCTTGTGGCTTTGGCTTTAAAAAGATGTTATTTTTTATCAATCAAAATGTTATTTTACTGCCTATGAAAATAAACCCAGTAAAATATTCTTTCTGCATATAAAGTACATCCTAAACACATCTAGCTGCAACTAGGTATTGCTCTTATTGCTGAACTGGCTAAGTTTGAATATGAAATCTGAAGGACAGCCTAGCTTAAATAATTCCATAATGAATAAGGATGTAGCTTTTCCCCCACATAAATAAGGGACAAAAAAGTATTAAAAGAAAATAACATACACTTTACACCTATTTAGAAACTACTGATTACAAAAGGCACAATAGTAAAAGTCTCCTACATATTATTTTATAAAATCAGAAATGAGCAGTATTCTTAGAAATAGGTATATTTCTACTTTTCAGGCATAAATGTTCACCATATTTGAAAGAGTTGACAGCATAAGCATCATACACAATTATATTTTTAAACTATTGAGATAATTTATTAGACTTGGGCCAAAAAACCTAATTCCCAATTAAGCTAAAACTTAATAATGCCCATTGACCATAAGAAACTAGCTATGATGATTGTGAAAGGCAGAGGTCCAGCAAATGTCGCAAATGTAGGAGATGGTTAATGGGAAAAGACATACAGGGATGGGTTCTAATAACTTCACAATCCGCACTTATAACTCAACTATAATAATGCTACCACGTCTATCAAATTGGGCTAAGATAATTGAGCCTCACAGAGAAGAAAATAACCATAATTGGAGTTCAACAAATGCTAGGCTATATGCTAGAAACTTATTTAATTTTTTTATCCTAATCATTTAACCCTATGAGATAGGTATTGTTATCCCCATCTTAGAGAAGAAATTGCAGTTCAGAGAAACGGGGTAACTTGCAGTGATCTCATAACTACTAATGGGAGGACACAGGGGAATCTGGTTTGAAACCCAAGCTGTAACTTCAAAACCTGTGAAGCTGTGTCCATTCCAATACCATGCTATTGCTCTTCTATGTAAGTACTAACGTATTAGTGTCAACTTTAATTAAGGTATATCCATATTAGGCTTCGAGAGGAAGAATTATATGTTAATTCTATATATAAGCAGAGAAGAAATTGAGCAAGATGATTGGAAAAACACCAACCTAGAAAAATGTTGCCATAAGCAACCATCACTCTATTTTCTTGTGCCCCACTTAGCTTTCTTTTAAACTTTTTATTATGGAATTTGTATGGAGCAGAGAATAGTAAAAGAAACCCCCATGCTTCCATCACCCTGTTTGAACAATTATATTCTGCAAGACAGGAAGTCAATTTATACATCCCATTTTAAAAAAATTTTTTTTATTTATTTCAGAGAGGATGGGAGAGAGGAATGGGGGATGGAAACATCAATCATTGGTTGCCTCCTGCACATCCCCTACTGGGAATCAAGCCCGAAACCTGGGCATGTGCCCTTGACCAGAATCAAATTCAGGACCCTTCAGTCCGTAGGCCGACGCTCTATCCACAGAGCCAAACGAGCTAAGGCTACATCACATTTTTTTTTTGAAGGGCAATTAAGAAACTCCAGTGGACAGTGTGATGAAACCCCTCCGATTCACTCCCCTCTCCCCACTCTTTGTGGCATCGACAATATTTTAGGACTTTGACCCCAGTTCCAAGGGCAGATCCTCATTAGCCAAAACCAATCACAGTAATTCCATCTCTTGTAACCAGTAATTTGGTTTAGAAACCTTGCATTTTTGCTAATCCATGCATGTATTCCCTTCCCAACTACAATTTGTTCAGATGTAGAACATTAATTCTAAAGTGGACCCAATCCAACTGATGGAAAGAACCTTTATCCCATGGTTATGAGATTCCACATTTTCTGACTACTTAAGTCATTTTGCAGCACAGTTTTTGTTAATGCAACCAGAATCACCCTAACTAATTAGGGATAATCAAATAAAGTCCTTGGGTATATAATCAAGTACTGACTTAATATAGAGGCTCCTACAAAGAAAAATTTAGAGAGCATACTTTAAAAAGCCAAATTTCATTCACATTAAAGAGGGACTTTAATCTTTTGTTTCCTTTAGAACTTATATCCTCTCCTCCCCACTTTTTTTAGTTGTTTTTGTTCCAAAATAAAAGAAAAATGATACACAAAGGAATTTTCAGAAGACTATAAAAATCTATGCTCAGTAATAATTGTAGAATTTCCTGATTCTAAAGACATCAACAAGCTGAAACCGGTTTGGCTCAGTGGATGGAGCGTCGGCCTGCGGACTGAAGGGTCCCAGGTTCGATTCCGGTCAAGGGCATGTACCTGGGTTGCGGGCATATCCCCAGTGGGAGATGTGCAGGAGGCAGCTGATCGATGTTTCTCTCTCATCGATGTTTCTGACTCTCTATCTCTCTCCCTTTCTCTCTGTAAAAAATCAATAAAATATATTTTTAAAAAAAAATAAAGACATCAACAAAATAAACAACAACAACAAACCACTGAAATGATACAATATTTTAAAACTTAATCTGAAACTCAATCTATTAAGTTTTTGGATATTTTAAAAATGCATTTATAGCCCTAACTGGTTTGGCTCAGTGGATAGAGCATCAGCCTGCGGAGTGAAGGGTCCCAGGTTTGATTCTGGTCAAGGGCAATTAAAATATCTTTAAAAAGTAAAAAGGGCACTAGGTTTAAGAAACACCCCAATTTCAATTCCTTGTTCTACCACGAACTAGCAAAGTCATCATTGTACAAACTGCCTAACCTCTCTAAGCCTGTTTTCTCATCTTTAAAGTGGGAATAAAAATTAACACAATATGAGTGCTTATTATGACAAAATACTATGTGCAATGTGCTAAATGCTGATGATGCGGGTGAAAAATATATTTGCTGTCAAGAAGATGGGAGTTAGACCAGTAAACAATTACAGGGTGACAGACACAAGGACAGAGGTAATCAGAGTATGATACAGGAATATAGAGGGCACAATTCTTGGCATAAAGAAAATAAGCAACAAATATTAACTTCCTTTCTAACATGTTTTCATTCAATATGCCTTTATTTTATTTAATTTCATATTCCTCTTCTTAAAACTACAAATTCTTGCCTGGCCTGTGTGGTTCAGTGGTTGAGCATCGGCCTATGAACCAGGAGGTCACGGTTCATTTCCCAATCAGGGCACATGCCCGGGTTGCGGGTAGATCCCCAGTGAGGTGTGCGGGAGGCAGCTGATCGATGATTCTCCTTCATCATTGATGGTTCTATCTCTCTCTCCCACTCCCCTCCTCTCTGAAATCAATAAAAATATATTTAAAAAAATAGGGGTAGACTAAGTTATCGGTATAAGAAGCGTATTTCATACTATTTTTAAAAAAGGGGAGTAGGGTGTATAGCAGAACACCTGGAAGCAGTAGCTACTGTCTAATGCCATGTGCTAGTAGCAAAGTTAGTGGCAAATTTGAAAAATCCAATGGTAGCCAGAAAAGCTCCATACTGAATATTAAAGAAGCTTATTAGTTATCAAGCATATCTAAAGTCAACTTATCGGAAGCAAAACTGCATGGGTAAAACTTAGGAATCTGGTTATCAGTATTTCAGGGAAGAGTGAAATAGGAACAGTCACTCACATGCATTACCAGTATGTCCTAAGAGAAGCACCACCTTGGGATTAAAAGCATGTACTAGCTTAACTTCAGCAAAACATGTCTCAGAAAACTTTTGTATCAAAAAATTCAGGGAAATTTGTGTGTGTTTTAAACTAACCAGAATTGGCTTTTAAACAATTTGCAAAGAAGAAAAAAAAAACCACTTGTTTTTAATTTGGGGGAAAGTGCTGAATATTTAGTGGAAGGTATGCTAACCTGACATCTGCTACAACTTCAATGTAATTTTAAATATCATATTCATTAATGATTGAGTCTTAATGAGTTTGTAAATTAATCCTGTTTAGTGAATCTGAATATGCTCTTCTTATTCACATGAATGTTCAAGAAACTGGTTGCAGCAACATATGGTATCTCATACATTAAATACACTAAAATTCTTACAAAAAGCACAGTTTTCAAAGTGCAGGAATCTGTTACCAAGGAAAATGGGGGTGGGGGGTTGGAGGGAATGACACACACCTTTTTATATGGTATGAGATTATCTTCCATGCAAAACTCACCCTTTATTTTTATTTAAAAATATGTATTTTTATTGATTTCAAAGAGAAAGAGAGTGGGTGAGAGATAGAGAAACATCAAAGAGAGAGAATCATTGGTTGGCTACTTCCTGCATTCCCCCTACTGGGGTTCAAACCCAAAACCCAGGCAAGTACCCTGACCAGAAATCGAACCGTGACCTCCAGGTTCATAGGTTGACGCTCAACCACTGAGCCACGCTGACTGGATAAAAACTCACCCTTTAAATTAAGTCTATGAATACCCAGCTTCTTTCAACAAGAACAATGATCTGCCTTTGCCTTTCCATAACAACCAGCTGGTTAAGCAAACACAGTGAAACCACCCTTCCCCAGTCACCAGATGCTTAATTTCAAAGTCAGTAACAATGTGGAATAATCCAATTCTTGAATTGGTAATGTTTACTACTAATTCTTTTTCTAATTCTTAGTAAACCCTTTTGAAAATTGCTAAGCAAATGCTCTCTTTAATAACTATAAAAAGAAAAGGGGTGGGAGATAAAAAGAACCATGGCCTGCCCTAGCCAGATTGGCTCAGTGGATAGAACATCAGCCTGAGAACCGAAGGGTCATGGGTTTGATGCTGGTCAAGTATGTAGAGAGTACAATTCTTGGCATAAAGAAAATAAGCAACAAATATTAACTTCCTTTCTAACTCAGTTGTACGCTCCTCCTTACCCAGGGCCCTGGTCAGGGCACACGCAGAAGGCAACCAATCGATGTGTTTCTCTCACATTGATATTTCTCTGTATTTCCCTCTCTCTCTGAAAATCAAGGGAAAAATATCCTCTGGTGAGGATTAAAATAACAAACAAAAAGAACCATGGCCTATAACAGAATGATGTAGCATTACGAAAAAAAAAAAAGATCCCTTGAATACTGTGTTATAGTTAGAAATTGATAAGTAATGTCAACATTAAATCTACTCAAAATTCCTAAAGATGTACCTTATTCAATAATTCAACAAGTCTCAAAGGGCTGATGTAAGAGGCCTAAAACACACTAGATTGAGCAAAGAACAAAAGCAAAATCCTTGCCCTCAAGGAGGGCAGTGGGGGAACAGATAATGAAAATAGTCAGTGATTCGTGTTATAAAAATAATACAGGGTAAGGCAAGAAAAATAAAGCTAGAAAGGATTTTTAGATTTGATCATTAAAGGAAAACCTCTCCCATGAGGTGACATTTGAGCTGAGACCAGAATGAAAAGAGGGAGCAAGGCATTGGCCTCTTGAGGGCCAAGAGCCTCCTGGCAGAGAGAAACAGCAAGTTAAGTCAGAGAAAGTGGTGTAGGCAATAAAGTAGCTGGAGGCAGATAAGAACTTTGTGGGCCATGATAAGAACTTTAAATTTCATTCTCAAGTGAGAAAGAAAGCCACTGCAGGTTGAGAGTAAGTGAGAACTCTTTAATAAAGATATTCCTCTGGCTGCTGCCTGGAGAACAGACCTTAGTACAAGAGTGAAATAGTGAGAAGAGGTTTGTGCAAAGTTTTAGGCAAGAGATAGGAGAGTGGGAAGAAGTTGATGGATTTCAGGCCACAACTCTGAAAGAGAAATAAACTGAATTTTCTGATTAGACTACAAGTGGGGTATAAGAAAAGGTGTCAATGATGATCCTTAAGTTTCTGACCTGAGGAATAAGGCAAATATACCATTGGCATGTTACTTTTAGGATATTTTTACAAGCTTTTAAGATAAATGCAACCCTGACTGGTTTGGCTCAGTGGATAGAGCGTCGGCCTGCGGACTCAAGGGTCCCAGGTTTGATTCCAGTCAAGGGCATGTACCTTGGTTGCGGGCACATCCCTAGTAGGGGGTGTGCAGGAGGCAGCTGATCGATGTTTCTCTCCCATCGATGTTTCTAACTCTCTATCCCTCTCCCTTCCTCTCTGTAAAAAATCAATAAAATATATTTTTAAAAAAAGATAAATGCAAGATGATTAATTAGATGGACAATTATCCAATTGTTTAAAGTCTTTGATAAACTGTGTTATGTTAATCATACACTGGACTTCTATACAGCAATAAAACATACTACTGGTACATGCAACAATATGGCTAAATCTTAGAATTGTTTAGTGACAGAAGCCTGAAACAAAAGAGTACTATATGATTTCATTTATATGAAGTTGAAGAATAGGCAAAATAAATATATAATGATAGAAATCAGAACAGTGGTTATCTTTTATGGGGGGGGTGGGATATGGACTGGGAAAGAACTGTGGGTGGTGATTATGCACAGATATCTACATTTCCAAAAAAACCCAAACCATCGAGGAGAATGAGGCCTTGCCTTAATATGATTCTCACACTGTGTAAAAAGCATCAACAGCTTACTACTGGAAGAGGAAGAGCAGGACGAGAACGCCTCTATTTGGCACAGACAAGTAGGGCCTGCTAAAAGTTGACAGTGGAAGACAAACAATGAGGAAAACCCTTCAACATTCCAGGCCCAATATAAGCACAAGATATTGACAGCCCACTGCTGAGGAATTTCAAGTCTCTAGTGTACAGAAGGTAACTATAGCAACAACAAAACCAAAGTCAGCTCCCTTAGCGATTAGACTGTTCAATATCCAACACCAACAGTCTGACAGAAGCAGAGGTGGCCATTTCCAAGGATAAATATTATTTACCTCAGTCCCTAATATTATTCTACACATGATATCCAGAATTCAATTTTAAAAAAGAGACACACACACAAGCAAGAAAAACACAACAAACTGTCAAAATGAGTCAATGAACAGAACAGGCCCAGAGATAACTGAGATGATGGACTTTAAAATAACTATAAATTGGCTAAGCCAAAACAAAAATTAAGCTAAAACAAAACAACAATTGTTAGCAAGAATGTAAAGAAATTGGAATTGTATACAATGCTGGTGGTAATATAAAATGTACCAGCCCCTGTGAGAAACAGTTTGGCAGTTTCTCATAAAGTTAAACATACACATGCAAAAATCTGTACACTAATGTTCAGAATAGCATTACTCATAACAGCAAAAAAAGTTTAAACAACTCAAAAGTACTTTAATAAATGGATAAACAATATATGGTAGATAGGCAGATAAGGGAATATAATTTGCCATAAAAAGTCAAAGGCAGGGGTGGGGCAATATCTGTAATAGTGTCAACAAAAGAAAAATTTTAAAAAAGGAAATGTACTACAACATGGATGAAACTTGAAAATACTTTGTGTGAAAGCCACCACCCATGTGAACCCTTGGCAGACAATCACCTACAGCACTTGAAGTATCCATTGTAGTGTAGCCCAATGCAATCTTGAACAAGGGATCATTTTCATCATGCTGATTTTAAAAAAGTATTTTTATTTATTTTAGAAAGAGAAAAGGAGAGGGAGAGATAGAAACATCAACGTTGACCCATCAGCTGCCTCCTACACGCCCCCTGATGGGGGATCAAGCCCCAAACCTGGGCATGTACACTGACCTGGAATCGAATCGCCACTCAACCACTGAGCCACACCGGCTGGGAATCATGATGATTTTTAACTAAAACTTAAAATATATGAAAGGAGGCAGCAGTTCAGAAGTGAAGAGGATATTAAATTAACACAATTTTTAGTGGAGGTTCCCATGGTGACAGTTTTTTTTTCCCTGAGAAAAACTTCACCTGCTTTATTTTTAGTAATACATTTCTGTGGACAAAAAAAAAAAAAAAAAATCCTTAAAAAATAATTGAGTGTTTAAGGCAAAAATAGTAATCACATATTGAGGGGTTATTAAAAGTAAAATATATGACAGAAATAGAAGATGGGAGGGAGGAAATAGAAAATGTTGCAAGGTTCTTACAACATAAATGGCATCATCTTATTTGAAGGTAGCTTTGACAAGTTCAAGTATATTGTAACCTACACAAACCACAAAATGTGTTTTTTTTTAATTCTCACCTGAGAATATGCTTTATTAATTTGAGAGAGAGAGAGAGGAGGGAGATAGAGAAACATTCATGTGAGAAACACCAATCAGTTGGAGACAGAACCCACAACCTAGGGTTTTTATTTTAGGACTGCTTTTTAGATGAGGAAATTAAGGATTAGAACAATAGGTATTTCATGGTGAACTACCTATTTAGAAAATGGGTATATAACCAGACTGCTAGGGTTAAACTCCTGGCTTTGATAGCTATGTTTCAGCTTTCTATTATTTTTTTAAAATAAATTTTTATTGATTTGCATTTGCTGTTTTTGTTTTGTTAATCCTCACGTGAGGATATTTTTCCACTAATTTTGTTTTTAGAGAGAGTGGAGGGGGAGAGACAGTCAATATCAATGTGAGAGAGACACATCAATTGGTTGCATCTCTCACACGCCCTGACTGGGGCGGGGATGGAGCCTGCAACCGAGGTACATACGTGCCTTGACTGGAATTGAACCCAGGATCCTTTGGTCCACTAAGCCAAACCGGCCAGGGAATATTTTCACTGATTTTTAGAGAGATAGAGACATTGATGAGAGATGAGAAACACTGATCAGCTGCCTCCTGCATGCCCCCTGCTAGGGATAGAGCCTGCAATCCAGGCATGTGCTCTGACCAGAATAGAATAGAACCAGAGAACTCTTGGTGCATGGGTTGAAGCTCAATCACTGAGTCGCATTGGCCAGGCTCAGCTTCTCATTCTTTTTTTAAATAATTCTTTATTGTTACAAGTATTAAGTATGTCCCTTTCCCCCCATTGACCTCCTCCAGCCCGTCTCCGTCTCCACCCCTCCCCACCCATGTCCTCACCGCCCCATATATGCTTGGCCTCACCTGTGTCCATGGGCTATGCATATAAGGTCCTTGGTTGATTACCTCCCACCTACCCACATTCCCCAGCCTTCCCTCCGAGATTCAGCACTCTGTTCCATGCTTCCACATCTCTGGATCCATTCTGTTCATCAGTTTATTTTTACTTAGATTTCACATGAGATCATGTGATACTTATCTTTCTCTGACTTATTTCACTTAGCACGATACTCTCCAGGTCCCTCCATGCTGTCTCCAAGGTAAGAGATTCTTATTTTTTACTGCTGCATAGTATTCCATGGTAAATATGTACCACAGCTTTTTTTATCCACTCATCTACTGATGGGCACTTGGGCTGTTTCCAGATCTTAGCTATTGTAAATTGTGCCGCTATGAACATAGGGGTGCATATATTCTTTCTGATTGGTGTTTCGGGTTCCTTAGGATATATTCCTAGAAGTGGGATCACTGGGTCAAATGGCAGGTCCATATTTAATTTTTTGAGAAAATTCCATACTGTTTTCCATAATGGCTGTACCAGTCTGAATTCTCACCAGCAGTGTACTAGGGTTCCCTTTTCTCCACATCCTCGCCAGCACTTGTCATTTGTTGATGGTAGCCATTCTGACAGGTGTGAGGTGATACCTCACTGTCGTTTTAATTTGCATCTCTCTGATAATCCGTGACTTTGGGCATTTTTTCATATGTCTTTTGGCCATCTGTATGTCCACTTTGGAGAAGTGTCTATTTAGGTCCTTTGCCTATTTTTTAATTGGATTGTTTGTCTTCCTTCTGTTAAGTTATGTGAGTTCCTTATATGTTTCGGATATTAACCCTTTAGTAGATGTATCATTGCCAAATATGTTCTCTCATACATTGGGCTCCTTTTCATTTTGTTAATGGCTTCTTATGTTGTGCAGAAGCTTTTTATTTTTATGTAGTCCCATTTGTTTATTTTCTCCTTAGTTTCCTTTGCCCTAGAAGATGTATTGGTAAACATATTGCTATGAGAGATGTCTGAGGTTTTGCTGCCTATGGTGTCTTCTAGGATTTTTATGGTTTCCCAACTTACATTTAAGTCATTTATCCATGTTGAGTTTATTCTTGTGTATGGTGTAAGTTGGTGGTCTAGCTTCATTTTTTTGCATGTATCTGTATAATTTTCCCAACACCATTTATTGAAAAGACTCATTTTTTTAATGTTACATGCAATAAACTTTAATATTTCAAGAAAAACTATTTTAAATATATTACATGCATAAATATTAATATTTCAAGAAAAAATATTTTAAATATATTACCAAAACTGTACTAACAGTATAATATCACAAAAGTTGTAGGAAATATTAAGAATCTGCAAATAACAGGGTGAAGAGACTGTCTTGACTCCATTGTATGCTCTTGCCTCCTTTGTCAAATATTAATGGAGCATAATGAATGGCTTGGGTTGATTTCTGGGGTCTCTATTCTGTTCCATTGATCTATATGCCTATTCTTGTGCCAGTACCAGGCTGTTCTGATTACGGTGTCTTTGTAGTATAACTTGAAATCTGGTATTGTAATTCCTCCAACTTTATTTTTCTTAATCAAGATTGCTGCAGCTATTTGGGGTCTTTTTTATGCCATATAAATTTTTGGAGTATTTGTTCTAGACCTGTGAAATAGGCTTTTGGTATTTTAATAGGGATTGCATTGAGTCTGTAGATTGCCTTGGGTAGTATGGACATTTTAATGATGTTGATTCTAATTCTACCAACCCATCAGCTTCCCATTCTTAAAGCATGAGATAATAGTTCCAACCTCACACGGTTGTTGTAATGAATAAATTGATTACTACATGTTAAATGCTCAGAATGATGCCTGACCCACACACACTCAAAAAAAGACAAGTCTCAGCACAGAGAATTTCAAATACACTAGCATCCTACACAATAAAAGCCTAATATACTAAGTGTCCAACTGATCGACCAGTCGCTATGACATGCACTGACCACCAGGGGCGGACACTCCGACTGGTAGGTTAGTTTGCTGCTGGGGTCTGGCCGGTCGGGACTGGGTGAGACGAGCCAGACACGCCCTAGAGTCCTCCCACAGTCCCTCCCTGACCCTGATCATGCACCCGTGGGGTCCCTCAGCTTGGCCTATGCCCTCTCGCAATCCGGGACCCCTCGGAGGATGTTGGAGAGCCGGTTTCATCCCGATCCCTGCAGGCCAGGCAGAAGGACCCCACCGGTGCACGAATCTGTGCACCAGGCCCCTAGTCAAATAATAAACTTGTAGAATAAACTATTAGGTATAAAATCTAATGTATATCTATAATACACCTACATACCCCATACTGTTAACCGTAAGAGAGAAATATATAAACATTAAATGCCCGGTGCATGCAATTCATGCTCTTGGGGGGCAGGGGTCCCCTCTGCCCAATCTGCACCTTCTTGCAGTCCAGGAGCCCTTGGGGGCAGTCAGACATCCTTAGCGCTGCCACGGAGGCGGGAGAGGCTCCCCACCACCGCTGCTATGCTCCTCAGCCATGAGCCCAACTTCTGGCTGAGCTGCGCTCCCCCTATGGGAGAGCACTGACCACCAGGGGGCAGCTCCTGCATTGAACTTCTGCCCCCTGGTGGTCCGTGAGCATCACAGCAACTGATTGTTCCACCGTTTGGTCGATTTGCATATTAGCCTTTTATTATATAGGATTATATTGTCACCAAATAGAAAGATGCTTTAATATATAACCAGAGACTGAAATAAGATTAAGGACAAAATAAGGCTTCCTGACAATGGACAGCTTATAAAAATGTCAACATATCTCTTATATAATAAGGCAATATTTTATATTTTTTAATTTGATAGTTGGACACTTTCTTTTACATTTTGAAGTAGATTTACTACTTAATACTCCAAATTAGGCGAATATCCAAAAGGGATCTGCTGAAATAGAAATCAAAACAGTGGGAAAACCCTTAAACATAAATTTTTGTAGCTTTATACTCATGTAAAGATACAGTAGGACATACCAGCTTTTAACCACTTTGTGCCATTTCGTGGGAAGATCTGAAACTAGTTAAGTTCTAAACTCATTTCCTCTCTTCTGAACACAGTGAAAGATCCTGACATCAGAGAAATAACCAAGAAAAGTCATAATTTTTGAACCATCCAGCAAAAGATATTAAGAGAAAAAAATTTTCACATTTATTTTATAAAGCTGATATAAAGGATAAAAAGAACTAGAAATAACATACTGTCGATTGTAACTTTAACATATGAAAATGCTTAGCTTAGACTTAAGCTGCCTAGCCCTTGGCATTGATTACTACTGCCATCTAGCAACAGGTCCAAAAATTAGAGAACACAAAAATATCATCCAAGACTACAAAGTCTCTGAACAGAAAGATGCTTTAACTTAGTAATTATTAAAGCTTCTGCTAGTCACCATAAATTAAATTACATTTTGCTTAGTTGTTCTTTTTCTTTTTCTCTATGTGAACTCATAGATTTTACCAACTCTGATCTTGCTCCAAAATTCCAATCCCATATTTCCCTAGATCCCTACCTTTGAACATGCTGCCAAATCTTCAAATTAAATATACCCAAAATATAACTCAAATATCTGTACTCTTCATCTCTTTTAACTACACAATATTCTCGCCCTAACTGGTTTGGCTCAGTGGACAGAGCGTCGGCCTGCGGACTCAAGGGTCCCAGGTTCGATTCTAGTCAAGGGCATGTACCTTGGCTGAGGGCACATCCCCAGTAGGGGGTGTGCAGGAGGCAGCTGATCCATGCTTCTGGCTCATTGATGTTTCTAATTCTCTATCCCTCTCCCTTCCTCTCTGTAAAAATATCAATAAAATATATTTTTTAAAAATAATAATAAAATTTTTTAAAAATTAACTACACAATATTCTCAGTCATCTAGGCTCAAAATCTCAGAATCATCTATTATTAAAGGGAGGCAAAAAACATGATTCCATTAATCTAATAAATCCCACCTTGAAAATCACCCTTCACATCTCTCTCCTCACTGTTTGCTCTGCCATTATTCTCTGGTTTCTCATTACCTCTCATCTACAACTATAGTAGCCTCCTACATGTCTGACACAGAGCAAAACAGGAAACACTTAATCTAAAATATGATTCCTGGACAATGATGGGAAGTATATGAGAAAGTCTTACTTCCCACAGGAAAATTATCATATAAAAAAGTTTCGTTCTTAGAAACTACCTTCATGTTGTAAAAAATGCTAACATTCGCATAACAATTAAATAGAAAACAAAAGCAAATATATGATTTCACAAACAGTTCTTAAGTATGAACAGTTCTTAAACAAAATGCTTAATTTTTATAAAGTATATACATTCTTTTGTTTTTTCTGTACATGCTGCATATATCTGAACATGTGAATTACACATTATTTTATTGCAAATCCAGACTTTTCAATATATTTTTTGTAATTTTTAAAAAGATTTTGTATTGGTTTTTAGAGAGAGGAAGGGAGAAGGAAAGTGCAATATCGATGTGAGAGTGAAATACCCATCAGCTGCCTCTTACATACCTCCTACCAGGGGATCGGGCTTACATTCGGGCATGTGCCCTGACTAGGAATCCAAGTGGCTACCTTTGCTGCAGCGGACGCCACACAATCACACCAGCCAGGGCCAGACTTTTCAATATATTTCCCCGAACAGAAGTACAAAAAGGATTGCTATTCTCTCTAAGAATTCTACATCATTTTCTTGAGTTATCTAGATCCAACCAATGCTTCAAGATCTAGCTCAAATGCTACTAGCACTATAAGATTTTTCTTAACCCAGCCTAAAGTAGTTTCTACTTCCCTTGAATGTCAAAATATTGTCTGTTATTTATACAGCAATAATAATATACTAAATGTATTGAAGTATTTTTATCTAGTTATGTTTTACATACTTACATTTGTTTATCCCCACTGTAGAGTATAAACTTCAGAAGTCATGTTCTCCAATTCTCTACAACCAATCTATTACTGGCCTACCTTATGAAATCCTACTTCCTGTAAGGAGCATAAACATACAAACACACACAAAACAAACTCAACAGAGGAAGACAAAAAGACCAAGATAAGGAACTACACATATATGTAAAATACTGTCAAAGACAGAAAACACACACACACACACACACACACACACAGCCCAAGCCTTAGAAGCAAAAGTCCCTTTCCTGCAGCTTCATAAACACCTGCTGGTTTGAATGTAATTTAATAGCTAGCCCTATATGTCCAGATTCTGGAATTAACAATATGTTCAAAACGGTCTTCCTTCAGAAAATACTTTATAAAATCAAATTATCTAAAATTTCTTGCAAATGCAGTTAATACTATGTGCCTTATATGATATAAACCATGTTTTCGATGCTAAAAAAAGATACGTCCACATTTTAATCATTTAAGGTTTTAAAAAATAACCCAATGATTCATAAATTGTATTCTTTGTATTTTTAGAATGGCTCAGGGGATTTGTGTGATTCTCAAACCTCCTTTCTTAGTTCCTAAAAAAAACCTTCACTTTATTTTTACAATCTCAGAGAAAAGGGGGAAAAGTATGGAGAAAATAAAATAGCTTCATAAAAATAATTCAGTGTTACATTAAATGCAAATTAATGATAGGCTAATAAGATCACAACTTAAAAAAAAAACAAAAAACTAACCACTATAAAAATTTAGCTTCAATATCTATTCTTTTCTTGGAAAGAGATGCCTGAAATGCATATTAACAACTTTAGGTCTGAGTGACAGGGGGCCTAAAGGAAGGATTCATGAAGAAAGGGAAGGGCAGCCCAGCCAGTGTAGCTCAGTGGTTGAGCATCGAGCTATGAACCTGAAGGTCACAGTTTGATTCCTGGTCAAGGCACATGCCCGGGTTGTGGGCTCGATCCCCAATGTGGGGTATGCAGGAGGCAGCCGATCAATGATTCTCTCTCATTATTGATGCCTGTCTCTCTCTCTCTCTCTCTCTCTCTCTCTCTCTCTCTGAAATCAATAAAAAATATGTATTTTTGCCGAAACCGGTTTGGCTCAGTGGATAGAGCGTCAGCCTGCGGACTGAAGGGTCCCGGGTTCGATTCCGGTCAAGGGCATGTACCTTGGTTGTGGGCACATCCCCAGTTGGGGGTGTGCAGGAGGCAGCTGATTAATGTTTCTCTCTCATCGATGTTTCTAACTCTCTATCTCCCTTCCTCTCTGTAAAAAATCAATAAAATATATTAAAAAATATATATATATGTATTTTTAAAACGGAAGGGCAGAAACAAAACCAAAAATAAAAAAAGGTAGTTTAACAAAAATAGCCAAGAACTGGAAACACAATGGGAAATGAAGGAACCTGTATCTGGGATGAACCTAATCAATATGCATAAGCTGAACAGTTGTTACTTTCGAAAAGGTGGCAGTGTTTTTAAAGT
This sequence comes from Myotis daubentonii, assembly GCF_963259705.1. Lineage (NCBI taxonomy): Eukaryota > Metazoa > Chordata > Mammalia > Chiroptera > Vespertilionidae > Myotis > Myotis daubentonii. Next base: position 30,787,156 of record NC_081840.1, on the reverse strand, counting down.
AAAAGATCAGCACTAGAAGTGAGGGGTGCTTAATTTTTTTTTTTTGCCTGTGACCTTCAGTAAATCATAGATCCAACCTAAATCTTGGTTTACTCACATTTCCACTTCTATCATTTTGTGTGTATGTGTGCACCAATGACATAACAGTAATTAAGGTATACTGAATTCTTGCTATATGCCAGGCACTATTCTAAATGTTTTATATGCATTATATTTCATTTAACGTTCTGGACAGCCCTATAAAATAGGTACCTCTGCTTCCCCCATTTTATAATTAGGAAATGGAGGCTTAAAAAAGGCAGATGATTTGCCAAAGATCACTTCACTCACAAATGCAAAGCAGAAACTAGAACTCAAATATGATTCAAGAACTACTCTCTTAAATGTTTTCTTACACTGACTCTCAAATGATATAAAGGACATAGTTTATGAAGCATCCTCTCTAATAAAGATGGAATACGCAAATTGACGGCAACTTCTCGACAAAGATGGCTACGCCCACAGCCAATAAGGAGGGAATATGCAAACTGACATGACAAGGCAAGAGGCAGAAAGGCGGCGGTGCCAGCAGCCAGGGGAAGGAAGGCCTATTCTTGCATGAATCTTCCTGCATTGGGCTTCTAGTTTTAAAATAACCATTCAAGCCGAAACCGGTTTGGCTCAGTGGATAGAGCGTCGGCCTGTGGACTGAGGGGTCCCAGGTTCGATTCCGGTCAGGGGCATGTACCTGGGTTGCGGGCACATCCCCAGTAGGAGATGTGCAGGAGGCGGCTGATCGATGTTTCTCTCCCATCGATGTTTCTAAATCTCTATCTCTCTCCCTTCCTCTCTGTAAAAAATCAATAAAATATATTTAAAAAATAAATAAATAAATAAATAAAAATAAAATAACCATTCAAATGTAAAATGGTGTTATTATAATTCTTTTAAGCTTTTACTTATTTAATTCTTAAATATTCCAACTGACTTTTAGAGAAAGAGGTAGAGGGAGAGAAACATCTATGTGAGAGCAAAACATGGATGTGCTGCCTCCTGCACACCCCCTAGTTGGCATTGAGCAGGCAACTTGGGCATGTGCTCCAACTGGGAATTGAACTGCCAACCTTTTGGTGAATGGGACAACACCCAACCATCTGAGCCACACTGGCCAGGGCAATTTTTACTTATTGATTGAGTTTAGAGAGGAAGAGAGAAACATCAATTTGTTGTTCCACTTATTTATGTATTCATTGGTTGATTCTTGTATGTGCCCTGACCAGGGATTGAACCTGCAACCTTGGCATATTAGGACAAAGCTCTAACCAACTAAGCTGGTAACCAACATACCAGGCCAGGGGGTATCCTATCTAATAAAAGAGAAAAATGGTAATTGGCATACGACGATACCCTTTTCATTGGCTAATCAGGGCTATATGCAAATTAACTGCCAACTAAGATTGGCAGTTAACTGCCAACAAGATGGCGGTTAATTTGCATATGTAGGCACAATGCAGGGAGGCGAAAGGGAAAGCAGGAAGAAGCCCCCTGACACTGACAGTGATCGGAAACCCAGGGGGGAGCTAAGAGCTGGGGGGCAGGGCAAAGGCAGCCCTGGGGCCGCCTTTGCCCTGCCCCCCAGCCATGATCAGAGAATCAGGCGCCTTTGCCGCCCTGGCCAGTGATAGCAGGAAGTAGGGGTGGAGCCAGCGATGGGAGCTGGACACGGTCGAAGCTGGCAGTCCAGGGAGCTAGGGGTCCCTTGCCTGGGCCTAAAGCGGAGCCTGCGATCGCGGGGCCGCTGCAGCTGCGGGTCCCCGCTGCCCAGGCCGGACACCTGGGCCAGAGGCGTTAGGCCTGGGCAGGGGCGGAGCCTGCAACTGCGGGGAGCTGGGGGTCCCCTGCCCAGGCCTGACACCTCTGCCAGAGGCCTCAGGCCTGGTCAAGGGGCCGATCCGGTGATTGGTGATCGGAGGGTGATGAGGGTCAACTCCTCTGGCCGAGGCATCAGGCCTGGGCGGGGGGCTGAGCCGGGGATTGGGGGGATATGATGGTCCCCTTGCCCAGGCCTGAAGCCTGGGTCAGAGGCCTCAGGCTTGGGAGGGGGGTGGAGCAAGCGATCAGAGGGAGATGGGGGTCCCCTGCCCAGGCATGATTCCTGGGCCAGAAGCCTCAGGCCTGGGCGGGGGCCAGAGCCAGTGATCAGGGGGAGATGGGGGTCCCCTGTCCAAGCCTGACACCTCTGGCGGAGGTGTCAGGCCTGGGCAAGGGGCCGATCAGGCGATTGGAGGGTGATGGGGGTCTACGCCTCTGGCCGAGGCATCAGGCCTGGGCAAGGGGCCGATCCTGCGATTGGAGGGTGATGGGGGTCAACGCCTGAGGGCTCCCAGTATGTGAGAGGGGGCAGGCTGGACTGAGGGACACTCCCCTCCCCACACACACCCAGTGCACGAATTTCGTGCACCGGGCCCCTAGTGTATTATAATTCTTATTTGCACTAACTGAAATGAATCATCACCAATCAAACAACAAAGCAAAATAGAGTTAAAATATTTAAAACATACACATGTGGATTTTTTAAAAGATTATGGCAATATCAATGATATAAAGTCCAGTACAAATTTTGGTTGCCTGTGTAAAGTTTTTACAGGTTTAATGAAAGATTTAAAATAATATCAGCTATAAGATACAGTAAGTTTAAAATATAAGTCATCACTTAGAGCTTTTTCTCTTCTAGTATTTCACATTAAAACTTGAATGAAATCAACAGGAAAGAATTTATTTCAGAGTGTTTGTCAGGCACTGTTTTCACACTTCATAAGTATTTTCTCATTTAATTCTCATAACATCCTCTGAAGTATTTATAATTATCCCATTCACAAATGGGAAACTGAAGCACAGAATGGTTATGTATAAATGGCTAAAAAATCATAGAGCTAGTAACTGGAGCCAGTACTCAATTCAGACAGTTTAGTTTAAGAATCTGCTCTTATCTGCTAGCTCTGCTGCATTTCAAGGAATGGTGAAATTAAAACAACAACAAACAATAAAAAGTAATAATAATCAGGATAATTGTCCATAACAAGAATGGAGATAAGGCCCTGGCCCGTATGCTCAGTGGTTAGAGAGCCAGGGTACCCACTGAGGGTGTGAAGGGTCGCAGGTGCCATTCCAGGTCAAGGGTATGAACTTGGGTTGCAGGTTCAATCCCCAGCCCATTGGAGTGCACCAGGAGGCAATCTGTGTCTCTCACATCAATGTTTCTCTCTCCCCTCTCCCTCTCTTTCATTCTCTAAAAATCAATGGGGGGAAAAAACACCATATTCTCCTGAGGATTAACCAAAAAGAAAAAAGAATGGAGGTAAGGAATCACTTATCTCAGCATACATGCTAACACCAAGGAACACATAAAAGAGATACCTTACTCTACAGGAATTTGAAAAGCAGAAACAGTCATATGTAGTTAACATAGGTAATTTGTATTCAAAATTATTTCTCCTTTGATCCTAATAACTCTAGGAAGTAGACAAGGCTGGTATGGATTTCAATTCTGCACTTGAAGCTGCGGAGGCTGAGAGGGTGACTTCCCCGATGACTTCCTACTAGAGCACTTAACCGCGGCCACAACCAATCCACCTACTTGCAGGTGTGCAGTATTCTGAACTAACGCCACGTGAGAATACATCCTAATTTTACGTTCACGGAGATCAAAGGCCACCCTCAGTGTAAGCTGTCCAAGACAAGCTGACTCGTCTAGAGGGCACGCGGACTAGTCATTTAGCATGAATGTATTTTCGCGAGAAAATGAGAACAGTAAAAGCATCTCTTCAGAGTGCTCTGTGGATGAACGAGATAAATACACGCAAAGTGCTCAACATAGCGCATCATCTCGGAGTTCGTTCTACGCCTTTGCCCAAGTAAACACTTGCTTTCCGACCACGAAAATGAACAAGCCCAGGAAGTAAGAAAGAATCCGAGGGAACGGAGGGAGTGCCGAACGACGCTACGTTTTTTTCTATTGTTAATCCTAACCTGAGGATACTTTTCCCATTAATTTTTCAGAGGTGGGGGGGGCGGAGAGAAGGGAGAGAGAGACATTGATCATATCGATTGGTTGCCTCCCACACGTGCCCCGCGAGCCTGCAACCAAGGCACGGGCCCTTGACCGGAATCGAACAGGGGTCCCTTCAGTCCACAGGCCGGCGCTCTATCCACTGGGCCAAACCGGCTCGGCAAGGCGCAATACTTTTAATCAGTGACCCAAAGGAAGTGCTGGCGGCGGCAGCGGCCCGAGGGGCAGGTCTGCGCCGGTTGGACCGAAGCTCGGACCGCGGCAACAGAAGCCCCAACGCGTGGTCCTTCCCCCCGGATACTCCCCACTACCCTCAGCGCTAGACTTCAGCCGTTTAGCCGCCATTGGCTGGGAGAGCTGCCCAGCCCGGCCATTCGCCCAGCCCGGCCCTAGGAAATGTACCTCAGCTACAAGATCACAAGTGGTGCGGCAGAGAACACGAGCTCAGTCACGGCGCAGAGCGGACAACCGGAACTCCACCCTCTACCTCTCTGATTGGGTAAACACGCCACGGAAAATGAAGAGGATTGGTCAGCAACAGAGAGGCGGGCCCTAGCCCAGGGAAGCGAAAGAGGCGGGGAGACGCGAGGAATTGCCGGCAGCCGACCTCTCTTCCGATTGGCCGAAAGCAGGACGTCTGCGCCTGTGTGGAGCCAGTTTACGTAGATCGCCGGACCCCACCGCCGGTACGCTAAGTGACGTTACCAGAAGTTTCCACCGCTCATTGGTTGTGATGAAGGGTTTGGTTGCGTGGCCAATAAAGGGCAAGAATCAAGCGGGTTCCGCCTCTTCCGCTGGGGACGGGGTTCTTCCGTTGACACTAGGCCACGTGAGTTCCTTCCTGGGTTAGATGCGAGCACTCCCGCCGGGCCAATGTTGGGTAGGGAATTGCTATAACGTCTCAGAAGTTTCTCCTACAGGTGAGACATCCTTAGCAAGAATACACTCAGAACTTCGAAGGATGACTCAAAGGAACCAGTCTTTTACTCCCTCTTTGGCGTGGTTGTGTCATTGGCTGAAAAAGTTACCAACTTAAAGGTCGCTCCACCTCCCCCGCAGGGAACTCATTTGTAGTCCCGAATGCGCAAGTCCTATATCTTGAAATGTGGTGGTTGCCACTGAATCCTTATTAACACCTGCTGACGTCCTGATGTGTTGCGATATGTTTTTTTTCCATTAAAGCCAAAAGACACTTAGTTAAACTGAAAAGACTCCATGTATATGTTTGTAAAGGAAATATTAGTGTTTCAGACACTTTCCTACTCAGCTTGGTGCTCTGCTAGTTGTTCATAATTACCATACTAGGGTGAATAGTAACATGTCTGGTTTGTAAAATTTTTACTGTGACGACAAGACGATCTTTGATTTTGGTATTAGTGTATATTTGAGAAAATTTGAAAAGTACCCTTGCCCTAGCCGGTTTGGCTCAGTGGATAGAGCGTCGGACTGAAGGGTCCCAGGTTCGATTCCAGTCAAGGGCACATGCCTGGGTTGCAAGCTCAATCCCCAATAGAAGGCGTGCAGGAGGCAGCCAATCAATGATTCTCTCTCATCATTGATTGATGTTTCAATCTCTCCATCTCCCTCTCTGAAATCAATAAAAATATATTAAAAAAAGAAAAGTACCCTAAATTTAGCAACTGTACATACTGTGAGATAAATGCAAGCTGACTCTCCAGCCGTGGGCAAACTACGGCCCGCGGGCCGGAATCGGCCCGTTTGAAATGAATAAAACTATTGAAAAAAAAGACCGTACCCTTTTGTGTAATGATGTTTACTTTGAATTTATATTAGTTCACACAAACACTCCATCCATGCTTTTGTTCCAGCCCTCCGGTCCAGTTTAAGAACCCATTGTGGCCCTCGAGTCAAAAAGTTTGCCCACCCCTGCTAGAGATACAGGAAGAGAATTACAACCCCTCTTTGTATTTACTTTTTAATTTCAACATTTATCATGTCAGCGTTTTAAAAGCTGTATACGTGATATAGCAGTATAAACCTTTTGAAATATATATATGTAGATATATATGTATATTTGTTAAAGTCACTAAATCATTTTTTTCAATGGGGACTACTATGGTGGGGTTTTGTAATATAGGAGAAAAAAATGGGCTCAACATTGAATACAACAAGAAAAGTGGGAATTTCTAGTCAAGTAGTTGGTTGTTGGGGGGGGGGCGGTCTGTGGATAGAAAATTACTAAGAGGAAACATCAGATGGTAAGGAGAACTATTGTTAGATCTACTCAAAAGATTCTTACTGAAAGCAGGCTAGGATAAGAGATATGCCTGGAGGATAATGTAGGGTAAAGAACCCAATCAGATATTGAGGGAGAGGAATTCTAGATAAAATGACTTAGCAGGATTCTTACTAGAACTGGACACTACAAGGAAGGACATAGGAGCCCAAGGTCGGACCTAGTCAAAAAGCGAACTCTTGTTTATACCGCCCTTCCCCCCTTCCCACATGCACTCACTCCTATATATAAAAATCTATTTGTGCCCTAACCGGTTTGGCTCAGTGGATAGAGCGACGGCCTGCAGACTGAAAGGTCCCAGGTTTGAGTCTGGTCAGGGGCATGTACCTTGGTTGTGGGCACATCCCCAGTAGGAGGTTTGCAGGAGGCAGCTGATTGATGTTTCTCTCTCATCGATGTTTCTAACTCTCTATCCTCTCCCTTCCTCTCTGTAAAAAGTCAATAAAATATATGTTTTTAAAAAATAAATAAATCTATTTGTATTTGCTATTAAAATACAAATATTTGTATTTGTTATTATTAAAATATAAAGTCCAAATTGTACATAATACTACTTGAAATACTCATGCTCAATCACTGTATCAGGGCTCAACCAGAGTGTTAATATAAGAAACATTTAAACCTGTAGAGAATTTTTTTAAGTTTACTTGAGCCAAACTGATGACAACTGCCAGGAAGCAAAATCTCAACAGATTGAGAAAAGCTCCAGAAAATGGCAGTTTTACCAGTTATTTTATACATCAGAATCAAAGGGGAAGATATCAGGGGGTTACATGAAATCCACTGGTGGTAGGGAGGCGGGAGAAAGCAAAGCAGGGAAATCTCAGGGATTGGATAAAAAGTAAAACAAATAGACACAAACTTCTTTTACATTTGTGGTTACAGGACAGCAGTTAACAACAGGATAACAATAGCAATGAGGGGTTTTGTGGTCTATGTCCTGGTGCAGCGAGAGGTCCGGAAAAAAGGAAATTACCCTGACGCTCCAAAGATACGTTATTGTAGATGCAAAAGACAGTAGGCTCACTCAGTTAAGGTAAAGCTTGACCTCTGTCAGGGAAGATGCCGGCCTAGAACTTTACTACCCACCATGACTCGCTTTTAGTTAGAGTTTTAATTTCAGACAATCCCATGTGGTTACTGTAGGTCTCTGAGTTTGTAAGACCTCCCCTGATCTTGTCAAGTTTAGTATGTGGCCCCTTTTTTGTATACAAGAGAAACAGAACCAGGAGGCAATATACATGAAGGAATTTTTTGCAAGGAATTGACTTACACAGTTGTGGGGGCTGGCTAGGAGTCAAGCCTGAATATAGCAGGCTGTCAGAAAGGGCAGGCTGTGCCCCGTCCAGCAGGTTCGGTGAGCCTGAGGAGGGGCAGTGAAGGATTAACGAAGACAGACAAGAGCATACAGCTGGGGATCAGTGGGACGCTGCTGCTCTGATGGAGACACTACCACAGCCTACAAGCGGAGTCTTTATTTTATAGTCAGAGCACACAAAGCAAAACAAGGGTAGTGGTCAACATGTTTACAATGTTCTTGTGAGTTTCAGCACTTGCTGCACCTCCCACAGCCCATTAGCTACCTAGGAAGCTAGGGAGGGCTACAAGGTCAAGCTTAATTATGCTAAGAGGGCTCTGCCCTCCAAGCCGGGACTTGTTTCTGGCACTGCCACCGGTCAGTCGGAGGCTTGACCCTGCAGCAGGCTATTTTTTAACTCCCAAGCATAAGGGAAGTTTCAGCCCACAGGCAGAATTTCTTCTGGGAAACCTCAGTTCTACTCTCAAGGCCTTTCAATTAATTGAGTCAGGCCCACCCAGATTATGTAGGACAATCTCCTTTATTTAAAGCCTATTGATTATGAACATTAATCACATCTACAAAATACCTTCACAATAACACACAGATGACGAACTTCAGATCATTTGAGAGTGGGGTTTCAGGCTTAGAAGTCATTCCAGGGAACAATATTTGACACTGTCTTGTATGTGTGGGAGTGGGTTAGAATAAGTTACACAGGACGTACAAATCAATCCCACTTTCCAGCCTGCCTCTCTGACTCCCTGCTTCATTTGTCTGGCTGGTCCTTGAGACCTTGGCCTGACAGCCTGCATTTGGAGCTTCTGGCTCCATTCCTTAGCACCATACTCCTTTGCCCAACTATTGAATCCCAGAGCCCCCTGAGTGTTTCCCAATACCTAAGGCCCACACTTAGACATGCATACTACTATGTAAGGAGTACTTTCTGGCACGTTATCAGCTTTGGAGCTTTTGAAAATGTCAACAGGACTGCCCTTGAAGCCAAAGTGTGGGGTGGTGAGGACATCCTGTGACAGGTGCCCGCTGGTTTATACCAGTCACTATGCCAAATAGTGGTGTGTGTGTGTGTGTGTGTGTGTGTGTGTGTGTGTGTGTGTGTGTCAAGTTAGTGGTGATATTTTAACTCCTTCCGTTTTAAGATGGACTTTACTATTACCCCTTTTAGTTTAGCACATGAAAGCTGGGGAATAGGCAGAACTATTACTGAAACTGATGGTGACATTAAAAAAACACACCAATTATCTCCAGGAAACCTCTTCACAGAGCTGATCAGAGGTGGCTGGCAGTTTGTTTAAGCTGTATGTTCTCTTCCTGCCACCTCGAATTTAAAAAGAATGAGCAAACAGTAACATAGCTACTTTAAATGGAATTAAGAGAAGAGAAAAAGGCCTGAGTATTTGGTAAACTAGTCTCTGGGTCTTTTATTTAAACAGAGAAGTATGGTTAGGACTAAAGGAGCAGCTTGGGATCTTGATGATTACTGTGAAAATGAATTCACTCCTTTCTTCAATAAGATATGTCTGTTTGCACACACACGTGAAGTTGATTCAGGGCATATGCCACAAAATTGGCTCTAGATGGACAAGCTGTATGTTATTGAATTGCTAGGGCAAATGCCACTACAAATTTCCACCGTCTTTCTTTTCTCCTCAATACCTGCACCAATTCTGTCCTGATTCTGCCTTTCGGGTTGTAAAAACTGTTCAGTCTGGAAAGTTCCATCAGACACAAATGTAGAAAAAACGGTATGGACTCTTATGTGTATGACCCTATCACCCGCCTTCAACTGGTTGCTAAACTTACATCTATACTTGCACCCACTATCTCTTATTTGATTATTTATAGCAAATTACAGATGCCATTTCATTTGTAAAGACTGCTCTCTGTATCTCTACATGATAGGACTTTTTCTCCAAAAAAAAAATAATAATAATAATCACAATAGGGAGACACTTTAATAGGGACTGTTACTCAAAATGAGGAGTGTGGTTTTGAGCAAATTATTTAATCGCTCTAATCCTCACATTACTTATCAGGTGACAATATCTACTTTCAGGGATTTTTTGAAAATTAGCTGTAAATAAAACACCTAGCACAGGGCTTGCCACATTGCAGGGACTCGGGAATTATTAGTTCAAGTCCTGACCTTTGATCAACGAGCACCCCTGGCTCTGAGAGGTTGTAGAAGGGCGTGTGAGAAGAAAGAAGGCATCTTTTCTGTCAAAAGCAGTGGAGACAGCCGCCATTTGGGGCTGCGAGACGTGGCAGCCGCCAGGTTGGCCATGGCTTACAGCTCCCCTAAGGGCTGCCATCTTGAAGCGGCAAAGGCCAACCCCTCCCCTTGAATTAGCCAATCGGGAAAGACCGTGCGCCTGAGCGCCAATCAGGAGTGAGGGCCGGGCGCATGCCTCAGGGTTATAAAGCCCAGCAGACACGTGCTCTGCTTCCAGACCATGGGTGCACACCCTTCTAGCGGAAGTAAACATGTTCGCCTTGCTGCCTGGCTCCCAAGGGTGTTTTGTGTTCTACCAGGAACCCTGAATTTAGGGGCTCGCCTTATTTCTAACAGGTGACAAAAGAGATGTTTGCTGAGCCTTTTCATTGTTGACAATGATCCTTGAAAAAAGGGGGGAAATAGTGAAATCAGAGCGCCAGGAATTTACAACAGCCAGGAAATGGAATCAAGGAGGTTTAAGTCAAGTATGTTGAAGTTAGACAAAGTAGAGTAGAGGCCAGTATTAAAGGAGAATCTATGTGAACTTATGTGAAACACAGACTATTCGACTAATCTAATATCCTTAGGATTTTTCTTTTTTTATGTAATCTCCAACTGATGTGACAGTATAATAGAAAATCATCTGAGCTGTAAAAGAACTATGAAAACCTTCTGTTTTCTTTCGTAGGAGTTCTAGAACTGTTAGCCACCAGACTCAAATACCAATGGTATCCCTACTCATTATCTGTTTTTTTTTAGATTTACATATTGCTTGACTCTCTCATCTCCTATCCTAGGAAAATAGTTATAGGAGATTAAATTTAATTTTCTAAGCATTATAGTAAATACAAAATGGGGCTAAAGTAGGTTTGCAGTTGTGAATACACAAAACAGAGTTTATTCTTGTATTAGTATTTATTAATTTTTGTATTGTTTTACATATGAACAACTGTAAACCTACTTTTGCCCCACGCTGTAAATTTTCTTGGCAGAATACACAATAAAGATGGATCTACTCGTCTGGCCGGCGTGGCTCAGTGGTTGAGAATCGATCTATGAACCAGGAGGTCACGGTTCAATTCCCAGTCAGGGCATATTCCTGGGTTGTGGGCTCAATCCCCAGTGTGGGGCATGCAGGAGGCAGCTGATCAGTGATTCTTTCTCATTGATATTTCTACCTCTTTCTCCCTCTCCCTTCCTCTCTGAAAAAAAAGATGGATTTTCTCTTGATTGCCAGCATCTTATTATCTGAGCAATAATATCACATTGCAGTAGAGCCAATGTTTTCTTTCACTTTAAAAAGTACATTATGGTAATGAAGGAGATAAAATAGTCTCAGTGAGAGTTGACATCTTGAATAAATTTTGTAATCAGATGATTGCTCTCAGGCTAATAAAAGGAAAATTTGGAAGATAAAATGAACATTAAGTAGATGTAAGTCTCAGTCATGAATACATTAATTTAATTAACTAGCATTTTTCACCCTTAAATTCCAATATTGAAAATCAATACATGATAGTTTTGGGTTTGAACTATAAAATTTGCTACTTTTGATAATCATTTCCCACTTAAACTTGTGGGATGTAATTTCTCCCATAAATCTTCCATATTTAAAAAATAACATTTGAGCCGAAACCGGTTTGGCTCAGTGGATAGAGCATCAGCTTGCGGACTGAAAGGTCCCAGGTTCGATTCCGGTCAAGGGCATGTACCTGGGTTGCGGGCACATCCCCAGTAGGAGATGTGCAGGAGGCAGCTGATCGATGTTTCTCTCTCATCGATGTTTCTGACTCTCTATCTCTCTCCCTTCCTCTCTGTAAAAAATCAATAAAATATATTAAAAAAAAAATAACATTTGAAAAAATTTACTTAACAACTACTTAGAACAGCATGAACAGTTAAAAGAAGAAAACTGTTTTCAAAAAGCAAGATCATAAATACCAAGTATAAATAGGATAAATTATATCCTTTGCCCCCACCTCTGAGAATGCTCTGGGTAGGAGAAAAACAAATCTCTTTTCTACAAATAGTGGCTTTGACTGCCTATTTGATCTATCTAAGATAAGGAGAAGCAAGGATTTCAGTTTTACTGGGCCTTTGAATTGACAAATGGTAGCCTTAGAGGTACCATGAAATGTTTACTGTTTTGGTTATTTCTTACCCACAAGGAGGCCTCTGGGCATGAATAGGAAACTGTAAGATAAAAAAAATGAGATATAGAAACCACTCTGAAAAAAGTAACAAAAAACTACATCTATTTACATTAAAAATGTGTTTTATTTAGAAAATATTTTTCCTTAAAAAATTGGCTCATTCATTCAACAAATATTTTTCCCCATTTTTAAATATATATTATATTGTTGATAGTATTACAGATATCTCCTATTTAACAAATATTTCTGATCATCCATTATGTGCCTGGTATATTTTAGGTCCTGGAGATGATACTGTTGTAATTTAACCTAGTTATGAGTAACTGGAAAGGAGCAAAGGGAGGGCCAAGTATTACGGGCATGCCATTTGTGCAGCGTTGCCAGAAAGCTGCATTTTAGACACGTGCCCAGTAAAGTCTGGGTGAAATAGGGAAGGTAATTGACTGACAGTCATACCTGGGGATAGGTAATTGGCCACAGTAGCCGTGACCACTGCAAGCATGGGGAGATTTGAGATACTTAATCCCCTAAACTAGGGGTGGGGAACTTCCGGCCCTAGGCCCCCAAAGGCCATATAAGGTCACGAAATCATTTGGTCTGGCCCTGCCAACGCCTTAGGAGTAAGTTGAATTCATTGAATATAGAAGTCTAACTTTTTTGCCGGGAGCCGGTCCATGCTTGCTGTTTCAAGGGACCTGGCATATATGGCATACAGTTCTTTGTATGTTTGCTCACCTTCTTGGCGCTGTGTTTTAACCAAGGTCACCTCTCCGAGAAAGGTTGTTTCTCCAGGTAGGAATTTTCCCCTGAAGTCAGGGAGGGGATGCCTCTCCTAGAAAGGTTGTTTCCCCAGGTAGGAATTTTTCCCTGAAGTCAGGGAGGGGATGAAACTCCTTCACTAAGTGCCAGGCGGGTAGTTAATCACTATAAACAATCATGCTTAAGCTACATAATCTTTACTCCCTGGAATGAAGATAAGAAACGCCCTAACCTTTGTAATAGAGATTGATAGGATTGAATCAACTGGTATAAATACAGATGTAACAAGACAGCAAGAGACAGAACTTAGAACACAGAACTCAGGAGACAGAACTTAGAAGAGAGCCAAGAAGACAGAACCTACACAGAACCTACAGTCAGAAGAACTTCGCTGGAGAGAACAAGGCAAAAGATCCTGGACTGAACCTGACTACAGAAATATTGCAAGAGAACCTGACTAGAACCTGGTGACCGAACCTGGCTGGAGAACCTAGCAAGAGAACATGGCTCCAGAACCTGGCTGGAGATCCTAAGCAGAACCTCTCTGGAGATCCAGACCAGAACTTGGCTGGAGATCCTGGCTACGCTGCTGATCAACTGAACGCTGTCTCTGTGTCATTCTTTCTTTCTTTTTTTTTTTTTTATTTAAAAATGTTTATTATGTATATATTTTTATTTTTTTTTATTATTTATTTATTTTTTTAAACATGTGTCATTCTTTCTTCGCCGACTCCATCCACACCTTTGGGGACCCCTGGACCCGCTGGGGTTGGACCCCGGCACTTTTTAAAATACATTTTTTCTTATTGATTTCAGAGAGGAAGGGAGAGGGAGAGATAGAAACATGAATGATAGAATCACACATCAACCACTGAGCTACACTGGCTGGGCAAACTTAATTTTTAAGTTGATAATTTTGTATGGCCTATGAAATATGTAAATGGCCCTTGGCAGAAAAAAGGCTTCCCACCCTGTTGTAAACAAAGGAGTTCGCTCTCTTCCCCGTTTGTGCTCATGCTCTCTTCACTCCTGGCTTGTGGAGTTCTCAGGCTCCTGCACTTGCCCATATAGCCCACGGCCATGTGGACCCCACACACAGAATGGCCTAATGGACTGCAACTAGCCTGTTGCTACACAGGACCCAGCTCCACCGTGGAACGGAAATTCTGGACATTGGCTTTGCTTCTAGCTCTACTGAATCCCCAGCTGTACATTTTCCAGGACTGGGTTAAGGGAAATGGGACTTTAGAGATGCAGGGATATAATTCCACGCAAATAGAAATCACTCATCCTCCCTTGCGAGTCTCAGAATATTCTTTTTCTCCAGATATGGTAAGGAATTCACTCTGAGCACTCAGTGGGGAAAAGGATAACAGAGATGTAATGTTAAAACAAAGTCCCTGCCCTCATGCAGCTTACTTTCTACTTGGCAGACTGACAATATTGGTAATTTATATTAAAAAGAATATAAAGAGCCGTGCTTGTGTGGCTCAGTGGTTGAGCATCAACCTTTGAACCAGGAGTTCACCGTTGGATTCGTGGTCAGGGCATATACCTGGGTTGTGGGCTTGATCCCCAGTGTGGGGCATGCAGGAGACAGCCAATCAATGACTTTCATCATTGGTGTTTCTATCTCTCCCTCTCCTTTCATCTCTGAAATCAATAAAATATGTACATATTTTAAAAAAGAGTGATGCTTTAAAAATATATAATTTAAAAAATTTTTAAAGTATGTAAAGTAATTTTAGCTAATGATAAGTACTATACAGGGTGGAATATTAAAAATATTTGACACTAGGCCTGGCTGATGTGGCTTAGTTGATTGAGCATCATCCCATAATCCAGGAGGTCACAGTTCAATTCCCGGTCAGGGGATGTACGAGAATCAACCAAGGGATGCATGAATAAGTGGAACGATAAATCTCTTTCTCATTAGTAAATTTAAAAAGGAAAATAGGCCAGCCTTAGCTTTGTTGTGACTAGTGTTATGCCTTTAGTTGCTAAATCCTGGGAAGGTCTTAGAGATACTGGGGTAATAAGAGCAGGGGATGGACTCAGGATCTGGGACAGCAGTTATTTATTTACCAGCATAGAAGTAGGGTATTTCAATATTATAGCAATTGATGTAGCCATGCTAAAATACATGGACTGAAAATTGGCTCTGATGCTGTGAAGAAAAATGAAGCAGGCTAAGAGAGTGGAGAATGATAGAATGATAAGTTTACATTCTTTCTGAGAAGTATGTGTTTGTATGTGTGTGCCTGTGAATGTATGTGTGCACACATGCATATAGATATTTTATACAACAGTTATCTCTTGCATGACCAGAGATACTCTGTTCACTCCACACTGATGGAGAGACTTTGGTGGGGACAAGAAGTAGAAATGACAAAGCCAACTTTAGACTCTTTTGATAAAGCATCCATTGTGTTGTTGTGGACTGAATAACTAATATTTTAGGACATATGTTACAATGAGTTATTGTTTCCCATAAATTGAACTTGTGTGTGCGTGTGTGTGTGTATGGGAGAGAGAGAGAGAAAGAGAGAGAAATACCCTAATGCAAGACAAAAACCTCGTGGGTGGGTGTTTGTGTGTGTATTTTAAGGGGAGCAGAGTTTATGAGAAGAAGATCCTAGAAATCTCAGGAGTGCCCTTCTTTCTGAGGTCAGTCTCTGTCCATGAACTTGATCACATGTCCACTGAGGTCTTGAATCATCAATTGCATCCTCACTTTGTTTGCAATCTCTTCCACAGTGCTATCTTTTCCTTCTTCGTACAAATATACGTGTCTTCTACTCTATAAAGAACGTTCCTGTGACCCTGACTACACATTGATTTATTCCATTTTCTATAATACCTTACATTCTGCCTCTATTTCATTACCTTCATTCTTCAATCTGCTAGAATATAGCTTTAGTCTCTAGGCTTCCATGAAAACCTTTTTCTCAAAGGTCGCAAATCAACTTTGAATTGCCAAATGCATAGGCTTTCTCTGCTTTTGTCTGACGGGACCTACCTGCATTGGAAAACGCTGACTCCGCCCTCTTCCCCATCTTGAAACCATACACCACGGTCCTTTGGTTCTCTTTCATCGGTCTTCTTCCAGTCCCTTCGCCTCCTTCTGAATGTAAATGCTTCCAAAGCTCCACAAAAAATGGTCTCCACCTTCGCTATCGCAGTCAACCACACTGAAAGCCTTGACATAATTTGACCCTCTTCATTAAGTCAAGTGTTGATAGTACCTGTAAGAAAAAACACATTTTCATGTACCCTTGCTTTCCCCACTACAACCACCCTAACTCAGCCACTCATGATTTACTTGGACTTTACAACAGCTTTAAACCAACTTTGTTTGCCTCCATTTTCTCCCTTCTCCAGCCTCTTCTCTATAAAGTCACCTATATTTTATCTTTAAAAAGGTAAGAATTCCTTAACCCGCCTACTTAGAACTTCAGTGGACTTTTGATTTTAAAAGGTAGAGTAACAGAGTTTCTCTCTGCCTCCTCCCATTTTCTAAAATTATAAAGGAACTAGGGGCCTGGTGCACGAAATTCGTGCACTGGGTGTGTGTGGGGGGAGTGTCCCTCAGCCCAGCCTGCCCCCTCTCACATGCTGGGAGCCCTCAGGCATTGACCTCCATCACCCTCCAATTGCAGGATCGGCCTCTGGCAGAGGCGTCAGGCCTGGGCAAGGGACCCCCAGACCCCTCCGATTGCTGGCTCTGCCCCTTGCCCAGGCCTGATGCCTCAGCCAGAGGCATAGACCCCCATCACCCTCCGATCTCCTGATCGGCCCCTTGCCCAGGCCTGACGCCTCCGCCAGAGGTGTCAGGCTTGGACAGGGGACCCCCATCTCCCCCCGATCACTGACTCTGGCCCCCGCCCAGGCCTGAGGCCTCTGGCCCAGGAATCATGCCTGGGCAGGGGACCCCCATCTCCCTCTGATCGCTTGCTCCACCCCCCGCCCAAGCCTGACGCCTCTGACCCAGGCTTCAGGCCTGGGCAAGGGGACCATCATATCCCCCAACCCCCGGCTCAGCCCCCCGCCCAGGCCTGATGCCTCGGCCAGAGGAGTTGACCCTCATCACCCTCCGATCACCAATCACCGGATCGGCCCCTTGACCAGGCCTGAGGCCTCCGGCAGAGGTGTCAGACCTGGGCAGGGGACCCCCAGCTCCCCGCAGCTGCAGCGGCCCCGCGATCGTGGGCTCCGCTTTAGGCCCAGGCAAGGGACCCCTAGCTCCCGGGACTGCCAGCTTCGACCGTGTCCAGCTCCCAGCGCTGGCTCTGGCCAGGGCAGCAAAGGCGCCTGATTCTCTTAGCTCCCCCCTGGGTTTCCGATCACTGTCAGTGGCAGGGGGCTTCTTCCTGCTTTCCCTTTCGCCTCCCTGCATTGTGCCTACATATGCAAATTAACCGCCATCTTGTTGGCAGTTAACTGCCAATCTTAGTTGGCAGTTAACTGCCAATCATAGTTGGCAGTTAATTTGCACATAGCCCGGATTAGCCAATGAAAAGGGTATCGTCGTACGCCAATTACCATTTTTCTCTTTTATTAGTGTTGTTGGGAAAAGTTTACCCATAAGAACCAAGCAAACAAGAGAGAAAAAATGAGATTTTAATAAATGTATAGGAAGATGAAAATTGAATGGAAGAGTGTTAATTGATTTAGCAGGGTGGAGGAAGTAACAATTTAAGGAACAAAAATCAGAAATGTAAATGAAAACAAGTTAATCAGTTCTGAAAACCCCTCAGAGGTTCAGTACTTACAGGCACCAGAGGCCACTAGATAGCTTTAGACATGGGACCAAAAGTCTGTCCATGGACTCCCAGGTCCCTTCTCCCATCCCACACTCTCTCAGCTTTGAAAATGGACAGACAGCCAAGTCCCAGACATTGGAGGAAACCTCCAACACAGTGGTTCTCAACCTTCCTAATGCCGCAGCACTTTAATACAGTTCCTCAGGTTGTGGTGACCCCCAATTTCATTGTTGCAAATTGAACATAATTAAAGCATAGTGATTAATCACAAAAGCAATATGTAATTATATATGTGTTATCCGATGGTCTCAGGCGACCCCTGTGAAAGGGTCGTTCGACCCCCAAAGGGGTCACGACCCCCAGGTTGAGAACCGCTGCTCCAACATAAAGCAAGTAGGACCTGGAGAAAATAGGGTTGAAGTAGGGAAAACTAATTTTCATTATACTCACAAAGAGAAGAGTTTGCACATAAAACAGGTATTAGTGTGTATTATATCTAACATATATATAACAAGCTTTCTCATTAGCATACTAATTACATGTGTAACATATATCAGTTAACAAGGAAGGGCTTGATATACAGATTCTATTTTAAGAAAGAGCTCGTTGGAAATGCAAAAAAATCACAAAAAGTAGAATAGAAAGCAAAGAAATGGAAAATAGAAGAAAAAATTTTTATAAGATTAATTCAGGAGTTTCAATTGATACAAGGTCTGGAATGAGGAGAAAATGGAGGAGAGGCATTTATCAAAGAAATAATACAAAAATGTCCCCAGAGCCCAGCCAGTGTGGCTCAGTGGTTGAGTGTTGACCTATGAACCAGGAGATCACAGTTCAATTCCTGGTCAGGCACATGCCCAGGTTGTGGCCTCAATCCCTGTGTGGGGTGTGCAGTAGGCAGCTGATCAATGATTCTCTCTCAGTGATGTTTCTATCTCTCTCTTCCTCTCCCTTCCTCTCTGAAATCAATATATATATAAATAAAATGTCCCTAGCCCTAGTCGTTTTGGCTCAGTGGATAGAACGTTGGCCTATGGACCAAAAGGTCCCGGGTTCGATTCCAGTCAAGGGCACATACCTCAGTTGCAGGTTCCTCCCTGGCCCAGGCCCTGGTCAGGGCTCTTGCAGGAGGCAACCAATGCATGTGTTTCTCTCACATTGATGTTTCTCTCTGCCTTTCCCTCTCGCTTCCACTCTCCCTAAAAATCAATGGAAAAATATCCTTGGGTGAGGATTAACAACCACAACAAAAAACACAAAACAAAAAAATGTCCCTAGAAGAAGACATGAGTCTCCATTGCATCCCTTAAGCAATAAATGAGAACACATACTAAAGGTACATTATTGTGAAATGTCAGTATCCTAGGCTTACAGTATCCTAGACCCAAAAAGCATTCGCAATAATGAGGGGAGTGGGCCATGGAAAATGAAGTCCTCATACCCTATAGTGGGAAGTCAATATCTAAAAAAAATAACCCTATAAAACATTTAGAAATATGGCTATAAATTCAGGTAAACAGAAGAGGTAAGGACATTTGCCTGGTGAACAGCACTACGGGCAGGGCAAGAAACAACTGTTCTTAAGTGTAGGCTTTTTAATTTATTATTAATTTTTTGTATTCCTCACCCAAGGATATTTATTTCATTGCTTTTTAGAGAGAGTGATAGGAGGGAGGGAGGTGAAGAGAGAGGCACAGACAGACAGACAGAGACATCTATGTGAGAGAGACACATGGATTGGTTGCCTCCCGCACATACCCCCACAGGGGCTGCGGATTGAACCCGCAACCCAGCTATGTGCCTGGAATTGGACTCACTACCCTTAGGTGTGCGGGCCAATGCTCTAACCACTGAGCAATGCTGGCCAGAGCTTAATGGTAACTTTGGGGAGGGGGGAGTAAGTACTATTAACAGAAAACCCTTATAGCTTCCCTGTTGCCTACATAGTAAGCTATAGGGAGCGGTTATAGGGTTAAGCCTGGGACTGACCTGTTGGCAAAGCCACAAACAAGTCCCAGCTTAGAGGGCACAGCTCTCTTAGCATAATTAAGTTTGACCTTATGACTCTCCTTAGATCTTATCTGGGTAGCTAATGGGCTGTGGGAGGTGCAGCAAGTGCTGCCAAAACAAGTGAAACTCATAAGAACATTGTAACTATGGTGACCACTACCTTGTTTACCTGTGGCTATAAAATAAAGGCTCAGCTTGCGTCTGGATCTCTCTGTGGCCTCAGCCAGGCACGGAGGTCCACTAGACCCAGCTTATTCTCTTGTCTATCTTTAATCCTTCGCGGACACCCCCACTCCCACCCCCTCAGACTCACCGAACCCTTGGCTGTGCTGGCCTGGCACAGTAAGGCTTAAATCTCCAGAGCATGCTCTTTAAAATCAGGCCTCACCCTGCCTTATCTATTCCATCAGCATTCTCTCTCCAACCTCACACATCCTGCATACTGATCACTCATTGAGTCCCTGGCCCAGTAGCTCAGTTGGTTAGAGCATCCTTTGGATATGCCAAGGTTGCAGGTTCATCCGGTCAGGGCACATACAATAATCAACCAGTGAATGCATTAATAAGTGGAACAACAACAATCTCTCTCTCTAAAAATCAAAAAGAGAGAACAAGTGTTAAGCACCTACTGTGAGCTAGTGGGTATAAGACATCTTTCTATACTCACTAGCTCACAGTAGGTGCTCTAATGGTAGAAACAGATGCATAAAAAAATTAACACCAATGAATTCGATGTGTAAGTGAAAATATGGACAATGACCTATTCTTTGGGAATCCAAAAAAGAGAGCAACATGTTGCCCAAGTTTGTCTTTCACTCCTAACATCATACCCTTGATAATGCTTGTTTGTGGTGCATTTGTGTGTGTGTGTGTGTGTGTGTGTGTGTGTGTGTGTGTGTATACAGAAGGACAACATGAAACTTTCTCTTACTAGACCTGCCTCCTCCCAGAAACAAAGGCTTTTGTTTCCTTGCTCGCCACTTTGCCCATTATGCTCTGATCTATTTCCGTCAAAAAGCATTCATTATTAGATAATTATTAAGAATCCCAGCTCTGCCCTAGCCAGTTTGGCTCAGTGGAAAGAGCATTGGCCTGCAGACTGAAGAGTTCCGGGTTCGATTCCGGTCAAGGGCACATTGATGTTTCTATCTCTCTCTCCCGTCCTCTCTGAAATAAATAAAAATATGTTACACACACACAAAAAAAGAACTCCAGCTTGGAGTCAAGAAGAACCTGGCACTTGCTAGATATCTGATAGCAGGCCGTGTATCTGTTTCATTTCTTAGATGGACAGTAGGGCTACTGATATAATAGGGCTTGTTTGAGGATTATGTGAAATAATGTATTTTAAATGCTTGGAACACAGTATTATTAGGGTCATGTCAGTCTCCCCATTGGATACATTCCTGAGCTGGACAGGGAGTGTGTTTGATTCTACCTCTTTAAATATATTTACTTATTTCAGAGAGGAAGGGAGAGGGATAAAAACATCAATGATGACAGAGAATCATTGATTGGCTGCTTCCTGCGTGTTTCCTACTGGGGATCAAGCCTGCAACCAGGAGTTGAACTGTGACCTCCTGACCTGCTGGGCTGATTCGACCTTTTGACTTTCTGTCACAAATGTCTAGCCCAGAGCTTGACGCCTACCAAGTACATGTTTGCTGTGATGATGAGGGAAGAAAGAGACTCCAGAACCTTAATGAGACTATGGGACCTGAACTGGGGTTAAAGGCTGGATTACATCGAGCCAGGTCATAGGAGGGGCCAGTACACAAAGTGTATTATTGGGAAAGAGCATGTGAGGCAATCAGCCTTTCCATAGAGAGGGCCTGCGCTGGGTTAATGGGCGATAAGGCTGGTAGGTGGGATAACATTGTAAGAATGAACACAGGCAGAGAGTTTATATCTGAGGTGATAAGCAAGGACTCTGTAGGCTCTTGAGCAAGAATAATACGAAAGTACCGCCGAAACCGGTTTGGCTCAGTGGATGGAGTGTCGGCCTGCGGACTCAAGGGTCCGGGGTTCGATTCCGGTTAAGGGCATGTACCTTGGTTGCGGGCACATCCCCAGTGGGAGATGTGCGGGAGGCAGCTGATCGATGTTTCTCTCTCATCGATGTTTCTGGCTCTCTATCTCTCTCCTTTCCTCTCTGTAAAAAATCAATAAAATATATTTAAAAAAAAAAAAAAAAAAAGAAAGTACCAATACTTGAGGAAGGTTAATAAGTTAGCAGGATGCAAGACTGAATTCCTGGCCTATTTCCTTCCCACACTCTACACACCCGATGAGTCACCACACTTGGGATGGAGCTACCAGTAAGTGAAGAGCATAAATCTGAGAAGTTGGAGCAATGAAAGGAAAACAAGAGATGAGTCAGTGGCTACCTATTAAAGCAGCAGAGTCAAGCAAAGATAAATTTGAAAAGGAGAGTGAATTTAGAATTAAACTGTGATAAATACAGAGAGTCCCCTCTCTTTAAGTAGAGGGAATAATACAGGTACACATGTATTTCTCCATGTACATGAAGAAACATGACAATGCTGGGGGAGAGAAGTAAATGAAGGAGAGAGCATTTTAGAACCATGGTTTTCAAACTTTTGGGTCTTAACACCTCTCTTCACTCTTAAAAATTATTGAGGATCCCAAAGAGCTTTTGTTTATGTGCATTATGTCTGTCTATTCTTACCTACTTGAAGTTAAAACAAAATTTTAAAGTATTTTAAGTAACATATTAAGCCCATTACATGTTAACAGAAAAATATATTTTATGAAAAATGTGTTTTCCAAAACCAACAAAAATAAATGGTAAGAAGAGTTGCTCTGTTTTTTTAAAATATATTTTTATTGATCTCAGAGAGGAAGGGAGAGGAAGAGAGAAATAGAAACATCAGTGATGAGAGAGAATCATCAATAGGCTGCCTCCCACATGCCCCCCACTGGGGATGGAGCCCACAACCCGAGGGCCGGGGGCATGTACCCTGACCAGGAACTGAACCCTGACCTCCTGGTTCATGGTCAACCCTCAACCGGCTGGGCTTATTTGATTTTCATTATATATATATAAAATTAAAGGCCCAGTGCACAAATTCGTGCACCAGTGGGGCCCCTCGGCCTGGCCTGTGGGATGAGGCTGAAACTGGCTCTCCAACATCCTCCGAGGGATCCTGGATTGCAAGAGGGTGCAGGCCAGGCCAAGGGAACCCTCCAGTGAAAACTTGGCCGGGGAGGGATGCAGGAGGGCCCCAGGGCATGTCCAGCCCATCTCACTCAGTCCAGATTGGCCGGACGCCAGCAGCAAGCTAACCTACCAGTTGACTGTCTGCCTCCTGGTGGTCAGTGCACATCATAGCGAGCGGTTGAGTGGTGTTAGCATATCACACTTTGATTGGTTGAATGGCCCACGGAATGACCGGACACTTAGCATATTAGGCTTTTATTATATAGGATTTTTTATTGATGTCAGAGAGGAAGGGGGAGAGAGAGAGAGTGAAACATCAATGATGAGAGAAAATCATTGATCAGCTGCCTCCAGCATGCCCCACACTGGGGATCAAACCTGCAACCCAGGCATGTGTCCTTGGCTGGAATCGAACGTGGGACCCTTCAGTCCATAGGCCAATGCTGTAACCACTGAGCCAAATCATCTAGGGCTTATTTGATTGTTTTGAGAGAGAGAGAGAGAGAGAGAGAGAGAGAGAGAGAGAGAGAGAGAGAGAAACATTGATTGGCTGCCTCCCCTATGAGCCCCGACCAGGGATTGAACCCATAACCTTTTTGGTATATGGTATCTCCAAAAAAATGAGCCACCTGGCCAAGGCAAAACCACAAAAGCTTTGAGTCATCCACTCCACTTCACATAACTGCATAAAAATATATATACAAAGATGGTCACTATGTCATTGTAACTTTTTAAAACCTAGCAATGTGTCTTAGTTGTACAAATAGAATACTAGTTAAATGATGCTACAAGAATATAATATTCAGGCATTAAAATTAGGTAGATCTTTTATACATTTTCGTTGTTAATTCTTTCCCGAGGTTATTTTTTTTTCATTGATTTTTAGAGAGAGTGGAAAGAAGGGAGGGAGGGAGAGAGAAACATTGATGTGAGAGAGTGCGAAGGCAATTGATTGGTTGTCTCCCTCAGCAGCCCTGACAAGGCTTGGGATTGAACCTGCAATCCAGGACTTGACCTTGACTGGGAATTGAACCCGAGACCCTTTGTTGGGCTGATGCTCCAACCAGTGAGCCACACTGGTCAGGGCTCATATACATTTTTAAATAAAAAATGAAATGTACATAGCCATATATATAGCTCATTTTATTTAAGTTAAAATATGTATGCTAATATATACATTTTTAAAAGTCTACAGAAGAATTGATCACAGTGGTTACCTCTGAGGATTATTTAACTGCAGAAAGGAGACTATTTTCATATCATTTATATTTTAATTTTTTATGTAACTATAAGCAAGTTTTATTAATTTATGATAAAATTTTAAAAACATGAATGCAATGAAATGGCCACTTCTGATTGGCTATGTTAAAATATGTACGCAATCAGAAGTCTTCGCTACAATCCCCTTTAGGAAAAAGCAGTCTCAAGGCTTCGGGAGCAGGGTGTCTGTACAGACGGCACTGACACATGAGCATTTGTGTTCCAGATTTTGACTGTAAGGGGTGATTAGACTTTTCATTGTTTTTGTTTTGTTTAACAAGTAATTAAAAAGTCATGGC
Source organism: Myotis daubentonii (assembly GCF_963259705.1). Classification (NCBI taxonomy): domain Eukaryota; kingdom Metazoa; phylum Chordata; class Mammalia; order Chiroptera; family Vespertilionidae; genus Myotis; species Myotis daubentonii. The sequence continues at coordinate 30,762,893 of NC_081840.1, read as the reverse complement.
AAATTTTATTTGTAAATTTAAAAAAGGTGTTCTTTTAACACTCATCTGATTTTAAAAAGTTAATCAAATAGTTCCTCTCAAAGTATTCTGGTTAATTTTGATTAACTGACATGTAGCAGAAATCAATACACTTTAAAGTATAGATAATATTAAAATTTACAACTTAACTCACTGATCTCCAGTTTATTGTACATAAAAGACATCAATAAAGTTGATTTTTAAAAAAATATGTTTTATTGATTTTTTACAGAGAGGAAGGGAGAGGGAGAGAGCGTTAGAAACATCGATCAGCTGCCTCCTGCACACCCCTTACTGGGGATGTGCCCGCAATCAAGGTACACGCCCTTTACCGGAATCGAACCTTGGACCCTTTAGTCCGCAGGCCGACGCTCTATCCACTGAGCCAAACCGGTCAGGGTTGATTTTTTTTTTTTAAATTTACAACTTACTGCTGATTAGTTTTAGGACTTCTCTATTAAGGACAGTGAAAGGAAGTTGTTTATGTTATTTCCTGAGTTTGCAAAACTCCAACATATTGTTGAATAGCTGCAAAGAAATAGAGAAGTACTTTCTCTGGAAAAAAACAACTACTGTTCCACATTTCTGTGGTTACACATATTACTAAATTTTGAAATATAAATGTAATTTTTATTCTAGTGAGAGCATTCTTCATTAGATAAAAATATTGAGATTACTATTCTAGAAATACAGAAATAGGACAGAATCTTTTTAAGAAATGTCAACCTGTATCACCAGAATTTATATTGAACACTTATTTGAAAGATTTATATTGAAAACCTTGAAAAAAGTAGCATATGTAGTAGTTAAGGTCCTACCAGTATTACTAATGACACATTGGTAGGTATACAATATTAGAAATTACCAACAAAACATTAGTCATGCTCTCTTTTGAACACAGCAAAGGGTGTGTTAAGTCTGGCCACAAAGATTAATTTCCATTCTGGTAATAATACATTTTAGACCTTTAAAGTTTTAACTGGTAGTTAATTATTAACAGTTGGTAAGTCTTCATCCTTTTATTATTGATTTATTTCAGACCTAGTAAAACATTCCTCACCTCTGCTCAGTCCTTAAGCAGGTGACAGTCTTTATTTTAGAATCTTAAACTCTAGTAGTAGTAGAGTTATGTGTTTCTTTCTAGCTGTTTTATACCTTTATAATTATGTATTAATTTGTGGGTCCCCCCCCCCACAAAGAAATGTCTTCAAAATGAAGTACATCAAGTTCAGGATTTTAAGGAATGCTGCATAGCAGAAAATAAAATGCTAAATTAAAAATCTGGATAAATTTAGGTGGAAGTCAAATTTCAAGTTGTTCGACTTACTCTGGAAGAAACAGTTTATTAAATACACAGAGATAAAGACCTTAAATAATCGCAGGCTGAAAGGGAGAACTCAGCAAGATAAGCATGCTTTCTAGATGAAGGGATCTTTTTAAGGGATCTTTTTATTTTGAAGTGCAGTATAATATGTATGTAACAGCATTGTAAATAAACGTTGGAGGAAAATGGGGGGGGGGGCGTGATTTGCAGGATACATGTTACAAATGGGTAGTGAGCCAAAAATTTTAAAAAAATTCATCACAAATATGTCAAAAATTACTGTAGGCAGTTTTAATGTACAGTGGGGCCTTGACTTACGAGTGTCCCGACTAACGAGTTTTTCGAGATAGGAGCCGTCTCGGCTGATTTTCTGCTTTGAATTGCGAGCTAAAATTCGGGTTACGAGCCAGCTTCAGATACCCCACTGCTAGTTGGCGCAGCAAACGTCACAGTGAACGCCACAACATCAGCCCAGCATCACGTGTCTCACTCGTTCACTTTTGATTTGACATACGAGTAATTTGAGTTACGAGCTCTGTCACAGAACGAATTAAACTCGTAAGTCAAGGCCCCACTGTATTAGGAACTGGCTCTGGTTGCCTGAGCCTTCTGAGTTCAAGCCATGGGGAGTTTGGGAGAGATTATCTCACTTGCGGGGATTGCTGGTTCCCAAATGAGTAATCATCCTTCCTCCAGCTCTGAGCTTTCTTAATAGACCACAGCTGACCAATAGACCGCCATACGCTTAAAAGGCTTAGTTAGCTCGAACCCCTTGAACTGGTTTGAAGGCACAGAATCTAGGTAGTCTAAATCACGCAGACCAAGTAGATTAGTAACGTAATAACTATGTGGCTTATTTAATGAGAAAGTGATATTGTACTACAATAACTCGAATATGCCTCCAAATCACTTGGTGAGCGTGTTCAACAAATTACCGGGGCCCACCCTCAAGGTTTTGATTCAGTAAGTCTGAGACGGTTCGGGGGTTTGCATTTCCAACACTTTCTCAGGTGATGCTGACGCTACTGGTCAAGGAACTTCATAAGGAGAATCACTGCTCCAGGTAGTTTGTAACCCCCTTGATGTGGTTCCCTAATGTTTTCACTTTGACAGATGTGAGATAAATGGTACTAAAAGGCCAGGTTAAGGGTACTAAAATTTATTGCTTAAGATCAGGTGCTATAAAAAAAAAAAAAAAAAGATCAGGTGCTATAGTCATTTGATGGACATTGTTCGCTTCAGGTTTTATAATCTTCCTGATTCAGCTGCAGTCTAATATTAGATTTAACTAGATTTTAAAAAACTGTATGTAATAAAATCAGTTCTAACATGTAATATCTACGAATTTCACAAATCTACAAACCTCAGGAATGTACTTTACTGCTTCATCCGCCAACTTCTTTTTCCCCCTTAACTCATTGTACTCTGACTGCTGCCCCTCCTATACATATTATTGAAATTGCTCTTTTAAAGGTTAGCATGAAACCCATGGCTTTTCTCTACCCTCATCCTGAATCCTTCTACTAGCATTTCACACAGTTGAACTCTTTGTTCTTCTGGAAACTTTAGTGTCCCTTCCATTGGCTTCTTATCTTCCAGCTCCTCTCCCCTTTGCCCTTGGACAGACATCATTACTTGATTGTAGCACTTCTATCAGCAGAATTTGAATAGTTCTTCACAACGTAGCCCTTCAGGGACACACTCTTAATTGATAGGTGATGAAACATTTGTTGTGAAGACTAAACTCTCCAGAAGCAATCATAACTATTTCCATGGCTTTAGATTTCACTGGATCACGCCTGGTCTGAAGCCTACTACTGCTGGACACTCAGTCAAATGAGGGAATTCATTCTTTTTATTTTTAAAAAACATTTTGACTACGGTTTCTGTTACTTCACATCATGTACTTCAAGCTCTATCTTGTATTCACGTATTTGTTTGAGTACATGGAGGTTGCTGCTTACATGTTTTATTTGGGGAATTAGTAATAATAAACTCTAAAGACTACCTGCCTAAAATATGTTAATTAGTCCTTATGTCTCATTTGTAGTTCATTTGCCAATTGTTATTTTATAAGATATTCTTGGGTTTGAACTGATACAACATTGACAATTGGTTGGAATTAATATTTGAGAATTAGTTATACAGTCTTATCAATATTACTATTTTGGATTTTAAAAATCTGTAATATCCAGAGGAACATATTCTGCAATTGGATTTAGTTAGGTATAGTATATAGTACTCACAAGGCATAAAACATTGTCTCATTTTAGCAAAAAACTTAGAGGAACAATTATAAAGGGAAAGAGGAAGGAACACAAGAAATTATTGACTTAGGGACACAGATAACAGTATGGTGATTGCAAGAGTGGGGAGTGGTGGGTGAGGTAGAAGAAGGGGGATAAATGGTGATGGAAGGAGACTTGAACTAGGGTGGTATACAGTACAATATACACACAACGCATTATAGAATTGTATACCTGAAACCTATACAATTTTATTAACCAATGTCACCCCAATAAATTCAATAAAAAAGAATATTAGATCTGCTCTTTTAAAAATTGCTACTAATTTTCTTAAAATAAATTATACATTTTCTTTATTTCAACATACCAACATTTTTAAGTATAATAATATAAATACCCATTTAAAATGATAGTTACAAAATGTTCGGTATGGGACTATTTAACATTCTAGTGTAGGTTGCAGAGGATGTGTATAGGCAAGGAGCCAACAGAGATGAATAAGATGACGAGATGAAAGATTGAATGAAAAATTATTTGCAGAGGTAATTTTAAGGATCTTGTTCTAGCTTCGTATAATTCCATGGTGATTCCTGAGATATAAGAGAATTTTAGATCTAACTAGACTGGGGCAGAGAATACATTCTGGATGATAAAGTAACAACTTCCTCTTTCACTTTGAACTATTAAAAACAACAAACTTATTTTATGTTTAAAAATTAGTTTGTATATAAGGGCTCTTTAAATATCTGTGGGAAAGGAAATACAAATGATGTCAGGGAAGAAAACAGGATATAGTCTTATTTATTTCTTGTTAGCTCCCTGCCCTATGCAATTACAAAAAAAAAAAGACACAACAATCTTCAGAGTAGCATTGTTATAGCAAAAAGTTAGCAGTAATCTGCAAGTTCATTAATAGGGTAATGGTTAAATAAACTGTAATTGTACCATGCAGCACTATAAAAGAATAAGATAGATCCATTCAGCCATACATAGGACAAATATTTATTGATTCCCTACTGATTCTAGATGCTGGGAATAAGCAGAGAACATGAAAATATGGTCCATGCTCTCATGGAGCTTCCATGCTAGTAGGGAAAGAATATACAAGCAAACAAATAAACCAGAAAATGTCAGTGCTGTGAACAAAACACAACAGGATAATTTGATAAAGAAAAACATACAGGCGCTAGGGGTTCCATTAGATAAGTGACCAGGGAAAGCTTCATTGAGATCTGAATAATGACGGTAAGCCATCCATAGGAAGAGCTAGGGAGAAGTGTTCCAGGCAAGGAAGATGGCAAAGGCTTTGATGCTTGAATCAGAGAAATAGGCCATTATGACAGGAATGGAGGTTAAGGCAAAGAAGTAGCTAGAGGCCAGTTTACATAAGCCCTTGGTGACATTATGAAGGTGTTTAGATTTAATTTCAACTACAATGGGAATACACTAGGGGTTTTTAAAAAAGTGAGTGGCATAATCTGATTTACATTTTTAAATGTCCGTGTGTGGAGAATGAATCAGGGATGGATAAGGAAGTCAGTGTGGGAGCAAGATCAGTAGGCTATAGGACAGTGGGCTAGGCAAGACTTGCTGCTGCTGCTGCTGCTTTAGGGCTGGGCGGAATGAAGAGAGGTATTCAAATTATTCTTTGAGGGTAAATGGATTAAGAAAGGTGGAAGAATGACAACTAGATTTTTAGATGGAAAAATTGAGGGGGTGATAGTACCACTTACTGAGATGAGTAGGACTAGGTTAGGAACACATTTAATGGAGAAAATCAAGAGTCCTGCTTTGTACATGTTAAATTCGAAGTGGAAATCTAAGTGGAAACGTCAAATAGACATTGGGATATATGCATCTGAAGCTTGGATAGGGAGAAGATTGAAGTGGAGTTGTCCAGGAACTGGTTGAAATTATCTAGGGAAAGAATGTAGATAGGGTAAAATAGCTCAGGAATGAACTTTTAGGCATTTCAACATCAGGGAGTAGGCAGAGGAGGAGTAGCCAGCAGAGGAGACTGGGAAGAAAATGAGATATAAAAGAAAGTGTTTCATGATGAAAAGGGTGTGGACTGTGAGGAATGCTGCTGAGAATTCAGGAAGATGACATTGGATTTTATAACATGGAGGTTGTTGCTTACCTGAATAAGAGAATTTCAATGAAGTGGTGAGGATGGAGGTCAGATCAGAATGAGTTGAAGAGAAAGTAAAAGAAGAGGACAGAAGAAAGTATCACAAACAGAAAACAAGATGGCAGAAAAAGCCCAATATATCAGTAACCACAATAAATGTAAATAAATCGGATTCACAGATGAAGGGAGATACCAAGACTTTCAGATTTTATTAAAAACACTAAATCTGAGTCTATGTTCTTTTATTTTTAATAGTTGGGTTTTTTTTATATACTAATGCTTTGTTTTTGTTTTTTTTAACATATTTTTATTGATTTTAGAGAGGAAGGGAGAGGGATAGAGAGAGATAGAAATATCAATGATGAAGGCATCGATCAGCTGCCTCCTGCACGCCCCCTACTGGGGATCGAGCCCACAACCCAGGCATGTGCCCTTGGCTGGAATCGAACCTGGGACCCTTTAGTCCACAGGCTGGCGCGCTATCCACTGAGCAAACCGGCCAGGGCTGAGTGTATGTTCTTTAAGAGAGATATCTTAAATAAGACCACACAGAAAATTTAAGAGAAAAAGAAGAATATGTCATGTTGATAAAAAGAATTATCCATCAAGATAATATGACATTCATGCATATAATATGTACATGCACCTGACACCATATTTTTGAATTATGTGAAGGAAAAACTAACCAAGTTATGGAGAAAATAGATACTTTCATAACCATGATGGTAAAAGTTAAGAAACTTCTCTAAGAAATGAATAGATCAAATATCACCAAAATAGACTACATAGCTAGACTGATTTGAAAACAAGATAACAAGCTTAATCAAATAACTATATAGAGACCTTTTTCTTAAAAGATTTTCTTTAAACAACACATGGAATATTTTTTAAAACTGACCACATATTAAGTTACAAGAGAAATGACAACGAAATCCAAGGTAATATAGAGGCCGAATTTTCTGTTTACACTTTAATAAAAGTAGACGTCAACAGCACAAACACCTTGAAAACTCACTATAAATTTGAAAAAATAATACTTGCATATAATACATTGTATAAATAGAAAATAGAAAATGTTTAGAATCAACGCAAATAAAAGCACTAATACTGAAACTTGGGAGTGAAGCAAGAAGTTCCCTTGAGAAAAAGGTGTGACCTTAATTGAATTTTATTAGAAAACAAAAATGATTTAAAGCAAATAAGCTAGAAATTACGTTTTAAAAGATATAAACCCTAAGAAAATAAATAAAAATAATAGAAGAAATTAATGAAATAGAAAACAAAACACATTTTTAAAAACTGATAAAGTATTCTTTGAAAAAACTACTAAAATAGAAAAACTTCTGAAAATACTGATCAGTACCAAAAGAAACAAAGTAGAAATCAACCCTATTAGGCAAAAATAATAGAAATAACTACACTTACAGCCCACTATCACTGTTACTATTGTAACTTCTACCAGAGGCTCTAGTCAAAGCACAAAGACAAGAGAAAGAAATAGGAGGCATAGTTTTAAAAGAAAAAGTCAAGCCCAGCTGGTTCTGAACCAGGAGGTCACCAGATTGATCCCTGGTCAGGGTATATGCCCAAATTGTGGGCTTGATCCCCAGTGGGGGGCATGCAGGAGGTATGATGATTCTCATGGTTAATGTTTTTATCTCTCCCTCTCTAAAATCAATAAAAATATATTAAAAATAAATAAAAGAGTCAAATGGCCATTATTTGCAGTTGATAGCATTCACATAGAAAAAAATGATCAGTACTACTATGGAAGTAGTATGGCAGTATTACTATGAAAAGTTGGTGAAAATTAAATCAATATATAAAAGTTTGTGGCTTTATTTTACACCATAAATAGCCAATGGGAAAATATTTTAAAGATAGCACTGACATATTAAAAAAAACTATAAAAAAAACTAAGAATAAATATGATAAAAATGGCTTAAGGTCTTTGGGAAAAGTAACTGTATTGAGGGCATAAAGAAGAGCTGATTAAATGGATACTATGTACATAGATGAAAGAATGCAATCTTTTAAAGCTGTGATTCCTCCCAAATTATCTTAGAAATTAATGTAACAACAGTATAGTGTAAGAAACTTATTAACTAGATTCTGAAATTCATATGAGAAAATTAAACTGTGCAAATGTCTAAGACAATTTTGAAGAATAATGGAGAAAATTTATTAGATATCAAGAATTAAATGAAGTAAAGAGTATAGTATTGTAATGTATTAATGTAAAAAGCATAGTGTACTAATGTTAAAAGTAGAGGAAACAAAGATATCAATGAAACAAAATAGAGTGCCTAAAAATCGATCCATGCAAATACGGGAACTTAGTCTGTGATGTAAGTAATATCACAAGTGGTTCTTCAATAAATGATGTTAAGATAATTGATTAAAAATATTAAGATAAAAAGATCCTGTCAATGGGGGGAAAGGAGACATATGTAATACTTTAATCAATAAAGAATAAAAAAATTTTAAAAAGTAGGTTCCACATCACACACACAAAATTCAGATAGAGTAACTGTATACAGATGGGAGAAAAAAACAACCCAAATTCTATAAATATTAGAAGAGAATATGGGGACATATCTTTATGACCACAAGGTAGGGAAGGCTTTCATATATAAAACTTTAAAAGCAGAAGCTATAAAGCAAAAGATAAGTTTACTATTTTAGAAAAAAAATCCATACTGCAAAAGATATGACAAAGGTTAAAAGGCAAATGAGAGAATGGCAGAAGATACTTGCAATTTTTATTGATAAAGAATAAAGGAGCCCTAACCGGTTTGGCTCAGTGGATAGAGCATCGGCCTGCGAACTCAAAGAATAAAGGACTCCTGTCCTAGCCGGTTGCTTAGTGGTTAGAGCTTTGACCTGCAGACTGAAGGATCAAGGGTTCAATTCCGGTCAAGGGTATGTACTTCAATTGCTGGCTCATCCTCAGTCCCGTCCGTGCGGAAGGCAACCATTCAATATGTCTCTCTCACATCAAGAGTTTCTCGTTGTCTCTACGCCTTCCTTCCACTCTCTCTAAAAATCAGTGGAAAAAATATCCTTGGGAGAGGATTAACTAAAAAAACAAAAAAGAATAAAGGACTCCTGAAATTGATTTTTAAAAGACAATTCAATAGCAAAATGGGCAAAACACATGAGTAGGCAAGCCACAAAATGAAACTCAAATGGCCAAGAGAGGGAAAAGTGTTCCACTAAGGAGTAGAGATACAAATAAAAATGAGATCCTACTTCATATTTTAGCCATAAGATTGCCAAAAATAGGATGTGTTGGTTATGATAGGAAGCAAAAAGTACTATTATTGGGAGTGTAAATGGTACACTTCTTTTGGAGAGCAATTTGGTGATATCTACTAAAATTATAAATGTGCATGACTCATAACCCAATAATTCCACTTTGGATATGTACACAAGAGAAACTCTTGCATAATTCCACAGGGAAATTGGCACAAAGCATTTATAGAACCTTTTATTTTTAGCTTTTGTTTTTAAAAAATGTACAATTCTATGGGGTTTACTCACACAGTTGTGTGAGCATCACCACTATCTAATTCTAAAATATTATCACCATCTACAAGAAACCCCATACCCATTAGCAGCTATCCCCCAATCTCTCCCACCACCCCAGCATAATTCATCTACTTGCTGTCTCTACAGATCTGTCTTATCTGAACATTCCATATAATGAAATCATACAATATGTAGTCTTTTATTATCTGAACTAGGGGCCCGGTGCACGAAATTCGTGCACTGGGTGTGTGTGTGGGGGGGAGTGTCCCTCAGCCCAGCCTGCCCCCTCTCACATACTGGGAGCCCTCAGGCGTTGACCCCAGCCCAGGCCTGACGCCTCTGACAGAGGCGTCAGGCCTGGGCTGGGGGCAGAACCAGTGATGGGGGGAAATGAGGGTCCCCTGCTGGGCGGGAGAGCGGGTTGGGGGCGAGTCGCCCTGCCGGCCCGCGTGATCGGGTCCCGGGCGACCGCTGGCACTCACGCCCCCAACCCACTCTCGCGGGTTGGCGGCGTGAGTGCGGGCGGACGCTGCAGCCACCCCGCCGGCCCCGCATGATCGGGTCCCGGGCGACCGCCACAGCCGCCCCGCCAGGTTTGCCGGCCGGATCGGGTCCCGGGCGACCGCTGGCACTCACGCCCCCTACCCGCTCTCGCGGGTTGGCGGCGTGAGTGCGGGCGGACACCGCAGCCGCCTCGCTGGCCCGCATCCACGTCTACCGGCGGGATCAGGTCTCGGGCGACTGCTGGCACTCACAACCCCAACCCGCTCTCTGATGGCGCTGTACCATCCTGCCTGCAATATGCAAATTAGCCGCCATCTTTTTTGGCGGTTAACTGCCATTTTAGTTGGCAGTTAATTTGCATATCTCACTGATTAGCCAATGAAAAAGGTATCGGTCATACGCCAATTACCATTTTTCTCTTTTATTAGTATAGGATTCTTTCATTTAGCATAATATTTTCAAGGTCATCCATTTTGTAGCATGTATCAGTACTTAATTTATTTTTATGATTAAATAATATTCCATCTCACATTTTGGACATCCACATTTTATTTATTCATTTATCAATTGATGGGCATTTGGGTTGTTTGCACTTTTTTGGCTATTATAAATGATGCTACTATAAAGACGTATGTACAGAGTGGGGGGGGGAGGATGGGTGTTAATGGGGGGGAATGAGGACACATTTGTAATTCCTTAACTAATAAAGAATTTAAAGATTAAAAAAAAAGACGTATGTACAAGTTTTTGTGTGGTCATATGTTTTTAATTTATTGGTTAAATACCTAGGAGTGAAATTGCGGGTTGTAGGATAATTCGGTTTATATTCTGAAGAACTGCCAACTGTTTTCCAAAATAATTGCACCATTTTACATTCCCACCCACAACTTATGACAGTTCCAATTTCTCTATATACTAACACTTGTTATTGTCCATCTTTTTAAAAAATATATACTTTTATTGATTTCAGAGGGAGAGAAACATCCATGTTTTTTATTTAGCATTTTTTTTTTGTCTTTTAGTTCCGCATGAAATTCCCAAAGATTTTCTTTTTTTAAATTTATATATCCATTTCCATTGCTAGCAAGATTTGTTGAATGAATTATAACATTACTGAAGTCTTTGGTATTTTCCCTATCCCCCTCCCCTTTTTTTTAAACAAAGAACTATCTGTGTAGGGTGATTTTAGTAGGTTGGATTAGGTAACACCTAGTGGTGACTTTAAACCTTGTAATTCAAACAAAAGTTATGACAAAGCCTTGTAACCTCCTGTTATGGCCCTTCTAAAGCAACAAACTCATTGCTTCTCTTTAGAAATACATGTAACTTTCTTAGAGGGGTGCATACTAAATTTTCAGACAGGACAAGATATGCTCCCTCAGTACAAGTGGATTAAAATTCTCTTTTTGATAAATTTTAGTATCCTAATAATAGAAATATTCCCTTCATTTTTGCACACTTGATCTAGTACAGTTCATTAAATTTTAGAGAGTATCAAGTCAAACCTCTCCATTATTTAAGCAAGGAAACTGTGTCTCATAGCAGATGGAGCTAGTGCCTAAAAGTCCAGCAAATGAGCCTGGCCAGTGTGGCTCACTGGTTGAGCATCAACTATGAACCAGGAGGTCAGGGTTCAATTCCTGGTCAGGGCACATGCCTGGGTTATGGGCTTGATCCCCAGTGTAGGGTGTGCAGGAGGCAGCCAATCAGTGAATCTCTCTCATTGATGTTTCTCTCTCTCCCACTACCTTCCTCTAAAATCAGTAAAAATATGTTTGTTTGTTTTAAATAAAGTCCAGCAAATTACAGTCAAAGTCAAAACAAAAATCCTGGTCTTCGGACTTCTTCATCCTTAACATACTGACTTGAGTCTATTTATTTTATCCAACATACCTGTATTGTCATTGCATTTTTTGGAGAAAACAGACAGAATGGGAATATGAAAGTCAATGCTATTTTGGCACCAACATCTTCACACAGAATGGAATTCATACACAAAAATTTTCAAGAGAAATAACAAGCAGCAGGGTCAGGATTTCAGAGAAACCACGGCTTGTAAGCCCAGCATCTGAACCATCTTTCTTATAGACTTGCAAGGGCAAAAATAATATGTAACTTATGGCAATGGATCACATTGAAGTCCCCAAAGACTTATGAAACTGTTCCATGAAAAGTCACCAAAGGTGTCCTAGGAATGCAAGTTGCAGATGAATGGAATGGCTACACTTACAGATCTGCAATGGCTAGTAATATGTTTGAGAGCTGCTAATTATAAGGTAAATGTAAGACAATATGGTCATTATGTCTTTTAAATAGACACACACATAACTCAAATAAGGAAGCAAAGGCCCTTCTGGAACAATAATGTTGAATCAGAAAAATTTAGGTGGTCATTGGTGTATTGTAGATTACCTCACACATATGGAATATATTGATGGTGTCTCTGTGATTTTACTAGCGAGCACTCTTCCTACACTCACCCCACAATCTTCCTGTTCCAAGCAGTTGGGATTAGTCAGATGTGTGATAGGCTCTTAGCTCCATCCACAGTTAAAGTTTCATGGTCTCAAGTATGGTGGGATAAATATTAAGTTGAAGAACACCAACAGTATCCCTAGGGCAGTGGTCGGCAAACCGCGGCTCGCGAGCCACATGCGGCTCTTTGGCCCCTTGGGTGTGGGTGGCTCTTCCACAAAATACCGACTTCTGTGCATGGGCCACGAAGTTTCAATCGCACTGTACGTGCACGCCCGCACATGGTATTTTGTGGAAGAGCCACACTCAAGGGGCCAAAGAGCCGCATGTGGCTCGCGAGCCGCGGTTTGCCGACCACTGCCCTAGAGCATGCCTGGAAATCAGCAAGTCCTCTGGGAGGCAGTCCTCTGTGTAGAACACACAAAGGCTCCCTGTAACTGGTCTTATCCTTAAGACACATTTCCTTATGGTCTGCTAGCACGTCTCTGGGTATGTCATCAGTTTGCTTTACAATCCTCTAGTGAGGTTTTGGAAGGTGGTGTTGGATGTCATCAAGAAGACATGACCGCTAGTTGACCAAAAAGCTGGACCTGGGCCATTGGAGGCTCCCCACCTCCTCCCTTTTCCAGAATGTGTATTTCTCTTGCCTTCCCTGTTCCCAGCAGCTGCCCCAAGATACCTACAGCCTTGAGAGAATAAGATATCATTGAAACCAGGTTGTTATGTATACTGTGGATGGTATACATAACAACCTCAGTTAGGGCCTCTATATAAATTTCTAAGATTTGACAGACAGGTGTATAGATGTACTCAGCCCTCGTAAGTTCCCTTGCTTTTATACCTGCCACCTTCAAATCTGGGGTGGCCTGCCTTTCTTTGGTCTCTCCCTGCCCTCCATATATGGGGGCCAGTTTCAGATTATGGGGGCAGATGTTAACTAGACTTACTGTGGTGATCATTTCACATTATATAAAAATATCAAATCATGTTATACATCTAAAACTAATATAAAGTTACATGTCAATATATCTTAATTAAAAAAAAATCGTGGGCCTGGAGACCTCAAGGGAGCCTTTAAAAGTTAAGTAAAAAAATTGATCCTTAAAACCTTAATATATCTTGTCTACATTTTAATTATTAACACTTTAAATATAAAAATCACAGATTATAAACTGTACAAAGTAATATTCTCCTGAACACGTTTATATAGCTGATTACTAAAAACAAGTTATATCCATATATATACAGAATATTTTCTTTTCAGATTTTAATTCTAAAGAAATTATTTTAAAACTAATTTGGATAAAAATCACATTCTATACAACAGGGAATTGTAATTACATGCAAAAACATTTCAAGAATCTAAATTATTATCCTTTAAATATTTGCATAAAAAGTGACAAAATTCTTACCAGATAACTTTTTTTTTTCCAGATAACTTTTAAAACAAGAAGTAACAGGTAAAATATTGCATAACTTTAAACTTTTTTAGATCATCAATATCTTTTAGCCTCTAATGAAAGGTGTAGAATTTTTCCCCAGAAAAATGCACATGCTGAAGCCTGTCTAGGTACCGTGAGTATTCATTCTACATGTATTAGTTGAATGCCTACTGTCTCCCAGGGGTCCAGAATAGAGGCATAAACTCTTTTTCCTCCTGGAGCTTACAACATAGAAATGAAGACAAAATATTTAAAAATACATAAGACAATGACAGGGTGTAATATATGCTATAATGGATTTTGGTTTTGAGAACTTTTAATTTAGGATAAGGGGTAAACCTCAAATCTGAAGAGTAATCTATAATAATAAAAGTGTAATATGCTAATTAGACCAGATAGCCAAACGACCTTCCGGATGTCATTCTGGACGTCCTTCTGGACGAAGCCATGGTGGCGGGGGCCGAGGCAAAGGCGGTTAGGGGCAATCAGGCAGGCAGGCGGGCAGCTAGGGGCGATCAGGCAGGCAGGCAGAATGGTTAGGGGCGATCAGGCAAGCAGGCAGAGCAGTTAGGGGCAATCAGGCAGGCAGGGAATCAAACCAGCCAGCCACCTTTTGGTGTACAGAGGAGGGTATACGGGATAAGGCTCCAACCCAACCAACCAATGGAGCCACACAGGCCACGGCTGTTCCATTACTCTTTCTCAAACTGTTCTCTCTTCCCTTTCTCAAAATAGCTCCTCAGCAGACAAGGGCTCGCTTAAGAAAAATGAATTCAACTATAAAGCTGAATTTTAAAAACTGGACCTATTGATGTCCAGATTAAATAGGTTTGTTTTTAAATCTAAACATTCTTTGTTAAAAAGAATGAAATTGCTTTGGCAATAAAAAAAAAATACCTTTGCTGTGTAAAATTGTGATTATATTTAAAATAAAAACATTTTAGTATTTATATATTCATCTTTATCAAATGTCTTAGAAAATTTGCCTTTAAATTATATTCAGATCATTGAATTGATTTTTACGCTGCCTTTGAAAGATACGTTATTAAAAATTACTTGTAAAGTAAACTAGTAAGTAATTTTATAAGTCTGTAGTAGCATTGCTTTATATTAGATCTTATTATTATAATGAGTTTATGGAAGACCTAGTTTTTGCAATTCACACATACTGACATTTTTAAATGACAAATGAAATGCCCATGAGTTGTGGTGGGTGGATAAAAAAAAAAAAGACTATCCATATGTTTATTCTGCTTGAAAAAGTAGTTGTACTTAGTATTATGATTAATTCCTGAATTAATGAATTAACAGTCAACTAACTATAATACTGTTAGCCACAGATTTTACTGAAACATGTTTTATACATGAGTTTTTCAAAGAAGTATTATGAAACTTTTTATTAAAAGTACAATGTCAAAATGATCATAAATGGAGCCCAAAGTCAACTTCAACCTTAAAGAATTACTTCAAAGTCTTCTATTACTGAAAACAACATGCTGATTTTGAATAAAATGCTTCAGAGGGAAAGCCTACTGGAATTGAAAACTCTAAACATATTTTATAAATCTCTACCAGATAATACCGAGACAAATGTATAGAAGGCAAACAAAACAAAACAGCCTGCAACCTGAATTTGGCTTTTATTTTTAAATATATTTAGCATGGAACTATCATAGAACAGAAAATAATAAAACAAAAAGAAATGGAATATTTTCAAATAACTTTAAAGCTAGATATAAAAATTAATAAGATAGCATGGACCCAAATTATAGGAAATAGTCCCTAAAATTTGATTCATTAAACACATTTTGAATGAAAAGTTCTTTGAATGTTTTCCAACATAGCAATATGTTCCCAAGTGCATTGGTTGCCTATTAATAGATAAAGGTCCCAAATTTGGTTGCTTTATTTAAAGTGATCAGATTCAGTATTGGTAAAAATTACCATGTCTCTAAATTCTCAATCAGAATTATAAAAATATGAGCTTTAATAGTTATGCTGCCCAAAATAGAAACATCTGAAAGGATACTTCTGGATAATCAGATATTGCACTAAAGTAATTCCATACCTGATGCTCATTTATGGAAAGTTAACTTTCTTCTTTATGAAAAACTTACTACAAATAAACATAATGTTAACCTAATTATAATTACACTTCAAAAATATAAAGGCACAGACAGAATAAAGAATAGTTTAATACTATACCAAATTTTCCTCTGAAAATTTGAAAAAAAAAATAGGATCTAAATACTGATACTTTTTGATTTTATAATTTACCTTAAGTAACTAATAAGTCAGTATTAAAAGGTAACCGCCACACCCAGTCCTTTCCAAATAATTTAGAAAAATGGTTTGTTTATATCTGAAGCTTGTGCATTGTCCCATCTATAAATTTCAATTACTTTTCCATTAACTGGAAACATCTACCTGTAGTATAAACAATCAAGACAATGTACAAAAAATATATCTTATTCCTATAACTTACAGTGCACAGAAAAATACTTACAAAAATGGAAATATTTGTCCATTTAGTTTCCCAATAAATTAGCGAGAAGGTTTAGCCCATTCCACATTTCTTTCTAAACAAAGGCTAAAGAATTGAGGGTGTTTTACTTCTAGCCCTGTTAGCTTAACATATTTTAAAAATATTTGCCTGATTACATGTAAGTTAAGATTAAGTTAGCATCTTATTTTTATATCACAGTATACATGGCATTTCTTATACGGCAAACAGAAAGGCACAATTAGCAAGCAATAAAATTCAGTACCTGAATTATTAAACTGATGTTCGGAACAATTGCAAATAAAGTACATTCAAGACAGTACAGAACTGGGGGGAAAAAGGAATCCAAAAACTAATTTTTCTGAAAATTTGGTCCAATAAAATGCCTCCCATATTTAACATCATGGGTAACATGATGGCAGTGTAAAATGAGGCATAAATTAATATGTGGTAGCATATGAATTCTGGTCTAGTAATTATGCATTAATTAGGAAATGGCTCCCATAGTAAGTAAACATTAAATATATCTGTAATAAGAACATGCCTGTATTAAGTCCAAATACACAGGCACAACTGTTTGCATATTTATTATTGACTTTATAATACACCCCCCCAGTTTAAAAATGTAGCTATATTATTTTATATATAACATATATTAGATACATAATTGTATATTATGTATCTTAATATATATTATATCTTGAATCCATAACAGCACAAAACTCTCCAAATATTACATGAACAGTCTAAATGAATACTAATCATTTTTTCAGTGTTGAAATAGCTCAGCTCACCTAAACAATATCTGGATGTGCAATGGTAAAATGCACGAACTCATGAATTTACTTAATTATTTAAGTTAAATTCCTGCAAAAGCCTAACTCTGATTTGGCTTTTAACTAGAATATATTTTTAGAGATCAGTAACTGATACCCTTCTTTCTTATCGTAAACAATATTTCTCTATCAAGAGATACCAATAAAGGAAAATATATAAGGAGCCAAAAATGCGATAGAGAAACCAACCATTCCATAGGTAATGTACCGATAAGGGAGTTCAACTTCCATGTGCTGTCTCGCTTTTCGAACATCATCACATGGTATATTGAAGATTTTACAGGCTAAAGGAATGGTGAGCTTTTTCATTATTATTCTGACTAGTAGTACAAATACCATCCCCACAAGGATACGCAACATGGCTTTTCCAAGGAGAGTCACAGTAATGGGGGGCCTAACTAAAGGTAACGCATCCAGAGGAGGATCTAACATTAGGCCCATGTTATAGGTAACATGGGAGCCACATGCAATGCCAGCACCACTTCCTAGAATCTCAGCTGTGTCTCCTCGGGATGTACTCCAGGTGTCAAGAGTGAAGGAAAAGATCCCCAAGGCAAAGTGAAGCCCAATGATGATTAATGGAGCATATTTGTGAGTTTGGTTGAAGTTGTCGATCAGGTCCACAAATGGATAGAAGATAGCTAAGATTAAAATGGTATATAGGAATCCAGCAATAATATCCTGGGGAAAGAGAAAAGTAGAGTTGTTTAGTATAATACTAAATTTGGCATTAAAAAGATATATATTTTTCATATTTCAAATGTTCATAAATACACATTTTAAAAAAGATGTCACTTTGTCAAAGTAAACTTTACTACCTGCATATAATGGGTACTAACAACTTTTAATAATAATAAAAAAGACATATTAAAAGAATTATGTTTTCATAGTTCTACCCTTTCATAAATGAATTTACAATGTAAGTTAAAAGTATATATAGCCTGGCCAGTGAGGCTCAGTTGACCTATGAACCAGGAGGTCATGGTTTGATCCCCGGTCAGGGCACATGCCTGGGTTGTGGGCTCCATCCCCAGTATAGGGTATGCAAAAGGCATAATTCTCTCTCATCACTGATGTTTCTTTCTATCTCTGTCCAGCTCCCTCTCCCTCTCTGAAATCAATAATAATATATATTTTTAAAGTATCCTATCTAATAAAAGACAAAAAGGGTAATTAACCGCACCTCTGTTATGCTTCCCATCAGCTAATCAGGGCGATACGCAAAATAACTGCCAACAAAGATGGCAGCCGGCAGCCATGCAGCTGAAGTGAGCAGGAGGCTTCCTTGCTCCAGTGATGGAGGAAGCCAAGGTTCCCCGCCTGCTCTGAGCCCAAAAGCAACAATGTTTCAATTATAGAAGCTAAACAAACTCCATATACCTGCTTTCAGCTGGCCACGGCCTCAGAGCTGGGAGTGCCAGTGACGGCAACAATGTTTCAATTATAGAAGGTAAATAAATCCCAGAAAAAAAAAGAAAAGAAAAAAAAGGAGAGGCTGGGAGCTTCAGTCCCCACCAGCCTGAAAACGGCCCTCAGCCCCTCACCCAGACTGGCCAGGCACCCCAGTGGGGACCCCCACCCTAAAGGGGGTGTGGCCAGCCTGAAAACAGCCATCAGCCTCTCACCCAGGCTGGCCAGGCACCCCAGTGGGGACCCCCACCCTGACGGGGGTGTGACCAGCTGCAAACAGCCATCAGCCCCTCACCCAGGCTGGCCAGGCACCCAAGTGGGACCCCCACCCTGATCCGGGACACCCTTCAAGGCAAACCAGCCGGCCCCCACCTGTGCACCAGGCCTCTATCCTATATAGCAGGGGTCCTCAAACTACGGCCCGCAGGCCACATGCAAATACAAATATTGTATTTGTTTGTATTTGTTCCCGTTTTTTTACTTCAAAATAAGATATGTGCAGTGTGCATAGAAATTTGTTCATAGTTTTTTTTTCAACTATAGTCCGGCCCTCCAACGGTCTGAGGGACAGTGAACTGGCCCCCTGTTTAAAAAGTTTGAGGACCCCTGCTATATAGTAAAAGGGTAATATGCAAACTGACCATAACAGCAGAAAGACTGGGAATAACTGGTCACTATGACACACACTGACCACCAGGGGGCAGACGCTCAATGCAGGAGCTGCCCTCTGGTGGTCAGTGCGCTCCCACATGGGGGAGCTCTGCTCAGCCACAAGCCAGGCTGATGGCTGCCAGTACAGCGGTGGTGGTGGGAGCCTCTCCTGCCTCCTCAGCAGCGCTAAGGATGTCTGACTGCAGCTTAGGTCTGCTCCCCGCTGGCAAGTAGACATTCCCCGAGGGCTGCCGGGCTGCCAGAGGGATGTCTGACTGCCATCTTAGGCCCAATCCCCTGGGGAGCAGGCCTAAGCCAGCAGGTGGTCATCCCCCGAGGGGGCCCCAGACTGCGAGAGGGCACAGGCCGGGCTGAGGGACCCCCCCCCCACAAGTGCACAAATTTTTGTGCACCGGGCCTCTAGTATATATATATGTATTTATAAATTTAAGTAAACACATATATACTACACAGAAATTCATACTCAAATCCTTAACAATTTATATTAAATTATGTAGTTTTGATTTCTAGAAGAATATACCTATTTTTCAAAGATACCATTTTCATTTCATGCATTTAAATAAAAAATCCTGTGTGATTCAAATAGTGAGCACCGGGCCTGAGAGAGCCCGAGGGCAGGGTTGTCCCTCAGCCCGGCCTGCACCCTCTCCAATCTGGGACATCCCTCTCATAATCCGGGACCGCTGGCTCCTAACCATTCACCTGCCTGCCTGCCTGATTGCCCCTAACTGCTTCTGCCGGCCAGCCTGATTGCCCCCTAACCACTCCCTTGACGGCCTGATCGACGCCTAATCACTCCCCTGCTGGCCTGATCGCTCCCAACTGCATTGGGGAGGGGGCAGTAAAAAATAGAAGACATTCCTCCGTATTGCACACGGACCCTATATACAGGCCCACCCGGCCCAGGCCAGTGGGATGCTTGGCACATTCTTGGATCCCTGCTCAGGGCGGAAGGGGTGACTGGTGGCAGCAAACATGAGAGGGAACTTCCAGGTGGCCACTCTGGTCCTGGCTACTGGTCCTGGACCTTCCTGGTCCTTGGCTCCTTCCTGGTCCTGCCTACAGCCCTGGTCCCCATGCCTGGCTCAGCCCTCCTTCTCCATCCTGGCCTCAATGGCCCCATTGGCTCCTGGGTGCTCTGTCCTCCCCTCCCAGCCTGGAGGTCCCGAGGGGAGGTTATGGCTTCTCAGAGACTCCCCGGCAGCCCTGTCACTCGTGTTCACACGGGGAGGGGTGCGTGTGGCAGAAGCAGCTGTATAAATGCGGGTGCAGGGGCAAGTCATCTGGGGTCATTTGGACAGTTGGCTGATGACACGGATCAGGGCTGTGTTCTCGTCCTTGAGGCATTGATTGTCAGCCTGGAGGCTGGACAGGCCCTTCAGCTCCTCTTTCAGCTCAGCAGCCTTGTGCTCCAGGGCGCTGCACTCAAATCTCTCCAGCTCCAGGAGGGCCGGCCTCTCTGCAAAGCACTCCTGCCTCTGCATGGCACACTCCAGCTCTACCTTGAGCTGCGCCAGCCAGCAGCGTGGTCTTGGTCAGGGCCTCACGAAGTCTCTTGTTCTCAATGCGCAGCTCTGCATAGAGCTCCCTGAAGCTTCCCTTGGGCTCTTCCGATTCGGGCTGGGGTTCTGGGTTGAGGGCCCGCTGCCTCTAGGGGGAAGGGCTGGATTCTGGGCTGATGTCCACTGGCTTCACCTCCTCCCGCCTCCACAGGCCCTCTCCTCTCCTTGCCAACTCTGCGGTGCTCCCTGGAGGCCTGTGGTCCCTGTTCCTGCCGGTCAGGTGCCTACTCTCTGGGCAGGGCCATCAGATTCTCAACCCCAGGGACTCGGGGCTGCCAGGAAGGGCCCAGGCTCTGTGCAGCCCACTCTTGATCGCGATGGGAGGTTGGCCGGCCCCATCCGGCGGTTCACTGGAGGCAGGTGGGAGCCACCAGTGCCCGCAGGAGGCGGGAGGGAGCCCCTGCTGCCCATGGGAGCCAGGGGAAAGGATCGAGAGGTCAGCAGTTCAGCCCGCACACCAGTCAATGCCACCTCATGGCGACAGGTTGTTTTGGTCGTCACGGCCCCTGGCTTTTTATATATATGGATACCCAGTGTCTAGCACACAGTAAGCAGGCAATAAATACTTGGTGAGCTAAATTAAGACAGTTAAAGTAATGCTTTAGAGTCATCACATTTTGCCTGACAAGAACTCTATAAGAGAAATAGATGAAACATAATTTCTTGAAATTAGGCTAAGGACATTTTCAGGGAATAATAATTCTTTGTGTACTAAAAACGTTTATTATAATATTTTATATTTAATTCTCACAACCACCCTGATATAGCTGGCCTGGCACAATCACATACAGTGGGTCCTTGACTTACGAGTGTCCTGACTAACCAGTTTTTCGAGATACGAGCTGTCTCTCGGCCGGTTTTTTGCTTTGAGTTGCGAGCTAAAATTTGGGTTACGAGCCAGCTTCAGATACCCCACTGCTAGTTGGCGCAGTGAACGTCACAGTGAACGCCAAAACATATTAATGGCATTTCAATTCATTGTAATGGTGAAAATTGATTTGACATACAAGTAATTTGAGTTATGAGCTCCATCCCAGAACGAATTAAACTCGTAAGTCAAGGCCCCACTGTATTACTTTGTTGCCCTAAAAATAAACATTAAAAGTACTTTTCTTCCCTTTCAAAAGTGTCCAAATTTGATGAAAATTTATGGTTCCTGTAAATAACTAGTTTTTAAAGAAAGAAAAATAGACTAAGGCCACATAGCTAGTTGTTTAATCTCCTAGATTGAAAGTGCTCAATATGTTTGTTTACAAAAAAGAATAATCTCAATATTAGGAATTAAATATTGAGAGTAAAAGAAACTAAAATTTCAACATTCTTTAAAACATGA
This sequence comes from Myotis daubentonii, assembly GCF_963259705.1. Classification (NCBI taxonomy): domain Eukaryota; kingdom Metazoa; phylum Chordata; class Mammalia; order Chiroptera; family Vespertilionidae; genus Myotis; species Myotis daubentonii. Next base: position 30,740,906 of record NC_081840.1, on the reverse strand, counting down.
AGTCTCCCATAAAAACTCATTGATGCACACTAAAAGAATTACTAAGAATTCTGGTTAACTAAATTTTATTGCAATCACTCAAAGATTTTGCAAATAACCCTACCTCTGACCATACTTTAGAATATGCAGATCTCAAATCATATGACTGTCAAACTCTATTCCTCATATTTCAGGCCCCCAATTGCCAAACAATTTCATTTTCTGAGATTATGTTCCTTTGCTGTCTTACCCTTCCTTCCCTACTTGAAATTAAAGGCACATGTCTCAGGGAACCACCACAAGATTTTCACTACTTGGACAGAAGCTGTTGCTTATTTTTTATTTAAACTTCATGACTGATTCAAAATTTTAAGTTACATGCTAATGTGGAAATGTTCTGAGCTTTATAATTCTCATACAGAATTAGATGTTTTAAGTAAGTGGTGATTGTGTATCTCCATGAATATTAAACTTAGATTGCTACAAGACTATGCAAATCTGCTTTCTTTTCTTATTTTCAACTACAGTGGGGCCTTAACGTATATTTTTGTTGATTTCGGAGAGGAAGAGAGAGATAGAAATATCAATGTTGAGAGAGAACCACTGATCGGCTGCCTCCTGCTCGCCTGCTACTGGGGATCAAGCCCGCAACCCTGGCATGTGCCCTTGATTGGCATCGAACCTGGGACCTTCCAGTCCACAGGCCGGCGCTCTATCCACTGAGCCAAACCGGCTAGGGCTGCTTCCTTTCCTGTTTATTTATTAACTGTTCATGATATTACACTGGATAGTAAGGGCATGCTGAAATTCCATGCAACAAAACTAGAAGTAATGCATGATTGAGTTCAGGACATAAACACGGTGGTTATCATTGGGATATTTAATGTATGACATTAAAATGTATACCTAAGTGCTCTTAAGTATTACATCACAAAGTATGCAATAAAGAAAATTAATGTTAAATGTAACATAAAGAACTTAAGTAGCAAATTTTCCAAGAAGAAACTTAGTGAATAATTTAGATATTAATTATAATTTTTATGCCCTGAAAGTTAAGTTATATGCTAATGTGGAAGTGTCTCTCTCACTTTGATGTCTCTCTCTCTCTCTCCTTCTCCCCCTCCTCCTTCCCTTCCACTTTCAAAAAAGTCAATAGAAAAAATAACCTCGAGTGAGGATTAACAAAAACAAAAACCCCAAAACAACCAACCAAATTAAAAAAAACCAAATAGTTATTATCCGGGAACTACTACTATTAAAACTCACCACTATAAAAACCCTTAGTGTTTACTGTTTTAGATCTTTCTCTATAACAAAAGTAATTTGACAAGTACTCAGTTTATAACTTGAAAATGGCTTGTGTTTTAAGAAATTAAATTTGAGAGCTAGGTTTGGTAACAAAGAAAAAATGGGGATAAAGAAAATCAATTTAGGGAAGTAGGTGGATATTAAAAATAAACGAAGCTGTTGTTCTTTGTGTTGTAACAGTAACAAAGCATATAGGAAATACTGAATAAAGTTTTCATTATAAATTATTTAGAACACATCTGAACTCTCCTCTTAATGTTAATGAAGATATCAGCTTAAGTAATATGGTATCTAAGCACATATGAGCAACCTCTAGGGCACACTCTGCCTATAATTCCATACTAATTTCACAATAAACAGTGAAGATACAAACTATGATTAAGAAAATAGTTCAGCCCTAGCCGGTTTGGCTCAGTGGATAGAGCGTCAGCCTGTGGACTGAAGGGTCCTGGGTTCGATTCCTGTTAAAGGGCACATACCTCCTCGTGCAGGAGGCAACCAATCAATGTGTTTCTCTCAAATTGATATTTCTCTGTCTTTCCCTCTCTCTTCCACTCTCTAAAAAATCAATGAAAAAATATCCTCAGGTGAGGATTAAAAAAAAAAAAAAGAAAATAGTTCAAAATGCAGGTAATTACCAAAACATTAAAATATAAAGGGTGTCCCAAAATTCACGCAAGAAGTAATTTTGATAGAAAACACTGGTTTATGATTAAAAATTGTAAATTTTTTATTGATTCATAAAGTATACAGTATAGGGTTATGTATGGACTAGCGTATCGGGTAAATGGCCTCCACGGCTTTGCTGGCACATACGCACTCTTTTGTTATTGCCTGAGCAGCCGCATTTTCGAAGAAGAATGGTCCGATGATGCCTCCAGCCCCAAATCCGCACCAAACAGTGACACGTTGTGGATGCATTTGTTTCTCAACAATCACTCGTGGATTTTCTGAACCCCAAATGCGACAATTTTGTCGATTAACCAAGCCATCAAGATGAAAATCAGCCTCAGCGACATTCAGCCACATTTATGCAAAACGGTCATGGAAAATTTCAACAAAAGAGTGCGGATGTGCCAGCAAAGCCATGGAGGCCATTTAGCCGATATGCTATTCCATACATAACCCTATACTATATACTTTATGAATCAATAAAAAATTTACAATTTTTAATTATAAACTTGTATTTTCTATCAAAATTACTTCTTGCGTGAATTTTGGGACACCCTTTACAAAAAAAGCCCTGACTGGTTTGGCTCAATGGATGAAGCGTCGGCCTGCGGACTCAAGGGTCCCAGGTTCGATTCCAGCCAAGGGCATGTGCCTTGGTTGTGGGCACATGCCCAGTGAGGAGTGTGCAGGAGGCAGCTGATCGATGTTTCTCTCTCATCAATGTTTCTAACTCTCTGTCCCTCTCCTTTCCTCTCTGTAAAAAAAATCAATAAAATATACTAAAAAAAAAAAAAAAATATATATATATATATATATATATATATATATATATATATATATACACACACACACACACACACACACACACACACACACACACACACACACAAATAAAAACAACAAAAATTGTGGGGAAAATTAGGCCCAAATGTCAAAAAAAGGGGTTCATTACCAATTATTAAATGATAAGCAATGTATTATTGATTAGAAATAGTTGTGGTTATAACATAATCATAATTCACAAGTTATCTGTGATTTTACTTTTAAAGGAAAAGCGAAAACTTGTAATATACATGAGACAATTCTTAAATACTTAAAAGGATTAAGGTTATAGGAGTCATGATTTGAAAAATAATACATCAATACTGTTTTTATTTCAGCTGATTCATGAATAGGAATTATCTGGTATATAAAAAATGAACTAGCCCTGGCTGGTGTGGGCTCAGTGGTTGAGCATTGACCTATGAACCAGGAGGTCACAGTTTAACTCCCAGTCAGGGCACATGCCCAGGTTGTGGGCGTGATCCCCAGTAGGGGGCATGCAGGAGGCAGCTGATCAATGATTCTCATCATTGATGTTTCCATCTCTATCTCCCTCTCCCTTTCTTTCTGAAATCAATAAAAAATATATATATATATATTTTAAAAAAGAGCAGCATCTTTGAGATTATACATTCAATATAATCATATTACTCATTGTATGATAATAATGAACCTAGGTATAGAAAATATTATCTAACTAGAGGCCCTGTGCACAAAACTTCATGCACTGGGGTGGGGGGGTTCCTCAGCCCGGCCTGTGGCCTCTTGCAGTCTGGGACCCCTCAGGGGAGGTCCACCTGCTGGCTTAGGCCTGCTCCCTGGGAGATTGGGCCTAAGATGGCAGTCAGACATCCTTAGCACTGCTGAGGAGGCGGGAGAGGCTCCCACCACCGCTGCTGCACTCACAGCCGTCAGCCCAGCTTGTGGCTGAGTGGAGCTCCCCCTGTGGGAGCACACTGACCACCAGGGGGAAGCTCCTGCGTTGAGCGTCTGCCCCTTGGTGGTCAGTGCACGTTATAGCAACCAGCTGTTCTGCTGTTAGGGTCAATTTGCATATTACCCTTTTATTATATAGGATACATTTTTCTTCAGGAAATCTCAAGGATTAATTTTTTCATTCAAAGATGCATAACCATTTGAAAGTTTTTTAGGAGTGACATTGCTAAATTTTGGTAGTAGAAGGGAATGACTCTAACAAGGCACAGATATAGATAATAATATTTTCTTGTGACAAATATTATGGTTGACATAAGACTGTGATACTTAATCTCATTATAAAATTGATTGATATTAGATAGGACTGTATATAAATTCACAATTTGTATTAATATAATTATAAAAGTCAAATAGGAAAATTCTAAAAGTAAACGTTGTTAAAGACAAGAAAAATTAAATATAATTCATTAGAAATTTTTGGATTCTGTGAATTAGTTCATACATCTCCACCTTTCCTTCTGATCTTTCATTATGGTATAATGTATAACAGGTTCATAAAATGTCTTAGGAGACACCACACTAGATGCAAGGTTACAGAGAGAAAACAGTTTATTTTTTCCTGTTGCTTATTGTCTGGTGGGGGTAACAGATAAAGAAAAAAGCATTTGCAGTTTAGGATAAGTGCAATGCCAGAATTATATTCCAAAGGCTCTGAGAGAAGGGTCTTAAGAAAGGAAAGACGGGAAAGGCAATGAGACCTTTAGGAGATAAGAGCATTTTTGTGGATCTTGAACAATGGGTAGATTAGCTAGGCTAGTCTAAGAAAGATAAAGGGCATTTCATACATAGGTTATAGAAATCCTATACGTATGGAGGTAAGAAACACCCTTTGCATTTGAGGAGATGTAAAGTCATTCTGTATGGCCTCATATTTCTGCTTTGGGAGGTACACTACAAGAGACTGAACACTGCATGGAACTCTGTCAGACCTGAAAGAGAACTAATTAAGAAGCTGTTGCAATAATTTGGTTGAGAGATGACTAAGGGAATGTCAATAGGGACAGAGAGGAAGTGAGCACATGTGACTGAAAAGAGTACATGGTCTCTGTGTTGCTGCTTTTGAAACTGAATTGCATTCTCACAATAAAACATCTGCTGTGAGCCCAAAAGTACTGCTAGGAAAGAGAAGACACTAGAGTTTAATATGTAAATACAAGTGGCACCCCAATAGTTTAAGTGCATTTAAGTTTCTAGTCACTAACAAGTAGAGCTCTCCTTGGTTTCTGTATTCACACTGTTGGTTTTGACTCAGAGTCAGGAGAGGCATAGAAAGGAATGAGAAAAAAACAAAACTGAGACGGGAAGAAGGGAGAAATGTTATCCTGAGTATAATACCTGGTTATTGTGGTTGCTGGGAGTTGTTTTTATGAAGTACATGATTACTACATTAAAACTTCACAAAATCATGCTGATATTTTTGCAAAACACAGACTTACAATAATAACATTTTCTCATTTAGGTGTCACATAAGTTTACAGATGATTAAAAATTATTAAATTGCCTGTCAATTTCAGAAAAAATAAAGCACTATAAATACAACATTTTTCTTACCAGAATGGAGTGCATTCCCATGTAAATTCTACTTAGGCAAACTAGGGAACACCAGCAGGGAATAAGAATCAGTCCATAGATAAGAGGATACTAAAGGGGGAAAAAGCAAAATGAAATAAATTAGGCTAAATGTAAACAAGCAATTAAAAACAATCACTACACTATAAGTTCCATGAAAACAAGAACTGCGTGTTTTCATTCCCCAATGTATTCCCAGCACTAACCCTTAACATGACACACAGCAGACACTCAAGAAATATTTTTGCATGAAATGAACAAGTGATGAAACTTATGTTTCCTTACTCTTCACTGTGGGAACTGACTCATTTTTGCTTTTACAGTAAAGATTCAATCACCAGCATGCTACAGAAGAAGAAAAACAGGTAGGGGACATACTTTTAATATGGCTACAAATAAAAGCGCCTCTGGAATAGTACCTGAATCTGGCCCATGTAAGGGTCTTCACTTCCCTGGGGATGAAGACTAAGCATTATCTCCCTCTCAATTCCATTAGTAACTGCTATCTGCAATTCCTATTGACATTTCCCCGTTTTGTATTCAATATACAACACCTTGTGATATGTTTTCCTCTTCTGCCCCACCACTAAAATTTCAAGTGGTAACTTTATTGAGAAAAATTTTGATGGGTTATTGGGAGCAGTAGGCTATAAAAAGGAACAAACAAAATGTAGACAAGTCTTGGTATCAATGGCACCAGTATATGAGTTAGCTTTGACTCTCCTGGCATTAGAGGGGAGAAAGAAAGGGTAGAGAGGGGTAAGTTTCTAATTCTCAAGAATTTGAAGCCAAGGTGGTTCAATAAGAAGTGGTGTTTAAAAAAAGCAAGTTAAGTAGAGTTGTAAGAAGAATGGTAAAGACTTAGTACATAGTTCTTTGCATTTGACATGACCCACCACTTTCTTTATACAGCATCATACTCTCCTGGTTCCCTTTTAACCATCTATTTCCTTTTGTTTGTTTCCCACACAAGAGCACATCTTCTTCTTGTTCCTTAAACACTGGTGTAAGTACTAGTAAGAATTCAGCCCTTGCCCCAACTGGTTTGGCTCAGTGGATAGAGCGTCAGCCTGTGGACTGAAAGATCCCAGGTTCGATTCTGGTCAAGGGCATGTACCTTGGTTGCGGGCACATCCCCAGTGGGAAGTGTGCAGGAGGCAGCTGATCGATGTTTCTCTCTCATCGATGTTTCTAACTCTCTATCCCTCTCCCTTCCTCTCTGTAAAAAAACCAATAAAATATATTTTAAAAAAAAGAAATTTGACTGTTATTGTGAATTAAATGGGGAGCTATTGCAGACTTTTGAGCAGAGCATTGTCATGATGGCTGCTATGTTGAGATTAGACAATAAGAGATCAAGGGGGGTAACGGAGTCCAGTTAGAAGGCTGTTGGTATAATCTAGGTGAGAGATAACCATGGTCTCTGTCTTTGTATCAGGCACTAAGGCCTGTTTAATTTTTTTGTTAATTAAAAAAACAACTGTTGCCCTAGCTGGTTTGGCTCAGTGGATAGAGTGTCAGCCTGCGGACTGAAGGGTCCAAGGTTAGATTCTGGTCAAGGACACATGCCCGGGTTGAGGGCTCGATCCCCAGTAGGGGGTGGAAAGAGGCAGCTGATCAATGATTCTCTCTCATTGATGTTTCTATCTCTCTCTCCTTCTCCGTTCCTCTCTCAGAAATCAATAAAAAAAATTTAAAAAAATAAAAAATAAAAATTGTTCAATGAAATAAACATAAACCTGCAGCACTAAGGAAATAAGTCTTAGAGTATCATATTCATAACTTGGGATTACCAATGATATCATAGTATTCAGTTCCTGACCTCAAGCCTGGGCTGTGTTAACGTTAAGTTGTAGTAGCGTCTCTGCAATCCACTATAATAAACTGCAATCTGAAAATCCTTTTGAATAAACTTAGGACAAGGAATTTCCAATGCCTGTTTTAGAATAATCCTTATTAGTTACAGATTCTGTAGCTTGAAGCTTTTAAAACTAATATACACTTTCTAAAACAAAGGTTTATAGAAATATAAAAACCACTTTATACAACAGCACATTATGAACCATATTTTCTATGCAAAAACAAAACAAAACAAAACAAAAAACTTAATCAAAGTCATGTTTTCCCTCACAGTACTTTCCACACTAGTAGGCTAATGTAGAATAATATATGAGTTCAAATAGGTAAGACAAAGTGACCTACATACAGTCATTTAATTAACATATTAATGATAAAAATATAAAGATGGCTTGGTTGGTTGGAACATCGTCCATATACCAAAAGGTTGCAGGTTTGACTCTTGGTCTGGGCCTTTACTAGACACAACCAACTGATAGATGTTTCTCTATCACATAAATGCTTTTCTCTAAAAAAAAAAATCAATAAAAAAACCAGACAAACAAAAACATATCACCCTGGCAGGTTCGCTCAATGGTTAGTGTCCCATGGACCAAAGGTTCTTGGGTTCAATTCCACAAACCAGGTCCAGGTGCATGTGGGAGGCAACCAATGGATGTGCCTTTCTCACGGGTGGTGTTTCTATTTCTTTCCTTTTCTCTTTCTCGTCCTTTCTCCTCTCTCTCTCTCTCTCTCTCTCTCTCTCTCTCTCTCTCTCTCTTTTCTCTCTCTCTCTTCCTCCCTCCCTCCCTCCCTTCCACTCTCTAAAAAAAATTTAATGGGAAAAATATCCTTGGGTGAGGATTCACTCACACACACACACACACACACACACACACACACACATATCCTCAGGTGAAGATTTTAAAAAAATGTGAACTGAAACATTTTCAATTCAGTCTATTGTTTTGACCTATTCATATCTGAAGTCATTTTAGTTACTGTTTCTCTTTTGAACTCAAATCACAAAGTATCAGTTTAACAATAGAATTCATTACATAAATATTAATTATAATTATAAATATACTTATATTACAAACCGTAATAAGGAAAGTACTAATTGTTACCATACTAGTTAATATAGCCTTATGTTAACAAAACAGGATTCATTTCTCAATTCCTATTATAGGGGAGGGATTTGTAAGGCGAGAAAGAGAAAGGCTATGTGTTATAGTTTATGTCATTTTAGAGCTGCAGGAAGACCACAGTTTCCCAGACAGTTAATTATGATGAAGAAATGCCTGATTGCCTCTGCAGAACCGAGCGTAGAAACAAAAGAAACAGTAAACCCAGTCTTCCATTCTCACTTTCTTTTTTTTGAAAATATATTTTTATTATTGATTTCAGAGAGGAAGGGGGAGGAAGAGAGAGATACCTCAATGATTGGCTTCCTCCTGTATACCCGCTACTGGGGATCAAGCCCGCAACTCAGGCATGTGCCCTGACCAGGAATCAAACTGTGACCTCCTGGTTCATAGGTCAATGCTCAGCCACTGAGCCACACTGGCCGGGCCACTCTCACTTCCTACTTCTATTCCTACCTAATTCAACCCTTTATTTCTGATAAATAGACTGGCTGGATTTTTTTTAAACCCAAAGTTCAATTGTAGGCAGATGTTAAAAGAAATGAATGTGGGTTTGTTCTTTACTGAAATGTTAATAAATGAAGTAATTTTTTTTTCTTAATTCTCACCTGAGGATATTTTTCCATTGATTTTTAGAGAGAATGGGAAGGAGGGGGAGAGACTGAGAGAGACACATAGATTGGTTACCTCCCACACACACACATGCATACTAGGGTCAGGAATCGAGCCTGCAACTGAGGTATGTGCCTTGGGTTGGACTCAAACCTTGGATCCTTCAGTCCCCAGGCCGACATTCTATCCACTGAGCAAAACTGGCTAGGGCATCACTCAGTTATTTTTAATTATATTTTTCTTATAATGGAGTTAGGTACAAATTTCACTTAATTAGAGGTAAAAGAGATGTTAAAGGTATTAATTTTACTCTCCTCACTTTACAGATGAAACAGACCCAGGAAACGCTAAATAACATTTAATAGTGTATTCTAGTGGCCTATTCTGATGCTTTTTACAATTTATTATGCTTGTTATTTTCCACTTTTTATAGCACACAATTACAGTAGGTAATAATTTAAGTTTGGCAGGAGTTCCTAAGTTTCTATTTTCTTTTTCTTGTAGAATGTTGACCTTTATCAACTGAATTTATGTATCTCCTCAAATAAGGTTTTTACTTAAACTCAACCTTTAGGTCTTATAAAAAAAAAAAGATGAAAGTAAAATGTCTAAGTCCTCACATTATTTTCAAATTAATAAAAATTTACCAAAACCAAAACAGTCCACAGGACCTCATAAATGCTTTTAATTACATACTTTCTAATCTTTTCATTGCACATCCTACTACAGGAACACTTATCTAAACATTTCCTTCAGTTATTCTACTGAACAGTTGTATTCTTACTGATAAGCTTTCCTTACCTATTTATCACACATAATCAGAATTATTTTTTACGTTATGGCATTTTCCACTTACATTCAAGGAAGTTAGTAAAAGAAGTCAATAAAATTACTTGCAATTAAAGCAATTACAAAAACTATCTTTAATAGAATTTAAAATTTTTAGAGTAATTTAAATATGGGACAAAGGCAGACACCCGAAAAAAATATATTTTGAATTTGAGGACTGGATAGTGTATGTGTAAATAACATTTGACAACGATAACACATTAATGATATATCTGCCTTGTTCTCATACATTGTTATGTTAATGAAAATAGATGCAATCTTTCTGGAAAGCATTTTGTCTATACATAAAAGAGCTCTAAATGTTCTAAATGTATATACAATGACCCAGAAATGTGGGCAAGGATTCATACATTATAATGTTTATTATAAAACTATATATACCACAAAAAAATGAATATGCCAACATTTACTGATATCATAGTTTAAAATATGGGTTTTTAGAACTCCACAGACCTAGCTCTAGCCATTTACTACATGCATTTATTGGGACTCAAAATAAAAATGTAAATAACACAAATCTTGAGGGGAAAAAAGATAAAAGGATACAGAGTATCTCATAGAACCCTAAGGCAGAATGAGGCTAAGCATTAAGAAACTGGAACTATAAACAGGACAGTCATAGGACCGTCTCTTCTTTTGATATATTTGCTTCATTCTTTTTCTGCAGACTAGCTTCTCTGCTCTTCAGTCCACATGGTGGATGAAGGTTTCTGAATGGACTTCTTCATTGAGGAAACCTGACCAAACTCAGTATCTATTCTCAAATCCTGGTGGACAAGATCACAATCACAAAGTATTGGCTGCCCTATAGGTGAGGGAGCTTATAGAGGGCTGTCAGTGAGGCAGACTCCCCAAATGGTGCCTATTTCTTCAGGTGTGGAAACATGGGCTAGTTTCCTAATTTTGTGGCATCACAATTTCCTCATCTCTATATGGAGATAATATCTACACTAAGGACACCCAAAAGTGTATAAACTATTTTGTAGGAATATAAAAAAATTTATTCATAAGAATGTTTCTAGGAATTTTTACTGATTGGAAAATTTATGACATGTATTACAGTTCTCCAGAAAAACTGAACCATTGAAGTTAGTAAAAGTCAGTAAAATCACTTGCAATAAACTTGACTAACTTCAACAGGATGTGTGTGTGTGTGTGTGTGTGTGTATACTAGAGGACTGGTGCATGGATTTGTGCACCAGTGGGGTCCCTCAGCCTGGCCTGAGCCCCCTCGCAACCCGAGACCCCTCAGGGGATGTCCGACTGCTGGTTTCGGCCCAATCCCCGCAGGCCAGGCACCAGCGCCCCCCTCCCACACACCCCCCCACACACACCCGGGATGTAGTAGTGCGCAAAAGCAGCAGGCGCCTGGGGGAGGAACCTGAGCCCCAGCCAGGCACCCTGCCGCTCCTGCTGCGCCTGCTGCTGCCACCGCTCAGTGGCTCTGCCAGGGAAGCGGGAGAGGCTCGTGCCGCCGCAGCTGTGCTTGCCAGCTGTGAGCCCAGTGCCTGGCGTTGGTCAGCTGAGCGGCACTCCCACTGTGGGAGCGCACTGACCACCTGGGGGCAGCTCCTGCGTTGAGTGTCTGCCCCCTGGTGGTCAGTGCGCGTCATAGTGACCGGTCGACCTATCGCTTAGGCTTTTATATAGAGAGATAGAGATTTCTTATAGGGAATTGGCATACCAGGAGGATGTCCCAACCAACTGAACTACCTGGCCAGGGCCTAAAGTACAGCTTCTAAAATAAAAGTGGAGGCAGTGGCTGGTGCTGTGGACCATGGGGCCATGGTGGGCGGGTTCCAACCACCTCGGGAACCAGGAAATCTAAAGTGGAGAGAATACTTGACCAGCAGGCTCCCTGAAGTGTGGAAGGTTAAAACATTGACCAAAGAAGAAGCAGATGATGCAAATACAGAAAGCTAAATTAAGATGCACAGAATTACAGAAAGGAATTGAAGAACTAAAATTAAAACCTGTTGCTGCTGGAGGAACTGATATTATTAAAAAATGCAGGCAGCTCTCTCTCTCTGTGGAGTATGCCCAGGGGGTGCTCTCTTGCTCCTTTCTGGAGCAGACCTGCACCTCTCCTCCCTCTTTCATCTCTCAAGGCAGAAATCTCCCTCTTTCCCTTAAGCTCCAAGGACCTTGCTTTTGCCTCTGTAACTTATTTTCTGAGACTGTTTCTTCTACGGCTCATTTCTTCTACCTCTGTGACTTTAAACTTTCTCTTATAAAAAGGAAGGAAGGAAGGAAGGAAGGAAGGAAGGAAGGAAGGAAGGAAGGAAGGAAGGAAGGAAGGAAGGAAGGAGGGAGGGAGGGAGGGAGGGAGGGAGGGAGGGAGGGAGGGAGGGAGGGAGGGAGGGGAGGGGAGGGGAGGGGAGGGGAGGGAGGGAGGAAGGAAGGAAGGAAGGAAGGAAGAAAGGAAGGAAGGTATTTCGATCACAGGCGAGTGACAAGTGAGGCAGGCAACTTTTCATGGAGGAGAGAGAAATAATTGCTATAAACAACTACAGCACATCTAGCAGCCCTTTCTGCAGAGCAAGACACCAAGTTGTTTTGAGACTCATTATGGAGATACCAAGTTCAGCAAAAGGGCAAACACCTTAAGATTCCAGACTAGAAAAAGCTGATCACCAGGCAGGAATCTAAGCAGATGACTAAGGAAAGAGCAAATCCATGTGGCTGGTGAAGAGCTGACAGGTAACTCAAAGTACCCATAAAGCAACTGCAAATAAAGGAGAACTAACTGCATTTGACAACCTGACATCAGGTTGGCTAAAAATATTAAAGAATGAGCCCTGGTCGGTTTCCATTGATGGTCCCATGCACCTAGAGGTTGCCATTTCAATTCCGGTTCGATTCTTCTTGGCCCAGGCACATGCCTGGGTTGCAGGCTCGATCCCTGGTGGGGGGTGTGCAGGAGGCAGCTGATTGATGATGTTTCACTCTCACATCTGAGTTTCTCTCTCCCTCCCTTCCCTCTCTCTCTAAAAAGCAATAAAATTATTTTTAAATAATATATTTTTTTAAAAATTAAAGAATGAGGGGGTAGGGGCAGGCTAGAAGAGGTCAATGGGGAAAACAAGGAAACCTATGTAATACTTTCAACAATAAAGATTTTTTTTAAAAAACATTAAAGAATGAGAAATCCCCAGGCCAGGCTGGATTCAATGAAACAGCTGTCATTAGCAACTGCTTTTGCCCACCAGTGTGGCTCAGTGGTTGAGCATCAACCCATGAACCAGGAGGTCATGGTTCCATTCCCGGTCAGAGTACATGCCTGGGTTGCGGGCTCAATCCCCAAAACGGGGTGTGCAGGAGGCAGCAGATCAATGATTCTCTCTCACCGATGCTTCTATCTCTCTCTCCTTCTCCCTCCCTCTTTGAAATCAATAAAAAATATATTATTTTTAAAAAGCAACTGCTTTTGCCAAAATTTGGAATCTTTTTTTTTAAAATCCTTACCTGAGGATATTTTTTTCCATTGATTTTCAGAGAGAGTAGAAGGGAGGGGGAAAGACACAGAGAGAGAAACACTGATGAGACACATTGATTGGTTACCTCTCACAGAAGCCTCGATCATGGCCAGGGATCAAGCCTGCAACCAAGGTACATGGAATGGAACCTGGGAACCTTCAGTCCGCAGGCTGAAGCTCTATCCACTCAGCTAAACAGGCTAGGGCTGAACTTTTCATATATACTTAATTTTAATTATACAAATGTGTCTACATAAGTAAAAAGAGATAAATTAACTAATTTTTCAATTTTTTGGCATACATATTTGTAAAACCTACTTTATTGTATAATGGACTTTCAGTTTTAATGGACACACCCTCACACAAATTAGTCCATTATATTGAGGTTTGATTTTATGATGAAAGTGAAAGTTGGATTCCTTCCTTAAAGTAAGTGGAAGTTCAAAGACATAAGCATAAAAAAACACACACCATAAAAGTACCATAAGAAACCATGATAGGAAGCCATTCTAAACATTACACAAAACTAAGAAAACATAAAATAAAAGACTAATAAGTAGCCCTGGCCAGTATGGCTCAGTTGGTTGGAGCATCATCCCATGCACCAGAAGGTCTCGGGTTCTAATCCCAGTCAGGGCACACACCTAGATTGTGGGTTTGATCCTCATTCAAGGTTCTTATGGGAGGCAAATGATCAATGTTTCTCTCTCACATTGATGTTTCTCTCTTACTCCCTCTCCCTTCCTCTCTCTTTAAAATCAATTTTTTTTATATATATTTTATTGATTTTTTTACAGAGAGGAAGGGAGACGGATAGAGAGTCAGAAACAACGATGAGAGAGAAACACCGATTAGCTGCCTCCTGCACACTCCCCACTGGGGATGTGCCCGCAACCAAGGTACATGCCCTTGACCGGAATCGAACCTGGGACCCTTGAGTCCGCAGGCCGATGCTCTATCCACTGAGCCAAACAGGTTAGGGCTAAAATCAATTTTTAAAATAAGAAATAACACATAACAAGGAAAAGTATCTATTTAAAATTTTTAAAAGTCAGAAAAGAACGATTTAAGACATTTCCTAATCACACCACAAATAAAAGACAAATATTACCACAACATAAAGGGCTTCAAAAACAAATAAGTAACCCAAGAGAAACAAAACCATCCACGCAAAAATACCCATATCAAAATTATTCAAAATAACAAAAATATGAACTCAATGTCCATCAGCAGATGAGAAATAAACTTTGTATATCCATCTAATGGAATAGTACTCAGTAAAATAAAAGGAATGAAGTACTGATACACACTATAATATGGATGCACTTTAGAACATTATGCTAAAAAAAAAAAAAAGAGCATTATGCCAGTCACAGCAGACTTCATATTGTACGCATCGATTTACATGAAATGTCTAAAGTAGGCAAATCTATAGACATAAAATGAATTAGTGGTTGCCTCGGATTGGGGGGGAATGGGAAGTGACTACTATAGGTATGGGGTTTCTTTTAGGGATGATGAAAATGTTCTAAAGTTGACTGTGGTGATGGTTGCACAATTCTATGAATAAACTGAAAGTCATTGAGTTCTATATTTTAAATGGGTGAGTTGTGTGGTATAAGAATTATATTTCAATAAGCTGGTGTATATATATATATATATATTTTTTTTAAATTTTTGAGAGTACATTTATTAAAGCTGGGGACAGTGAAACAAGAAAGGGCTTTGGACAGAAGCAGCGGCAGGAGAACCTAGGCAGGGCCGCTTTGTCTCTAGGAATGTTCTGGGAAAGAGATGAGCCTAGGCAGGGCTGCTTTGGCTCACTAAGAAGTCAAAGAAAAGGGGGCCTTGGAGACAGGTTCAAGGGGTTAGCCTTGGACAAGCTGCTGCTGTCCGCTGCTCTCCTAGTTGCAAGTCTTGTGTGATCCCTTCGAGTTAAGGAGGTGAAGGCCTGAAAGGGAAGAAGAGGGGGTAAGGAAGGGCATGAGTGGGTAGGCTCCTGGGAGGGTATCATGCTAAGCTGTTATATATTTTAAAACAAAAGAACAGTAAGTAGAGGTGACAAGATCTGTTTCTGACCATAAAAGATTAACTATTGTAAGAACAGCTTTCCACTGTAAATAAGAAAAGTAGCCAAATTATATGAAACAACTATTTTCAAATACGGGAAACAAGCAGCACAGGACTGTGATGCATAAGAAAAGGGAAACAAATGAGATGAGCCCTATGATTGCCAGAGCATGCTGCTAGAAGCAGTTTCCAGGCTGTAGCATGGGAAGAGGAACCAAAACGAAGTTCAGCAGTCTCCCTGAATTAGGAGAGAGACGGGAGTTCACCAAGACCAAAGCAGCAATATTTTGCAGGTCAGAGTACTGGAGAGAGGAATCTGCACAGAGAATGAACCCAGTAGAAGGGTCTCTGAAAAATTTTAGATGAGTACTAATCTGTGTATGATGGGGTAAAAATCCACAAGGCTGGGAAAAGACACTAGAAAGCAGCGGCCCAACAATTCTCAACGCTCACATAGCCCTGGAATTGCTTTCCCATCAGGCAGGGTGCTGCGGAAATTGGGTCTTTAGAATACCACCTTATTAGTGAGGTTAAAGTAGCTCCAGACTCTGGTTAGTCAGGACCCACTCTAGCAAGCCTATAAAGATTAAACTGACGAGCCATTTAATTGTACACCAGAACAAAATCCAACACTATTTAAAGGAATACAACAAAATCTAAAGCTCTATAAAAATTACCAGCAAAGAAGCAGGAGAATGTGATCCATACCCAGGAGAAATAGTAGAATCACATAATGATAATAGAGATGATGAAATTAGTGGATAAGGGCCTTAAAGCAACAATTAAAATTCTTACAAACATACTCAAGGAAATAAAGGAAAACAGGAACATAATGGAGAAATGGGAGGTTAAAAAAGTATCTGAAATTATATCCCATCCTACTTGATGAGTTTACCAGAAAATTAGACATTGCAGAAGATGAGTAAACTTAGAAGTCATAGGAATAGAAACTATAAAAAATTAAGCAGTGTAAAAACACTGCCATAATTATTATCATCATCATCATAATCAGAGCATCAGTGATCTGTAAGTTACTAGTGTTAAACAGTCCAACATACATGAAATTAAAGTTCCAGGAGGGGATGGTGTGGGGGCAAAGAGGAGAAAAAATATTTCTAAAAATAATGCTTGAACATTATACAAAATTAATGCAAGTTTTATAACATATGTAGATATAAAACATCTGATGATTAATTCTAAGAAGGAGAGAGGGAAAAATGAAAGTATACTGTTGCAGTGTATGTTATACATTAAGTCCTCAGTTAATACTGTAGATAAACTCTTGGAAAGTGCAACTTTAAGTAAAATGAGACATAATGAAAGCAACTTTACAACAGGCTAATTGATAACAAGAATTAGGTTTCCACAGCATATTTCTGGTCACAAAAACATCACCAAACTTCTAAATAAAGACTCAAGCCCAACCAGTGTGGCTCAATGGTTGCATGTCGACCCACGAACCAGGAGGTGATGGTTCAATTCCAGGTCAGGGCATAAGCCTGGGTTGCAAGCTCAAACTCCAGCAGGGGACATGCAGGAGGCAGCTGACGGATGATTCTCTCTCATCATTGATGTTTTTATCTCTCCCTTTCCCTTCTTCTCTCTGAAACCAATAATTTATATATATAAAAGATTCAAAACACTTCCAGTATTAAACGTTGAAATAAATGTGAGCTATACATACATTTAAGAAAGATTAATTTTAAAAGTAAGATAATTACTTTCCAACCTGCTTATTCCAGTTCAAGGCTGCAGTTCTTCAGAGCCTCTGCAGGCAGCTCAGGGGAAAGTTGGGAACCTACCGTGGACAGGATGCCTTTCTACCACCAAAGGGTGCGCGCGCGCGTGTGCATGCGTACACACACACACACACTCATTTAGACTGGAGGACATTTAGACATACTAATTAATCTAATATGAACATTTTGGGGAAGTGGAAAGAAAGCCAGAGTACCCAGAGAAAATCCATGCAGAAATGGGGAGAATGTGCAAACTTCACATTAAGACAGTGGTCTGGCTGGAAATTGATTTTTCCCCATCAACACTGTACCAAAACAATGCTGAATGAAATGTTATTTGAGGATCTACTATACTTGAAGTGGTATAACATTATTTGAAGGTAGAGCAACCACTAAGACAAATAAAAATATCAGAAATATAGTTAAAAAATATTAGTAGGTAAATTACCAACAATCTAATAGGGAAAAAAAAAACCAGAGGAAGGCTCTAAAAAGGCAGTCTTGGAACAGTCCACTTATTAAACAAATTATGCTATATTAATATAGTGGAACATCATGCAAATGTGAAAAAATTAGCTCTATACATACAGTTGTGCACCACCTAATGATGGGGATATGTTGAGAAATGAGAAATGCGCTGTAATGCGTCTTTTTCTATTTTTTATTAACTTCAGAGAGGAAGGGAGAGGGAGAGAGAGATATAGAAACATCCTATATAATAAAAGAGAAACATGTAAATTGACTGTCCCTCCACTACACTTACCAACCAATCAGGAGTGTGTATGCAAATTAACCTGACAAAACATGGCAGATTAATTTGCATACACAGGCACCGGGCAGAGAGCAGAGTGGGAGAGCCAGCAGCTTGGGGGGACGTAGCTCCCTTGGTTGCTCCCCCAGCCACTGGGTGGAGAGCAGAGCAGGAGAGCTGGCGGCTTGAAGGACTTGGCAGAGTTGGAGGCCGTGGGACGGAGACAGAGCAGGAAGGGAAAACCAAGAGCACGAGGAGCAACAGGAATTCTAGGAATAGTAGTTTTGGTGGCAGCCCCAGGACCTGAAGCGGAAGCCCAGAACGCGGGGAGCACCAGGAATGCTGGGAATCATAGTTCTGGTGGCAGATGGATCTCCTAGACCAGGGGTGGGCAACCCCTGGCACGCATGCCAAACATGGCACGCCAGTAACTTTTGCTGGCACGCAAAACTCTCTCTTATAATCTTCCATTTATAATTTTTTTCTTAATATTGACTTTTTAAAAATATATATATTTTATTGATTTTTTACAGAGAGGAAGGGAGAGAGATAGAGAGTTAGAAACATCGATGAGAGAGAACATCGATCAGCTGCCTCCTGCACATCTCCCACTGGGGATGTGCCCACAACCCAGATACATGCCCTTGACCGGAATCAAACCTGGGACCTTCCAGTTTGCAGGCCGACACTCTATCCACTGAGCCAAACCGGTTTCGGCTTAATATTGACTTTTTATTTTTCAGATAAATTTAGTGTAGGTGCATCTTAGATAAATAAATAATTTTACATAACAAGTTATCTTAAAGACCATAGACATGGATTGACGAGAGAGGGGAAGAGCAATTTCTATGCCTCTGCCTTAACTCTCCCTGCCTCTCTAGATCCAACCAGTGTTTTGGTTTCATCCATATACACTTGTGAATCTTTGTTCTCAGTGATGAATTTTGTTAAGTCTCGTAATAGGAGTAGCCTGATGGATGAAAGTAGTAGCTCGTGCCTATCTCTGAAGGTCACGAAATATAAACCTGATGTAAAATCTGTCATCAGTGATGCAGCAGCAAAAGTTCCACTGATAATATCAAACAGAGTCATAAAGTTTTCTGTTGGACTATCAGTGTACATGCATACATTAAAAAATAAATGTATTTTTCATCATCATATACTGTGTTTTTGTCGCTCGAATGAATTTTATTATTTCTTCAAGGTTCTTCACATATGTACACCTTAAGAGATATCAAGTAGGCATAACATGTTCTCAAAGAATTAGGATTGGCACGCAGAAGAATTTTGAGTCAGAGATTTTGTTGGTTTTGGCACGCACTCACAAAAAGGTTGCCCATTGCTGTCCTAGACACTAGAGCAGCGGTTCTCAACCTGTGGGTCACGACCCCTTTGGCGGTCAAACGACCCTTTCACAGGGGTCGCCTAAGACCATCCTGCGTATCAGATATTTACATTACAATTCATAACAGTAGCAACATTACAGTTATGAAGTAGCAACGAAAATAATTTTATGGTTGGGTCACAACATGAGGAACTGTATTTAAAGGGCCAGAAGGTTGAGAACCACTGCACTAGTGCAAAGTGAGCCTGGAGCAAGTTACTGTTGCGGTTGGGGATGGAGGGAAAGCAAAGGTGAGAGACATGAGTAAAATCAGAGTGTCTAGGAAAAATTAAAGGGAAGATATCCTAAAACTCCCAGGAAATCTCCACCAATGAAGCAAAGAAAAACAAAATGCCTCTATTATTTTGTGAGCAACAAATCAAACTGGGTTGGGGGTCTTAGACAATTCGCTCATATGATTACAAAGACAGACAGAAACTCCTGGATTGGAGAGGGCTCCCCTGAGGGCTCCCAGATTGGAGAGGATGCAGGTTGGGCTGAGAGACCCACCCCAGTGCATGAATCTTCGTGCACCGGGCCCCTAGGCCTATATAATAAAAGCCTAATATGCAAATTGTTCGATGGGAAGTTCAACTACTCGCTATGATGTGCACTGACCACCAGGGGGCGGCGCAGAACATGGCAGGCGTCAGCGATGCTGCACTGGCAGCGGGCGGCAGAGGAGGCGCTGCCGGCCCCGATGAGAATAGGACCACGGCAGGATGGTGGAGTAGGTGAGCGGGCAGCGCCAGGCTAAGGGGGGTGGCAAACGGGGCCCAATCATGCCCTGCCAATCATCCCACAGATGGTTACCAGCGGTGGCAAGGGGTGGGGCCTTTGCCTGGCTCCCAGGCACTGAGGGAGCTGGGCACCGCCCCCCCCACCGTAACCGATCACACCGCAGACAGTGACCCGCAAGCCCTGATTGCCCTATGGGGGCCGATCCCTAGGCTGGGATGGGGAATTGGGGGTGGGTGGCGGTGACCAACCTCCTGCGGCGCCCGGGCAGGGGGCTGCGACCTCTTGCCGGCTACCTGGGGGCGGGGGTAATGGGGACGGAGGTGGGGCAAGAATGCAGGTGCAACAAGAATGTGGGGTGTCCACAGAGCTCGCTCTTACTCCCCCTGCTACCCTCCCCTGAGATGCCAGGGCTTGCGTGCCGGGGAAGCCCCCCACACAGGTGCCAGGTGCCCGGGAGGATCCCACCCTGCACACACATGGACCTCAGGGGCTGATCGGGCTCCCTGTGGGTTCGCTCAGGAGCCGGTCTGCGAGGCCAGCTGGGAGAGTGTGTGCTGCCTGCCCGGCTTCCATGCAGCGCCGCTGGGCAACCCAGAGGTCCACGCTGCGTCCTGGCCCGCGACATCTGGCTACACTCACCACATCTCCACATGGGAACTTGGGTGCCATGACTCAGGCGGAGAGGTGTGTGTGGGGGCCCAGGTGCTGCCCAGGGCCCAGAGGTCAGCTGGGACCTGCCCTTCCATGCCAGACGCTCAAGCTTCGATTGCTGGCCAGGCCTAGGGACGGCAGCCGTACATGAATTTTGTGCACCAGGCCTCTAGTCAATGATAAGAGGAAATCATTGATCGGCTGCCTCCTGCATGGCCCCTATTGGGGATCGAGCCCACAATCTGGGCATGTGCCCCTGACCGGAATCGAACCTGGGCCCCTTCAGTTCACAGGCCCGACACTCTATCCACTGAGCCAAACCAGCTAGGGCCGTAATGTGTCTTTAGGTGATTTCTGGTTATGCTTTCCGGGGAGGAATAATTTCTTCTCTATTCTCCTGGGCTCTTGGCTGAGATATCACAGGAATAAAAGACATAGTAACAGGAGAAAAACAAACAGAAGTTTAATAACACCTCCTGTACATATGGGAGAGACGCAGGAAAACTGATTTATCTCGCCAAAATGGCTGAGACCACCACCTTAAAATACCATCTTCAGTAGAAGACAGAAGAAGATGTTTCAGATGGAAGGATTCAGTGAAGAGAGGTTACCAAGAAAGAACAGTAAACAAGGGTAAGGTTGTTATGCAGATTTATGTCTTTTCATCTGCACTGAGAAGATAGGTCAGCACCCTGTCCCACACACAAAGGGCAAATTATACTTGATTTTACAAGCTTCTCCCATGTGTGCCATTTATTTTTTAAATATTTTTATTGATTTCAGAGAGGAACGGAGAGGGAGAGATAGAAACATCAATGATGAGAGAGAATCATTGATCGGCTGCCTCCTACACGCTTCACTCTGGAGATTGATCCAGCAACCCAAGCATGTGTCCTGAGAATCGAACCATGACCTCCTGGCTCATAGGTCAACGCTCAACCACTGAGCCATGCCAGATGGGCGATTTCTTAAAATTAACCGCCCCAAAATAAGCTTTCTGTGAAAAAGACTTATTTTGGGGTGACATATTGTTTCCCTACAGCTCCTAGGTCCACTACAATCCTATACCGCATGTTACTATACTGAATACAGAAGGCAATTGTGACATAACAGTAAGTTCTTGTATAATACTTTGCACTACCACATGAGAACAGCTACCCTAACACTAGGCAATAGGAATTTTTCAGTTCCATTATTATCTTATGGGACCAACTTTATAAATGTGGCCCTTCCTTGGTGGAAATATTATTTGGCACATGATTGTAATACAGTGAGTACTACTATGGACAGGCAGTATAACAGCAGCGTAGTGTCATTTTGCAGCCAAACTTTCTGGGTTTGAATCCAGGCTCTGTTATGTACTTGCTGAGTCATCTTGCACGAGTTGCTTAACTTCCTTCTGCCTCAGTTTCTTCTACAAAGAAGTGATAATTCTCATAGGGTTTTATGCCAATTAGAAAAGTTAAGTGATTTAAGGCATTGAAAACAACCCCAAGCACAATATTAGTATTTATTAATTGCTGAGTAAAGAAAAGGAAAATCTCCACAGTGCATTTCTACATGAAAAAACAACAAGGTCCAGAACAGTATGGTATGTTACCATCTGTGTAAAAATACACTATATAAACATATGTCCATAAAAATAAAGACTATCTCTAGAAGGCTAAACAAGAAATGTGAAACCATAAATCCTCTGGAAAAGAGATCCTGCTATCTTTAGAACAGAAAAGAGAAATGTACTCTTCTCTTTGTATTTTTTTTTAAATATATATTTTTATTGATTTCAGAGAGGAAGGGAGAGGGAGAGAGAGATAGAAACATCAATGATGAGGGGGAGTCATTAATTGGCTTCCTCCTGCACGCCCCACACTGGGGATCTAGCCGGCAACCCAGGCATGTGCCCTGACAGGAAATCAAACTGTGACTTCCTGGTTCATAGGTTGGCGCTCAACCACTCAGCCATGCCAGTCAGGGTCTTCTCTTTGTATTTTTATGTAAATATTGAATTTTCCATTCAAATCAGTAAAATTAATTTTAAATCAATAATTAATAATAAGCATTTTAAAAAATCATAAAAATGTGCATTTTGAATGCTGGGTAAAAATAAAAAAAGTAGCAAACCAATTTGATTTTCCATAAACTGTTTCTTGCCAGGATTACCATAGTGATCAGCTTTCCTTGGCTCCTGAAGCAATTTCTGATCTTTGTATTTTGTGACCAACTTTTGTACATTTTACTTCTTGCCTTCCTTCCTTTTATCTTTTCATGATTTCACAGATGTCATCCTTTATTATCTATAATAAACTATACTTTGATAGAATATCTTCTGTGGTACTTTTCTTTTCCAAAGCTCTTACGTTGATTAAATTTATTTATTTATGTCAGGAATATAGAGGAAAAGGGTGGTCAAATCTGCATAAGATCTCAGTAAAGGTCATATTGTCTAGAACACAAATATTTGTGGATATTGCATATATATATATACATACACATTATCTTCTCAAGGTATATATAGCTTATTTTTATGTTTTAAGAACAATGCTATCTATTTTAAAAAAATCAAACCTTGATCTCTTGGTTCTTGGGTCAACGCTCAACCACTAAGCCACACCACCGGGTGGAAACTGGTTTTATTAAACAAGATCTTGACTGAATGTCATTTTTGAGAGATACCTGCATAGACTCTAGATGTCACCGGAAAGCGTCAAGGAATTAAGATTGACTTTGGTCCTGGACAGGTAGCCCAGCTGGTTAGAGTGTTGTCCCAATACACCAGGTTGCAGGCTCAACCCCTCATCAGGGTACATACAAGAATCATCCAATGAATGCCTAAATACGTGGAGCAACACATCAATGTTTCTCTTCTCCCTTCCTGTCTCTCTGATCAATTAAAAAAAAAAAAGATTGACTTTGGAAGCCGATAAACGCCCCTTGGAAAAACTGTCTGGTATCCTGCTTATTTACATGACTCATAGTGGTCTTTCCAGATGAAAAATGAAGGTGGCTTTCCTGGGAGATGGCAAAGACAGAACCTCAAGGCATTTTGGGGTACCTCGAGAACTTGAGGAATTCACCCAAATCTATGGGAAAGTCGGATGGCAACTATGTGGCTTGGCTTCTTCACCCTGAGAGGCTATTGAAAGTTCAATCTGGAGATTCCTTGTGAGACTCAGATTTAAGAGAGTCTATAGGATCAATTACTATTTTTGTTGAATTTTTGCAAATAATCAAGCCAAATTTATTGAAACTAGACTTAGGCAGTAAGTGACCATCTTTGAGAAAAATGAGGGTGATTTTAGGGAGAGAAATTGTGTTTCCATAGGGTTGGGCAAATGTAGGTGTAAGTTGTTCATGTGGAAAATAATACAATAACCAATAAGTAATAATACATTATAAACTCTGTTTCGCATACTCCTGCTTTTGCCATACCCTGCACAATCCACAGTTATGGATATTAGACTCCAGTTCAGTTAATTGTATTTAAGGTTTAATTTTCACCTACATACTGGACTGGCTCCTGAATTTTTCTAATTTTCTTAAATACTTGGCTATAACCCTCCAAACTTTTCATTTTTCTATCATCCTTTGACATGGAATTATTAAGAACAAAAATTTTTCTGAGTCTTGCAATTGCAAATGGCAGCTAAAGCACATAATATAGACTTCAGAAAAATCACCACAACAGTCAATCCCAGTGACGGATGCTCTGTAAGCCATGCAGAATTCACCAGAGCACCTGATGACATTGTCAGAGACATTAAAAAAGGAAGATCACGTAATACATCACATAAACAAATTGAGAGATAAAAACCACATAGTCATATCAATTGATGCAGAAAAAGCATTTGACAAAATCCAACACCCTTTCTTGATAAAAACTCTCAGCAAGGTAGGAATAGAAGGATCATACCTCAACATAATAAAAGCCATATGTGACAAACCCACAGCCAACATCATAATCAATGGGCAGAAACTAAAACCATTTCCCCTAAGAACGGGAACAAGACAGGGATGCCCCCTCTCACCACCCCTGTTAACATAGTACTGGAAGTACTAGCCGTTGCGATCAGTCAAGAAGAAGAAATAAAAGGCATCCAAATTGGAAAAGAAGAAGTAAAACTGTCCTTATTTTCAGATGACATGATACTGTACATAGAGAACCCTAAAAACTCCATCAAAAAATTATTAGACTTAATAAATGAATTCAGCAATGTAGCAGGATACAAAACTAATGCCAAGAAATCTATGGCATTTCTATACACCAATAATGAACTTACAGAAAGAGAGACTAAAAAAGCAATTCCATTTACCATCACACCAAAAAAATTAAGCTACCTAGGAATAAACTTAACTAAGGAGGTAAAAGACTTATATGCGAAAAACTACAGGACACTGAAAAAAGAGATAGAGGAAGACATAAACAGATGGAAGAACATACCGTGTTCATGGATTGGTAGAATCAACATCATCAAAATGTCCATCCTACCCAAAGCAATCTATAGATTCAATGCAATCCCCATTAAATTACCAATGGCATATTTCACAGATCTAGAACGAACGTTCCAAAAATTCATCTGGAATAAAAAAAGACCTCAAATAGCTGCAGCAATCCTGAGAAAGAAGAACAAAGTAGGTGGGATCTCAATACCAGATATCAAGTTGTATTACAAAGCCACTGTTCTTAAAACAGCTTGGTACTGGCACAAGAACAGACATATAGATCAATGGAATAGAATAGACAACCCAGAAACCGACCCAAACCATTATGCCCAATTAATATTCGACAAAGGAGGCAAGAGCATACAATGGAGTCAAGACAGTCTCTTCAATAAATGGTGTTGGGAAAATTGGACAGATACATGCAAAAAGATGAAACTAGACCACCAACTCATACCATACACAAAAATAAACTCAAAATGGATAAAAGACTTAAACTTAAGGCGGGAAACCATAAAAATACTAGAGGAATCCACAGGCAGCAAAATCGCAAACATATGCCGAAGAAATTTCTTCTCTGATAATGCTCCTAGGGCAATGGAAACTAAAGAGAAAATAAACAAATGGGACTACATCAAAATAAAAAGCTTTTGCACAGCAAAGGAAACCATCAGCAAAACAACAAGAAGGCCCACTGCATGGGAGAACATATTTGCCAATGATATCACCTCCAACATTTACAGGGAACTCATGCAACTTAACAATAGGAAGATAAACAATCCAATCAAAAAATGGGCAATGGACCGAGTTCAGCCGTGGGCAAACTACGGCCCGCGGGCCGGATCCTGCCCATTTGAAATGAATAAAACTATTGAAAAAAAAGACTGTACCCTTTTATGTAATGATGTTTACTTTGAATTTATATTAGTTCACACAAACACTCCATCCATGCTTTTGTTCCAGCCCTCCGGTCCAGTTTAAGAACTCATTGTGGCCCTCGAGTCAAAAAGTTTGCCCACCCCTGACCTAGACAGACACTTTTCGAAAGAGGACATACAGAAGGCTGAAAGACATGCTCAAAGTCACTAATTATTCAAGAGATGCAAATCAAAATGACAGTGCAGTATCATCTCACACCCGCCAGAATGGCTATCATCAACAAATCAACAAACAACAAATGTTGGAGAGGATGTGGAGAAAAAGGAACTCTTCTGCACTGCTGGTGGGAATGCAGACTGGTGCAGCCACTGTGGAGAACAGTATGGAGTTTCCTCAAAAAACTAAAAATGTAACTCCCATTCGACCCAGTGATCCCACTTCTAGGAATATATCCCAAGAAGCCAGAAACACCAATCAGAAAGGATATATGCACCCCTATGTTCATAGCAGCTCAATTCACCATAGCTAAGATTTGGAATCAGCAGATGAGTGGATTAAAAAACTGTGGTACATCTACACAATGGAATACTACGCTGCGGTAAAAAAGAAGGAACTCTTGCCATTTGCAACAGCATGGATGGAACTGGAGAGCATTATGCTGAGTGAAGTAAGCCAGTCAGAGAAAGATAAATACCACATGATCTCACTCATTTGTGGAATATAGAGAACAACATAGACTGATGAACAGGGACAGATCCAAAGACAGAGAAACAGCGATCAGACTACCAATCCCCAGAGGGAAAGTAGGGGAGGGAGGGGGTAAGGGGAAGAGATCAACCAAAGGACTTGTATGCATGCATATAAGCCAAACCAATGGACACAAACAACAGGGGGATGAGAGCATGAGGGGGTGCGGGGGGAAGTTGGGGGTTAATGGGGGGATGAGGACACATTTGTAATACCTTAACCAATAAAGAAATTAAAGATTAAAAAAAAAGGAAGATCAGATAGTGACTGCCTACCTTCATTCCAGCAAAAGAAACTTTGAGCCTTACATCCAGAAATTTTCTTGACTGACAGCCTTACAAACTCAGAAACTGGTTTATAATTTGCTCTGATCATTAATTACCCTTTTTTCCTTCTGTATTCATAGACCTACTCCTTATTAAATACCTGACTGCTTGCATACACAATATAGGCCTCACTTTGGGAACCCATGTGCATCACAACCCCTGAAATGAGACTCAACACATTTAACTGAACTGAATTATTCTCAAAACTGAATGACTAAATCAATGAAATATGGAGCAAGCTACCAACTTACTAGTAGCTTCTAGACTAGTGATGGCGAACCTTTTGAGCTCGGCGTGCCAGCATTTTGAAAAACCCTAACCTAACTCTGGTGCCGTGCCACATATAGAAATTTTTTGATATTTGCAACAATAGTAAAACAAAGACTTATATTTTTGATATGTATTTTATGTATTTAAATGCCATTTAACAAAGAAAAATCAACCAAAAAAAGAGTTCGCGTGTCAGAGGTGTCATAGGTTCGCCATCACTGTTCTAGAATGTGGAAAGTTTATTATTTAAAATTTGAAAGGCTGCCAAAACCCATTTGGCTCAGTGGATAGAGCGTCGGCCTGCGGACTGAAAGGTCCCAGGTTTGATTCTGGTCAAGGGCATGTACCTGGGTTGTGGGCATATCCCCAGTAGGAGATGTGCAGGAGGCAGCTGATCGATGTTTCTCTCTCATCGATGTTTCTAACTCTCTATCTCTCTCCCTTCCTCTCTGTAAAAAAATCAATAAAATATATTAAAAAAAAATAAAAAAATAAAATAAAATAAAATTTGAAAGGCAAGACTTAAAGGACAAAAATTATGCCAACCTGAAGCTGCTTTTTGGATATTGCTTTAAACCACTTATTAAGAAACAAAAAACTCAGAACCTTAGGCCCTCCCCCTACCTCCCCAACCCTCCACCCCCGACCCCCACCCTGCATCCTTTCCTGCCTAAGATACAGATAGAGAAAAACATGCTCCGGGAAGGGTATTTTAGGGCGCTGCCTTGCCCTGATTTGAATTAAGTGTGGTAAAAGGAGGGCTTCAGGCACCTGCCTGTTGTCTGGACACCCGCTGCGTCCCACTGCTTATGAGTGGCCTTGGGGGACTTTCCTGCCCAGCGAGTTCTGCTCCTTTTCACCTGGCCCATTCTCACTTCTAAAATACCCCTTTCCCGCCTTCCCTTTTCCCCTTTGTTTAAATAGTTTTATATGCCCAATGTTGGCTCACTGTCTGAGAATTTTCATGGATTTACCATGTCTATGTGAATCGCCCATGCACACGTAATAAACTTTTATTTTTTCCAATTTAAAAAAAAGGTCACCCTGGCTGGGTAGCTCAGTTGGTTAGAGTGTCATCCTGACACGCCAAGATTGCAGGTTCGATCCCTGGCCAGGACACATGCAGGAGTCAACCAATGAATGCATAAGTGGGTGGAACAACAAATCTCTCTCTCTCTCCCCCGCCCCCTTCCTCTCTAAAAATCAATAAAAAATGTCATTCTGATTTTTGTCCTGAATTATTACAGTCAAACAATTGTAAACATAAAACTTTCATAAAAGGGAGCCTTTCTTTCAGAACAACTAACTAAAAGATAAACAATTATTTAAATTTAGAAGTATATTTCAAATTTATAGTAAAAAATGTAAAATAAGAAATTTAAATTAATTATATAAGATGAATTTGAATGTAATTGGTGTTTCCACATGTGTAAAATGACAGTTTGCAACTACGAAATTGCTAAAATCCTGGATAGCTCAAATTCTAAAATTGTATACAAATTCCTCAAACTTTGAATTAAATATATTAGGTTGTTCAAAACGGTAAGATAAGCTTATTTTGATCATTCAAATAACCCTGAAATGTTAGAATACTGATAGCTGCATCCTGTAAACACTCCATCAGTACAGTACTGTTTTCAGATTTCCTGTTAGCATGTTCTGAATGAATGACGAGCAATAAATAACTATTTTCTCTTACTTGGACTGCTAATATTAATAGCATGCAACATAACTACTCATGGAGGTGGAGTTGTAAAAGGCCCTATAATTACAGATTCCTGAAAGTCTCATGAATATATGAAAAACACTATTAGCTAAACAGTGGGTAACATGCCAAACATAACTGAATACAGTACCTGAACTTGTGAAATATTTGGATTAAATAAAATCTGAGATATTTATCTCTACACAAGACAGGCAGCACCACTTTGTAATCTGAATATTACTTTAAATCTCCTTTAATTAAATAAGGAGAAAAGCCTGACCTTGGTACCCTTCCCTCATAGCTCTGTCACTCTTAGTATGCACACTGCGTATTTTCCATGTACTGTAAGAGAGATGCACTTCACAGAAGTGTCTGTGGGAACAAGATTTTATCTATAATGAAACTAAATCAGGAAGATGTAAGCCAATCATAAAGGAGTGTTACACAGAATGTGTATTTCTCAATGTAAGATGATTTTATGCTGTAATGGAAAAAACCTGGAGAAAGTCTGACTCCTTAGATCGCCCATAAATATTGACTTTATTGTTAAATTAAGGGACTGGTCTTACGATTTAAAACACAGATAAAACAAGACAGCAGTCTAAGAATAACTTTTGCATCTTTAAGAAAGAGATTTTAAGCTTAACTTATGGACCATGGTGGGGGGGGGGAGGCCAAAAGAAGTGGGCAAAATACATAAAGTTTACCATCAAATACTCTTCTCACATTGTCAGGCTTACCCTGCTTGCCATTTTTACAAACCCACTAGTCTGATCAAGAAGTCCCGTTTTAAGAATAAAACCACACATTTTTTAAAGCTAATGCAACAAGCCTAATACAGTGGCTCAACAACTGATACCACGGCTGAGGGATCCTGAAGATAAAATTTGCTACATCAGCAAATTTGCAACCACACCCCTTAAAAAGAGAACTCGGGCTTTTCTCCATTAACTTCCATAAAGGGTGGCTCTTTCGTGTTTGAAAAGCCATTACTTCATTGCCCGGTCTGACCATGTTTGTTTTGCAATCGTACTACTGTTTCAAGCACTGTCTCAGAGTAAAGCTAAAAACTTTACCTACGCCTGAAACTATCCGTTTGGGGGACGGCACCGCATACTACGGTGAAACTTAATCTTTGTTAACGGCCAATTCATTATAAGGACATTACAATGAATCACAATCATATTCTGTGCATCGCAAGGATAAAACGCGTTTAAAAACTCAAGCAAAGCCCAATGATAACGTATTACTTCGAAAAAACAGCGTTTCCTCTGGGTTCTAAGAAAGGCATGACTATTAAAACGTGGTCTGATGGCCAAGTCTCCAGGTTTTCCCCGATCACTTAATTTTTTAAACCTAGAAACGGGCCTGTGTGTGGGCACTGGGAAACCCTGCCGAAAGAGAGGTTTGGGAGGGGAGCGAACTGCCAAATGAAAACCACCGCGGACAGCAAGGAGAACTCCTCGTTCTTTCACGCCCCCGGGCTGCGCGGGGCGAGGGGCAGGCACCTTACCTGCCAGCGGCCATAGGTGAGGAGGACCAAGACGATGGGGATGGCGGTGCCGGACATGGCGTGGGTGGAGGGCATGCTGTACTCGGAGTTGTAGAAGACCTCCAGCTTGACCACGGGCGGCGAGGCGGGCCGCGGCCAGCGGACGATGTCCTTGGTGCACTGGCCCAGGTACATGACCAGCACCCAGGTGATCACCAGCCTCCGGCCCACCAGGGCGTCCAGGTTCCAGATCCAGAAGGGGAAGAACAGGATGTAGAAGAGCTCGTTGCCCAGCTCCGTGCCGAAGCAGAACAGGTAGTAGAGCGGCCAGTTGCTCACGTGGGCCAGCTCGCCCTCCTCGCCGGTCAGCGAGTTTCGCCGCAGGGCGCCCGCTCGCCGCGGCGAGGCCGGGCCCAGCTCGGCGGCGAGCCCGTTCCGCACGCCGTTGGGGGCGCCGCCGCCGCCGCCGCCCGGCTTGGCCGGGCACTGATTGCGGTCGCTCCCGGGGGGCTGGGGGCCGCCGCACGTCCCAGGCTGTCGCTCTCGGCACCGGGCGTCTCCGGAGAGCGGCGCCTCCGCCTTCTCGCCCTCCCTCGGCACGGCGGCGGCCGCGGCGGAGCGGCTCGGCGGCGCTTCCACCCCGCACAGCCGCTGGAAACGGGCCACTTTCTGCGGGTCCTGCAGACGCGCGGCCAGCCGAGCCAGGCGCTCGCTCAGCGACATGGTAACGGGACCCGCGCGGTCCGCGAACCGGACGACGACGGCAGGAGGGCGGGCCGGCCCGCGGCGCAGCCCCGAGTCGTTCCCGCGCGCCGGGCCGTTGGCAGCGGTGGCAGCGGTGGCAGCAGCAGCGCCTCGCTCCGCCCGCCGGGTTCTGCTGGGTGACGGCGCCACAGGCCGCAGCCGCCGCCGCGCGCCCCTCCCTCGCCGGCGCGCGCTCCGCCACCGCCCGCGGCCTCCACGCGCCGGCGCGCGCCGGGCCCCGCCCCGCACCGCCTCCCCGGGAGGGAGCGCGGCCGCCCGGGCGCGGCCAACGGCGTCTAGGTGCAGGGGCTCCGGTTCGCCTTCATCCCCACCGGGCGTCGCGGCGCTGGGCGCGCGGAGGGCTGCGCGTCCTCCCTCCGCAGCTTCAGCCCCGCTCCCTCGCCGGCTGGTGCTGCCGGTTGTCTTCCGTGCAACGCCGGCCGGAGAGGCCGCGATCCCGGGGCTCGCTTCGGTGGTGCCGGTGGCCGAGCACCCGGATATCCTGCTGGCACGGGATCAAATGGTGGATGAAGGCGAAGTCGCCACCGCGCGCCCCGAGTCGTTCGACTAAATCATCACAAGTAATGACGGAGCTGTCTCTGCGGGTAGATGTCCTGCCAGCCACGTGCCAGTGGGCCAGTGGTGACAAGACGAGATGGAGGTCCCGGGCCAAGACTGTGTCCCTGACCAAATGTTGTAACCGAAGTACCGAGATCCCAGGGGGTTTTGACTCACGCGTAGACATTCCTTCTAATGGAGTGTAATAGCTGCGGGGCGGGCGCAGAATTTGGTGGCTGGATGCAGAGTGTCGATGTTTTTAGTTTGGTGAAGTCGACTTGGTGTCTGCCTCACAAGTTACAGATGTGACTTCTAGAAAGAATCGTTTTTATTAGAAAGTCTCGGGACTCTAATTTCAGGAAGTCATTTTGGGTAAGGTGAATGCCTATAATGAAAGAATTTGGACCTCTTCCAAGAAACAGGCTGGAAAATTCCCCTGCGGTTATGTCATTGGAAATGCTTTCTGCTTTCCCAGGTCCAGTTCTCCTCCCGCTGCAGTTGTTAAGCTGTGGCTATCCCTGCCCTCAAGATGCGCACAATAGAAATGGGAGACAGAGTCCGGCCCACTCTAGAGAACAGAGAAAAGTCTAAAATAGAGACGGGACAACATGCTCTGGGAAGAAGAAACAAGTTCGCCAGGACAGCAGGCGAGGTGTGAAGAGGTGATCCTGTTCAGATGGATTGTAATTGAAGAGCAAGATACCAATAGGTAGAGGAGCCTGTTGG
Organism: Myotis daubentonii; assembly: GCF_963259705.1. NCBI lineage: Eukaryota > Metazoa > Chordata > Mammalia > Chiroptera > Vespertilionidae > Myotis > Myotis daubentonii. The sequence goes on along the minus strand of NC_081840.1, from coordinate 30,708,422 downwards.
AGGAAGAGAGGAAAAGAAATAAAGAGGGGATGGAAATGTGTAGAGACGTATTTAGTAAACAGCAGCTCACAGAGTACAGTGTAGGAAGGTAGGGTCAAATTGTAAAGGCCTTGCATGCTGAGCAGGGGATTATATTTTGTAGGCAGTAGGGAGTGATGCAAGTCTTTTAAGCAAAGGGAGAGACAATACCAAAACTGCTTTAAAAAGATAACTGGGAAGAAAATCAAAAATAAGTTGCCAGCCTTCTGAGACGAAAGGCCAGATAAATAATTAGATGATTGCAGTTACCAGGTGAGAGAATGAGGGCCAGAACCAGGGCTATGATTCTGGGAATTGAAAGGAAAAGGATAGATTTGAACAGGATTTTGGGAGTAGGGGAAATAATTAAAGCATTTATTTGAATTCATAGGTCTGCAGCCAAATAGGTTTGCAATACATACCTATATAAATCATTATGTTGTACGCCTAAAACTAATACAGTGTTCTAAGTCAATTATATCTTGATAAAACGGGCGGGGGGGCTGTTACTTAATAAAAAATGATAATATTCATTTTAAATTGAGTATTCATTGAAATCAACTTATTTTCTTTTGCCTATCTGGAACCCAACTTATTTCTTGTCTGTTAAACTATAAAATTTGTATTTTGCAAAATATTTACCAATTATTACTACTAGAATATTTTTGACATGTAAATTAAATTTGTTTATTAAATTCTTACATATACACCTAATAATTATATCCTGCATCCTTGATTAGTTTTATTATATTTCTCAAAAAAATAGGATTTCCTCTGCATTCTCAAAGAGATGCGTGTCATATTCCTCATTCTCTTACTAGGGACTTTGATTTTAACTCTGCTCTTTTGTAGAGAAAAAAAGATGCCTATCATAGCACAAATGTAAATGAAAAATGGTAAATATAACATAAAAATTTATAGTTAATAGATAATGAGTTTTCCACCCTCTATGTTTTCTGTGCCCAACCTTTCAATCACCTTGTCCTAAACAGTCTTAAAAAAAAAAAAAAATACAGAAAAATGGTGAGTATTCCAGGTAACAAAATAAATGCTCTGTCACCCACTTTATTTTTAATCCATGTAGGCTGAGATGACCAAGCAATTCTTTCCTTAACATACAAATTATACTGTTTTATTTTATTCCAACTCCGTAGTACATACACATTATCTTCTCAAGGCATATATAGCTTATTTTTCTTTCTAAATTTCCCCCCTTTATTTGTTACATCTCTCTTTTCAGTTCCACTTTTCTTATTCTTAAAATCTGATTAAATAAATAAATAAAGTAAAACCTGATTCATGACTTATTTATTTTATTTTACAGAAATGATTGGAAATACATGTGTATTCCCAACACAGAAGTTTTTTTTTTTTAAGTTCAGGACTTGAAATCTCCAACCACATCTACCTATTCATCATTCCAGACATTTTGGTATGTGTTGATTTGTCCCTAATATTTTTATGTTTGTAATAAGCTAAATTCTCCATTAATCAGAATAGTTGATTTAATTTTCTAAAGAACATAGAGTATTTTTATAAACTTTAGCTCTTGGTAAAATATTTATAAAATATCTTTGGAATATTTTCAAATATATATATATATTTTTTAAATATATTTTATTGATTTTTTACAGAGAGGAAGGGAGAGAGATAGAGAGTCAGAAACATCGATGAGAGAGAAACATCGATCAGCCGCCTCCTGCATATCTCCTACTGGGGATGTGCCCGCAACCCAGGTACATGCCCTTGACCGGAATCGAACCCGGGACCTTTCAGTCCGCAGGCCGACACTCTATTCACTGAGCCAAACCGGTTTCGGCCAAATATATATTTTTAAACAACCTATCCTTTTAGGGGCCAGTTTTTATTGACAAAAATACATAAAATGAAATTCACCACCTTAACCTTTTTTTTAAAGTATATTTTATTGATTTTTTTTTTTTACAGAGAGGAAGGGAGAGGGATAGAGAGTTAGAAACATCGATCAGCTGCCTCCTGCACACCCCCCACTGGGGATGTGCCTGCAACTAAGGTACATGCCCCCAACTGGAATCGAACCCGGGACCCCTCAATCCGCAGGCCAACACTCTATACACTGAGCCAAACCAGTTAGGGCCATCTTAACCTTTTAAAAACCCTACCTTTTTTTGTGTGGTTATTTGAGGACTTTGAAGACTAAAGATCAGGATTTAGAAATGGACATAAAATTGTAGAGCTAGAAGGGGTTTAGAAGCCATTTTATTAACTAATTTTATGAGAATCATTTAGTTTATTAATCTGGTAAATTAAGCACCAATTGTGCTAGATTCCTGGAGATGTATTGTTATTAAGACACCTGCCTTCAAGATGCTTATGTTCAAATCGTCACTGATATTACTATTAAATGCTATCATTTAGGCTCTTAGATTTGATGAGTGGGTGTTGTCTTTTGAGTTTCCCTTCTCTGAATTCTCTCACCCATTCTTCATCTTCTTCTTTTTTTTTTTAATCCTCACCCGAGGATATTTTCCCATTGATTTTTAGAGAGTGGAAGAGAGAGGGAAAGACATCGTTTGGTTGCCTCCTGCACGAGTCCTGACCAGGGCTGGAGGTTGAAACTTCAACCCAGGTACATGCCCTTGACTGAGAATCAAACCCAAAACCCTTCGGTGCACAGGCCGACGCTCTAACCGCCGAACAACTAGCCAAGGCTCAACCATTCTTCTGTATAACCACTGCCACAACCCTAAACCAAATTTAGTTGATAAGGAAGGAGCTTTCTAGGAAGTGGTTGAGGATTTGTGTTATAAACTGGGGTTTCAGAGTCACAGTTGAATCTATACAAGAAACCTATAATGGCTTCTTCAACTTGAACAAATTCTGTTATACCTTTTAGTTCCATCAAAACCAGTTTTTACCTTAGCAATCCAGTGTTACTGTCAGTGGGAACAAGGATGTAGTCTCCATTCCAATCAGGCTTGTCTTTCATTCATAGACCACCCACATCACTAATTCAAAGCCTCCTCCCCTACCTGGAATACTGGCTTTCTTTCTTTCTACCTAACTATATATCATGCGCCATATTCAAGGTTCTTGTCTTTCATAAAGTACCCAAGAAAATGAGCACCTGGGATAATCTTGCTAGCACTCTGTGGAATTGACTCCTCTGGTGACCACAAATTGGGCACCTACCTTCTGCTGGGCCAAGAGAGCAGGTTCCCTGAGAAATTTTGTGCTTTGGACAAGTGATAGATTGGGGCGATCTCTCTCCAATGGCTAAAGCTTTAACATATACTCAGAAACACTGTGGATGTAGTTCTTCCTTTAGAGAAAACTAATTAATAGTGAAAGTGAAACTGTCGTATAGACAGCAACAGAAACCAAATGTTTTGAAGACTCCTAACAAAGTTTGAGCCCTTCCTTCCAGTTGTTCCTAAGGGCCCCCTCTGCAGCCCTGCCATTCTTGACACTTGACTGTTCAATCCTTCTTTGGATTTCATAAGCCAACAAATTCCCCTTTTTTTAAAAAAGGGTATTAAGCCTGCAACCTGGGCATGTGCCCTGACCAGGAATTGGATCGTGACCTGGTTCATAGGTTGACCCTCAACCACTGAGCCACCGTGGCCAGGCAAGATTTTTTTTTTTTTAATTAAATCTTTATTGTTCAGATTATTACATTTGTTCCTCTTTTTTTCCCCCCCCATAACTCCCCTCCTCCCAGTTCCCGCCCCACCCTCCGCCCTCACTCCCCACCCACTGTCCTCATCCATAGGTGCACAATTTTTGTCCAGTCTCTTCCCACATCTCCCACACCCCTTTCCCCCCCAAGAATAGTCAGTCCATTCCCTTTCTATGTCCCTGATTCTATTATAATCAACAGTTCGTTCTGTTCATCAGATTGTTTATTCACTTGATTCTTAGATTCACTTGTTGATAGATGCATATTTGTTGTTCATAATTTGTATCTTTACCTTTTTCTTCCTCTTCCTCTTCTTAAAGGATACCTTTCAGCATTTCATATAAACCTGGTTTGGTGGTGATGAACTCCTTTAGCTTTTCCTTATCTGTGAAGCTCTTTATCTGACCTTCAATTCTGAATGATAGCTTTGCTGGATAAAGTAATCTTGGTTGTAGGTTCTCGGTATTCATCACTTTGAATATTTCTTGCCACTCCCTTCTGGCCTGCAAAGTTTCTGTTGAGAAATCAGCTGACAGTCGTATGGGTATTCCCTTGTAGGTAACTGAGTTTCTTTCTCTTGCTGTTTTTAAGATTCTCTCTTTATGTTTTGCTCTTGGCATTTTAATTATGATGTGTCTTGGTGTGGTCCTCTTTGGATTCCTTTTGTTTGGGGTTCTCCGCGCTTCTTGGACCTGTAAGTCCATTTCTTTCACCAGGTGGGGGAAGTTTTCTGTCATTATTTCTTCAAATAGGTTTTCAATATCTTGGTCTCTCTCATCTTCTGGCACCCCTATAATTCTGATGTTGGTACGCTTGAAGCTGTCCCAGAGGCTCCTTACACTATCCTCGCATTTTTGGATTCTTTTTTCATTTTGCTTTTCCGGTTGGATGTTTTTTGCTTCCTCGCATTTCAAATCATTGACTTGATTCTTGCGCTCCTCCGGTCTGCTGTCGGGCGTCTGTATAGTATTCGTTATTTCAGTCCGTGTATGCTTAATTTCTAGTTGGTTCCCCAATATAAGATCGAGGGTCTTATTAGTTTTCGTGTAGATCTCATTAAGTTTATCGGCAGCTTCTAAACAGTTCTTGAGAGACCTTAAAAGTGTGGTTCTGAACTCTATTTCTTCCATTGACAATTTTGTCCTGTTTCTTTGTCTCCGCATTTTGTTATGCTTCCTTGGTGCACCCCCTAGTGGTCTTTGTTCGCAGTCTTATAGTTAAATCTTGATTGTTGTAGCTAATTCCAGGGAGGGTTTGACCTCCAGGCCAAGTGGCTATGAGAATCAGCTGTGTCAGCAGTGAGAGAACTTCTGTCCTCTAGGGCGGTGCTAATCTAGCCTTTGCCTGAGGCTATCCGGCAAATGCCTCTGTGCAGGGCTTGGGCGGGGCGGGTCGCACAGGATCAACAGGGTGGGCCGGAGAGAGCAGTTATGGCGGCTCTCAGTCCTGTCCCCAGGGGCTCTGCCTCTCCGAGTCCCAGCACCCGCTGCAAAGCTTGGAGAGAAAGCTGCACTCGTTCTGACCGAAGCCAGACAGTCCCGCTTCTCCTGTTTGAGTCCGGGTCCCCAAAGACTCGCCCGGATCTGGTGCTCAGAGTCTGCGACTCCCTCCCGATTGAAAACAACAACCGCGCCCTCCGCCGCCAGCCCGCTCCTCGCACTCCGCACCTCAGAATTTGACTTCAGCACTGCGCCTCCTCCGAGTGTCCGTGTGCGTTTCTCTTTCCTCCTAGTTGTAGGACTTCCACTCAGCCAGCGTTCCTGTGGTTCTGGGTGATTTCCGGTCCGTCTTTTGGTTTCACTTTTGAAGTAGTTGTTCAAAGCAGCAAACTCCAGTGTTAACCTATGCCGCCATCTTGGTTCTCCGTGATTTGGATTTTTGTCAGGCAAGATTTTTCAAGGTTACGATATTACCCACCAAACATTGAAACATGACATGCACAAGACTGAAAAAAATGTAGTAACTTTCATTTTTACGTTAAGGAGTGGGTCCCTGGGAAGTAACTGAATGTCCTTGGCACTATACTATGGTTAGTCCCTGCTGCTCTAGGCATTTTGTGGAATACTGGTTTTACCTGTATGGGCATGCAGTCATAAACAGTGCCAGGGAATGGTGAAACAAGTACATGGATTTAGTTGGCCTTGTTTGCAATAAGAAATCGTGGAGTTCTTATGAATGCTTTTTGCTTTTTAGATGTTTACATAATTGAATGCAATTGTTTTAAAAATTAGAATAGAATAAATTTGGAGCAAACACAAAAAAATATATATGAACTTGATTATTTGGTTTTGGCTCATTCCCAGCATGCAGTGGTTATATTAGGTCATTTCCTTATCTGGTCCTTATCAAGTCTTTGAGGAGACCTGATGATTCTCAGAAATGCCACAGGTTCTAATCAAATGAGCGTGTCCAGTAGCTATGAAACTGGACAACCATGGGTCTGGACTGCCTGTCACTACTTGAGCCAGTTAAGCAGAGACAGGGTTGGATCAGATATTAGCGTTTTTTCCAATAATGCAGGCAGTATGGGAGAGCAGCAGGTCATATGAAAATATGCTCTGCACCAGCCATAAACCAGCTGCTTATATTGGGTAGGACAAAGATTACATGGGGAAGTCGACAAAAGGAATAAGAATGGGTATAAAGATTACAGGTTATAGGCAATGTAGGCAGGACTCCATTGTTTGGGCAACATGGTTGTTTGTTAATCTTTCCATGATAATAGGATGGGAATGGGCCTCATTCCAAGGTTGATTCCCAGGTCCAAGGTTGACTCCCACGTCCCATGGGCGTAAAACTCCCAGCCAGATTAGGATGTGCTTTCTTTAATCAGAACAAAACTATCATGGTTAACAGAGCATGATTAATATTTCTTATAACTATAGCTAATCCCCAATATTCTATTTCTGTCCCTAACAGCTACTCGGTAATGCATTCTTTGGAAATATTTGACTTAAATTATCACTAAGAAGCAACAAGAAAGAGAAACTTCCTTTTTTGGATAGCCAATTTTGATAATAAAGGTAATACTAATTGGATCTCATGCAACATGCACTACTTGATGTGCTTTACAGATAGTAACTAATTTAATTTTCACAACCCTGTAAAGTATATGTTCTTCCTATCTTCATCCTACATATGAAAAATTAGGCACAGAAACATTAAAGAATATGCTCATGCTCACAGAGCTAGTAAGTAGTAGAGCTTGGTTTCAGATATCTGAAAACAGAGCCTACACTCTTAACACATTATGCTTCATTGCCTCCCAAGAACTCTTAAAACCACTGGCTTAAGCTTTGCTATTTTCTTATTATCATCATTATTTAGGAAATTCCATTTTCTGCCTTATAGTAACAACATTCAGTTGCCTTCTCTGAGTCTTGAACTCTTGTACTATATTAAGTAGATCATCTCTCTCTCTCTCTCTCTCTAAATATATATATATATGTGTGTGTGTGTGTGTGTGTATACACATATATACACATATACATATATATATCCTATATAATAAAAGCCTAATATGCAAATTGAATGACCAGTTGCTATGACACACACTGACCACCAGGGGGCAGGCACTCAACTCAGGAGCTGCCCTCAGCCCACAGGCCCCAGGCCAGCCAAGGCGGGTGCCAGCAGGGGGCCCCCAATCACACCACCGGTAGCCCCACAGATAGGCCCTGGTTGCCAGCCAGGCCTAGGGACCCTTCCCATGCACGAATTTCGTGCACTGGGCCTCTAGTGTATATATATACATACCTAAGCGACCGTTAGACCAGTACCTATGATGCGCACTGACCACCAGCGGGCAGATGCTTAATGCACAAGCACAGAAACATGGAACAGACTGATGAATCTCAGAGGGAAGGGGGTAGGGTGGGAAGAGATTAACCAAAGATCTCATATGTGTACTAGAGGCCTGGTACACAGGTTGGTGCACTGGTGGGGTCCCTCAGCCTGGCCTGTGGGGATCAGGCCGAAACCAGCAGTCTGGCATCCCCTGGGGGGGCCTGGATTATGAGAGGGCGCAGGCCAGGCCAAGAGACCCCACTGGTGCATGAATCCATGCACCAGGCCTCTAGTTAAGATATAAAAAACAGCCCTAGCCAGTTTGACTCAGTGGATAGAACATAGTCCTGCAGAGTAAAGGGTCAAGGGCACGTAGGCTCAGTCCCCGGCCCTGGTTGGGGTGTGGGAGGCAACCAATCGCTGTGTCTCTCTCACATCCACATTTCTCTCTCCCTCCCTCCCTGTTTCTTTCCCTCCCTTCCACTCTCTCTCTCTCAAAAAAAAAAAAAAAAAAAAAAAAAAAAGTCCTGGCTGGTTTGGTGCGGTGGATAGAGTGTCCCCTGTGGACTGAGGGGCCCATGGTTTGATTACAGTCAGGGGCACATGCCCCGGTTGCGGGCTCAATCCCCACTGGGGGGTGTGCGGTAGGCAGCCAATCAATGATTCTCTCTTATCATTGATGTTTCTTTTTTAAAAAAATTATAAGTAAGTTTTTATTTTTTTTAAAAAGGGTTGCGAGTAATATTTCAGGGAACATAATGTGTGCTCTTATCTCATTTTCTGTTTTGTCTGCTTGCACCGTTTCAGGATGTGAAGGACACGTCGTGGGCTTGCAGTATCCCAGGACCAAGTTTCCAGCAGGAGAGATGGAAAGATAATATTAGCTGCTTTTGGTTAGCTCTGTGGGGAAAAATTTTTTTTCTTGGGTAAAATTTCAGTGAATAAATGGCAACATAACAAATCTTAAACATCCATTACAGTGTTTTATGGAAGGCCTCCTGTAGGGGAAACCATTGGGGATTCTTTCAGATATGCGAACATTAGCAGTGGGATTAGGAACTGCTGAGGTGGGACCATTTAGGGCCGTGAGAGCACTTGTGGCCCCTGGTGAAAAGCTGTGGAGCACAGGATGGAACAGAATAGGTAGGACAATGTGGGAAGACCGCTGGCCTGGTCTAGGGCAGCCTCGATGAAGGGCCCAAGCCATGCGAGCTGGAGGGAGATCACAGCCTATGAGCATCTGAAGAGCAAAGGCCATGCAGCTGGTTGGCTGTGCTCTGTAGAGGGCTTGTCAAACTGAGAAGCAGTGCCTATAAGCAGATTGTAGTGAAACCCTGGACTTGGGAAAACTAACATATCATTGATGTTTCTATCTCTCTCCCTCTGCCTTCTTCTCTAAAATCAATAAAAATATATTTTTTAAAAAAAACAACAATGGAAAAATATCCTTAGGTGAGGATCAGCAACAACAAAAGGTATAATAAATACACATTATACAAAATGTAACATGGAACCACAAAGGAAATAGAATAGGTTTCAGTTCATTTTAATTAAAAGAGTAAATATCAATAGCTTTCCAAATGCAAGGCATTAATTAGGCTTAGGGCTAGAGAAGATACCCAGAGGAATAAGGCACTGTCTTGCCCTTAAGATGCTTATAATCTGCAATGAAAGGTTAAAAACAAAAATGTACTCAAGTTCCCTGTAATAAAAGACAACTACATTAAATGTGTTGTTTTTTTTGTAAATAGATTTTATTGATTTTTTTTTTTTACAGAGAGGAAGGGAGAGGGATAGAGAGTCAGAAACATCGATCAGCTGCTGGGGATGTGCCTGCAACTGAGGTACATGCCCTTGACCGGAAACAAACCTGGGACCTTTCAGTCTGCAGGCCGATGCTCTATCCACTGAGCCAAACCGGTTAGGGGAACTGTGTTAAATGTTTTGTTTTTTTTTTTTTTTTTTTTATATTTTATTGATTTTTTACAGAGAGGAAGGGAGAGAGATAGAAAGCTAGAAACATCGATGAGAGAGAAACATTGATCAGCTGCCTCCTGCACATCTCCCACCGGGGATGTGCCCGCAACCCAGGTACATGCCCTTGACTGGAATCGAACCCGGGACCTTTCAGTCCGCAGGCCGACGCTCTATCCACTGAGCCAAACCGGTCTCGGCTGTGTTAAATGTTTTAATGGAGGTACAAACACAATGTCCAGGAAGAATAATGGAAAAGATCAATTCCCAAACAGGGAAGGAATAACATTTGTGTTGGATAGAAATTCAGAGTAAGGAATTTTGGAAGAAAAACATTTGATGCACAAGAAAAGAAAATGAGCCCTAACTGGTTTGGCTCAGTGGATAGAGCATCGGCCTGCGGACTGAAGGGTCCCAGGTTCGATTCCAGTCAAGGGCATGTACCTTGATTGCGGGCACATTCCCAGTGGGGGGTGTTCAGGAGGCAGCCAATCAGTGATTCTCTCTCATCATTGATGTTTCTATTTCTCTCTCCCTCTCCCTTCCTCTCTGAAATCAATGAAAATATATTTTTTTTTAAAAAAGGAAGAAAAGAAAATGGGTATGTAGGAAATAGGCCTCTGTGATCCATCTTCAACAGAGTCAACTTTTGGTGGAGAATACTAACAGCATGTTGCCAGTTGGTTACTGAATTTTCTCAGGGCAGATAGGATATGAGGAGGAGGGGAAAGGCATAAGAACAAAGAACTGTGTATGTGACCAGCAACACATTTTCCAGGAAGATCCTCCCACTACTGCCGGGGTCCAACCCCAGCGGGTCCAGGGGTCCCCAAAGGTGTGGACGGAGTCGGCGAAGAAGGAACGATACAGAGATAGCGTTCAGTTGATCATCATAGCCAGGTTCTGTACAGGTACTCCAGTCAGGTTCAGTGTCCAGGTTCCAGTCAGGTTCTCCTGCCAATCTCTGTAGTCAGGTTCAGTCCAGGATCCCTTGCCATGTTCTCCCGCTAGGCTCTGTCTCTAGGCTCCGAGGCCAGTCCCTCTCCAGGATCCTCCGGCATGCTCTCTCCAGCGAAGTTCTTCTGTCTCCAGGCTCCGTGTAGGTTCTGTCTTCTGAATTCTCTTCTAAGCTCTGAGTCTTTCTGTCTTGTTACAACTGTATTTATACAAGTTGATTTAATCCTATCAATCTCTATTACAAAGGTTAGGGCGTTTCTTATCTCCATTCCAGGGAGAAAAGATTATGTAGTTTAAGCATGATTGTTCGTAGTTAAAGGGATTAATTACCCGCCTGGCACTTAGTTGAGGGGTTTTATTCCCTCCCTAACTTCAGGGGAAAATCCCTACCTGGGGATTCAACCTTTCTCGGAGAGGTGACCTTGGTTAAAACACAGCGCCAAGAAGGTGAGCAAACATATTAAGAACAGTATGCCATATATGCCAGGTCCCTTGAAACAGCAAGGATGGACCGGCTCCCGGCAAATTCCCCCTTTTTTATTTTTTAAAAGCAAGCATTAAAAAGAAAAACCTGAAACGCTCTCTTGTATCCATTTTAAGAGTAGGATTGGCGCTTTCTGCTATTACCTGAGTCCTGATCTATCACCCCAGGGAGAGCTTGCCAATCCTGCACTTTCCCGGGGTGGAAAGGCTGCAGTGGGGTTAAGGATAAGGCTCCTTGGGCCTACCTTCTCCCGTGCCTCTACATTTACCTTTCCGGCACCTTTCCTTCCTCAGAAAAGCATGGACGTATTTCTTGTATAAAATGTTCTGTCTGACTGGGAGTAACCTTAATTCCTCTGCTAACAAGCATATATGTTAAAAGATCAATATGGAGTCTTTTTTCTTTAGACTCAGTATGGCACATCTTCTTAATCTAAAGATCAATACAGAGTCTTCTTTCTTTGGACTCAGTATGGCACATCTTCTCAATCTAAGAATCAATACAGAGTCTTCTTTCTTTGGACTCAGTATGGCACATCTTCTCAATCTAAGTTCTGTACTATCCACCTTCTTACCCTACTTATCCTCTATAGGGGGGTCTGTAGTACCCTGGTGGAGTCCTATCCGTCCCGAGTGTGGTGGTTTTCAAGGGGGAGGGGCTTACCTAGGGGAATCCTGTTCCAGGGATTCCCAAAGGTGTGGACGGAGTCGGCGAAGACTATCCACCCTCTTCCTACGGTGGAGTCCTATCCGTCCCGAGTGCGGGGCGCTTACCTAGGGGTCCCTGTTCGGGCGCCATATGCCGGGGTCCAACCCCAGCAGGTCCAGGGGTCCCCAAAGGTGTGGACGGAGTCGGCGAAGAAGGAAGGGCACGGAGACAGCGTTCAGTTGATCAGCAACCTAGCCAGGATCTCTAGCCCGGATCTCCAGAGAGGTTCTGCTTCGGATTTCCAGCGAGGTTCTGTAGCCATGTTCCCTCGCTAGGTTCTCCAGCCAGGTTCTGTCCAGGCTCTCCAGTCAGGTTCAGTGTCCAGGTTCCAGTCAGGTTCTCCTGCCAATCTCTGTAGTCAGGTTCAGTCCAGGATCCCTTGCCATGTTCTCCCGCTAGGCTCTGTCTCTAGGCTCTGAGTAGGTTCTGTCTTCTTGATTCTGTTCTAAGCTCTGAGTGTTTCTGTCTTCTGAATTCTGTCTCATGAGTTCTGTCTCTCTCTGTCTTGTTACATCTGTATTTATACCAGTTGATTCAATCCTATCAATCTCTATTACAAAGGTTAGGGCGTTTCTTATCTCCATTCCAGGGAGAAAAGATTATGTAGTTTAAGCATGATTGTTCGTAGTTAAAGGGATTAATTACCCGCCTGGCACTTAGTTGAGGGGTTTTATTCCCTCCCTAACTTCAGGGGAAAATCCCTACCTGGGGATTCAACCTTTCTCGGAGAGGTGACCTTGGTTAAAACACAGCGCCAAGAAGGTGAGCAAACATATTAAGAACAGTATGCCATATATGCCAGGTCCCTTGAAACAGCAAGGATGGACCGGCTCCCGGCAAATTCCCCCTTTTTTATTTTTTAAAAGCAAGCATTAAAAAGAAAAACCTGAAACGCTCTCTTGTATCCATTTTAAGAGTAGGATTGGCGCTTTCTGCTATTACCTGAGTCCTGATCTATCACCCCAGGGAGAGCTTGCCAATCCTGCACTTTCCCGGGGTGGAAAGGCTGCAGTGGGGTTAAGGATAAGGCTCCTTGGGCCTACCTTCTCCCGTGCCTCTACATTTACCTTTCCGGCACCTTTCCTTCCTCAGAAAAGCATGGACGTATTTCTTGTATAAAATGTTCTGTCTGACTGGGAGTAACCTTAATTCCTCTGCTAACAAGCATATATGTTAAAAGATCAATATGGAGTCTTTTTTCTTTAGACTCAGTATGGCACATCTTCTTAATCTAAAGATCAATACAGAGTCTTCTTTCTTTGGACTCAGTATGGCACATCTTCTCAATCTAAGAATCAATACAGAGTCTTCTTTCTTTGGACTCAGTATGGCACATCTTCTCAATCTAAGTTCTGTACTATCCACCTTCTTACCCTACTTATCCTCTATAGGGGGGTCTGTAGTACCCTGGTGGAGTCCTATCCGTCCCGAGTGTGGTGGTTTTCAAGGGGGAGGGGCTTACCTAGGGGAATCCTGTTCCAGGGATTCCCAAAGGTGTGGACGGAGTCGGCGAAGACTATCCACCCTCTTCCTACGGTGGAGTCCTATCCGTCCCGAGTGCGGGGCGCTTACCTAGGGGTCCCTGTTCGGGCGCCATATGCCGGGGTCCAACCCCAGCAGGTCCAGGGGTCCCCAAAGGTGTGGACGGAGTCGGCGAAGAAGGAAGGGCACGGAGACAGCGTTCAGTTGATCAGCAACCTAGCCAGGATCTCTAGCCCGGATCTCCAGAGAGGTTCTGCTTCGGATTTCCAGCGAGGTTCTGTAGCCATGTTCCCTCGCTAGGTTCTCCAGCCAGGTTCTGTCCAGGCTCTCCAGTCAGGTTCAGTGTCCAGGTTCCAGTCAGGTTCTCCTGCCAATCTCTGTAGTCAGGTTCAGTCCAGGATCCCTTGCCATGTTCTCCCGCTAGGCTCTGTCTCTAGGCTCTGAGTAGGTTCTGTCTTCTTGATTCTGTTCTAAGCTCTGAGTGTTTCTGTCTTCTGAATTCTGTCTCATGAGTTCTGTCTCTCTCTGTCTTGTTACATCTGTATTTATACCAGTTGATTCAATCCTATCAATCTCTATTACAAAGGTTAGGGCGTTTCTTATCTCCATTCCAGGGAGAAAAGATTATGTAGTTTAAGCATGATTGTTCGTAGTTAAAGGGATTAATTACCCGCCTGGCACTTAGTTGAGGGGTTTTATTCCCTCCCTAACTTCAGGGGAAAATCCCTACCTGGGGATTCAACCTTTCTCGGAGAGGTGACCTTGGTTAAAACACAGCGCCAAGAAGGTGAGCAAACATATTAAGAACAGTATGCCATATATGCCAGGTCCCTTGAAACAGCAAGGATGGACCGGCTCCCGGCACACTACAACTAGACAAAGGGAAGTGGAGACAACAAGAAAAGGCCTCAGCCCATTTTTTTAAATAACCCAATAGGAGACAATACTGTAAGACCTAGGCGACCTAGGGGGAAAACTGTTAACCCATAGTACTCACCCAGTGAAGAACCAGGGGAGAGACCCTTGCACACTAGGGATAAATTGCCTGTGATCCCCACTCCGGGTGTACCTGCTCAACCAGACACCTGATCTTGCAAGACCACATTAAAGGTCTTGTTTTCGCCATACTTCACGTTGCCAAGTCCGTTATTTGAATTCAGACAGGTGAGCATTTCTCACAGATAAACATGATGAGACTAGAAAAAGGAAAACAGGTTCTTAGAAACAGTTGAAAGAGTTCCTGGGAGGAAGAAGAGATGTGGTTATACCTTAATGAAAAGACAAAATCTATGCGAGGGAATTTGGACTTTATTCTTTGAGCAAAAAAATAATAATAATAATAAAAATAATCTTTGGAAGATTCATTTGCTAGCAATGTGAAAAATTAAATGAAATTGGAGGCTGAGGAGACTAGTTAATGATGGGCAAGGATGAGTTTAATCAGGGCCTGAATGAGAGTAGTGGCCATGGAAAGAAGGTGGCAGATTAAGATACTCAGTTAAAATGAAACAATGTAAAATCAGTTTGAGAAATGTCATATTCACCCAGATGGAGTGGCTCAGTGGTTGAGCATCAACCTATGAACCAGGAGGTCACAGTTTGATTCCCAGTTAGGGCACATGCCCGGGTTGTGGGCTCAATCTCCGGGTGGGGAATGTGCAGGAAGCAGCCAATCAATGATTCTCTCTCATCATTGATGTTATCTCTCTCTCCCTCTCCCTTCCTCTCTGAAATCACTAAAAACATTTTTAAAGAAATAAATGTCATACTTAAAGATAGACTATGTCAAATAAAAAACAAATCTGAAAGGATTACCCAGGTGAAGGTGGAGGAAACGGTCGCAATAGGGAGAACCCTGGGAACATAAGACATGTGAGCATCAAGAGTTGGACAAAAACGTATTTCTTAACCTTTTTTGTTGTTGTTAATCCTCACTTGAGGATATTTTTCCCATTGATTTTTAGAGAGTCAAAGGGAGGGGGAGAAACAGAAAGAAACATCCATGTGTCACATTGATTCCTGCACCCTGACCAGGGCCTGGGATCAAGGCTGCCACCGAGATACATGCCCTTGACTGGAATGGAATCCAGGACCCTTCAGTCTAAGAACTGATGCTCTATCCAGTGAGCCAAACCAGCTATGGCAGAAAGGGTATTCTTCTATAGGGAAGAGGGAATGAAACCAGAAAGAGCCAGGTTGGGGACTTGGGATGAAAGGGTGGTGTGATAAGGTGGTAGATAAGAGAAGGTTTACCCTGAGGTCAGCTTCTTTTCAGGGAACTGCCCTAAAGGAGTGGCTGTGCTGGCTCAGGGTGGGCCAAAGGTCAGGGTCATGGGGAGGAAAGAGGCTTAACTAACATTTGATTAAGTTTTGTTTCTATTCATCAGTGCAGACAAAGCAATTCAGCCAGTAATTTATGAGATAAAGAATGGAAATTCAGAGCGTCTGTGTCTGGCTTTGTCATAGGTACACAAGCCAAGAATGTTATCTAAACGGGAAGAGTGGTTCCTTGCAGTAAGCTATTTTCACAAATGGGTGCGTGGACTTCTTAACCTTCAGGTAAAGTTCAATATTGTCAAATAAGGAGGCGTTACTTTACATTCAGATTCCTATTGAGGAGTGGAAGGGGTAGTATTCTTTGAATGTAAGCCCAAACCTGAGTTTCATTGCAACACCCAGACATAGTTATTAACTCTGACACACCCACATCCAGTATATACAGGGCAGATTCCAGTATTTAAAAATTTATTTGCGGCCGAAACCGGTTTGGCTCAGTGGATGGAGCGTCGGCCTGCGGACTGAAAGGTCCCGGGTTCGATTCCGGTCAAGGGCATGTACCTGGGTTGCGGGCACATCCCCAGTGGGAGATGTGCAGGAGGCAGCTGATCGATGTTTCTCTCTCATCGATGTTTCTGACTCTCTATCTCTCTCCCTTTCTCTCTGTAAAAAATCAATAAAATATATTAAAAAAAAATAATAATAAAAATAAAAATAAAAATTTATTTGAAGCATAGCCATTTATTGTTTTCAGAACTGTTCTTATCTATTTAATGCCCTTGGATCGTCACTAAGAATAGGAGTGGTTACCAGATACTAAAATTGTTGCTTACAGGTAAACAGCAGCAAGGGTAATAAGGAGTGTTGCCATGAAGCAACTTTGGATTTTTCTCAATGTGAGGCTAGTGTGGATCAAAAAAGGGGCTACATACTAAACCTGACAAGCCCAGGGGAGGCCTGCATGGCAGCCTTATAAACTTAGGGACCTATAGCAACCATTCAGGATGGTCTGAACTTAAAACTTCTAACTGAAAGTGAGTCCTGGCGGGTAGTCAGATTGTAGGCCACTGTCTTCCTTGATAAAGGTTAATCTTTACCTAAATTGATCCTGTCTATGTATTTTTGCATCGACAACATACCTTTGGAATGCCAGAATAGTCTCCTTTTCCAGACACCTCAGAGCACAATCTCCTAACGGAGCACTAGACTCAGAGCTCATTGTTATCTCGTTGCCTGCATACCATTTCTATATTCTGTAAATGTTCATTGTTGACTATCCTCTACCACTAATGTAAAACAAGTACGTGTCTCTCCATTTTACTCTTTATTCCAAGCATATTCAAACTCAAAGGCTAACACGGGCCAAATAAACAAGGTTTAAGTTTATGTGGGCTGCAAAAAACCAAAAGCTTCAATTTTCATAGAAATATAGGTTTATTTCAATAGAGACATGCTGAATACAAAGAGCTGAAATAAATGAGTAATCATTAACATAAAATAATAGACATTTTAATAAAAATTAATATTTTTTCTTGAACATTAACTCACCAGACACTGACTAACTGCACAAATTAATAAGCATAACACAAATAAACCTATTTTTCTTGTTCTCCGAAAGCAAAATATTTCCTGTTGCGCACACCAAATAAGTCAGTACAAGACTAATGATGTGGCAATCAGCTGCCAAAATATTTGCTGCTAGTATTCGTGGAGAGAAATGATATGCCTGCGTGTAAGGTAAATGAATGCAACATGATTATAGTAATCAGTCATTAGTGAACATTGTAGTTTGTTATTAATAATCCTATCTAATAAAGAGGGAATATGCTAATTGACCATCACACCATCGCCAAACATGGCAGTGCCCACAGCCAATAAGGAGTGAATATGCTAATTGACTGTCCCTCCCTCAAAGATGGTGGCGCCCACAGCCACAAGATGGCCGGCAGGGGAGGGCAGTTGTGGGCAATCAGGCCAGCAGGGAGGGCAGTTAGGGGTGACCAGGCCAGTAGGGGAGGGCAGTTGGGGGTGACCAGGCCCGCAGGGCAGGGCAGTTGGGCGGGACCAGGCCGGCAGGGGAGCAGTTAGGTGTCAATCAAGCTGCCAGGGGAGTGGTTAGGGGGTGATCAGGCTGGCAGGCAGAAGCAGTTAGGGGAAATCAGACAGGCAGGCAGGCGAGCGGTTGGGAGCCAGCAGTCCCGGATTGTGAGAGAGCGATCCGACTGCCAGTTTAGGCAGTTGGACATCCCCCAAGGGGTCCCAGATTGGAGAGGGTGCAGGCTGGGCTGAGGGACACCCCCAGCCCCCAGTGCACGAATTTCGTGCACCAGGCCTCTAGTTATGTATAACAGGATATTGTTAAAATTAAGTTATGAAAATTTTTTTTAATATATTTTATTGATTTTTTTACAGAGAGGAAGGGAGAGAGATAGAGAGTTAGAAACATCGATGAGAGAGAAACATCGATCAGCTGCCTCCTGCACATCTCCCACTGGGGATATGCCCGCAACCCAGGTACATGCCCTTGACCGGAATCGAACCTAGGACCCTTCAGTCCGCAGGCCGACGCTCTATCCACTGAGCCAAACCGGTTTCGGCAAGTTATGAAATGTTTATTAAAATGTTTCTTACAGACTGTTATATTGACTGGGCCTCAAAAATATTCGTTGTGGGCTGCATGTGGCCAGAGGGCTGCAAGTTTGACATGCTTGCTTTATTCAATCTGAGATACCTTCTTCCTTTGCTTCCTAGCCTCCCTAATCTACCACCAATGAATTTTACGTAACCCACCCCTACATCTCCTCCTTTGATTGTAATGTATAAAACAAACTGCAAAACTGTCGTTCTCTGGAGCATTTTCTCAATCTGTTTGAGATTTTGCTTCCTGGCAATTGTTGTCAGTTTGGCTCAAGTAAACTCATAAAAATCTTCTACAGGAGAAGCTGATATTTGAACCATCAAGTCAAGAGGCAGATATCACAGCCTCAGACAGACTTTCTCCTTGACCAAACCTGAGTCGGGCTCCTTGAGCCCTCGTCTCTAGTAGGTCCCAAGTTTGGGGTCTGTCCTCTACTGCTTAGTCCACTTTTAGCTAGAATCCTGCTGAGTCTTCATATCTGGTCATCTTCCATAGGTCAAATTCATCATCCTGCATCCTTGATATCTTTTTTTAAATCATTTAAAATTTTTCAATTATAGTTGACATACATCATTATATTAGTTACAGGTGTACATCCCGATGACCAGACATTATATAACAATAAGTGAGAGAGAAAAAAAATCCTGTACCCATCCTTGGCTTGTTGAGTTGCGTTAGCAAGAATTTCTCTAAGTAATGTTTCCACCCACTGACCTCTGCTCTCCAATTTGGCTATAAATCCCTATTCATCCTTGTTGTATTCAGAGTTGATCTCATTCTCTCGCCCCTACAGCAAAACCTCCATCTGAGTAGTCCCTCTTGAATAAAAACTTCCTTACCATATTTTTAAAAATTGCTTTTAAAATATGTTTGTATTGATTTCAGAGAGAGGAAGAGAGAGGGCGAGAGAGAAACATCAATGATGAAAGAGAAACATCAGCTGCCTCCTGCATCTCCCTCCCCCCCCAACCCCCCCCTCACCCCCGCAGGGGATCCAGCCCACAACACAGGCATGTGCCCTGATGGGGAATAGAATCTCAATCTCCTGGTTCATAGGTTGGTGCTGAACCACTGAGCCACACCAACGAGGCTGAAAAAAAATTTTTTTAAAATATATTTTATTGATTTTTTACAGAGAGGAAGGGAGAGAGATAGTTAGAAACATTGATGAGAGAGAAACATCGATCAGCTGCCTCCTGCACATCTCCTACTGGGTATGTGCCCGCAACCCAGGTACATGCCCTTGACTGAATCGAACCTGGGACCTTTCAGTCCGCAGGCCGACGCTCTATCCACTGAGCCAAACCGGTTTCGGCTGAAAAATTTTTGACATGACAGCCAAGTTCATGTGTAGATCAGAAGTGGGATATCACTTCAAAAGCAGGTCTCTATTGCTTCCCCCCCCCCTTGTTTTTCATATTGTTTTGATTGCTTGGTAAACAAGATTATTTAGTTTCATGTCTAAATTATGAGTGCTATAAATATATACCATTTCCACTTACTGTCTGAGGAGAACAGAACAATCTTTTGGCTGCAAACTTCCATTTTTCTATCTTTTTACATTAACTCTATAACTAATTTTAGCCACTTTGGATTTTCATCCAAACATATATTTAATTGAAAAAGAAGTTAAATTATATATTTTTATATTTTGAGTTACCAAGAATACCAGATTATAAAAAGAATAATGATACATCATAGTTCAAGTAGTACATTTATGTAAATTGATTTTCATACAGGTCATTTCATTTTATCCTTAATAAAAGAACTGTAATGAATATTATCTCCATTTTATAATTGAGGCAACTTAGAGAGTAGCAGAGCTGGAATGAGAGTTAAGTCTGCTGGGTAGTGGTGGACTACTGTTTTCCTTTTACTACACTGCTCTATACAGTACGCAGCCAGAAAAATATTCTCTGTAGGACTGCAAGAAGATTAATATAATTAATTAATATAACATAATTAATATAATGAAGAATGATAGTGTACATCAAAGCATTTACTTTCAATATATCTGCCTCTTTAACTGGTTTATTTATGACATAATTCAGAAATGTCCATTTACAGAGGAATAACAGTTTTATCTACAAATTTATATATTCCTCTTCTATAGATAAATGGCATCCTGCACAGTTTTTAAGTATATTAATGAAAGTGGATGGAATGCATGCTTGGAGCTATGTAGTATAACTTAATTTCCTATTCTATTATTTGGGTGACTCAAGAGCTGATATAGTTTCTAGATGTACCATTCCATAGAGTAATATTTAATCAGATGAATGTGACCTTGAGAACCAAAACCAGAAAAGGGAAGTACAGAAAAGGAAAATTACTGGCTACTTTCATTCATGAAATGAGACATGGATATTCTAAATGAAACATTAGTAAATCAAATCCAACAACACAAGAGAAAACTAAAAAAAAAAAAAAAAAATCCAACAATGCATTAAAAATGCTAGCAACTTTGCCCCACCTTATGTGTATGTAAACCTACCTTTCCCCCACCCTATGTATAGTGGTTACCCAACGAATATGTAGTGGTTACCTCTCAGGTGATGTGGAAAGAGCACAAAGTGGGCTTCTAACGTACCTATGATTTTTTTCTTTCTTTTTTAAAATATGGAACGCTTCATGAATTTGCATGTCATCCTTGCCCAGGGACCATGCTAATCTTCTTTGTATTGTTTCAATTTTAGTATATGTGCCACCGAAGCCAGCACACTATGATTTTCTATTTCTAAGTGGGGGCTGATATCTGGATGTTCCTTATATTAGTATTCTCTAAATTGTGCAGATGCATTTTATAGCCTTTTGTATGCATGATACATTTCAAAATATTAGAAATGAAAGCAAAATTTTAAAAATTAGAGCCAATGGGATGGGGTTGTGCTTCATTCTACCTAAGCAAAGGCCGTGATACATTTGCCAGAGCTTACGGACTCCCGACGTGCAAGGACCTGAGATTTTAGTGATGTCTTGGTATCACTGTGTTTATAGTGATAGTGTATTGATAGTGTATGTACCTTCAAGGTTTTCTTTTGTTTGCAAGTGGGAGAAGCCCAACTTAAACTAGTTTAGACACAAAGGGCTTCTATTGGCTGTGTAACTGGGAAATGCAAGATTGTCTCCGCTTCACCTACAGCTGGATTCAGTTTTCAAATGATGTCATTGGAATGTTGCCACACTCCCACTCAGCATTTTCTTCTCCCTGTTGTTGGCTTTATTCTCTTACAGACTTTCCTCAAATGGTGGCAAAGACCTAGCTAGATACTTTGCCACCATCTGTTTACTCCTAAGGTGATGGTGGTTGCGGTGGTATACGTGGAAGTAAGTGTGTGTACTAGTATGGTGGAGAGGAAGTATGGAATTAGCCCCATCTGAACCACAATAAATGGAGTCCTCACAAGAAAACAGGGAAGAAATGTCACCTGGGTAGAAAAGAAGACGGTAACAATGACCGTGCTCTACCAATAGTAAAGTGGCCTGGCATGTCCAGTGTGTTACATTTGTTGCTCACACCAAACAAATTTCAGATCCTCTATATGCGCTCATGTTACAAATTCTTAAACTTTGAAATCATCTCTAAGAAATGGGTCTAGAAAGTACTCAGCAATATTATAGTTCAAAGATCAACTCTATTAGTAGAATTTATCAAGAAAGTCAGGTATTGCAGCAATACGTAATGTGACTTATATGACTTATGCAAATGATTCATACATTTTCCTGATCAATGGCTGCACAACTTCAACACCGATAGCTTTTTTTCATGGCTTTATCGCCTCCTCGCAGACTAATTTTTTTACTTTGTCTGAAGCAGATATTGTTGCCCAAGATGCCAGCCAAGTGCTAGATTTGGGAAGTCGTTTAGAGAGTTTTGTCCATTACCTTCCCAATTTTCTTTCCTGTTTACATTTTGATTTGTAAAGTGGTAAGCTCTTATTCGCTACCTTCCACGTCACTCAGAGCAATTACATTACATTACCGAACTTGGTCTCCAATACATGTTGTATTGAAGGCAGTATGTATGGTGGTCAGGAGATAAGTTTTAGAGACACGTAGAAGTATGTAGATTCTGTTCTTAGCACTGTGTCTTGTTGGCTGGGTGATCTTGGAATAGGTAATAATTGCTTTTTACCTCAGAGGGATTTTTGTGAAGAATAAAATGAGGTTATTTATGTAAGAAGTTTAACACAATGCCTGGCATATAGGAAACATTTAATAAATTGTAGATATTATTTTTTTAAAATTTTATCTTATTGTTTGAAGTATTACAAATAGTAGTAGATATGTCTCCTTTTTTCCCCCATTGACTTTTCCCTGGCCTTCCCTGCCCTGTAGTTATTATTGTTGATCTTCTGTTTTCAAGATGCTAAAATTGCTATTTCTTTTTTTTTCTTTGAAGTATTCATTGTAACTTTTAAGTTTTCTTATTTCCTTGCATCCCTTATTCTAGTTTCCTATCTTTTGGTCACTGAAATAAAATTTATTTAGACAATGAAAGATCCTAAAATAATTCAGCACCTCCCTTGAAGAAAAACTGGCCCAGAGAGTAAAATGAATTTGTCAAGTCACTTTTGTTTAAAATTGGTATTTAAAACTGGCAGTTATGGGGTACATGATATCTAAAGAGACAACTAGTCAGTAAAATACATTAAAAAAAACATAAATGTGAAATTTTGGAAATTTACAGCTCAGAGGAAGCATAGGTTGGATTTCTTCGTCATTGTTGCTGTGTGTGTCATAACATTTTTATGAAAAGGAAAAAGGTGAAGAAAGGGCTATTATGAAAATAAAAGAAACAAGCATTTGAAATATTTAATTGCCACACTAAAGAATAATAATGTATATTTGTGTTGAATTTTTTTTTTTTTTTTGGTCTGGAAACAGTCGTTTTACTCAACTCCTAGTGGGCCCCCCTAGGTCCTTACATGCCAGTTCTATCACCTTGCCCACACACCTCGAACACTTTATCTGCCGATACACCCCAAAACAGGCACACACCCAGAGGCAGTAGGGAGTTCTCTGGTTCAGCTCCCAGCCTTGCTCTTCTTGCTTGTGTCACTTAGGGCCAGTCCCAGCCTCCCTGAGCCTCATTTTCCCGTCTGTGGACGGCGAGCAGAATCTCCACCTTGCAGGGAACTCCTGGTGCATTGCACAGTCCTGGTTTCCTACCTTCTTCTTCTTCTTCTTGGTCTTAGCAGCCAATTTAAGCACTCAGGTCATTCCTAAAAGCTGATTCCCCACCCCTCAAGGACTGTGTATTAGTTTTCAATACTGCATGACAAATTACCATAAATTTAGTGACCTAAAACAACAGCCATTCACTCTCTCACAGTGTCTGGTTAGTTCATCCTCTGCTTGGGGTCTTCCCAGGCTGAAATCAAGGTGCTGGCTGGGCTGTGGTCTTACTTGAGGTTGGCTCCTCCTCCAAGCCCACTGGTTGTTGGCAGGATTCTGTTCTTGCAGTTATAGGACTGAGGTCTCATTTTCTAGCTGGCTGTCTGCAGGGGACTCCTCTCAGATTCTAGAGGTCGCCCTCAGATCTTCATCATGCAGCCCTGGCACAATATGGCAGCTCACTTCTTTTTTTTTTTTTAATTTTATTTTTTTTAATTATTATTAGTTAAGGTATTACAAATGTGTCCTCATCCCCCGCATTAACCCCCAACCTCCTCCTTCCCCCCCTCACCCCTCCCGCCCCGCACACTCATGCTCCCATCCCCCTGTTGTCCATGTCCATTGGTTTGGCTTATATACATGCATACAAGTCCTTCGGTTGATCTCTTCCCCTTACCCCCGCCCTCCCCTACTTTCCTTCTGGGGATTGATAGCCTGATCCCTGTTTCTCAGTCTTTGGGTCTGTCCCTTTTCATCAGTCTATGTTGTTCTCTATAATCCACAAATGAGTGAGATCATGTGGTATTTATCTTTCTCTGACTGGCTTATTTCACTTAGCATAATGCTCTCCAGTTCCATCCATGCTGTTGCAAAAGGCAAGAGTTCCTTCTTTTTTATAGCAGCATAGTATTCCATTGTGTAGATGTACCACAGTTTTCTAATCCATTCATCTGCAGATGGGCACTTAGGCTGTTTCCAGATCTTCGCTATGGTGAATTGTGCTGCTATGAACATAGGGGTGCATATATCCTTTCTGATTGGTGTTTCTGGTTTCCTGGGATATATTCCTAGAAGTGGGATCACAGGGTCAAATGGGAGTTCCATTTGTAGTTTTTTGAGGAAACTCCATACTGTCTTCCATAGTGGCTGCACCAGTCTGCATTCCCACCAGCAGTGCACAAGTGTTCCTTTTTCTCCACATCCTCTCCAGCACTTGTCGTTTGTTGATTTGTTGATGATAGCCAGTCTGACAGGTGTGAGATGGTACCTCATTGTTGTTTTGATTTGCATCTCTCGGATGATTAGTGACTTTGGCATCTCACTTCTTTTAAAAATATGTAAGTTTTTATTGATTTCAGAGAGAGAGGAAGAGAGAGAGAGATAGAAACATCAATAATGAGAGAGAATCATCATTCAGTTGCCTCCTGCACCTCATACTGGGGACCAAGCCCCCAACCCAGCCATGTACCCTGACCAGGAATAGAACCATGACCTGGTTCATGGGTTGACACTTAACCATTGAGCCACACAGGCTGGGCAGCAGCTCACTTCTTTTACAGCCAGCAGAAAAACCTTCTCCAGCTTGCTATGAAGGACAGAGAGAGTCTAATCAAACACAACCAAGAATTAAAAACGTTTTTATTTGAGTTGTGCAAGGGTGCGGTACCTATGTGATAACCTTTCTGTATTGAATTCATTAGATACTATAGGTGCATCTAATTTAAGTTGAGAAATACTGCTGCAACTCTATAGTGTTTCAGTTGATACTATTTTTGCCAGTAAATTGAAACAGATATGCAACTAACGGTGTCAAGTATTGCTAAAATGATCTTATCATCTTGTGTCTATTATTTAAATCGTTTTAGAAAACATTCCTGATGCCATTAACAAAAGAATTTCAGCAAGTGAAGACTTCCATTTACTTTTATTCCTTTTGTTATATACATTCACATTCTAGTGAGAGTTAGTTGTAATTTTAAAGATTTCCTATTAGTATTTCACATTTGTTGAACACTATATATTGGAAATTTTTAGATATTATTGGAATATTCAAACATCAAAATGTTGGAAATTATAAATTGTAAAGGATAAAAATTTTAGTCATCTCTGATCAATGAGTTTTGCTACTAGAGGACTGAAAATATTTTTAAGTCATATTTGTTCAAAGAACCTAATGTTTATTGGAGTAAGACCATGTCAATATGCATATTAAAAGTGATTGGGCTAAAAAATATATAATTGGGCTGAGGATATTAACTGAATCCCATACTTATTCAAAATTTATCCATTAAATGCTGATACATTTGTTGGCCTCATCTCAGTTTAGCCAAAAGCTAAAAGATTAACTCAATTAATCTGTCTCTTGTTAAGTGTTTGTTTTAAGTAATTTAGGGCAAATGACCAAAGAAAAGAATATAGAGCTTTAAAGGATTAGAGTGGTGGAAATAGATGTTGCATGTTTCAAAGGGTTTTCTCAATCTCTTTTATTCTTTATAATTTAAGCTGCTTATTTTGTTTGACATGTTTTGTTCTCTAGTGACTTCTGTTGATAGCACCTCTCTTGATTCTCTGCTTTTTCTCTCACTGACTGTGTGGACTTAATTTCTTATATAATGCCAGCCTTTCCTCACCATGCACCCCAACCTGGCTTTTGATGTATCCTCTTTCTGTTGTTCACACAGAAAGGCTAACTTTTTTTTCTTAAATAGAAATTTCAGCCAATAGTTTGAGGGTACTGGTGAAAGAAACATAGCTGCAATGACTCAATAGTTACATTCTTTGTGCTTTCACACCTCCTGGAATGAGGTTCCTTTGGTACAAAGACTGTAGTCTACCAGTGATAGACCCTAAGGACTCTATCTTTGGCAACTGCGGGTGTGTGTGTGTGTGTCTACATATACATATATCATATACAAATATATATATTACAGAGATAGAAATAAAGATGTGAAATAAGATCTTCACACAACAAAGCACGCACATCTAATTAATGCCAGCTTACTATAGAATCATGTCTACCTAAATAGCATGTTCAATAAAGGCTTGTCTGGCCAGGCCAGTGTTGCTTAGTGGCCAAGTGTCGACCTATGAACCAGGAGGTCACAGTTCGATTCCTGGTCAGGGCACATGCCTGGGTTTCTGGTTCGATCCCCAGTAGTGAGTGTGCAGGAGGCAGCTGATCAATGATTCTCTCTCATCATTTATATTTCTATCTCTCTCTCCCTCTCCCTTCTTCTCTGAAATTAATAAAAATATATTTTAAAAAATAAAAGAAAGGCCTGTTTCATAAAACAAAACATCTGGGATGAGGTTACTAGATGTATTATCAGCATTATAATTCTTATTGCACATTAGTTTTATTTCAATTTTTTTGAGGGTATATATGTGAAATCTGTTATACAATCAGTTAAGTTTATATGTATGCATTTATGATCTTACATATTCAGATATATTTATTTATAAATGTATTTTCCAAGTGAAAATGAAAATTTATATATATCATCTATATTAAAAAGTAGATTAAAAATGAGAAAAGTAACTATTCCAAATGTAATCATTTAATATTTTATACCTAGCTGTGCATTTCAGTTTACTCATTTTGAAAATGAAAATTTATCCCACAGCTTTCTCAGAATTTGAACAAAATGTATGAAATTAAAGTGTATGAACTTTAAGAGTGCTCTCCAAACATTTTTGCATATTACTTATTTATTTCTACATTATATATGTGTATCACTGTACCAATACATAAGGTACATAATACAGTACACAAATATTTTAAGGATGTAATAAAAATATAAGTAAATATTTATATAATAGTTTCTTCCCATGCTCCAATGGATTGTCTTGCATAGTCCTGAAGGACAAACACCAGACTTTGGAGACCATTGCCTTAGAAAACTAAAAAGTCAAATAACTTGGGGTATTACATTTATTTACATGCTTTGTTACTCTCCACTGTTTAAAAAATTTATTGATTGATTGATTAATTTGAGAGAGAGAAACACCGATTTGCTGTTCCACTTATTTATGCACTCATTGGTTGAGTCTTGGATGTGCCCAGATTGGGGATTGAACCTGCAACCTTGGTGTATCAGAACGATGCTCTAACCAACTGAGCTACCTGGCCAGCCCTCTCCATTATTTAAAATAAACAATTTAATTGTAAATAGTAGAAATAAAATGAGATCAAAATTTTACATGCATTTGATGCTAGATTTTTGCATTCACTTTTTGAGGATTGAGTTTACTATTCAGGTTCAGAATTTGCATATTATTTATTTTTGCTGCTTAACCTATGTGTCATTGACTTTTATAAGAAAGGCTAGAAGTATACATGAAACTGTCAAGCACAGCCCACAAACTAAAGAAGTGGGCAAAACAAGGATTACCATGTCTAAGACTCACTTTAGCACATAACCTAGAGATGTCATTATGCAAAGACAAGCACTGCTGGCTTGAATTAGAAGTTTTGGGCTGCTTATTGTAGGCTTTTAGACCCTATTTCTCAGAAATAAGCAAATAGTTCAAGGCATTCAAGCAGGATCTCAAAAGATATTTCCAGTCTCTGTAGTCTCCATTTTAGGGAAGGCATACAGAAAGAGGATGGGAAATTAATATTGAGCCATGCACTGGGAGAAAAATCTAATGTCCCTGAAGAAAAGGAACCTTGTTCACTGATACAAGAAAATATTAAGTATAAGGCTTATGAACTATTAAATTTATATTTAATAAGCCAATCAATGTTATGTCAGTGTGCTAAATAGAAAGTACCAGGGAGGTAATAAACGCAGTCATATTATGGTTTTTATTTTGAAAGAGTTTAGTCCACATTTGCAATGTGAATACATGAATAGATTTGTGGACAGAAAAGGGGGGGTTGTTGGAAAGTAACCTCTGGTGGTGATCTGATCATAAATTCCTAACTGGGCAGGTCATGTGGGTGGTCATGCCCCAGGCATACATCTTCTTTAGTAAAAGGTTTGTCTTTGCCATAAGCAAGCCCTGTTCATTTTTTCTGTGCATCTAGGTTAACACACCTTAGCCATAACCACCCTTGAGAGCACATCATCTTAACTGTCTTGTAATCCAGTCCCCACCATGTGCCTCCCATCTCCCTGTAATCTTTCTTAAATTCCCTCCTGCATTTCAAATGCATAAAAGAAGCTGCAAAACTGTTATCCTCTGGAGCATTTGTGATCTTGTTCCCTGGCATTGCCATCAGTTTGGCTCAAAGAAACTCATAAACATTCTCTACAGGTTTGGATGGTCAACAGATTATCTCTAAATCTAGGTTAAATGAATAATCACTTCACTTTTTAGACTTTTAGTCAAAATTATTTAGGAGAAGTAAAATAAGCTGAGTTAACTTTTTAATCTGTCTGCTCACTGGGTATGTAATGAAATAGGCAAGATCTGACTAAAACCCACATTTGTTGATTATCCTCTTGGCTGCATTAACGTAGTTCCCCTTTTAAAGATTCATTGAGGAGACTCAAGCTCAGGCCCCAAAGGCTGTGCCACAGCTTTTCTCCCACTCTGAGCTGCAGAGGAAGGACTCATCTCTCCCTCCCTACAGCCAACCTTCACCCCCAGCCTTGTTCACTGGCTTCTAGTATCTCAAAGTGACCTGGCTGAGAAAGGAAGTAGATCAAAGGGCATTGTCCCCGGCTTCCCAGAGAAGTTTTCTTTACAGAGGAAAAAGTTTTACAGACTAAAAAGTTTAAAGAACGTTGTCCCCCACTGGTTTCCCTTTCTAGAGAAAGGTACATCTAGAAGAGGGTAATTAAAAGAGCTTATCACTCACATGTGGGATATAAAACTGAAATTCGTGAACACAAATAGCAGCATGGTAAGGGGGAAAGAAGAGGATGAAGGGTGACAGTAGAAGGTGACAGTAGAAGATTTGACTTTGGGTGGTGGGCACACAGTGCAATATACAGATCTTGTAACATAGAAACCCACACCCTGAAGCCTGTATGTTCATGTTGACCACTGTCACCCCAATTAATTTAATAAATAAATAGTTTAAAATAATAATAATAATAATAATAATAACTTGGCTTAAAAAAAGTCATAATGAAATGCAGAGTCTAAATTACAGATCGCAAAAAGGCAGACATTCTATTCAGCTTGCACAATTGTGTTTAAAAGTTTTAAGTTGACATTAAAAATTGAGAATTTCATTAAAAAATCTAAATTCCAAGCTTCTCTTATAAATTGGGATGCTCTGGCCACCCTGGGCCATCATTCCTGCATGGAAACCTTTTGCTGGAGCAGACCCTTTCCAGTTCTCTACATCCAGCTTTACTGAGTTCAGATGCTAGAGCCAGACCCATGGATGTCACTTGCCTGGCCTCTTCTTTCTTCTCTTCATTCTAGACTGGCTAAGGAGTTGCACTAGCTCTTACCCCCATATTCTCTCCTTTCCTGTTGAATCAGCTTCTATATCACTTAGAGTTTTCTTGTTAAGTCAGTAGTTGCATCAGTGAAAACCCCAGCTCAGAAATTCTAGTACATACTCCCATGATACATCACCTCAAATTCTTTGTGAAAGAAGGGATATTTGAAAGTGATTACAAGCGCAAACGCACCTTTGCCTACAACTATGCAAATTCTATGAGTGAATTTGCATTGACTTAAATTAGACTGTAAAACCAAAACAATTTAAAAAACAAGAGTAAAAAGCAAATATCTAGTAATAAATGTTAACTAGTTGAGGTTAAGTCCTCCTGTTGTAAGCTTACTCTCAGTCTTTGTAGCACTTACCTAGTTACAACTTGCTCCTGCTAGACCATAAGCTCTTGATGGCGGGATTCTGTCAATCCTTTATATTCCGCTGTATTCCAAAGCAGATAGCAAAAATATTCACTGATTCAATAAATAAATAAATAAATAAATAAATAAATAAATAAATAAATAAATAAGTCAAGAAATGTTTAAGCAAAGCTGTAGTCATCAAACATAAAATAATTTTTCAGATTCCTAGCAACCAGGACTAAGGGAGAAGCAGCCAACCGACTTGGCTTGTGGCCTGTCCATATTCCAGGATTATCTCTGTTCCAGAAATCAGTGTGGGAAAACAAACAAGCAGACACTCCACCTTCATAAAGCCACTCTGCATTCCTGTTGTTAGTGCCTTGAGGATTAGAGTCCAGAGTTCATGTCACTGCCCTCGGTTTTAGCACAGGCCTTGGGTCTCTTCAGGAACACAGTCATGGAGGTGCTGATTTTCAGATGGGAACCTGGTGAATGAAAAACAAAACACAAATCTTGTTACTTGCAATGAGGGTTTAGGAGGCGGCAGAATCTCCTTGCTAGTTCTGGCCAACAAGATTAGAACAGGACACACTTAATGTGTAGGAAGTGACTAGGCTAATGCACTAAATTTCCACCTTCAGAATTGGCCCCGCAGTCTAGGGAAGAGCAAGACTGTGATGGCTGTAGAACACTCTAGGAATACAGCAGCGATTTTCAACATTTTTCATTTCATGGCACACAAACTAATTACTAAAATTCTGTGGCCCGTCAAAAAAATGTATTTTTTTCTGATCTGACAAAAAATAGGAATAAGTTTGATAGAGTTACAAATAATAATACTAGTAGTAATTACCTACTCTTTTTGTTCCAAAATGACTTAAAAAAAAAAAGTGTATATAAGGATTTCTGGTACCAAGAATTAACCAATCAGTCCGGCCAGCATGGCTCAGTGGTTGAGCCTCAACCCATGAACCTGGAGGGCACAGTTTGATTCCTGGTCAGGGCACATGCCCCAGTTGTGGTAGATCCCCAGTAGGGGGCATGAAGGAGGCAGCTGATCAATGATTCTCTCTTATCATTGATGTTTCTATCTCTCTCCCTCTCCCTTCCTCTCTGAGATCAATAAAAATATATTAAAAAAATGAATTAACCAATCAGATGCAACCTTATTATGCAAGGTGACCATTAAGATGCAACTCTATTATAGGACCTATTCCAAAGTGGATTTATGGTTCAAGAGAGGACATTTACACCAGACAGCTGTTGATCTGTTGAAAACTGCTGGAATAGAGAT
Organism: Myotis daubentonii; assembly: GCF_963259705.1. Taxonomy (NCBI): domain Eukaryota; kingdom Metazoa; phylum Chordata; class Mammalia; order Chiroptera; family Vespertilionidae; genus Myotis; species Myotis daubentonii. Next base: position 30,677,269 of record NC_081840.1, on the reverse strand, counting down.
TCAGGAAGGCCATTAAAAATCCTACTGGGCAATCTCCGAGTTTTGAACTTGTGAAACCGGACAACCAATGGGTCAGGGCTGCCTGTCACTTCTTAAGCCCATTAAGCAGATACAGGGTTGAATCCTATATGAATGTTTATTGCAACAATGCTGATAATATAGGAGAGTAGCAGGTCACCCATGAAAATCTGTTCTACCCTTCCCATAAGCGAGCTGTTTATATTGGGTAGAAGGACAATGATTGCGTGGGAAAGTAGGAATTACAGACGTGGGGAAGTAGGCAAGGTGTAATGGTTACAGGCAATGCAGGCTGGGGTATTGCAAAGAGTGGGTGCTTCTGGGACAAGACTTTCAGCAACACGGTTGTTAAACTTTCCATGATGATAGGCAGTTCTTGGAAAAGGAGGATGGACTACATTCCGATGTTAACTCCCATGTCCTGGGGCATGCAACTCTCATCCAGGTTAGAATGTGCTTTTTCTACTCAGAACAGAACAATCATGGTTAACAGAGCACGGTTAATATTTCTGCTCATTATAGTTAGTCTCCACCTTTCTATTTCTGCCCCTAACACTTGTAGATGCCAAACTGCCACCCTGTTGTGATGCCTTCTGGAACTCGAAGCTGCACCTTCCGCATGGCCCCTCTGGCCTGCCAGGTACCTCAGATGAGAGCTGTGCCCAGGCCGGCACCAGCCAGTCAGACGCCCCCAGCAGCTCCACCACCTGCTGTTGGCTCACCTGCTGCTGCACCCTGGCAACCAGGCCTGCTGGCCCAACTGGCATGGCTGTGGGCTCTGCTGTCAGCCACAGCCGGGATCCTGCCGTCTCTGGGGTGTCAGTGGAGGAAGTAATGCTAAGCCCTCAAGGCCTGACATCACTTATCAGGAGCATGAGGGCACCCAGAGCATCAGCAGCTTGCCCCGTGTCACTGTGACATGTAACAGGTTGGGAGTGTGCCCAGGACCAGGGTGACCGTAAACTTGGGGAGGGTTTCAGCGAGGTGCTGAGACAGGGCAGATTTGCCAGTGGATTAGCCTGATGTAAGACACGGAAAATCATTTCTCGGTTGGAGGCTGCCGACTTTCCATCCTAAAACCAAGGCCCAATACGTCTGTAAGCTGGCAGAGAAGGCCCCCGCGCTGGCAAACAGTGCTGTGACGTCCTCAGAGCCTTGATTGGCCACATTTTGGCACCGGGCCACAGCTGAGCTGGTTCCTCTGACCCCTGTTTATATCTCTACAGCTATTCACAGCTTTAAAAAAATAGCCAGTAGTTCTCAAACTGGGAGCTTCAAACAGCTTACAGTTAAGGAAGTTCTGCTGAATGGTTTGTGGCCACTGAGTTGTGGATGTGGTTTTATGTCAGTGAGATCTCAGGCAAGTGTGGACTCACTGACTATAACATTCGAAGACCAATCTTTAACCTCTGTTTGGGTTGGCTTGTTTTTTTATTTATTTACTTATTTTTATTTTTTGCTTTTTTGTTTTTGTTTTTGGTTATTATTTGGGTGTTCTTGGACCATGAGTGATCAGAATGGAAGTTGAATTAAAAAAAAAGGATATGTAAGAAAAAGAAAATCGTCTCTCATGACCAAATTAATTTAGTGAAAAAATATAATTGATAGTAAAAGTATAAAAGTAGCAATTAACCTCTTCTATCATTAATAGTTCCCTTGCCTCAGGATTGCAATGGGAGAGGGTATTCTTACTGTATGGAAGTTCACTGAGATGGTATTGTGTTTGAGGCAGGGCCAATGTTTGTATGGCCTCCTTAAACCAGCTTTTGTGATGTGATTGTTTGTGAATCAATTAGGATAACATGATTTTCTTCCAAAAAAAAAAATCCTGTGAGCAATAGTTATTTCATGATGTGTCTTACTGTGCCATAGTGATATGGGAAACTGAAACAAAGATAGGGAAAGATGAGACATACTGCAAAAAAGCTTTAAACCCTGAGATCTTGCTGTAGGTAATATGAAAAATGCTCATGAAGTGCTGGGTACAACTAGGCTCCCCTACCCTTCGTATAGCTTCAGTGCTGTGCGTGCTGCACCTTCATGGACCCCCTGGGGCTCCCTCTGGTGGCACAGGAATCCTCAGTGATTACTGACTGTTTTCAAAAATTTCTTATATATTCCTTCACTGAAGCTTTCAATGAGAATAGATTTTTAGCTGATCCGTTTTAAATAATAAAATAAAATTAATCCAAAAACAGATACTAAAAACAGATTCATAGAAATAGGAAATCTGATATAAGACAGAGGCGGCCTGGGAAATCAATAAAGAAATACAACTGCCGATATGGCTCAGTGGTTGAGCATCCGCCGATGAATCAGGGGGTCCCAGATAGATTCCTGGTTAGGGCACATGCCTGGGTTGCAGGCTCAGTCCCCAGAAGGGGGCGTGCAGAAGGCAGCCGATCAACAATTCTCTCTCATCATTGATGTTTCTATCTCTCCCTCCTTTTCCTCTTTCTGAAATCAATCTCTGTGTGTGTGTGTTTGTGTGTGTGTGTGTGTGTGTGTAATTTTTTTTAAGGAAGAAGAAATGCAAACCAACCAGAAAATGGGCAAATGATTTGGTTAGGTATTACACAGAAGGGGGAGCATTATGGCCAATAAACATATGGAAATATTCTTAACTTCATTAGTGATCAGAGAAATACAAGTTAAAAACAGTGAGTTACCATTTTATACCTACCAGATTGGCAGAAACTTAAGAATCGATCGATTTTTTTTATGTTTGGTGAGAAAGTGGAGTTGCTTAATTTATAGAAAACTCTCATGTACTTTTTATTTGTTTTTTTCCATCACCATTTATCCCCTCTATGCCCTCTCCTACCTCCACCAACCCTCTCTCCATCCCCCTCCCCCTTCAAACACTTTTTTTTTGGGGGGGGGGTGGAGAATGGAAAGGAGGGAGACAGAAAGATTGATGAGAGAGAGACACATCAATTGGTTGACTCCCACATGCGCCCTAACCGGGACCAGGGATTGAGCCTGCAACTGAGATATGTGCGCTTGACCTAAATCAAACCTGTGACCCTTTAGTCCGCAGGCTGAGGCTGTAATCACTGAGCCAAACCAGCTAGGGTGCCTCATACACTTGATGGCACTGTAAGTTTGATAATGACTTTGGGTAACAGTTTAGTTTCTATCTCTCTCTCCCTCTCCCTTCCTCTCTGAAATCAATACAAATATATTTTTTAAAACCACCACTGCTCTAGGACAAAACTACTGTTTAAAAAAAAATCTGTACTCTGTGAGAGCAAGGATTATCCCCTTGCTCTTGGTCTCTGCTTCATTTCATTATGAGACTAGCCTCCCAAACATGGTTTACCTAACAGCCAGATATCTGCTCACACAGCATCAAGATTTCCTGTTCACCTCAGCATGAGGTACAATTGCTCCAGGTAATAGAGGATTCAAGGCCCTCCCCAGTCTGACCCCAGCTCACCTTTCTTGTCTTGCTTTCTACCCTCAGTATCTGCTATCCCCACACTAATATCAGCACACACACTGAGTTTTCTCATTTATTGGTCTTTGTTTCTGCCATTATACTAAGTAGTTTCAATTCTAAAAACTGTTCTTTTTATCTCCATCAAGATACCTATCAGCAATAGCTATTTTGCATTTCAATAAGTATCTATTTTTAATATGTTGTAAAGAGCAAGATTGTCGTACTTAAAGTAACAGACATCACTTTTAGATGAAAAGTGCAGACACCAGCACATTTGCCTATGATTATCTGTGATGATACTTCTGACAGAAGATTCTTTTGTTTGAGCTGAGTACATCTTGTTTTTGCAATATGATTATAGAATTAGAGATCCTGACCACTCATGCGGATCTTATAATTGTAATAACATTATTAGTGCTTTGTATTTGCATGACATGCTGTGGGTAACATAGCCATTCAGTTGCTTATCAAGTATTGTTAGAAAATGTCTCCCTCATTTTACAGTTTAGGAAACTGAAGACAAGAGAGAAGTTGTAGTCAATAAAATTGCATACTTTGGTAGGTAAGTTTAAATTATTGCATCTGTAGTAGAAATAAGACTGGCAACAATAATAATAATAATCTCCCGAACACGGAAGACTATTAAGTCCTGAGTTTTTCCTGTTACCTGAATGACTTGACTGATGGAAAAGTTTACTAATCAAAGATGGAGTCATTCAACAAGCAATCGCTGAACACCTGCCAAAATGCGAAGCAACATGGTCGGCACTGACAAAATGACAACGATCAATCATGTGATGATGTGATGATACGGGGTTTCCAAGAAGCGTACCAGGTAGGAAGGGGAAGCCACAGTATTTTTAAGTCAGGTCCTATAATAGCATTTGCGTGTGGACCAAAGACTGGACATTGTGCTCTCAGTTAACACACTGAAGAGAGCACCTAGTACTTCTCCTTTACCATCAAAAGGCTTCGGAGAGCATCCAGCAAATGAGTAAGCACACCCAAGGCGGAGGGAACATTCTGAACTATACCAGTGCATTGTTTTTCATAAATAGCATCTTAGTGCACTGGAGGCTATCAGTGAGTGTTTATTACAATATTCATTCCTCTTGATTAAGATGATAACAAATGATTAATGAATTCCATATCACAATTAAAGTGAAAACTCCCACCTTTCTGACAAACAGGAATGTCCAGATGATAACAATGATGAATCAGAGAAATGATTGTATAAACCCTTGGGCAGTGACAATCGTTTGTAACTGTGTCTGATTCTAAAAACTTAGCACAGTCACACTTCTGAACTATTGTGAAGGTATTTTTTTTTTAATTAAATCTTTGTCGTTCAGATTATTACAGTTGTTCCTCTTTTTCCCCCCATAGCTCCCCTCCACCCGTTCCCCCCCACCCTCTGCCCTCACCCCCCCCCCCACTGTCCTCATCCATAGGTGCGAGATTTTTGTTCAGTCTCTTCCCGCATCCCCCACACCCCTTTTCCTCCCAAGAATAGGCAGTCCACTCCCTTTCTATGCCCCTGATTCTATTATTATCACCAGTTTATTCTGTTTATTAGATTATTTATTCACTGGATTTTTAGATTTACTTGTTGATAGATGTGTATTTGTTGTTCATAGTTTGTATCTTTACCTTTTTCTTCCTCTTCCTCTTCTTAAAGGATACCTTTCAGCATTTCATATAGTACTGGTTTGGTGGTGATGAACTCCTTTAGCTTTTTCTTATCTGTGAAGCTCTTTATCTGACCTTCAATTCTGAATGATAGATTTGCTGGATAAAGTAATCTTGGTTGTAGGTTCTTGCTATTCATCACTTTGAATATTTCTTGCCACTCCCTTCTGGCCTGCAAAGTTTCTGTTGAGAAATCAGCTGACAGTCGTATGGGTACTCCCTTGCAGGTAACTGACTGTCTTTCTCTTGCTGCTTTTAAGATTCTCTTTGTCTTTTGCTCTTGGCATTTTAATTATGATGTGTCTTGGTGTGGTCCTCTTTGGATTCCTTTTGTTTGGGGTTCTCTGCACTTCCTGGACTTGTAAGTCTATTTCTTTCACCAGGTAGGGGAAGTTTTCTGTCATTATTTCTTCAAATAGGTTTTCAATATCTTGCTCTCTCTCTTCTTCTGGCACCCCTATGATTCGGATGTTGGTACGCTTGAAGCTGTCCCAGAGGCTCCTTACACTATCTTCATATTTTTGGATACTTTTTTCATTTTGCTTTTCCGGTTGGGTGTTTTTTGCTTCTTCATATTTCAAATCTTTGACTTGATTCTTGTGATCCTTTAGTCTGCTGTTGGGAGTCTGTATAATATTCTTTATTTCAGTCAGTGTATGCTTAATTTCTAGTTGGTCCTTTATCACAACCTCGAGGGTCTCATTAGATTTCTTGAGAGTCTCATTAAGTTTGTCAGCGGTTTCTAGAAAATTCTTGAAAAACCTTAAAAGTGTGGTTTTGAACTCTATATCCAGTAGTTTGCTTTCCTCCCTTTCTGTCATTTGTGTCCTGTTTCTTTGTCTCCGCATTTTTTTATGCTTCACTGTGTCGATAGAGTGGTTTTCTGTGCTAGGTGTCCTATAAGGTCCAGTGGCTCAGCCTTCCCAATTACCTGAGGTAGACACTCTTGGTGCACCCCCTTGTGGGCTTTGTGCACAGTCTTGTTGTAGTTAATCCTTGATTGTTGTAGGTAACACTGGGAGGGATTGACCTTCAGGCCAATTGGCTGTGAGAATCAGCTGTGTCTGCAGTGGGAGAACTTCTGTGCTGGAGACACCCCTCCGGGGCAAGACTTGCTTCAATGGGGCTTTGGTGCTCACTGAGTCTGCCCCCTGAGTGTGTCCTTTATGGATCTGAGGAGCTGAAATCTGGATGGTCCCACTCTCACCACCGGGCACACTTGCTCCTGGATCTCTAAGGAGGTGCTAATCTAGCCTTTGCCTGAGGCTACCCAGCAGGAGCCAGCTGTGACACAATGCAAGTTGCCCTGGGGCCTTGGCCCAGCTGCAGTTTGTTAGGTAATTATCAGATTGCAAAGGGCCAGGCCTTTCATATGCAAGTCTCCGCATGGCTTGGGCGGGGCGGGTCCCAGGGGATCAACAGGGCGAAGCGAGCAGTTATGGCTGCTCTCAGTCCTGCCCTCAGAAGCGCTGCTTCTCAGTGTCCCGGCAATTGCTGCAAGCACCTCCGAGAGAAAGCTGCCCTCGAGTTCCGACTGATGCCAGACAGTCCAGTTTCTCCCGTATGAGTCTGGGTCCCCAGAGACTCGCCCGGAACTGGAGCTCAGAGCTTGAAACTCCCTCCCGATTGAAAAAGACAACCGTGTCCTCAGCCGCCAGCCCTCTCCGCATGCGCCTCTGTACCTATGTATTTTACTTCCGCACTGCACCTCCTCTGAGTCTCGGTATGCTTTTCTCTTTTCTTCTAGTTGTAGAATTTCCACTCAGCCAGCCTTCCTGTGGTTCTGGATGATGTCCATTTTGTCTTTTAGTTGTATTTTTGAAGTGGTTGTGCGAGGCAGCAATCTCCAGTGTTTACCTATCGATCCTTATTCTTACGAGCAAACCCTCTATGCTGATAATTCCCACCATTCTCTATTCCTCAAATATGGTTGCTGTTTTGTTTGGGAAATATTGAGAAGTTGGGAAAAGATACTCCACTTTATTTCCACCCTCAATTAAAACAAGCAAGCCTCATGTCCAGGATCTACTCAGGATTAACTCTGCCTGGCCATAACTTCAAACTGTTCACAAAGCAATTTTATCTGTTGACCATGCTACTAAGGAATTCATGTAATCCAAAAAAGGACAATGTGTGTCTGGTGTGAAAAATCTGTCTACAAAAACTCTGTGAGAGTCAATAGGTAGAAATGCTTTATAAAACCGAATAAATCTGAAGCATTTTTGTTTTTATCATTATCATTATACATACACTTAGCCTAAAGAATCAAGAAATTCAACAAGTTTTGTTAAGAAAAAGAGCAAAACCCAGACCTCCTTACCCACTCTTCAGAGACAACCACTTTCAATTTTATAGCTGATCATTTTGATGTTTACTGTCATGCCTCTAAACCATATGCTTAATTGTTATTTCTTGATTTTTTTTCTGTTTTGTAAACTAGATGGGGAACTAACTCTCTTGGCTCTTCCTTCACTCACCACACAGGTATTCCCCCTTCCCTTCTGTCCATCCTCCTCTGGCCCCCACCTTCCAAAAATTGTTCTATCAAGTTTTTGGTTAGACCAATATGAAGGGTTTACATGATATGACTATGTAAATACTATTCACCCCTGAGACAAGTAGTATACCATGATTTTTTTAAAAATTCTGAACCTGTCTTTATTTTCCCTGGAGTTAATAACTTCAAGCAGTTTAGTTTTTTATTGCTGATCACTAACTCAGCCTGAAGCTCTTTGACAGTAGTCTGAATCTCCTTTCAAGTCGTTCTGACCCATTAAATATCCCATTGTTTTTACCTTTCAAAAAAGGCTCTCATGGTCCTTGTGATCCACTGTGAGTTGATTTGTCCTCGTGCCTGGTGACAGCTGTCATCGTGAACCCTCCCTTCACCATCATCCTTTCCTCTCCTGTTTCTTGCGCTGTAAGTCATTTTCATTTTTGGTTATCCTTTTGTTTTAACAGAGCACATTTTCCAGTAAGGTCCTAAGAAATAGGGCCCAGGGGCGGGAAAACTTTTTGACTCGAGGGCCACAATGGGTTCTTAAACTGGACCGGAGGGCCAGAACAAAAGCATGGATGGAGTGTTTGTGTGAACTAATATAAATTCAAAGTAAACATCACTACATAAAAGGGTACGGTCTTTTTTTTTTTTTTTTTTTAGTTTTATTCATTTCATTTTATTCATTAGTTTGCCCACGGCTGAAATAGGCAAAGGCGTTTTGTTTGGGTTATGTTTTTGAGTCTTTGCATGTCTGAAAATATCTTTATCCCCTTCTTGTACTTGATTTGACAGTAAGATTGGAGTATTTACAATGTACTCAACACTCTGCTGTGCTTCACTGGATAATCTCCTTTAACGTATGTGAAATTTTTAGTCCAGTGCCTGACACCTGGCACATGTTCAATAAACGTAGCTATTAGTCTCGTGTAAGTTTCCTCATCCCAGCCAGGCTTTGCTCCGCCTGTGACACTCCCCCCCCCCCACCCCCCGACACACACACCATCACTCCACAAGCCTCTGCTTGAACCGCGCAGTCAGAATCCCAGCTCTGAGGTCAGACTCCATGCATTCAAATCTGCCACTTTCTAGTTGTCGGGCCTTGGACAGATATATTCAGTTCTTCCTGTGAAATGAGGATAATAGTGAAATGAGGTCATGGGTCTAAAATCCTAGTTGGGGCTAAAATGAGTTAATTCATGTAAAGCTCTTAGAATAGTGCCAGAGACATTGTAAATCCTTAGTAAGTCATAGCCATTATTTTTAAAAATATATTTTTATTGATTTCAGAAAGGAAGGGAGATGGGGAGAGAGATAGAAATATCAATGATGACAGAGAATCACTGATTGGCTGCCTCCTGCACGCCCCACAATGGGGATCGAGCCCGAAACTCATGCTTGTGCTCTGACCAGGAATCGAACTATGATCTCCTGGTTCATAGGTCGACACTCAACCACTGAGCCATGCCAGCCGGGCACCATTATTTTTATTACTAAAAATGTGTTATCTCCTTGAATTAAAAAACACCTCACTTTGAGCTAAAATCTGTCTCTCTTGGCATCTACCAAATGGTCTTACTTTGCCCTCTGGAGTGGCACAAGAAAAATCTGATTCTCCTTCCACAAATTAGTACTTGAAATACCTTTTATTTATTTTTCCTTCAGAATAAAGACCTTGTTTTCTGTTAGGTTTGATTGAGCAATTAAATCCTTACCCCTTCCCCAGGAACTGGCTTTTCAGGCCATTTCACTATGGACATTCCCTTTGCTGAGACCACATTCCATTATCTCCCCTCTGGATATGCACAAAGAATTCTCCGCCCAGAAAAAGCCCGCCAAAAGTCCTCTAAAAGCCAGCTGGAGCCATCCAGGCTCAGCCACCTGGTGTGCGGATGATAGAATAAATTCTTAATTCCTCACCATTCTGGCTTCATGCATTCCTCCTCCGAAAACCTAACAGTTTCTTCAAGTATTTTTCGTAGACACGGTTTTGAGCCCCCTCACCATCCTCACTGCCTTCCAGCAGGGTGACTCAGTTTGTGAATCCTACAGTGGGAACAACACCCTCCAGGCATTGTCTGATGAGCTTGGAGTGCTATCGCACTCCCCTCTTATGAATATTGCATATTTGGTTAAGCTATGATAAATTTCGACTTTCTAATATCATAGTCAAACTCATTCCTAAATGCATTATGTTCATATCTGTTAAATTTTAGCTCTTTTGCCCTGGCCGGTAGCTCAATTGGTTAGAGTGTCATCCTAATATGCCAAGGTTGTAGGTTTGATCCCCTGTCAGAGTACATACAAGAATCAACCAATTAATGCATACATAAGTGGAACAACAAATTGATGTCTCTCTCAAAATCAATTTTAAAAAATAAAATTTTTTTTATCTCTCTTATTTTGCCTCATTATTTTAGCTTTCTTAATCTGTTTGGACTCCTGGACTGCCATCCCATATATTATAATTCCTTCTAATTTCATGTCATTTCCAAGTCTGATGGACAGGCTGTCAAAATCATTCAAAGAGAAAAGATCTTGGTAATCTACCTGCAAGATATATCAGTTCAATTGGCACTTCAGGGTAGTTGTTACCATCAATTATTTACTATTTACTGCCTTTATGAATTTTATTCAAAATTACCCCTCCAGTGGGGTTTTTTGAGGAACTTCAAATATTCTCATCTGAAATAAACAAAAGAAAAGTAAATTAAGTGATTTAGTAGTTAAAAATTAAGCACCTTATTAATTAAAGAGTGACTGTTATGGTGAAAAGAAAGTTAATGAACATTGAGAAGAGAAGATATTTATAATCTACTCTTCAAGCTAGGGTGAGGGTTAGTAAAAAATACACTGATAGCTACAAGCTTCCTCTGAATTCTTAGTTTAAAACTCTTATTCCTCCATTATTTGCCCAAACTATGAAAAAGAGGAAAGCATACTCACCACAGTTTTTCTTCTTTATCTATAATATGAAGGAACTAATCAACCCATAAATAAGCTTAAGGCAGGAAGAAGGAATGAGAGAGAGATACCATGAGTCCAATTATAAGCAAACTCAGTGGATGACCTCTGAATAGTTGAACATTGACTTACATTGGGAGGGGACAATATACTAGTATATACTGAAAAGATAATGGGCTTTAGAACTGAAATAATTGAGATATGATCTCTGATTCTGCTACTTGAGTTAACTTGTTTGGAGTCTCATTTTTCTTACCAATAAAAATAGATTCCACAATGCCTACACACCAAGTTTGTGTGCACTAAATATGGCATGAGTGAAGGTACCTGAAATCTTAGCACAAGGCCTTGTTCATGGTGGACAGTGGGAGCTTCTTTAGTCACCAGGATCAGGTATCCTTTATGCGTTAGAATCAGTCCTGTCTTCTAGAGAAGGGCCTGGAGATTCTCTAGGACTTCTCAGCAAGACTAAACTTGAAAGAGAACAAAGAATAATGTAGAACTTATGGCTGACTTTACTTATCTGCTTATATAAAAACCCTGGGTCTAACATCATGTCCAGAAGCATGACCAAGCGGAAGGAAGTCAGTCCTGCAAGGGTTGTCTTGGAAATGGCTGTGCCCTCCCCCAGCTGTTTCCTGGAGGGTGAGGTTTCCGGCAGGAACCCACCCTCAGGGCAAGGTTTCAGTCAGGAACCGGCCCTCGGAGCAGAGCGTATAAGTACTGAGTCCAGCTTTCAAACCAGACCCTGACAGTAGGGAGAAGGCAGCCCCATTCCTCACAGAATCTGCTGTTGGATAGCTTGCTATCAGTGGCCTGCCTGCCAGGAACCCCATTCACCTGCACCCTGGACCCTGACAGGAGGGAGGAGGGAGGAGGGAGCAGGGAGCCCCAGTCCTCACGGAATCCACAGGTGGCCAGCTTGCTGTCAGGGTCCTGCCAGCTAGGAATCCTATTCACCTGCATATCTGTATAAAGTTTTAATACATTATATTAGAGGTCGTGGTGGTATAGTTTTACCCACAGCGTCTATAGGAATTGCTGCAAATTTACTTCTTGGTGGAAGCACCTTTCATTCCCAATATAAATTACCGATTCCATTAAATGAAACTTCAATTTCTAGACTCAATATAAAGAGTGAAGTTGCTAAAACTATTAAAAAGGCCCAACCTCTCATTATTGATGAATGCACCATGGCATCCAGTCATGCTATAAACGCCATAGACAGATTACTAAGAGAAATTTGAATGTTGTATTTGGTGGGAAAGTTCTCCTTCTTGGAGGGGATTTTCGACCATGTCTCAGTATTGTACCGCATGCTATGGGATCGGCCATAGTACAAACGAGTTTAAAGTACTGCAATGTTTGGGGATGTTTCAGAAAGTTGTCTCTTATAACAAATATGAGATCAGAAGATTCTGCTTATAGTGGATGGTTAGTAAAACTTGGAGATGGCAAACTTGATAGCAGTTTTCATTTAAGAATGGATATTATTGAAATCCCCTGTGAAATGATTTGTGATGGATCTATTATTGAAACTACCTTTGGAAATACTATATCTATAGATAATATTAAAAATATATCTAAACGTGCAATTCTTTGTCCAAAAAATGAGCATGTTCAAAAATTAAATGAAGAAATTTTGGATATACTCGATGGAGATTTTCACACATATTTGAGTGATGAGTCTATTGATTCCACAGATGATGCTGAAAAGGAAAATTTTCCCATCGAATTTCTTAATAGTATTACTCCTTTGGGAATGCCGTGTCACAAATTAAAATTGAAAGTTGGTGCAATCATCATGCTATTAAGAAATCTCAATAGTAAATGGGGTCTTTGTAATAGTACCAGATTTATTATCAAAAGATTATGACCTAACATTATCGAAGCTGAAGTATTAACAGGATCTGCAAAGGGAGAGGTTGTTCTGATTCCAAGAATTAATTTTTCCCCATCTGACACTGGTCTCCCATTTAAATTGATTCGATGACGGTTTCCTGTGATGCCAGAATTTGTGATGACTATTAATAAATCACATGGTCAGTTATATGTTGCTTTCTCTTGAGTTTGAAGAGCATGTGACGTTACAGTTAAAGTTCTAAATACTTTATCACAAGGGAAATTAGTCAAGCATTCTGAAAGTGTTTTCACTCTTAATGTGGTGTACAGGGAGATATTAGAATAAGTTTAATCACTTTATCAATCATTGTTTGCATCACTGTTGTGCACTGTTATATCATTTTTTTTTGTTTTCATATCATGTTTTTGATGTTTTTATATCATGCCTCTGTTGTTGTTATATCCTTTTGTTACTGTTTATTTATTAATAAATTTATATATTATTTTCATATACATTTTACTAATTTCCTTTCATCTCTCACACTTCTATTATAGAGAAAGAGCAAATAGCAATATTAAAATATCTCTGCCAACTGATTCCCTTTTAATGTGCACGAATTTCGTGCACCGGGCTACTCGTTTAGTTATAATTGCTCTAGGTTAGTATACTAAAACATAGAATTAAGAAAATCCTCTTCCTCATGTACATATCTTACCTAGAAATCTTACTCTAATCCTCTTCTCCCATTATGCACTCTAACCAGACGCCAACCCTGGCCTCCAAGAGAGATTATTTCACTATTATCTCCAAGTAACTGTAAGGGGTGTCTGACCAGCGCCTCCCCCAAAGCATCGCTGCTGCAAGAACATTTCATTAGAGTTCTAGTGGAGGGAAGAGAGGTGGTTGGGAACAGGTCTGTCTGTCCCCTTGCCCAGTCGGGTTCTGTGGGTGCCGGGTATTAACTAACATCCTGCTGAACAGCCCTCTGTGGGGCCACAAGTCACCGAGAGCCATCTCAGTGTAAGTGCGGGAAACACCACTGACCTGCATTTAGGGGGCAAAACACCACTGACCTTTATTAAGGGGCAAACTTTTAAAAGCATCTATTTTGTCAATGACAAATAGAGAATGTTCAGTCATCTGTTTGGTAAATTGCTGAAGTATTTTGTCCACTGGGTGGCACTGTTGCACTTGAAAAATAAACATGGTCTTGCACTTTTTAAAAGAAGGTTAAATTCTTTAGTCTTGGAATGGCATATTTCTTTCTTTTCCTCCAACAGAAGACATCATCAGATGTCTAATCTCAAAATAAACTCCTTCAAAGGACAGAAGGGATCTGTGTACAGAATTCAGGACTTGGCCAGAAGATCTGGAAGCATCCAAAGCCTGCTGAGGAGTGAGACCTTTCAAAGCCCAGTCTCGCAGAGAAATCTTCGTTGTTCTGTTAGCCTGTTCATTTGGGGGCAAGAGGTCCTTTTGACAAGTTCTTGAATTCTTTATGGTCTGTACCCTGTTTCCTACCCAAAACCAGCTTTTTTCTGGGGATGGGAGGTAGTCAGAACACCTCTCCAATATTTTCCTCTTTCACATTCCAACCCCTTTTGTGACCCAAGTCCTCAAAACATAAAGTATAATCATTATTTTAATTTAAAAATTATATCACTAAACATTACTCTATTCAAGGAATTGCAACAGTAAGTCGAAATTTTTTCTTTGTTTCTCTTTCCTTGTTGTGTTTATTAACAAAATAAAAACAAAAATCCCATCAGTATATTGCTTTTGAGTCCTTGAATGTTTCCCTATCCCTGAAGTTATATTGAAATAGAACAGATGGAAGCACAGTAGGATATGACACACATGCTGCACAGACACAGAGAGCAGAGTCAGAGGCTATTAGTACTTTCCAAACACATGAGAGAGGGAGGGAGGGAGGAAGGAAGGGAGAGAGGAAGGAAGGAAGGAAGGAAGGAAGGAAGGAAGGAAGGAAGGAAGGAAGGAAGGAAGGAAGGAAGCAGTGACAATTCTTTTTTGTTGTTGTTAATCCTCACCTGAGGATATTTTTCCATTGATTTTTAGAGAGAGTGGAAGGGAGATGTAGAGACACAGAGAGAGAAACATCCATGTGAGAGAGACGCATTGATTGGTTGCCTCCCTCACGCCTGGGTCAGGGCCTGGGATTGAGCCTGTAACCAATGTGCATGCCCTTCACCAGAATCAAACCTGGGACCCTTCAATCCACAGGCCAACACTCTATCCATGGAGCCAAACCGGCTATGGGAGTAGTGACAATTCTTGATATGTGCTAACACCATGTGGCTCATTAAACTGTTTTGAGGAGAAAATTAAGCTCTTGGACAAGAAGCCACTCTCTCTATGTCACTTTAATAGTCTTTTAGGTTAAGGACTCCACTACCTCCCATGTGAGGTTTCAGTGTAAATGAAGAGAAACGGGAGAGCAACTTTAGAACTTCTATCAACATTACTTTCCAGTTGCAGAAGACTGAGGAAATAAGAAAAAGTTTAAAGAGGTTCTCCATAACTGCTCTTTCATTTGCCAATTTCTTTCTACCCTAAGAGTGATTAAAATTAATGTACAGTGGGGCCTTGACTTACGAGTGTCCCGACTAACGAGTTTTTCAAGATATGAGCCGTCTCTCGGCCGATTTTTTGCTTTGAGTTGCGAGCTAAAATTCGGGTTACGAGCCAGCTTCAGATACCCCACCGCTAGTTGGCGCAGCGAACGTCACAGTGAATGCCACATCAGCCCAGCATCACGTGTCTCACTCGTTCACTATTGATTTGACATACGAGTAATTTGAGTTATGAGCTCCGTCAGGGAACGAAATAAACTCGTAAGTCAAGGCCCCACTGTATTAAGTTAGAATTTTTAAATATGTTTTTATTGTTTTCAGAAAAGAAAGGAGAGGGAGACAGAGATAGAAACATGAATGCTGAGAGAGAGAGGAAACACTGATCAGCTGCCTCCTGCATACCCGCTATTTGGGATCAAGCCCGCAACCCAGGCATGTGCCCTGACTGGGAATCGAACCGTGACCTCCTGTTTTATGGGTCAGCGCTTAACCACTGAGCCACATCGGCTGGGCTAAGTTGGCATTATTGAAATAAGTTTTGTTTTTACTAGTTCTATAATTTTTACATAGTTTTAATTAAATAATATAACTTAAAGTCAGTATTCTTAGGTGAGTACTCTAAAGCACTATACTTGAATACTTTACAGTCAGATTTGAGCTAAGTCTCAGCTTTATCTCTGACTAGCTGTGTTATCTTAGACACATTATTTAACACAGCTTCAAAAACTACATGAAGCAAAAGCTGACAGAAGAATTATAAAGAGATACAGATAAATCTATTAAGATAGTTGAAAATTTCAACCCACATCCCACAGTAACAAATAAAATAAGAGGACAAAAAATGACTGTCTAGATCTAGAAGATTTGTACAACATCACTGATCAACTTGACCTATTCATCATATATAGAGCCCCATCCCCAAACTACTGCAGAATACAGATTCTCTCAAGTACATAGCACATTTACGAAAAAAGACTAGATGCAGGGCCATAAAGCAAGTATTCACAAATTGTAAAGTATTGACTTTGTAATCCAAAATATTTTTGACTACAATGAAATTAAACCAACAATAACAGAAAGGTGATTTTAAAATTCCTAAGTTTTTGGAAATTGAGCGAAGTACTTAAAAAAATCACAGATGAAAGAATAAAACAGTGGAAATCTTAACATATTTTGAATTGAATATAACAAAAATATAACAAAATTTGTGGGTTACAGCTAAAATAGTGCCTAAAGAGAAAATAGCTTCAAGTCAAGTGGAATGTTAAAATAAAAAAAGGTTGGAAGTCAATATTCAAGTCTCCATATCACTATCCTATTCAGAAAACAGCAAATTGAACCCAAAAATGTAGAAGAAAAATAAAAAAGTTAAGAGCAAAAGTCAATGAATTGGAAAATGGACACAAAATTGAAAAAATTAACAAAACCAAATGTTGATTCTTTGTAAAGATAAATAAAATTGATAAATTCCTAGCAAGTCCAATAACTAAAATGAGAAAAGCAAAAATTATTGATAGCAAAAAGCGGGTATTGCTATAAATCACATTGTCACATTTTATAGACATGAAAATGAAATAAAACATTAGGAATAATCGCATGTCAAGAAGATGTGACGTCAGATCAAAATAACAAATTAAAAACTAAAACCGACACAAAAAGAATTCAAAATATGAACAGGCTTAAATATGTAAGAAAAACCAAAACTCAAATTTTAACGCTCTTCCCACCCTGCACAGAGAGAAGAATGTAAGTGAAGGCACTGTTGAGACAGCTGTTTAGACCGGCAGGCAGGCAAAGTAAGACAGGTCTGATAACAGGCATGAGATTTCAGTCTTTTGAACTTTGGGGTTATCTTTCATAGTAAGAATGCAGCAGAATAACCCAAATCCTGGGAGAACAGAGCAAAGCCAGGCTAGCAGCTAAGCTAACACTTGAGCTACTGAATTAGAGTTCCTTCAATTCCTCGTAACAAAGGATGACATTGGGCCCTGGTCCTGGTGTGGGACTAGGTTTTCTATGGGGAGTAAATTAGCTCTACCCATATGATGAAGTTAACATCAAATGGGAAGAATCCACACTTTATGGTGCGTTTAGGGAGTTTCCAGCTCTACAAACAACCTTTTATGTTTCCTTTTTGACAATTTCAGCAGACAGGCAATGAGGTCTAGGAGCTTCATGCATCTCGGTGAACGTAATGAATGTCCCCCTCACGAGGCAGGATCCTTGTGAAAGGCTCTTACCCTTTGTGTACTTTTCAGTCTGTATGCAGATCATAAACTATTTGCTTAAGAAGTCGCACTACTTTTGATGATCATTCATTTCAGACCCATTCTTTCTTTCTGCCCTTGGATTTGACAGTTCCAGACTACTTTTGTTTCCTAGGCCTTGGTTCCTGATTATTTCCACACCCATAAAATACAGGTCATCACCCCTAACCCTACTTCTCTTCTAACCGCATCTCACTAACTCCCAACCCAGCCCAAAGCTTCAAACCCAGTTTTTTTGTCTAAGAAGGGATTTGGGGAATTTCAATTCTGCTTAACTTTTCCTTTTTAAAAGAGTTTCTGCATCTTGCTAGGTCATTTACTACCTTCCCAGGTCTGGGTCTATAGTAAGTTATTTTTTGTTTTCCTCCTAAAACTATTAAATAGCAGATTATGTAATGAAAAGAACACTGTACTCTGGGTTGTCTTTCTCTTTTCCTTCACAGGTATGTGTACGACACAAAACTTTTTGGATCTCAGTTTTATAATCAGTCACTTAGAAAAAAATAGTATCTAATTCACACAGATGTTATGCATCTATCAACAAGTGAATCTAAGAATCAAGTGAATAAATAATCTGATGAACAGAATGAACTGGTGATTATAATAGAATCAGGGGCATAGAAAGGGAATGGACTGACTATTCTTGGGGGGGAAAGGGGTGTGGGAGATTCGGGAAGAGACTGGACAAAAATCGTGCACCTATGGATGAGGACAGTGGGTGGGGAGTGAGGGCGGAGGGTGGGGCGGGAACTGGGAGGAGGGGAGTTATGGGGGGGGGAAAAGAGGAACAAATGTAATAATCTGAACAATAAAGATTTAATTAAATAAAAAAAAATAAAAAAAAAGAAAGAAAAAAAAATAATAATTCACACAGATGTTAACTTTTAAATTGTGTGTTTCCTATTCTCTGAGTGGAGGGGAATCTGGCTAAGGTGCTTTTTGGGTGATCGTTGTAGAACAAGCATGTCAAACTCGCGGCCCACAAGTATTTTTACAGCCCAGCCAATGTAATGGTATGTAAGAAACGTTTTAATAAAAATTTCATAACTTAATTTTTACAATATCCTGTTATACATCATCAACACTAATAAAAGAGAAAAATGGTAATTGGCGTACGACGATACCCTTTTCATTGGCTAATCAGGGCTATATGCAAATTAACTGCCAACTAAGATTGGCAGTTAACTGCCAACTAAGATTGGCAGTTAACTGCCAACAAGATGGCGGTTAATTTGCATATGTAGGCACAATGCAGGGAGGCAAAGGGAAAGCAGGAAGAAGCCCCCTGCCACTGACAGTGATCGGAAACCCAGGAGGGAGCTAAGAGCTGGGGGGCAGGGCAAAGGCGCCTTTGCCCTGCCCCCCAGCCATGATCGGAGAATCAGGTGCCTTTTCCTCCCTGGCCAGTGATAGCAGGAAGTAGGGGTGGAGCCAGCGATGGGAGCTGGGCACGGTCGAAGCTGGCAGTCCCAGGAGCTAGGGGTCCCTTGCCTGGGCCTAAAGCGAAGCCCACGATCACGGGGCCACTGCCACTGCGGGTCCCCGATGCCCGGGCCGGACGCCTCAGCCAGAGGCATCAGGCCTGGGCAAGGGGCCGATCCTGTGATTGGAGGGTGATGGGGGTCAATGCCTGAGGGCTCCCAGTATGTGAGAGGGGGCAGGCTGGGCTGAGGGACACTCCCCCCCGCCCCACACCCAGTGCACGAATTTCGTGCACTGGGCCCCTAGTTATTAATAATGAACTACAACAAAAGCGTTCACTGATGACTGAGTACTATAATCATGTTGCATTCATTTTCCTTACGTGCCTTACACGCAGGTGCACCATTTCTCTCCACTAATATTAGAAGCGAATATTTTAGCAGGCAATTGCCATGTCATTAGTCTTGGACAGACGTGTTTGGTGTGCACAACAGGAAATATTTCGCTTTTGGAGAACTGGAAAACTAGGTTTATTTGTGTTACACTTATAATTTGTGCAGTTATTCAGTGTCTGGTAAGTTAATGTTCAAGAAAAATATTAATTTTTATTAAAATGTTTTATTATTTTATGTTAATGATTACTCATTTATTTCAGCCCTTTGTATTCAGCATGTCTCTATCAAAATAAACCTACCTTTCTATGAAAATTGAAGCTTTTGATTTTTTGCAGTCCACATAAACCTTGTTTATTTGGTCCATGTTAGCCTTTGAGTTTGACATGCTTGTTGTAGAAAGTAGTACAGCAGAATAGCTAAGAACAAAGAGAGCTGCACTGCCCAATACAGTGGCCACAATCCACATGGGGATGTAGAGCACTTGGAATGAAGCTACAGTTGAATACAACTGAAGTACAATTGGGATATCATTTAAATTGGAATCAATGTAATAAGCCAATGAGATTTATCATGTTAACAGAGTAAGAAACAAAAATTGTCTGATAATCCCTCAATATCTACACTAATAAAAGAGAAACATGCAAATTGTGTCACTCCGCTACGCCCACCAGCCAATTAGAGCAACTATGCAAATTAACCCAACAAAGATGGAGGTTAATTTGCATACACAGGCATGGAGTGAAACTGAAGGCTCTGGCCAGAGTGAAGATGACTGAAGACTGAAGAGGCGGAGAAGCCAAGCCTCGCTGTGGCCGGACCAAAGGCCTGGGTCCCAGGTGCCAGAGGAAAACCGGTGCCAGCAGCCAGGGGAAGGAAGGCCTACTGTGCAAATCTTCGTGCAATGGGCTTCTAGTGTAAAAAATAATAAAATAAAAATCCAACCATAACCGGTTTGGCTGAGTGGATAGAGTGTCGGCCTGCGGACTGAAAGGGCCCAGGTTCGATTCCGGTCAAGGGCATGTACCTTGGTTGCGGGCACATCCCAGTGGGAAGTGTGCAGGAGGCAGCTGATCAATGTTTCTCTCTCATTGATGTTTCTAACTCTCTATCCCTCTCCCTTCCTCTCTGTAAAAAATCAATAAAAAATATATTTTTTTAAAAATCCAGCATCCATTTCAGATTAAAACGGAACTCTCAGAAATTAGGAATAAAATAAAAATTTCTTAACCAGATAAAGAGCACCTACATAAAATATACAGCTAATATGCTTACTGGTGAATGGTTGAATGTTTTTTCCCAAGTACAGGAACAAGGCAAGGGTATCTACTATCACCAATTTTTTTCAACATTGGGTTCTAGGCAGTGCAATAAAGCAAGCAAAAAGAGAAATCCAAAAAATTACAATCAATATTCTTTAAAAAAATATATATTTCTTTATTGATTTCAGAGAAGAAGGAAGAAAGAGAGAGAGATAGAAACATCAATGATGAGAGAGAATCATGGATCAGCTGCCTCCTGCATGCCCCCTACTGGGGATTGTGCCCGCAACCCAGGTATGTGCCCTTGGCCAGAATCGAACCTGGGACCCTTCAGTCCGCAGGCCGACACTCTATCCACTGAGCCAAACTGGCTAGGGCTCAAATCAATATTCTTTATGATTTTCTCCAGCATATCTTGAAGTATTTGTCTATTTTCATTAACTTTTTTCTTAAAACACATACTTCCCATCGACTTCTGGAAGTAGAGAATGTTAGAATATAATACTCATTTTTAAAAAGAATCTTAATGACGAAGTCATTTAAATATTATACGTTATTTTAAAATTAACTAGAAAATAGATTTTTTTGAGAAAATTTCAATATTTAAGAAATCAAATTTTCATGGCAATGATGTTCATATTTTTTATTAGTTTATTCTTGTACCTCACAATGAATATCATTATTTTGATTTGTAATAGCATATCAACAGCAAAAAGATTTATGGATAAATGTTCCAAATAAGCAAAATGGGTTAAAAAAAAATTAAGCTACCATTATGATTTTCAAATTAATCAGGTATCCAGAACATAAGTATCACAGAAAGAGGGTTAAATGCAATAAATAAATTCACCAAGTTTATTTTACAGTGTTTAACTATAGTCATAGAGAAAAATGGCCAGAAAAAAAGTCATAATAAGTTAGAGCTTAGCAACTTACTTAAAATATACCAAAAATACTATTGGTTAGTAATAATGCATACATAGACTTCTAATTGAACAAAAGGAAAGGGGCTGCCCAGAAAAAATACAGGGAATAAAACCCATTGCTGTTGGAATTCGAAGTGTTTAAAATAAATAGAATTCTTACTAGCACTCCAGAGATAATACTCTAATGCTAATTCCCACCCCACCCCCACAGTCAGGGAGAAGAAAAAATAATACAAGAAGTAAGCTCAGGTATTTCACATGTAGATTTAAAAAATTAAAAACCCAAGTTAAATTCTTTTTCTTTTTTTCCTTGCTCAAATGCAGTTCCCGCTACCACAAATTATGCAGTTGAGTTTCCCACATTTGGGGAAATTACAGGGGTGAGCACATCCGAATGCAATGGATAAGCCTCGTCCTGGGAAAACCACCTTTGTGACCATGGCGACTCCCCTGCCAGGTAAGTATGATGAAGTTCTAAGATATGACATGGCATGAAATAGTGATGAGTCGTCAAGTGTACTGTTTCATTCAGGTAAAAGTGAACAAGTAAGTTTAGGCAATGCAGATAGTGTGAAAACAAAAGGTAAATGGTGTTTTATGGTTTTGTTCCATTTGTGAAAATTCATTGAACTGTGTAGTTATGACACGATCTATATTTTTTCTGTATCTATATTCTTCTTCAAGAAAAATTGTTTCTGAATTAATCATATATACTATCTGTTCTTTCATTAACATTAAAATGCTTATTAAATATCCACCTGTATGCTCTGCCAAATACTAAAGGAGGTAGGAGACACGTAGTCCCAGTCTTCCTGTACTTTTCTTTCTCAGATGGATAACGTATGTGAAGACAGACACGTAACAGACTAAGACACTCAATGAGCTGACCACTGATTGACACAAGTGCTCCCTGTCTTTGCATATCATAAAACCACAGCTCGGTTCTAGCACCTTTTCCTTATATCATCTGCTTATCCTTTGTCCTTGAATCATTGTCCATGTATCATTTAGAAGTAGTATCTGTCTGGATTCATAATTCCCTTTCCAAATCCATCAAATGAACACTAGCTTATAAATCTTATACACTGCACTTTGTACCCTTTCTTATTTCTTTAAGCCAATGTTTCTAAAACTTCAGTCTTTCACGTACTGTCTTCACAACTTTTGCAATATCATCATCATACCAACTGTCTTAAAAATAAATTTAGGTTGACCCATATTCTTTTTTTATTGTGATACCTACTTAACTTAGTCCTAAGCATTAATATCCATGGAATTGTAGATTTGTGTTTTTTTTTGAAAAGGTGTGTCTGCGTGTTCTCAACTGAAGTAATTATGTGAACCCTGGTGGTATGCTAACTGCACTTGAATATCCACTGTGTTAATCGAGTTAGCTTTCCTATCACCTAGTAAGAATGATAAACGTACCAACATAGATTCCTGCCCTGCAGAACATAAGCTGCTAAGCTGCTTTATCTTCTGTCTCAGAGGTATCCTTATTTTTTGTAATCCCTTATAAGTGGACACATTCCAAGATACTTATAACGAAGAGTATTTAAGGAAGTCTTCTGAATTTCTTAATTTAACCTGCTCATGTTTCAGATGCAGCCGTGGGCAAACTACGGCCCGCGGGCCATCCGGCCTGTTTGAAATGAAAAAAACTAAAAAAAAAAAAAAAAAAAAAAAAAAAGACCGGCTGCTGGGGTCAAACCCCAGTGGGTCCAGGGGTCCCCAAAGGCGTAGACGGAGTCAGCGAAGAAGGAATGACATGGAGACAGCGTTCAGTTGATCAGCAGCCTAGCCAGGATCTCCAGCCAAGTTCTGGTCTGGATCTCCAGAGAGGTTCTGCTTAGGATCTCCAGCCAGGTTCTGTCCAGGTTCTCCAGGCAGGTCCAGTCACCAGGTTCTAGTCAGGCGCTCCTGCCAAACTACGCAGTCAGGTTCAGTCCAGGATCCCCTGCCATGCTCTCTCGCCAGGCTCCGCCTCCAGGCTCCGAGGACAGTCCCTGTCCAGGATCCTCCGGCATGCTCTCACCAGCGAAGTTCTTCTGTCTCTAGAGAACGTTCTGTGTAGGTTCTGTGCCTAGGCTCTGTCTCTATTGGTCCTGTCTTCCAAGCCCTGTGTCCTTAGTTCTGTGTTCTGAGTTCTGTCTCATGAGTTCTGTGTTCTAAGTTCTGTGTTCTGAGTTCTGTCTGTTTTTGTCTTGTTGCATCTGTATTTATACCAGTTGATTCTAATCCTGTCAATTTCTATTACAAAGGTTAGGGCGTTTCTTATCTCCATTCCAGGGAGTAAAGATTATGTAGCTTAAGCATGATTGTTTGTAGTTAAATTGATTAACTACCCGCCTGGCACTTAGTTAAGGAGTTTCATCCTCTCCCTAACTTCAGGGGAAAATCCCTACCTGGGGATTCAACCTTTCTAGGAGAGGTGACCTTGGTTAAAACACAGCGCCAAGAAGGTGAGCAAACATATTAAGAACCGTATGCTATATATGCCAGGTCCCTTGAAACAGCAAGGATGGACCGGCTCCCGGCAACCGGCCGAAACCGGTTTGGCTCAGTGGATAGAGCGTCGGCCTGCGGACTGAGGGGTCCCGGGTTCGATTCCAGTCAAGGGCATGTACCTGGGTTGCGGGCACATCCCCAGTGGGGGATGTGCTGGAGGCAGCTGATCGATGTTTCTCTCTCATCGATGTTTCTAACTCTCTATCTCTCTCCCTTCCTCTCTGTAAAAAATCAATAAAATATATTAAAAAAAAAAAAAAAAGACCGTACCCTTTTATGTAATGATGTTTACTTTGAATTTATATTAGTTCACACAAACACTCCATCCATGCTTTTGTTCCGGCCCTCCGGTCCAGTTTAAGAACCCATTGTGGCCCTCGAGTCAAAAAGTTTGCCCACCCCTGGATTAGAATATCTCTTTTAGCAAATTTATCTCTGGGTTTTTCTTTGTTTAAAGTTTTTCAGATTGGTTTAGTAATTGAACTTAACTTTGATAATAGTGATGCAAGTACATTACGGTCTCTTCATTTTTATCATGCGGAAAATTGTGTCAAACATAGCATTTGTGGAGTTTAAATAATAAGTAAAGGAAAGAATTGGACCTGGAGAATAAATAAGGTTTACTTAACAATTGTCTACTGGGTATTTTAGTAGTAGTCTGCCTTTTTTCTAGGTGCTGAACATGCATCAATAAAAATAAAAAGAAATAGCCCTAGCTGGTTTGGCTCAGTGGATAGAGCATCAGTTTGTGGACTCAAGGGTCCCCCCGGATTTGATTCCGGTCAAGGGCACATGCCATGGTCTCTGAAACCTACATGTATATCTTCATGTCTTCAGGTTAGGCATTGGTTTCTTGATATGACCCCAGAACACAGCAACAAAAAGAAAATATCTAAATTGGACTTTATAAAAATGAAAACCTTTTTGCTTTAAAGAAAATTATCCAGAAAATGAAAAGATAATATATAGAATTAGAGAGAAAATATTTGCAAATACCTATTAAATAAGGGACTTGTATTCAGAATGATTAAAGAACTCTTACAATTCAACAATAAAAACACAAGCAACTCATTTTTAAAATGAGTACAGTATCTGAATAGAAATTCTCCAAAGATATGCAAATGCCAATAAACATTTAAAAGACGTTCAATATGCAAATTGAAACCACAATGAGATACCACTTCATACACTCGAATAACCTAAGTGAAAAAGACAGACAACTACAAGTGTTGATGAAAATACAGAGAAATTGGAGCCCTCATACATTGCTGGTGGGATGGTAAAATGGTGCTGTCTCTTTGGGAAACAATTTGGCAGTTCCTCAAAATGATTTAAACATAGAGTTACCATATAACCTACATTTCAAGACTTATACTAGTGCCTGGCTGGTGTGGCTCAGTGGTTGAGCATCAACCCATGAACCAGGAGGTCACTGTTCAATTCCTGGTCAGGGCCTATGCCTGAGTCATGGGCTCGATCCCCAGTGAAGGGCATGTAGGAGGTAGCTGATCAATGATTCTCTCTCAACACTGATGTTTCTATCTCTCACTCCCTCTCCCTTCCTCTCTGAAATCAATAAAAATATATCTTTTAAAAAAAGACTAGGCTAATGAAAGATCTTGTACAATGACCTATCATGAACATTATTTTCCTTGTTTATAAAGTAAAAATGGCACCTTTTTTGTTGATAATTTATCTCTTCAAATTCAAACAATAACAGCAAAACCCAATTATTTGGCTTTCCAAAGATATCTATAAGAAAATGAAAAGTCAAATCACAGGCTGAGAGAAAATATTTGTAAGATAGTACATAAATCTGATAATGGACTGTATAAAGAACTCTGACCACAGTATAAACAATCCAATTTAAAAAGGACAAAATATTTGCACAGACACTTCACAAAAGTAGATAACACACATATGTGTGTGGATATACATACGTACATATATTAAAAAGTCTAATCAGCAAGTGAAAAATGCTCAACATCACTAATCATGAAGGAAATGTATATATATATATATTTGTTGTTGTTGCTGTTGTTAATCCTCATCCTGTGGATATTTTTCCCCCATTGATATCTTTAGAGAGAGTGGAAGGGAGGGGAAGAGACAGAGAGAAACATCAGGCTTGATCCCCAGGAGACGAGTGCAGGATGCAGCCGAGTGATGTTGGCATTTCTCTCTCACTGAAGTTTCCTATCTCTCTCTCCCTCTTCCTTCCTCTCTCTATAAAAAAATCAGTAAAGTCCAGCTGACTTGACTCAGTGGTTGAGCATAGATCTATGAACCAGAAGGTCGCGGTTCAATTCCCGGTCAGGGCATATGCCCAGGTTGCAGGCTTGATCCTGGTGTGGGGTGGGCAGGCAGGGTTCAATGATTCTCTCACATTGATGTTTCTCTCTCTCTTTCTCCCTTTCTCTCTGAAATCAATAAAGGGATCAATATATATTTTAAAAATCAGTAAAAACATTTACAAAAAACAACAGATTGATGAGGGCTGGGTGAGAAAGGTGAAGGGATTAAGTACAAATTGATAGTTACAAAGTAGTCAAGGGAATGTAAAGGTATAGCTTTAGGAATTCAATCAGTAATCTGTCTATATATATAAAAGCCTAAGCGACCAAATGACCGAATGACCAAACGACTGGTCGCTATGACATGCACTGACCACCGGGGGAAGATGCTCAATGCAGGAGCTGCCCCCTGGTGGTCAGTGTGCTGACTGAGGGGCACCAGATGCAGGGCTCAGAGCTGGCAAGTGCCGGTGGGGCAGCATGAGCCTCTCCTGATCGGGACTGACTGGGTGTGTGCCCACTGCAGGCGCATTGGGGCCAGGATGAGCAGGAGGGCAGGCAGGAGCGGCAGGCGGTGTTGGACTGCTGGTTTTGGCCTGATCCCCGCAGGCCACACCGAGGGACCCCACCGGTGCATGAATCCGTGCACTGGGCCTCTAGTATTGTAATAACTATGTATGATGTCAGGTGAGTACTAGACTTAACTCATTTCGTAAGTTATATAAATGTCTAACCACTATGCTGTACACCTGAAACTGATATAATATTTAATGTCAACTGTAATTGAAAAAATTTTTTTTAAAGGATTGATGGTACCAAGTATAGTCATTGGAAATCTTGTACATTGCTTGTGAAGTGTAAAATGGTGCAGTCACTTGAGAAACAATATAAGAACTTTAAAAAAACTTAAGCATATATCTACTCAATGTCCCAACACTTGTATTTCTAGGTATTTACCCAAGAAGAATGGAAACATATGTCCACTGAAGGACTTGTACAGAATACAGGTTGGTGTAAAAGTAAGTTTACAGTTGTTTGTATGGGAAATAGTTAATAAATAAATACAATAACAAATAATAAATACAATAATTGATAAATAATAATACAAGAATAAACTGTGTTTTGCGTACTCACAACTGCAAACCTACTTTTGCCTACCCCTGTATTTATAGCAGATGTATATATAAGAACCCCAAATGGAAACAACCCAATTGACAATCATCAAATGTGAGATTTTCATACAATGAAAAATTAATTTGCAATAAAAATAAGTAAACTGATCCATTTAAAACCAAATAAATCTCAAAAACATTATATTGAGGGAAAGAGCCAACACAAAAGAATACACGCTGTATGATTTTATTTTTATGAATTCTTGAACAGATAAAACTCATCTGTGTTGATAGAAAACAAAGGGTACAGGAAAATTTTCTGGGATTATGTAAATATTATATATATAATATATAGATATACATATACATATCTATCTATCGTCTATCATCTATCTATTTTTTTAAATCCTCACCTGAGGATATTTTTCCATTGGTTTTTAGAGAGAGTGTAAGAGAGAGGGAAAGACAGAGAGAAATATTGATGTGAGAGAAACACATTGATTGGTTTGCCTCCTGCATGAGCCCTGACCAGGGCCAGGGCCAGGGAAGAGCCTGCAATCAAGGTACATGCCCTTGACTAGAATCAAACCCAGGACCCTTCGGTCCACAGACCCATGCTCTTATCTATCCGAAATCAATAAAGGGATCAATATATATTTTAAAAATCAGTAAAAACATTTACAAAAAACAACAGAGATTGATGAGGGCTGGGTGAGAAAGGTGAAGGGATTAAGTACAAATTGATAGTTACAAAATAGTCAAGGGAATGTAAAGGTATAGCTTTAGGAATTTAATCAGTAATCTGTCTATATATATAAAAGCCTAAGCGACCAAATGACCGAATGACCAAACGACTGGTTGCTATCACATGCACTGACCACCAGGGCTAAATGTTTTGTATTTTGAATGTGGAAGTGGTAGCTGAGTTATATATGTTCATTAAGATTCCTTGAACTGTATACTTAAAGTCTGTGCATTTTTTTCTAAGTGAAGTATTCCTCAATAAAGTTTATTTTTAAAAAATGATACTAGAAATGTACATGTGAGTTATTTTTCTACATATACATTTTTTAACTTGTCATATACATGTACATTTTGTACATATCCAAGATATACATGGTGTATACCTGGAAGTGGAAATCTTATAGTTTGAAAATTTTTAGTTTTACAAGAGATGTGAGATTAAGCTTCAGAATGGTTTTACCAACCTACACTTGTACTGGCAATGTATAAGAGTTCCTATTGATCCACATTCTCGCAGCACTTTGAATTTCTGATTTCTAGATTTTGCCAATCTACTGGATAAAAATGTTACCTTATTATGGCTTTAATTTAAAATTTTCTGATTAATAACAAGGTGAAACATTTTCCCCCCTTATTGACAATTTGGATTTTCTCTTCTCTAAAATTGCAGTTCAACTCTTCTGTTCATTTTTCTATCTTTTCTCACTGATATTGTAGAAGTTCCACATATTCTGGGTTCTAGATCTTTATTCATTACATGTGTTGAAAATATCTTCTTTCTGTGACTTGTCTTTTCACTCTTTTTTTTCTTTTTCTTTATTGATTAAGGTATTACATATGTGTCCTTATCCCCCCATTGCCCCTCCCACCCCCCACTCATGCCCTCACCTCCCTGTTGTCTGTGTCCATTGGTTAGGCTTATATGCATGCATACAAGTCCTTTGGTTGATCTCTCCCCTTACCCCCACCCTCCTCTACCTTCCCTCTGAGGTTTGACGGTCTGATCGATGCTTCTCTGTCTCTGGATCTGTTTTTGTTCATCAGTTTATGTTGTTCATTATCTTCCACAAATGAGTGAGATCATGTGATATTTATCTTTCTCTGACTGGCTTATTTCGCTTAGCATAATGCTCTCCAGTTCCATCCATGCTGTTGCAAACGGTAAGAATTCCTTCTTTTTTACCGCAGCATAGTATTCCATTGTGTAGATGTACCACCGTTTTTTAATCCACTCATCTGCTGATGGGCACTTAGACTGTTTCCAAATCTTAGCTATGGTGCATTGTGCCGCTATGAACATAGGGATGCATATATCCTTTCTGAGTGGTGTTTCTAGTTTCTTGGGATATATTCCTAGAGGTGGGATTACTGGGTCAAATGGGAGTTCCATTTTTAGTTTTTTGAGGAAACTCCATACTGTTCTCCACAGTGGCTGCACCAGTCTGCATTCCCAACAGCAGTGCAGAAGGGTTCCTTTTTCTCCGCATCCTCTCCAGCACTTGTTGTTTGTTGATTTGTTGATGATAGCCAATCTGACTGGTGTGAGATGGTACTGCATTGTTGTTTTGATTAAAATTCTTTTCACTCTTTTAATGGTGCCTTTTGAAAATATATTTTTAAAAAGATTTTTAATTGATTTTTAGAGAGAGAGGAAGGGAGAGGGAGAGAGAGAAACATTGATTGGTTGCCTCCTGAACATACACACACCCTGATTGGGGATCAAGCATGCAACCTGGGTATGTGCCCTTGGGGGAATCAAACCAGCAACCTTCCAGTGCACAGGAGGAAGCTCAACCAACTGACCCACACTGGCCAGGGCTGATGGTGTCTTTCGATGAACTGAAGTTCTTTTTTTTTTTTTTTTTTTTTAAAATATATTTTATTGATTTTTTTTACAGAGAGGAAGGGAGAGAGATAGAGAGTTAGAAACATCGATGAGAGAGAAACATCGATCAGCTGCCTCCTGCACATCTCCTACTGGGGATGTGCCTGCAACCCAGGTACACGCCCTTGACCGGAATCGAACCTGGGACCTTTCAGTCCACAGGCCGACGCTCTATCCACTGAGCCAAACCGGTTTCGGCGGAACTGAAGTTCTTAATTTAAATGTGTTTCTCCCCCACTTTATGGTTAATGCTTTTCGTGTCTTTCTTCTTTAAGAAATCATTCCAGCACCACTATTCCCTTAAGCATTAAGCAGTCAGGACGATGAGGTTCTGACCCACATCAAATGATCTTGGAAGCAGAGTCTTGGGTCTGTTGATCACAGAGATAACATCTAGGCCTCAGTTTTGTTTCAGCTTCAGGCCCAAAAGAGCAGTAAGGCCAGGCAGGGTGACAGCGGGACCAGCCTTGATGACTAATGACCCCCTGCCCTGGCCCTGAGCAATCAGTGGAGACCATGACCCTGAAAGGACACACCTGGGAAAGCTGATGAATATTCTATTGAGATCCTCCCCTGGGACATCCCCTAAGGTCCTCCCTTAAGATCTGCCCCTGTAGGCCTAACCAGTTTGGCTCAGTGGATAGAGTGTTGGCCTGTAGATTGAATGTCCGGGTTCAATTCTGGTCAAGGGCACATGCCCGGGTTGTGGGCTCAATCCCCAGTAGGGGGCGTGCAGGAGGCAGCCAATCAATGATTCTCTCTCATCATTGATGTTTCTATCTCTCTCTCCCTCTCCCTTCCTCTCTGAAATATATATATATATATATATATATATATATATACATACATTAAAAGCCCAGTGGCTCTAATGCTGTAATGCTGTAACGACCAAACGACCGGTCACCAGGAGGTGCATGGAGCACCTCTCGGTTCCTTCCCCTGGCCTGTGAGCCACTTGCGCAGCATGGCAGAACTCGTGGTTCATGCGGTGCAGAGGGGCTTGCGTGGGGCAGAGGGGCTCGTGGCTCACGTGGCACAGTGGCTCGCGGCGGTGAGCTGCTTGCACATGGCAGGTCTGGGTCTCGCACGATTTTGCGTGCTGTGCTTCTAGTGTGTGTGTGTGTGTGTGTGTGTGTGTGTGTGTGTGTGTGTGTGTGTATCCTATATAATAAAGAGGCAATATGCAAATTAACCCTCATGCCGTAACACCATCACAAGATGGCGGCACACAGGGGGGCAGGGCCGCCTGCTCCATGCGCCTACTGCTGCAGTTCCTGAGGCCCTGTGAGGGGGCGGGAGGCTCAGTGGCCGCTCCGCGCACCTGCTGCCAGAGTTCCCTCAGCCCCGCCGGGGGGGTGGGGGGGGGGGGTCCTGGCTGCTGCTCCATGTGGCTTCCACCAGGGTGACCAGGGCCATCAGATCAGCAGGGGCGGGCAGTTGGGGGCGATCGGGCTGGCAAGGGAAGGCAGTTGGGGGCGATCGGGCTGGCACGGGAGCAGTTAGGCATCAATCAGGCCAGCAGGAAAGCAGTTAGGAGGTGATCATTCTGGCAGGCAGAAGCGGTTAGGGGGAATCAGGCAGGCAGGCAGGCGAGCGGTTAGAACCAGTAGTCCTGAATTGTGAGAGGGATGTCCCACTGATGGTTTAGGCCGATCCCAGGGATCAGGCCTAAACCAGCAGTGGGACATCCCCCAAGGGGTTCCAGATTGGAGAGGGTGCAGGTTGGGCTGAGGGAACACCACCACCCCCAGTGCATGAATTTCATGCACCAGGCCTCTAGTATATTGTATGTGTGTGTGTGTATATATATATATACATATATATATATATATTTCTCTCTCTCTTTTTTTTTAAAGATCCGCCCCTTTAGAGAGGAGATAAAAAATACCTCAGGACTGAGGACCTAGTTTCTCTCTCCCTCTCTCTCTCTTCCCACCACCAATAGTTTTATGCCATTGGGTATACTGGTATGTTTTGCCCTAAGATTTCAATCTTCTCCTGTGTAAAATGAGGTGAGTTACAGAATTTTTAAGACTCCAATACTTTAATTCACCATTTCAAAAAAGTGCTTTTGAAAATTATTGCAATAATGTCTGTCATTTGTTGAGTCCTTATTGTCCACCAGGCTCCATGCTTACCACTTGACATTGAATCATGACTTTTGTTTTAACTTTTCTTCAAACTCTAGAATGTGGGACTCTGATTCAATTGGCAGAAACTTGTTCTGTTGGTTCAGTATTTTAGGAGACAATCTACTGCATATATTGGCAGTGCACAAATTGCATGTTGTTGGACACAACTTTCTACTTGAATCAGGACAATGGTCAGAAAGATTACATTGGTCAAGGGAGCAATTAGCCATTTATTTGTGTTAGTTTTCAGGTTTGGCAGGAAACAAGACCAGAATGAGATAAGGAGCTCAGGCCTTCACAGGGTGTGATTGGACTCTTGGACAAAGGAACAGAGCTGCTGTTTTCCTGGCCAGCTATTTTCATCCCTGGCTTATACAAGTGCTCCTAATGTGGTAAAAACAATATTGTAGCAAACGTTTGTTCCTTGAGGTACTTAGAGTTAGCATCCTAACAAGGAGTGTTTAGCTTTAAGCCAATCTCCTTTTGTCTTAACAATAACATCGTTAATGAAATAGAGGCAAGTAGTAAGGTTGGTCTCACCCTTTTTCAAATTAATATTATATCTGCCTCTGTGGGTAAAGATACTTTGTGTTGTTCTTACCTTCACTTATTCATCCAGCCAATCATTTAATATTATTGTCTCCTATTACCAACAGGGTTGATAAGTACATGATAGTAATATTAATACCCCCCACCATGTGCCCATGGCAGAGACTCAATTATTATTATATTCATCATCAAATTTTATTGATAGAATAATAGCTTGATATCAGTATGAATTCATAATTTTCTCTTTAATTAAATGGCTTACTTAAATCTGTTAGTGTAATTAATTAATTTGATGTTCAAATTGTCCTAGATTTTGCCAGTTGAAAACTCTTTCAATTGGCTTCAGTATATTTATTTATGTATTAAAATTTTTTAAAATAATTCTTTATTATTGAAAGTATTACACATGCCTCTTTTTCCCCCCCAATAACCTGCTGCGGCCTGCCCCTCTCCCCCAGGCCTTCAGCATCCTATTGTCAGTGTCCATGGGTTATGCATATATGCGTACAAGGAGACTCAATTATTAATCATCTTGTATTCTTTCTTGCCAAACCTTGATGCGACCCCACAATCCTTCTCAACATGGCATCCAAGCACAAGAGTAGAATTTGCTCCCAGGATAAAATCCACTGCCTTTCTTCTTTAGGCTCTCCAGAGATAAAGACTAGGAACTCCCTTTCTAGTGCAGATGCAGAAATGCAACAAACAACTCCAGTTCAGAGAAACCCTGTGCTGTGACAGAGGAGTTGCTGCCTGACTTGAAGCGTGATGGATTTAGTTCCTTTCATGGCATGAGGGTGTCCAACGCGCTCGAATGCCTCAGATCACATTTTTTGTCCAGCCCGGTACAACTTGGCAGTATGTACTCACGTTTCAGTAGTCGTCACATAGGCCACGGCATGCTTGTGTACCCAGTCCCAGATGTGCTTTCAGTTTTATCAGTTTGCAAAATTTGTGTTTACCACAATTGGATCTGGCAAAGTCTCTCAGGTAGGCTGTCGATCTTTTGCTGTAAATACAGAGGCCTGATGTAAATAATAGCAAAGAGGCAGAGCATGACATCATACTGTATTATTGTACCATGTCTGTGTTTTGGTGCATGGGAGAATGTGGGCACGGCTGGGTTCATGGCAACCTTTACTCTGCCAGTCAGATGTGTAAGCACATGAGCCATCCATTCACATGCTCAGTGTTGTGTTTCAAAAGAACCAGGTGTGTCTTTGTTTGGCTTAGCATTACATTTTATTTTCATTTCAAAGTGTGGAGGATCTGTTTCAGTACTACAGCCATTAGTCTAATTTACTGATTTAAAAGCAGGTGTTAATTTAATATTCAAACTAGTATGCCTGGGAGACCCTGCATGGGGACATCTGAAAACATTTTGAGACAGTTTATTCTGGATTCTCTTATGTGCACTAGATACAAAATGGAGCAATAGCCCTTTCATTTTGAGGATTTGTAATATAGATACCTAGAAGGGACCGATAATTAAGAGATTATTAACGTTTTCTCCAGAGAGTGTTGCCACGATGATTTTGCAATTCTTATTGTAAAGAAAGCAACTGATGTAAAATGGAAATGAACAGAATGAATAGAACAGAGAAGGAAAATAGCAGACAATGCTTTGTAGACAGCTCCAACTGGAGCCCAATTTCACCTCAAAACTGGGTCTTTCATTTGCATGTATTACATCAGGCAAAGTGGTCTTTTCTATGAAAAGACATCCCAGGACCAGAAGGATCTTCTTGCTTTATATCTTTGTGGTGACCCAGGCCATCTATACTAATAAAAGGGTAATTGCTAATTAGACTGGATGTCTTCCGGACATCCTTCCGGACGTCCTTCTGGACAAAGCCACGGTGGCAGGGCTGAGGCAGAGGTGGGTTAGGGGTGACCAGGCAGGCAGGCAGAGTGGTTACGGATGATCAGGTAGGCAGATCAGCAGTTAGGGGTGATCAGGTAGGCAGATGAGCAGTTAGGAGTGATCAGGTAGGCAGATAGCCCCTTGCCAGGCTGGCCCTGCCCCCAAGCAAAAGATTAGGGATAATCAGGCAGGCAGGCAGGCAGGCAGAGTGGCTAGGGTTGATCAGGTAGGCAGGCCAGCAGTTAGGGGTGATAGGTAGGCAGATGGCCCCTTGTAGGCCTGGCTCTGCCCTCCAGCAGGCAGTTAGGGGTGATCAGGTAGGCAGGCAGAGGGGTTAGGGGCGATCAGGCAGGTAAGTGAGCAGTTAGAAGCCAGTGGTGCCAGATTGCAAGAGGAATCCTGGATTGGAGAGGGTGCAGTCCAGGCTGAGGGACACCCCCTCCATGCACAAATTTCATGCACTGGGCCTCTAGTCCTAGCTAATAAAAGAGAAACATGGTAATTAGTGTACGACCGCTACCCTTCCCATTGGCTAATCAGGGCGATATGCAAATTAACTGCCAGCCAAGATGGCGGCCGGCAGCCAGGCAGCTGGAAGCTAACATGAGGCTTGCTTGCTTCAGTGACGGAGGACTCCAACGTGCCGGGAGCCGGTCCATCCTTGCTGTTTCAAGGGACCTGGCATATATGGCATACGGTTCTTAATATGTTTGCTCACCTTCTTGGTGCTGTGTTTTAACCAAAGCCACCTCTCCGAGAAAGGTTGAATCCCCAGGTAGGGATTTTCCCCTGAAGTTAGGGAGGGAATAAAACCCCTCAACTAAGTGCCAGGCGGGTAATTAATCCCTTTAACTACGAACAATCATGCTTAAACTACATAATCTTTTCTCCCTGGAATGGAGATAAGAAACGCCCTAACCTTTGTAATAGAGATTGATAGGATTGAATCAACTGGTATAAATACAGTTGTAACAAGACAGAAACACTCAGAACTTAGAACAGAATCAAGAAGACAGAACCTACACGGAGCCTGGAGACAGAAGAACTTCGCTGGAGAGAACATGGCAATAGATCCTGGACTGAACCTGACTATAGAACATGGCAAGAGAACCTGACTAGAACCTGGTGACTGGACCTGGCTGGAGATCTGAAGCAGAACCTCTAACACGGAGACAGTGTTCAGTTGATCAGCAGCCTAGCCAGGATCTCTAGCCCGGATCTCCAGCCAAGTTCTGGTCTGGATCTCCAGAGAGGTTCTGCTTCAGATCTCCAGCCAGGTCCAGTCACCAGGTTCTAGTCAGGTTCTCTTGCCATGTTCTATAGTCAGGTTCAGTCCAGGATCTTTTGGCATGTTCTCTCCAGCGAAGTTCTTCTGTCTCCAGGCTCCGTGTAGGTTCTGTCTTCTTGATTCTGTTCTAAGTTCTGAGTGTTTCTGTCTTGTTACAACTGTATTTATACCAGTTGATTCAATCCTATCAATCTCTATTACAAAGGTTAGGGCGTTTCTTATCTCCATTCCAGGGAGAAAAGATTATGTAGTTTAAGCATGATTGTTCGTAGTTAAAGGGATTAATTACCCGCCTGGCACTTAGTTGAGGGGTTTTATTCCCTCCCTAACTTCAGGGGAAAATCCCTACCTGGGGATTCAACCTTTCTCGGAGAGGTGGCTTTGGTTAAAACACAGCACCAAGAAGGTGAGCAAACATATTAAGAACCGTATGCCATATATGCCAGGTCCCTTGAAACAGCAAGGATGGACCGGCTCCCGGCACCAACGTTCCCCGCCTGCCTTGCCGGCCTCTGAGCTTGCAGTTTAAGAAACATTGTAACAAATATAGAAGCTAAATAAAACCCCAGAAACCAGCTTTCAGCCGGCCGGGATCTCAGAGCTGGAGTTGATACAGTGCCTTGATTATAGAACCTAAACAAACCAGATACCTGCTTTCAGCAGCAGAGGCCTCAGAGCTGGAGCCAGAGCTAAAGCTGGCCCAGAATAAAAAAAGAAAAGAAAAAAAGGAGTGGTTGGGAGCTTCAGTCACCCACCAGCCTGAAAATAGCCCTCAGCCCCTCACCTAGACTGGCCAGGCACCCCAGTGGGGACCCCCACCCTGAAGGGTGTGTGACCAGCTGCAAACAGCCAACATCTCCTCATCCAGGCTGGCCAGGCACCCCAGTGGGGACCCCCACCCTGAAGGATGTGTGACCAGCTGCAAACAGCCATCATCTGCTCACCCAGGCTGGCCAGGCACCCAAGCAGGACCCCCACCCTGATCCAGGACACCCTTCAGGGCAAACCAGCTGGCCCCCACCCATGCACCAGGCCAATATCCTATATAGTAAAAGGGTAATATGCCTCCCAGCACTGGGATCAGCGGAGCCACGAGGCCTCCAGGCACTGGGATCAGCGTGACGGGGGCAGCGCCCAAACCCCCTGATCGACCTGCGGCTCTGTGTGTGACAGGGGGCGGGGCCACAACCTCCCTATCCGCCCTGCTCTGTTCGTGACAGGGGAAGGCGCCCCAACCCCCTGATCAGCCCTGCTCTGTGCCTGATAGGGGGGAGCTCCCCAACCCCCTGATCGGCCCTGCTCTGTGTGTGACAGGGGGCAG
The DNA here is from genome assembly GCF_963259705.1 of Myotis daubentonii. NCBI lineage: Eukaryota > Metazoa > Chordata > Mammalia > Chiroptera > Vespertilionidae > Myotis > Myotis daubentonii. Next base: position 30,640,259 of record NC_081840.1, on the reverse strand, counting down.
TGCCCCAACCCCCCAATCAGCCCTACCCTGAGTGTGACTGAGGGTGGCATCCCAACCTCCCAATCCGCCCTGCTCTGTGCATGACAGGGGGCGGCGCCCCAACTCCCCAATTGGCCCTGCTCTGAGCCCGACCAGGGGCTGCACCTAGGGATTGGGCCTGCCCTCTGCCACCCGGGAGCAGGCCTAAGCCAGCAGGTCGTTATCTCCCGAGGGGTCCCAGACTGCTAGAGGGCACAGGCCGGGCTGAGGGACCCCCCTCCTTCCCGAGTGCACAAATTTTTGTGCACCAGGCCTCTAGTCCTATATAATAAAAGGCTAATATGCAAATCGACCGAATGGCAGAGCAACTGGTTGCTATGATGTGCACTGACCACCAGGGGGCAGATGCTCAACACAGGAGCTTTCCCCTGGTGGTTAGTGTGCTCCCATAGGGGCAGCACCTCTCAGCCAGAAACCCTGAGGCGGGCTCACAGCTGGTGAATGCAGTGGTGGCGGGAACTTCTCCCACCTCTGCGGCAGTGCTAAAGATGTCCTACTGCTGGCTTAAGCCATGGAGAGCAGGGCTAAGCCAGCAGTTGGACATCCCCTGAGGGCTCCCGGACTGTGAGAGGGGGCAGGCCCGGCTGAGGGATTACCCTCCCAGTGCATGAATTACATGTACCAGGCCTCTAGTTAATAATAAATAATGCAGATATAGGTAGGTCAAGAAGAGAAGTGATATTATCAGAGCGATTATCTTAGAATACAAAGGATGACATGTAGACTGGGAGTGTGCTGTTTTGATAGAAATTGAGCTATTGATAAATAAAATGTGCATTTAAAATAATTTACCTATATCATCCTGGTACCCACAGAAGTACATGTTTTTAAAATAATTATCCTAAATTGTGGGTACAATTTTCAAGTATTTTTCCCATTAATGTATATTAACTGAATTCATTATCAAAGCTCTTGTCTCCTAACCATTTAGTTTGAGTCCTAAGCAACAAATTTAATTAGGTAATTCAAGCAAGATTCTGTACCCATACCACATACCTGAATTTGGACTTGTAAGAATCTGATTGTGATACAAACTCAAGTGAGAAATATTTCGAAGTCACTGCTTCGTTATATAATAGTAGTGAGGTGATACAATACCTTTCATTGAGGACCTTGCCTGCCTTCGTAATACTGTGACAGCACAACAGGTGAGTGGGGGTCGGTGCTGCCATTCTGAGTCCAAAGGCAGTGAGTGATTTGCTGGAAAATCAAACTGGCACCTGCAGGACACATTCCCAAGGATTCAGTTTCCACCGAAGTTGAGATCTGAAATTTGTATATCATTTCCTAAGATTGAGGCTCTTCTTACTCCCCAGCGTCCAGTGGGAGGCAGTGACCCAATAATCTACATCAGTGGTTCTCAACCTTGGCTGCACATTTGAATCACCTGGGAATCTTTTTTTAAAATCCTGATTTCTGGGCCTCATCCTCCGGAAATTCTGTTTCTTTGTTACTAATGTTGTGGCCCCACTCCATAACAAAGAAACAGAATTTCCGGAGGATGAGGATTCCCAGGTGATTCTAATGTGCAGCCAAGGTTGAGAACCACTGATCTACACTGTTAACAAGCGCCACCCCTTCCCTCCAGGTGACCCTGAAGTCTGGACCACGCTATCAGAATGACTGATCCAGATTTTTAAAACCATCTCCAGCGGTTCTCAACCTGTGGGTCGCGACCCCTTTTGGGGTCAAACGACCCTTTCACAGGGGTCGCCTAAATACATCCTGTGGATATTTACATTACGATTCACAACAGTAGCAAAATTACAGTTATGAAGTAGCAACGAAAATAATTTTATGGCAGGGGGTCACCACAACATGAGGAACGGTATTAAAGGGTCGCGGCATTAGGAAGGTTGAGAACCACTCCAAACTCCTCATTTTACAAAGGCTCCACAAAGGTAAATGACTTGATTAAGGTCTGGTAGCTAATTTGAAGATCTGCTCTTACCACCCCCTCCACCCTCCACCCTCCACCCCCTCCGCCCTCCACCCAGGAATGTTAGAACAGTTTCTTGTTGAAGTTAACCAGAAAAGCTTATTGCGGTGAGTTTGTGGCATTCCACCAATCTCCCCACCCCACCCGAGCCTCCCCCGGTCGCAAACCTGTATTCTGAGTTAGCTTCCCACTTAGACCATCTCTGATGCTCCAAAACATGGAAAGAAAGTTGCCAGCCCCCGGCTGCCGCGGGGCGTGCGGGGGGAGGCGGGCTGCTCCGCCCCCGGCGCTGGCGGGCGGGCTCGACACTGGCCGCCGAGCGGCGAGCGCGGGACTCGGCGGCCCAGGGCGGGCGGGGAAGACGCGGGGCGTGGTCTGCAGCTTTCCGAGCGCTCGGGAGCGGAGCGCGCTCCGCGGTGCCCCGAGCCTCCGGCTGGACCGAAAGAGCGTGGAGGAGACCGAGCAAAAGGGGCGATCGCGGGAGCCCGGCCAGCGGGGCGCCAACCTGGGCTGGCCCCAGCCCGCGCCCTCGCGGGGCAGCAGCGGGTGAGCGCGGCCGCGGGGCCCCCGCATCCCGTGGCGCCCGGGAGGGAGCGGGCTGCGGTGGGGAGGGAGGAACCGCCGGAGGGAGGGGAAGGGGCGGGGGCGAGGGAAGGAAGGTCCCCGAGCCGGGGGCGGGGGCGGCGAGGGACGGGAACCGGCCGGATGCCCGGGTCCGAGCCCGGCCACGGGAAACTTCGCCCGGGTGGGGAGAGCGGGGTGCGTGGAGGGCGCCGCAAACTTGTCAGCGGGCGGGGCGCTCCGGAATCGGAGCGAGCGCCGGCGGGTGGCGTTCGTCTCCCCGGCTTCTTTGTGTCACCTCCCGGCCCCAGCCCGCCGGTCCGCGGGGTGGGGAAGGGGGCTGCGCCGGGCGCTCGCCCCTGGTCCTCCCGGTCGCCCCGGTCGGGCCCAGGCCCCGGCGCTCGGGTCCGCTGATTGTTTCCGTCCCCCGCGTCACGCCTGGGCGGGAAAGATTTTGAACGCCGCGTGAGAGCGCCCGGAGCCCAGAGCCGCGGCGCAGATTTGGCCAAATCGTGGGCGGCGCGAGGCTCGCCCCTGGGACCCGCGGACCGGCGGGCGGGGCGCACCCGGCTGGAGAGGGCGCGGGACCCGCGGCGGGCCCGGCAGCCGAGCGCTCGGACGGCTGGGTTGGCTCGGATTCTAATTCCATTTTGATTGCTTGGGGTCTTTGTTGTCTGAAATTGCCTTGAGGGTCTGACGGTAGCACCTTCTCCTCCTCAGGTTATTTTTCTAATGGTGGAAAAAAAGAAAGAAGAAAAAGCGGGCGGCGGGGAACTTGCGGGGAATCAGTGCTGCTCGCAGCCGCACTAGTCCCCTCATTTGAGGGAGGTTGGGAGGTTGGGGAGTCCGGGCAGCACTGGCCTTTGTGCGCGCCTGTTATTTCCGAAAGTTGTTGTCTGCCCCTCCCCTAGTGGCGGGGAGCGTCGGAGCGCGCTGCCAGCAGGCACGGCTGTGCACAAGCACCAGCAAGCCCCAGCCAAACCGAGCAGGTTCTTTCTGGCCGCTCAAAACTTTGGCGCCAGTCTTTTCTTTTTAAAAGTTTGTGTGATTTCAGGCAACTTTCATATGTTTTTTTCTAAGAGTGCTCTTAGCTCCGGGGTCTCCCTTGCCGATGTGAAGTGGTGTGAAGATGTGTCCAGGAAAGGCTGGACCACGATGAGGGGTGGGGATTACAATTGGTTACCTCTGGGGTCGCCGCCGTTGAGACCGTGTAAACTCCAGGGAGAGTGTTCGCGTTTATGAGATGGGGCATTCGATGTGTTTTTAAACTTTAAAGCATAACTCCTCGAGTTTTTTTTTTCTGGAAAACGCTGCTGAGACTCCCAAGGGCCTTATGCCCACCCACCCACACCTAGGGTGAAGGGAACAGGTGTAACTAATCTTTATTAAGTTTTTTTTCATAGTGAAGACTGGATAAGCCAAATAAGTTTAAAAAAATAAAGGAAAGAAAAAAGGAAATTCTTAGTTCTTTATGCACATGTTTGAATTAAGGATCCTTACTGGGATTCAACAAGAGTCAGAATCAAACCACACTTTGAGTCAGCTTGGTCTTGTACATGAAGATTGTTTTATTTTTATTTTTATTATTAGTTAAGGTATTACAAATGTGTCCTCATCCCCCCCATTAACCCCCAACCTCCCCCCCCCCCGCCCCGCAATGAAGATTGTTTTATTAAAAAGTCAGGTGAATAAGTTTACCCAGTTAAACATTTTACAAGCATTTCAGTGCGTTAGTATTCTCTGTGTTTGCTGGATATTGCAGTCTGTTTAGAGAACTGAGTCACAAGGGTGTTATTCTTGGTAGCATAAGGTGAAAATTTAATGCAGAGCTCAGAAGTGGAATCAGTTGTGTCTTAATAAGTAAGGTACAGGGTGAAAGCAATTGATTCATTTGTCATTACTCATATGTTTTAAATACAGATTTTCAATAACTTCACAAAATTACTTGTTCATTTACTCAAACAAGCTTTTACCATATGCCTTCCACTGTGCTGGACTCTGGGGTGCCAGATGATAATACCATTTATGGAATGCTTATTTTGTACCAGTAAACATGTTACATTCATCTAGTAAATATTTACTGAGTGCCTGCAACGTGCTATCTGCTGGAGTTGAACGCACAGGAGGGCTGTGGTTCCTATGCTTATCTAGTGGGTAGTCGAGCAGGACATAAAAAGCATTACCAAGCTAATCACAGGTTTCAGAATGTAAATCAGATCTCAGTGGCTTCCCGTCCCTTCTGAGTGGAAGTGGCTCCCAGAGTTTACCCCATCTGGTCCTCCTCAGTCCCCCATCCTGTCACCTTTTTAATCTTATCTGCTGCTCTTCTTTCTCATACTTTCACAGCCAAACTAGCTTCTTTGCTGTCTGAGGACCTTTGGACTGGCTGTTTCCTCTTGCCTGCAATACCCCCTGTCTAGCCCCCATAGCTGTATTGTTCTCTCTGACCTCCTTCACTTTTTTTAAAAAATATATTTTATTGATTTTTTACAGGGAGGAAGGGAGAGGGATAGAGAGTTAGAAACATCGATGAGAGAGAAACATCGATCAGCTGCCTCCTGCACACCCCCTACCGGGGATGTGCCCGCAACCAAGGTACATGCTCTTGACCGGAATCGAACCTGGGACCCTTCGGTCCGCAGGCCGACGCTCTATCCACTGAGCCAAACCAGTCAGGGCCTCCTTCACTTCTTAACTCAAGTCTTATTCTCAGCGAGGCTTCACTAAACCCAGGATTTAAAATCACCCCCCCACCCCCACATACACACTTTTGCAACTCCCATTCCCCCTTTCACAAGTTCTTTTTTTTTTTCTTTCTCCACAGCATTTGTGACCATCTAACTAATGCACTCCATATTTTGCTCCTTTGTTTATGGCCTGTCTTCCCCCACTAGATTGCCTACTCCATCAGTGCTGTTGTAATCACCGTTGTATCCTCAGAATCTAGAACAGGGCCCGGTGTACAGTAGGTCCTTCAGAACTATTTGTTGAATGGATTTTGTTTGGTGGAAAGAAGGGAGCAACAGGATGCTGAGACACCGAGTAACCAGAGGTCCCTAAGTTAGTAGTAAGAAGGCTACTCCGTGGAGGTGCGTGGATTTATTGGAGCTGAGGAATGGTCCTTGTGGCTGAGTACTGACAGCTGGAAGGAGAGGACTCCATGAAGGTCGAGTGGTAATCAGGTGAAAGATGCAGGGCCTGAGTCCTCATATATGCCCTATTAGCGCTATGTTGTAGTTTACAAAACTGGACATCAAGGAGATTAAGTAACTTTCTGAGGTTACACAGTAGGTGAATAGCACAGCTTAGGATAGGGAGCCAGGCTCTCAGACTTCAAAGCACCCACATTTGACCACATTGTGTAACATCAGAAGACACAGTCCCTGTTCTGATGGAGCTGTTCATCTAGTATTCTAGTGGGCAGCTAAGCCATTGAAGTACTGGTATACCTGTGGCATGCTAGAAAAATGTATTCTGCGGGGGGTTATGGTGTGAGGGGAGCACCTGATTCCACCTGGGAGTGGGGCGGGCCAAATTGGAAAAACAAAATAATAATAATAATGGTCATTATGAGATATTTCAGGTTGGCTGCATTTTAACAAAGAAGTAATGTTTATGTTAAATGCCTGTTCTTCAGGGCTTCACTGTGTTCATTTTTTCCCCCTTGGTTCATACCTATGTCATATGCCCCTTTTCCTCCTTTTACCAAATAAAGGATTGTGTCTGGAATAGTGTAAAATCATGAATGCTTAAAGCCTGTAATCCTTCATAAATTGCAGATTATGTTCTGCCCCCCCCCCCCCATGATGAAAAAGATCATCTATTCTCTGACAGATAATTTAAATATCTGCATGCATTAGGTAGCCTAGGCCGGTGGTCGGCAAACTCATTAGTCAACAGAGCCAAATATCAACAGTACAACGATTGAAATTTCTTTTGAGAGCCAAATTTTTTAAACTTAAACTATATAGGTAGGTACATTGTTATTAACTTAATTAGGGTACTCCTAAGGCTTAGGAAGAGCCACACTCAAGGGGCCAAGGAGCTGCTTGTGGCTCTCGAGCCGCAGTTTGCCTAGGCTAACTGCTATGTAACAAACAGCCCTGAAGTTGGTTATATGAGTGTATGTGTCACCCACCCGATAGTCCATCACTGATGTTCCTGGTAGGATTGCTCTCCTGGGCAGCTCCAAGCAGTGACTCAGGGACTATGTTCCTTCCATGCTGTGGCCCCTCCACCAGGATTTTTTCCCTGAGTGTACATGTTAATTCTGGGGGCTGGGAAGCCCAAGATCAAGATGCTGGCAGGCTTGGTTCTGGGGGGGCTGTCTTCTTGGCTTGCAGACGGCCACCTTCTCTCTGTGTCCTCACATGGCAGGGAGACTGTTCTTCCTTTTTGATTGTAATCTTAAATTGTCTACACTTTGCAGTTTTGGGTGATCATTTTAAAAACAGCTCTGTTGAGTGTAATTGACATACGGTAGTCTGCACACATTTACAGTGTAAAATTGTTCTTTTTTTTTTTTTTTTACATATGTAGACCTGTAAAACCATTTCTTCCTCTGGTCCCTCCCTCCACCCTTACCCGCCTTCTCCAGATAACTAGAGACAGCTCTCTGACTCTATGGATTAGTTTGCATTTTTAGAATTTTATATAAATGGTTCTCTTTTTTGTCCGGCTTCTTGCAATGAGTGCTTATTTACCATCCATATATCTTCTTTGTTCAAGTTCCTGTTTACATTTCTTGGCCCATTTTAAAAAAAATAGAGTTGGTTGCTTTCTCTTTATTGAGTTTTGAGATTTTATATTTTCTGGATACAAGTCCTTTATCAGATACATAATTTGCAAATATTTACTTTCAATCTATTGCTTGTCTTACATTGCTCATCTTACATGCTCTTAACAGTATCTTTGATGGTCAGAAGTTTTAAATTTTAATTAAGTTCAGTTTATCAATTTAATCTTTTAGAATTGTACTTTTGGTGTTGTACCAAAGAAATCTTTGCCTAATTCAAGGTCATAAAGATCCCCCTCCCCCCAACTATTTTCTATTTAATTGATTTTCACTCCGATCCTTATAATTTTTTTTTTCTACTTAGTTTGGGTTTAATTTGCCTTTTTTCTAGTTTCTTTAGGTCATTGGTTTGTGACCTTTTTTCTTTTCTGATGTAGGTGTTTCGTCCTGTAAATTTCTTCCTAAGTACTGCTTGATTGACATCTTACAAATTTTGATCTGATGTGATTTCATTTCAAAATACTTTTAAAAATTTCTTTTGATTTATTCTTTGACCCCGAGCCACCCAAGGCGTATATTACGTAGTTTCCAAATATCTGTGGATTTTCCAGAGATCTTCCACTTAATGATTTCTAATAGAATTCCATTCTTGTCAAAGAGCATTCTTTCTATGGCATGAATCTTTTTTACATTTATTGAGAAACATTTTGTGGCCCAAAATATAATTTATTTTGGTAAATGTTTCATGTGCACCTGAAAAGAATGTGTATCCTAGTTACACCATGTCAGAGGAACACAACTTACCACTGTTCTTGTTAACCTTGACCACCTGGCTGCAGCGGTGTTTGTCAGGTTCCTGCACTGTCAAGTTACTCTTCTCTCCTCTGGACCGTACTTTTTGGGAAAGAAGTCGCTATGTGCAGCTCACACTTAAGCAGTGGAGAATTATGATCCATCTCCTTGAAGGGTATTGCTTTTTCATCCAATGTGACAATCTCTGCTTTTTAATTTGTATGTTTAGACCATTTAGAATGATTATTTATATGGTTAGGTATAAATCTTGCTATTTGTATTCTGTTTTTCTCACTGTTCTCAGTTTCTTTTGTCCACTTTTTCTTTCTTTGTTTTTATGGGATAATTTTGATCAGTTTTCTCTCTTTTCGGCTAATTAGGTATTCCTTATTTTGTTATTTAGTGGTTGCATTAGGGTTTTTAGCATACATCACAATATACCTTCAAGTGTATTATATCATTTCATGTACAGCATAGTGTATTTTCATTTCTCTTCCTTTGACTTTTGGTGTATTGTTATACATGTTGTTTTTTATCTGTTATAAACTCCACACTACATTATTATTTTTGTTTGAGCAATCATTTTTTAAGGGGATCTAAGTAATAATAGAGCCATGTGTTTTTACCCATGCAGTTATACAGGTTATAATTTTATGTTACTGTTGTTAAATAAAAATAACAAATAATCACATACAAGGTAATTGGATTCATATGTTACAAGTTAGAATCTATTTTAAAGAAAAGTGAAATTCAGAAATCAGAGCCTCGTCATTTTCTTCAGTGAAATACCCTGCATTATTACTGAGAAGCTCATTGCTGTAACAGGGAGGCTGCCGCAGGATCCTGTGGGGCATCACGGCACTCAGAGCACCGGGGCTTGGGGAACCCCGTCAGGCACTGCTGAGTGCCGCTGGCTTCCGGACTTTCCTCTGAGCAGCCTGAGGAGGAGGAGGTGGATGGGGAGAAGGAATCGGCTGCCCATGCTGACAATTTCCAGGCCCTGAGAAACTTTGAAAGATGAGTTTGAAAGCACTTCTTTCTTTTGATAGTGTCTGAGCTGAAAAATCACTCAGTGACGGCCCCTCAGGTCGAAGGAACACGGGTGACAAAAGTGAGCCACACGCTTCTGCTCGTTCGTGTTCACTGATTGGAAACTGTGGTCTGAGAGGCAGCTCTTGTCTGTCTAGAATTTGCCTTCTCCTTGTTACTCTGGTTCCTGCTGACTTCATCTTCCTTTAGGTACTGCCAAGGCTTGCTGTTTGTCATCAGCGAGTAGCTACTCTCCATCTGGGTCTGTAAATGTCCCTCTATTCTAAATGTTAATACAGTACATTGACAAATATTCAACGGTAAACGAGTAGAAAAACTCAGTGCATTCAACAGGTTAATTGATTTTATAAATATCTATTGCATCTGGGCTCCAGCACATTGAACATGTGTGTCCCTTGCCTTGAGGAAGCCAGCTGTCTAGTAGGAGATAGCCCACAAGCAGAGGAACATGCACTCCAATGTGGTAATTTGTGATCTCTACAATGGAGACTCGAACAGGGCGGTGGGAGAAAGCTTAGAGCAGTGGTTCTCAAAAAGTGCCCGCCGAGGACCAGCAGCATCAAACCTACTGAATCGGAGCCTTGAGGGTGGGGCCCAGCAACCTGTGTTTAACAAGCTTTCCAAGTGATTCTGATGCATACGCAAGGCTGTGAAACCACCAGCATGGAGGATTAGATCATCTCTGAGATTTCCCCCCCCCCCCCCCCCCCAGCTCCTAAATTCTGTGAGTATCGGTAAGAAATGTGCTCCATTGTACTGTTGAACAAGTCCAGAGTCTGGAGTCTTTGGCTAGAAATAAATGATAAAGATTTATTCAAGGGTCTTAGGGTTTGCAAACCCTAGAAGCACAACTAGGCAAAACCCCAAATGTATTCTCAAGAAGAAAGAAAAGCTAGGAGTTCTTATAGTAAGAAATACATCTGTGAGAAGAACCAGTTCTGTATTCTTAGCCTCCGGATTGGTCCAGGATGGTAACTCAGATCATCACAGGTATGGATAGTGATGCCAGATGGTCTGGATACCTGAGCATTGTTTCCTTAGTCTTTCAGGGGGGTAGTCAGAGGGTTATCTGGAGGTTTGGTAAATATCCAGGTATTGATGCAGGACTGGAAAGTTCAAAAGTTTAAGTTCCCAGGCTAGTCAAAGCAAGAATAGAATCCTTTCCTCACACCTCCACCTACTTGATTTTAATAATTTAGCAACTTGACTATAGTGACTCCATTTACTCTATCCCTCTGCGCTTTCAGAGCAGTGTTGGCTCTAATGAAGTGTCATGTAAAACGTGAATTGCTGTGTGGGGAAAATAGACATGGGTAAAGTTACACCTGACACTGGAGAAATAGTAAATTAGATTTTTAAAATGTTTATTATGAAAAATTTTAATATATTCAAAAGCAGATATAATAGTGAAATGAACTTCTGTGTAAACATTACCTAGTATTAATAATGATCAAATCCTGCTGATTTGGTTTTACCTATACCCTCACCTAACCCTGCATGCTGGATTATTATTATTATTTTTAAATTAAAAAAATATTTTTATTGATTTCAGAGAGAAAGGGAGAGGGAGAGAGAGATAGAAACATCAGTGATGGGAGAGAATTATTGATTGGCTACCTCCTGCCCACCCCCCACTGGGGATGGACCCTGCAACTTGGGCTTGTACCCTTGACTGGAATCAACCCAGGACCCTTCAGTCTGCAGGCTGATGCTCTATCCACTTAGCCAAACCAGCTAGGGCTGCATGCTGGATTATTTTGAAGCAAATTCCATACACCATATAATTTCATTAATCAATAGATTTTAAATTATTTGAGCTATTAAGGTGCTAAAGATGCATTTGAAACGGAATCACATAGCTTTTTTTATGGTTACATAACAAATTATAAAGCTTACCTGGAGTTTATTTACACAAAAGATAAGTAAAACAAAACAGTAAAATTCATTAAAATAAATATACTGATTATAACAGTAAAAACATTTTATCAAAACATTTTATGTACCATCATCATGATAGCAATATATACATTATACTTATAGATAATATTCTAGGCTAGTAAGAAAGACTATACACCCATACACTGCCCAAATTGGAATACTGTGCCGGAAGGAGGGGCCTGAAAGGAGAAAGTTAAATTAGAAAGGCAAATTAGAAAATTGGGAAGGGAGATGTTATAAGAAGTTTTTGCAGCTTTCTGGGCCAATTTTAATGCATTAAAATTTACATAATAATAATACATTATAAATTCTCATTCATTTCAGCAATTATGTTGCCTCATTTGGAAAGAAAAGGTATTTAACATTTAAGGAGGAACAACACATCTTTTAAAAAAATCTCAGCATTCTGCACAGTCTTTTCATCAAGATTAGAGATGACCTGTTTAGTTAGAACTCAGGCTATCAGCGAGTTCATCATGTTTGGAGGAAGGGGGCAGGATTAATTCACACAGACATGTTTTCCCCCGCTCTGTCTTTGGAGTACAAGTTATGATATCCTGAGGAGAAACTGATTGCATTACGACTAAAATGTTCACTTTTGGCTCTGTCTGACCCATTAATTAATGGGTCATACCACAGATGTTAGATAATTTTCATTTTAAAAATGCTAATTACTTAGAAGTGATTTTTACCTTAAGTGTAAATTGCAACAAAAGAAGTAAAGCTGAGCCCTGGCTGGCTTGGCCCAGTTGATTGGAGAATTGTCCCGTATACCGAAAGGTCATAGGTTCAATTCCTGGTCAAGGCACATAGCCAGGTTTTGGGTTTGCTCTTGTCGGGGAGCGTATGGGAGCAAACTGAATGATGTTTCTCTCTCACATTGATGTTTCTCTCTCTCTTCCCTCTCCCTCCCTCCTTTCCTCTCTCCTTCCCTACCTCTCTCTCTAAGAAAAAAAAAGTGTACATAAATCTTCAAATGTTATTAAATATTTTTAAAAAGAAGTAAAGCTGAAATAAGTCAGACAGAGAAAGATAAATACCCTATAATTTCATTTATATGTGGAATCTAAAAACCAAAATAAAGTAGAAAGAAACTCAGAGATGAAGTTAACAAACTGATGGTTGCCAGATGGGAGGGGAATTGGGGGCTGGGTGAACAGGTGATGGGATTAAGAAGTACAAATTGGCAGTTACTAACACAGGCACGGTAATGTGAAGTACAGCATAGGGACTAGAGTCAATAATCCTGTAATAGCTATGTATGCTGCCAGGTGGGTACTAGACTTATGGGGGAGGGGGAACCACTTCACAATTTATATAAATGTCTAACCACTATGCTGTATACCTGAAACTAATACAATATTGTATGTCAACTGTAGTTGAAAATTAAAAATAAATAAAGCTGTTCAAGACTGTTCCACATGCTTCCAAAAGAAATAAAGTTAACAACCCACAGCTCAAATGCATCTAAGCTGTTAGTACTGTGATAGGCTATAGTCAGTGTATGATGAGATTGTTTGATAGGATAATGCATACTAGAGCTTTTAGTTCAAAAATTGGAGCTAGCTGTTCAGAAAAAATTTTTTTTCAAAGAGGAAGGACTATTATAAATTCTGTTTATAAAAGAGTTAAAGGTGTGTTCATACTTGTACGTTAACAGAAAAAGATTACTAGCATTCTCTTGCTTGAATAGCCCTTGTAGTCACTCATTTGATGACACTGAGTAAGAATTTTTTTCTCTGTTAATGGACTTGTGTTTAAAAGAAAGTCTGTTACCTTTGTAGTCTTTGTACTTTTTTCATTATAACAAGCTGCAACTCAGCTGGGTAATAATTACTTTTATAAATAGGGTTTAGTCCAGAACTGACTTTATATCCTTTCGAGCCCAATGAAAGGAAACTCCCAAATGCTTATAACCACAGGCTGATGATTTGATTACAAGACTGTGTTGGTGATGGTTTCTGAGACTTGGAAGGTGAACGCGCTCCTGTCTGAGTCATCCTGTTGTCTCGCTGTTGGCTGTGTGTTTTCTTAGCAACAGCTGCTGATTTGAGGTTTGAGGTTTGAGAGTATGTTTTAAAATGATCCCACATATTCTTTCAGCTTATATGCGCCTGTTAAACCCTGTATATTTACTGTTAATGTCATGTGTCCCACAAAAAGGAAAGATTTAATTGCAAATCACTTTTCTTCTGATCTGTTTCTCAGTGAGTTGGGAGCAGGGTAAGGAGAAATAGAAGTGAGTCCGGGAGATTGTGAACTTGCTGGTGTATGTCCTTGGCCTAGAGCAGAACCAAATGGCTTCTATGTACTGACGGGATAAATATAATTTACTAGGGTCTTGGTCTTGAGTAATACTCCTGTGTGTATCAGTATTAAAGAAACAAGTGAATTTTGGAAATGTCTGGTGTTGTGGAATGGTTAAGGACATAGCTTCTTTTTAAAAAAAATATTTTCCCCCCCAATATATTTTATTGATTTTCTACAGAGAGGAAGGGAAAGAGATAGAGTTAGAAACATCGATGAGAGAGAAACATCGATCAGCTGCCTCCTGCACATCTCCTACTGGGGATGTGCCCACAACCCAGGTACATGCCCTTGACCGGAATCAAACCTGGGACCTTTTAGTCCACAGGCTGACGCTCTATCCACTGAGCCAAACCGGTTTTGGCTAAAAAAAAATATTTTTATTGATTTCAGAGAGGAAGGGAGAGGGAGAGAGAGAGAGAGAAAAAAAAAACATCAGTGATGAGAGAGAATCGTTGATCGGCTGCCTTGTGCACACTCCCTACTAGGAATTGAGCCTGCAATCCATGCATGTGCCCTGACCAGGAATTGAACCATGACCTCCTGGTCATGGGCCTGCGCTCAGCCACTGACCCACTCCGGCCGGGTGCAAATATTATTTTTATCGATGGAGAAATAGAGGCTCAGCAGGGGCCTGATATTATTGAAACATCTACCTTAATTTCAATGCACCTCTCACTTTTATCTTTCTCTTCAAGCTCTTTGGAGCCAGGGCGAGCCAGGGCTAGGAAGAATGAGTGCCCGCTGAAGGCAGAGGCTGCGCTCTGGCGTTTCCCATCAGTTTCCACACTCAGGCCCCATTGCATCTTCTTACCAGGAGGGGAGAGACTAACCCTGGAACTGGGCTGTGGGAATTTGTTACCTGAGGAATGTCCAGGGGGTTTCACACTCAATCTTAACTCTCAAGTTCCAGGGTTACTTTCCTTTTAAAGATGCTTGAAAGGTGAAGTCCTTCAAGATTTTTTTCTCCTCTTGCTTCTGATGAAGTGGAAACATTTGGGTAGGAGTGGATACAACCTTTGTAAAACGAGCCTTGTTTTAGTTGAACTGGAGAGGATGAGAGGGGCCGAGTGAATGAAGCTTTTCTCCTCAGTGTGACCCCTTCACTGGATGAGATGTGGAATCTGAGGTCAAGCTCATGGATGCAGATAAAAATTAAGTCTGGCAAGACTTGGAGCATTTTTTACAAGTTTATTTTTATTGTTACAGAAATCCAGCAGCACACATGTTGAAAAAGCAAAGGCCTCCCTCATGTTATTTTCACTTTCCATTTCTGCGGGCTCTGTCCCTGGAGATCATCATTATGGGAGAGTGGCATGTTTATCCCATTCGAGTGTTTACGAACACTTGGAACCCTGACAGAGCAGTAATTACGCAACGTAGTTAGAATTTGTGTTTTTTCCTTTTTACCTAGACATTTGGCATTAGGGGACATTGTTGAGGTTTCATAAATATGGGTTCTTCTTTTAGGCTGTGTCCTGAGTCCCGTAAACCTGAAGTGGAACTTCAGTTCAGTGCTCTTGATCGCCTTTCAAATCAGTGACATACCTGGGGTTAGCATTTAGATACCTGAGCTTCTTGCCTGTTGCGGAACCAGTTCTGGGAGTTAATTTATTACACAGGTTTGCCAGTTAACTGCCACTGCAACCGTGGGCAAGAAGCATGTTTCATCAGATGTTTAACAGAGAGTTTACGTGAACATAGGCCCATTTTAGTTCGGTCACTATGTTAATCTGTTAACTACTTCTTATGTTGACTGATCATGTGATACGTGTTTTGGTACATTTCTCTATAGAGTCATGGGCTACGTGAGTAAATTAGAGCGGTCTTGCCTGTTAGGAAGTTTCTTTTAAGGACGTGGGATATGGAGCTCACATACTTCTGTTCAGGCCGTTCTTGCCAGAAACCTGCAGTTTGGTCGTGGGCAAGTTATTTACCTTCTCTGTTTCCCTACATGGGGTAGAGAGTGTCCATCTTACGGACTTGTGAGGATAAAAGAGATGGTACATGCAAAATGCCTGGCACAAACGAAGTACTAAATAAACATTAACTCTTCTTGTTACTGTTTTATCGTTATTATCAAACAGAGAACCAACAAATTTGGTCACCTATCTAAGGAGAATTTACCTGTTCTTACTGCCAAGCTAACAAAGGAGAGGCCACTGATATTTCACTTTTATTGCACTGTAGGTCGTCAGAAGGAATGTGCAAATATTGAGATAACGCTCTCTAATTAGATACAGATCTCAGTACTGGACTGAGTCAGTCGGCTTCTTCACGAAGTAACTTGGAGGAGCTTCAGCGAAAGGATTACACAGAGATTTTGTTTGTCGCAGTGGGCCTACTTCTTGAGATCCTTCAGTGGTTCTAGTTTTGCTTCTTCTCAGGAAAATATGGTGGCATCCGGAAGATGTTTTTGGGGGAGTGTTGTAATTGTTGACTGAGGGGCAGACATCGATTTAGGTGGCGTTTCTTTCTGAGGGTTTTATGTTATGTGTTTTGGGAACTGGGATATTTCCAGGGAGAAGGATTTGAGAGAAGCGAAAAATATTTCTTAGAAACCTCAGAACTGTAGTCTGAAATTCCATGAAAAGGAAATTTAAGAATTTTGTAACCCGAGTTATTGGAAGTTGGAGGTCAGAAGGATTTATTCGTGTTTTTGGAAGTTTATCTTTACAGGAAGGTACATAATTTCTAACTATTTTAATGAAGTAGAAGATACATTAAAGAAAAAGTAAGCTCAGAGGTAGACAAAAATAGTTAAAAAAAAAACCCCAAAACCCCAGACAGATTTCGAATGGAGTCACTGTACATGTTGCAACAACAAAGATAACTTAGTATACACAGAAGTGCATTCTGTTCCTTCCCTGAGATGATGTTATCTCATGTCAGACCTTCAAATTGTGCTCATGGAAATGGCAAATAGGGATCTTTAGGGAAAACTCAGAAACAAATAATTCTGGTTGTTTCTCTTCAGGTGAGGAATTTATGCCGTGTTTAGAAATGAAATGGAAACTACTTTGCAAGCTCTCTAGCAAGTCACCAGGGAGGCCCAGGGGAGCGGGTGACTTCACAAAGTTCTGGTTTCAGAAATCAAATCTGTGTTTCAGAGACACCCGCTCCATGGCTTGACTGGACAACAGTTGAACAGTTGAGTACCTGTTAAAGAGCCGCAGGGCTGGCTGGCACCCTAGAAAAAAACAGCTTCTAAATTACATCACAGCTAATTTTTTTCCTTCT
This sequence comes from Myotis daubentonii, assembly GCF_963259705.1. Taxonomy (NCBI): domain Eukaryota; kingdom Metazoa; phylum Chordata; class Mammalia; order Chiroptera; family Vespertilionidae; genus Myotis; species Myotis daubentonii. The sequence continues at coordinate 30,623,658 of NC_081840.1, read as the reverse complement.
TCTCATCTGCTTTCCCACTTACCAGTCAGCAGGCTAAGATTTAATGATTAGGTAAGATTGGGTGTGAAGTATTTAGTTAGAACTCCCCATTTATCAGTACAGTTGTACACGGATGGGTGGTTCTTTGGAAGCAAAGAGTTAAAGAGAAACACAAACTCAAAACGGACAGAAAGGCACTCTGATTTTGGGGAGATTTGAATTTAAAAAAAATTCTCTTAGAACAATTCCCTTAGAATTCTAGTATGAAAATCATAATCTGAAGTGGTTCGAGGAAGTGTCATTTATTTTTTTATTTTATTTAATTTTTACTTATGCTTTTAATTTTTAAAACAGTTTTCAAATACAATATTATGTTAGTTTCAGGTGTACAACATAGCGACTAGACATTTATATGCCTTATCAAGTGATCACCATGAGTGTAGCACCCAGCTGACACCATACATAGTTATTGCAATGTTATTTTTTATTTTAAATCATATACTTTTTAAAACTAAATTTGTGCACTAGACCTCTATGGATTAAAGTCTACAATGACTTACTGAGTGATCTAAGGTTGTGTTTTTTTTGTTTGCTTTGTGCTCTGTGCAAGTAAGTCTTGGTCAATAATTAAATAAAGTTGGATTGTAGGGAATAGAGCAGCACTCTTTTTAAAAAAAAAAAATATATATATATATATATTGATTTTTTTTAGAGAGTGAGGAAGGGAGAGGGATTGATTGGCTGTTTTCTGCACGCCCCTACTGGGGATCAAGCCCACAACCCAGGCATATGCCCTGACCAGAACTGAACTGGTAACCTCTTGGTTTGTGGGTGGATGCTCAGTCACGGAGGCACACCAGCCAGGCGAGAGCAGTGCTCTTTAAGAGGAGTTCTTGAGGGTGTAATAAGTAATGGTCATTCACAGGAGGGATGAACAATTGAGTAAGTGCAGTATCATTGGTAAGATACCAGTTATAAGTTCTAATCCTGGGTTTATCCTGGGCAGTTTTATGCTCTTGAATAAATCACTAATGTTAATGGTCTCAGTTTCCACACTGCAGGAGTATCATGATTACTAGTATATGAACTAACCTATCAGCACAACTAAGTACAAGTATGTTTTGTCCTGGATCAGTTAAACTGCCCTCCTTTTACTGATATCCATTGATCTTCCTCTTGAACCTCGCCAGCCCACTCTCATAGGTCTGCCATCCTCACAAAGGACAGCAAAGAAGAGAGTGTGGTGGCATCACTTTAAAACCTGTGCTATCCGTAGTGAGTCAGTAAGCCTGGGCCCATGTATGCCTTATACCTTGTACAGTGATGGTAGCGATGGGTTGTTATTAGAGTCCAGAGTTCAACACCCATCCTGCTGAATTCAGTCCAGAATTTTAGGACTGAAGGATGCCCAAATCCTCTTATTTCACAGAAGAGGAACCAGGATTCAGGGGTGGCAAGGTCCCACTGGTAACTGGCAGAACCGGGAGTAAAACTGCAACCTCCAGATCCCTGGCTCAGCGCTCCTGGTGCTGTGTGTGTGAGATATGTAAATTGTTGAGAATTATCTAAGACCTGTGGGAAAGTATGTCATCATACAGTAAGTATTGATGTGCTTTAGCATCCTACTTAAGAAACGGAATATTCATAACAAGGTGTGACCCTTTCTTCCTCCTCAGAGGTAGAAACGGAATATTCATAACAAGGTGTGACCCTTTCTTCCTCCTCAGAGGTAGAAACGGAATATTCATAACAAGGTGTGACCCTTTCTTCCTCCTCAGAGGTAGCTGACTTCGGTGTTTATCACTCTCAGGCACTTCTTTGCCAGTTGTTGAGTATGAATTGGTTAAGGGGGATTGCCATAGTCTAACAACTGATAGTGCCTGGGCACTGCCACACGGAATGGATGCTGACCATGAGTAGTGGATCCAGCCAGGCCAAGGTGTGCTGGCGGAGTATCAGGCCCATCATGGTCCCTAAGGAATATTTTTAAGGTTGTGTATAATTCACATCAGTCAGTACGCATTCTGCTGCAAGCTGCTCCCCCCCAACTTTATATTTGTGAGATGCATCCATATCGATTACGTGTAACGCTGATTCATTCATTTGCTTTTTAAAATATTCTATTGTGTGACTATGCCACAGTTTATCCATTCACTTATTTTTGGATATTTGGTTTTAGTTTTTTTTAATACGTATTTTTATTGATTTCTAAGAGGAAGGGAGAGGGAAAGAGATAGACACATCAGAGATGAGAGGGAATCATTAATCAGCTGCCTCTTGCACGCCCCCTATTGGGGATCAAGCCCGCAACCTGGGCATGTGCCCTTGACTGGAATCAAACCCATGACCCTTCAGTTTGCAGGTTGACGCTCTATCCACGGAGCCAAACCAGCTAGGGCGGATATTTAGTTTTTTTTTTTTTTTTTTAAATATTTTATTGAATTCTTACAGAGATGAAGGGAGAGGGACAGAGAGTTAGAAACATCCATGAGAAACATCGATCAGTTGTCTCCTGCACACCCCCCACTGGGGATCTGCCTGCAACCAAGGCACATGCCCTTGACCGGAACCAAACCCGGGACCCCTCAGTCCGCTGGCCAACGCTCTATCCACTGAGCCAAACCGGTCAGGTCTAGTTTTTTTATATCCTCTTCTAGGACTCCCCTGTTCATATCTTTAGCTTATTTCCCTATCAGGATATTAGTATTTTCTTTATTGACCTTTACGCATGTTATTTCTGTATTTTCTTGGAAACTGTTGTTTAATAAACAAATACTCATTAATATTTGTACTTAAGAAGCCACATAAAACCTATTGTAGCCCAAGCAGTGTGGCTCAGTGGTTGGGCATTGACCTATGAACTAGGAGGTCACAGTTTGATTTCTAGTCAGGTTACATGCCCGGGTTGCGGACTTAATCCCCAAAAGGGGGTGTGTAGGAGGCAGCCGATCAATGATTCTCTCTCATCATTGATGTTTCTATTTCTCCCTCCCTCCCTCTTCCTTCCTGGCTGAAATCAATAAAAATATATATACGTATATATTTTAAAAAACCTCTCATAGCTTTGCCTTTCCAATGTTATTGGAGCTACATACATCTGTTCATATTTGAAAAGAGAATTTCGGTATCCTGTCATCAGACTGATGGGAAGCACACCAGTGGGATTGTCTGAGTGTTAACATGCCTGTGACTGTCGATATGAATGGGTTTAAGATGCACATGGGTCTTTCCATTCTTGATTATAAAGATGGATTTAATTTTCCTATATGTACATGGTTATGCAGGTGAAGGGATTGACTTCATTGTTCTCTAACATGTGGGAGGAAAGCCTGTACGGGAAATCACAAAATTCTCTTTTTTCCCGTCACTAAATAAAGCTGGATGATGGGTGGCACCCTTGCTTCCTCAGGGAGCCATGGATGGGCCACAGAACGTAACAGAAACTACAGAGTGAACGGGAGGACTCAGGCCATGGCTCAGGAAGTCCCGTTCCAGAACTTTATTTATTTAATCTATCTGTGTGTGCATGGCTTTGGCGCTCTCCCCCCCTTTCCTCCAGTGAACAGTGACCTGACAGAGATACAGGCGAGGCTCTTTGTTCTTTTGTTGGCTCCTTGTATCTCTGTCCGGCAGGTTATTGTTTCAAGGACCTTAAGCACCAGGATTAGGACAGTTAAATCTTTCCTGCGCTTGGAAAGTGTAAGCTTCCTGTTCATTCTGCTTTCCTGGTTTACTGGCTTCCTTCTCTGCCTGCCTTGTTTCTTTTTACCTACAGATCACTTGCATCTATTGGATAGCCATCCTTCAAAGCATCCAACATTTTGTTCAGTTTAGTTTTTTTAAACCCTTTTTGTTGTTGTAAAAATACTTTAGCTCTGGGGGTAGAACTGATCCCACAATGGCGGGTAGACCACCCTGCAACCCTGCCCTCCACCTTTCCAGGCCTCACTGCCACCCTCCCGGCTCTGTAGGCTCTTTTGTTGTCGTTAGCTAACGAAGTACTGTAATTTGCTGGCTATTGCGGGTGGAGGACAGGCCAGGGAGCTCCTGGCAGAAATTTTGTAACCTGTCTGAGCTCTCTTGTCTTGCAAATTGCTGTTTACCTAGTCTGTTCTGTCTTGGGAATAATTAGAACTTTAGAGTTAAGATTGTTGTCCAAAAGAAAGATGTTTATTTTTAGAGGCAGAAAATATTTTGAGCCCATTTGCCATAACTGCTTTTTTAAGAAACAAAAACTATGGACTTTAATCCCAAAGCGAAAACAAACATCTTCCTGGAAGAATTAGCAACATGTAAACATTTTGAAAACAAGCTGATTTTTATTTTGGCTTTCTGTATTTGCTTAGTCAAAATTAATATGACCACAGTTGTTCGGAAATCCTCCTTTTCCTTGCATGTCTTGGTGTGGAAAATTGATTTAATGACATAGAAGATAAAAAATGTCAAAGGGGAAATGTGTCTAAAGAAATTTTGTTAGTGCAAAGGGCATGGTGTTAACACACTAGCAAACAGTCCTCAGAGATGGTTCATCCAAATTAAATTACTTATTTATTGATTGAGTTTAGGGAGACGCTGCGGGGGGTGGGGGGGCGGAAACTGGGGGGAGGTGAGAGAGAGGAAACATCTATTTGTGGTTCATTGGTTGATTGATGCATTCACTGCTTAATTCTTGCATGGGCCTGACCAGGGATCCGACCAGCAACCTTGGTGTATCAGGACAACTCTCTAACCAACTGAGCATAGCCAGGGCTCATCCAAACTATTTTTGATCGTCATAATCACACGAACGAAAAGAATCTTTTCAATTGGGGTGGTGAACAGACAACGCAGTGTATGGGTGATATGTCGTAGAATTGTGTGCCTGAAACCTGCATAATTTTGTTAACCAGTATTGTTTCAATAAATTTAATAGGAAGATAAAAAGAATCCTTTGGCCCTAACCGGTTTGGCTCAGTGGATAGAGTGTCAGCCTGCGGACTGAAGGGTCCCAGGTTCGATTCCGGTCAAGGGCATGTACCTTGGTTGCAGGCACATCCCTGGTGGTGGGTGTGCAGGAGGCAGCTGATCAATGTTTCTCTCTCATCGATGTTTCTAACTCTCTATCCCTCTCCCTTCCTCTCTGTAAAAAAATCAATAATATATAATAATAAAAAGAATCCTTTGAAGTTTTTGGTTTTTAAAGAATCCTCCTTTCATTTTTGGGGGTGGTTTTCACTTTATGAGCCGCAGTGTGTAGGAATAATGTGGCATAGGACGTAGCTAAATATCAAAGAAGGGCCAGCCACACTGACCTTCCCACAGGGTCCTTGTGAGCAGAACCCCAAACCCTTCACAGATGCAGAAGTCTATTTAAAGGTCCGCAGTAACAGTGACAACCATCTAGGGCCGTCTTTCAGCCCCATCGCTTCCTCCTGATGGGAAGCTGAGCCTGGGGCGGAGGAGGTGCAGTGATGTCACTGGACCAGCGCACTCAAGCTGTCGCCTGCTTTGGGGGAATCACAGACCTTTATGGGACGTTGCACAATGGGATTGGTGAAGTGAAAGTACTCTGATTTAGATAAACAGAATAGAAAGAAAACTGGGTTAAGAAATACACAGCAGCCAGAACATGGGGAAAACCCTCATATCTTAATAACAAGTAAAACTTTCAAAATGTTACTATTCACAGGAAATCCCCCCCTCCCCAGGTTTGTTTGTTTGTTTGTTTTTGGCATGAATCTTTAAGCAGGTGTATTTGAGGAACTACCAGTGTGTTACCGAGGTGATGCTTGGCTGCTGAGGTGGAAGGTGGCAGAGCTGGCGTAATGCCCTCTCCAGGGCCCTACTGCTCCCAGACCACGCCAGAGACCTCAGGACGTGGCCACAGGGCCTGTTGCGAAAGGTGTATTTTAGGGGACTCCTCTGCCGGACTCTCCTATGCTCCAGGGAGTCTGTGGACCAGGATGATCCCAGCAATTCTGTAAACTACGGTGGACCTGAGGCTCTTACCTTTTTTTCCTCCTAAGCCAGTTCCACGAATTTGCTTTGGGTTGACCTTAGACATCTAAAATGCCTCATTTTTTGAGTGTTCCGTCTTCCTTCTCTCCAATAGGATTTCATAAGGGGGCTCACATCTAGGGGCCTGGATTCTCAAATATTCCCAGTGTGGATGCCTCTTGGGTAGTCCCTGAGCCCCTAAGGACTTGAAGCAGACCAAGGGGTGTTTCCAGCAACCTTGATGGGCTAGAATCCTCACAGGGCCCCGCAGACCCTGATGCTCCTGAGGGACACTGGCCAATGAGAGCACCCCCCCCCCCCCCCCCCAGCTGCTGCAGGTGCTCAGGTGGTTCAGTAGCTCCTCCTGCCTGTGTACTGATTCCCGGGCCTCAGGAAGCTACATCTCATTGAGTGCAACTGCAGCCTACTCTTTTCTGGGTTCCTTTCCAGAGTGTGCTAGGCTTAATGAAGCTACAGGTGTGGACTGGGTGGCTATGGATGGAGCTGACTGCTTACAGCTTATATAATTGCAGTAGTGAATACCATTATATTTTAATTATTTCTTAATTTTAAAACCCCACAAAATATATTCCTTTGATTGCTTTGGTAATAATGATCTCTTACGGTAAGAGAAACTTCGATAATATAGTGAGTGACCTGTTTAAGGCCTCCCAGGGAGTCAGTGAAAGAAAAGGGATTCAGACCCACTATCCCTGGGAGCCCAGTCCTGTAAACCTGTTATTGAGGATTAACATCCACTCAGGGCCAGAAATAGACCAGTTGAGACCTAAATCAGTTTTGATCGTTGGTCTCTAAGGATGAGAGGATGAAGGCTACATTAATTTGCCGGGCAATTGATTTTCCCTTAGGGTAAGAGAAGACAACACCAAAACTGTCAGCCACGAAAATAGCACAGTAAATTATGTTTGAGTTTGGAAAACTTCCAGTCTTATAAATAGATTATGGGAAGCCCTCGGGGAGAGAGAAAAAAGGTGCCTGATGGCCGTTTCCATATATAAAAGTAGAGGCCCCAAGCAACTTGAAGGAAAAAAAGGAAGGTTTGTAACTTTAGCCAAAATAGGGACTATGATTCATAACAGAAACATGGCCTTTTATTACCACTCACAGCCAAGAATTGGTAAGTCAGTAGGTCAAAAGTTTGGCAGGAGGATTTTGGGGAAGGATTTGTACAAGCGAGGTTTCTGAGCGTTCCCACTTTTTTCTACTGAGGTGGTTGGTTTGGTTACTACCCACCTTCATACTTTGGCTTAATAGAGATTAAGGAAACCCTGGAAGTAGGAGGAAGAACTCGCTCTGCATTTCAGTGTTGTGAGCGGAGGAGAATTACAGAATACTTTGGAAGATCGACACCGGCATAAACACACAGCTCTGATTTTCTGGGCTAATCACAGTATTGGTAAAAGCCAGTGACTGGAGTTTGATATTTACCGATGATGTTTGAGATTAAAGAGGCATCCCCTTCCCCCCTATTTTATTTTTATTGTTTTATTATTATTTTTTAAAATATATTTTTATTGATTTCAGAGAGGAAGGGAGAGGGAAAGAGAGATAGAAACATCAATGATGAGAGAGAATCATCGATCGACTGCCTCCTGCACGCCCCACACAGGGGATCGAGCCTGTAACCCAGGCAGGTGTCCTGACCGGGAATCGAACCACGACCTCCTAGTTCATAGGTCAATGCTCAACCACTGAGCCACGCCAGCCAGGCTTATTTTTATTTTTTAAAATAGATTTTTATTGACTTCAGAGAAGAAGGGAGAGGGAGAGAGAGATAGAAACATAGATGATGAGAGAGAATCATTGATCGGCTGCCTGCTGCACACCCCTTACTGGGGATCAATCCTGCAACCCTGGCATGTGCCCTTGACCAGAATCGAACCCAGGACCCATCAGTCTGCAAGCCAGCACTCTATCTACTGAGCCAAACCGGCTAGGGCAAAGAGGCACATTTTATGTTTCATAACGAATGCGTCTGTGTTTTCCTTTGTAGGTATTCCTTTGCTTCCTTAGTCTCTGTGCCTACCTCTTTTCCTGTGTTTCCCCAAACATGCCACTTGATGACTGTGTCGGGGTGTGGCGTTCAGCATTGTCCGGGATGGGCCGTGGAATTGGCACACACTGTCTTCCTTGGATGATGAGTGGGTGGGTGAATTTGAAATGGCACATGTGGGAACATGAATGTGACTCTACCCTCTGGGGCCCGCACGTCGAGAACTCATCGGTCTGTACCTGATACACCCACACGACCGGAGGGCCTGCAACTCCAGAAACAGCTCTGCCGTGGGGCAGTGCACAGCCGTGTGGGAGAGTGTGGGAGATAAGGGGTAGAAGATTGGTTGGTCGTCTGGACAAGTCTGTTAATATCACTACCTTTAGAGCTACACTGGAATCAAGATGGTGATTTGCTGACACCAATTCCTCCTGGGTTTCTGGCCTTTCAGTTTCTGCCGTGGAACCCCTTCTTAAAGCAGCAATCAAGAAAACATAGGCATAGCCCTTTGGTACCTGACCCAGCCCGTTAAAAAACGCAGTTGGCTTCATTTTCTCACTTGGTTCTTTTAACATGTAAAAGACCCCAGTGCTGGAGGAATCTTCTTTTACGTTGGGGACAGAAGAAACTGGTGGATGTGAGAATGGTAATGTGCAGGGAGTCATGGAACCCTTACATTTTTGGGATAATAAACCTAGGGGAAAAAGGCCTTTGGTCGATAGCTCGGGCTGTAGGGCATGGAGGATTCTGTCACATCAGGAGGAATGGAAGTCCCTGATTTCAGACCAGGGAGCGTGAGAGCCTGCGGACAGAACCGTTGTGTCTTTTGCTCACAGAGAAGTAGTGAGATTAGAGAAAGAATGACCTTGCCTCCCACCAGGGGAAGGAATGTGTGTAGGAGAAGTCTGTTCTGTGCCTGAAAGATGCTAAGGAGGTCAGCCTCGTAAATCAAGATTATAATGGGAAAAACTGAGTTAGGGTTATTTTGTCCCAATCACAAAAGATATGGAGAAGCCTCCCTTCCTTCCAGTTTTATCAGGAGATTAATTTAAACGTCTTTCGTTGCAACTACATCTCCCCTGTCGGGCCAGGAAAGGAGACCCAACACGTCAGAGCCCCAGAGATCCAGGCCTCAAATCTGGGTGAGGAGCGCACGGAGCCCACAGAGGGGTCTTCACCCCAAGTTCTGACAGTTTCCAGAGTCTGTGCGCTTTCCTTTTTCCCAGGAAGACTCCCCAGGGCGGCTGGTGTATTCTAGACAGGAAGCTGGGAAGCCAATTTGACATAGATCGTTAATTGTGTGCAGAGAGAAAGGGAGAGTGATAATATGTAACTCGACTAAGCAGCGAGGGCGTCCAAAGTTCACCTCCCAAGGCCTCAGACGAAGGAGGAAAGTTAAATATATTCAGATAAATGAGCAACAGAAAACCACACGTTTCTGTGTTTTCCCTTTAGGGCTCCACAGGTAACATGTTTTACAAATATCACAAAAGGAAGTTCTTCTTAGTGTGAATAAACAGCGCAGGGGACTTCAACGCACTGGGGAAGGTTATTGTGAGAATTCTTAGGTTGGTAGTACCAACCAGTGGAGGACATCCCGGGGCATCGGGAAGACTTAGGTTTGTTATTGGTATTTTTATTAATTACAAATCAGACTCTTAGGGGGTATTTTCTTTTCTGGTTATTATTTTTTTAGGTAACAGTTTCTAAATTCTATGTATTTCAGTTGATGGAAGGAATGTGGCAAAGGTTGACATTAAGTGGTTTTTAAAAAATAGTGTGGGTTACATATTGTTCATTAGAGGATGAGGTAGCAATAATCCTTAAAGGTTTTGAATGAAAATTCCTTAAGTTACACCACTCTAACAGCGATTTTCAACCAGAGTGTCGCGATTTTTAAAAAATATATATTATATTTTTTACAGAGAGGGATAGAGAGTTAGAAACATCAATGAGAGAGAAACACCGATTAGCTGCCTCCTGCACACCCCCTACTGGGGATGTGCCCGCAACCAAGGTACATGCCCTTGACTGGAATCGAACCTGGGACCCTTCAGTCCGCAGGCCTATGCTCCATCCACTGAGCCAAACCAGTTAGGGCGAGAGTGCCGCAATTTTTAAAACATGACGCACCTGACTAGTCAGGAGCTCTGACCTCTTTTCCCTTAGATTATTAAAAAAAATGACAGCCAACACACCAATAGCCAGTGAGTTAAAATTATACATTTTCTTTGTCAGATCGGCAGAAACATTTTTGTGTGTGTGTGTGCCGCAGGTTTATGTGTGCCATGAGATGAAAAAGGTTGAAAATCGCCGCTCTAACACAATTTTTATTTTTGCACTTTACCTTTTTTTTAAAAAAAATATATTTTATTGATTTTTTTACAGAAAGGAAGGAAGAGGGATAGAGAGTTAGAAACATCAATGAGAGAGAAACATTGATCAGCTGCCTCCTGCACACCCCCCACTGGGGATGTGCCTGCAGCCAAGGTACATGCCCCTGACTGGAATCGAACCCGGGACCCTTTAGTCCACAGGCCGACGCTCTATCCACTGAGCCAAACTGTCTACGGCAACTTTACCTTTTAATCTTTGTGTATGTATATACGTATTGATGTGGTTACACTCCTATTGAACATAAACATTTGTATTCTGTTTATTTTAGTATTTTCTTATTTAAAATGTTTCATAGACTTTATAATGATTGGTTTCATTTTGATTAAAAACTTTTTTTTCATACTGATGTACCAAATTTTGCAAAGCATTCCAATGTATACAGGGTGTCCCCCCAAAATGTATACTCACTTTAACAGCTGATAGCTCAACTTTGAAAATGAAATGTATTTTAATAAGCACTGCCTTAATAATTATTCAAAGTGCATGTATACATTTTTGGGGGACACCCTGTATACAAACCTGTATACCTTTTTGTTTCTAGCTAATTACTTTATAGGATAAATTCCCAGGAGTGAGATTACTGAGGCAAATTATACGTGCATTTTTATGATACAAGTTACATATCACTGTACTGCTTCCAAAATGGTGATTATGTAGATAGTGTAGAGGTATATCAGTTTCTTTCTTTTTTAAGTTTATTGTAAGTACTCATGTGAATACACAGTTTTCATTTGGTACAAAGACGATGTCACTGGAAACTGTAGCAGACTTCTAATCTGCCCGCCAGACAAATTACTATTGAATTGTGGAGACCATTAGCCACATGTGAATTTTATTCCCCTTTAAGATAATATCTGAGAAGAAGAGGTTAAAGTCTAAGCATTTCTTTGAAGGCAAATAATAAAGCCTGCAGTCCAGTTGCAATTTATAGGTTCCTGATCATGTTTGTATTGATCATTTTATTTGAGTCTTTAGCAAGCTCTGTGAGCAGGTAGAACCGTAGGTCCCTATGCTACAGCAGAGGGAGTGGAGGAGCTCAGGGAGTGGCAGGGCCAAGGCCAGAGGCATTTCTCTGTGCATCCTGAACAGCGTCAGCCTCAATGATGTACTCCTTCGATGAAGCCAGTGAGGCGCTGGATGAAGTTTCATACATGGTCTTAATTCGAGAGGAGTACATAATTAATATTAAAAACGATGATTTTAAGTCACCCAAAGAACACAAATCATACATTTCAGATATTGTATTTCGTGGGTCAAGGAGTTTCCATCACTCCTGATTAAAAACAAATGTTGATGCTATTAAACGAGTAAATGATATCATTCCTTGAAAAGTTTACTTATCCTATTTTATTTGGGGATTATATGAAATAGGGGTTGAGACTGGATGCAGGCGTGAGATGGATGCAGCTCTGAGACCAGTTCCGCGGCTGAGCTGTTTGAATACGGTTGTCTCACCCCGCTCCAGCCTTGGTTTTCTCCGTAAACTGGTGATAATGTTACAGAAAAACCGGACCAGAACTAAACAGCGCTCGGAGAGTTTGGAGTTACACTTTATTCACCGAGGCAGGCTCAGGGAAATGAATCCAAATCTAAGCAAAGTTACAAGCAGAACTTCCCTTTTTATAGAAGAGCTAGCCCTTTGTGTGCTTGCTGGCGGCGGCCTTGAAAACTATACAGTTCTATCCAATTAAAAAATGCACCTGGCATGGCATTGGGTGTATCTAGTCTCTGGCCTACAAGGTCAGATAGCTAAGTTTATTTCCTCCACTATTCAAGCAGGCTAGAAAGCAAAGTTACTTTTTTCAGAATAAGAGGGCGTCCAAAGAATAGCAGAGAATTCCAAACAGTAGTTTTACAGAATAGGGGTTTTCCTTCACAATAGTAGTGTTCCTGTCAGAGATGTTTTATGAGGCGTAAATGCATATGTATGCAAAGTGCTTAGTCAGAGTAAGCACTCTATTTTATCCTGAGTTAGGTGTTATTTATTGGTAAATATGCTTCAGTTTTTCTTTATTTACTTACTAGAGGCCCGGTGTACAAATTCGTGCACCAGTGGGGTCCCTCGGCCTGGCCTGTGTGATTGACCCAAAACCAGCTCTCCGACATCCCCTGAGGGGTCCCAGATTGTGAGAGGGTGCAGGCCAGGCCAAGGGACCTCACCGGTGCACAATCGGGGCCAGGGAGGGATGCAGGAGGTTGGCCAGCTGGAGAGGGACCGCAGGAGGGCTCCATGGTGTGTCTGGCCCATCTTGCTCAGTTCCAGCAGCAAGCTAACCTACCAGTTGGAGTGTTTGCCCCCTGGTGATCAGTGCTTGTCATAGCGACTGGTTGACCAGTTGACTATCTGCCCCCTTGTGGTCAGTGCATGTCATAGTGAGCAGTTGAGCAGCCTTAGCATATCATTAGCATGTTATGCTTTGTTTTTTTTTTTTTTTTTTTTTATTGCTTAAAGTATTACAAAGGGTATTACATATGTATCCATTTTATCCCCCCGCCCTAGACAGTCCCCTAGCCTCCCCTATCACCCAGTGTCTTATGTCCATTGGTTATGCTTATATGCATGCATACAAGTCCTTTGGTTGATCTCTTACCCCCCTACCTCCTGCCCCCCAACCCTCCCCGGCCTTCCCACTGCAGTTTGACAATCTGTTTGAGGCAGCTCTGCCTCTGTATCTATTATTGTTCAAAAGTTTATAATGGTCTCTATTGTCCATGAATGAGTGAGATCATGTGGTATTTTTCCTTTATTGACTGGCTTATTTCACTTAGCATAATGCTCTCCAGTTCCATCCATGACGTTGCAAATGGTAAGAGTTCCTTCCTTTTTACAGCAGCATAGTATTCCATCGTGTAGATGTACCACAGTTTTCTAATCCATTCATCTACTGATGGGCACTTAGGCTGTTTCCAGATCTTAGCTATGGTGAATTGTGCTGCTATGAACATAGGGGTGCATATATCCTTTCTGATTGGTGTTTCTGGTTTCTTGGGATATATTCCTAGAAGTGGGATCACAGGGTCAAATGGGAGTTCCATTTTCAGTTTTTTAAGGAAACTCCATACTGTCTTCCATAGTGGCTGCACCGGTCTGCATTCCCACCAGCAGTGCACAAGTGTTCCTTTTTCTCCACATCCTCTCCAGCACTTGTCGTTTGTTGATTTGTTGATGATAGCCAGTCTGACAGGTGTGAGATGGTACCTCATTGCTGTTTTGATTTGCATCTCTCGGATGATTAGTGACTTTGAGCATGTTTTCATATGTCTCTTGGCTTTCTGAATGTCCTCTTTTGAAAGGTGTCTATTTAGGTCCTTTGCCCATTTTTTGATTGGATTGTTTATCTTTCTTTTGTTAAGTTGTATGAGTTCCCTATAAATTTTGGAGATTAGGCCCTTATCAGATATGTCATTGGCAAATATGTTTTCCCACACAGTGGGTTTTCTCGTTGTTTTGTTGATGGTTTCTTTTGCTGTGCAGAAGCTTTTTATTTTGATGTAGTCCCATTTGTTCATTTTTTCTTTAGTTTCAAGTGCCCTAGGAGCTGTATCAGTGAAGAAATTGCTTCGGCATATGTCTGAGATTTTCTTGCCTTTGGATTCTTCTAGAATTTTTATGGTTTCCTGTCGTACATTTAAGTCCTTTATCCATTTTGAGTTTATTTTTGTGTATGGTGTAAGTTGGTGGTCTAGTTTCATTTTCTTGCATATATCTGTCCAATTTTCCCAACACCATTTATTGAAGAGACTATCTTGGCTCCATTGTATGTTCTTGCCTCCTTTGTCAAATATTAATTGAGCATATTGGTTCGGGCCGATTTCTGGGCTCTCTATTCTATTCCATTGATCTATATGCCTATTCTTGTGCCAGTACCAGGCAGTTTTGAGAACAGTGGCTTTGTAATACAACTTGATATCTGGTATTGAGATCCCACCTACTTTGTTCTTTTTCAGGATTGCTGCAGCTATTCGGGGTCTTTTTTTATTCCAGATGAATTTTTGGAAAGTTCGTTCTAGATCTCTGAAGTATGCTGTTGGTACTTTAATGGGAAGTGCGTTGAATTTATAGATTGCTTTGGGTAGTATGGACATTTTAATGATGTTGATTCTACCAATCCATGAACACGGTATGTTCTTCCATCTGTTTATGTCTTCCTCTATGTCTTTTTTCAACGTCCTGTAGTTTTCTGAGTAGAGGTCTTTTACCTCTTTAGTTAAGTTTATTCCTAGGTAGCTTAGTTTTTTCGGTGCAATGGTAAACGGGATTGTTTTTATAATCTCTCTTTCTGAAAGTTCACTATTGGTGTATAGAAATGCCTCAGATTTCTTGGGGTTAATTTTGTATCCTGCTACATTGCCAAATTCATGTATTAAGTCTAGTAGCTTTTTGATGGAATCTCTAGGGTTTTGTATGTATAATATCATGTCGTCTGCAAATAAGGACAGTTTTACTTCCTCTTTTCCAATTTGGATGCCTTTTATTTCTTCTTCTTGCCGAATTGCAATGGCTAACACTTCCAGTACTATGTTGAACAGGAGTGGTGAGAGGGGGCATCCCTGTCTTGTTCCTGTTCTTAGGGGAAATGGTGTTAGTTTTTGTCCGTTGAGTATGATGTTGGCTGTGGGCCTATCATATATGGCTTTTATTATGTTGAGGTATGATCCTTCTACTCCCACCTTGCTGAGAGTTTTTATCAAAAATGGGTGTTGAATTTTGTCAAATGCTTTTTCTGCATCAATTGATATGACCATGTGGTTTTTTTCTTTCAATTTGTTTATGTGATGTATCATGTTTATTGATTTGCGGATATTGTACCATCCTTGCATCCCTGGGATAAATCCTACTTGGTCATGGTGTATGATCTTTCTGATGTACTGCTGGATCCGATTTGCTAAGATTTTGTTGAGGATTTTGGCATCTATGTTCATGAGGGATATTGGCCTGTAATTCTCTTTCATTGTGTTGTCTTTACCTGGTTTTGGTATTAGGGTGATGCTGGCTTCATAGAATGAGCTTGGAAGTGTTCCTTCCTCTTGAATTTTTTGTAGTAGTCTGAGGAGGATAGGTTTTAGTTCTTCCTTGAATGTTTGGTAAAACTCCCCTGTGAAGCCGTCTGGTCCTGGGCTTTTGTTTGATGGAAGCTTTTTGATGACTGCTTCAATTTCTTCCATAGTTATTGGCCTGTTGAGATTTTTAGATTCTTCCTGATTGAGTTTTGGAATGCTGTATTTTTCTAGGAATTTGTCCATTTCCTCCAGGTTGTCTAGTTTGTTGGAGTAAAGCTGTCCATAGTATTTTTTAACAATCATTTGTATTTCTGTGGGGTCTGTTGTTATTTCGCCTCTATCGTTTCTGATTTTATTTATTTGGGTCCTCTCTCTCTGCTTCTTGGTGAGTCTGGCTAGAGGTTTATCAATCTTGTTTATCCTTTCAAAGAACCAGCTCTTGGTTTCATTGATTTTCTGTATTGTTTTTTTGGTCTCTATGTCATTTATTTCTGCTCTAATCTTTATTATCTCCTTCCTTCTGCTCACTCTGGGGTTTTCTTGTTGCTCTCTTTCTAATTCTTTGAGTTGTAGAGTTAGATGATTTACTACCATTTTTTCTTGTTTTTTGAGATAGGCCTGTAGAGCTATAAACTTCCCTCTCAGGACTGCTTTCAATGTGTCCCATAGGTTTTGGATTGTTGTGTTTTCATTGTCATTAGTTTCCAGGATGTTTTTAATTTCTTCTTTGATCTCATTGGTAACCCAATCAATATTTAATAGCATGCTATTCAGCTTCCACGTGTTTGAGTATTTTGGGTTGTTTTTATTGTAGTTTATTTCTAATATTATGCCATCGTGGTCTGCGAAGATGCTTTTTATGATTTCAATCTTCTTGAATTTGGGGATACTTTGCTTGTGACCCAATATGTGGTCTATTTTTGAATATGTCCCATGAGCACCTGAGAAGAACGTATATTCTCTGGCTTTGGGGTGAAGTGTTCTGAAGATGTCTATTAAGTCCATCTGATCTAGTGAGTCATTTAGGATTGCTGTATCTTTACTGATTGTTTGTCTATAGGACTTATCCAGTGCTGTCAATGGTGTATTAAAGTCCCCTACTATGATTGTATTGTTGTCGATCTCTCCTTTGATATTTTCCAGGAGTTCTTTTATGAATTTGGGTGCTCCTACATTGGGTGCGTATATGTTTACCAGGGTTATATCTTCTTGTTGTATTGATCCCTTTAGTATTATGAAGTGGCCTTCCTTATCTCTTGTTAAGGCCTTCACTTTGAGGTCTATTTTGTCCGATATAAGTATTGCTACCCCAGCTTTCTTTTCCTTTCCATTTGCCTGAAAGATATTTTTCCATCCTTTCACTTTCAGTCTGTGTGAGTCCCTTCTAATGAGGTGGGTTTCTTGTAGACAGCAGATGTATGGGTCATGTTTTTTTATCCATTCAGCCACTCGATGTCTTTTGGTTGGAGCATTTAGTCCGTTTACGTTTAAAGTTATTATTGAAAGGTACTTGTTTGTAGCCATTTCTTTTTTTGTGTGGCTGTTTTCTTTCTGAGCTTTTTATTTCTTATTTTTATACCAGTCCCTTTAGCATTCCTTGCATTGCTGGCTTGGTGGTGACAAACTCCCTTAGTCTTTTTTTGTCTGTGAAGCTTCTTATTTCCCCTTCAAGTTTGAATGATAGCCTTGCTGGATAGAGTATTCTTGGATTCAGTCCTTTGCTTTGCATCACTTTGTAAATTTCAGTCCATTCTTTTCTGGCCTGATGTGTTTCTGTTGAGAAGTCATTTGACAATCTAATGGGAGATCCCTTGTATGTAACTTTCCGCCTCTCTCTTGCAGCCTGTAAGATTCTCTCTTTGTCCTGAACATTTGCCATGGTGATTATGATGTGTCTTGGTGTGGGTCTTTTCGGGTTCACCTTGTTTGGGACTCTCTGGGCTTGTGTGACTTTTTTCTTCCCCACCTCAGGAAAGTTTTCTGATATTATTTCTTCGAGTAGGTTTTCTAATCCTTGTTCATCCTTCTGTTGTTCTGGTACTCCTATTATTCGTATGTTGTTTCGTTTCATGTTGTCCCAAAGCTCCCTTAGGCTCTCCTCCTGTCTTTTAATTTTTTTCTCCAATTGCAGTACATTTTGGGTGTGTTTTGCTTCCTTGTCTTCTAATTCACTTATTCGGTCCTCCGCTTCTCCTAGTCTACTGTTGATACTTTCAATGGAGTTTTTCATTGCAGCTATATCACTCTTCATTTCTTCTTGGGTCTTACTTAGGTTGTTGATTTTTTCATCTGTTTCTTCTAGCTTCTTCCATATGTTATCGATTTTTTCATCTGTTTCTTCTAGCTTCTTCCATATGTTATCGATTTTTTCATCTGTTTCTTCTTGCTTCTTGCAGAGGTTGTCGATTTTTTCCTCCATCCGGTTTATGCACTCTAGGATCCTTATTCTGAATTCTTTATCTGTCATGTTGCATGCCTCTGTATTACTTAGCTGCTTTTCTGGAGAGTCCTCCTTCTCTTTCCTTTGGGGGTTTCTTTGTCTACCCATGTTTGATCTCACTGACATATCTAGACGTTGAGTTGTTCAGTGGTTGCTCCCTTGGTGGCAGTGACTCCTTGGTCTGTGGTTGCTCTTTGGGCGGTTGCGGTAGCAGCTGCTCTTCAGTTGGCAGCAGCTCCTCTGGTGGGTGCTGTTCACAGCTGTGGTGGCTCTTCCGGCTGGTGGGGCGAGGTTTCACGTACAGCTGCTGTTCCTCAGCAGAGGATGAGGTGCTCAGGAGGTTGCTGTTGCTTGGATCTGCTGCGTTGATTTAAAGGCACAAAATACAACACAACAAGGCACCACGTACCAGGCACTATACACAAATATATTCACGATATTAATAACCCCAATTAAAGGTGACCACCTGAATTAAGAGAATTAGGGGATAAGGAAGAAGGAAGAGAAAAAGATAAAAGAGAAAAAGGAAAAGAAAAGTAGGGACCAAAAAAAGGGAGTGCAAAAATGAAATTGGGAAAAAGGAAGGGGGAAAATAAAAGCGAGAAACGAAAAAAAAAAAAAAAAAAAAAAAGAGCAAAAGAGAGAATGAAGTGGAAGAGGGAAGAGACTTTTTATATGAGGAGAATACTCCTATAGAACAGCCATTAATCCCAACAAATTCCAGCAACAGATCCCTGGATATGAATGCAAACTAGAAACAACCAATAATATAACGATGAAAATAGAATGGTGAACACTAATCCCAAAATAAAATAAAGAAAAAAATAAAATGGTACTTTAAAAAATGGTAAAATGGTAGCAGTAATAATACTGGTTAAAAATAAGAAGGTAGTAATTAAAAGGGTAAAATCAGGTGATGGAAAAAGAAGAAAAGAAAGAAAAAAAAAAGAACAGGAAAAAAAAAAGAATGAAAAAAAAATTGGTTTCTTAGTTAAAAAGTGAAAAAAGAAAAAAAAATTGCAGTAGTGAAGGTCCTTCGTTTCTTCTATTCTTCAGTGTGGCTCGCCTTAGACCTTCCAGGTATTCAGGAGAGTGTTGAGTTTCCCTGCGATATACTGTTCCTCTGTGTTGTAAACCACAGTCCTTATTTTAAAGCATGCCGCATTTATTTCCCAGACTGCCTGATTTTGTTTTTAGCAAAGAGTCAGTTATTGGGTCAGCCTCTGGGTGGCAGTGTTCTGGGGTTGGCCTCTGAGGCTATAGGGCCTCTCTGTCCAGTGGAAGTTCACTGCCCAGAGCTGACTGCGTAATAGTTAGTTACTGGCGCTATGTTGTTGCTGGGATTGAAAATCCCCCTATAGGCCAGACCCTGTTAACTCCCAGGGACTGATCAGGTTATCTTAATCCTTGATCTCGTACAGGGTGGAATCTGGGTGTGGCTGTGCTCCTTGCCTGGGGCCTGGGGGGAGGAGACTCCCTCTCACGAGCGGGTGGCTGCCCCAGCCCCTGGCTCTGGGGTGTCTCAGCACTCAATTCACTACCACCTCTCCTGGCTCCCCCTCTTTCCCCAGTCTCTCCCCAGATTCCACTCCTCAGCACACTCTCCCTCTCTTCAGCACAGGTGAGTGTCTGTATCCGAGATGTCCCATGAACAGGATTCAGTGAAAACAAACAAACAAACGCCGGCCGCGGAAACGGGGAAGGCTTGGTTTCTGTAAGCTTCTTCTCTTACCGGGACTGTATGGTCAGGTCAGCTCTTCAGGCTGCCCCCTTTAGGCTCAGTCCTCCGTGATCACAGAACCCAGCTCTCAATTTCCCTGGCGGCGCCAGGAATCCCGCGGTTCTCCTTTCCCCCGTCAGGGGCTGTGCCTGTCCCAAGGGACGCGGCTGTCTGCCACGCGGTCTCCCTCTGACTCTCTGGGCTCAGAGGTCTGGCAAACTTTCCTGCCCAAATCCCTGGTTTTTTTTTACCTTACCAGGGGAGTTCTGCTCTTCCCGGCTGTAAACCCTCTCACCAGCTGAGCAATTTCGCCAATTCGGTGTGAGTGTTACTAGCTACAGCTGCTCGCTCCATTTGCTCCGGGACACGACCTGGGACACGTCTGCCTATATCGCTGCCATCTTGGTTCTCTCTGTTATGCTTTGTTTGGTTGAACAGCCAACCAGACGACCAGACACTTAGCATATTAGTCTTTTATTATATAGGATATTTTAAAACTCAGTGTCAAGCATATGCTTCTTTAACCTAATTTTCTTTATAGCATAAAGGTTAGAAATAAGAAACAATTGTGTGTGTGTGTGTGTGTGTATGTATGTGGGGGGGTGTTTTTTAACACATTCCCCATTCAGTAAAGCTTCCTTTATATAGCCTCGTGTTTATTTCAATGGAATTGTATACAGTGAGTAAATGTAGCTGTGGAGAGGCAGACTCTGTATTGACTGTGGGTAGATACTCACTGTGATCTTGTCCTTTCAACCATGTTTAGTCTTAATGAGTCGAGCTTCAAGAGTTATCTGCTTTCCAGGGGTCTTCTTGGCTATAGATCTGTCTTTAACTTTGTCTGGCTGTTTTCTGTCATGAACAAGGAATAAAATGATCTGTGTAACCTCATGTTGTATTTAATGGAGAATAACTAGACCCAGTGCACTTAGATTGCTAATTCAGAGACTTGGACTATGACTGTTATGAACATATTGAACCCAAATGAAGTTTCCTTTGAGGTTCATAATCTCTAGGCATTGCAAAGCTTCAGAGTTTTTTACTTTTATGTTAGCCTAAGTACAAGACTCATTGTATTCTAGGTATGAAGATGTGCCAGTTAATAATAACGGCTGGAAATGAAAAAAATAAAAAGAAATTATATTAAGTGATGCATGTCCCTTCCCTACAGAGGTATTCTGAATTTGGAAACAAATGCTACACCAGAGCCTGATGTTTTCTGTAATGAAATGTAAATGTAGCCCCGTTTCTGTTGCTTAAAATAGAAGAAGCTAGTGAATTATTTTGAAATGAAAAGCTTATATTGTGGCATCAGGAAGAGAATCTTGTGAAGGGGTATTGAGTGGTAGATAGCCCTGTAGAGAGACGAGGGGTGGGTCTTCTTAGCGGGTCCTTGAGTTGAGAAACAGGCACACAGGATGAAGTGTGGAGAAGAGCCACGGGCAGGATGTCAGGGCCAGAGAGCAGCCTGAGCCTCTCCGCACTCCTAGGCCGTGTCAGACAAGGCCTGCTATTGAGAGTAAATTAAATGGAAACAAACAGGCCCTGCCACAGACCACAGTGAAGGTAACATTTCCAGGACTGAGAGCAAGAGGGCACAGCAGGGGCAGGGAAGGTGACTCAGCACAGTTGCAGGTAGGAGGTACCTGGTGGACATAGCTTAATGGTTGTATCCCTCCCTCCCTCCGTTAACTCCTTGCACGTTTGTTTAGTAGCTACTCTGCATCAGTCGCTTCTGGTGTTTGGTGCTGTGGCTGTAAAGAAGTAGTGGTGGCTGAAGGAGCTCGCGGTCCAGTCGGGGTCTCAGGCATGTAGAGCTGACGGCTGTGGTATTTGTGCCGAGTTGGAGGTGCGGGGTGCATAGGGGGCACAAAGGCAGATCGCCTCACTCTGTCGGGGCTCCAGTAGGAGAAACAGCAGGTGCAAAGACCGAAAAGTGAGAGAACACTTGGGACGTGCAAGAGAGCCTCCATTCATTGGCTGTGTTTGCAGCCTTGGGCCTAGGTGAAGTGAGTCAAGAGACTGGGGATTAAGTAGGAAGAGCCTCGAATGCTGTGCAGTTGATGGGAAACCTCTCAAGTATTTCAGGCAGGGAAGTAGAATGACTAGACCGGCGATGCCAGTAGCTCACTGTAGTGGACACTGTTGTGCTGTTCAGATCTCCCTTCAATGAGGGGCTGATCGCCCAGCTTCTGGGGGTGTTTTCAGCCTCTTGGAGAGCCTCAGCATCAGTGCACCACCTCACCGGGGTTATGCCCCTTCCCAGGGGTGGGGTGGGGATGAGGGTCCCACATCCACTGACTGATGAGGTGAGAGTATGGGCCAGGCCCTGTAGGCCCGTTTTAGGATGACTCTAAGGGCCCTTTAACCTCCAGAGCTCACTGTGGGGTTGCGGGAGGCTGTTCGGGAGCCCGCTTGCAGCTCAGCTTCTTCCTCTACCCAACCTTGCTTCCTTCTCGGCTCCCATCGGCCTTTCTGAGCTGCGATCTCAGTGAGGTTGCGGGCTCGGTTTGGTGTCCCCTGAGGTGCTGGGGCGTGCACACTGTCTCCAGGTGGAACGCACAGGCAGACGTGGGGCTTGCCTCGCTTGTTTCCCTCAGAATGATGACACTCTTGTACTGTCTGTGCAGTCTCAAAATAATTGTTTCCTTTATTTTTTAAAACTTTCTAGAAGGTTAACTCCGGACCCAGTAACTCCTCTTGGCTGGAAGTGAAGTCACCTTTCTATGTTGAATCCGTGCGCCATGGGTTGTTGAGGTAGAGCTGTTTGTTATGCCGTCAGCTATGTGTCCATTCGAGATATCAGCCTGCGTTGATTGAACACTGAATGGAAGCTGAGGGATGAGTTCCCAGAATAAGCAGGTTGAATGGATGCTGATTTTCTCAGTTGTGTCCTGACCACCCCCCACTTCTGTGCCCACATGGGTCCCTGTTGCTTTTTAGTTAAGTGGCTGAGCCCCACAGCCACCTGTGCTGTGCTAGCGTAGACATGTTTCACAGGACAAAAGTAGCCTTAACACTCCCACTGCCTCTGTCTCGAACAGGACTCCAAATGCACTGCTGGGCTCACCGCATTCAAAGGCATGCGTAGGGGCAGACACACCAACTCATCCCCTCTGTGTAATGCCCTTGGCTGAGGGAGGGGCTATGACTAACACACCAGAAGGAATGTGTGTGCTTGGGTAATTGAGAGCTGGTGGTACTTTTGTGTGTGTGTTTTTTGGCTTCATGATCTTCAGATAAGGAAGGATTTTGTTTATTTTTGTAAGATTAATTCTGTAAGACAGGGTGGAATGCGTGCTCTGTTATCCACTTGTTTCTTGTTTAAAAAAGAAAATCATAGACTTGGATTTCAAGAGGTAGATAGGATAGAGGTGATTTTAAGAATACATTGTGATGTATGGGGCCAGATGGGTACTGGAAATACGGGGCGGGGAACACTTTGTAAAGTATGTGGTTGTCTTCTATGCCGTACACCTGAAACTAATCCAAAATGGTATTGAATGTAAACTGTAATGAAAAAATATAGTAAAAAGAGAATGTTGTATGATTATTAGATGCAAAGCCAATTGTTAAGTGCAAAGTTTGTTTACCTATTGGATGTATATCAATTTTGTAATTTGTCAGTAGGTGTCTAAATTGTTTGACAGAATATCTTGTACTTATTGAGGTAGTCTTACTAGTGTTGTGTTTTTTAAATGGTATGGACTATTCTCTCATTATTAAAGAATTTACAAAGACAATCCTAACAGCATGGAAATAATCATTTAGTGAAAGTAATGTTTCAGTAATAAAGATACTTTATCCTCTAGTTTCCATGTTGACAGAGAATGTTGTACAACCAGAGTGTGATCCACAGTCATAGAAGGCGATATGTTGAACTTTTCCGTTAGAAGGCAGATTCGATCTGGCCAGATAACCTCCATGGAAGAGGACACAGCGGATTATCCTTCTGGAGGGTCCCGAGCTCAACTCCCAGCCACACTGGAGGTTGGTCACAACTCAGAATAGCTCAGTAACTGACCTGGGAGATACATAACTTCTAGAGCAGCAAGGAACTGTTTTTTCTTCATTCCTGGTGTTTGAAATAATGCTTAGAAAGTCATAAGATGGTTGGATTTGGCCCTTTTGTGGACTGTGAGCCCTACTTTTGATAGCAACATAAAACCACAGATTGATTTGGCCAGAAGGACTCTTAGAGAATGTCTAGCTCCACCCTTATGTTAGGGTTTAGATATGTGAAATGCATTCTCTGTGCTTGGACCTGAACAAGGACTGGAACTCAGATATACTAAACCACTAGTCCAGGAGTAATCCGTGACATGACAGTGCCTCCTCCCAAGGCCATTCAGCCTCCCAGGCTAGACTTAGTGCGGCTTGGGTAACCCAGGTGTGCATGGGAGGCACTGCCTGTGCTTGATAGCCAGTGAGCAGCTGATGTGTGCTGGTCCTTCCCTCACTGTGGGCAGGGATCTTGCGGTGAGATTTGGTTATGTTCCAGCTCAGATGAGTCTGGGTTTTTTTTTGTTTGTTTGTGTTGTTTTTTTTTATTGATTTCAGAGAGGAAGAGAGAGAGAGAGAGGGAGGGAGGGAGGGAGGGAGGGGGAGAGAGAGAGAGAGAGAGAGAGAGAGAGAGAGAGAGAGACATCAATGATGAGAGCGAATCATTGATTGACTGCCTCCTGCATGCCCCCTACTGGGATTGAGCCCACAACCCAGGCATGTGCCCTTTACCAAAATCAAACCTGGGACTTTTTAGTCCATAGGCCGACGCTCTATCCCCTGAGCCAAAACGGCTAGGGCTGGGTTCTTTTTTTATATATATAAAGTATTTTTATAGATTTCAGGGAGAAAGGGAGAGGGAGAGAGAAATAGAAACATCAATGATGAGAAAGACTCACTGATTGGCTGCCTCCTACATCCTCTACACTGGGGATGGAGCCCACAACCCAGGCATGTGCCCTGACCAGGAATTGAACCATGACCTTCTGATTCGTAGGTCAGTGCTCAACCACTGAGCCATACCAACCAGGCGAGTCTGGTGTCTTGTTACTGCTGCCCATTCACCATTCCTGCCCTTCTAGAAATTAGTCTCATATAACTCAATTATTTGATTTAATCTGCACAGAGCAGAGCTGAAGCGCAGAGGTAACAATGGCCAGGAATAAAATCAAGTGAGGGACTATGTCTCCTTCTTGTTCTGGAGACCATTATTTTAAGGATTGATTATCTTGCTGACCACCCTGCAAGGTCCCTGAAGTAGACAAGCTGTATGTACATTAATACTCTTTGAGGAAATTACTCACTAACGATAAATGAATGAAGGCTAGGACACCTTCCCACTCCCGCCCCCTGTTTTTGGGGGGGTTTCTTTGTTTTTGGACAAGTTTTGGGAGAGACCAATTCAAATTTTTATGACCATCAACCTACAGTGCAGATATTAAAATGAAGTTACAGAGACTAATATCAAGGAAATGCTAGTGCTTCATATTTATCAGAATAAAAAATTATTTGTGGCATAATTACAACTCTACAAATAAAACAAAAAAAACTATGTTAGAGATAAATAATAGTCTAAAAATTCACCATAGTATTAGGAATGATGATATTTGGATGGTGGGCCATTGAGTAGCTTTTATTAATTTTTTAAGGTTTCTGTAACATTAAAAATTACTTTAATAAACATTATTTTAAAGTACAAAATCCTCTTAAAAGTAAATGAAATATATATTCCTTTTATAGAAAAATACATTTGAACTATAGTTCAGCCTTTTATTTTTACAGGATGAGTAATTTCGATATAAAGGGTTCTTTTTTCACCCTTTAAAAATACCTAGATCTGTTATGGGTGGGAGTCTGTTGTGGTGGTGGCTTGGAGGAACAAACTTATTTATGCACTTATTCATGGTTTACAGTTTGACAAGATCTACTTGTCCTGGGCAGCCTTCTCATTCATCAGTTTACGTTTGCTAGATTTTACGTGCTTTAGCAGGAAAACCTGGAGGGTACTAAGTTAAAAATCGCTCCTTTCCATTTATGCCTGTTATACAAACTTTGCCTTCTCAGAGTCCCCAGGCCATTAGCTAGTGTTGTTGTTTAAGCTTCCCAAGCACTCTGCTTCTGTCTCCAGAAAGCCTTTCCTACTTATTCATCACTAGAGGCCTGGTGCATGAAATTTGTGCACAGGTAGGGTCCCTACGCCTGGCCAGCGATCAGGGCTGATCAGGTTCCCTGCCTCCCTGCCTCCTCCTTCCCTTGCTCCCTCAGCGCCCCACCGCAGCGTCTGGTTGCCCGCCTTGTTCCACGCCGCCCCCTGGTGGTCAGCACACGTCATAGCGATTGATCGAACTCGGGGGTCTCCCAGTCGAACTCCTGAGGGGACACTTTGCGCATTAACTATATAGATATAGATATAGATATAGATATAGATATAGATATAGATATAGATAGATATACAGATATAGATATAGATTGTCTCCCCAGTTCCTGGTACATTGCCTGGCAAGTAGTAAGCACTCAATATTTGTTAAGTGAATGAATGAATATGGTGTCATCTAGGACTCTCAACTCTCTTTCACTTTGGTTCCTGTTTTCCATTTATATTAAGACTGAATATTCGAATGAAATTGGGGCAGAAAGCTTCTAAATTAAGCAAGAAACTTAGCAATCACGTACATGTAGTTGAGGACTGTGTTGGCACGTGGTCATTATAAGACAAAACAGACCCTTATCTGAAAAAGGTTGCCTTTTCTATTTTCCTCTGTAAGTGAACACAGTTAAAGAGAAAGGGTACCTGGCCAAGCAGCAGCTGGTGCATCGGTTCATAAAGGCGTGTGCAATTTGGGTCGATTATAGGAGTGCAGGCCAAAAGGAAAAAGCAAACCACTGTGTCTTTGCCCATTTTTAATGGTAAATTAAGTTGAGTGTGAAAGCATTTCTGCAGCTGCCATTGAAATTGGCAAATATTATTCCAAAGGAATAGTACATTTCAGAAATAAAGTGCTCATCTTAACAGCCAACATATTTTTTTTGGCTGTTGTATTTGTTGGCAGACATTTCAAAATACAGAAATATTTCTTTTTAAATATCTTGGAGAGACTAGTGTTTGGAATTTTAACAAATCCTTCATCACTGGGAAAATGCTACCCAACAGAAACATGTGTAGAAATGCTTGCACAGCTCTGTTACTTGAAACACTTGACAGAATCACTGTTATAATCACAGCGAGATTCTGCAAATATTTCCCAAACATTTCAGTCATTTCTGTTCTAAGAATTTTGCCCATGTGCATGCAACTGTTTTGACCACAGCTTAGTCGTTCAGCTTTGTAAATGTAACAGAATTTCTCCATCTCTTCAATCCCCTTCCCGCTCACCCTCCAGAATAGTCTAGGACCAAAGTTCCTCTGATATCTTGAAAACCCAAGATAAAAAGCAATACAAGTAGAAACAGGCATTTTTATCTTAAATATATACAGGAAGACAATTTGAAGGCAATTCAGTCTCCTACAGCCAAGAATTCTGGCCATTGGAGAGGAAGAAAATCTTGTCAAAAATGGAAAAAAAGGGAACAGTTCAAGTGGAGATATATAATGGAGATGCCCGTTAAAAAAAAAAAAAATCCTGTGCTTGAGAAGTCCTGAATTTCAAAATTGTTTTTATTTGTGTGTGTATAAAAAGGTCCTTAAAAAGTACACTTCTGAGTTCTGGCTTGCTTGCTTATTTATTGACTTAGGTGTTTAAACTTGTTCATTTCCTACTTTATTCACAAAAGATTTAATATGACCACAACAAATATATATAAGGTCAGATATTATATGTCAATAAGAAGTAAAAAAACCCCAAAAAGCCCCACCAAAACAAAAGCCAGGGAAAAACAAACATAAGAAGGACCTAAATAACTGCTACAATTTGACCTCAAAGTTAGCTGTGTATTTCTATACAGGCAAAGTGAAAATTAATTATGTGGTTCTTATTTACAGAAAGAAAACAGCAAAAATAAAACAACAACAAAACCCCAACCTGTTTCTCCAAGGAAATGAAGTATTTCCTAGCACTAAATTCTTAAAAAAAAAAAAAAAAAAAAAAAAAAAATTAAATTAAAAAATTTTAAAAAATATATATAATAATTAGGGAGCTACCTTCAAGTGGGGGGCAAGGGAGCTGAGAGTTGCAGAATGTATCCTCAACAACATTGTTCGTTTTTTCCCCATTTATTTATTCACTCCTTTCATGTTTCCTCAAGCTTTTATTATGTACTTACCATGTGCCATACCCTCTGCTGGATGGTAAGGATACAACAGCGAACAAGACAGTCAGGCTCACTGTCTGGATTCTGGAGACCCAGCGCCAAGGGACCTGCTCCACAGGGCTTCCCAGGGATGGGTTTCTCCATGTTTGCTGGCGTTTCAGGTTGGCATTCAGGACCTACAGCCTCTAAATTGATTCCAGGATGTATACCGTAGATTCCAGTGTGAACTTTCAGGAAGGAGCTGGTAGGATACCGGGCGAGGGGAGTCAGGGCTCCAGCCAGCTTGGCTGGGGCACGGGGCTGAGGTTATTCCTGGAGTGGGCACCAGAGGTAAGGGATCGGTTAGTGACATAGCTATTTTCTTTGGGGAAGGAGGCCAATTCCCCGAAAGCCAATTTACTGAATGGCAAGCTGACTTAATTAGTTATTTCTATTCATTATTGGGAAGGATTAAGCAATTTGCGTAAGATATAAGCACTATAACAGCTTTTGGAAGATGTGTGTGGTTTTTAAGGTGTGTGATTTTTAAGGTGGCTTCTTTTCGCTTTAGTGTGCTGGCACTTTATGGACTGTTCAATTTGTAGTTGCCTTGCTGTAATGGGGGGGGGGGGGCTGGGCAGAGAGAGAGAAAAACACCTGCAGAGCCTGGACTGTGACTCTACAAGAGAGGAGTTTGAGGGGCAAGGGATGGGGACATAGGGCAGAGGCAGAGGCAGAATATATTCACGAGTTGTCTAATCATTAAAATGTGTAAGCTTCTTAATATTTTATTCTTAAATCTTTATTGTTGAAAGTGTTTCAGGTAGCCCTCTTTCCCCCCCATTGACTCCTTCTAGCTTGCCCCAAATTTATATTCTTGAGTGCAAAGAATTCTTAGGAATGTTTTTTTTTTCTTCTTCTTTTTTTAAAATCTTCACTCGGTATTTTCCCATTGGTTTTTACAGAGAGTGGAAGAGAGAGGGAAAGAAAGAGAGAAATATCGATGTAAGAGAAACACATTGATTGGTTGCCTCCTGCACAAGCCCTGACCAGGGCCTGGGCTGGGGAGGTGCCTGAAACCGAGGTACATGCCCTTGACCAGAATCGAATCCGGGACCCTTTGGTCCATAGCTGATGCTTTATCCACTGGCTAGGGCAAGAATGTATTTAAAAAACATATATATTTTTATTGATTTCAGAGAGGAAGGGAAAGGGAGAGAGAAGAACATCAGTATGAGAGAGAATCATTGATTGATTGCCTCCTGCACACCCCACACTGGGGATCCGACCTGCAGCCTGGGCATGTGCCCTGACCGGGAATCTAACTATGACTTCCTGGTTCCTAGGCCCCTGCTCAATCACTGAGCCATGCTGGTGGGGCAGGAATCTATTTTTCTTATGAATAATAATCAGGAAATTTATTATGCTTGTCAGTACCTCCTCACTCTCCCTCTCGCTGTTCCACACCCCCCTAGAGGCATTGCTAATCCACTGCTTTGTGGCAAGACCCCATGGATGCAAGGTCCCCTGGGAAGTAGGCTACAGGTGACACGCACTTAGTACTAGAAGATGGGACAGGGGCAAACAGAAGCTGGCGGAAGTGATAGAGTTGGTTGTAAAGTTATTCTTTTTTCTTAATTACTTTTAAAAAAATATTTTTATTGATTTCAGAGAGGAAGGGAGAGAGAGAGAGAGAGAGAGAGAGAGAGAGAGAGAGAGAGAGAGAGAAACATCAATGATGAGAGAATCATTGATCGGCTGCCTCCTGCACGCCCCCTACTGGGGATGGAATCCGCAACCTGGGCATGTGCCCTTGACTGGAATCAAACCTGGGACCCTTCAGTACGCAGGCCGAAGCTCTATCCACTGAGCCAAACCAGCTAGCACTAAAGTTATTCTTCATGTTTTAGGGGAGCCTCCTCATGCAGTGTACAAATTAGGTCTCTTCCTGGAGCTTAGAACTGGAATCTAGATGTCTTCAGGTGATTTGGCATTGAGAACTATTTTTATAAACCTCATTTACTGAAAGTACATCAACTCTCATTTTCCAAGAGTAAATTTTCTTTCTCACCAATGAGCAATTTGCATCTGTATCTCATCTTGTAATTTTCAACATTCTGCATATTATCTCATCTTGTCCATACAGAAAGCCTGAGTTAATTTAACTCACTTATTTGCACCTTCCCATATTCCAGAGAAAGTTTGAAGTAGTTTACAGAGAAACATAGAATTCAGTAGAATAAAAAAAATACATGAGGCCCGGCTGGTGTGGCTCAGTGGTTGAGCATTGACCCATGAACCAAGAAATCATAGTTTGATTCCCAGTCAGGGCACATGCCCTGGTTGCTGGCTTGGTCCCCAGTGAGGGGCATGCAGGAGGCAGCCGATCCATGATATTTTGCTCTCATTGAAGTTTCTGTCTCTCTATCCCTCTCCCTCTCTCTCTAAAAATCAATAAAACACTTAAAAAAATAGATGAGGACATTGCAGTGAAGAAAAAATAAGGTTAGAAGAATAAAGCCACTAGAAAGCAACTTGTTTCCTATAAAGTCATTTGTAGTTGCTAGAGCTGGGCCATCATCCAGCCAAAAACGAGAGGGAAAGTCGGTTTATAAAAATAACGTGGTCATTAGGTGAAAAGAAGAAATGCTCAGGATCACCGTTTTTTTGGTGCTGAGACAGAATTTCCGCAGTGTGTGCTCATCGAAGGAGCCCTGTGGCTGGTGGACTGTCCTGAGCTCCCCTGGAAGAAGCACCTGGTAGACCGCTTCCTAGAATAACCTGCTTGGTGAGGCTGACGGGATTATTTTAATAAAAGACGTTTTCTGAGGGCATAAAGCAGTGCAGTTCAGGTTCACAGCTCCCCGATGGCTGGACAGGATCCAAAGGCAACATCGAGGAACGGATGGACTCAGTCTTCAGGCATTTCTCCATGAATATTATTTCTTGTGATCCAATGTTTTTAAATGTGCAGAAGAGCTAGATGCGTTGCCAGGAACCTGAAAGTCTACTCGTTGGCCGAGACGAAATCATTATCCCCGTTTCACAGATGAAGAAATAAGACCTTGGTGAAGCTGATGATGATCCAAGGCCGTGGGGCTGGTCAGTGGGGGAGCGGGGACCAAAGCCAGTTCTCCTGACTGAGCCTGGGGCTCTTTCAGCCATTCCATCTCTTCCCTCTGACGGAAGTAGAATTCTGTTACAGTTTTAAAATGTTAAAAATGAATATTTTAAACATCCGCAATGTACTTCCTACTTAGATGTTCAATTCTTAGAAGAAAGAAAACATTCACTCTTGAGCTGAAGTCTCAATCCCTCTAACTTGGTGGGCTTCATTCCTGAGCGCATTTCTGGGGTGTGTGTGTGTGTGTGTGTGTGTGTGTGTGTGTGTGTGTGTGTGTTTGCCACATATGCATGCTTGAGTTTAAAATTATCGTAAAGCACATAAATAATGTCATGGCATATCAGTACTTTTGTACTACCTTCCCACCCCCCATCTTATAGTTTTGATATGTAACCTTGCTGATACTAGTTATTCATTCATTTTAGCTGTGGAATAGGCTTTCCTTGTATGAGTCAACCACCCACAGCTTATCCTTTCTTCTGCCAAAGGGATTAGAATATTTCCACTTTTTTTCTGTTGTAAACAGTTCTGGTGTGAACATTCTTAAACATGTCTCCTTGTATTCATGTGCAATTTTAGGGCATTTTTAAAATTGGCAGAATGTTATCAGCTCACCAACAGCTGCTGATCCTACCTGCGCATCCTTTGGATGCCGAGGCCTCCTGGGAGAACCTTGCACCCAGGATGCTGCCTGGGTCCCTTTGTAGCCAGTGCTGACGGGCCTCGTTGTGCCTTCACTGCCTCCCTCTCCCTGTATGTCTTTCTAGGTGGTTGGTTCAGGTTCTTACCGTTCCAAGCACCCTTAATTTCTTAAGGGTCCTACCATATCCTAGCTCCCCCTGCTCCCAAGAGATGACCTCACTTTTTATTTTCCTGAGAAAAAATGAGGTTATCTAATGAGATCTCCCTAAATTCTCTCTCCCAAACTTCTCAGCATTTTCCACCCAGAAGGACAGTGTGTTTCGCAGACCACAGATTCTTTATGGAATGAATGGAGGTAAACATTTTTTAAAAGTTTCTCAGGCCCCATGTGGAACTTTGTCTTACCGGGCGCTGCGCCATCTTCAAAATCACTGACCGAAATACCCTTCTTCTAGCTTAATTCCTATTCTCACTGTACTGGTTTTTTTAAAAAAATATTTTTATTGATTTCAGAGAGGAAAGGAGAGGGGGAGAGAGATAAAAACATCAATGATGAGAGAGAATCACTGATAGTCTGCCTTCTGCATGCCCCCTACTAGGGATGTGCCCGCAACCAAGGTACATGCCCTTGACTGGAATCAAACCTGGGACCTGTTAGTCCGCAGGCTGACACTCTATCCACTGAGCCAAACTGGTTAGGGCCCATCCGGGGAATTTAAAAAGAAATTCTCCTGGGTTCAATATCCAGTCTCTGTGTTTCTCATATTTAATTTAGTTTTCTATTTTCTTTCTTTTTTAAAAAAATATTTTTATTGATTTCAGAGAGGAAGGAGGAAGGAGAGAGAGACAGAAACATCAATGATGAGAGAGAATCATTAATCGACTGCCTCCTGCATGCCTCACACTAGGGGTTGAGCCCGTAAGTCAGGCATGTGCCCTGACCAGGAATTGAACTGTGACCTCCTGGTTCATAGGTCAACACTCAACCACTAAGCCACACTGGCTGGGCAAGTTTTCTGTTTTCTTTCCTCTTTCTCATTTTACTTCCTTATTTTTGGGGGGTAACTCTTCCAGTAGCTTTCTAAGAGCGAGTGCATAAGACATAACTCTTTTGAAGCCTTGTATGTTAGGAAGTGACTTTTATTCTACCCTAACATTTGACTAATACTTTAGCTGGATATAGATTATAGGTTGGAAATAATTTTATATCTAGTTTTAAAAAATAGTGGTAAAATGTACATAACAAAATTTACCAATTTAACCATTTTTAAATGTACAGTTTGCTGTATCAAATCAGTCAGGAAACCTGTTGGCACCATCTTTAGAATGTTTTCAGAATCGGACCAGTGTTCACTACTTCTGCTCATGCAGCCTAGCCCCTGTCATCATCATCTAGATTTCTGTAAGAACTTTTTCCTCCCAGCATTTTACTATGAAAATTCTCAATTATTCAACAGAGTTGAAATAATGTTACGCAAGTATTCATGTTCTTATCACCTAGATTCCAACTTTAATATTTTACCGAACTTGCTTTCTCATTTCTTGGTTATCCAGCTCCATGTCCATTATTCTGTAATAACCTCTTTGCTTCATTCCTTGTCCCATTATTTGTTCTCACCTCATTTTGAGGGTGATCATTTTGAAACATAAGTCAAATTATATCTCCCCTCTGCTCAAAACTCGGATATGGCTACCTGTTTCACTTCTGCTAAGTCTGTAGTCTTTATGACCCTGAAAGGGAAAATTGCCTGGGTAACGTTCAGATTCCTGTGGAATTGCGAATTCACACTGAGTTTCTGTGTAGTGGTATGTTGTTTGCATCACTGAGGATGAATCTGACTTGCCTTTTTGGAGGAAATAAACTGTACTGCTTGCTCAGGAGGTCTGAGGCTAAAATCTTGAAGTATTTGTTCCTGCTGAGGTATTTCGTTGCATTTTGCTCTCCATTTGAGCTTGTGTGTGGCAATGGATGTTTATAAATGATACTAAGTCTGATTTCATGAGGGCTTTCTAAAATTAATTCTGTCCAATAGAATATGAGTTTTTGCTTTAATATTATTAAAAATCTATTGAGTAAAGAAAAAGATAGTGAAGTATGTTAACAGCATGCAGAGCAAAAACTTAAAAATATCTATCTATCTATAAAAAGCCTAAGCTACCGGAATACCAGAACAATCGGAACAGCCAGAATGACCAGAATGACTGGAATGACCGGTCGCTATGATGCACACTGATCACCAGGGGGCAGACGCTCAATGCAGGAGCTGCCTCCCTTGGTGGCCAGTGCGCTCCCACAGCCAACCTCCCATGGCCAGCCAACCTCCCCTGGTCCCTCCCCCCATCTGGCAGGCCCCGGCTGGCAGTTGGCAGCTGGCACAAATGCCCCGGCCGGCAGCCAGTAGCTGGCAGGAAGGCCCCAGCCAGCAGCCGGAAGGTCCCAATCGGCCCTGATCACCGGCCAGGCCTAAGGACCCACCTGTGCACGAATTTCATGCACCAGGCCTCCAGTATATATATAAAAGCCTAAGTGACCGTTATGACTGAATGACCGGTCAACCAGTTGCTATGTCATGCACTGACCACCAGAGGGCAGATGCTCAACGCAGGAGCTGCCCCCTGGTGGTCAGTGTGCTCCCATAGAGGGAGTGCTGCTCAGCCAGAAGCCAGGCTCACAGCTGGCGAGCGCAGCTGTGGCGGTGGGAGCCTCTCCCAACTCCCCAGCAGCATTACCACGAAGTGGCAGCAGGTGCAGTGGGCCGGGATGAGCATGAGCGGTGCTGGCTCAGGCTCCTTCCTGGCCACCTGCCACTTGGTGCACTGCTACCTACCTCGGGGGATGTCCGACTGCTGGTTTAGGCCCAATCCCTGGGGTCCCGAGGGGTCCTGGATTGTGAGAGCACACCCCCCCCCCCCATGCACATATCCGTGCACCTGGCTTCTAGTATCTCTATAAAACTACTCTCTCATTATACATTGTCATTGAAGGTGTAATGGAAGAACTGTTGATTCTGTATGTAACTGATGCTGTGAAACCCTTTATAGCAGAGGTTCTCAACTTTCTGGCCCTTTAAATACAGTTCCTCATGTTGTGACCCAACCATAAAATTATTTTCGTTGCTACTTCGTAACTGGAATGTTGCTACTTTTATGAATGGTAATGTAAATATCTGATATGCAGGATGGTCTTAGGCAACCGCTGTGAAAGGGTCGTTCGACCGCCAAAGGGGTCGCGACCCACAGGTTGAGAACTGCTGCTTTATAGGTTTAAAATCAAGGTCATCTTACGGTGTCATTTCTAAAAAAATCAATTGTTATTAATTTTTCTTTTCCCTACATTTGACAATTTCTCAAGGTTCCTCTTGTGTTTGTTTTGAGTTCTTTCTTTCATCTTCGGAGGCTCTCCATAATGTCTAACAATCTGGCTGTCCACTCATATTTAAGAGTGAGGAATAAAAAAGCCTTAGTGGAATTTCACAGTAGGGTAGTATGGAGGGAACTAGCCTTTCTATTGAGGAACCCCAGATATCAGTATTTGCAGGTCTTTTCTAGGATGTCTTCTGCTTTCTCCAGAAAAGGATCCTTTGAAATCTGACCTGTAGGCGGAGCTAGGGTTCAGGGGAATAGGTCTGGTTGCCAGTGCTCTTGGAATAGGTGGAGTAGGTGAGGGCTAGGGTCTTACTACTGTTCCTGTGCAGACTTGTCTAAAATCTTGCTCTCAGCGCTGATCTTCAGCACATTCTGTTCCATTTGTTTTTGGACCCATGTCTCATCCTCTGCTTCTGCAGTATCTCCTGCTTCCATGTCCCAAATCTCTTAGGGTTTCTTCAAAGACAGGGGTGGGGAAGCTGGAGTTAATAGGAAACAATGGAATCTTTGGTAGCAATTTAGGAACAAAGTAATGGAGTCAGGAGGAGAGGTGATAACAAAAGGAATAAAGAAATATATATGGGGGGGGGGGGGAATAACCCCAAACCATCGTTCATACTTATAACTTAAAGGTGTCATCAAGCTTTTAGGAGACTGGTGACATGGTGGTAACAAAGAATTGTGAACCGTAGAAAACTCGATTGTGGAGCAAGGGCAGAATTTCTAGGTTAAAATGTGCTGATGGAAATTAAAAATAATTGCTTCCCGAATACAAGCTTTCTAGACCTGCGCTGATTTAACATCCGATTTTGTAGCATTGGAAGTTTTCATCCGTAAGTTTTTTTACTCTTCATTTTAGAATTGTGGTGAGCTTTCAGTTTACTGCCGATGAAGAAATAGGATAGGTAATCCTGATAAATTATTTCCTAGATGATAATAAATGCCACTTATATACTGTAACACCTCTCCCAGAGTAAGTGCTCAATAAATGTTAATTGTTACCACAGTTTTTTGGTTTCATGTGCTTTAAAAAAAATTTATCTTTGCTGTTGAAAATATTAAAGATGATCCCCTTTTTCCCCATTGACCACCTCCACACCTATCTCCCCCCACCCCAGGCCTTTCCACACTATTGTCTGTGTCCATGGGTTATGCATATATGCATATAAGTTCTTTGGTTAATCTCTCTCCACCCACCCACCTCCGCCTTCATGTGCTTTTTTGTTGAATTCCAACCACCACCCTGTAAGTATTATCATTCCCATTCTACAGCAGTGGACACTGCAGCTCAGAACATTTGGGACTCCGTCAAGGCCAACGGAAGGCGCTTTTAGGGAAGTGGCTACATTCACTCAGAATGCCTTTATCAAGGTTGGAGTGGGTGGCTCAGCGGCACTGTTGGTATTGGCCGGTGAGTGACACTGCTTCGTTGTGAGGGAGCAAGCACAGCGGGTTTAGATCCAGAGAATTGCTACATGTTTGTTTTCCAACCTGTAGGGAATAGATAGGATTGATTGTTCTGGCATTTTGTGGCGGTCATTAGAGAAATAAAGCGCCTGAAAGGAGACAATAGAGTAGACTTTAAAAACCAACCGGCCTGGGAATTTGTACCCATTGCTTCTGGTTAAATGACGATGAAAAAGAAGTAGTAACAGAGTCAGGAAAAGTTAATGGGAAAACGATGAAGAAACTTACTGTACATGTGGCACCGACTTTCTTCTGTGAGCTTGTAAGCAGATCAGTGTTAATAATTGTCCGTTGCTAGGAATAGCTCTATAACTCAACTGACAGAAGGGCGGTCCTTCAGATGTCCTGGGTGGACCATAAATAACACGGTGCAGCGGGACTGTAGGGGAAAAAAGAATGAGGGAGGCCCCCAGGGGAAAAGCTACCATTTAAATCACTCTGTTCAAGAATAACCTGCATGTACTCACTGTATCCCGCGAAGCTACTCCTTCCGATCAGCCTTTGAAGATAAGATAGATGTCCCTTTCTCTCTGTTGCCACAGTGATTTTTCCAGTGTTATTAGACTGGTAGGGCGTATTAGCAAACTCTATAATAATGAGAAAAAAGAGACTTGATGCGCTATCAATGACTTCTAGGAGTCTTTACCAGAAATTTTTGACAAACTCAGAATTTTTCTAATATTTTATTTGGTCAAGAGAGTATTTGTCTTCTTATGAAGATACAGATATCATGGGTTCCATAGCATATGGATTGGAGAACTGACCCTGAACCCAAATAATACCTTAGTCCCCATTTTGTTGTCACTGTATTAAATAAAAGCAAAAACATTTTTCTTATTACAGCAGAAATATGCATCCATCTGAAAAATTTAAAATGTAGATAAGCAAAATGAATGAAAACCACCCATAATTCCATTCACTAGAAGTAACCTTATTTTGAGTTGAAAAATTCTAATCATAATAATTCAAAGTAAATGCCAAGATTTCTCTAAAAAGGGGAAATTCTCTAGTGTTTTGAGGTTTTAGAGATACCAGAGGCGTATTAAGATGTATTGCATAAGCAAACCACTGTCCTTTCAGAATAGCTTATGCCATTTGTAAACACGTGTACATTAGCTTACGTGGATTTTAAAAGCGTAATTCCCCATGGTTCCACTTGATCTTAGAATCTGTAATGCCGCTTCATTAATTCTTTACCCAGTTTTTGGTTATGTGCCTGAAGATGGTCTGTTATTCACTTTTAAGCATAGTCTCGTTTATTTACATTCTAAAATAAATATCATTTGTTACATAATTGTGTGTAACTTTTATTTGAAAAGGAAAAATAAAGCTGTGACGTAGGGCTCTTCTGTGCTGTGATTCTACCTGAGAAGGCAGCTCTTGTGCTCGGAATACAAATGATAGGATGGCCCTCAGAGATTTTGGTTGATAAACCTTTTGGTTTTGGCCAAGCCCTCTTTCTGCCTTCTGTTTTCATACTCTTTCTAGCTTCTCAATTCAGATCCCAGAAAAATCTCTCCGACCTCTTTCTTCTCTCCTCTGTTTCAGTTTTTCATGGGCCCTACTTGGTAAGCAAATTCCTCTCTAGAGATTACTCCTCCAAAACAGTTGTGTTGGAGGTGTCGTCATAAATTGCCTTCTGTAGTGTGTTTTGAGAAATAATTGTACCAAGACAGTATTTGGGTCAATAACCTAACATTTCCAATTGTTGATTCAGTCTTCAAAGTTTGGTTTGATGGACATTTTTTTTAGAATCCGTAGGATATTCTATAGTAAATAAAAAATTATTATATTTGTTCACTTGTTTGCTAATAAATTTTCATTGTTAAAAACAGAAAACTCTCAAATAGTTTTAAGGTCTAAACTTTTTTTTTTCTACTTTAATATATAATACAGTGAATCTCACATACCAGTCTTGCACAGGAATATTTCTTGATTCTCTGGTTATCAATTTATTGTTTATTGTTCTTTTTTTTTTTTTTATTGCTTAAAGTATTACAAAGGGTATTACATATGTATCCATTTTATCCCCCCGCCCTAGACAGTCCCCTAGCCTCCCCTATCACCCAGTGTCTTATGTCCATTGGTTATGCTTATATGCGTGCATACAAGTCCTTTAGTTGATCTCTTACCCCCCTACCTCCTGCCCCCCAACCCTCCCCGGCCTTCCCGCTGCAGCTCGACAATCTGTTTGAGGCAGCTCTGCCTCTGTATCTATTATTGTTCAAAAGTTTATAATGGTCTCTATTGTCCACAAATGAGTGAGATCATGTGGTATTTTTCCTTTATTGACTGGCTTATTTCACTTAGCATAATGCTCTCCAGTTCCATCCAT
Organism: Myotis daubentonii; assembly: GCF_963259705.1. Lineage (NCBI taxonomy): Eukaryota > Metazoa > Chordata > Mammalia > Chiroptera > Vespertilionidae > Myotis > Myotis daubentonii. The sequence continues at coordinate 30,584,968 of NC_081840.1, read as the reverse complement.
GACGTTGCAAATGGTAAGAGTTCCTTCCTTTTTACAGCAGCATAGTATTCCATCGTGTAGATGTACCACAGTTTTCTAATCCATTCATCTACTGATGGGCACTTAGGCTGTTTCCAGATCTTAGCTATGGTGAATTGTGCTGCTATGAACATAGGGGTGCATATATCCTTTCTGATTGGTGTTTCTGGTTTCTTGGGATATATTCCTAGAAGTGGGATCACAGGGTCAAATGGGAGTTCCATTTTCAGTTTTTTAAGGAAACTCCATACTGTCTTCCATAGTGGCTGCACCAGTCTGCATTCCCACCAGCAGTGCACAAGTGTTCCTTTTTCTCCACATCCTCTCCAGCACTTGTCGTTTGTTGATTTGTTGATGATAGCCAGTCTGACAGGTGTGAGATGGTACCTCATTGCTGTTTTGATTTGCATCTCTCGGATGATTAGTGACTTTGAGCATGTTTTCATATGTCTCTTGGCTTTCTGGATGTCCTCTTTTGAAAGGTGTCTATTTAGGTCCTTTGCCCATTTTTTGATTGGATTGTTTATCTTCCTTTTGTTAAGTTGTATGAGTTCCCTATAAATTTTGGAGATTAGGCCCTTATCAGATATGTCATTGGCAAATATGTTTTCCCACACAGTGGGTTTTCTCGTTGTTTTGTTGATGGTTTCTTTTGCTGTGCAGAAGCTTTTTATTTTGATGTAGTCCCATTTGTTCATTTTTTCTTTAGTTTCAAGTGCCGTAGGAGCTGTATCAGTGAAGAAATTGCTTCGGCATATGTCTGAGATTTTCTTGCCTTTGGATTCTTCTAGAATTTTTATGGTATCCTGTCGTACATTTAAGTCCTTTATCCATTTTGAGTTTATTTTTGTGTATGGTGTAAGTTGGTGGTCTAGTTTCATTTTCTTGCATATATCTGTCCAATTTTCCCAGCACCATTTATTGAAGAGACTATCTTGGCTCCATTGTATGTTCTTGCCTCCTTTGTCAAATATTAATTGAGCATATTGGTTCGGGCCGATTTCTGGGCTCTCTATTCTATTCCATTGATCTATATGCCTATTCTTGTGCCAGTACCAGGCAGTTTTGAGAACAGTGGCTTTGTAATACAACTTGATATCTGGTATTGAGATCCCACCTACTTTGTTCTTTTTCAGGATTGCTGCAGCTATTCGGGGTCTTTTTTTATTCCAGATGAATTTTTGGAAAGTTCGTTCTAGATCTCTGAAGTATGCTGTTGGTACTTTAATGGGAAGTGCGTTGAATTTATAGATTGTTTTGGGTAGTATGGACATTTTGATGATGTTGATTCTACCAATCCATGAACACGGTATGTTCTTCCATCTGTTTATGTCTTCCTCTATGTCTTTTTTCAACGTCCTGTAGTTTTCTGAGTAGAGGTCTTTTACCTCTTTAGTTAAGTTTATTCCTAGGTAGCTTAGTTTTTTCGGTGCAATGGTAAACGGGATTGTTTTTATAATCTCTCTTTCTGAAAGTTCACTATTGGTGTATAGAAATGCCTCAGATTTCTTGGGGTTAATTTTGTATCCTGCTACATTGCCAAATTCATGTATTAAGTCTAGTAGCTTTTTGATGGAATCTCTAGGGTTTTGTATGTATAATATCATGTCGTCTGCAAATAAGGACAGTTTTACTTCCTCTTTTCCAATTTGGATGCCTTTTATTTCTTCTTCTTGCCGAATTGCAATGGCTAACACTTCCAGTACTATGTTGAACAGGAGTGGTGAGAGGGGGCATCCCTGTCTTGTTCCTGTTCTTAGGGGAAATGGTGTTAGTTTTTGTCCGTTGAGTATGATGTTGGCTGTGGGCCTGTCATATATGGCTTTTATTATGTTGAGGTATGATCCTTCTACTCCCACCTTGCTGAGAGTTTTTATCAAAAATGGGTGTTGAATTTTGTCAAATGCTTTTTCTGCATCAATTGATATGACCATGTGGTTTTTTTCTTTCAATTTGTTTATGTGATGTATCACGTTTATTGATTTGCGGATATTGTACCATCCTTGCATCCCTGGGATAAATCCTACTTGGTCATGGTGTATGATCTTTCTGATGTACTGCTGGATCCGATTTGCTAAGATTTTGTTGAGGATTTTGGCATCTATGTTCATGAGGGATATTGGCCTGTAATTCTCTTTCATTGTGTTGTCTTTACCTGGTTTTGGTATTAGGGTGATGCTGGCTTCATAGAATGAGCTTGGAAGTGTTCCTTCCTCTTGAATTTTTTGTAGTAGTCTGAGGAGGATAGGTTTTAGTTCTTCCTTGAATGTTTGGTAAAACTCCCCTGTGAAGCCGTCTGGTCCTGGGCTTTTGTTTGATGGAAGCTTTTTGATGACTGCTTCAATTTCTTCCATAGTTATTGGCCTGTTGAGATTTTTAGATTCTTCCTGATTGAGTTTTGGAATGCTGTATTTTTCTAGGAATTTGTCCATTTCCTCCAGGTTGTCTAGTTTGTTGGAGTAAAGCTGTCCATAGTATTTTTTAACAATCATTTGTATTTCTGTGGGGTCTGTTGTTATTTCGCCTCTATCGTTTCTGATTTTATTTATTTGGGTCCTCTCTCTCTGCTTCTTGGTGAGTCTGGCTAGAGGTTTATCAATCTTGTTTATCCTTTCAAAGAACCAGCTCTTGGTTTCATTGATTTTCTGTATTGTTTTTTTGGTCTCTATGTCATTTATTTCTGCTCTAATCTTTATTATCTCCTTCCTTCTGCTCACTCTGGGGTTTTCTTGTTGCTCTCTTTCTAATTCTTTGAGTTGTAGAGTTAGATGATTTACTACCATTTTTTCTTGTTTTTTGAGATAGGCCTGTAGAGCTATAAACTTCCCTCTCAGGACTGCTTTCAATGTGTCCCATAGGTTTTGGATTGTTGTGTTTTCATTGTCATTAGTTTCCAGGATGTTTTTAATTTCTTCTTTGATCTCATTGGTAACCCAATCAATATTTAGTAGCATGCTATTCAGCTTCCAGGTGTTTGAGTATTTTGGGTTGTTTTTATTGTAGTTTATTTCTAATATTATGCCATCGTGGTCTGCGAAGACGCTTTTTATGATTTCAATCTTCTTGAATTTGGGGATACTTTGCTTGTGACCCAATATGTGGTCTATTTTTGAATATGTCCCATGAGCACCTGAGAAGAACGTATATTCTCTGGCTTTGGGGTGAAGTGTTCTGAAGATGTCTATTAAGTCCATCTGATCTAGTGAGTCATTTAGGATTGCTGTATCTTTGCTGATTGTTTGTCTATAGGACTTATCCAGTGCTGTCAATGGTGTATTAAAGTCCCCTACTATGATTGTATTGTTGTCGATCTCTCCTTTGATATTTTCCAGGAGTTTTTTTATGAATTTGGGTGCTCCTACATTGGGTGCATATATGTTTACCAGGGTTATATCTTCTTGTTGTATTGATCCCTTTAGTATTATGAAGTGGCCTTCCTTATCTCTTGTTAAGGCCTTCACTTTGAGGTCTATTTTGTCCGATATAAGTATTGCCACCCCAGCTTTCTTTTCCTTTCCATTTGCCTGAAAGATATTTTTCCATCCTTTCACTTTCAGTCTGTGTGAGTCCCTTCTAATGAGGTGGGTTTCTTGTAGACAGCAGATGTATGGGTCATGTTTTTTTATCCATTCAGCCACTCGATGTCTTTTGGTTGGAGCATTTAGTCCGTTTACGTTTAAAGTTATTATTGAAAGGTACTTGTTTGTAGCCATTTCTTTTTGTGTGTGTGTGTGGCTGTTTTCTTTCTGAGCTTTTTATTTCTTCTTTTTATACCAGTCCCTTTAGCATTCCTTGCATTGCTGGCTTGGTGGTGACAAACTCCCTTAGTCTTTTTTTGTCTGTGAAGCTTCTTATTTCCCCTTCAAGTTTGAATGATAGCCTTGCTGGATAGAGTATTCTTGGATTCAGTCCTTTGCTTTGCATCACTTTGTAAATTTCAGTCCATTCTTTTCTGGCCTGATGTGTTTCTGTTGAGAAGTCATTTGACAATCTAATGGGAGATCCCTTGTATGTAACTTTCCGTCTCTCTCTTGCAGCCTGTAAGATTCTCTCTTTGTCCTGAACATTTGCCATGGTGATTATGATGTGTCTTGGTGTGGGTCTTTTCGGGTTCACCTTGTTTGGGACTCTCTGGGCTTGTGTGACTTTTTTCTTCCCCACCTCAGGAAAGTTTTCTGATATTATTTCTTCGAGTAGGTTTTCTAATCCTTGTTCATCTTTCTATTGTTCTGGTACTCCTATTATTCGTATGTTGTTTCGTTTCATGTTGTCCCAAAGCTCCCTTAGGCTCTCCTCCTGTCTTTTAATTTTTTTCTCCAATTGCAGTACATTTTGGGTGTGTTTTGCTTCCTTGTCTTCTAATTCACTTATTCGGTCCTCCGCTTCTCCTAGTCTACTGTTGATACTTTCAATGGAGTTTTTCATTGCAGCTATATCACTCTTCATTTCTTCTTGGGTCTTACTTAGGTTGTTGATTTTTTCATCTGTTTCTTCTAGCTTCTTCCATATGTTATCGATTTTTTCATCTGTTTCTTCTAGCTTCTTCCATATGTTATCGATTTTTTCATCTGTTTCTTCTTGCTTCTTGCAGAGGTTGTCGATTTTTTCCTCCATCCGGTTTATGCACTCTAGGATCCTTATTCTGAATTCTTTATCTGTCATGTTGCATGCCTCTGTATTACTTAGCTGCTTTTCTGGAGAGTCCTCCTTCTCTTTCCTTTGGGGGTTTCTTTGTCTACCCATGTTTGATCTCACTGACATATCTAGACGTTAAGTTGTTCAGTGGTTGCTCCCTTGGTGGCAGTGACTCCTTGGTCCGTGGTTGCTCTTCGGGCGGTTGCGGTAGCAGCTGCTCTTCAGTTGGCAGCAGCTCCTCTGGTGGGTGCTGTTCACAGCTGTGGTGGCTCTTCCGGCTGGTGGGGCGAGGTTTCACGTACAGCTGCTGTTCCTCAGCAGAGGATGAGGTGCTCAGGAGGTTGCTGTTGCTTGGATCTGCTGCGTTGATTTAAAGGCACAAAATACAACACAACAAGGCACCACGTACCAGGCACTATACACAAATATATTCACGATATTAATAACCCCAATTAAAGGTGACCACCTGAATTAAGAGAATTAGGGGATAAGGAAGAAGGAAGAGAAAAAGATCAAAGAGAAAAAGGAAAAGAAAAGTAGGGACCAAAAAAAGGGAGTGCAAAAATGAAATTGGGAAAAAGGAAGGGGGAAAATAAAAGCGAGAAAAGAAAAAAAAAAAAAAAAGAGCGAAAAGAGAGAATGAAGTGGAAGAGGGAAGAGACTTTTTATATGAGGAGAATACTCCTATAGAACAGCCATTAATCCCAACAAATTCCAGCAACAGCTCCCTGGATATGAATGCAAACTAGAAACAACCAATAATATAACGATGAAAATAGAATGGTGAACACTAATCCCAAAATAAAATAAAGAAAAAATAAAATGGCACTTTAAAAAATGGTAAAACGGTAGCAGTAATAATACTGGTTAAAAATAAGAAGGTAGTAATTAAAAGGGTAAAATCAGGTGATGGAAAAAGAAGAAAAGAAAGAAAGAAAAAAAAAGAACAGAAAAAAAAAGAATGAAAAAAAATTGGTTTCTTAGTTAAAAAGTGAAAAAAGAAAAAAAATTGCAGTAGTGAAGGTCCTTCGTTTCTTCTATTCTTCAGTGTGGCTCGCCTTAGACCTTCCAGGTATTCAGGAGAGTGTTGAGTTTCCCTGCGATATACTGTTCCTCTGTGTTGTAAACCACAGTCCTTATTTTAAAGCATGTCGCATTTATTTCCCAGACTGCCTTATTTTGTGTTTAGCAAAGAGTCAGTTTGTGGGTCAGCCTCTGGGTGGCAGTGTTCTGGGGTTGGCCTCTGAGGCTATAGGGCCTCTCTGTCCAGTGGAAGTTCACTGCCCAGAGCTGACTGCGTAATAGTTAGTTACCGGCGCTATGTTGTTGCTGGGATTGAAAATCCCCCTATAGGCCAGACCCTGTTAACTCCCAGGGACTGATCAGGTTATCTTAATCCTTGATCTCGTACAGGGTGGAATCTGGGTGTGGCTGTGCTCCTTGCCTGGGGGCTGGGGGGAGGAGACTCCCTCTCAGGAGCGGGCGGCTGGGGTCTCTGGGGTGTCTCAGCACTCAATTCACTACCACCTCTCCCGGCTCCCCCTCTTTCCCCAGTCTCTCCCCAGATTCCACTCCCCAGCACACTCTCCCTCTCTTCAGCACAGGTGAGTGTCTGTATCCGAAATGTCCCATGAACAGGATTCAGTGAAAACAAACAAACAAATGCCGGCCGCGGAAACGGGGAAGGCTTGGTTTCTGTAAGCTTCTTCTCTTACCGGGACTGCATGGTCAGGTCAGCTCTTCAGGCTGCCCCCTTTAGGCTCAGTCCTCCGTGATCACAGAACCCAGCTCTCAATTTCCCTGGCGGCACCAGGAATCCCGCGGTTCTCCTTTCCCCCGTCAGGAGCTGTGCCTGTCCCAAGGGACGCGGCTGTCTGCCACGCGGTCTCCCTCCGACTTTCTGGGCTCAGAGGTCTGGCAAACTTTCCTGCCCAAATCCCTGGTTTTTTTTTACCTTACCAGGGGAGTTCTGCTCTTCCCGGCTGTAAACCCTCTCACCAGCTGAGCAGTTTCGCCAATTCGGTGTGAGTGTTACTAGCTTCAGCTGCTCGTTCCATTTGCTCCGGGACACGACCTGGGACACGTCTGCCTATATCGCCGCCATCTTGGTTCTCCATTATTGTTCTGTTTTTATTTTTAATAGAAATACATTTGCTGGCTTGTCTTTGATGATGGCAGTGAGTGGCTTTCTTATTAAATTCAAGGTATCTGAATAATGCTAATGGGACTATTTGGGGTGAAATGCTGATTTACAATAAGTATACTCCTGACAGTCACATCTGTGTCCAGCATCACGTGATGGGCACTCCTCCTTTGCTTCCATAGCAACTTCTACATACACTTCTGAGAGGATTTCACTCTTCCATTCGTCATTCGCAGAAGACTGAATTCCTTGAAAGCAGGGTCCAGCACATGTAAAATGCTTGTTGAGGAAATGAAGGACAAATAAGTAAAAAACATAAGTCTTAAACCAAAACCGCCCGGGTTCCAATGTGAGCTCATCACTGACTGGCTCTGTGTCCTTAGACAACTGAGTGTGACATTTGTGCCTCTCCGTTTTGTGTTTTCATATCTGGGGATAATTACCGTTCTTAACTCGTAGAGTTATTATAATGGTTAAATGAGATTCTGTTCGCGAAGTGGTTAGAGCAGTGCCTGTATATAGTACGTGCTATGAAAGTTTGCCGCTGTTATTATCATCCTTTTTTGTTCACTGGTAATTAGCCCTGGTGTGGAATAGCGGGTGCCCACAGGAAGTTCACCCTGGAATTCAGTTTTTCTCCCGGCATGATGAAGACGTGCTTTGTCTCACTTTGCGTTCAGAAGCGCCTGGTGTGGGAAGGGGGAGTGGAGGGCCTCGGTACATCAGAAGCTGAGGACATTTGTGCCTTTATCAGTCCTCAGGCTGCACACAGGCTCACTTGAACTAACAAACAGCTTTTATTTTGGATAGAATCTTATCAACTCAGTACAGTAACACTGTTACCTCAGGCGGGCTCTGACTCATTTTAATCCAGGGACTAAACCCATTATTTATTTATTTATTTTTTAATATATATTTTATTGATTTTTTACAGAGAGGAAAGGAGAGGGATAGAGAGTTAGAAACATCGATGAGAGAGAAACATCAATCAGCTGCCTCCTGCACACCCCCTACTGGGGATGTGCCTGTAACCAAGGTACATGCCCTTGACTGGAATCGAGCCAGGGACCCTTCAGTCCGCAGGCTGACGCTCTATCCACTGAGCCAAACCGGTCAGGGCTAAAACAATTAATTATTAATTAATAAGCAGTTCATTTGGTAGGTAAAAATCTTTGGGAGAGATAGTAAAAAGGTTTAGGATACTAAACAGTGGGGAAGACAGGATTGAAAAGATTTTTGAAGTCAGGCTAGCATTAACTGTTAAATGATTTTTATTCTTTGCATTTTTTTTAAAGTGGTCTATTGGATATTTAATATCAATGTATCTAACTGTTGGCCTCAGGTTTATATATTTCTAGTCCCCCCTCCCCCAACATTTTATTATGAAGAATTTCTAATATATAACAAAGTAAAAAAAATTTACAATGAGCACCCATATACTCAACATGTAGATTCTACCATTAATGTTTTTGCTCTATTTGCTTGACCACATATCTGCACATTTATCCATCCCTCCATTCTCTAATACATTTTATATGTTTGGTTAACTTTATTATGATAGGAAAGTCATCATCTGGATGGGAGAAGTCAATGTTTTATTCTTAGACCCCAGGACACTAATAGTGGCAAAAACATATATGAAGCAATACTATTAAAAAGTTGCAGAGTAAGAATCACTCTTACTGGAAGGATTCTTTAAGAGTCAAAGTGGGGCTAAAGAAAGACACGTGTAGGTGGAAAGACAAGCACTTGGGAAAATAATTCTGTCTAATAGATAACCCACCAAAACATCCTTCTTGATACAGTTTTTTTAGTTTCACTTTGCCAGCTATGCAGGGTTAGCTCTTACTGTTTCCAGTAAATGGCAACATTTATGGAGAAGGAAAGAAGTGAAAGTTTTAAAGAAAATTCTTGCAGGGTGAAGGCTGACAATAAAATACACAAAGATGCCTAAAACACCAGTTTGTGTCAAACTTGACTTCCTCTAGACCAGATATGGAACTTAACTGCGCAGCTTCTCTTTTCACCACGAGTTTAGAATCCACAATGCTGGCTTGGCTCTTTGGGAGTTCTGCCAGCAGCTCCAGAGAGCATGAATAGGTCACAGGGCAAAATCTTGATTATGATTCAGAAAAGAAGGCGTAGCCACTGTGTTCCTCATGAACTAAGGAAACGGTCACTGGAAGACGGCCTCTTTTGGAGGGCAGTTTTTGGTTTCTGTTGTTCTCTGTGGATGCGTGTTTATGGGAAATGCAGAGCTGCAGTTGCTAATGAGCACGTACCCCTTTTACTTTTAGTTCACTTCTTTCACTGGGATGGACATGCTATAATCTCCATTGGGTCGAAGGATGGCTTCCGGTCCTGTGCTTCCCACCGAAGATGAGCAGGTTTCCTGGGGCATCGATGATCTCCATATTTCACTGCAAGGTAATTAAAATTGCCCCCCACCCCCCCCCGTGTCAGCTGTGGAAACCTTTCCCTCATCTATCCACAGATCACACTGCTTTCTGCCTCTCTTACGTATTTTTCCAATTGTAGAACCTTTCAGTATGCTACCTAAATGTTTTATTGCTAGCTCAGCTCTCTAGAAAGTAAGGAATACTTGGAAGGAATTAGGTATCTTAGTTTCTCACTCTGAGTGTATGAATATTCTTTCTTTCTGTTTTTCTGTTGTCTTTGCAGTAAAAATTAAATGGTTACCACAGTTTGCTTGGCATTGTTTATACTTGTTTTGCATCTTGGCACATAGCCTCTTTTATTTATTTATCTATTTATTTATTCACTCACTCATTCATTATTTAAAACAATTTTTTTCAATTACAGTTTACATTTACTGTTATTATATTATTAGTTTCAGGTGTACAGCATAGCAGTTAGACACCATATACTTTACATAGTGTTGCCCCGATATTTTCAGTACCCCCCTAACACCACACGTATTTATTACAATAGTATTGACTATATTCCCTATGCTGGACTTTACATCCCCTTGGCTATTTTGTAACTACCTATCTGTAGCTCTCAATCCCTTCACGTTTTTCACTCAGCCCCCACCCCCCCACCCCTCTGCACATAGCTTCTTTTAAATGTACATCCTGTTTTGCACCAATAGAAAGGAATAGTAGTAATATAAGTGAATGAAGATGTTTCAGTCATGTGAATCTTAAGTGCTTCTTGTGGAGTTTGGCAATATTTGTTTTGTACTTTGAAAATTCATTAGCCACTAGACTTTCCACCTTTGATGATAAAGCAAATCTGTGAGCTGAGTAGTTAGCTAGTGTAGAGGAAATAAAGTTTTGGTAAGTTTTTGCAAATATTTATGTAGCAATATGTTTTTTAAAAAAATATATATTTTATTGGTTTTCTTCAGAGAGGAAGAGAGAGGGATAGAGAGCTAGAAACATCGATGAGAGAGAAACATTGATCAGCTGCCTCTGGCACACCCCCCACTGGGGATGTGCCCACAACCAAGGTACATGCCCTTGACTGGAATCGAACCTGGGACCCTTCAGTCCATAGGCCGACGCTCTATCCACTGAGATAAACCAGTCAGGGCTAGCAATATGTTTTAACGTAATTTTAAGGTTATGACTAGTGTTATGCAGCACTCTTGGAATGTTACTTAGAAGGCATAGATTTTGACTTATTTACTATTGGTATTTATTTAATAATTTTTAATTGAGGTATAATTGACATACAATGTTGTATTAGTTTCAGGTGTACAATATAGTGATTTGATATTTGTATATATTGTGAAATAATCACCACAGTAAGTCTAGTTAATATACATTGCCACACATAGTTACAGAACTTTTTTTCATGTGAGGAGAACTTTTAAGATCTACTCTCTTTGCAACTTTCAAATATGCAATACAGTATTGTTAACTACCGTTCCCATGCTGTACATTACATTTATTTGAGACATTTATGATAAGATCCCAAAATGACTTTCTGTTATTTTCTTTTTAATTAAAAGTGTGTTTGAATGATTAGATTCTTGACTTTGTGGTCAATAGCTATTACAATAGGCTATACCTATATGCATCAGACTTTAAAAAATAACTATCATGTAATTTGTACAGACTAAGAAACATATAATATGTGAAAGGTAGTACTTCAGGTAAGAATTTAAAAAATTCTCAATAAGTCCATTTTTTATAGTGTCATATAATATTTGTAAGGAGCTGTAATCAAATTTTCATGTAACGGGGAAAAAAATCAATGTTCTTGTTTTTCTCTGACATTTTAGTGGCATGCAGGTAGTAAGTCATGGACCTAAACTGTATCAGGAAGGCGGTGCATCAGTAAATAGATAAATCTAATTTCTAATGCTGGCTCTGCCACTTGCTAGTTCTTTGAACTTGCATAAGCGATTTTATCTGTTTTGAGTCCGTTTCCTCATACTTGAAATAGGGATGATAATGCCTATATTGCAACTGTGCTTTGAAGATGAACAATAAAGCGTGCAAAGGGCTTAGGCAGTGCCCGGCACAGAGTAGGAGCTCAGTAAACCGCTGAGATTGGCGCTGCCTCCTCTGTTCTCCCACAGCACCTATTTCAGGACTCACAGTGTTATGATTTTTAAATACATACTTACAGTCAAAATCTTTGCCTCCAAGGATTTCTTATCCAGGAGCACATACCTAGAGTAGAAACTGCATGGCTGAGAGGAAAAAACTATTAAAGAGAAACCTGTTTTTTACCATTTTGTTTTGTTCTGCTTTGACACTTCTATTCAGTGGCTTCCCGTCACATGTGGGGTAAAGTCGAGGCTTCTTGGTGTGGCTCCCAGGCATCCTTCTGGTGCTTGCCTTTCTCTCTGCCCTCATCTCCTACCTCATTCCACAATCACTGCTCCTGCCCCACAGCTCCCTAAGGGGCCAGACTCCCCCTGCCTGTGAGCTCTTGTTCAGGTTGTCCCCCTGCAGCTCCTCTGCCTCCTCTCCCCACTGGGAGAAGTCCAGCTCTTATATTCCTCCTCTACCCCTTATCCATCCCACAGTCAGCCCGTCAGCCTCCCCCTGGGCCTTACTCTCTCTTCCACTGAGATTTGCGCTGCCCCCTCTGTTCTCCCGTAGCACCTATCTTGGCACTTACAGTGTTAGTGTGTTTAGTGTCTCTTCCCCACTGCAGAGCGCCTCCCCAGACCTCTGTGTACATGCTCTAGCACGCTTCCATACAGTATCTCATTTGATCCTCACAATCACGTTACGAGGTGGATATTTAAAAATAAAAAAACTAGAGGCCTGGTGCCCTCTCGCAATCCGGGACCCCTCGGGGATGTCGGACTGCCGGTTTCAACCTGATCCCCTCAGGTCAGGCCGAGGGACCCCACGGGTGCACAAATCTGTGCACTGGGCCTCTAGTATGCATATAAGATCTTTGGTTAATCTCTTCCCGCCCTCTCCCCGCCTTCCTTCTGAGATTCATCAGCCTGTTCCATGTTTCCATGCCTGTGCGTTGAGAGTCTGCCCCCTGGTGGTCATAGCTACTGGTTGAAAGGTTGAACAGTTGGACAGTTGCTTAGGCTTTTATTTATATAGATTGCAAATTGATGTTTAGAGAGAGAAGAAGGCAGAGGGGAGAGAGAAAGAGAAACATCAATGAGAGCACAACCTCTATCGGCTGCCTCCTGCACACTCCCCACTGGGGATTAAGCCTGCCACCCAGGCATGTGTGTTTGGGAATTGAACTGGCGATTTTTTGGTACACTGGACAATGCACAACCAACTGAGCCACCCCGCCCAGACCATGAGGTGGAGATTTTTATCTTTATGGCACAGTGAAAAGCCGTCTCTCAGGAAGATGGAATTACTTTCCCGGAGTCACAGCTAGAGAGCAACAGGGCTGGGTTTTCTTTCCACTGCACCACACCCCCTCTGACACATTTCAAAGAACAATTTGAAAGAGGGATTTTCCCTAACAACTTTCTCTGGAAAATTCACTCCAATAGTCTTATTCCAGTTAATCCATAGCAAATTTTCCTAGTTAAAGTGTAGATGGGCATCTTCAAGTAATATTAATGATCTCGGGTTCAAGTAGTTCAAAATAATTAACAAATTACTAAGAAATGAGTAGTTTCTCATACTGTGTTTTGAATTATACAAAGTTACGCAGTCTGCTTTACAATAGGAGATGAGTATGGGATGTTTGCAGTGGAAAGGTGATGTACATTCACTGCCAGTGTGAGGGATTTTCCTTCGTGTTGTATTTCAGGGACCATGGTGCTGGGTGCGTTGCTCTGGGGGGGAGAGGTGGAGCGCTAATGCTATAATGTGGTGAAGTTGACGCTGGGCACGTTAGGCAGGTACCCTTTGGGATATCAATCAAGAAGTTCTCATGACTATAGAATGAAAGCTTAACTGTGAAACAAATAGATTTCCTGAAGTTCTATATTGTTATCAGCAGACTTATAATGATTCTTTTCAACCCCCCAAAAGAAGGAAATCTTATCTTTTGTGACAGCATGGATGGACCTGGAGAGCATTATGCTAAGTGAAATAAGCCAGTCAGAGAAAGACAAATACTATATGATTTCACTCATATATGAAATCTAATGAACAAAAATAACAAACAAATAAAATAGGGACACACTGATAGATACAGAGAACAGACTGACAGCTGTTAAAGGAGAGGGAGGTTGGGGTTTTAGGTGAAAAAGGTGAAGGGATTACGCAAAAAAAAGAAAACCACATCCCCACTCATAGACACAGACAGCAGTATGGTGATGACCAGAGGGGAAAGAGGAGTGGAGGAGCTGGAAGAGGGTAAAGTGGAGATAAATAATGATGGAAGCAGACTTGACTTGGGGTGGTGAACATACAATATAATATACAAATGATATATTATAGAATTGTGCACCCAAAACCTATGTAATTTTATTAACCAATGTCACCCCAATAAATTCAATTTTAAAGGAGAAATAAAAAGCATTTGGCTTTGTTTACTGTGTAATGAGAGTTGCATTTAACAGAATTCACATGTGCTTAATGATCCTTGGAGTAATGTGGAACTGAGATTTTAGGTAATATGAGAGGCTAAGGATCACTGCTCATAAGAAAAATTTGTTCCCCTCCGCCCCCCATTTTAGAATATATTTTTAGAGGCAGATACAGGCCTGTTTAATATATACTGCCTACTTTATTTTAGCCAAAACTTATCTAAGGTGAGATAATTATGGCCATACCCTGACTCAGAATAATATGCTCAAGAAAAGATTAAGATGTCTGCATTGAAATGTGGTGATTCATCGTTGATATGCTATGAAAACATATCCCATGTGTGCAGGGCCTACACGGAATCAGGCCTAAGGAATCAGGAAGTGCTTTGCTGAAATTCATAGAGCGAGACAATAAACAAGTGACTTCATCTTTCTTTTTGCTCATCTTTTGTGTGATCTTGGGAGAATGTCCTCATGAAGGGACGTTTGAGGCCCATTTTGTAGGAAGATACTTGTGTTCTCTCAGTCTTGTGAGGAGAATAGCCTTGAAATGGTTGGGTTGTTGGGAAAAGAAAGAAATGGTGTTTGTGAGTTTGAGCAGATAATGTACAAATAGAATTTAGTATAATTTGTACTACTATGGGTGGTCCATATTTTATTTTTCTAAAATATGTTTGTTTTTATTGACTTTAGAGAGAGGGAGGGAGAGGAAGAGAGGGATAGAAACATCAATGATGCCAAAGAATCATTGATCAGCTGCCTCCTGCACGCCCCCTCCTGGGGATCGAGCCTACCACCTGGGCATGTGCCCTGACTGAGAATCGAATTGTGACCTTCTCGTTCATGGGGGGATGCTCAACCACTGAGCTACATCAGCTGGGTTGGATGGTCATTATTTTCAATAAATTTGATATATGAAAGTTCAAGCTATTAAAATGATTGGCTGTCTTTAAAAGTTATTTGCTTTACCAAGGTATCTATTATAGAATTTCTTTAAATCTTTCCATTGAATTTCTTACCTGGCATAATAATAGGTGCTTCCTTCTCTTTTATCCTAAGAAAAATAGTAAATGCACATTTTGTCTGAAATAACATTTCTCCTAAGGTCTTCAGGTAGGGAAGGTATATTCAGGGAACAATCCTTTCAAATATTGGATTAATATGATTATGAAAATAGTAAGGGGACAAGATGGATAAGTATCACAGAATTTTCAAGTTGAAAGGGACTTTGTTTGCCATCAGTTTAATGGGAGACCAATGTAGGGATCCTTCAGAATTACTTTTCAGATTAAAATTCTTAAGGGAATTGAAATCAAACCCATGAAGTTTGGGAATTTTGCTTTTAGGTGGTAGGTAGCTATTGGGTCTTGAGGATGAGAGTATAATGCAGGTTAGAGGTCAAGATTGTGTGCTAAGGAGATTAATCCAGTTTTAAGGTAAGACTTACCTTAAAGTAAAACTTGAAAAGGCTAAGAAAAATGGATTTGGAGAAACTAGTATGAAAGCTGGGCAAATATCTGGATGTGGGACAATATTACCCTGGATTGGGGTTATAGCAGTGAGTATGAAAGTATGGGACAGATGAGAAAGCCAGAAGGTGGAAGACACATAGGACTTTGCAACTATTGAATATGGTAATAAGATAGAGCAGCTCCAAGGTTTAGTAGTAAAAATGCTTAGGATAATAGTGGTAGCATATATAATGTCCAAATTATTAGCTGTCTTTTTATTTAGTGTGTTTTCACTTAGCTTTTTACTAGTATCAAATAATAAGGCCATTAAATATTAGTTTATATTGATGTGCTTACGATAAATTGTTGTAGATAAAAGATACTATTTACCAAGAAAGTCGTAAGAATGTCCTATGTCATGGAAAGAATAAAGGTATGATGCAGGTGGAGGACCCATGAAACAGTCAAATTAGAAATAATTGATCATAATAATAAGTGATATTCACTGATTGGTTGACTCATCTTGTGATATTTTAAATGAGTGCAATGGAAATTCTGAACTTTTTGGGGCATGTTATATTTTCCGGATTTAAGTTACTTATTTTGAACAGGTAAATATTGGCCATAAATTTGTTGGCCATTAAAGGACACAATAAATTTACGTAACAGAAGCAAGTTAGTTTGTTTTAGAAACGGAGGTAGGCCAGTGCTTTAGAAAAACAGCATCTAAGTATTGAATGTTACCATTAGTTAGACACAGCCTGGGAAGGAGTGTGGATCCTGTTACCTCTGCCTCCACGTGGGGTTAACTTTCATGCAGTCCTGCCAGAAGGCTGGCGCAGGGCAACTGCCTGCACACACCTGGATAGAACTGTGTTCAGCCCAGTCACTGTGCCATTTCGAACAATGCTCATATGTTTTATTTAGTGCTGTTGTCGTCTAGATGACATATTTTAAAAGATTAAAAAACCCTCCTATGCCTTCTGGGTGGATATCAATACTTGGAAGGGCTCTGTAGTGAAATGTGAGTCTCTGTGGTTAGGTTATTACACTATTTAAATTTATTCATTATTTATGACCATCCATCTGAAGGGAGGCTTTCAATTTATATATTATTTTTAGTAACATTAGCAATTATTTGTGTTTAGTGGGTTAGATTACAAGCATCATAATGTAATGTAGTGTTTAATTTTATTCAGTTATTCAGTATGTGCTGTGGGCTGGATGTTAAGGGCACAAAAAAGAATAGGCTGAGCACCTTTAAGAAGTACCTAGTCCAGCCCTAGCCAGTTTTGGGTCAGTGACTAGAGTGTTGGCCTGCGGACTGAGGGTCTTGGGTTCGATTCCAGTGAAGGGCACGTGTCTCAGTTGCAGGCTTCATGCCTGCCCCTGGTAGGGGTGCATGTGGGAGGCAACCAATTGATATCTCTCTCTCTCACATCGATGTTTCTCTCTCTGTCTCTATCCCTCCCTTCCACTTTCTCTAAAAATCAATGGAAAAAATATCCTTGGGTGAGGATTAACAACAACAACAAAGAAGCACGTAGTTTGGCTGTACTTTGGATGTCGTGTGAAAGCAAGAAAATGACCTGGGATGCAAATCTAATCATTCTTGTGAAACACGTTGATGTTTTTTAACTATTCAGGGTCATATCCCTTATTTTGGTATCCAATGTCCAAGTCAAAATATGACTGAAATATATTTTTATATCCCAATTTTGGGGGGGGGGGTGAAGGATAAGAATGTACTCGATATAACATATTATTTGCAAGGCGAGTTATACTTTTCAATGTAAAAAAACCCAAACATTTTGGTAAGAACTTTCTGGAGTTTTTCTTCTTCCTGAACCCCCTGTAACTGTTCCTTAACCTTGAGTTTTTGCTTTTGTTTGGACAGAACCTGCTTTAATAGGCCTTCTGAGTTCCTCCAAGTGTCCCTGAGCAGGACACTTCTGTATCTTTATTGCCAATAAACTTTCCGACAGATGTCAGGCTTTCAATAAACAACTGTATAATGAATAAAGTAGTGGCCATTCCAATTTAAAAAAATATAGAAAGTGCCCAAATGCGAAGAACTGTTCAGTGTTCAGGAAAATTAGTCAGAATGGAAACAGATTTCTTTCAACTCAAGGCAGTGAGGTGTGCATGTGATGTTTGGGAGCTCAGTGGTGCGTTAGTATCGTGCTCCTGAGAGAAATACTGTTTGCCTTAGGACAGTGAGTGAGTGAAACCATATAAAGTCTGAGAAAGAGGATCAGGCTTAGTAAAAGGCTTCTTTTGCAGCCAATTCCCAGTTTGGAATTTCGATGGAAATGAGGAAATGATGAATGAAGAGTAAGGAAAGGACTTGTTTTAGCAGGCAGTATTTTGGTTTCCCTAACCAATTTAGACTGCTTAGTTATCTTCTATAATAATAAAAGCGTAATATGCTAATTTGCCGGGGTCCAGCCCCAGCGGGTCCAGGGGTCCCCAAAGGTGTGGACGGAGTCGGCGAAGAAGGAATGACACGGAGACAGCGTTCAGTTGATCAGCAGCCTAGCCAGGATCTCTAGCCAAGTTCTGGTCTCGATCTCCAGAGAGGTTCTGCTTAGGATCTCCAGCCAGGTTCTGTCTGAGATCTCTAGCCAGGTTTGGTCACCAGGTTCTAGTTAGGCTCTCCTGCCAATCTCCACAGTCAGGTTCAGTCCAGGATCCCCTGCCATGCTCTCTCGCCAGGCTTTGCCTCCAAGCTCCGAGGCCAGTCCCTGTCCAGGATCCTCCGGCATGCCCTCTCCAGCGAAGTTCTTCTGTCTCTAGAGAACGTTCTGTGTAGGTTCTGTGCCTAGGCTCTGTCTCTCTTGGTCCTGTCTTCCAAGCCCTGTGTCCTTAGTTCTGTGTTCTGAGTTCTGTCTCTCTGTCTGGTTCTGTGTTCTGAGTTCTGTCTCTTTCTGTCTTGTTACATCTGTATTTATACCAGTTGACTCAATCCCATCAATCTCTATTACAAAGGTTAGGGCGTTTCTTATCTCCATTCCAGGGAGAAAAGATTATGTAGTTTAAGCATGATTGTTCGTAGTTAAAGGGATTAATTACCCGCCTGGCACTTAGTTGAGGGGTTTTATTCCCTCCCTAACTTCAGGGGAAAATCCCTACCTGGGGATTCAACCTTTCTCGGAGAGGTGACCTTGGTTAAAACACAGCGCCAAGAAGGTGAGCAAACATATTAAGAACCGTATGCCATATATGCCAGGTCCCTTGAAACAGCAAGGATGGACCGGCTCCCGGCACTAATTAGACCGGACAACCTTCTGGACAAAGCCACAGCGGCGGGGTCCGAGCCCTTTGCACGAATTTCGTGCATTGGGCTTCTAGGTATGAATAAAAGCAAATAATCTCTGGGGTCTTTTTTTTTCTTTTTGGCTAATTAGGAGATTATTTCACCCAGAGAAAATAATCAAGTTGTAGTCCTTCACTGGCTATCCATGCTGTCCAACACAAAAGCTTTTTAGAAAGTTCTTGATATCACAGTAGCAATTAATGTATTTGCCTGTGTTTTCTTAAAAGATTATTTGCCTTGATATTGTAAAGCTTTATAATTTCACAAATATTCCAGTTAAAAAAATCAGAGCTCTTTGAACAGTGGTGTCGGCACAGTATAGTTTTTTCAGGGAAATTTTTTTTTTCTTAAGTTGTACATGCAGCTTTAGCTTCTGGGAATTCTCGCTTCTGTTTTTTTTTTTTTTTTTTTTTGCCAGGAGTTTGGGGATAAGCTTAGTTTATTCTGGGTCAGTTACATTTTGAAAACTAGGGCAAGATAAACCCAGGGTCATTTAGAGTCCTGCTAAAGTAGGTTAACAAAGATCTCATTCATTCCTTATAGAAATCAGAATCCTTTTTAATTAGCCCCTTGGGAGATACGAGATTTTTCTCAGCTTTTGTGTATGCATGTGCGTTGGGAGGGGGTGTAATTGTTCAGAGCTTGAAGTAGTATATTAGGAAAAATAAAACTCAAAATAACTTCCTCTTAAAAGGGGGAAAAGTCAATACAGTAGATTAGTTTATACACATTGGGTGGGTTTAGTGTGTGATATACTAGTACATTCTAAATATTAGAGGTCATTATAAATGTGCTTCTTCAAGAGATTACTTTCCTCATCTGATTTCATCATTAAGGGCTTACAATTTCTCTGAATGGCTTCGGTTTTCTAAAACATTCAGGGAAATTTTAGTAAAAGATAAACTGTATTTGTTGTTCTTAATATAATATGAGAACTGAAGTGTATTATCACCAGGTTTTTTAAAGTCATCTAGAAGTGGTACATAAAGGAACATGAATGATTTATCAGAGATGAAATGTTCCAAGTTCTAAATGTGTGTATCATTGTTGGAGAGACCTGGGATTCTGGGTGATGGTCTCTCCTGTCATTGATGGCCTGTGCAGGGATGCATGTTGACTGACACAGGCAGCAAAGGGCAGAAGAGGAGCCACACACACTTCACCTCTAGGGTGGAGCCGCACTCCCTGGTCACGTCTCGGTCTTCTCAGTCCTCACTGCAGAGGGGACCACCAATCGCAGCCGCAGCGAAAGGTTACAAGAGGAAGGGTACCTGGCTCACACACAGAACAGAAAGCCCTTCTAAAACACAAGAAACATTTAGGATCTTTCCAGAACATTGAAACTGTTGGCTTTGTCTTCAAATGGGAAACAGTTCTGCTGTGTATCTCTGTCTGAATGTTCTTGGCACAACTTCCAAGGGGTCTGATATCTTCAAAACAAAATATTTCTAACTCATACTGCTTCATCACATAATCTGGTTTTTATGAGTACAGGTCATGGATTTGTTCAGGCAGCATGTGTTTCTGAGACCCTACCCTGTAGCAAGCATTATTTTAGATTAAGAGAATACCGAGGCTAGCAACTCCAGTAAGCTTCATATATCCATGGTGCTGGCATTTAAGTTAGAGAGACAAAGGATAAATTATCAAGAGAAATTTCAGCACATGGTAAGCTCTATAGAGGATTAAAAATGGATTTATGTGGTAGTGTCCGGGTGTCTGTAGATTGGGTGGTCAGGGGTGGCCTCTCTGAGGAGGAGCATTTAAGGAGCCTTTGAATAACACCAAGGAGCTGCCTTGCAAAGACCAGGAGAAGAGCATTCCAGTCTGAGGTAATAGCTCACGGCAGAGCTCAAAGGTAGAAACAAACTTGGTGAATTCATGAAACGAAGGAAGCCTGGTGGCTGGATTGTGGTGGGCAAGTGGGGGGGTGGGGGAGGGTGGGGGGAGGCATGAGCTGGGCAAGGCAAGGCAGGGCGGGGTCAGGCAGGGATTCGTTAGCTCTAAGCTAAGGTGTGTGGATGGGAACCACTGGCAGATATTAATCAGAGGAGTAGCATGATTTGATTTATGTTTTCCAAAAGATCACTCTGGTTGCTGGGTGTTGAGGGAATTTTCTGGGAGCAAGAATGAAGTCAGAAAGCCAGGTAGAATGCATTTATTATAGTCTAGGTTTGATATCATGGTGATTTGGACCAATATGCTAGCAATAGGATAAGAACTATGAATTTAAAAAAAAGATATTTGTGAACACTGGGGACGTTCACAAATCAAGAATAATTTCTAAATTTTGCCTTGAGTAACTGAGTCGTTGAGCAAAGAAGACTGGTAGATGAAAAAGTTTGGGGGAAATCAGGAGTTTATATTGCCATGATTGATGTGAAATGCTTATTTGTTAATCCAAATGGAGATGTCAGGTATACAGTTGGATGTCAGGATCCAGAGTTCTAGGAAGAGGTATAGATTGGGGATTCGTCAGCATATGGCTGGTATGTTTACATTTAAGGCCATGGACTGGATGAGATCACCCATAGAGTGTGCACTTTTAGGGTCTTTCTGTGTTTAGAGGTCAAGCATAAAATGAGGAGCAAGCAGAGGACATTGAGGAGTAGCCAGGGACAAAGAAGGAAAACCAGATGAGTAGGATGGCATGGAAACCTCTTGATGAAAATGTTGGAAGAAGGTGATATGGTCAACTGTGTTGAATAGAGAGAAGTGATCAATGGATTGGGCTCATAGAGTTAGTTGATGGCCCTGATAAGGTTAGCCAGACTCTGGTAGTGAGATAGTTGCCTAAGTGGATGGGTTGAGGAGAGAATGGGAGGTGAGGATGTGAAGACACTGGCTCAATCAATGCTTTTAAGAAATATACAGACTAGTACAATATCATACGATGTGTGCTTCAGGAGAGAGGAGACATGGCACTGTAGAAGATCAGAGTAGGGGTACCTAACCCAGACTTGGAGGTCAGGGAAGGCTTCCCAGAGGAAGTGATTTCTAAGCTAGGACCTAAAGTTAGCAGATGAGCAGGGTGAGGCTGGAAGAGTGCTCTGGGAGTGGCAATAGTATAGTTCAGATGAAGCTGAACAAGTTGAACATGGCACATTCAAGGAAATGGATGGCCAGTGGGACTGAGGATTAGAGTTTGAAGATTGCTAAGAGATGAGGCTGTAAAGGGTCATGCACATACTAGTACAGGAGTAGGCAAAAGTAGGTTTACAGTAGTGAGTAGGCGAGTCAGTTTATTCTTGTATTACTATTTATTAAGTATTGCATTATTTATTTGTATTACACCTGTAAACCTACTTTTGTCCACACCTGCATATAGGGGGTTGAAGTTTTTCCTAAGGCCGAGGAGAAGCAATTGAAGGATTCTGAGTAGAGCCATATTCAGAACTGGTTTTAGAAGTCACCCAGGCTGCTGTGTGGGGTGTGGCCTTACGGGTGAGTGTGAAGACAGAAAGACTGAAGTCTGTTACAGTGGTTCATCTGAGAGATGATGGTGCTAGTGGGAATGCAGAGTAATGGGTATTGAGAGATATCTAAAAGGTACAATTTTCAGGACTTTAAAAAAAAATTTTGTTTTAGTTTATTTTCAGCTTTGTTGAGGTAGTTATCAGGGCTTTTTGATTGCCTGGGCTTGGCATAGTGAGGGGGAAGGAAGCATCAAAGGTGACTCACTCAAGTTTGTTCTTGAGCAAATGCGTGGATGATGGAACCATTCACGGAAAATAAATGCAAATGCATGAGAACAACTTTACCTGGGAACGAGTTGGTTAGAGATGATGACTCAGTTTTGGAATGTTGAGTTTGAAGTGTCTGTGGAATAACTAAGTGGAGATACCCTGACGATAATGGGACATTTGGACATGACGCGCAGGAGAAACAATCATCTGGGCTCAAGGTAAAGATTTGGAAGTCATTAAAATATAAATGGTCATTTATTCCCTTGGAGTAGATGAAAATACCTGGAAAAAGAAAAGAGCCTTGGTAGAACATTATAGAGACAGAAAAAAACAAAAACAGGTCATAACAGAGCCCGAGGAGGGGTGTGCAGACAAATAGGAAGAAGACCAGGGGAGTGCGGTGTCATGGAGTCCGAAGAAGGAAAGGGTGGTGAACAGTCTTAGAAGGTTTAAGATATCCATGGGATTTACAATGGGAATATTATAGGTGGCCTAGGGTGATTATGAAGTAGAGCGGCTGGGGTGGAAGTCAAGCTTTTAGTGGGTTGAGAAGTGAGTGGTAGGTAAGGAAATAAGGACAGTCAGTGTAGACAATCGTTTCAAGAAGTTTGGGTTTGAAGGGGAGGAGAGAGAGAGAGAGGGTGGCCACTGGAGGGGCCATGGATCTGACATTTCAGCTGTTTGTTTTTTTCAATATTTTTTTATTTCAGAGAGGAAGGGAGAGGGAAGAAGAAATAGAAACATCAGTGATGAGAGAGAATCATTGATTAGCTGCCTCCTGCACGTCCCCTACTGTGGATTGAGCCCACAACCAGGCATGTGCCCTTGACTGGAATCGAACCCGGGACCCTTCAGTCTGCAGACCGGCGCTCTATCCACTGAGCCAAAGCAGCTCAGCTGTTTTTTTAGTTAAGAACAACATAGATTTTGATATTAGGCACATCTGGATTTGAATTTCTCCTCTGCCAGATGTGAGATCGGGAGTACAGTGGTTGGGACATAGTAGGCTTTCAATAAATGTTTATTGAATGAGTCAACAAAACTCATTCATCTTCAGGGAGCTACAACTTTCTCATTTATAAAATGCTCACCTGATAAGGCTTTAATGAAATAGAATCATATTTTGTTTTTTTTTTACCCTTGCGATCCCATTTATTCCTGGACTAGTCTTGTTTCAGTAAGCTTCTGAGCCTCTCCAAGTGTGTCTTAGGATACCCTCATGTAATCGATGTACATCGAGTTACATTATATTAATATTTGAGTTCATTATTTCATCACAATTTTTGTCAGGCCCTTCCTGTTCCCTTATGTTGTCTCAAGAATAAGTCACACGCATACATCAGCCCAATAACTTTAAAGAGGTATTCCTCAAACTGAACTTTGTGAGCCCCCAAATCAGAATCTCTGGGAGTTGGGACCCAGAACGCTGCGTTTAATGCCCCTGAGTACTTTGCTGGCGCGCAGAGTGTAAGAACCCTAGGTTTGTAATCACAGCCCAGGTGTCTTCGGTGCGTCCGGTAGCTTTGCATTCAGCAGTCGGAGGTGCTTGGGCTGCTGCCCCAGTGGAAGGTGTTCAGACTCATACGTCTTGATTTTTTTTTTTTTTAAATATATTTTATTGATTTTTTACAGAGAGGAAGGGAGAGAGATAGAGAGTTAGAAACATCGATGAGAGAGAAACATCGATCAGCTGCCTCCTGCACATCTCCTACTGGGGATGTGCCCGCAACCCAGGTACATGCCCTTGACCGGAATCGAACCCGGGACCCCTCAGTCCGCAGGCCAATGCTCTATCCACTGAGCCAAACCGGTTTTGGCACGTCTTGATTTTTGAAAGACAAGCACTTACAGTTCTATGTGGTAGAGAAAAGGTATGAAGAAGTAGCAATTATGTGTTAAAAGAAATGTAGTTATTTTAGTTTATGCATTCCACAGCTATTTATTGAGCAACTGTGGTGAGTCAGAAGAGGGTGAGAAAGAGGAGAGACACATAGCACCCTATATTCTAGGCATTTTATCTGTATTGTGAGCTCATTTTCATGTGCTAGAAATACAAGATTTGCTTACTCAGAGAGCCAGGAGCTATGTTGGCCAGTGAGGTTGGAAACAAAAGCCTCAGTGTGAAAATCTCAGGTGTTCGCACAAGGGTGTGGTGCACTCATGTGGCAACACGAAGATGCTGGATTCACAGGCGAAGGCCCAACATGGAAATCATTTGGTGTATGTTATATAGTCTAACAAATTAAGCACTCAGAGCTCTACATTGATTAGGGAAAAATAGCAACAAAGTTCCACACCCTCCCCTCCCAGCCATTTAACCATTCATTCAACAAGTATTGTCTGAATTTGTGCAACATGAAATGCACTGTGGTAGGTGCTGCAGGCCATATGAGGAACAAAATCGACTTGGCTCTTGTTCTCATGGAGCCTCTTGGCCAATGAGGAGACAGATTAAGCAAAGACTTTCACAGATATTAGTTAATTTTTTTTTTGAGGTGGGGGAAGAGCTTTGTTGAGATATTATTCGAGATGTAATTTACAAACCATACAACTCATCCATTTAAAGTGTAGAATTCGGTAGTGTTTAGTATATTCACAGAGTTATACAACCATCACATTTAATTGTGGGTCATTTTTATCACCCCCTAAAGAAAGCTCATAGACTTTAGCAGCCATTCTTAAACCTCCTACCTTTCCAGCGCTTGGAAAACACTGGTCTACTTTCTGTCTAGATTTGCCAATTCTGGACATTTCATACAAATGGAATCATATAATATGTGGTATTTTGTGACTGGCTTCTTTCATGTAGCATGATGTTTTCGAAGTAGCTGGTATTTGTTTGTGTAGATTAATCTTAGTTCATGTCTGGGATTTTAAACTTTTTCTGTGAATGGCCAGGTAATAAACATTCTGGTTTTTGAGGTCTGTATGGTCTCTGTCACAACTACTCAACTTTGCTAATTTAGCATGAAAGTAGCTATAGACAGCATATAAACAAATAAATGTCCCTGTGTTTCAACAAAACTTTATTTACAAAAATAGACAGTAGACCAGATACAGCCTTTGGGTTAGTGTATTGACCTCTGTTCCACGTCACTATAAGTAGTTCATTCTTCTGAGAGCTCTGTGAAGTTATTATCCCCATTTTACAGATAAGACGGAGGCACATTGCTAGTAAGTGGTTGATACAGGATCAAACCCAGATAGTCTGGCTCTAGACCCAGTGCTGTTAACCTTGCCAGTGATTACAAGTTGAGGCAAGTCTGAAATACGGGGCAGAAATCCATGATTCTATGAAAGCAAATAATGAAGACACATTGACTTAGGTTTGCTTCAGGATGCAAATGAGCTGAGACCTAAGCAAAAGGAGAAGTTAACTAGGTGAAGGGAGGGTGGAAAGGGTGGTACAAATGGTTGTGGTAGAGGGAACATAGCTTGTAAAGGCCTTGAGAGAAGATAGAGTGACCGGAGTCGAGGGTTCCGGGGAGAGTGGTGTGTGCTGAGGCCGGTGTGATGCTCCTGTGTGGACCACGCAAGACCTAAAGGTTGTTAGGGATTTAGCTCTTGATCCAGAGCAAAGAGAACCATGAAGGGGTGGGAAGGATAATATGTTCATATTTATTGATTGAAGTAGAAAACAGATTGAAGGGGGTAGAGCAGACCTAGTTGGCCATGGAAGTGGCCCAGGACAGAGCGGATGGTGGGTTGGGCAGGAGGGCTGGGGGAAAAGAGAGGTGTAGAGAAAGAAGTGGATATCAGAGCATTGTGGAGGCAAGTTTGGCAGGATTTGGTGCTAGGCTGTACTTGGGGATGATAAACGATGGTGGTGTCGAATCCTTAAGATGGAACCATGAGAGAGGACGGTTTAGGGCAGCCGTGGGCAAACTACGGCCCACGGGCCAGATCCGGCCCGTTTGAAATGAGTAAAACTAAAAAAAAAAAAGACCGTACCCTTTTATGTAATGATGTTTACTTTGAATTTATATTAGTTCATACAAACACTCCATCCATGCTTTTGTTCCGGCCCTCTGGTCCAGTTTAAGAACCATTGTGGCCCTCGAGTCAAAAAGTTTGCCCACCCCTGGTTTAGGGAGTGGTAGGGAAGTAGAGTTTGATTTTAGCCCTGGAATGCTGAGTTTGGCAATATGGATTTTCTGGGGGAAATATGTAAAATAAAAGGATTTAGAGGTTGCATACTGTGTTTTTCAAATTATGTTAGCTAGGACTTACCTTCTAAATCACTTTTCTGGTTCAGTAACTGGATCTCAGTCTTGGTATTACAGTATTTATTTTTCTTTCTTGCTTGCTTGCTTGCTTGCTCAGGATTGGTTGCAAAAAATTGTATCATAAATTGTCCCCCTGCTTTCTCGGTTAGTTAATAGTCTCCTGTAGTTAAATAACAGGCCCTTTCCTGTTTATTCTTCAAATATTTTATGGTGTGTGTGTGTGTGTGTGTGTGTGTGTGTGTGCACGCGCGCCTGTGCCTGCATGATTTTATTCCCTTAATTTGATTTTTCATTTATTTCTGTTTATCATCATCTCCATGAGAAACAATAAAAGAGGTGGCCTTTTTTCTTTTAGTTCCCTTTCTTCTTCAGCTTCTTTGGAATGGCTGTTGGAGCACATATCTAAAAATGGGTAGCATTATCCTCTGAATTTAGTTGTCCTTACCATTGTCTGTCCCAGCTAACAATGAGTTGGCAGTAGTGTTTTAGGGAATGGCAACAGTGTCTCATTAGTATGCACTCTTTTATTCAAGACATTTTATTCGTTAAAGAAATTGCTCAGGAGTTATTTAAACAAGGATTAGAGTAAGACATAGGCCGAGTAACTGTTGCCAATACATTCTTCTCCACCATACAATAACAAGTCAGTTTGATCCTCCACACTTTTAATATTTACTCATCTTTGAATCAGCAAATATTTATTTCATATCTCTTCTCTACTTGGCATTGTGCTCAGGGGAAGCAAAAACGCCAAAACATAAATGTTTAAGGTTCATACACTCAGTAGGAGAGAAACCACATGCAGGTATGTGACTACAGTACATGAGCGGCAAGTGGTAATTACCATAAGATAGAAACAAAGTGTTGGGCTGTATACATAGCTACCGTTTCATAAAAACACAGAGAGAATAACAGTAAACATATTATTTTTACAACTTGCTCTTTTCCACTTAATATATCCACATCAGTGCATATATATCTACTTTGTTCTTTTTACTGGCTAGAGTTTTTCATTCTTAACATGCTTAATCTAGAAGGATGCACAGGAAATTGTTAATTAATGTCTCTGTGGGAAAAGGAGAGGCATGGGGAAGGTTAAGATTAACTTTTAATTTCTCTTACTGTTTGAAAAAATGTTTTATGAGCATTATGTATTACTTTCTAATAAAAATCCGATATAATAAAGAGGTAATATGCAAATTGACCCTAATTCCATCACACTGTCACAAGATGGCTGCACCCACAGTGGAGGCAGGGTTCCCGTAATGAGCCGTAAAGAGCGATCAGCAGGGACCTGAGGCTGTGTGGCACTGGGCTGGGGCAGGGGACCTGAGGCTACGCCCCCTACCCTGTGGGTCTTGACGGGGGACCTCAGGCTGTGCCCCCTGCCCAGCGGGGCTTGATGGGGGACCTCAGGCCACGCTCCACACCCTGGTGCTGGGTGACCTGAGGCCGCATTCCTTGCCCCGGCACCAGGCTGGGGGACCTGAGGTTGCACCCCCAGCCCAGCGAGGTTTAATGGGGGAACTCAGGCCACACCCCTTGCCCTGGCGCCGGGCAGAGGGACCTCAGGCTGCGCCCCCCGCCCAGCAGGGCTTGACGGCGGACCTGAGGCTGCGCCCCCCGCCCAGTGGGGCTTGATGGGGGTGGGGCCGGACAGGTCTGGATCTTGCCAATGGGGGTGGGACTGGCCGGGTCTGGGTCTCGCGCAATTTTGAGGCACACATGGGTGGGCGGGGACTTGATTCTGGGTCCTATGGTGCGCCCCAGACTCTGACAGGAGGAAGATTTTCATATACATTTTACTAATTTTCTTTCATCTCTAACACTTCTATTATAGAGAAAGGGCAAGTAGCAATATTAAAATATTTCCTCTAATTAATTCCCTTTTAATGTGCACGAATTTTGTGCACCAGGCCACTAGTCTATATGTGTATATATAAAAGCCTAAGTGACTGTTAGGACTGGTCGCTATAATGACACACTGATCACCACAGGGCAGACACTCAATGCAGGAGGTTCCCTCTGATGGTCAGTGCTCTCCCACAGCCAGCCTCCCATGGTCCCTCCCCCTGGCTGGCCGGCCCTGATTGGCCCTAATTGGCTCGATCACCAGGCAGGTCAAGGGACCCCACCTGTGCATGAATTCGTGCACTGGGCTTCTAGTAATAGATAAAAATCCAGCAAAGTACTGTGGGAAGCCAGAGCCAGAAGAGATTATTTCTACTTCATTTGAGGAAAGGGGACATTGGAGCAGGATATGTCTTATTTTAACAAATGTGGATTGAATGCCCACCAAGTGCACTGTGCTGGGGTTTCTGTGAATGCAGAGCGAAATGGGAGGATTGGCCATTCCAGAGGCTTTGTAACGTGGCAATGCAGAAAAAGGGAAGCTTACTTGGGGCATTGTAGTGTTACTGATGGTAGGGTTCTTGGATTCCCCAAAATAGAAATCAAGAAGAAACCCTAGAGACATTTCCAGACAGATTTTATTAAGCTCATGCTGGAGCACCAGGGAGGCAGCACAGAGGAAAGGAAGGTCCTCTGAACTGGCTTGGGGTAGGTTCTGCTTGACTGCTTTTATAAGTTGGAGACAAAGTGGGCTTGGGTGAAAAGGCCGGTTTATTAAAAGGTAGGCTTGCAGAATTTTCCACTTTAGGGTCTGGGTGACTTCCTGTGGATGAAAAGGGACCACATACTCAACCTGACAAGCTCAGGGAGGCCTGTGTGGTGGCCTTAAAAACTCAGAGACCTAAAATAACCATAAAGGCTAGTCCGAAATTAACACTTTTTAACTAAAAGCAGTTTATGGTGGATAGTCATGTCCTAGGCTGGTATCTTCCCTGACAAAGATCGATCTTTATCTTAACTGGGCCTGTCTGTTGTCTTTTTACATCTATGTTAACACATCTTTGGAATGTCAAAGTAATATTCTTTTTACTGGACCCCTCAAAGCACAGGCACCACTCTACAGAGACCACAAACCCTTAAGTGTTATTGAGTTAATTGTGGATTATTATCCTACTAGAGGCCCTGCACCTTCTCCAATCTGGAACCCCCCAGGGGATGTCGGACTCCCTGGGATTGGGCCTAAACCGGCAGTTGGACATCCCTCTCGCGATCCGGGACCGCCGGCTCCTAACTGCTCACCTGACTGCCTGCCTGATTACCCCTAACCACTTTGCCTGCCTGCCTGATCGCCCCTAACTGCCTCTGCTTTGGCCCCGCCCCCATGGCTTTGTCCAGAAGACATCTGGTCTAATTAGCATATTACCCTTTTATTAGTATAGATATTGACTTATATAAAAGAAGTATGCATGTCTATCATTTTACTTTTTTTTTTTAAAATATATTTTATTGATTTTTTACAGAGAGGAAAGGAGAGAGATAGAGAGTTAGAAACATCGATGAGAGAGAAACATCGATCAGCTGCCTCCTGCACATCTCCCACTGGGGATATGCCTGCAACCCAGGTACATGCCCTTGACCGGAATCGAACCCGGGACCCTTCAGTCCGCAGGTCGACGCTCTATCCACTGAGCCAAACCGGTTTCGGCTATCATTTTACTTTTTTATTCAATCCCAGAGGTTTCCACTTTCTCCTGCCTCCCTAATCTATCACCAGTGTATTTCATAAATCCCACTTACATCTCCTCTTTTGATTATAATGTTAAAGTAAGGTGCAAAACTGCCATTCCCCGAAGCATTATCTCAGCCTGTTGAGATTTTGCTTCCCACCAGTTGTCGACAGGTGGCTCAAATAAACTGACAAAGTTCTTCACAGGTTAGAATGTTTCTTAAGTTGATATTCCTTTCCCAGCTGTGTGGCCTGGTGACTATGAGGGGTTAAATCTTGATCAACTGCGAATGAGGGTCAGTAGTTTAAGAAGGCAGTTAGAAGGGAGATAAACTCAGCTACCTCTGCGTTTTGAGCAGAGGGGTGGTGACATTTTTGCGGTCCAGTGTTGCTATATTTATCTGGTGTCCTTGGGGCCCTGGGCCCCAGTCCCTATGCTGTCTCAGGAGGTATTCTAGTTTGGCTAGAGAAATATGATATGAGTCAATAAAGGATAGGAGTAGAGCAGCCATGGGAGATGAGTCAGAAAAAAGTAGATTGGGGTCAAATTACGAATGACCTAGAATGTTAGGCTAAGAATTAATAACTTAATAAGAATTAGGAAGTGATCACAGACTTTAATGAGAGTGAAAGGTCAAAGGACTAAATCTGGGCCACGTGCAGTAAACCTGTTATCAATAACCTAATAATAGAAAGGGAAGGAGAGAAATTCCTGGATAGAAGGAGGTGTAAAGCTTCTTCAGGGACCCTATGCAGTAGGGAACATTCTTGTAGAAGCTGCATCATAATAACACATTGTTCCGTGTTTAAGTGACAACGTCAACTAGTGATTCTCATGGCTGGGTAACTACTTGTGAACTCTTACTGCCAGGGAGGATGACTGGCGTCAACATCTCAGATGCGCTCCTGTGAAACTGGACCTTTCTGGACCCAGTAGCCATGGTAGTTTTATAATGAGCTTTATAATGAACTTAAAATTCATACTCTTTAATGACACTTAACTCAGTGTTTTCATTTAAGCTCCCTTCCAGCTAACAATAGGAGTTGCCAGCTCACAAAAGGCAGATTGAATAAGAACAGAGTCAGGGATTAACTGTATTTTTATGGTAATGGCACGTAGAGAAAATCTTTGCCTTCCATGCCTCATTTCTCAAATTCAGTCAGATATTTTCTAAGAATGATTATGAAGGATACTTATATGGGCCCAAGTAAAATTCACCTAGTATATTCCTTACATTATATGTATTGGTCTTAAAAATGAGGATGTAGAATATCTCATTCTCTATTTCTTGGCATTTTAAGAAACTCATCGTTATAATAGATTTTGTTACCTCCCTCCCTCCCTCCCTCCCTCCCTCCCTCCCTCCCTTCTTTCCTTCCTTCTTGTCTTTTTCTGCTCCTAATAACTGCTGACTAAAAGATTCTATACTTTGCACGCCATTTTAAGAAGAGTTTTATTATTTTACTAGAGGCCCGGTGCACAAAAATTTGTGTACTCGGGGGGAGAGGGAGGGGCTCCCTCAGCCCGGCCTGTGCCCTCTCGCAGTCTGGGACCCCTCGGGAGATAACGACCTGCTGGCTTAGGCCTGCTCCCGGGTGGCAGAGGGCAGGCCCAATCCCTAGGTGCAGCCCCTGGTCGGGCTCAGAGCAGGGCCGATTGGGGAGTTGGGGCGCCGCCCCCTGTCATGCACAGAGCAGGGTGGATTGGGAGGTTGCGATGCCACCCTCAGTCACGCTCAGGGTAGGGCTGATTGGGGTGTTGGGGCACCTCCCCCTGTCACACTCAAGGCAGGGTCGATGGGGAGGTTGCAGCGCCACCCCTTGTCACGCACAGAGCAGGGTCAATCGGGGTTTGAGCGCTGCCCCCTGTCACACTGATCCCGGTGCCGGGAGGCCTCGCGGCTCTGCTGATCCCGGTGCTGGGAGGCATATTACCCTTTTACTATATAAGATAGAGGCCTGGTACACAGGTGGTTTGCCTTGAAGGGTGTCCTGGACCAGGGTGGGGGTCCCCACTGGGGTGCCTGGCCCGACTGGGTGAGGGGATGATGGCTGTTTGCAGCTGGTCACACACCCTTCAGGGTGGGGGTCTCCACTGGGGTGCCTGGCCAGCCTGGGTGAGGGGATGAGGGCTGTTTTCAGGCTGGCGGGTGACTGAAGCTCCCAACCGCTCCTTTTTTTCTTTTTCTTTTTTTTTATTCTGGGCCAGCTATAGGTTTGAGGCTTGGCTCCAGCTCTTAGGCCTCCGCTGCTGAAAGCAGGTTTCTGGCCTTTGTTTACCTTCTGTATTTGAAACAATGTTGCGATCCTGCTGGCTGAAGCCTGGCGACTAAAGCAGGTTTCTGGGGTTTTGTTTAGCTTCTATATTTGTAACATAGTTGCTTAGAGTTGCAGCTCAGAGGCCTGCAGTGGCAGGTGGGGAACGTTGGAGTCCTCCATCACTGAAGCAAGCAAGCCTCATGTTAGTTTCAAGCTGCCTGGCTGCCGGCCATCTTGGCTGGCAGTTAATTTGCATATTGCCCTGATTAGCCAATGGGAAGGGTAGCAGTTGCACGCCAATTACCATGTTTCTCTTTTATTAGATAGGATTAGAAAGTAATCCTGGAAGTTAAAAAATAAAATCCAACCATTGAAAAAACCCTCTCTCATTTAAATTAAGATGCTTTAAAGTATGTGGCTCTCAACTATTTTCCCCCCCAATGGATCAGACTTTGAAAAAGAACAAAAGGTTACTTATCCTGCCATAGGGGAGCTATTTGGCTGTGGTTCCTGCTGGATTAATACTGCTTTTCAGGGATAAGCCAGTATGAAAATGAGAGAAGTGCGTCAAGGGTAAATGAAGCGGCACATTCAGGACCACTTAATTGAGCTGCTACAAAGGCATTTAATTGTACCTGGGACATCTTTGTTTGCCATTAGCAAAGGGCCCTTGTTGCATTTGAAGGGTTCTTATTTCCAGGATGACGAGGCGTTATGTTTGGACAATGAGTTAGTTAAAAGCCCCAAGTTTCCTTTCTAAACCCTTTCCTGGAGGTTTCATTAGTGCACTGTTTCCTTTGCTAACTGGAACGTACCGGGTGGGGATTCGATCTGACGGTGCCTCTTAGTGTTTTTTCCCTTGTTTCTATTAGATTTTAATCAAATTAGGACAGGAATAACTTATGGTTTCCATTGGAAAAATTTTTATTTATTTTATTATTTAAAAAAAATATATTTTTATTGATTTCAGAGAGGAAGGGAGAGGGAAAGATCGAAACATCAATGATGAGAAAGAATCATTGATCAGCTGCCTCCTGCACACCCCCCACTGGGTAACAAGCCCACAACCCGGGCATGTGCCCTTGACCGGAATTGAACCCGGAATCCTTCCGTCCACAGGCTGACACTCTATACACTGAGCCAAACCGGCTAGCGCTAACATTTTGAATTATCAGACTAAATTGTGGTATTTGTAATTCTCTTATTAAGTGAAATTTATATAGAACAGAAATAACTCTGAAAAGCCTAAACTACCCAGTTGGTTTGTCAGAACTGAATTCAGTCCAGCTAACCATTATTGAGCACCCTACAAGGTATAAGTCACTGGGCTATCACTAATTTAAATTGGTAATACAGAAAAAATGAAATGGGTTTAGAAAGAAAAAAAGAGATCCAATGAGGCAAAATACAGTTTTAATATCTAATCAGTCACTATGCTTCCTAAACAATTGCAGAAACCCTACAATTCCATTTACTCAGATTCTCTTCTGTCCTCAACCTGAAGTCTCATCAGATTCAAAAAAAATGTGAGAACTCAAATTAGTGTCCTACCAACTATCTCAGTCTTTTACAACCATGTCAGTGCTAGATGGAGATTTGTAAGGGAAAATGAAGCTCTGATATGTTCAAATGGTTTCTGGGCTTCTTGTTTGATAACGGCTGTTGTCCTTTTTGAAATAGCTGAGCAGGAAGACACTCAGAAGAGAACCTTCACCTGCTGGATAAACTCGCAGTTGGCAAAGGTGAGGGAAAAAAGAGCAAATTCAGCTCTGCATTTACGTAAGTTCTGTCAGTTTGGGTCCCCAAAATGGCATTGGTGACATGTAAAAGGCTGTAAGAATGTGTTGAATGTCACCTCGATCTTGTTTTCACATAGGTGTTATTCTTTCCTAACACACAAAAAAGGCGCACTTTTGTTAAGGACACGGGAGAAGGTGCTATAAAAATATTTAAAGCAACAACAAATCTGTTATCAAATGAAATGAAAATGATTATGGTTCATATAAATTGAGTGCTACGTTATTCAGATGTACTGGCGCTCCGTGACTTACAGGGTTTTGTCCTAACGGACCCATTACCAGTTGAAAATATTGCGTCAAAAATTAATACACACCTAACCTACCAAACATCCTAGCCTGCCTAGCCCACTTTATCATCTATTTATTTATTTATTGCTCACATGAAGATATTGATTTTAGAGAGAGGAAGTTGGGGGGTGGGGAGAGAGAAAGGAACATTGATGTGAGAGAGAAATATTGATTATCTCCCTTACATGACCCGGCTAAGGATCAAACCCACAACCTGAGTATGTGCCTTGACCGGGAATCGAACCCACCGCCTTTCAGTGTACGGGATGATGCTCCAAGCAACAGAGCCACACCTGCCAGGGCGCCTAGCCCACTTTAAATGTGCTTAGAATACTTGCATTCACCTTCAGTTGGGCAAAGTCATCTAACACAAGGAGTGCACTGTGTAGTGCCTGTTGTTTACCTTCCTGATCGCATAGCTGACTGGGAGCTGTGACTGCCGCTGTCTGGCATCAGGAGAGAGTTTCATACCGCCTATGGCTAGTTGGGAGAAGATCAAAAGTCTAAATCTGACAGACGGTTTCTACTGAATGTGTCTCAGAGATAGCGTTATTCCTGTTTGCAGAGCAAGGAAGAAAAGGCACAGAGAACTAAGGTCCCAGAGCTTAAAAGTGATGGTGCTGGGATACAAATTCCAGGCAGAGTGGACCCAGAGGCCTTGATCTTAATCACTGGGCTGTTCTCTCTCTCAGAGATGCCAAGTGCCTGGAATGGCCTACAAACAAAAATGAATGCGCTTCTTCTCACAGGCTGCCTGTCCCAACACCACGCTCTTAATTCTAAAAAGGGTAAATTCATAAACAGGTTACTCTGGAAATGTAATCCGCTTCCCAAGTGGTTCACCGTTGGCTGACTGTAAATGTCTTGAATGCCACCTCTACGCATAGGTGTTAAGCGCTCAGTGGAAGCTGAAAAGAGTGTTTGTGACTAGAAATTTGCCACAAGATAGCTTAAGTTCCCTGCTTTTCTTATCATGTTTTGATAGGGAACTTTGTGTGTTCTCTGTCACTCTGTTGATTAAGAAGAATATCACTACCGATCCCTAGCGTTTGCAAAGACACGATGCATATTTATGAGAGTCTTACAGGTACTGTGTTTTTGGACCGAAGTGTGAGATGATTTTTCTTGTGACCTTTTGCAGCACACTCCTCCCTCAGTTATATCAGACCTATTCACAGACATTCAAAAGGGGCATGTCCTCCTGGACCTCTTAGAAGTACTGTCAGGACAGCAGTTGGTAAGCTCTTAAAGTGACATTAAGGAACTTTTGTTGACTTTTAAAATAAAACATTCTGAGTCATATATTTTGCTTGAATTTCATAGCCTCGAGATAAAGGATCTAATACATTCCAGTGTAGACTCAATATAGAACATGCCCTGACATTCCTAAAAAGCCGATCGGTGAGTATGAATTTCACTTGGAGACTCATTGGAGAGGTTAATACTGTGGAACATTTTCTCCTTTTCATCTGCCTTTTTTCTTTCCCAGATTAAGCTCATCAATATTCACGTTGCTGATATTATAGAGGGAAACCCATCCATTATTCTTGGCCTGATTTGGATAATAATACTGCACTTTCATGTAAGTAGTTTGATGATACGAAAATTATTTCTGTTCTAATCTCCATGATATGAAATCAGTGTAATGCAATGAGGTTGGTTTGATGCCAGATTCAGTCCTGAGCTTCCTCCAGAACTAGGACACCGGGAAACCTTGCCGGGTGGAAAACAGATAGCAGCCCTTTTGCCATTTTTGTTCTTTTTCAATTGAAAATTGAAAGCTGCGTTATCGATGAGATCAGCACCAGTCTGAATAGACCTGTCATGGTAAATTATTGCTCATTATCCTTTATTTCCTTTGGTGGGAAAGAGAGTAGAAAGCTCCTGGAGTAAATGCTTGAAAACGAACCCGCTAAACTTTGTAAAGTCTCCCTCTTGTTGAAGACCTTTGTCCAGACTAATAATCCTGCAACATCCAGTTCTGTCGCAAGACTAGCTCATAGATGTATTTCATTCTACAAGTACTAGTATTTTTGAGCACCAACTATGTGCTAGTTTTTGTGCTTAGACACCAAGAAAATAACCGTGAATAAGACAGTGAGAGTCCTGGCTTTCTGACACTTACTCTTTCAGATTTGGGGCTCTGAATTAGTGCAGGTTTTCTAGAAAGTTCCAGGATTACTTTAAAAATAACTTAAAAATTTGTTGTGGGCAACAAATGCTTATTTTAGAAAATAACATGACTTATATAACATTTAAAACATGTGAAATGAGACTAGCACGTCTGGATACCTACATTTGTAGTTATTATAGAATAATATGCATGAGGATGATGAAAAGTAAATTTAGGATTGTGGTTTTCTCCCTCTCGGAAATGAAATTGGAGAGGGAAAGACAGAAGGCTTAAAGTGTAGCTGTGTTGTATTTCTTTAAAAAATGTGAGACAAATGTGATAAAATGTTAAAATTTGATAATTCATAGACATTTATATGATTTCTTCATACTTTCCACGGTATTTGAAATATAATTTAAAATGTCAGTATAGATAATAAAAAGAGGAAAAGTGTCTTTAACTCCACGACTCATAGATAAACACTCTAAGTAATTTATTGTACAGTCTTCATGATATATGCAGCAATAATTAATATATATATTCATATATGTATAGGGTATGCTAAAAAATGTATATATACTTTAACAGCTGATAGCTCAATTTTGAAAATGAAGTGTATTTTAATAAACACTGCCTTTATAATTACTCAAAGTGTGTGTATACATTTTTTGGGACACTCTACAAATCTTTAAAAAATAGGGTCATACTCTTCATATTTTTCAACCTGTTCTAATATCCTTCTGAACTTATACATTTCTTAATGAAAGCATGGTATTCTATTTTAAAGTACGTATTTCATTAATGGGCAGTCAGAATGCTCATATTTTTGTGTGTGATTGTAAGCAATTCCAAAAAGACTACCCTTATGATAAAACTTTTGCATACAATCTTAATTATTTCTATGGGCCAAATTCCTAGAAGTGGAATTGATGGGCAATAAGGTTTGCAAAACTAAGGCTTTAACTTCATATAAAGGGAAGTATAAGTGATTTCTCTTGCATACACCAGATCCTCTTTTGTGCGTGACTTATTTCACTTAACATCTTGGCTGTGAGATTCATGCTTTTGAAGCATGTACTGTTGATGGACATATCTTTTGTTGCCAGTTTTTAGCTGTTATGAATAAAGCTGCTAGGAACATTCTTGCGTAGGCCCTTTAGTGGTACAAGCCCTCATTTCTGTTGCATATACTATTCCAGGAATGGAGCCCTGGGCCCTAGGGCAAGTGATCGTCAGCTTTAGTAGGTGCTGCCAAATAGTTTTTCATATTTGTTCTCATTTATAGTGTCGCCATAATCCTAATACTTGGGATTAAATTTTTATTTTAGCTATGCTGTGTGTAATGACTTATAGAATGTTAAAATATATTCTGGATATGTTGTTGGGTATGTATAAGCTGTAAATCTCTGACTTTATGGCTTGCCTTTTTAATCTTTCAGTGAACAGACATTCATAATTTCAATGTAGTTCAAATTTAATCAACTTTTTTTTGTGTGACTGGTGCTTTTAAAAAATATATTATTGATTTCAGAGAGGAAGAGAGAGGGAGAGAGAGACAGAAACATCAGTGATGAGAGAGAATCATTGATTGGCTGCCTCCTGCATGCCCTCTACTGGGGATCAAGATCACAACCCAGGCATGTGTCCTGACTGGGAATTGAATCGTGACCTCCTGGTTCCTAGGTCTACGCTCAACCACCGAGCCACGCCAGCTGGGCTTGGCTGAAGGTTTTGCCTCCATGCTGCTAGCTTATGCTCCTGTGTATGTTAACTATAATTATGTCTTCCTTAGATTGAGGAACTTGCCCAGACTCTTTCCTGCAATTCCAGTCAACCTCCCCTGGGCGATGTGAGTGTGGCGGAGTCATCTCCTACCTCAAGTCCTCCTGCGAAGAAATGCTCCAAAGCCCAGAAAAGGTGGCAGATGTCTGCAAAGAAAGCTCTTCTCTTGTGGGCTCAGGAGCAGTGTGCCACGTAAGTAGTTTGCTACGACCAGAGGAGACACACAGGACAGTTGTACCCACCAACACAGAGTTGCTGACCTCTAGGTTTGAAATTCAGGCCAACTGGTGTAACACTACCGAACGCTTCCCTCTCGTAACACCACCCCCTTCCTCTCACAGTGTGTTTTCCAAATGTGGAAGTCCGTGAGCTCAGCCACCCCTGGTTTTGAGGACCAGAAGGTGGTATCATCTGGGTAACTTCACCTCACTCCCATCCACATGCGGAGGTGGCCTCTTTGTGCAGTAAAGTGCCAATATCCTTGTCTTTGGGCACAATTCCCCTGTGCATTGGGAAGGTGGACTTAGACTCCAAAAGTTTTACCACAGTAGGAGCTCTTTAAAAGTCAGGACTATGTCTTAATTGACTGTGCTTCCTTAGAACTTAAGCATAATGCAGCGGTTCTCAACCTGTGGGTCGCGACCCCTTTGGCGGTCGAAAGACCCTTTCACAGGGGTCGCCTAAGACCATCCTGCATATCAGATATTTACATAACGATTCATAACAGTAGCAACATTACAGTTATGAAGTAGCAACGAAAATAATTTTATGGTTGGGTCACAACATGAGGAACTATATTTAAAGGGCCAGAAGGTTGAGAACCACTGGCATAATGTGAGTTCATGGTAATGCTCCATAAATGTGCGCTTCGTGGATGAATGAACAAAGAAGCAAATAAGTAACCAATTTATAAAATTACCTCCTGGAACTGTATGTGACTACATTAAAAGACCACAGTTCCCATTGTTCAGAAACTCAGAGCTCAGGAAACAAAGAGACAAGAGGGTGCATGTTTTTAAAAAGTAGGGATGATGAAGGGAAGTTAGTGCTCATAATTTTGTTGTTGTTGTTTTTACACACAAAGAGAATTGTTTTCTGCTCTTGGGAGACATTTGCTTTTTCATTTTAACTAACTGCCGGGATGGAGTTTGAGAGAAATGAAGAATTAGGATGCAGGAGAACTCACCAGGAGAAGAGCTGGGGAGTTCCTTGTCACATCATAGCATTGTCTGCATAAATAGAGGCATAAATGTGTTGCTAATAAGCCCTTTCAGAGAATGCGGGCTTCTGAGTAATTCCTTCCTAATGAAAGACGGAGATGTTAATTTCTGCCTTCAGCTTTACCTCTGTTCTGTGAGGCACCCAAGCATGCATATCTTACAGGTTATAAATATTAATCAAACTTTTTCTTGAACCTTCCAGAGACCAATTTACTTTAGTTTTCTAAAATTTTTAAATCCCAAATATAGTATGTGGGGAAAAGCATTATTGCATCCTACTCAGATTTGTTTCATTTATGGATAAATGAAACTCTTTCAAAGTTCATGAATTTTACCACAGTTTATCTTTTCCCTGTGTCCTCCCTTATTTTTCAACTATGGCATTTATGCTAAACTTATTAAGATGCAATAATTAATTCTTAAGTAACTCATCAGGAGTTTATCCTACTTTTGGCCATCCCTAGTGGTATTATTAGCTACCATTTATTTCAATGTTCTGTGATTCTCTAGGACACACATGTATGACTGTGCTGTAAGAAACGTGTATCTTCCTATTTCTGAAGATCACTCGGGCCCCCATTTGAGACTTGTAAATGAGCCCCGATCCTTCCAGTCACCTTGGAGCCTGACCCCTGCCCTCTCTAAGACCTGGCAGCAACATGTTTTTTGTGCATTGGTTTCTGCTCCTCAGTGCAGAGCTGACCTCATAGCCTGGTGCTTTATTGAGCACAGTGCCTGCCAGGCAGCACGGAGCTGGTGCTGGCCCCTCAGCACTCTGAAGGTGGCCTGGCCCTGCCCCCAGCCCCCGTCTCTTTAGCTGTCAATTCAGTCCAGTCTCTAAGCGCACACTCGGAAGCCGAATCCCTGGGTTTGAGTCGTGGCCCCCAGCACTTCTGACTGGTGACCGAAGACACCTTGTGTTTGAGTTTCCTCACGCATAAAATGTGGGCGATACTCACTGACTTCCTAGGGTTATTAAGTTTGTTATAATAATTGTTTTTTTTGACAGCATTTGGAACAATTTCTGGACACAGTAGGGACCACATAGGCATTTGTTAAATAAGATAAAAAAATCAGTGACTACTATGTAGTTTCACATTCATAATTTAGGCTTTGTTTCTTTCTTTCTTTTTTATTTTTAAAATATATTTTATTGATTTTTTACAGAGAGGAAGGGAGAGAGATAGAGAGTTAGAAACATCGATGAGAGAGAAACATCGATCAGCTGCCTCCTGCACATCTCCCACCGGGGATGTGCCCGCAACCCAGGTACATGCCCCTGACCGGAATCGAACCCGGGACCCCTCAGTCCGCAGGCCGACGCTCTATCCACTGAGCCAAACCGGTTTCGGCTAGGCTTTGTTTCTTAAGGAAAGCCCAGGTCATCTGAAGCAGACTGTTCCTTGAGTAGCTTTTACGATTTGATTTATACCTTAAATTAGCCCATTGAATTTCCTTGTGTTTTTTTAATAGGATATTAAAGGAAACTATAGTTATTCTGGAATTTTTCCTATACTTTGTAGGCAACTATACTCTTTTATAGTATCTTCATCTCTCGTCAAATACTGAATAACGGTTCCCTTGTCAGATACACATTAGTGACTGATGGAGTGATTTGAAATATATATAGTAAGCATCTTTCTATACCAGCTACCATTTGTGGGGTGACTCTACCATGATGCCAAGAAAAGTGCTCTCAAGGGGCTTGCGCCCTAGTGGGGGGAGCAGGTGAATAAATACAATTACAGTTGGCGATAAGGTTGGGAAGGACTTAACGATGACTGGCAGTGACCAGGGTAGGAAGGGGGTCGCATGTATCTTAGGTGGGTATAGAGCACTTTTCTGAGGAGGAGACCTTTGAGCTGGACTTGCAGGAGAAGGCTTCAGGTGTACGGAGATCTGGGAGAAAGCTGCCTAGTAGCAGAAGGACTGAAAAGAGCACGATTATGGAGACGTGAAGTACAGCATAGGAAATATAGTCAGTAACATGTAATACCTATGTATGGTGCCAGGTGGGTTCTGGAAACAGAGGGGAACACTTTGTAAAGTATCTGATTGTCTAAGCACTATTCTGTACACGTCAAAGTAATACAACATAATATTAAGTGTAAACTATAATTGCAAAAATTTTTTTTAAATAAACATTGATCAGATGTCATCC
Source organism: Myotis daubentonii (assembly GCF_963259705.1). Taxonomy (NCBI): domain Eukaryota; kingdom Metazoa; phylum Chordata; class Mammalia; order Chiroptera; family Vespertilionidae; genus Myotis; species Myotis daubentonii. The sequence goes on along the minus strand of NC_081840.1, from coordinate 30,543,354 downwards.
CTCTCCCCCCAAAAGAGAAGAATGTGACTGTAGAAAAGCAGGATGAGGCCAGTATGGCTGCAACATTGCAAGGGAGGGGAGATACAGAGGGGGGAGAATTAAGCAGGGCAAAATCTTGTAGTGAGAAATGTTATTTTAAATACACTAACAAGCTACTAAGTTGTTCTCCCCCCCACATTTGTTATTGTGATAAAGTATACATAATATAAAATTTACCATTTTAAGTACGTAGTTTAATGGCATTGAGTACATCCATATTGTTGTGCAACCAAGACCACTATCCAGCTCCAAACTTCCCATTTCTCCCTCCCCTCAACCTCCCGCAACCAGTGGTCTACTTTTCTAATCCATGAATTTCACTATTCTAGGTGCCTTCAATGAATGGAACCATAAAGTATTTGTCCTTTTGTGGCCGGCTTATTTCACTCAGCATAACACCTTCAAACTTCATTCATGTTGTAGCACACCTCAGAGTGTCCTTCCTTTTTAGGGCTGAATAACACCCCGTTGCATGTATACACCACATTTTGTTCGGCCCTTCACCTGTGATGACCAGTGTGAAGCAGAGGAGTGACCAGGTCTCTGTATCCGATGAGCTACGGGCCATTATTGGTCTGGCACAGTATTTCATTTAGTTTGTTCCAATGAGAGATAAATTTTCCCCTAGTGAAAGGAACTTAACTGTATGTAGAGATTCTAAGTCAGTCTCGAGCCAACAGATTGTTGAATGAGGAACATTAAACTGAGTATCATTGTCGCGTGAAGGCTTTGAGAGACACAGATTTCAGCCCTCCCTCCCCCCAGCTGATTCCGTAGGTCTGGGGCAGGGCCTGAGAATGAGCATTTCTAGCACTTGCAGCCTTGGTGCTGCTGCTGCTGCTGCTGGTCCCGGGGTCACACTTAGAGAACCGATGTTCTGTAGTATCGTGAGCCTCATCAGACTTGGCGTTTGACTTTAATTTGACCACAAGATTAAAATAAAATATTTCCCCAGGATGATTTGTGATTCATTTGAGTCACTCAGATTTGTTTTAATTACTGTTGAAGAGAGTGGGGTGCTTTGACATATTCTTTTCAGTAGTATAAGTCATGTTTTTTGTCCTTTTGTGGTAGGTCTGAGTCTGTCAGTGTGACGGATTTTAAGTCAAGCTGGAGAAATGGGATGGCCTTTTTGGCCGTCATTCATGCCTTGCGACCAGACCTCATTGACATGAAGAGTGTGGAGCAGAGATCCAACAAAGACAATCTGAGAGAGGCCTTCAGCATCGCAGAACGAGAATTAAAAATCCCCCAGTTGTTGGAACCAGAAGGTAAAGACACTTCTTTCTTTTTAAAACCATGTCCAGTGTGACGTTGATTTGAAGATTCTAATACCCGTATATAAGCAAACAGAGCAGCATTGTCTTTTAGTCCTGGAAAGTTGAACTTAAACGCTTTGTTAAATTTCATGAAGTTAAGAATTTCTACCAGTTAGTTAACCTCAGTTACGCTTTGCTTCCTCTCTCTCCGTACTGTACTCTTCACAGGGACGCCTCCATGTGCAGCTCACACTTAGGACAGTTATGTTCACCTTCCTTGAGTTCTTTGGAATTCTTCTGCACAGGAGGTGTGTCTGTTCTCCATCTGTTTATTTATACAACCCTTTATTTATGTCAGTATGGACTCATGGATATTTCATACTTTGGGTTGTATTCAATACCACTTTATTGCTCAAATTAAAAAAAAAATTTCTTTTAAAGCTCAAAGGTTTGGCCAGTGGGAGCTCTTTCAATTGGCTGCTGTACTCTTTCGACAAATCTCCACCAATGTGGCATTTGCTTGTGTGTTTTGGGGCATAGCCTCACTTTTTGGCACTATAATCCTCCAGGCTTATCTTGTATACTTCCTTTCCCAGTCCTGGGGCCATTTCTCCAATGAGCCCTGGTTCCTTTTACTGGAGAATGGTATGAGAAACCAAGATCATGCCGCCGTATGTGCCCATTCTTACGGGTACTTAGCCTTTTTGGACTGCATTTGTTTTCAGGAGTTGAATTAGGTGATATTTCTAAGTTCACAATGATTCCATTCTTCTTTATATCAGGTTTGTCATTAGTCTGGTCCCATGTTGCTTGTTATTAATTCTTCTTATGTTAACTTTTTCTCTCATTTCCTTTCTTTGCTTCCTTTTTTCCCCTTTCTTTGTCTTTTCTCTTTCCTTTTTGGCTTTTCAGTATCCTTGAATTTTTTCCATACTTTGTTCTATTCCCTATTTCTTAATTACTATATTTTTTAATGCTTCTTGCATATTTAAAAAAAATTTATTGAATTTCCTGGGGTGACATCCTATATAATAAAAGCCTAATATGCTAAGTGTCTGACTGTTCGTTTGACCAGTCGCTATGATGCACACTGACCACCAGGGGGCAGACGCGCTGACTGGTAAGTTAGCTTGCTGCTGGGGTCTGGCCGATTGGGACTGGGTGAGACGCGGTCCCTCCCTGGCCCTGATCGTGCATTGGTGGGGTCCCTCGGCCTGGCCTGCACCCTCTCGCAATCCACAGGCCAGGCTGGGGGACCCCACCATGCACCGGGTCTCTAGTTGGTTAATAAAATTATATTGATTTCAGGTATACAATTCTATAATACATCATCTGTATATTGTATTGTGTGTTCAGTACCCAAAGTCATGTACTTTGATTCTCCAAATCTATATTATTAGTATAAAATTCGTGGTTGTTAAGATAACTAGGCAACCAATGGAATAGATTATATAATAAAAACATATTTCCGCCGAAACCGGTTTGGCTCAGTGGATAGAGCGTCGGTCTGCGGACTGAAGGGTCCTGGGTTCGATTCCGGTCAGGGGCATGTACCTGGGTTGCAGGCATATCCCCAGTGGGAGATGTGCAGGAGGCAGCTGATCGATGTTTCTCTCTCATCGATGTTTCTAACTCTCTATCTCTCTCCCTTTCTCTCTGTAAAAAATCAATAAAATATATTTAAAAAAAACACATATTTCCATTCTATGAATGATTGTCCATAATTCATTTTAAGTATCTTAAATATTAGATAAAAAATGTGAAATACACCATGATTATTTATGCAAACCAAATACCATAGTCATATTTGGATAAGGGAATTACCTTTTGATATAATTTGGTTAAAGCATTTAATCATTATGCATAGCTTCATACAATGAGCAGTTTTAAAAAAATCCTAGTTAAGCCAGTATCATTATTTTATGTATCTCTTTATTATATTTACATTTTTTTTCATTAAAAGATAGAATAACTCAACTCTTAGGATTCTTCCTTTTATGAAACCCCACCCCCAGCTTTATTGATATCTTTATATGCCTACTGCCTAGGATTTTATTATTTGTGTAGAAATTAGATTTACTTGCTCCTTTAGCTGGCTTAGTGCACTCGTTGGGTCCATGCAGAGTGTGTAGTACTCCCAACCGTAAGCTCCTTGAGGGGAAGATTTCTTAAGGCATCTCGATCTACTCAACTGTCTGTCATCTGCTTGATGAATGATTAAAGGGATGAAACATAAGGCCCCTAAGCTGTACAGTAGTCCCTCTTTGTGACTTGCATTTGTTGGACCTCTATAAATATTTTTTGAATTAAGTTTAACTGAATTAATAAACAGAAGATTCTTTTCCCCAATAATTTTCATTGGTTGTTTTGGGAACATCCCAAAATTACGTGTATATTTTGTTTTGACATATTATAATCCATTTTTGTGATTTTTGTGATCTACCTAATTTATTATATGTCTGGGAAAGTTCTACAGCTAAGGAATTTATAATATTTTTATAAACTTTGTTTAATTCAGCATTTTCTAAATTTATTTCATCATGGACTCTGTCAATGAAGCACCAAACTCGGCCCATAGAAGGCTCTCAGTGAATATGTTTGTTCCATGAATGAACGAATAATAACGTGTGGATGTCTTCTTAAAAAATATGTCTTTATTGATTATAGAGAGAGGAAGGGAGGGAGTGAGGGATAGAAGCATCAGTGATGAGAGAGAATAGTTGATCAGCTGCATCCTGCACACTCCCTATTGGGGATTGAGCCTGCAACCGGGCATGTGCTCTGACCGGGAATCAAACTGCGAGCTCCTGATTCATGGGTCAATGCTCAGTCACTGAGCCACACCAGCCAGGCTCTTGTGGACGTGTTGAAAATATGTCTTTTCATACAATATGTATTTTGGGAAAGTTTACTGAATACATGCTGAGACCACTGTGTCAGGAAAGGATTCCAGTTGCTTTATGTTGCTACCCTCCTGGTGGAGTTTCTGTACTGTGTCTCTGGAAAGCGGAAAGCTTTCTTTCCTCCTTTCCACCCTCCCTCACTGCTTACGCTCCCATCCATACAACATGCATAGTAGTCATTGAAGCTGTGCATGTACTGCTGCCAGGAGTCAGCTGAGCTCTGTTTGGCTCGACCTAAGTCCTTAACCACTGCTGTCTTGGAGCAAGGGCGAGTGGCCAGAGATGGCATGGCTGGTTGACTGCTTTGGTTCATTTCAAGGCCGTTTATGGCATAGCCTGTCTTGAGTGTTAATAACAGTGAACGACATCGATAGCTAAGTGATAGTGTGGCATACCTTGCAGATGTGGATGTTGTCGATCCCGATGAAAAGTCAATCATGACCTATGTGGCGCAGTTTCTACAGTATTCAAAGGATGCACCTGGGACTGGAGATAAAGCTCAGGTATGTCTTTATAAGTACAAATCAAGCTCATTTTTGTCATACCCTACTAATGGTTTAATTTTTAAAATTGAGCTTAAATTTGCATATTGAATTTAAATGTTCAGTTTTGAGTTTTGACAAATCTATATACCTACATAAATCATACTACAATCATAATGTAACACATTTCCGTGACCCAGAATGTTCCATTGTCTCTCTTTCCTGTCTGTAGTCCGCACCCCAGGCAACCAGTATTCCAATTCCTTTCACTGTAGAGTAATTTTGCCAATGTTTTTGTTGTTTTTTCCCCCCACTCATATATGGAGTTGAATGAACAAACTGAACTGTCAAGCTAAATAGAGACAGACTCATAGACCGAGAGCAGGAAGATAGATCTGGGGTAGGGTCGGGTTGAGGGATTGAGCAAAAAAGAAAAAAAAAAGAGAACTCATGGACATGGACAACAGTGTGGTGATTTTGGGGGTGGAGGGTGTGGATGGGGGTGGAAGAGGACATAGAGGGGATAAATGGTGGTGGAAAAAATGAAGAGTTTATTTGAGCCAGACTGATGACATATATCAGGAAGTAAGATCTCAAATGCTCTTACCTGTTCTTTTTTTTTAGTTAAAAGTGGTAATTTATTAAACGGTGATGAATTGCCTAAAACAGCTTTAGATAGGCACTATATAGTACATATTAAGTTAGCAGGCTTTTTAAAAATTCTAGCACTATCAAATTTTTGTCTATTGTAATTTTTAAGTTTTATTGAGATGCAATTTACATATCATAAAATTAAACCATGTAAAATTTATAATTCAGTGATTTTTAGTTTATTGACATAGTTGTGCAACCCTCACCATAGTCTAATTTTCCATATTTCTTCTCTTCTTTTTTTTTTTAATCCTCACCCGAGGATATTTTTTTCATTGGTTTCTAGAGAGAGGAAAGGGGGGGGGGGTGCATGGGGAGAGAAACATCAACATGAGAGAATGAGGGAGACACATTGATTGGTTGTCTCCTACTTATGTCCCTACTAGGGCTTGGGAACCTGTAACCGAGGTACATGCCCTTGACTGGGATCGAACCCGCAATCCTTCTGTCTGTGGGCCAACATTTTAAGGACTGAGCAGGGCTATATTTCTCTTTTACCTGTTTTTTCTTTTCATAAAAATGGAATTATATAATTCATAAAAATGGGAGCATTGCATTCTACTCTTAATCCTTGCTTGTTGAAATAGTGTTGAATTACAGTTAGATTGCCATTTGATTAGTCACTTTTTTCCATTGACTTTTTAAACAAAATGTTGTAGGTGAAATTTCATAAAAATCACTGAGCTGAAAATATATATTTACTAGAGGCCCGGTGCACGAAACTCGTGCACTCGGGAGTGGGGGTCCCTCAGCCAGGCCTGCACCCTCTCGCTGTCTGGGAGCCCTCAGGGGATGTCCGACTGACGGCTTAGGCCTGCTCCCCATGGGAAGCAGGCCTAAGCCATCAGTCAGACATCCTTAGCGCTGCCACAGAGGCAGGAGAGACTCCCACCACCGCTGCTGTGCTCTCCAGCTGTGAGCCCAGCTTCTGGCTGAGCAGCGCTCCCCCTGTGGGAGTGCACTGACCACTAAGGGGCAGCTCCTACATTGAGTGTCTGCGCCCTGGTGGTCAGTGCGTGTCATATTGACCAGTCATTCACCATTCAGTTGATTTGCATATTAGCCTTTTATTATATAGGATTCTGCTTCTGTAAAGATAAATGAGTGCTGTGAACTTAGTAAATATGTTTGAATATTATTTTATCTTTTTTAAAAACTACTTTCTCAGTTGTTTACAAGTCGTTTACGAGTAGTCATATTATTGCATTTTATTTGACAAATTTAGGCCTTTGTTTTTCCATCTGTTATGTTGAGGCACCAAGCGGCTTATTGCTGACTCTGGAAGAGAGACTCAAGCTGAGACTCGGATTTATAATACAGTTCATTCATTTCTGACCTACTGAGAAGCTATCCTTTCCTAATTAATTTTCATATTAAAAAATAAAATTAGAAATCCAATCACCCATGAAACGATGCAAAAATATACAGAAAGTACTCTTTTTTTTTTTTACTTTATATAAAAAATACTCTTAATAGGAAACAAAAGCAAATGAAGGTTAAAGGAGAATGGAAGTAAGATGTAGCTTCTTTTGCTTTTTCCCTCTTACAGCAAAATTTGCTCCCAAAGTAGACAAGTTTACCAGCTAAGCAAGAATCTAAGGAAAAATGATTGTTTCTCACTTCCTTAGGATAGCAAAACCAAGTCCTTTAGTAGTGTTATTTTTAGGATCTTTAAAATATTCCAGGTATTTTTGATGTCAGTGTGTTTGTGGACGTGGGCATCTCTTGAATTAACCCATGTTTAGATGTATTGTGTCAGGGCACACAAAATACTTTCCTCCCACCTTCTGATTTCTTCTGGCTGGGCTAATGCTCAAACAGCCTGAGACGGATTAACAGGAGGAAATGTCCAATATGCATTACTGATGTACCTGCGGGGGTGCCATAAGAATATGAGGCCCGAAGCTGCATTGGGCTGTTGAGGTTTATTGGTCATTCTGGACAAAGGAGAGGGAGGCAGGGGTCTGGGATTTTAAAGGCAATTTATGGGTTGATGTAAAAGAGCAAACATGTGGTAAACAAATTCCTCCTGGGCCACCCAGGAACAGTGGGATCCAGGGTGGAGTCTAGCAAACAGGCTTTGCTGGATTTTTCCTGTCGGCTCCATTTACTGTATATTATTGTTTCCAGAGAATCAAACTCCCCCGTCGTTGGTGGGAGCAAGGTTCTTGTGATAGCTTCAGAAAATGAATTTTCTGAGATGCACACGGGAGGATGAGATGTGGAAAAAGGCTTGATTTGTTTGCAGTTACGTTCCTCGGTTTCCAGAGTCCCATGCCCTTTAAGCCAGTGCAGCTGGGGTTCCAATAAAGCCAAAAGCACAGCCAGTGTTTAATCCATGGTGCAGCCACGTATGGTTCACCCTTCACGCTAATTAAAGCCCATTAGTCCATTAGTGGATGCAGGAGAGCACATTTCTCGGTAACACCAGTCAGGAGCCCAGTGCCTGAGAGAGAGTGGCTCCTTTGTCTCAAAGTTTAAATATTTAGGTTTCACATCCTTGCAGTGGCAATGCCTGTTCTGGCCGCCGTCTCTTTCAGGTGTGATTGACTGGCACTCAGACCTTACTGGCATGTGTCTATCTGGTCTTCCCTTTCCTCCTTTACACACGAAGGCGGCGCTTCCTTCCTTTAAACATTTTTTTTCCCCTCTCTGTATTCCTTTAGGCAAGTAAGGGGGCGGTCAAAGGTTCTTTCTGACTCTTGTTCCTTAATAACCAGCTTAAAATCAATATGCCATAAGGCACATTTTTGGGTGGGAAAAGTTTGGTTCCCCTCAATTGGAAGCCAGTATTCTGAAATGCCTGCTTTAAATCAGTAACTTAGAATAATGTTCTCTAAACTTGAAGAACAATGGACATGTATCAGCCAAAAAAGGAAAAAAAGTGGGGGGCTTGCTTGCCCTGATTTTTTTTTTTTTTTAGCATATCCAGATGCTAGTTTCAATCCCTTTTAAAATGTAAGGTGTTATGTTAACAAGCAAAACTGCTGTTTTGGCACAATGAGTCACTGGTGTGTAATGGTTACATTATTTCACTAATATTTGAAGTTGTTAATTTTTATTGTTAAAAGAAATCAAGTGTGTTTAGGATAGAATTTTAAATGCGCACATGTGTGAATTTCAGGGGACGATGAAAGATGTTATGGTCTGGTTAACGCAACAAGAGAAAAAACTACAGAAGATGCTAAAGGAATCAGAAAATGAGACCTACTGTAAAAAGTATGAAGTAAGTATGACTTCTTTTTAAAAAAAATTAACTCATTTCATTCTCATCAGAAGGTAGGACTATGACAAATGCCAAGTATGACTTTAAAGCAGTGATGGCGAACCTTTTGAGCTCGGCGTGTCAGCATTTTGAAAAGCCCTAACTTAACTCTGGTGCCGTGTCACATATAGAAATTTTTTGATATTTGCAACCATAGTAAAACAAAGACTTATATTTTCGATATGTATTTTATATATTTAAATGCCATTTAACAAAGAAAAATCAACCAAAAAAATGAGTTCGCGTGTCAGGTTCGCCATCACTGCTTTAAAGGGTAATTGATTTGCAGTTTACACTTATGAAAGAGTGGGATGTTTTCAGAAAAAGCCTTTCAGAATTAATTATTTAAATACTAAGTTAACTTTTAAGACTGAATTCTAAGACTTGCAAATTTTAATGTGCATATTAATCACCTGAGGGATCTTGTTAAAATGCAGATTAAAATTTAGTAGATCATGGGCAGGGCCTGAGATTTGCATTTTCAAGGAGCTCCCAGGTCAAGCTGCTGCTGCTGCTGTTGGTGGTTCTAAGAGCACTTTGAGTAGCAAGGTTTTAGAGCAAGCATGTCAAACTCGCTGCCTGAGGGCTGCATGTGGCCCACAATGAATATTTTTGCAGCCCAGCCAATATAATAGCATTAAGAAACGTTTTAATAAAAATTTTGTAACTTAATTTTTACAGTATCTTGTTATACATAATCTCTCTATATAAAAGGCTAAGTGTCTGTCTGTCCGACCGGTAGCTATGACACACACTGACCACCAGGGGGCAGATGCTCAATACAAGAGCTGTTCTGATTTGCACTGGCCATTTAAAAATAAACGGCAACACGGACCTGGCACCGACAAACCAACACTTGGCTTCCTCCAAGTGGGTTACAGGCCCCATCACCACCCCGGAGAGACAACCCACCAAATCGCAGCCAAAGCTGCCAAGACCTCAAGGCACAAAATGCGGCCCACAGCCCAGCCCAGCCCCGAAACAGTGGCTATTGGCGCTGGGTAATGACATCACATAGCTACGCCCAGCTTCCTCTCCCTAGTGACTAGCCTCCTTGGAGTTTCTTCAGTCCAGGAACCCAACTTGCTTTATAACCAGATGCAAACATTTTACAGTTTAACCAAATGTCTGTGAAGTGTTTTCCTGTGTCTCATTCTCATTTGATTCTCACAGAAGTCCTGGAGTAGGTAGATAGGAGATTTGGTAGAATCCTATTTCCTTTTCATTAGCAAGATGTGAATAGTGATATTAACATATTTCTTCTAATTAATTTCCTTTCCATGTGCACAAATCCATGCACTGGGACACTAGTTATTAATAACGAACTACAGCGTTCGCTAATGACTGATTATTATAATCATATTGCATTCATTTCCCTTACGTGCCTTATGCATAGGCTCACCATTTCTCTCTACTAATACTAGCAGCGAATATTTTAGCAGCCAATTGCCATGTCATTTGTCTTGGACTGACTTGTTTGGTGTGTGCAGCAGGAAATATTTCGCTTTCAGAGAACAAGAAAAACAGGTTTATTTGTGCAATTATTCAGTGTCTGGTAAGTTAATGTTCAAGAAAAAATATTAATTTTTATTAAAGTGTTCTGTTATTTTATGTTAACGATTACTCATTTATTTCAGCCCTTTGTATTCAGCATGTCTCTATCAAAATAAACCTACATTTCTATCAAAATTGAAGCTTTTGGTTTTTTTTGCGGCCCACATAAACTTAAACGTTGTTTATTTGGCCCGTGTTAGCCTTTGAGTTTGACATGCTTGTTTTAGAGCAAAGATAGGCAAACTGTGGTCTGTGGACCCCACCACCTATTTCTCTAAGTACAGTGTTATTGGAATATCGCCATGCCCATTAAAGGATTGTCTGTGGCTGCTTTCACGCTATAACCCCAGAGTAGAATAGTAGCTACTGAGACCATTGGTCCATAAAGCCCAAGATATTTACTATCTTGCCTCTACAGTAAAAGTTTTATAATTCCTGGTCTAGAGCAGAGCATAATTTTCAGAGTGAGTATTGAATGAAAGAAAAATCAGGAAATTGGGAATGGGGCCATCACAGAATTACTAACAGGAGCCAAAGTCAAGGTTCCGCAGTCCTGTTTCTTAGAATCCACTGTCCATGTAACTCTGTCCTCCCTGTTCTCCATCCTGAATGAGGTGGAGATGCTCTCATGTCCCTACACAGCTCATGGCACCTCTGGGCCCCCATTTCCCTATCTGTTAGAGAGGAAGTTGGATGACTCCAGCCTTTCCCACAGTAACATTCAGTGGATTGTGTGGCTTGCCCACCACACCATCCTTTCTGGTTTGGAGCCATCGGGGAAGGAAGGGATCAGATATTCTCACTTTCCTTTCGCCTGAACTGTGTAGACTTCTTGTGCTTCGCCCCTCTTCCTCTGGTCTGCTACATTTTTCATTGACAAGATGCTCAGCGTCTGGTGAAGTGCCTTGCTCTCATATATGTTTTTGGATTTAGTAATGTGCCACCAATTCAAGTTTCTTAACTAAAAGGCTTTATGAAGTTAATAATTATCAGAAAGAATTAAAATATTTTAATCCTTCAGTTTGCTCGTAAAATTTAATTAAAAATGCTACTAATAATGATGGATAATGTTTTAAATTAAATTCTATGGAATTGATGACTCTTGCACACCACTATTTCACACAAATCTAACCAAGAAAAGTTTTATTTATTAACATTTTTAGATCAGAGACAAAGTATTTTCTAAGGTCTGTATAAGATGACTTGAGAAGAATTGGCTCAAGCTTAGTTAATCATAAACTCCTCAAAAACCATTTAAAGATAAGTTTTTATTTATTTTAGAGAGAGAGAGAAAGGGAGAGGGAGAGAGAGAGCAAAACATTGATGAGAGAAGAAACGTTGATTGGGAACTGAGCCTGCAACCTAGGCATGTGTCCTGACCAGGAATGGAACCAGTGACCTCTTGGTGCATGGGATGATGCTCTTCCAACTGAGCTACACCAACCAGGGCTCAAAACCATTTATACATGGTGACTGCTGTCATATATCCTCACTTTCTCTTACTGTTATTTTGTTGTGAACACATGTTTGGGAAGGACAGACAAACTCACATTTTCCATGAGCCATCCTGACTTGTCCTCTGGAACTGAGGGTCCTTGCTTCTCCATTCTAGTACAAATCCAACAGTACTGATGTGAGAGCAGTCTGTGGCCCAGGTCCCTATGACGGCACCTGACTTATCTGGGGGACTGGAGAAAGAAACTGGATCAGTGAGAGGATCCTGAATTTAGGGAATTTTACCTTTATCTGAGTAAAAACTTAAATATAACCTATAACCACGGACCTTTCAGTTACAGTTGACATTTTGTAAACGGATTTGAACATTTCAGTCTTTAAAATATTCTTCTAATTGTAGAGTCTGCTGTCCTTTTTGGAGTCCTTCAGTGAAGGGGAAAAACCCGTTTTGGACATCCTGTCGATGAAAGGGAATCTGGATGAGCTGAATGAAGATCAGCTACAGTTGAGAAAAGCCTGGGATGGCCTCAACTACCAGGTTGCTATGTTATGTTCATTAGAAGAACATTTTCATTGGGCAACTCTGTTTGTTGGAAGAGACCTTCAGATTTCCATGAGGAATTCTTTAAAATACAGGATAGTTGCTTCAGAAAGTTGGGAGAGTGCTCTTAATATTTTCTCCATGGTCTCATTTGGGTAGCGGTTGATATTTAAGTAGGAATTTATAGTATTCTACTTAGAAAAAAATCGCATGCTTATCAAGTTCTTACGCTTGCCATCAATTCTTGGCTTGTCTCGGTAGATTAGCCGTATTCTGATTCACTTGCAGCTTCCCCTCCACCATGGACCAGTGTCATGTGTCACTATCAATAGAAGCTCAAAGGGGGTTGGGATAAACCCAGAGAGATATGTAAGGATGAATGTGTGTATGTGTGGCTGAATATATCTGTGTGATTTCAGTCTGAATTATGGCCCAGGATATGGCGCATATTGGTGCACATATTATTTGCACTTGAAATGAACATGTATTTTGTAAGTTATTGGATATAGTGTTCTAAAAATATAAATTAAGGTGGTTGATAGTGTTTAGATTATCTGGTCTTGACTGACATTTTGTCCAGTTCTATCAGTTGTATCCTTCCTTTAATTCTGTTAAATTTTGCTTCATATATTTTACACTTTCTCATCAGGTGTATACATTTATTATGGTTATATCTTCCTGAGGAATTGACATTTTTACTATTATGAGATATTCCTTTTTTATCTCTGGCAGTATTGCTTTTCTTGATGTCTACTTAATCTAATATCAGTACAATCATTCCAGTCTTCTCTTGCTGATTGCTTCATTGACTTTCAACCTACTTGAGTGTTTATATTTAAACTAGAGGCCTGGTGCACAAATTCGTGCATAGGTGGGGTCCAGCCAGCCTGCCCCGATGGGGGCCAATCAGGGCTGGGCCAGCGGGGGGTAGAGGCTGCGGGAGGTTGGCTGGCCGGCCCCACCCCTGATAAGGGTGAGGGGGACAATCAGGGGCCAGGCCGGCCAGGGGGAGGGGCCGCAGGAAGTTGGGGGGGCAAGCAGGGGCCCATAGGGCTGGTTGGCCACCGCAGTGCGTATCATAGTGATCGGTTGTTCCAGTCGTTCTGCCATTCCGGTCGCTTGGCTTTTATATATATAGATTGCATCTCATATAGGCAACATATAGTTGGATCTTGCTTTCTATTCACTCTGACAATCTCTGCCTTTTAACTGAAATGTTTAGTCATGTAGTCATTAATGTAATTATTGATATGGTTCAATGTAGGTAACCATTTTACTCTTTTTTTGTGTTTATTTCCTCTGTTTTTTTGTATTTTTATTCTTTTTCTTCCTGTCTCATTTTAGATTGTAAATATTTTTAGAATTCCATTTTAATTGATTGGCTTTTTGGCTCTATATCTTTCTATTATATTTTTAGTGGTATTACAATATACATTCTAAAATGTTTACAGTCTAAATAACTTCTAAGCTATTGTATAACTTTTTAAAATGTAGCAACTTGCAATTAAATTGATTCATTTATCTCTCATATTTTATGCTATAGTTGCTTTGTACATAAATATGTATACATGATACAGACATGCGTTTTAAAGTCCCCAAGACCATGCTATATATTTTTGTTCAAAAACAGTCATGTTAAAGAAAGTAAGAGATCAAATTAGCTTTTTATATTTACCTAGATATTTACCATTTCCAGTGTTCTTCATTTCTTCAAGAGATTTGAGTTTCCATCTGAACTTACTTTCCTTCAGCCTGAAAAACTTCCTTTAACTTATAATGCAGGCCTGTGGCAACAAGTTCGTACTTTTCTTTGATGTCTAAATATCTTTATTTGGCCTTCATTCTTTTTTCCTCTTTTTTGATATCTTTATTGCGGTATAGTTTACATACCATAGAACTCACTCAGTTTAAATGGATAATTAAATGATTTTTAGTGAATTTACAGGGTTGTTACACAGGTAGCATGACCTGCAAGTCAGAAACGCTCTTCGGCCCTGGAAAAGTTTGCCGAGCCCTGCTCCAGGCTCCTGGCCGTCAGCAGTGGCAGCCTGTTTTAGAGTACATTGTTCACACCATTTCCGAAGAGTGTCAAAGAGTATTCTAGTGGCTTCAAAAAGCCGCCCTGTCAGCGCACCTACGTTCGGAGAAGTAGTGCAGCTCCAGAACTCTTCCCACCAGTGCCTGTGCTCATTGATCCCTCGCTCTGACGGCGACCGCTGTGAAGAGCGGGGGCTCTCTGTTCCAAATCCTCCGCAAAACAGACATATTGTCTGTACCGTTCAGGCTGCCCCAGGCCACAGAGACCTGACCTGATTTTCTGACTATGATTTGGAAAAATTACCCAAAATAATGAGAAAAAACCATAGAAAGAACTATTGTGCAAGGTTGAGTGCTTCAAATTAATAGTACGTAGAAAATCCATCCCTTCGGTAGAATGAAGCTCATTTTCTTGGTGTGGGAAAATGCGGCCTAGTAATTTTAATGTCGTCAGGTGTATAACAGAAAATACCATCTAGATAGTTTCTGGTTCAGTTGTTTGAGAACCCAGATATCTCAAAGCTTCCTAGTAAGAGGTTTCATTTTAAGCCCGCTATGAAGAATAGCAACATTATGTTATTTTGACCTGAGAAGATCTTATAGAAATTTTCTTGCCTGGTAGTCCAGGCAAGAGCTGTAACTTTTATTCCAACAGGGAGAAAGAAAGGGCGGAGCCATGTTATCTATGTTAAGTGAGATAGGAGTGGATTGAAAGTCTTTCCTCTCCTGACTACTTCATGGAGGGCAGCCCTGAGTCAGAAAGCACATATGGGGTTTCATCCCAAAAACATGCAGCTTTCTTTTTGTTGTGGAAAGAATAACAGCTGACTGAGAGGTATTATTTGTAGCCTCTCTTTAACTTTAGTCACATACCAATTTTCTACTTTGTTTTTTTTTTTGGCAAATGCACCCAAAAATTCAGATATAATAAAAATACATCTAATTTGCTTATATTAAAAACTTAACATAATGAAGCTTTTTTCATTGTTTTTCTAACTGGAGGCTTAGCGATATACCATTAGTGATTTAAGATTATAGAATTGTCTTTTGCCATACGCCTTTTGAGAAAATAAACTTGCAAGACAATCAAAGCAAAACAAAGTACTGCCTGGTATTACTTATATGTGGAATCTAAAAACAATGTCAAACTCAGAAACAGAGGAGAAAAGTGATTGCCAGGGACGGGGAGGTGGGGAAATAGGGAGAGGTTGGTAAAAAGGTACAAACTTTCAGCTAAAAGGTGAATAAGGTCTGAGGGTCTAACGCAGAGGTTCTCAACCTTCTGGCCCTTTAAATACAGTTCCTCAGGTTGTGACCCAACCATAAAATTATTTCCGTTGCTACTTCATAACTGTAATGTTGCTACTGTTATGAATCGTAATGTAAATATCTGATATGCAGGATGGTCTTAGGGGACCCCTGTGAAAGGGTCGTTCGACCGCCAAAGGGGCCGCGACCCACAGGTTGAGAACCGCTGGTCTAACATAAAACATGGTGACTGTAGTTGATAACACTGTATTATATCATTGAAATTTGCTAAGAGAGTAGAACTTAAGTGGTCACACACACACACAAAAGATAAGATAAATATGTGAAGCAATGGGTGTGTTAATTACATAGATGGTGGGAAACATTTCACAATGTATATATATATCAAATGAGCACAATGTATACTTTTAATATCTTACAATTTTATTTAATTATACCTCAGTAATGATGAAAAAATGCGGAACAAAATGCAAAAACGATAATATTTAATACTTCTATTTTATGAACAGTTCCATTTGACTGCCTTAAAGGAGCCTAGCTTTGTCCTAATTTTTGACATCTTATTCTTGGGTAGTTGATTGTTTTTTTTTATATTTGCCTTGCATGTAGTAGGTACCCAGTAAATGTTTTTGAAGGAATGATGAATCAAATAACCCATATAAAATTCAAACTTTGCTTATTCTTTTCTCTATAAAAAAACAATTTAACTGTAAGAATAGTGGCATTTCATTTAGTAGAAATATAACGGAAAGAGAAAAGAATTAAAACACACGATCAGTAGAGGAAATGATTTGAGTGAAACATTTTGATTTGTGCTTGATCTCATAGGGGTGTCTTTGAAATGAGAATTCCAAAAACGCCATAAAAGAACCATATGGATTCAGATTAAAAAAAAAATCACATTCTCAATAGGGTCACCAAGAAAGGTGGTGGCTTCGGAGCTGCATGTTTATCGGACTTAGCAATTCTGGTCATTGGTGTTGAGTTCGTGTTCTCCCCAGGTTTGCCCTGGCACGTCTGCCTGGCTTTATTATATTGCTGACCACACGTTCCTGCAGCTGTGCACTTACCTGCTTCTCCCGCTCGGTGGTCCAGGCAAGAGCTGTAACTTTTATTCATCTGGTTGATCCTCAGATGTAGAAGATGGTATTAAACTTACTGCCCCTTCATGGCATTGGGTCTGCACCAGGCCCAGCTCTTGTTTTTATTCACTTGTTTAATTGTGTGTTTATTTCCTTTTCTACCAGTCCCTTCCTTTCTCCTTAGGCCAACACTGTGAGGTCCTTAGCGTGTGTCTTTTTATTTTATGTTTTTGCAAAATGCGTGTTGTGTTCTTGTGTCCATCTACTTTTAAGTTGTGTAAATTGATGTTATATATTAGTCTGTTTCTTACTCTCTTTTTTGAGTATATTTACCCTGTGCCATGTGCATGTCTAAGTTGTGCCTAGCTGCTGCCAGTACTCTGTGGTGTGTGATCACATGTCCCCTGTCCACTTCAGAAGTCTTCTGTATCTTTATCCCCACCGCTTAGCACAGTAGATTATTCCTGTTTGTTCAGTGAATGAATGAATGAATGAATGAGTGAATGTGTGAATGAGTGAGGATGTGAGTTTCCATGGTACTTAGTAAGGGGAAGGGGCAGCAAGAGCGAGAGCCTGGGGTGCAGTCAGTGTTTGGGGAAATCTGTAGTTGGCAGCTGTGTGACTTGTGTGCACGTAGGGGTTGGTGGGAAGGCCGAGGAAGAGGTCGCCTGCATTGTGGGGGTTTCAATGAAGGACAGATATTCAGGAGATGTATGGAGATATTTGATGTGAGTATACAGTTAGGGCACATGAGGAAATTTAATCTATCAATCTGTTTGTGAGGTGTAGTTGTAATGTCAGAGAGCACAGGGCATACAACATTTGAATGCTTGAGGGGTGCTTTCAATATTTCTAATTTCCCTCTCATAACTGATTATGGACTTATCAAAACATTTGTTTTTATTCCTGCGCCCTCTTCTCCTGCAACTGTTAAATTATCTTCTCGATCACCAGTGGTCTTTAGAACTAAGTTTATCTCCATTGATAAAGATTTCCTTAACGGATCAGGGAAACTTTAAAGAATTAAACATAATATGTGCGAAGAAATAAACTAGAAGAATGTCTGCTGAAGAACATGTTCCCCTCCTTTTTTTTTCAGGTTAACGTGTGGAAAACAAAGCTGAATGAGGACTTGCCTTCTCCCCTCCACCAAATCGAAGCTTGGCTCCAGGAGGTAGAGGCGCTCACAGAGGCTGACTTGCCCACCTCCCACGATTACTATGAAGCCATAGCGCTAGTGGAAGAGAAGATGGCTTTATTCAAGGTTGGAAAAGAAAAAAAAAGCACTGAAAAATCTATACTTTGTTAAGACTGCTCTTGAGAGAGACTTTGTCCTGGCAAGAAGGGAAGGAAATACAGTGGGTATTTTAGGGTAGTTTAGAATTAGTCCCTTGGGGAGACACGAGACCTGAAAGGTAACTTCATGTTCTTCATGAACGTTGTGCTAGTTTAAGGTGGAAACAGTAACAGTAGAACCAGTGAGTTCTAAACCTACTGAAAGTCTGACAGAAAAGGAGGGGGAAACTGGTTTAAAATGTGGGAGACTGGGTTCTCTCTACGAAGTCATGAAGAATTTGGTATGTGAAATAAATAGCATTGCAGCAAGGGATGGGAACTACACCCGAAAACAAAAGATTTTAATAATGCTTTCGCCAAAGAAACTGCAGTCTGCCTCTCTGTAAAACTGATCTAGTTTAAGACATTTATGATGAAAATATTTATTCAGAAACATCTTAGTTAAAAATAAAACACTTATAATTTTAAAAGAAGATGCAATGCATGCAGAGAGCAAATGAGATGAACAAGCCCTCAGTTACAATGTTTGACAATAAACCTCGTCCTGTCATGCTAAATGTCTTTGCAGAGTCTGATGGATAAATGTGACTGTCACTTGAACACTCTCCTGGCATTTGAAAATAGAGATGAAAAACAGTTGCCGTTGGTACCAGCTTACAAATTGGAGGAAATGCAAAGACGGTTTGTAACACCTCACAGCTGCTGAAACCGTTCATGTTTGAGCACTAAATTGTGCAATAGGGACCAGAAAAGATTTTTAGATAATTTCTGACAAGTATTCTTTAAATCTTGATAACTGTACCTTGCTGTTTGACGGAATAGTAACACACTATCAGGCTAACATACTTTCTATTGGATGGTAGGATGTGGTGGTAGAAAAGTTCTGCGTTGCAGTCAGAAACTGAGCTCTGTATCTTGGTTTTGGCCAAGTTCCTCTGCCTTTCTGAGCATGTGTGCTCATTTGTAAATACAGGTTAATGATGGTCACCGTGTTCCTGCCTCACAAGGCTACGGGGTGAAATAGGAGGTCCGTGAGAGCACTTGATAAACTCGGGTACTACAAATATAAAGATTATATAATTGATGGTGGTCCACATCACCTTCTCTTTTCTCGTTATTATTTTTTAATTAATTTTTAAAATTGATTTCAGAGAGGAAGGGAGAGGAAGAGAGAGAGAGATAGAAACATCAGTGATGAGAGAGAATCATTGATTGGCTGCCTCCTGCACGCCCCACACTGGGATCAAGCCCGCAACCCAGGCATATGCCCTGACCAGGAATTGAAATCGAACCCGGACCTCCTGGTTCATAGGGCCATGCTCAGCCACTGAGCCATAGGCTGGGCTCTTTTCTCATTATTTATAAGCAACTTATTAGAATGATAATAAGAAGGTATTTGCCTTAATAATGAAAGCTGTTTTTAATATGTCAATGTTGAAGTTATAGTAGTTGCATTAAGTTATGCAGAAGTTTACAAATTTAGTAAAATATTCTGGGTATTGATGTTTTAGTATAGAATTTCTCAACAGGGTTATAATTTCTTGAAAAAATGTTCCGTTACATGTTTTCACCTTAGAAATAATTACTATATATCTAGCCACAATGTTCATTTTACTTTGTTTAAAAAAAGATTTGAGGATACATCTGAGTACCATGTGTTTAAAAGAAAAAAGTTAGAGCCCCAATGTTTTTAAAATGCCACATGTCTGACATTTGGCCCATAATATTAAGTTAAATTCTAAAACCGGCACTATTTTTCAGAATCAACAATATTTCGGGGAAAAAATTCATCCCACTTCTAGAATTTCATTACTATAAGTGCTCAGTCCTTGGTTTGCTAGATGAAGTGAAATCAAAATTGAAGGCTTGGAACATCAAGTATGGGAGCAAAGAATCGGTGGAATTGCTGCTGGACGACTGGCATGTAAGCTTTGTCTTTCATGCCTTGGAAACTGTTCTCCACATCTGGGTGCTGGGTTTGCGTTTTCCTTTGGCACAATTCCCCTTTATCTTTTCAGGTTTCCAGATGGGTTTTTTGGTAACTTCCATTAGCTTAAATGTTGCCTGGAGAAAAGAATTTCAGGCATCAGGAAAGAGTAAGAAAGAAAAACAGTATTATTTACTACAGCAGGGGAGCTTGAATTAACCTCTTAACACAATAGTTAGAGAAAGTTTCAATGGTATTTCCATTAAAAATTTCTATTTTCACTTACTGGATATCTTTTGCCCCACCCAGATAAATGGTTTTGTCCAAAAATTAAATTTTTTCTTAGAACATTTTAATCTTAGCTTATCAGGTATTTTTTTTTTTTAAGTTCTTTCTTTTTTATTTTTCTGTTTTGCTCAATTTAGCCTTTCAGTTTTCAGAGTGGGAAAAACAGCACATTTTGCATTGAGGCTTTTTGTAGGGAGAGAGTTTAGCTCTTGAAATTTATAGGAAAAAATATAGCAAATGACTTAAATATAAGTGTGGTCATTAGTAAATTAAAACTAAAGCATCCTAGGAATGTCATTTCTACAGTTATCCTTGTCATCATACTTGCTGTTTCCCTCTTTTTGGAATGAGGGGCAAAAAGAATAGTCCAAGATTGTAAATTTTAAGTACAAAAACTGAAAAACATGAAGAGAGATATATTTACAAATATGATTTAAACACCGTACATTCTCAAATAGGAAGAATCATTCTAAATTAGACTAGACTTTGAATATTTTATTTCATTTCTTTCTTTGATTATTTTTCCATTTAAGTAAGCATACAATCAATACATGATAAGTATACAAAAATGTCAGTTATTGATTAATTGCATTTTTCCATAGCATACTTTGCTTGTATAGGACACATAATAATTTAGTTAATTGTAATTTCTCAAATGTTTTTGCAAGATGGATCTATCTTTTTATAACATACTGTAAATTTATCTAATAAAATTATTCAATATTAAAAAATACTGGTACATGAAATAAGAGAAACTGATACAGATTCTGCAATATTAGTAAATATGTCAGGTAGGGGGTTTTGAGATTGCTATAAATACTTCACGTGCCTTTTCCCACCAGAGGAAACCATTGTGGAACCATATCATCACATTAAGATGAACTTTTTAGGTTTCATACCAACATAATGTTCATACTCATACTTACAGTTCCTAGAACTTAACTTTCTCTCGTCGTGAACTGCTCTTCTTCTTTTCCTACCCAAATATGTAGTTTAAAGCCTTAAAGAAATTTTGGTGCCTAAGTGTTTCATCAACGTTTATATGTTTATGTTTGGATTTCTTTGCACATTTAAAAAAGTGTAAACTGTCAATATGTTTTTTTCCATCTCCCTTTCCCCAGAAATTCATTGAAGAAAAAGATTTCCTAGCTCAACTTGAATCTTCTTTTCAGAAATGTGAAGAAATTCATAAGAATTTGGGTAAAGTTACACAGTTACTTTTTGATGGAATAGTCACTTAAAAAGAGCATTTTATCACTTTAACTTTATACCTTAACTAAAGGCCTGGTGCACGGATTCATGCACTGGTGGGGTCCCTTGGCCTGGCCTGGCCTGGCCTGTGGGGATTGGGCTGAAACCTGCTCTCTGAGATCCCCTGAGGGGCCCTGGATTGCGAGAGGGTGGTTCTTGCCTGACACCCTGGAATTGTGCTCCCTCCTCTCTGGTTCCGGGTGTGTCACCCAGGAACCACAGCTGCCAAGTCACCGCAGCTCAGCAGCTCCTGCGTTGAGCATCTGCCCCCTGGTGGTCAGTGTGTGTCATAGCTACTGGTTGGCCGGTTGAACAGTCAGCTTATCGGCTGGTCGCTTAGGCTTTTATATCTGTAGATGTTTTATTTTTTAATTAATTGATTTTTAGAGAGGAAGGGAGAGAGAGAAGAAACATCTATGTGAGAGAGAAACATTGATCAGTTGCCTCTTGTGCATGCCCCTGACCCAGGAGCAAACCCACAACCTGGGTATGTGTCCTGACTGGGAATTGAACCTGAAACCTTTGGTGTAAGGGGTGACACTCCAACCGAGTCACCTGGCCAGGTCTACCTTAATGTTTTACATGCATGTTTTCTTTGGAAAATGCTTGCATTTACTTTTAATATTGTCAGAGTACATACTTTTTTTGCCACTGTTAATATGCACGTTTTTCTTAACAGTATTTTATTAATAAGAAACTGTTCTCTAAAATTACTTTTTGTTTTATTAACATTATAGGTGGAGAATATCAGAATGTTAGTGAACAATATGCGATGATGGAACATAATATTTCTATGTGCAGAAAAAATGTAGATAATGTGAAGTCCACTCTGCAGCAAGTTCTGGCATGCTGGACTACTTACACGGAAAAGCTCTGCTTCCTGAAGGCTTGTTTTGAGGAGACAAAGAAGGAACAAATTACAGAGGTATTCGCAGTCCCATGGCATCTGCTCAGTTGTACTTTTTGGTATTGTTTGGAGACCCTCATTTTCAGTCCAGAAACTAGGTGCCAGGGAAGAATAAGCTCAACTGTTGGAAAATTCTCCATGGTTCGGAAAGAGTTCAGTTTCTTCCTAATGAAACTGCCAAAGACGTTTTCTCCTCAGTATAGGTTTTACACACACACACATACACACACACACACACACACAGCTTTATTGAGGTATAAGTTACATACACAGTATAGCTTTTGGAAGATTGATTACTACTTTTTTTCTTTTTAAAGAAAATAAAAGACTTAGAGTAGTGGATAGCATAGAGATACATTTAAAATAAATTGATGCTTTAAAAAGTTTCATTTTTCACTTGAAACAAAATAGCGTCAAATAGAACACATGAAAAATAAGAATATATTCAAATACATAGATAGTACAGGGCGTGGCGAATAGAAGGTATGATAAGTTTTGGTTTAATGACTGAAAAAAAGTTTAATTTTTCAATTCAATACTTTTTATTTCCTTTTTATTATATCTATTGGGGAGTCACTGGTTCACCGAATTAAACAGGTTTCAGGTGCACAATTCCACAACACGTCATCTGTACACTGCTTTGTGTGTTCACCAAGTCAAGTCTCCCATCCCTCCTCCACTTCCCCCTGGCAGTCACCACACTGTTGTCCATGTCCATAAGTTTTTTCCTTTTTCTTTTTTGCTCAATTCCTTTAGTCCCTTCATTCAATTCTTTTGAGCTCTAAAACCTTTCTGAGTTTCTAGAGGAGGGGAATCAAAATACTTTAGACTTCTGTGGAGAGGTGTGGAAGAAATTTTAGTGTAATTCATTATTGTTTCATTTGCTATTGATGTAACACTTAGTTTTATGATTCCTCTCTGAAGTAGGATTTGTTTTCTTCTGTTGCAAATGGATATAGCTAGCCTCTCAGACTAAACATTTTCCAGGTAGAAACTAAAATTACTCAAACAGAAAGGAGGCTGTTTACATGAAAGTAAAATTTATGTGTGTGTGAGCACAAAAAGAGTATTTGAGGAATTAGTGAGACGTTACTTCTCCCTGCCACCTATATTGAGATTAGAAAAGCATATCTTTGCCTTTCAACAGTTGTGTTTTTAAAGTTCTTTTATTAAGATTCCCATAACTCTGAGAAAAATAACACTTTAAGTCTTACAGTTCCCACACTCTGTGCTAAGGTGCCCTGAGCTGCCAAAGAGAACTCTTTAAATTAAAGAGAAATTTTTTAAGTTTAAAGGTAACTTAAATTTTGAGGGAGATACAACAAGACTTGTCTGTTACATTATGCAAATTACTACTAAGTTTTTTGGACCTGACGACTTAAAAACGAGAGCTTTTAGATGATTTTTCCGAGTCCATGAAAATATCACTGAAAATTACAGTGCCACCCCTGAAAAAGTTTGAGAACCTTTGCTCTCAGCTCACCAGCCACTTAGAAAGGGGGAAGATCAGATGCTTCCGAAGAGCCCAGGACCGGGAGTGGTGTCAGACAGCTGCTGCCTGCCCGTTAGTGCTCAGGGATGAAGAGCTAGATCAGTACGGACGGGAGCATCCGCTAAAGGGCGGGTCAGGATCTCTGCAAAAGCCTCACGCTTGCTGGCAGTCAGCCTGGGTAAAGATCTGTTTACAGATCATAGAAAGACAAATACTTTGTCGTTAAAAAGTCATGTTGCTTATGTTTTATGTAGGTTCCTTCTGAGACACTATCCCAGTGGAATCTTGAACACACCACTTTAAACGAAGTGGGCAACTTCTTAATTCAAGTCAGCAATGATGAATTTGGATCATCTATTTCTAAAGAACTGAGAAGGCTGAATAAAAGATGGAGAAAGTTTGTTACAAAAACTCAGCTCGTAAGTGTTGGGTTTTTGTGGGGTTTTTTTTTTGGTAACAGCTACATTGAGATAAAAGTCACATACCATACAACCCATTCATGTGTATGATGTGGTTTTTAGTATAGTCAGAGCTGTGCTGCCATCACCATAATCAGGACAATTTCATCATTCACCTCATAAAGAAACTCTGTACCCATTAGCAGTCACTCTCCACTTTCTCCCACCCTCCTCAGCCTTAGGCAAGTGAGAAATCACTTTATGTCTGCACAGAGTAGCCTATTTTGGATATTTCACACAAGTGGGATCATATGATATGTGGTCTTTTGTTTCTTTCTTTTTTTTTTTTTTTTTTACTTAGTGTAATGTTTTCAAGATTCATCCATGTTGTAGCATATATTAGTTCTTTATTCCTCTTTACTGACAAGTAATAATAGTCTATGGTATGGCTAGACCACATTTTATTTATTCATTGATTGGTTGATTTGGCTTCTTTCCACCCTTTTGACCATTATGAGTAATGTTGCTGTGAACATTCATGTGCAAGTTTTTGTGTGGACATATAACATACAACTCTCTAGTGAATTTCTTTTACCATTAACGAATAATGTTAAGTTTTTTGCCTACTAGATTTCAAGCTCCTGAGAACATACACTGAGCTTTATTTATCTTTATATTTGTAATAGTGCTTAATAAAAGCAAACCTTCCATAATTTTTGAGTTTAAAGTATTAAATTATTCTTATTCTTAACAATTTGAGACTGAGGTGTTTTATGGGAAATGCTTCTATTTTAAAATATATTGAATATATTATGTCCATTTATTATGGGTACAGTAATAATATACCTTAGCATAAAAATATGAGCATTAAGTTTTATGACATTAATTTCTTCTAGGAAATGAAACTGCCACTTATAAAAAAGCAGGAACAGCCTGTTATTGGTAATTCTGGAAATATGCAGCCATCTAAAGAAGAAAAACCAACTGTGGACTCTCCAACAGATACTCCGTTAGCACTTCCTGAAAACCACGACCAGAATATAAAGGTGAAGTAGTTATACTTCGTCACATTTGTATACAGAAATAATTCAAGTGCGCTGTTTTCTCTGGAAAAACCCATATTGTTGGAACAGTGGTGTGATTATTCGATAATATTTAAAATGTAATCACGTTCCAGTCAAATGCGTCAGTGGCTCCTCCCTGAAGTCTTCCTCAGAGTCAGTGCTGTGTCTCAGCGGGAGGGGCTTCCCCGACACCCAGGGCAGCCGGCTGCTCAGTGTGGAAAGGGCGCTGGGCTTTTCTCCCTTTGCTTCTGACCGGTGCTTAGACACGGCCCAGCTTTAGGTAGCCCCCAGCCTGTGTCTTGCTTCCTTTCCCTAAAATGGGGAGACCTGTGGTCTTTATTTGTTGCTTTGTTGGGTAATTAAGAGGGTGCTTATAGATAAGAACGTCTTATCTATAAAGAAACAAAGCAGCCCAAACCGGTTTGGCTCAGTGGATAGAGCCTCGGCCTGCAGACTGAAAGGTCCCGGGTTCGATTCCGGTCAAGGGCATGTACCTGGGTTGCGGGCACATCCCCAGTGGGAGATGTGCAGGAGGCAGCTGATCGATGTTTCTCTCTCATCGATGTTTCTAACTCTCTGTCTCTCTCCCTTCCTCTCTGTAAAAAATCAATAAAATATATTTTTAAAAAATAAAAGAAACAAAGCATAAAAATCATACATGGGTATCATACCTGTGGTTTTGGAAATGTGCCTTCTTCAGAATAACGACTTACACAGTTTTACTGAAGAATGTAATATTGAACTGGCTTTGGCCAGCGGCCATGATGGACTGCTTAGAAGACGAATCAGATAAAATCTTGAAAGATCTGAATTTGTGCAAGATGCTTTTAGAATAGAAGAATATAAAATAGTATATTCTTCTAATACATTTAAAATATGATCTGGTAAAAAGAACAGCTTTAAGAATGAATATGTCATGTAAAGCTGTGACATATTGAGGGATTATTCATGGGAAAAGGCTAAATTTTTTTGAAATTTGATTCTGTCTCTTCTTGAGGATGTTTTGAAACTACTATTACTAACAACTGTATTTAATTAAATTGTATACGAGGTTTAGAAATGTTTTTATAGAATCAGTACCCTAATTTTCTAAGATTTTTATCTTATATGTAAAATGGAGACCATAGTAATTAGCTGACAGGAATGATATTATCATTAGGAAAATACATGTGGCCCTGGCCATGGAGCTCAGTTGCTCAGAGCATCATTCTGATATGCCAAGGTTGTGGGCTCACTCTCCAGTCAGGGCACTTACAATAATCAACCAATGAATGCATCAATAAGTGGAACAACAAATTGATGTTTCTCTCTCTCTTCTTCATCTCTCTCTCTCTCTCTCTCTCTCTCTCTCTCTCTCTCTCTCTCTCTGTCTCTCTGTCTCTCAAATCAGTAAGTCAAAAATTAAAAAAAGAAAATATATGTGAATAAATCTTTTAATATTTAAAGTGATATGTACTATCATAAGATGTTATTATTGTCCAAAACTAAGTCTTAAGTCATTAATATATGCTGAATTAGCCACCCTTTGGGAAAAAAAGAGATAACTTTTTAAAATTGAAAATTATTTTATGATGTAAACATTGACTTTTTTTTAGTGATAATTTTGAATGTTGTAGGCCGGGGAAGAACATGAAAAAGAAAAAGAAGAATTCACAGGGCAACTAAAAGTGGCTGAAGAGGTCGAAAAGCTCATTGGAGAAGTAGAAATCTGGGAGGCAGAAACCAAATCCGTTTTGGATCTTCTGAGACATAAAGATGATGTAGATCCTTCAATGGAAGAATCTTTGCAGGTATGAGGGTAAAAGCATTAAAAGGACAGCTTTCATGGTTGTAGACCGAAGTATTAAGATAACGAACAAGTTTGAAGGTAAAGAGTAATATGACTGTTTGAATTTTCTTAGTTGGGAGTTTTTTAAATAGCATGGATTCTCATTCCTGAATCATTTGCTGTGATTTTGCTTGAAGACAGAGGATAGACTGGAAGATCATTAATAATACCTTATGTGAGTCTAAGTTCTTGAATTAATTTTCCCAGCTACATGATGGAGATTAAAATATTTTCTGGTATGAGAGGGCGATGAAGAGATAAGTGAGTTCAGTCTCACATAGCTCAGTGCCGTGTGAATATGAGATTATGACAGTCTGTGCTTTGAAAGCTCATTCACCGATTAAGCCATTTTCCCTTCTTGACACAGGGAGGGTGACGGATGTTGTTAAAACTCCGTTCTGTCTTCATTCTCAGGCAGTCGACTCATTGAAAAGCAATGAGGCAAGATTGCGTTTTAATATCACTCAGTTCTTCTGGGAATGAAGTGACAATTGTGGTTTTTACTGAGTTCCAAGCTCAGCTATAAAAATCTATGGAGCATGTCATAAATTGCAACAAGATGGAAAGTTCCCGGAATAAAGGAATACTTATGTGATTCTTTCAAATCTACATTTCTGAAATGGTGTATATATAGCATTTTTGTGTTTTCGTTGTGTATAAGAATGATAACTTTTTATTGCTTTGAAAATATTACATAAAGTTACCTGTGACATCTGCCAGTGCTTTTCTAATTTTATTTACATATTTATTTATTTGCTGCATCTGGAATTTATTTAAGTAAAAGAAATGAGTGAGAAATGAGAAATTCAATATTTAAAAATATTTAAA
This sequence comes from Myotis daubentonii, assembly GCF_963259705.1. Taxonomy (NCBI): domain Eukaryota; kingdom Metazoa; phylum Chordata; class Mammalia; order Chiroptera; family Vespertilionidae; genus Myotis; species Myotis daubentonii. The sequence continues at coordinate 30,515,538 of NC_081840.1, read as the reverse complement.
AAAATAACAGTGAACATACAAACATGCTAGAATATAATTCTGTAAGAAGGAATTAAGTAGATCTTATTGGATCAAGATATATTGTAAAGTAGTTTTTTAAAAAAATATATTTTATTGATTTTTTACAGAGAGGAAGGGAGAGGGATAGATTGTTAGAAACATCAATGAGAGAGAAACATCGACCAGCTGCCTCCTGCACACCCCCCACTGGGGATGTGCCCGCAATAAAGGTACATGCCTTTGACCGGAATCGAACCCAGGACCCTTCAGTCCGCAGGCCGATGCTCTAGCCACTGAGCCAAACCAGTCAGGGCTATAAAGTAGTTTTGATATGTTCTGTAAAGCATGGTTCTAAAAAGATTATTTTCTAATAGTCACTTTCTCCAGTAACATTTATTGGATTCCCTTGTGACTGATTTGGCTTAGAGCAACTTAATTTTAAGATTTATTACTATTCTCTCAACTTATTTTTCTCTCTGTTGACATTATATTAAAGTATTTTATTGAAGTGCTTAGTATATAAAGAATAATCTATAAAAGTCTATTTTCCCAGAATTTGTATACATATAAAACTTAAAAGTGAAAATTTAAAATAACATGCTTTAGAATATAAATTTGTCTCATTTTGCATTAATAATTAACCTTTTATGATTTCTGGTAAGATTTAAGGTTAATGTTTAATATGTAATCAGAATGTTTATTGTGATCTCACTTTAATTTGTTTTAATAGCATCTTATTGCCAAAGGCTCTATGTATGAGGAGCTTGTGTCTAGAATGGAAGACACTTTACAAATGGATGTACAAAATATTTCAAGCCAGGAGTCCCTCGAACATGTTCTCACAGCGGGGCTTCAGGCAAAGATTCAAGAAGCTAAAGAAAAAGTCCAGGTCTCTCTTTAATGTTCCTTATTCATGACTTTAGTCTTTAAAACCAAGTGGTCAATGGGAGGATGGGGAAGTTGGGGGTGGGGATTGCCCTGTAGTTTGGAAATGTTTTATAAAAATACAACTTTTGCATTATATATACACACACACACACACACACACACACACACACACACACACACACACACACACACACACACATATATATATATATATATATATATATATATATATATATATATATATTTTTTTTTTTTTTGGTTAATCCTCACCCAAGTATATTTTTCCATTGATTTTTAGAGAGAGTGGAAGTGAGGGGAAGAGACAGACAGAGAAACATCGATGTGAAAGAGACACATTGATTGGTTGCCTCCTAAACATGCCCTGACCAGGGCCAGGATCGAGCCTGCACCCAAGATATGTGACCTTGACCAAGAATCGAACCTGGGACCCTTCAGTCCTCAGGCCGACACTCTATCCACTGAAACAAACTTTATAATTTCTTTATAATTTAGAGCATATTGGAAAATATTACATGATAAATTAGATACTCTTATGTCTAGCAGGAAAATAGGAGTGGCAACACAAAGAAATTACTTATTAATTTGTTAATTTGCTAAGAAGCCGGGCTAAGTGTTGAGAATTTTTTGTCTTCACAGATCAACATGGTAAAATTAGGTGCAATGTTGAGGAACTCATCTGATGTCTCACCAGACCTGAGTGCCGGGGTGAAGGTGGAGGAATCCCTGCAGGAACTGGAATCATACATTGCAAGGGCCGAGCAGTTACTTGGCCAAAGAGAGAGCCGGAGTGGACTGATGTCAAAATACAAGGTGGGACCCTTCCAACTACCAAATGTAGGGTATTTATTTTGAACCAACTATCTAATTTGAAATCAAGATGTTTCCACCACTGTGATTGTACACAAAGTTATTGTACCTTTAAAATTTTTCCAAGTTTTATATACATCATTCCCCAGAGACTCTTAAAAATTAAAATGAAGAATTTTAAAAATTCAGTATACTATTATAGACCTGCCAAATGTGTAATTACTTTATTTATTTACTTAAAGTATGTTTTTATTGCCTTAGCCAGTTTGACTTAGTGGATAGAGCGTCGGCCTGGGGACTGAAGGGTCCCGGGTTCGATTCTAGTCAAGGGCACATGCCCAGGTTGTGGGCTCAATCCACTGTGGGGGGCATGCAGGCAGCAGCTGATCCATGATTCTGTCTTTTCATTGATGTTTCGATCTTTCTCTCCCTCCCCTTCCTCTCTGAAATCAATAAAAATATATTTTTATAAAGAAAGAGAAAGAGAGAAGGGAAGAGGGAGGGAGAGAGAGAGAGAAAAAGATCAGTTGGCTGCCTCTTGCCTGTCCCCTACTGGGGATCCAGTCTGCAATCTGGGCACGTGCATGACTGGGAATCTAACCGGTGACTTCTTGGTGTGTGGGAGGGCACTCCAACCAACTGAGCCACACCGGCCAGGCTGTAATTACATTTAAATAATAAATATTTTGCAGTTTTTTTTCAAAAGAATTCAAGAGATGCAAATGGGCTATCAAACCTCAAGTTACAAAGAGAAGTCTCCCTTAAATCTTTAAATAATCTTCATAGAGTCCTTTTCTTAGCACTACCTAGGAAAGATCTATCAAAATTAGCTTTGAGGACTTGGCAGGGTAATGAGGCTTTCATGTTCTTGCTTGTATCTTTTTTTTTTAAAATAGGAAGCGCTATTAATTTTTAATACTAAAAGTCTGGCCAAGTATTTGAAAGCTGTTGAAGAACTGAAAAATAATGTCACTGAGGATGTAAAGCTGTCTTTGGAAGAAAAGAGTAGAGATGTCTGTGCCAAGTGGGAGGTAAGAACATGCATATGTATCTAGGGCTTATACCAATGCATCTGACCATTGATCTGTTTGTCACCAGAGTCATTCTTCATATATGTATATGTTTATGTGTGTGCGTGTGTATAGATAGATAGATAGATAGATAGATAGATAGATAGATAGATATAGATTTCAGAGAGGAAGGGAGAGGGAGAAAGAGAGAAACATCAATGAGAGAGAATCACTGATCAGTTGCCTCCTGCACTGGGGATCGAGCCTGCAACCCAGGCATGTGCCCTGACTCAGAACTGAACCATGACCTGGTTCATAGGTCGACGCTCAACCCCTGAGCTCTGCCGGCCAGGCTCAGAGTCATTCTTTTTTTTTCTTCCTTATTTTTAAAAATATGTTTTATTGATTTTTTTACAGAAAGGAAGGGAGAGGGATAGAGAGTTAGAAACATCGATGAGAGAGAAACATCGATGAGCTGCGAAAGTACATGTCCTTGACCGGAATTAAATCTGGGACCCTTGAGTCCACAGGTTACGCTCTATCCACTGAGCCAAACCAGTTAGGGCCAGAGTCATTCTTGATGATCCCCCCTGTTTACCCAAAGTCACAGAGGGCTGATCCCTGCAGCTGTGGTCTTGGGTCCTGTAGTAGCTGGCTTCTCTCTGTGTTCAGTCAATGACAGCACTGAGATTAGAAGGAGATTGGAGGGGGCAGTAGCAGAGTCCCAAGGCCTTCATGTCCTCTCTTTCTTGCCAGTGTCTCTGGTAGCTGTGTCTCCCCCTGGCCATAGGTTCCATGGTGCCAGCCTCTGCTTGGTGACCTTCTGCCTGGACCCCACTGAGGCCTCCAGCTGGGTGGCAGGGGCAGCTCTCTGCTGATGCTAATCTCTGGATGGCTTTCCTGTCCCCTCTTTGGCTTTCATCTCTTGTGTAATCAATCCCCAGCATGTAATTCCCTCCGAGTTAAATATTTAGTGTTTCCTGGTTGGATCCTGACTGAGACAACATATTGACACACATACCCAGAGTTTCAGTGAAACAGGTATTGGCTTTGGTGGCAGACAGACCTGGATCCAGCAGCTATGACCCCGGGGAAGTTGCTCAACTTCTAGGAGCTTCACTATAAAATGGGAATAACCCCACCCACTTGGCGTGATTGTTGTGAGGATTTATGGAAAGTACCTACCACAGAGTTTGTGTTTAATAAGTGATATTTAGTATTGAATATGGTTTTTGTATATGTGTGCATGTATGTATGAATGTATGGAGAGAGGGAGAGAATAAAGTAATATAATTGAATGTCTACTGTTAAAGGTACTTTTAAAACATGTTAAAGTAAACTTTAGAACAATTTTATATTTACAGAATTATTACAAAGACTAGAGGCCCGGTGCACGAAAATCGTGCACTCAGGAGGGGGTCCCTCAGCCCGGCCTGCGCCCTCTCAGAGTCCAGGAAACCTCCGGGGATGTCTGACCTAAGCCAGCAGTTGGACATCCTGAGTGCTGTTGCAGAGCGGGAGCACTTGCCAGCCATGAGCCCGGCTTCTGGCTGAGCGGCGCTTCCCCTGTGGGAGCGCACTGACCACCAGGGGGCAGCTCCTGCGCTGAGCGTCTGCCTCTGGTGGTCAGTGCACATCATAGCGACTGGTCATTCCACCATTTGGTCTATTTGCATATTAGCCATTTATTATATAGGAGGATAGTACAATGAGTTTCAGTATACCCCAGGCACATTTTTCACTGTTATACACATCTTGTATTAACACATTGTTTACGGGTAGTTTTTATCGCGCGCTAACAGGCGCGCCATTTTTGCTAATTTTTTGCGCAAATGGCAACGTTCAGTAAAATTACGCTAACTTTAGTTTACGTATTTATACATTACCTGCATTCTACCGTTAGTCCATAAAAAAACGTATTAATACGTGTCCCGCGCTCTACTACACTGGTAGAACATATAAATATGTAAAACGTATAAATACGTTTCCCACATACAATGTGTTAATATAGTACCTTTGTCACAATTAATGGGACTAATATGATACCTTATTAATAACTAAGTTTGCATTTTAATTTTATTTCCACAGTTTTTTCCTAATATGCTTTTTGGTCTGTTCCAGAATCCCATTTAGGATGCACATGATAGCATCCTGTTGTTTCTGCATAGGCTCTGATGTGTGTTTCATGAATATTTTCTCCCAGTCTGCAGCTTGCCTTTTTAATTCTCTTACCAGCGTCTTTCCCAAATAAAACACATTTTCAGTTCATAGAAAGGAAAAAAAAATATGTCTATGGGTCCTCCTCAAAGACATAAGGATGAATGAGACTTTCATAAGCTCTTTTTCTGTCCTTTGTTAATAGAAGTATTTTTTGTTATGTTTTTTATAAAAAACCTTTTCAATAGATTTGGTTCCCATGGTTAATATGTGTCTTTGTTTTCAGTCTCTTCATCATGAAATGTCTTTGTATATTCAACAACTAAAAATAGACCTTGAAAAAGGAAAAATTAGTGACACTATTTCAAGACTTGAAAAACAAATAAATAAAGAAAAGAAACTAATTCGCCGAGGAAGGACCAAGGGTCTCATTAAGGAACATGAGGTAAACCACCTGCTTTCCATGTGCATTTTGTCCTCATTTCGAGGTTTTTCTTACAGGGCTGTGTATGTCCTTGGCCTCGGGTTAAATCACCTCTCAGAATGACTTCATCTGTCTTGCTCCCTGGGGATCATCCCTTATGCAGTTCAAGCTCTGACTAGAGCCTGCGATTCTTGCTTTTTAGAAGTGAGAACAATTTAGCATTCAGTTAATCGTTCATGACTTCCCTTGTATGTTTCAGTGGCCCCTGTCCTTGAGAGTCTGGTTACAAACTGTTGCTGATGTACCCGCGGTTGCTTTTGTGGGGACTCGGTGTCCTCGAAGTCCAGCTTTAGTGGAAGATCTGAAATCAGGATGTAATCCAACTGGGGCAAATCCAATGGTCTCCTTTTGGTCCCCATCCTATTTAATTGCGTCCATGTATTTGACAGTATGGCTCCTCTTTTCACTTCTTTAAAACTTTTTTCCTGCTGTGGCTCTCTCAACGGCAATCCCTCTTGACTTTTCTTCTTGTCTTTTTTTTTTTTTTTGAGGGAAGGCTTCTTTTTAGTGTCCTTCACACATTTCCCTTTTTTATTGTGCTGTCTTAATGTTTTAGCTTGGAGAGTCTCTGCTTTTGGCTAACTTCATGATTGTTCTAGGCCAGAGGTGGGGGGTCTCCGGCTCTTAGGCAGTATAAGGCCCTCGAAAGCATTTGGTCTGGCCCTGCCAAGGCATTAGGGTGAGTTAGTTAAATGTTATAGCAGGCCAATTTTTAAGTTGATAATTTTATGTGGCCTGTGAATGACGCTATAAATATCCAAATGGCCCTCAGCAGAAAAAAGGTTCCCCGCCCCTGCTCTGGGCAATCTCATGCACTTGGGGGTTTTAGCTGCCCCCTACAGTGATGGCACCTGAATCGTTATCTCCCACTGAGTCCTTTCCCCTGAGCTCCAGGTTCTGTTTCTAACCGAGACATCACCAGTGATCGTCAGGGACCTCGCCCTCAGCTTGTCCAACATGAACCATGATAGCGCCTCTGAGACGTTTCTTGCTCTGACGTACCCTGGTTGGGAGGGCTTTGCTGTCTCAGAATCTCCTCCCTCTCCTTCCCCTTCCTGCCCACGCAGCCTTGGTGGAGTCAGCTGCCAGGCCCCATCTGTTACTCTGCGGAACAGCTGCTTTTCCACCCTTCCCATCGGCGTTGCCTGGCTTATTTCCTCGGCATGATGAGGGGTTGCATCATCTTCCGTACCCATCACCGCGTGAACCCTGGGAACCACAGGTCTTATGTCACCGGCTCACCGTGACTGCCAGGACATCTCCAGACCCCTTAGGAGGCCGTTCAAGTCCTTCCCCGTCTGGCCCCAGGACATGCCTCAGCCTCTTTTTCTGTGCTGTGCCCTCCACACACTAGACTGCTGTCCTTTCAGAACATCTGGAGCCTCTCTCCCTTGGCTGCTGCTCCTGCTGGGAACGCCCCCTCTCCCCCTTTACCTGCCGGTCTCCTCGTTCTTTCTGCATGAAGCTTGGGTGGTTCCCTCATGTGATTCCTAAGGCAGGTAGTGGGTCTGTCCTCTCACTTGTCACGCTATATGCTCATTATTTGTGTGACTACTGCAGGGGAGGAAAACATTTCCCTCGGCCTCCTTGGGGTCCCTGGCTGGGTCTGAAAATGAAACTGACAAAGATTCACAAGAGAAAGGGGCACACATTTTATTGAATTTTTACATGCACGTGGGAGCCTTGACAAGAGGTTGAAGACCTGTAGAAGTGAGCAGAGCAGGAAGTCTTGATACCTTTAAGATAACAAAACAATACATTTGTGAAGAATTGACAAGGCAAAAGCTTTTGGGCTGGGGTGGTAAATGGTAAAGAGGTAACACAAGACCTCTTGGGAGGGAGGATAAAGGTTCGTTTAACGAGGTTTGTTTGCAGATTCCTCTAGTGCCGGTCCGGGCTGAGACGTGTGTATCTCCAGTAAAAGGAGACTATCTCCCATCTTTAGGCAGAAAATGGGGAGTTTCTTCTGTGTTTACTGCTTCTTTTTTGTTTTTAGATATATTTTTATTGATGGGGAAGGGAGAGGGAGACAGAGAGAAAGACTAATTGGTTGCCTCTCGTATGCACCCAGCAGAGGATCAAACCCGTAATCTGGGCAGGTGCCCTGACCGGGAATCGAACCAGTGACCTTTCTCAGTGCACGGGACAATGCTCAACCAACTGAGCCACACCAGCCAGGGTTGCTTACTGCTGCTTAATTTTCATGTCAAAGGGGCATATTTCGGGGTGACATGTTATAGTTTCCACATTACTGGACTGCGGCAAATCCCCATAGGGCTGACGGCCTCATCTTTGTTTCTCCATGCCCATCACCACACCAGGCACACGGTGGACAGGCTTACAAAAGATTGCGTTGTTAAAGTCACACACATCTGTTAGTGTCTAATCCTCATGGACTAATTATGTAAACTCATTTGGAACACATTTCCTGCTTTATTCCCTCAATTAGGCCTGCTTTTCTGAGGAAGGCAGCCTGCGCCAGCTTGATCACCACATGGAGGTCCTGCGGGAGCTGTGTGAGGAGCTGACGTCCCAGAAGAGTCAGCAAGAAGTGAGGAGGGTGCTCCAAGATTATGAGCAAAAGATAGAAAGACTTCGGAAATGTGCTTCCGAGATTCACGCGACACTGCAGCCCCCTGTGGGAGGCACGTCGAAAAACAAGTTAGTGCTTCATAAGAATAGTGACTTGTGAAGGGGGAAAAATGAGAGATAGTCTCTTGCAAAATGAGCTAGCACTGGATATTATTATGCATTCTCTTTTCAGGCTTCATGATTCTCCCTCTATTTCAATATGCCATTTTGATTCCTTCCCAGGGGTACCGTGAACACATCTGAGAATGGAGGAAGGGATGCCCACAGTGAGGCGCCATCTGCAAACTCAGATAATCAGCCATCAACTGAAAAGGTGTTAAATGTGGATAATGTATTTTGCAAGTAAACTCAGTCAAGAAGGCCAAGTGTATAATACTTCACTTCTCATTAATTAAGTGATGCTTTTAACGACCTGAGAGCCCCCTTCAGCTGAGAAGTCCCACTTAAGTCATGCAAGGAAGATTGCTTTTCAGAGAACTAGAATGAACTTAAATTTCCGCTGAGGGTACAAACAGTTTTTTTAAAAAGCGACCATTTTGATCATTAATGACTGTGCACATTACCATTGAGGGTATAAGAGGTTGAGTTTAATCTGTACAGATGCCTCGGCGTCATTGAGATGAGCTAGTTCATTTCTCATCTGTCTTTTTCTCGTTACAATGTCTTTTACTTTCCTTGGGAACTGAATTTCCACTTAGAATCCTAAGTAATGGGCATGTACTGTATCGCACAGCCCCAATGGCCAGTGAGAGGTGGAGCAGGAGCAGTGTGTTAGTTTTCAGAGGTCAGCTCCTGCATGCGAGGCTTCTGTCTGCAGTTGACCATCCCTATGTGGTCACAGTCAGCAAGAGCATTTAGGGACCAGGAGAGCTCCTTGATTGCGCTGACGTACTACATAGAAGGTGAGACTCGGTGCAATAAATCTCCTCTATCCCATGGGAAGGCCTTTCTCTGAGCTGAGTAACCTCAAATAAATTGTAGTGTCTTCTGGTATGCTGTACAAGGAGTCAGTAATATGCCTTTGTATAAAAAAGTATTTATCTGTTGTAGACAAGTACATTGAAGATATTATGTTGACTATTTTGCATATTTATTTAGGCAGTGGGATCGATTAAGAATTTGAGCCTGGCATCAGAGTTGAAGCCTGAACAGGAAGAAAAGGATCACAATACATCTATAAATAGTTTACAAGACAGGTAAACTCTTTTAAACAACTGGAAAGTCCACCAAAAATATTTCACCAATGCAAACATATTATCCTAATAATAGACAAACATGGTAATGGACCGTACCTTCACTATGCCTCCCATTGGCTAATCAGCACAATATGCAAATTAACCACCAACAAAGATGGCAGCTAATTTGCATACTGAAGGCAGGGTGGGACAGCGCAAGCCACCAGCGCGCCGCCATCCAGGGCAGGCAAGGCAGCCCCGCCCCAGGAGCCAGCCCCGCCTTACTGCCCGGGACCCGATCGTGTCCCCAGTGGCAAGGCAGGAGGGACCCAGAAGCCCCAGAAGCCAAGACAGATTATGAGGGTGAATCAAAAACAAAACCCACTTTAAATATAAAGGCACATATAAATTAAAAGTAAATGAATTAAGCTGCTGCCTGTTTTGCTCAGTGGATAGAGCATTAGCCCGTGGACTGAAGGGTCCCAGGTTCGATTCCAGTCAAGGGCATGTACCTCAGTTGCTGGCTTGATCCCCAGTCCCTATCAGAGCATGTGCAGGAGGCAACCAATCAATGTGTCTCTCCCTTTCCCTTCACTCTCTCTAAAATTCAATGGAAAAATATCCTTAGGTGAAGATTAACAAAAACAAAGTGAATGGATTAAGTAACATTAAAGAGATTATAAGAAAAATATATTCCAAATTTTGTTAGTTGTATAATGGTTATGTTTAAATTATTAACACCTAAGAAATTGGGTGAAGGGTACATATAATATGCTGTAGTATTTCATAGTTTTTTTTACATGTATGAGATTATTTCAAATTAAAATATTAAAAAATTAAAATTAATAAAATATTAATTGAAATGTATCTGCATTGCATGAAAAATCTCCTAATTGCTTCTAGCATAATTTATTAAATTGTGCTAAAATTTACAAGGGTTCAATTAAAAAATATCTTAATTCTAAATGATATAATAGAAAATATATAATAGTGCAGTTATAAGCACTTATCTGAAAATAAAAATTTAAAGAAGTGAATTTAAAGAAGGGATTAGCCAAAGGAAATATATGCACAACCCATGGACACAGACAACAGTATGGTGATGGCCAGAGAGAAGTGGGGGGCAAGAGCTGGGTAGAGGGGGCAAAAGGGGGGAAATAGGGGCATCCTATATAATAATAATAAAAGGCTAATATGCAAATTGACTGAATGGCAGAATGGCTGGTTGCTATGATGCGCACTGGCCACCAGGGGACAGACGCTCAATGCAGGAGCTGCCCCCTGGTGGTCAGTGCACTTCCATATGGGGAGTGCCACTCGGCTCATGGCTGGCCAGTGCAGTGGTGGTGGCAGGAGCCTCTCCCACCTCCGTGGCAGTACTAAGAATGTCCAACTAACGGTTTAGACCCGATCCCTTGGGGGCCTAAGCCTTTAGTCAGACATCCCCTGAGGGCTCCCTGGCTGCCAGAAGGATGTCTGACTGCAAGCTTAGGCCCGATCCCCAGGGGAATGGGCCTAAGTCGACAGGTGGACATCCCCAAGGGGTTCTGGACTGTGAATGGGCTCAGGCTGGGCTGAGGGACCCCCCCCCGCCCCCCCCCCCCCACCGAGTGCACAAATTTTTGTGCACCGGGCCTCTAGTACTTTAATAAGTTCTTATTATGCTTGGGTCAGAATTTTTGCATGTGGTCCAGTAACTTCAACAGAAATTCCTGGGATTTTTCTCATGCATAATTGACAGTAATTGAAACACTTTTTTTGTCTTATTTTTTAAATTAAGTAATGTCACATTTAATTTTTCCCAGGTATGATACACACACAGAAACTCTTGAACTACACCTGCAAAACAACAAAGTTAGGATTACTTCTGACTTCCCTAGCGATGGGGAAAGGAGTAGTGCCTGTCTGCAGGATAAACTGGAAGATCTACAGGTAATTATTGAAACTATTATGAGTTTACCTTTTATTAGAAAATAACACCACCATGAATATAGAAGTCACCATTTTTGTTGAGGTCCCATATGCCAGATGTTTTCAAGAACTTGGTTGGATTGCATGTCTAATGTCACCCGATTCCAGACAGTGATTTGCATCTAAGTATCAAACCCAGGAGAGACTTTGGCTCAGGGTCCTAATTTATTGCGCATGCTCTGATTTGATACTCTCGATATGGTGGCTTGCAAAATTTTTTATTGCGCTTGGGATGGGAATGAGGGCTTCAGATGAATTGGTCAAAACAATGTGGTCGGAGGCAACTTTAACCAACACTGCTTCCTTCTAGGTTGCTCTAAAATCAACAATTCACGAAAAAACCAGTGACTCTAAATACTTTTCAGTTGTTCATCGTCTTAACCAAGCTGTCACAATGTCTGTCTGATGTTGGACAGTAAGGAAGGGGCAGGCAGTGGAGGGAGTTTTCACTCTAAGTGCTGGGTGGTCTTCCTGGAGAGCATCAGAGAAAGTAGTGCCTTTGATTCAAGAGCTACAGAAACAGCTAGTGGTAGGAACATCAATCGTAAGCTCTACCAATAAATACCTTCCTTATTTTGAAGATGATCCGTGCATGGCAGTGCAACACTTGTAAGCTTGGAAGTGCATTAGAGTGAACCCTCACAGAAAACCCATCAGGTGGAGAAAGGGCCATGTGTGGTTCCCTTTAACACCCTCCCGTGTTTTCTCGTTTCTTCCTTCCGACTGGCTCCTCTCTATTTTCCATCTGAATAAGCAAAATTCATATGGTAAAATCTCAGTTGTTCAAATGATGGATTTAGCACGTTGTCAACGCAATTAAGAAATTGTCTTGAGACTTACTCCAGGGACCGAATAATGAGTTGGTTAGAAAAGCTATACTAATACTTGGGGAAAGTGAGGAGCAAATTATACTGGTGAGTAAGCAGTAAGATTTTGTAATAACGCCTTATTTTTTTTTTTAAAGAATCAATATAAAGCACTGAAAGGGTATAGAAGTTTTAGGTGTTTAATTATAAATAAAAATAATTTTTTATTCACTTCTTGTTTGCTATAAATAGTTTTGGTTCACTCAAATTTTCTTTTAGTTTAGAGAGAAACACATTTATTCTCTAGAGGAAGTAGAAAGTCTGTTCTTATGACTGTGTGTGTCTTTCTGAATTGTATTCTGTGTACCCAGCTTAGGGGAAGGGGTTTGGATTTGGATGAAAGCGATATCATTGACTCCCTTGACTTCATTAAAAGGGCCCTCTGATAGCATAGTTAATATCATTGTTCTCTGACAGATCCTTAAGTTGTAGATGGCTGGGAAAAAATATTTTTTTAACCTTCACCCGAGGATATTTTTTCCATTGATTTTTAGAAAGAGTGGAAGGGAGGGAGGAGGGAGAGAGAGAAATCCACATGACAGAGACACATCTATTGGTTGCCTCTGGCACTCATTCTGACGGGCTGGGGATTGAACCTGCGACCAAGATACATGCCCTTGACCAGGAATCAAACCCTCAACCCTTCCGTCCGTGAGTCGATGCTCTAACCACTGAGAAAACTGGCCAGGGCAGAAAATATTGTTTTAATGTATTTTTATGGGAAACTTTGTGCCCGCAGTTTGTGGCTGTCTCATTTTATAAGAACAGAATAATTGTGCCTGTTAACCCATAAGCTGATAAATTTATGTGTTTCATCCAGGTCTTAAAGAATGAAACTGATGCTTGCTGGAAAGAGTTTGAAATCACTTCATTGCAGTTAGAAGAGCTAGAGAGTGACATAAAGAAGCCAGTTATAATTAAAGCAAGGGACAAATTAAAGGAGAAAGAAAGAGAGTTCCAGATGACTCTTAACACCAGGTATAATTCTGAGGGCTATTACTAATGAACTTACTAAATTTTTAAATGCCATTTTAAGCTAGGCTAGTACTGTACTAGTATGTTATTTTCCTTAGCTGTCACAACACCCTACGAGAGGCTGCCATTATGATTGCCATTTTACTGATGAGCAAACTGATAGGGAGGTTAAATAACCTAACCAAGCCACACTACTGGCCAGAGACTTAAGTGGAATTTAAAGTCTGTTGAGTCCTAAAGATCACGCTCCTCCCACTCTCCCCGCTTGGGCATGAATCTGCCCATGTTGCATAACTTCTCTGGGCCTTGATTTCCTTATTTCTAAAATGAGACTGCTGTAATTAGCCCTCCACAAAGGATGTGTCTCCCGAGTACATATCCCTGTTTTATCTTGGAGGAAACTGAGGCGAAGAATCTATGTTAACCACCCAAGGTCACGCATTCCAATTTATTATTAGTAGAGCCTGTTCTTGGAGCTCTCGTATATTTCCATGAATAAAATAATTAGTATTCATAATGAGGTTTCTTTGTCATCAAGGCAGTGTTAAATTACATTCAGTAATTTGTATTGTACGGTTTTTCATTTAGCGTGGTATCCATTAAGCTAATAAGCATATTTGTATAGGAAACAACTCATTCTTTGGCATTTTTGGATTGCTGGGTTTGTGTTTTAATGTGATGATCTGTACATATCATGGTATGTATTTTTATTGGACAATTATTTTCTGTTCTTGGTTAAGTCATGGCATTAATGTGTTTTATAGGGTATCTTTCATCTCTGGTTCCCCTCACATCTGCTTTCTTTTACATCTAGAATGGAGTCTCTGAAGACTGCGCTGCAGCTTGTGATACCTGTGGAGAAGGCATCGCTCCTTCTCTGTGGCTCAGACCTGCTCCTTCTGCATGACGTGGCCATTGAAGAATTTCACTTCGCCAATGCTGATGGCATTTATCAAAACCTGAAGGTACATACCAGTTCTCACAGTATAGTCACAGAATAATCGGTTCCTTGGAGATTTACTTATACATGTTTATGCATTTTTGATTATGCATCAATAATATGTATTTAGAATATAAGCAATGACAGAAAAATCTTTAATAAGTTATACTTGTTATTTCTCAACTCTTTAATTCCTTTCAAATTTGGAAGTAGTTACTATGGAGTAACAAGGTATTTTCTTTGAATTCAAAATGAAGGATTCCTTATGAATGCCTTTTCCAATGACTGAAATCTCAAGTAGCATGCTAGACTCATATGCATATATCAGCATATTCCACAGTTTACTTATTCCAAATCTCATCATCAATACAAAATAGTGAGGTTTTTATTTCAGATTATAAACAGATGTCTCAACAGTTCAATCTGTGATTATTTTCACTGAAGCAATAGGTTTATATACTTGTTTTCTTTTGGGGATGGAAACATCTGGAAGGGTACCAGATGATAAAGCCGCTGGGCCATGTGGTAATCTGTAATTAAAACGTTGAAACTGTCAGCCCTGGTTAAACTGAGAAGCAGTTTTCTAGATTAAACCTAGTGACATAATTAGAGGTTAATTTCTGCCCTGCAGCCGTTCTTTTTTCTACCTCAGCCTTTTCAGCTCTTCTTACCTTAATTTTAGGATATCCAAGATTCCATAGCAAAACAGATAGACATTTGTAACAATTTGGAGCCGTTGGGCAACTTTGCATTAAAGGAATTACACCCACTTGATTTACGTGCAACGCAGACCATTATCCTGAAACACAGATCACAGCTTGAGGAGACGAACCACAGGGTCCAGAGGAGTAGAGATGCCCTCAGGGCTCTGGAAGACTTTTTGGCTTCCCTGAAAACAGCTGCCCTCCCTGGTGGGCTTGTCACAGACCCTTCAGCCTCAGGTACACAGGTGGCATCAGAAGATACGTTGACAGTGAAAAATAAAGAGGGAGAAATTTATCTGATGAAAGAGAAGGCCAGGCATTTGGATAAACGTTTGAAGATGCTTGATATAAGCTTTAAAGATGCCGGACGGGGTGAAGACATGTCCTGTGAAAAACTTCTCAATGCTCTGGCCGAACCCTTATTTGAGACCTGTGGCTCTGGCGGACAGGAGGAACTCACGGAAGAAGACAAGTTACTAGACGCTTGTATTTTAAAAAATAATGAACTCCTGAAAAATATTCTAGAGGTGCAAAGCCAAATCAGTAAAATTGGTCTTAAGGATCCGACTGTTCCAGCTGTGAAACAACGGTAAGTGTTGTTTCCATCAATTTCCCCCCAAGGTGACACTTTTCTGTGTTTTCAAATATGTATTATACTTCACTAGATTTTTCCTGTCTATTTCTTCCTGTCTATTTCTGTCCTATCCCACTCTATGAGCGTTCAGCATTCTTTTCCGTAGACTTTTCAAACTTTATTCTTGTTGATATTGTGTCTTTACTAAATGTTATGTAATTCTTTTTTTGTAAAGTTTTCATTCTCACGGACAAAGGAGTAGTGAACTAAGATGTGGATAAAGTACAGCAGTTGCTGCAGAGTCGCTTTAGGCAGTGTATTTACTATGTTCTCTTGATGGGGGAAGACTGGAACTCTACACATTTGGTCATAAAGAAGTGGTAGCATCGGCTACCGATGCACATGCTACACCTTGTCCCTACTTCTTCCGTGATTATTTGGGCTCATGCCTCCTCCCATCAGGATTAGGGTGGGGACTGAGTGGGAGGGCATGGGATTGAGGTAAGCTACGGGTAGTGTCGGTTCTGGGGACTGAGCAGAACTGGGGTAAAAACTGAGGTTGGCAGCCTTCAATATGAGTGTTATTTTAATTCTGCCATTCAGACTCGGCCTCTCTGTGCCGATACCAACCGAAAAGGCACTTTTGTGAAGCTCCCTCCCCTTAGTAAATCTCTCCCACGTTCTGTCTCCTCTGTCCATCTCTAGTCCTTCAGGCACAGTGCTCTCTTGAGGTCTTTAGCTGACCAGGCTCTTTCCTCTGAATGTCCCTGTGACCTCAGTCTCAATGAATCTTCCATTCCTATAGTGCCCCAGTTCCTAATGTCAAACGAAATACTTATTTAATTATTGACTCATTGTTAATATATTTTTATTATAGATTCAGAAAGGATACATACATAAACATTAATTTTTAAATGAAAATTACACATTTATAAGTAATAATTGCTTTCATTTTATATAGCCCCTATAGAGCTCATTTATTTATTTTATTTTTTAATCCTCACCCTAAGACATGCCTTTATTGATTTTAGAGAAAGAGGAAGCAAGTCGGTGAGAGAGAAAGAGAGGGAGAGAGAGAGAAACATCGATTGGCTGCCTCCTGCACATACCCCGACGGGGGATCAAACCCTCAACCTGGGTATGTGCCCTGACTGGGAACCAGACTGAGATCCACTGAGCCACACTGGCCAGGGTGCTCATAGAGCTTATTATCTTGAAAGAGGGGTAAGATATCAGTGTATTTGATGCTGAGATAAGCTCTGGAGAAAAATTAAGCAAAGAAGGACAAGAGGGTTGCGATTCAAATAGGGTCATTACGATGTTTTACTAGAAAGTGACCTTTGAGTGAGTAAGATGGGATGAGAGCCAGCTAAGTGACTACCTGGAGGAAGAACCTTCCAGACTGAGGGAGCAGTGGGTACAAAGTCCAGGTGTGAGAGAAGGCCTGCCATGTTTGCGGAGAGGCTGGGAGGTGAGGTCAGCAGTGAGGTGAAGAGATTTGAAAGCGTGTCAGGGAGATACTTGATGGGATGAGGTTTAGCTCATGAAGGGACTGTGGGTCATGTGATTACTTTGGCTTTTTCTTTTAAAAAGTCTTCTCTCTCTCTCTCTCTCTTTATATATATATATATATATATACATATATATATATATATATACACATATATATATATATATATATGTGTGTGTGTGTGTGTGTGTATTGATTTCAGAGAGAGGAAAGGAGACAGAGAGAGAGAGAGAGAAACATCATGATGAGAGAAATTGATTGGCTGCCTCCTGTGTGCCCCCTACTGGGGATCAAGCCCACAACCCAGGCATGTACCCTGACCAGGAACAACCGTGACCTCCTGGTTCATAGGTCAATGCTCAACCACTGAGCCATACCAGCCTGGCTTGGCTTCTTTTTTGAGTGGCATTGAGAAGTCATGGGAGGGTGCTGAGCAGAGGGGAACGACTTGGTTTTGTTGTTACTGATTCTCTCTGGCTGATGTGTTTAGTATAGACTAGAAGTTAAGGGAAGACACAGGAAGTCTAGTTTGATCTGTTTCAGTAATCCAGGTGAGGGATGATGGTGGTGTGGACCAGTGGTGAAATGATGAAAAGTTTTAAGATTTCTGGATATTTCTTGAAGGTAGGGTCTACAAGATTTGTTGACACATTGAACATGGGGTGTAAAAGAAAGATTGGGGGTACCATTAACAGAAGTGACCAAGACTGAAATTGTCAGGTAGTGAATGAAAGATCAGGTGTGCTCAGTTTTAGATGTGATAGGTTCACAATACTTGTTTGACTTTCAAGCATAGATATCAGTAAGACTCTTAAAAACAGATGGCATCAGAGTTGGGAGAGAGGTCAGGGTTACAGGTATGCCCTTGAGAGTTACGAGCATTTTGGAATGCTATTTAAAGCCACGAGTAGCAGATTGAGTTGTCAGGGGTGGGGAACCTTTTTCCTGCCAAGGGCCATTTGGATATTTATAACATAACTAGAGGCCCGGTGCACAAAAATTTGTGCACTTGGGGGGAAGGGGGGTCCCTCAGCCCGGCCTGTGCCCTCTCGCAGTCTGGGACCCCTCGGGAGATAACGACGTGCTGGCTTAGGCCTGCTCCGGGGTGGCAGAGGGCAGGCCCAATCCCTGGGTGCAGCCCCTGGTCAGGCTCAGAGCAGGGCCGATTGGGGAGTTGGGGCGCTGCCCCGTCATGCACAGAGCAGGGCAGATTGGGAGGTTGTGATGTCACCCTCAGTCACGCTCAGGGTAGGGCCAATTGGGGGGTTGGGGTACTGTCCCCTGTCACACTCAAGGCAGGGTCGATGGGGAGGTTGCGGCGCCACCCCCTGTCACGCACAGAGCAGGGCCAATCAGGGAGTTGGGGTGCTGCCCCCGTCACACACAGAGCAGGGCCCATCAGGGGGTTGGGGCACCGCCCTCTATCACCCACAGAGCAGGGCCGATCAGGGGGTTGGGGTGCCGCCACTCTCACACTCAGGGCAGGGCCGATGGGGAGGTTATGGCTCTACCCCATCACACACAGAGCAGGGCCTGTGGTGGGGGGGGGTTGGGGAGCTCCCCCCATCAGGCACAGAGCAGGGCTGCTCAGGGGGTTGGGGCCCCGCCCCCTGTCACACACAGAGCCGCAGGGCGATCAGGGGGTTTGGGTGCTGCCCCCTGTCACGCTGATCCCGGTGCCGGGAGGCATATTACCCTTTTACTATATAGGGTAGAGGCCTGGTGCATGGGTGGGGCCGGCGGGTTTGCCCTGAAGGGTGTCCTGGATCAGGGTGGGGGTCCCCACTGGGGTGCCTGGCCAGTCTGGGTGAGGGGCTGAGGGCTGTTTTCAGGCTGGGAGTGACTGAAGTTCCCAACTGCTCCTTTTTTTCTTTTTCTTTCTTTCTTTTTTTTTATTCTGGGCCAGCTTTAGCTTGAGGCTTGGCTCCAGCTCTTAGGCCTCCGCGGCTGAAAGTAGGTTTCTGGCCTTTGCTTACAATGTTGCAAATCTGCTGGCTGAAGTCCGGCGGTATTTGTTAGCAGGTGGGGAACGTTGGTTTCCTCCAACGATCCTCCGTCACTGAGGCAAGCAAGCCTCATGTTAGTTTCAAGCTGCCTGGCTGCCGGCCGCCATCTTGGCTGACAGTTAATTTGCATATCTCGCTGATTAGCCAATGAAAAGGGTAGCGGTCGTACACCAATTACCATGTTTCTCTTTTATTAGTGTAGATTTGCGGGCCATACAAAGTTATCGACTTAAAAATTAAGTTATATTTGGTCAAACATTTAACTCACCCCTAATGCCTTGGCAGGGCCAGACCAAATGATTTCGAGGGCCTGATAGGGCCTGCGAGCTGGATGTTCCCTACCCTTGATTTAAATAGACAAGAGGAGAGGTCAGTGTTGCACATTGGGAGGAGGGGGGTCGTGGGAGATGAGGAGGAACAAGGCAGAGATGCTGAGGAGTGCTCAGTGGAGTGGAAGGAAAATCAAGAGAGTCCTGGGAGCCAAGTGGGGTCTTTCAGCAAAGAGGATGTGAGCAACTGTGTCAGAGGCTGCTGACTAGGGAAGGACGGTGAGGCTTTGAGGGGAGCATGAGTTCAGCAATGCGGTGGTTCCTGGAAGTCTTAGGCAGTTTTTGGAGGAGCTGTAGGGAATGGGAGTGAAACCGGAAAAGAAAAAGTAGAGTCAGTGAATATCTGATAAAAGCAATTTAGACCCTGGTGAAGGGCATTCATTCCTCCAGGATGAGTTTGTACCTTAACACCCTTAGCTCAAATGACGGTTTTTCTTGATATGGGAGAGCTTGTTGTACACAGGGTAGACATACAAGCTTTCCCTTCCTCCTCGGACACCCCGCCCCCTCCTTAGCAGCCTTGTAGTGCTCTACTGTTTATCTCTTTTCTTCTCTCCACACCATGATTTCTTTCCCGCTTGTTTACGCACACATACGCTTTCTCTTTTTCCTCATGCATATACACACCCTTTATAAGTGTGTTCATCACAGAAAAATGTTATTGTTTTTGTATATTTATTTTAATAAACCCCATATTAGTATAGTGGGAATGCAGAGAGCCTCCTGAACTCTGTAATAGCGATTTTTAATGTGTAATTTTTGTCTTCCTAAACCTCCTGAGGACAAATTAAAGGTGGTGTGCTCCCCAAATTACCCTCATTTGTATCCTGTCAAATTGGCTAATGATTGGCTATCAATCTTTTCTCTTTCATAATCAAGAAAAAAGTCATTAATCAGACTGGAAAAGGACCTGGATGACTATGAAAAAGAGAAGAAACACTTGCAAGAAATGGCAGGTTCTCTTCCACAATTCAAAGATGGCAGAGAAAAAGCCCTGAATCAGCAGTGCCAGAATACAGCGCTCCTGTGGGAGAGCACCAAAGCCGCCGTCACCGAATGGTAAGGACAGAATCCCGCCCGCCTCTGCCAGGTGCTCTGTGGCACAATCAACACACAGTCCCGGCACCTAACGGAGGGCAAGCAGGAGTTTCGCCCTGGAAGCGCACTGGGCCAGTGTCTGGGCAGCCCTGGGGTCACAGACTGTGGCTTGATGAATTGAAGAGGTTATCTAGGAAGGCTGACACACACACCGTGCATTAATTCTCCTCCCCTCCCCTGGATTTGTTTTCCATTGCTGCTGTAACCAGTTACCTCACATTTAGTGGCTGAAAAATGTCACGAGCTTTTATTACAGTCTGGAGGTCAGAAATCCCCACATCAAGCTCTGTTTCTTTTGGAAACTTCAGGAGTGAATCCCTTTCCTTGCCTTTTTTATCTTTTGGAGGCTTCCTCTTATAATCCTTGGCTTGTGTCTCTTATTTCCATCTTTAAATCCAGCAGCTTGGCGTCTTCCAATCTCAGTCTCTTTCTCTCTCTCCCTCTCCCCCTCCTCTGCCCTCCCTCACCTCAGTGGAAAAAATATCCTTGGATGAGAATGAAAAAAAAAAAAAAAAAAAAAAGAGCTATTGCTTCTGTCAGTCCCTGGGTGGCTCGGCTCTCTGGTGATTCCCTTAACTCTGCTCTCCTTTCACCACCGAACTTTCCAGTCCACTTTCTATACTTTCCTTCCGGGACCTGAGTGTATATAGTCAAGATAAAGCCTCTTTGTGGTATTTGATCTAGTCTGTCCTTCAGTTTTACAGAGGAAGGAATTGAGGTTCTGGGACCTAAAGTAAGTTACCTAAGGCCATATATCTAATTAGTTCCCAGCCATAACTAGAAACCAGGTGTCCTAACTGCCACATTATCTGTACTATACTTTTTGAAATGGGCTAAATCTAGAATGAGTTAAGTAGACGTTTATAAATAATGTGTGACTTGCTGAACCAATATTGAAATAATCTCCAAGAATAATTCTAGGGAGGCACAGTTTTTCAAGATGATTTTTGGTTAAGGATGAAATTGAGATGCCGACTCCTCAAGGTCATGAGTCGTAGGTTTCTTTCTAAAGCGTACGTCTAGTGACTTTTTAATATCGATCGGGTGAAAATGCGAGTCCAGTGGCTGTTTTTACCACCCACTTGGGATGGCACGTATGTGCCATCATGCTTAGGTTAAATTGGTAAAACTATTATAAACCATGTCAAGGAGAAAAATCCTTCTGTAACTTATTGGTCATTGTAAGGATAGTGAAAGAGAGAAAGAGTGGCTTTGTTCTTTTCAGATGTTTAGCTGTTTTACATGTTTCCTTTTTGATAGCCTTGACCAGTGTGAACGCGTTTTGGAGCTCTTAAAACAATATCAGAATTTTAAAAGCGTCTTGACAACTTTGATTCAAAAAGAAGAGAATGTCATCTCCCTTCAGGCTTCGTACATGGGGAAGGATAACCTGAAGAAAAGGATAGCAGAGGTGAGTCCAGATTCCTGACGAAGTACCCATGGCCTTGCTCACTAGCCTGGCAATAAAGAGGATATTATAAACGGAGCCTTTTCCAAAACTTTTAAAAGAAGTTACTAGTGACTCTTTTTTACCAAATATCTAAGAATTTATTGAGTATGTCAGCAGAGCTAAAAAAAAAAAAAAATCAACCCCCAGGTTGATGCTGGGTCGCCTCTGTCTGGGTTCGGCGCTGGCGGGTGGCTGTGTTGGAGTCCGGGGTGGCCCCTGCTGCTCCCTCCGGGAGGTGGTAACCGTTCGTGTGTGCACTGACCTTCTGCCTCAAGGAACCTGACACTTCATTGGAGTCTTGAGAGAGTGAAGACCGTGCGACAATCCCCTCTGTGGCTAGTGGACAAAGGGAAAAATTACCTTTTTACTTATTTGCTTTCTGCAAAAGGCGCGTGAGCTCTTCTGCAGGTGGTTCTGTCGTGTTCATAGCCTCGCCAAACACAGCTTCATGTTCTAAGAAGAATGACATTTTTGGACACTAGGTGTCATTATTTTCTATGATTTTGTGTGGTTATCCATCAGAGTGGGAGGAAGGGAGACAGAGGATCACACTATCCTCTGTGCTTATTCACCCGCTGATTTTCCTGCTGGTTTGTGAGCACGATGCGAAAGTGCGGCCAGAGAGTCAAAATCCCGTGCAAAGCTCAGTCTGCTTGACCTAGCTGGTTGTTAGGAAGCAATTTTATTAAACTTCCCCGTTGCTGAGAACATCGGAGAAGCTTACAAGGACGATTTGTTCTTTATCCGGAACTCCTGTCCCTGAAGCTGCTGTGGCGCTCGGGGTGCAGACACACGGCCGGTGCCACAGCCGAGGAGTAGCCCCTGTCAGGGACCCGCTTTCTCAGTTTCTTGAGACGGACCAGTCAGAAAGGGGCTGGTTTAGACAGATACCAGTTGTACAGTCGTGACTGTGTGACGGGTGTTCCATGAGGGAGGCCCCCAGGACCATGAGCAGATAGTCAGTTGGCGCGGCTCCATTGCAACCTGTCCAGCAGAGCAGCTTCTGGGTGTGGTGGTCTCGGAGTCTAGGAGGGTCCTGCCCTCATCCCAGGGGATCTAAGGCGCTATGGTTCCCTCGGTTCTCAGAGAATCCAGCACGATCAGCCGTACGAGATCCCCTCACCCGTGTGTCCCAGTTCACGTAACTACTCTTCTCTGTGCCCCTGACAACAGTTTCCATTAGGCACTCCTATTTCAGAATCAAGGTCTCAGCCTTAATCACTGTCTTGTCCCCTAAGTCCCTGTCTTGTATGCTGACCAGACATATCTAGTCCCTCTTGCTTGCAGCTGTTCTTGGTTTGTGCTAATCCTCCTTTGTCCTCGAGTCCTACCTTTGTCCTGTTAAGTTGGATCCTGTTACCAGCAAAAAAGCTCTGTCTATCCTATTTGGTGAGGTAGCATTGGTAGAGTACCTAGCAGCGTTTCTGGGATTTAATCTTTTAATAGCGTCAGTCATGATGCCCACTGTGTGTGTGGTTGTGGGGGAAGAAAAAAACACTCAAGTTTTTTTTTTTTTCCAGCTGGTCTAATAATCAGACAGACATGAGACACATTAGCAAGAGAAAAGAACAAATTTAATACATCTCTTTGGGAACCCAGGCTTCATGAGAGAGTCAGAAACCCCATGTGCACTGGAGGTTCAGAGACAAAAAGGGAAATGGGTACATAGGACATTCTCAGCTAGGGGTGGGGCAAGGTGCCTTGGGGACCTCACAGGGTTATTGTAGGGTGATAAGCAGAGCAGATGTTCAGTAAATAGAAGTTTACCCTGCCCTATAGATAGGTCAAAAGAGGTTACCTCTGATCATCTCTTTTTATGGGCAGATGCCTAATTCAAGTTCATGTAGGTAGTTATGGGAGGGACAGAAGTTTTTCTTGAGTCTCTCTGCTAAAGTTGACTTTAGCTCAAATAATCTATAGGCCACAGAGGCACACCTTGGGGTAACTTGGCCTTTGGCCTATCTGCATTTCTAAATGATCTCGCTTCTCAGCTGTGTGAACACTCTTCCTGTACCCATAACTGTATAACCAAAACTGTAATTTTGACCAGGAAAATTCCTTCCATCACCTTCAGGCAGGTGGCCCCTCTCCTGAATGACTCTCATTAATGGACATCTAAGTCCAGGTATTGACCCTCCTGCCATCATTAGTGCCTCTGTGGCTATTGTCTCAGTCTGTTTGGGCAGCTATAACGAAAATACCTTAGTCTGGGTGGCTTAT
The DNA here is from genome assembly GCF_963259705.1 of Myotis daubentonii. Taxonomy (NCBI): domain Eukaryota; kingdom Metazoa; phylum Chordata; class Mammalia; order Chiroptera; family Vespertilionidae; genus Myotis; species Myotis daubentonii. The sequence continues at coordinate 30,491,761 of NC_081840.1, read as the reverse complement.
AAACAGCAGAAATTTATTTCTTACAGTTTTGGAGACAGTTCTCACAGTTTATAACATTCTGCTGTTGACCCCCCCAAAATCTGTGTTCTTACATGCAAAGTATATGTATTTCATCCCATCAGCCCCCAAAGTCTCAACTTGCTCCAGCATCAACTCTAAAATCTAAGTCCAAAGTCTCATCTGCATATCCTCTAATGTGGGTGAGACTCAAGGTACGTTTCACCCTGGGGGAAATTTCTCTCCAGCAGCTGACCCATGGAACCCAACAAATTATATACTTTCAAAATACAATGGTGGGACAGGTAGGCATATCCGTTCCAAAAGGGAGAAATAGTAAAGGAGAAAGAAGTAAGACCAAAACCTAACAAGACAAACAACATGAAACCGTAAGGCTTGAGAATAATCCTCTGTGGCCTGGTGCTCTGCCTCCAAGCCCACTGGATGGCCTCATCACCCCCATGGCTTAACTGGATGACCCTCCCGTCGCCCAGTGGCTCTCCACAGGAGCCTCTGTAGCTCTCCTAGGCTGGGATCCTACACCTGCAGTGCCCCTGGCCCGAGGTCACACACTTGTGGCGATCTTTTCCCTGGTCCTCACACTGTGGCGAGGTCAAGATAACTCTCTGGAGTCTCTTTTATGAGGGCACTAATCCTATTCATGAGAGCACCACACTCATGACCTACTTACTTCCCAAAGGCCTCATCTCCTAATACATTACATTGGGGTTTAGGATAAGAGCTTCTTAGAGTTTCTTATTAAATAACATAAAAACTATATGGCTAATTAATGAACGATAGAATTATTACTTATGCCCAGGTCTATCTGACTGCAGTCATGTTTCAGTCATCACAATAGTGTCTTTCCTGAAAACATATTTGAAGTATGTGTATGACCGAAGTAAAAATTGGTTAACTTTGCTTCATCTATACCCCTTTCTCAACTTAATGGTTAGCTCACAAAAGGTTGTTTTAAAATTAATAAAATAACTATAATTTTTAAATATACAAGTCCAGGCATTAAAAAAATTATTATGTTGAGAATCTTATATCTAGCATGGTGTCTAGCATATGGGCACTTTATATATTTGCTGAAATAACATAATTTTGTATGGAAGACATAGAAGTTCCAGTACACTGGTGTTTAATTTTGTTCCCAGACACTTTTTTAAATGACCGGATAAAAGCAAATTTTAGTGCTACTGATCGTTAACAAACTTTCGGTCAATTTTGTGATGACCTAGGTACTGTCTTCAGAAACAATCCATTTCTGTGGCATGCATTGTCATGATGCTCGGTGGCTGAAATATGATACCACTGAGAACGTTTGTCCTCCAAACTATAGAAACCTGGATGTTTATCTAGGACATGGTGCCAAATTTCTACTCTCCTTAATGAAAGAGTGTGAAAGTAAGACTAGAAAGCTGAACTGTCAGGGGACTGTTAAAGTTTGGGAAATGTCAGAGGGGACCTAGCTTTCTTTCCTCTCTCCCCTTCCATTCATTACAGAACAAAACCTGCAGTTCCTGTCAATGCAAAAATACCCTCTCCTGCTCTGTCTTTTCACCTGCTGTGTCAATTTAACAACAGAGTTCTCTGAATGTAGTAAGAATGAGGATGGGTAGACACATCCTAATTTAAACACATGTAATATACTTCACATGTGCTTTTATTGATGTTTTGAAAGAGGAAGGGAGAGGGGGGAAAGAGAGAGAAAACATCAACATGGGGGAGAGAGATATTGATCAGTTGCCTCCGGTACACACCGCCACCAGGCATCAAACCCACAACCTGGGCGTGTGCTCTGACCAGGAATCGAACTGGCAGCCTTTGGATTCATGGGACGATGCTGAACCAACTGAGCCACATCGGCTAGGGCTATATATATTTTTTCCATTTAATTGAACAAACATTTATTATGTCCCAATACAAAGAGGCCTAAACTGGAAGGAAAAACACTTGGTTTGCCTTGCAGCCTTGCCAATGTATTAGTCAGTGTGAAGTCAGGAAATAGAACCTCTCAGTAATTTTTTTCATCAAAAATGTTTAGTTTTTAATTAAACTTTTTATTTTGAAATAATTATAGTCACATGCAGTTATAAGAAATAATACAGGGAGAGCCTGTTTTCCTTTTACTAGGTATTCATGGACTTGGTATTTCTCTGCATTTATTTAGACCTTCATAATTCTTTCATGAGCATTTTGTAGTTTTTTTGTTTTGTTTTTTAAAATATATTTTTTTTATTGATTTCAGAGTGGAAGGGAGAGAGAGATAGGAACATCAATGATGAGAGAGAATCATTCATCAGCTGCTTCCTCTATGCCCCACACTGGGAATCGAGCCTGCAACCCCCACATATGCCCTAACCTGGAATCGAACCATGACCTCCTGGTTCATAGGTGAACGCTCAACCAGTGAGCCACGCCAGCTGAGTAGCATTTTGTAGTTTTTAACATATAACTCCTATGCATGTTTTGTTAGATTTATATGTAAGTATTTAATTTTTTGAGTAATTAGAAATGGTATTTTAAATTTGTTGTTAGTATACAAAAGTAGAGTTGTTAGGACATAGAAATACAGTTGATTTTCATATATTTATCTTCTATTCTTCAATCTTTTTTGAACCTACTTATCAGCTCTAGGAGTATTTTATAGATTCCTTGGAAGTATCATCTTTGTATTGTTGAAGATTATAGATTTCTAGGAGTATTTTAGAGATTATCTCCTACGTAGATAATCATGTCATCTGCAAACAGGATACTTTCTTGACCCCCGAAATTCGGGTGTCCTTGTCACCGCTGGTCGGGGGTAGAAGTTCTGGCTCCCCACTAGGCTTCCGCTGACACCTCCCTGGCTCTTCCTCACAGCTCCCTAGGTGGCCTCCAGTGACACCAGAGGGGCAAGTGCCCAGCAGGAATGAAAGCCCTGGCTCTCTACTTGGCCTCCTCTGACAGTACCCTGGTTGGGTGACGGTGGGGCCTCTGTCACAGCCAAGGGCTGGCGAGGTCTAGGCTGTGCATTTGACTTTGCTGAAATGGTGGGGTTTGGCCACATTTTTTCCCTATATTATTTACCTTCAGGGAGTGATGATGTTCTGAAAGTTTTCTGTCTTGCTAGGTTGTCCTGTTCCTGGTACTTTTGCTGAAGAGGGCAGGCCTTTCTTGGGACTCTTTTGTCTGTTATATTACCAGATGCTGCCTTCTTCAGCACGCAGTCTGGGACATTGGAGGGAAAAAGAAAAGGCAGGGAGCGACCACCAGGTTGTTCCTTAGGAGCTAATGCCCACAGCCGCTCTTCCTTCTTCAATTCTCCACTTTCCAGTCTTCTTAAATTAGTTTTGTGTGTGATGTGCAGGGGTTTTCATTGTGCTTAGTGGGAAGAAGAGGGAAAAGTATGTCTACTCCATATTCCCAGAAATGAAAGTCCTTCTAGGGTGCATGCTTTTTAGATTTTTGTTTATGAGACATCTATTTCCCAATTTTATGTAGTTATTAAAAATGTGTGTGTAAGATTAGTAAATTGAGTGAAACAATAAGAATACATTAGTCAACACTCAAATTTCATTTTAAAGATCATTGGCCTTTTCATAAAATAGTGTTTCAGCTTCCATGTTAGAGATGATGTTGGAGTTAGAATCATAGAAGATTAAACTGGAAGTCATATATTAAAGATCTTTTAGAGTTCTGTTGTTTTATTCAGATGAGGACATTTTTTTCTTTAACAATAGAAAGATGATTCTTACTGGAGGAATCTATACCCGATTTTTATACCATTGCATGGATATGCTTTTTTTTTTTGAGAATATTATTTCTCATGGACAAAAAGACATGATTTTAGATCATATTCCATCATGCAGAGTAGGAAGAAAGTTGGGTGTAGAATTATTGTTAAATCAGATGGTTAGGATTATAAACACTTTTCATTGAGAAAGTGGGACAATAAAAACAAAAAATGAAATGATGTTTCTTATCAGTTCATCTGTCAGTAGGTCAAAACATGTTTTACAACTTTTTTACAGATTGAAATTGTCAAAGAAGAATTTAATGAACATTTGGAAGTTGTTGACAAGATTAACCAGATCTGCAAAAATCTACAATTTCATCTAAATAAAATGAGAACCTTTGAAGAGCCTCCTTTTGAGAAAGAGGCTAATGTTATTGTGGACAGATGGCTTGATGTAAGTGATCATTTAATTGACTAGAAATTCTATTCTATAACAATTAGATTGACCTTTTCTGTTGTATCTTTAATGTTTGATCTGATTACAAAATTCAAAAATACTCATGGTAAAAATGTTCAAATAATATAAAGTTTATGACTTAGCAATTTTCTTTACATCCAGAGTTTTAGGCAGTACTAACAAATGGGTCTACAAGTTTCTATATATAAAAGTGCAAGCTCAACTTATTTGAAATAAATTAGTTAATATGTTCCTCATCCATGAAAGATATTGATGTTCAACTATATATTTACTTAATACATTTTTATTTGAGGACTAATGATATTTTTTATGAATTGCAAATTAAGAATTTGTGTTATATTTTCATCTGGGGTTTTTAAAAGCAACTTTTATTTATTGTGGCTTAGAAATTAGGAAGAATATTGCTTTCATTGCGAATAAGCTGCAGCACATCAGCTAAGATTTTTTTTTGTAGAAAAGAGAAGTACATGATACGATAAAGCAAAATTTTTGTTGACTAATAAAGCAAAATAGCCAGTAAAGGTAAACTAAAATTTTATTTAAAAATAGTGTTTAGCTAGAACCGGTTTGGCTCAGTGGATAGAGTGTCGGCCTGCGGACTCAAGGGTCCCGGGTTCGATTCCAGTCAAGGGCATGTACCTTGGTTGCGGGCACATCCCCAGTAGGGCTTGTGCAGGAGGCAGCTGATCGATGTTTCTAACTTTCTATCCCTCTCCCTTCCTCTCTGTAAAAAATCAATAAAACATATAGATATATATTTTTTAAAAAATAGTGTTTGAAACAATGGTTTTCATATTTTTCTCCTACTAAATGTGTTATTTTTATGTGTTAATAATTATGGTAGATAAATGAGAAGACAGAAGACTACTATGAAAACCTTGGTCAAGCTCTAGCTTTATGGGACAAACTTTTTAGCTTAAAAGATGTAATTGATGAGTGGACTGAAAAAGTCCTTCAGAAAATGGAATTGCATCAACTCACTGAAGTGGAAAGAGATATGCTGAAGGTAATTGAACAGAGATAAAATGTCTGCTCTTTTTTACACAGTTGACATTTTAATAATGAGTTTGCTTTCTTTTGTGATTTGTCTAGAAAAATCACAAAGAAATCTTTTATTTCTTTCCTAATCCCCTGAGTGGGACCTGAACTCTGTTGCTTCCTTTATGATATCTGGGAAGATGTTAGGAAATAATATTAATCTGGGGTTAACAGACATCCAAGGGATTCATGGATGAAATGAACTTAACATGGGAGAAACTGACCTCACATGGGAGACGATCATTTATTTTCATGAATGTCTAACTAAAATGTAATATTTGTTCCAATTATAAATATATCAACACACAGTAGGATGAACTTGCATGTGACATTGTTATTAACAAAATCACAGATATTTTAATTATCTTTCATTATCTCATCCATGAAGGTGCTTGGATTTGTAACTCCCAGGACTCTGTCAAAAACCAAGTGATTAGGGGCAATCCAAAGGCTCTCCATGTTCTGTGTATTAACAGTAGCAATCATGGGTACCAGAAAATAAGGTATACAATAAAAATATTTTTATTACAATTATGTGTTTTAGGCAGAATTACAAGTCCATGAACAAAAACCTTCAGAATTTTCTAAAAGAGTGGCTAAAATACAGTTTCTGCTTCAAAGCAGCGAAATACCTCTTGAATTGCAGGTAAGGAATTTTTATTTAAAAGTCCCAATGAGAGTACTCTAATGCTCATAAACCGGAGTTCGAATCTTAAAATAAAATTTGGGTCATTATTTAATTCACCTTTGTTCGATTCCTATATTAAATTGAACCAAATTTTTAATAGTCATCCTCGTTTATCTTTGTTCCACTTTTAGAATGAATAATGCTGTATCTTGCATTCTTTTATCCTTATTTCACAGGCCTCTGTGTGGAGGGAGAGGTATCACGGTGTGGCCCCTGTCAAGTAACAGGGGTTTCCTCAGGAGTTGTCATGGGTGTAGGAAGGAAAATATGCTCCAGTGACCCGCTTTCTAGAAGGAGAAACAGGGAGATTGCCTCAAGTGTGAATTCTGTTGTGCAAAGAGATTGTTACAGTTTTATGGAGATGGAAGTGCACGGTGGCTGAGTGGGAATATTCGTATGGCTGAGCATGAGTCAGACTTTCTGGGTGAGGTCCGGGTGCCACCACTCATTAGCCGTCTGATCTTGAGCAACCAACCTCCTTCACCGTCTTACGCCCGTGTTTTTGTGCGTGCATTAAGTGTTTACCATGATGCTGGGCACATAATAAATGCTCAACAGATGCTGGCTATATAATTTTTACTATATGTTTTTACATGTTTTCAAAAGAAATAATCCCTCCGTTGGTATGCTAGATAAAACTGGTTTTGGGGGAAGGATTCAAATTAGTCTCATAAAAAGTCAGAAGTTCAATTTCAGTTCTCATATTATTCTCTAAAACAGGGGTGGGGAGCCTCTCTTCTGCCAAGGGCCATTTGGATATTTATAACATCATTCACTTAATATAATTCACGTATATATATTTATGTTGCTTTGAAGAAAACTCCTAGATTGATTGAATTTCAGGTCCCGCCTGCGATTGCCTTGGCAGGGCCAGCCCAAATGATTTCAAGGGCTTTAAAAGGCCTGCAGGCCGACATTCCCACCCCTGCTTTAAAGGCACCGTTTGAATTGTCGTATCAGTGGTATAGAACAATGAAGAATTATAAGTAGAGAAGAATTCATTTCACGTTGAAGTGAAGCAATCTCAACTCGCTTTCTAGCAGCGTGGTTTGTCTTAAAATCTAGTTCAGTAAAATCTGTAACCGTACTTCCTATGTTTCATGATTTCAGGTCATGGAGTCTTCTATTTTGAACAAGATAGAACATGTGAAAATGCTCTTAACAGGCGAATCCAGCTGCTCTGCACTCAGTGGGAACACAGCTGAGCTAAGGGAGGACCTCGACCAAGCCAAGACCCAGATCGGGATGACCGAGTCCCTCTTGAAAGCCCTGTCTCCGTCCGACAGCTTGGAGATCTTTACGAAACTAGAGGTACTTCCAGCTGCTTCCCTTCTCTGGCTCAGATTTACCTTCACACTTACTTCTGACAGTCTTGACCTACTTAATAAAAGGAGTTAATAAAAAAATGCAAGCTTGGGGGAAAATCTCAGAAAAACAATTTGTGTATATTTAGCAGTTTCACTTTTGCCTTGCTCTGTGGACAGTAATTATTTGATATTAAATTGCATTGCTTTTATACATTTATGGGCTAAGAGAAAGCAAATCCACCCAATAGAAAATTATTTTTATGAAAATAATGGAGATCTAACATGCGTTGTTATTGAGGCCATTTTAAGATTTAATAGTTGTTTGTTTGTTTATATATTTAGGAGATACAACAGCAAATTCTGCAGCAAAAGCAAAGTATGGTATCACTTGAGAATCAAATAGGTTGCCTGACTCCTGAACTCTCTGAATTAAAAAAGCAATATGAAAGTGTCAGTGATTTATTTAATACCAAAAAAAGCGTTTTGCAAGATCACTTTTCTAAGTTATTGAATGGTGAGTGCAATGTTTCTTCTACTGTGTTTCTGAGAATCTTGAAGTGTGAACAAGTACTGTGAACACAAAGGCTAATCTAAGCTTCACTTAGCAATGGTTGCACAGATTGTATTTAGAGAAAAGGGTTGATTGATTGATTAAGGATGTATTCAGTTAAATCTTTTGGGGGGAAGCACTCACTAATCTATGCATGTCATAAATAACATTCATTTCTTTCAAGTGCCAATTTTTTTCCCCCCTGCAGATCAATGCAAGAATTTTAATGACTGGTTCAGCAACATTAAAATGAATCTTGAAGAGTGTTTTGAACCATCAGATACAAAAAAGAGTATGGAACAAAAGCTACAAAAGCTTTCTGTAAGTCATATACATGTCAATCAAAATTCATCAAAACTAAAATACTAGAGGCATAGAATTGTATTTAAGTAGCTAGGATAATAATTACTTTGATTTATTAATTTTCTTATATAGAAATAATATTTCCAAATAACCTGGCTTTCCCCAAATATTTTGAAACTGTTTATTGGGTAATGGTGCAAGTGGTTGAAGCAAGTTCTGTTTTCATACCTATTCTAAGATGCTGTTTATCTAAGAGTTTGCTGTTGAACTCAGTTGTGTTAAAATCATATTTGTTCAAAAGTAAAAAATTTATTTCATTTGGACTTTGACGTTCCTTTACTTTCCTGAAAGAGATTTCTTGATTTTTTTTAAGTCTTTCTAGGCATATTTTTCTTTTAAAAATTGCAGTTGAACTTTAATATACTGCTGGTAAGGGTATAGTGGAGGGTGGCCTGAAATGAATGGCAAAGTGCCTGCACGTTTAAAAGGCAGATAGCACCCTTAATTCTTGAGAATAGCCCGGCCAGTGTTGCTCAGTGGTTGAGCGTCGACCTATGAACCAGAAGGTCACGGTTCAATTCCTGGTCAGGGAACACGCCCGGGTTTCAGGCTCTATCCCCAATGTGGGGCTTGCAGGAGGTGGTCGATCAATGATTCTCATCATTGATGTTTCTATCTCTCTCCCCATCTCCCTTCCTCTCTGAAATCAATAAAAATATAGAAAGCAAACAAAAAGAGAATAAGCTGTACTCTCAGCTTATTGACGGCATTTAATGTTCTCTGACCTGTTGATTTGAAACCATTCTTCATTGGTACAACCGCCTTTTTTCTATTTTTTTCTTTCTATTTTTTTAGTTTCAAGTTCTGACTTTTCTTTTGCATTTAACTTCACCCATTGCATGAGCCTTAGCAAACTGATGCTCAAACTTTTTAGCACAAACATTGAAATAAAATTCTCATTCGGACAAAGTGAAATAGAAAAAAAGTCTGTGTAGTTTTACGTATTGGTTACTAGAAAGGGATGAGTATTTAGGAGAAGTTGAGTACAACCAAGCAAGAAAATGCAGCCTTTCCCGTCTCAACTCCTACTGACCTTCACAGCGGCACCTGGTTGTTCTGCTTGACCCCATTACCAGGAAGTCAGATGCATACACACATCGTAGGACTAATCGAAGTCGTCTTTTGATCATTTGCCATTGAAGTTCATTGTCTCTCCATAGGCCTTCTTTTGAATAGGGTGTTAAGAAGATGGATGTGCATGTACCGGCTTGGAAAGGGTTGTGGGGGTGGCAGAGACCATCCTTAGACTTGCCAGCAGGACATAATTGACTTTTTGTCTTTTCTTTTTTTTTTTAATAGGATTTCTTGACTCTCGAAGGACGAGGCAGTCAAGTACAGCAGGTGGAAACTGTAGTGAATCGTGTGAGGAAGCATCTGCCCAAAGCACGTGTTCAGGAGCTTAGTGGTTGGATTCTACACCAAGAAACCGAATTAGGAAAAATGGAGTCCGTATGCCAGGCGCGAGCAAAGGAGCTCGATGACTACTTGCGGCAGCTTCTGAGGTAGGAAGTAGAGGGGACGCCTCAGCAACATGTTTTCTAACGGTGCCTGTGTATGTCCTCTGCCGCAGTACAGCCAGCATTGGGATGCACAGTACACACAGATTTCACAAACAGAATGCATGCTTTCAAATTTAAGTTTGACTCTAGGAAAATGGAAGTTTAGAGAATTCTTCAAATTACTTAAAATGGCAAAGGTTTAGGGGAGAGTCTGGAAATCTTTTCTGTTTATTTCCTGTTCTTTATGATACATTTGTGTGGCTCACTGCCTTATAGAATCCCGTTGTAGTACAGGCTGTTATTATTCAGATTTTAATGTTACAAATTAAATTTTCTCCAAAGAATAACAAAAATATATACTAAAACCTGGTTGGATCCCAAGATTCGTGTCAACCTTCTCTTCAGAGAAGCATTTGTTGCTTATTTTATTTCTAACATATGTCATGTTCATTTAGACTCCAGGATGACCACAGAAACCTGAGTAAGTGGTTGACGAATCAAGAAGAGAAATGGAAAGAAATGGAACAATCAGGAGAGAAAACGGAATTGTTTTGCCAAGCTCTAGCTAGAAAGAGGTATAACTGATCTTATATATTAGATATATTTCCTGGGAATATTAGAAATATTAGATATATTTCCTGGGAATATGGTTTCTTCCATGGTGTTGTGGCTCCTATAAACTTTCAGTAACATTTGGAATTTACAGAGAACAATTTGAAACTGTGGCCCAGCTGAACAACTCTTTGAAGGAGTGTGGGCTTACTGAAGAAGAAGAAATAATACTGGAATCAACACATTTGATTGCTAGATACCAGGCATTATTGAGACAAATTGAGGAAGAGGATAAGCTACCTCCTGCCAAGGATCAGAGCTTTAATGATCTTGCACAAGATGTCATTCATTGGATAACAGGGATTAAAGAGTCCCTTATGGTTCTGAATTCATCTGAAGGCCAAATGCCACTTGAGGAAACAATCCAAAAAATAAAGGTATACCCGTGGGAAACTAAATTTCAGGAGTCAGAGTGAACTTTGATGTTGAAAAGATTTAGAGGGAAATGGCCAAGATTTGTTTCCCACTGGAAAATAGTAGTGCTGTGGAGGTTGAAGACAGTCAGGTGACGGACCTTACAACAGAGAAGGGCTGTGGTGGGTCTGAAATTATTTTAATGCAGAGGGAAGAGAGAAAGTGAATCTTCTCTTTGTGAGGGCAGTGCCCAAGTATTGTCCATCTTCACTGTGCAGAGGAAGTGACATGGAGACAGTGGTTGAGGCTGTAGCAGGTGGGAGTTCGCCGGCTGTAAAAAGACACATCAGTACAGCAGGGCCACCAGCAATGTCCAGGGCAGGGCTGGAGAAAAGCTCCTTCAGAGTAGATATGTATAGATCTTAAAGGTTATTAGGTACTGAGTGGGTTGTGGAGGGCAAGAAATCTCAATCTCCCTTCAGCTCACTTTTTATTTTTATTTCAGAGAGGAAGGGAGAGGGGGAAAGGGATAGAAACATCAATGATGAGAGAGAATCATTGATCCGCTGCCTAGTGCACACCTCCCACTGGGGATCGAGCTCCAAACCTGGGCATGTGCCCTGACCAGGAATTGAAGTTGAACTGTGACCTCCTGGTTCATAGGTTGATGCTCAACCATTGAGCCGTGCCTGCTGCGCCAGTTCACTTTCTATCTAAGGGAGATTCAGTAACTATTACTAATTTAAAATGCAGGAGGCAGAAGCACATGTGCTTAGGAGAAACTCGGGAGAATTGAAATCATGGTAAGCGGAGCATGGTTCAAGGAAGGAATGGTTAACCGTAGTGAGCTGTAAGGGTTGGGGAGACTTAATGAAGTAATCGGAATCTTTTGGGATTATATCCAAAAGTTTTTCCAGAGAACGTGAATCTGGAGTAATTTCAAGAAGGGAAGAACTTGATAGCTTCGAGCCAAGGAGGGGAAGAGAAGAGCAGGGAATGGGAATGAATTATGCCATGATGGTGAGACAGGAGGGACACTGCATTGTCCTGTGGGATGCCATGTCTCATCGTGGGTGTATAAGAATGTCTCATTCAGGTTGTTCCCTAACTCTCCACTTATAAATCATGGAGCAGACAGGAAGGTGGGTTTGCAGGGTTTGGGGTTTTTGTGGCATATCATTTATTTAAAGGCAGTTGAAAATCAAGAGGAAATTGGGAATGCAGTCAGATCAACCTGACAAATGTCTATTGAGAGCCAGTCCTTTTTCATGCGAAGGAGATCTTGTCTTTTGGGCATATATAGACATGAAAGGCTGATGTTGAAATCTAATCTGCAGTTAGAATATCATTTCAATATAATTTTTCCAAAGAAAAAGATATCCTATGTACTGTCCTTAAGTAATATGACTGGGAATATAAAACCTTTTTTATTTCATTCAGGAAATCATTTTACTAAAGCCTGAAGGGGACGCTAAAATACAGAGGATCAGGAGTCAGGCTGCGAACAGCAAGGCTCCATTGGATTCAGAGACCGTAACTGATATCGACAGCCAGTGGGTCAGCACGCTCCAGTTAGCCAACACGTATCTAAGGTAAAGGACAGGCCTTCGCCACTCTCATGGTTTCTCGTTGCACAATGAAGCCATAACAAGTATGTTTTGTCTGCTTCCTGGATTCAGATATAGTATCTATTGGAGAAAGAGTCAGTAGGTCAGGGACAGCCAGAATGTGAGAGGCGGAAACGAAGAGGAGGAGCTCTGTGGATCAGACAGGAAGCACGCTGCCATAGCTCTGTGGCAGTGTTTACTTTGGCTGGTGGTGTTCTTGGCAACACATTAACATTATCTGTCATTACACTTTTAAATCCACTTCTGCCCTGAAATTCCCTTCTGCCAGACAACCTCAGTATGTACATGGTATTACGGTAGAAAAATTAATGCTTTTAAATATATATTCTATGAGATTCATGCATGTGCAGATATTGGTAAATGTCTGAAATCATTGGACATAATTCTGGTGAAAACTCTTAATTCAGATCACATCTTAAATGATAATGTTTGATGGAAATGTGAATTTTATATTTTTCAAAGAGACAATCAGATCAAAGCTAAATTCAAGGTATAAAAAGAATAAACTAGTTCGTTGGCCAATATACAGAATGCTTATTTGTTTTACTTATGTGAGAAAGAAAAACATAGGGTAATATAATTATATTTAAACATAATAAAAATAGTTTGAAATCTAAATTATTAAGTATTTGTTCTCAAGTTATGGAACAACAAACAGTTTTTCATTAATACTGCAAATAATTTCTGGGCTAACCTTAGTGTTTACAAAGTTATACTGACAAAAAAAGTCTGTAGGAATAATGCATATTAGTGTTATTTTAATATTTTTATTATAATGTGCATTGTATTATAATATGCAAAATGCCATTGCATTTGTTAAGTGTTATTTCCTTTGTAAAATACTTTTTAAAATGTAGCCATCAAGAAAAGCTTCTACTAGAAGGAGAGAAGTATTTGGAAAGCAAGGAGGACCTGAGATTAATGCTCACAGAACTGAAGAAGAAACAAGAAGTGGGCTTTGCTCTGCAACATGGTTTGCAGGAGAAGAAAGCTCAGTTAAAAAATTATAAGAAATTCCTCCAGAAAGCACAAGATTTGACATCCTTGCTAAAGGAGCTAAAATCTCAAGGAAATTACCTCTTAGGATGCACTAAAAATCCCAACTTCAGTGAAGAGTCTTGGCTGGAAATAAAGCATCTACATGAAAGTCTTCTTCAACAACTACAGGTGAAGTGGTGAAAATAAAAATTTAAATGATTGTTGTAATTATGTAAGATTTGTATACAGAACCTTGTTTTTTTGTTGTTCTTTTGGTAAACCAAAAACTTAAAAAAAAATAGATTTTAGGGAGAGAGAGAGAAACATGGATTTGCTGTTCCTTTTATTTATGCATGCATTGGTTGATTCTCGTACGTGCCCTGATCAGAGATTGAACCCGCAACCTGGGCATATCAGAATGATGCTTTAAGCAACTGAGCCACCCTGCAGGGCTCCAAAAGCTTTTGAAATTTAATTTATCACTTTTAGATAAAAATATTAACTCTTCAAGGATGAAGGAATCAAACCAGTCAGTTTTACTAGAAGAATCCATCATGTATTAATTGATGATGATGATATTTCTCTCATTGAAATTCCCTTCTTCAGGAATAGGAAGAGTTAAGACTCTTTTAGGCATCGCTATGAAGGTGATCATGTCAGTTATTCACGTATCATCCATCCATCCATCAATCCATCCATCATTTATCATAATAGCTTGTGTTTGTTATTCTGTATAAACCATCTTATCAGTGTCCTACCCTCGTGTTTTTCTACATGATCTGCAGTAAAAGAGTTAAGAGGTGAAATGTCAACTTGCCATGAGGGAGTGTATTCTCTTAAGAGAATCCTATATAATAAAAGCCTAATATGCAAATTGACTGAATGCTGGACCGACCAGTAGAATGACAGGTTGCTATGACATGCATTGACCACCAGGGGGCAGGGGGGCAGACGCTCAATGCAGGAGCTGCACGCAGCCAGGCCAGCCAAGGCGGGTGCTGGCGGGCCCCTCCTCCCCCCACCCCCAATCGTCCTGCCATTTGCCCTGCAGATTGGCCCCGATTGCCTGCCAGGTCTAGGGACCCTACCCATGCATGAATTTCATGCACTGGGCCTCTAGTGGTTTATGTCTTTGCACATTGAAAGCCAGCTTCAATGTAGGAATTACCTGGCTAAGAAATCCTGCTTATACAGATAGAGGAGTTGTGCAGGGGTTGAAGATATACCTGCTTGGCTGTAAGTGGTTTAGCTTAATAGTTGCTACTTTTCTGATTAGGTGTGGTCACCTTATTTTCTTAATCCAGGGAGAGAACCTGGATGATGGGTTTGCACTTGAGTTAGGATTACTTTTTCCTAACACACAGTTTTGGAGTTTGATTCTTATAAAAGGAATCAAGGGTTAGGATGATCTCATATAGTCTCATTTGCAAGTGTGGGTGCTTGGTTTTGATAAGAAGGATAATTAAGGGAGCTGCTTTATTATGGATGTTTGTCATTTGATGATGTAATTTGTAGGCATTTTATTTTGTGAACCTCTTGGCAAATCCGTTGTCTTCAGGGATAAAATGAAGGCAAAGAAGCCTGAAGGAAAGAAAGTGTTTCAAAAGGGTCACTTTGGGGGAAGAAGGGAGGTTTTACAGTGAAATTCCTCAAACACTAAACTCTAAAAGAACTCTGGGCAATTATGGCCATATCCCTGTTTCAAGATGAAACCTTATCAAACAAGTATTTCTGACGAATTCATTTATTATCTGAGTGAGAAGACTCAGAGAGAAATAATTCATACTTTGTCAATGGTTTTGTTTTTAGGATTCTGTGCAAAAATTGGAAGGCCATGTTCAAGAACACCACACATACCAGGATTGCGTAACAGACCTGAATACCGAATTGGACAGCATCTCCAAGGAATGTGTTAGTTTTTCTGACAAGCCTGTGGATCCAATAAAAGTTGAGGAAAAACTGCAGGAACTGCAGGTATTAGATAATGTCCAGACATGATAGATACTTAAAAAACTTAATTTTAATTACAACTTTACTAATCAGTGTCTTTGGTTTGAAATTCAAGTGCTATTCAGGTGACTACTAAGTAAAGTCTGACCAGTCGTTAGAAAATGGGACCGTTCTTCTGTAGTAAATAAATCCACGTATAATCCATGTTAGCAGGACCCTCGGGGATGTTTCCACCCATGACCAGTCTGTAGCTTCTGGAGATTTTTGTTTCAGAGACAGCACTGATCCTGGGAGAGACTGGCTAGTCCAAGGAGGCAGCTACTGCAAGACACAGGGGGAAATGTTTCAGTTTTGCATTCTTCATCATGGGTGGCTAGAAGTTGTGTAATTAAAAAAATTATATATATATATATATCATATATATATATATATATTGATTTCAGAGAGGAAGGGAGAGGGAGAGGTAGAAACATCAATGATGAGAGAGAATCATTGATTGGCTGTCTCCTGCACGTCCCCTACTGGGGATTAAGTCCGCAATCCAGGCATGTGCCCTTGACCGGAATCGAACCTGGGACCCTTCAGTCCACAGGGTGAGGCTCTATCCACTGAACCAAACCAGCCAGGGCTGAAGTTGTGTAATTTTTATTAAATTTTAGACTCGAGGACTTATATTAGAGCCCTCTCCCAGTAGGGCTTCCAAAACTCTCATGCTAACTCCAACACCACCTAGCCTTGCAGCCCTTTACCCTCATTCTCAAAACAAATTCCTAGGATTCTCACTGTTTGCACAGCCAACAAAAACAGGCCCACGTGGTGTCTTCTGGACGCACTTCTCAGCTCCTCCTTCCACAGTTCCTTGACTGGGAGATTTCAGGGGTGAGTCTCAGGGCAGCACTGCTGGCATGAGCTTGCGAATGTCTCGTCTCTTCCTTTTAGAGACCGGAGAATCCAGCCAGACTTTTCCTCCAGAATGGCCTGCCATTAAGGCAAGTCGGCCTCCCCCGTTAGCTGTGATGATTTGACAAACTCTCGAGGCCTCGTCATGTCCAGGGCACTGTTTGAGTGCCACGGATATGAGAAAAATAAGACCGAGGCCTCCCCCGGCGGAGCTCGGGCTCCTGTTGAAAACCTAAAATGCAGACTTTTGCTGTACATAGAAGGAACCACAGGGGCCAAGTTCTGACCCCTCAACTTACACATAATTAGCTGAGTTGTGGAGAGCTGAGGGGCTCACCAGGTCACCCAGGTTAAATGACAGAGTGGGGGCTACACCTGGAGTCTCTGACCCTGGTCAGGTGAGCGCTTTTCCTAACTCTCCACTAAACATCTCTAGTTGGTTGTCTCAGTTATTTGAAGTTCAGCATATACAAAACTTACCTCATCTTCTTCCCTTCCTCCGTCTCCGGGGGCCTCTCTACCAGTGAACCTGCTTTGCCTACTATATTCTTGGACTCCAGGAATATCTCCACCACCTCTCCAGGCTTTCAAGTCAGAAACCTGGGTTTCTGAACTCCCAGTCTAGTCAGACGTCAAGTGTTGTCTCTTTCATCTCTGGTATAGCTCTACAATTTGCCGCTCCCCTGGTGCCCCCATTCTTGCTGCTTTACAACAGGTCCTGTCTCACAGTCTCTTTGTTAGACTTCTGAATGGACTCCCTGCCCGCATGGTACCCTCTCGAATGTACCTTCTCGGATCTCTCTAAAATCCAAATCTGGAACTCCTGCTTTCAGCGTAAAAATGTTTCATGTTACATATTTGTTACATATTTGTAACATATTTGTTAGCATAGATCTTTTCACATTCCATTACAATTGTCTATTTACATCTGTGTCTCTCTGACCGGACTATAGGAACAGGAAGGGACTGGATTCTATGTCATCTATGTAACTTCAGAACCTACATATACTTGCTGTTAGTTGAATGAATGAACATTTTTTTGGTTGATCTATTTAAGGTAGTGACTAATAAATCCTACGTTGTTCACCTAGTAACTTTAAGCCTTATTCTATTTCAGTGGAACATCACTACCAGATATAGAACCTCAAATGACTTTTGAGTCTAGTGTTTTCAAACTAACCCCCTTCATTCATGCATACATTTACTAAATGTTGATTGAGCTCCCACTATGTCTAAGACATTGTACTAGAAAGATTGATTTAATACGTTTTGCTCTGAATTTTAAATATTAACACTAGATTCACGTGGGCATCTTCTAAATGATTTTTTTCAATGTTTTGCAAGTAGTAGACAATATTATTTAGTGTTTTGATGATGTCAAAAGGCTTTATCTTGAACTAAGTATATACTCAACAAATATGTATTGACTGCCTCTAATATTCCAGGGACTATGTTGCGAACATTTGTTACGTCTTATACGTTTTTAGTTACGTATAAAATGTGTTTGAGAATTTCACCTGGGATGCTACCCTGGTTTAAATTGTACCCAAAGTTTCATCTTTGTGACGAGTTAAGTTTTTTATACTCCCCACTAGTGAAACAGAATACGCTGTGATTTACAAAAGTCAATGAACTCTTGTGACAATTGAACAGATACTTCTTGTGACAATCTTTTTCTCCACTCACAGGAACTAGAGAATAGACTCCGTTTACAAGATGGCCCATTAGAGAAGATTTTAGGCTTAGCAAAATCCATCAAGCAAAATACATCTTCAGCGGGACAGAAGATTATTAAAGAGGATATAAAATCACTTAAGTGTAAACAAAAAGATTTGGAACACAGGCTTGAATCTGCTAAGCAGGAGATGGAAAATTATCTCAACAACATTCTCAAATCAAAATGCTCCACAGGAAAGAAAGAGAAGTTTCCTCTGCCCGGCAGAGAGAAGCAGGTCACTTCTGACACGCAGGAGTCCACTCAGGGCTCCGCTGCAGCGGAAAAGTTGGAGGAAGACTTGGAAACAAACAAGGTAAGTGCTTGTGATTGCATCTCCGAGCCATCGTGTCTGAGGATGAAGAGGTGTGGGATTTGAAAAGAGGGTCGTGCATCAAGCCTTCTGATTTCATAATTAAGCCCTCCATGTGCTGGCGATTTATGTTGCCCACTTGTAAAGAGAGCCCTTAGAAAACTGTCCAAGATTTCAGTGGTGAAATATTCCTGTTCAGTCTGTTAAAATGCCAGTCATCCATTTAGGTTTATTATTCTCTCTGGTGTGTAATCAGATATGGTTTCTTGGGTCAAGAGCACAAAGGCAAATTAGAAAAGGCAAATGAAAAGAAAATGTGCTTTACCCATTTTTTTAGGAAAAAAACTCAAGAGTCGTATTTTTTTTTTTATTTTTTTTTGGTTTTCTAATGAAATCAGAGACTGTTTGAAAAGCTGGATTCCTTTCTTTTTCTTTGTATGTTAACCCTATACTGCAAATGTGTTTTTAAATGTTGTCAGATCATTTGGTGTGAGAATGGCAACACACAGGCTCCTGATTTTCCCCGGGGAGAAGGAAGAAGAATGTTTTGTTTTCATTCTAAACAAACAAATGGGTACATTTTCCTGTGGCTCTTGAAGTGCTTTCTCATCGGTTAAAAGATGAAAACGGAAAAGGCCCAAAGAGCCACCTAGGAAACTGTATTTGAAAGGGTCTCCCTGATAGGCAGTGTCTCGCAGTCCAGGTCCAGTGGGACACGCAAAGGTTAGACATGCAGGTGTGAGTTCTCAGCACCAGGAGTGAAGAGAACGTGTACTTCCATGGCCTTCCTGGAACAGAAATGCAGGGTGGGTTAGAGGCACCGATAGGGTTTTTTAGAAATGTCTACACAAGGATAAATGGCAACAGGACATCTGTCTGTCCGTGAAGACTTTCAAATGCCAGTGTTAGTGCTAAGGAAATACATCTTCAAGGATTCAGGGCCCTGTAGGTGAGACTCTTGATGTTGTATCTGTAAAAGAAACTCTTTTTTTTTTTTTTTAAATACTCACTTTACTATTTATTTACTCTTTTTTTTTTTTATTGCTTAAAGTATTACAAAGGGTATTACATATGTGTCCATTTTATCCCCCCGCCCTAGACAGTCCCCCTAGCCTCCCCTACCCCCCAGTGTCTTATGTCCATTGGTTATGCTTATATGCATGCATACAAGTCCTTTAGTTGATCTCTTACCCCCCTACTTCCTGCCCCCCAACCCTCCCCGGCCTTCCCGCTGCAGTTTGACAATCTGTTTGAGGCAGCTCTGCCTCTGTATCTATTATTGTTCAAAAGTTTATAATGGTCTCTATTGTCCATGAATGAGTGAGATCATGTGGTATTTTTCCTTTATTGACTGGCTTATTTCACTTAGCATAATGCTCTCCAGTTCCATCCATGCCGTTGCAAATGGTAAGAGTTCCTTCCTTTTTAGAGCAGCATAGTATTCCATCGTGTAGATGTACCACAGTTTTCTAATCCATTCATCTACTGATGGGCACTTAGGCTGTTTCCAGATCTTAGCTATGGTGAATTGTGCTGCTATGAACATAGGGGTGCATATATCCTTTCTGATTGGTGTTTCTGGTTTCTTGGGATATATTCCTAGAAGTGGGATCACAGGGTCAAATGGGAGTTCCATTTTCAGTTTTTTAAGGAAACTCCATACTGTCTTCCATAGTGGCTGCACCAGTCTGCATTCCCACCAGCAGTGCACAAGTGTTCCTTTTTCTCCACATCCTCTCCAGCACTTGTCGTTTGTTGATTTGTTGATGATAGCCAGTCTGACAGGTGTGAGATGGTACCTCATTGCTGTTTTGATTTGCATTTCTCGGATGATTAGTGACTTTGAGCATGTTTTCATATGTCTCTTGGCTTTCTGAATGTCCTCTTTTGAAAGGTGTCTATTTAGGTCCTTTGCCCATTTTTTGATTGGATTGTTTATCTTCCTTTTGTTAAGTTGTATGAGTTCCCTATAAATTTTGGAGATTAGGCCCTTATCAGATATGACATTGGCAAATATGTTTTCCCACACAGTGGGTTTTCTCGTTGTTTTGTTGATGGTTTCTTGTAAAAGAAACTCTTAACAGAATTTTAACAGCAGTAATTAAGTTTAAAAAAGGGAAAATACTGAGGACTTTCTATCCGAATACATGATGTTGCTAAAGGGAGTTGTTTAATAACCTTAAAATTAGCTTCGTAGGCCCATTTTGGCTTTGCCCTCCCAAAATTCAGTAGGATTTGTTGAAGCCTACATAAAGGTCATCATCCAATAATGATTTTTCTTTTTCTTTTTTAAATATATTTTTATTTAAACCTCCTCTGTTCTCTTTAAATGCAACCAAACCCTGTTCCCAGTATTCCTGGCAGATGTCTGGTCAACGACAGATCGATCAACAGATCCTCAATCTCTTCCTGCTCTTCTTTACAGCTCACAAATTGTTAATCTTGACAGTCGAAGACTGAATGAAATTATCTTTTTTTTTTCATTAATATGACTTCATCTATACATCCTTTAAGTAAAAATTGATTGAACAGTCAGAGTTCTGTGGTGAGCAAAAATAGACATGTTCTTTATTCTCAGAGGGCTTCTGGTCTAGAGGAGGAGACATACATTAGTCAACTAATTAACTAATGAGAGACTAATTACAGGAGCTAAAGGAGGGAGCCCGGTTCCATGATCGTCTCTAATAAATGAGTCAGACCTGAACTGTAGTCAGAGAGAGTTTCTCTAAGGAAACAACATTTGAACTGAGACCCGAGTTAACTGAGCTCGGGGCTGGGTGTGGGCCATTCTTGACAGAAAATGTAGAACTTGCTCTTGTGGTGGGAGAGAGCATGAGCAATTAGAGACGGAAGTAAAGCCACTGCATAGAAGGTGGGGCTGCTTGAGGCCTGAGAGGTAGGCGAGACTGGCTGAGTCACGAGTGCTTCACAGGTCACACGAACATGTTAGACATTATGCTGAGCTAAGAGGCAGCCTCTGAGGCTATGGCGATCTGCCTTTCCACTTTGTCTCTAATGGTGCTGATGGACGCTTGTGCTTAGAATTGGCTTTCGCTACTTTATATTGAAATGCTTTAAAGAATGAAGACATATACCCTGGAGAGCTTGTATGACGCTGTCCCACTGTGGGTTGGCAGGCTACAAGTGAGAGTTTTGGGCTCATCACTGTCATAGAATTATTATGGCCGTGGGACCATTGCCCCGAGTGGGAAAAAGGAGAGTGAAGCTGTTACGGACTTCACCTCTTTTGGATGCTGATGCGTTTGCTAAGCCAGAGACAGTGCTCAGTTGTTTAAAACTCTATTTTAACTGTTAAACTAAAAATGTTTCCTTTGTGACTTAATGGATATAAAGATGAAAATGTCATGGTCCTGTCCTTAAGGAGAGTTGATGATATTCGTCTCACCTCCTATTCTTTTCCAAACAGGCCAGACTCTAAGGAAAGATATGTGGATGAAAAGATTTAAAAATTTTTAAAAAATGTAAACATAGTTGGCTATATAACTCAACCAGTCTTTTGCTAGAATGGTAATTTTCCAGTCTACATTGATTATTAACTTGGAAAATTCCATTTATGATCAGAGGATCAATATACTTATTACACTGTTTAAAATTATATTTTGTCTTAAGTGTATGTTAATCGTAGTTTTGTTTAAAAAAGAGACATTCCAGGAGCATTGAGGTAATGTCAGTTTTCAGAATGCTCTCTCTGACCACTAAGGGAATATTACAAATGACATGTTATAAGTGTTACTAGTTCTCATCACTTGCCCACCAGGTAAGAGAGGTCAAGGGCTATGAATTCTCAGATAATTAAAAGTCAAGTTTTCTTAGAGTCTGCAGTGGTTCTCAACCTTCCTAATGCTGCGACCCTTTAAATGCAGTTCCTCATGTTGTGACCCCAAATGATAAAATTATTCTTGTTGCCACTTCTTCATAACAGTAATTTTGCTACTGTTATGAATCGTAATGTAAATATCTGATATGCAGGATGTATTTTCATTGTTACAAATTGAACATAATTAAAGCATAGTGATTAATCACAAAAACAATATGTAATTATATATGTGTTTTCCGATGGTCTTAGGCGACCCCTGTGAAAGGGTCATTCGACCCCAAAGGGTTGCGACCCACAGGTTGAGAACCTCTGGTCTAGGGCTAGGCCTTTAGCTCTTGTTCACCTGTAGAGTGTGGGATACTCTTAAGTAATAGTAACCATCAGGTGGGAAAGAGGCAAGTGTCTGTCCACCTCCTGTACTGCCCCACTGGCCAATGAAGCTTGGGGTGAGGCGCCTCCCCTTTCCTCTCACAGCTTCCCAGGTCTTTCCCCCTGAGGTAAGCCACAATGTATTGTTGAACTGGAGGAAATTGCCAAAATTTCAATCATTTGAAGCCGTATTAAAGAAGTGACTTGTGCTAAGTGCTAACTAAGTACTTCAAAACAAGTAACACTGGTCAGGGGAATTTTTTTTTTTTAACTAGTTAGTATTGGTGAAGTTCCAGATGGTATCTGTTTTATTTAAATAAACTTTTTATTTTAGGATAGTTTCACATTGACAGAAAAGTTGCAAAGATAGTACAAAAAATTCCCAAGTGTCCCTTACCCAAGCCCCTATTGTTAACATCTTACACCATTGCCTAGGCAGTATTTTTAAGACAACAAATCAGCTTTGTTTGATAGACTTGAAACCTCAAATATTTTACTGACATAAAAGTATATAGAAGAGCCGAAGCCGGTTTTGCTCAGTGGATAGAGCGTCGGCCTGCGGACTGAAAGGTCCCAGGTTCGATTCCGGTCAAGGGCATGTACCTTGGTTGCAGCCACATCCCCAGTAGGAGGTGTGCAGAGGCAGCTGATCAATGTTTCTCTCTCATCGATGTTTCTAACTCTCTATCCCTCTCCCTTCCTCTCTGTAAAAAATCAATAAAATATATATATATTTAAAAAGTATATAGAAGAATTAAATGGTATTTCATTTATCAAGTAACCTGAAAATAAAAACTTACACCTTGGCAAAGTGATGGAAATCTTTAAAATTACTGTCATATGGTGCCTACTACATGTACGTGCTCAACAAATATTTGTTGACAGGATGAATAAATGTATGCAGATGCTCCTCTACCCTATTGAGAATCTTAAGTTCTTAGAGCTTTCAGAAAAGATTAAATTACTCCATATATATAACCTGTTCTGCCTTACTCTGGCTGTGGAATTCTTACTTCTAGTTGATATAAGGCATACTTAATTCATTCTTAATATCGTGAAGTCTTGGTGTTTCCTCTGTTTACCCAGTTATTACTTTAAACTATCAATAGGTAACATTGAATGCCTGTTATTTGCCCCACCCTCCGCATCCTTTTGAATACTAAGTATAAACTTTGGAACTTTTTTCTTTTTTCTATATCTGTTTTCTTTCTTTGAATATATAGATTGTACCTCTGTATACAATTGAGCATTGTTAAATCCTATACTGTAATGTCAAAAAAGTTTAATTTTTCTCGGAATACTGATATCAGCATTAAATATTGCATGGAAAAATTATCTTAGATAGTGCTCAAATATACTTTTTAAAAAAGTCTTTGAGTTTTAAAAAAAAAAGAATAAAAAGTCTTTGAGTTAACAGAAGAAACTGCCATGCTTTCATCAAGAAAAAGAAAAGTTATTTATTTGGAAGGTAGACTGTTCAGCAATTAATCTTTTTATGTTTTCAGAATTCAGCTGTGGAGATGCTTTTGTCAAAACAACTTTCTCTTGATGTTCAAGAAAGCATGAAAAACACTGAAGATGAGCAGAAAGTCAATGAGCTGCAAAATCAACCTTTAGAATTAGATGTCATGTTAAGAAATGAACAATTAAAAGAGATAGAGGTACGGAAACAAGAAAAACACTGACAACATGATTGCATTATTTATCCAGTGCAATACAATATATTGTAATTACCAAAAACTTGCTTGCACAGAGTGAAAAGTCGTATTTAACCTTTGCCTGATGATCAATTTGGTAACTCTATAATTATGTACTAATCAGTAAGTTTTATAAATTTTCCCATTTAAAAAGTGGAAGAGTTTAATGAACATTAGTGTTCTTTCTGTTTCACAAAGTTCCTAAAAACTTACTTATTCAGTAAAAAAAATGCAGAGATTCTGACTTGTTATCATTCCTTTTCTCAGTCATATGTATTCTTCAGATTCTGACAAATTCCTTTTATTTTTCTAATTATCAACATCATGGGGTACTGTTTCTTTGTTTTTACAGCTCTGTTTACAAAGCTTTGTTTATGTATTTATGTACTAATAGCTATGTAAAATAATCTAATAGGGCAATACATGGCCATGTTTTTTAAAACGCCCCTACAATTTTAACCAAGCTTCTATAATAGAAAACATGTATCTAAGACAGGAGAAGGGATAATGTATGTAAATAATAAAAATAAGATAAACCTTCCTTTCAACATTGCAGAACCTTTTAACACAATGGGGTGATCGAATTGCTATTAAATGCTAGACCCATGGTGGGTTTGAGTCTAGATTTTAGCATAATTCAAGAGAAAAAACCCTTTTAAACATCAGGACTTAACTTTCTCTGTGTACAAATGAAATCTTTAAAACATCTCGGGATAGAGTGCGTTATTGGAAGGAAAGAGGATGGGAAAGAAAATGGATGAATGAATGAGTGAATAAGTGAGTGTATACTTAACTGATTTCCTTGACTTGTTTTTTAGGAATTATATACCCAGTTGGAAGCAAGGAAAGCAGCCATTGAACCCCTGGGACAAACTGAATATCTCAACACAACAGAAACCAGTGCCCTGGCTCTCCACAGTTCAAGGAATTCAGCGCAGCACTTGGACAGTCTGCTTCAGGCACTTGCTACTTTGAAGGCAAACAAAGAACGCCAGTATTGTCTTCTTCAAGATTTTCAGGAACACCTTGCTGCCATCGAATCCTCGCTGAAAGTCTTGTTGACAGAGAAGGAAAGTCTCAAAGTGTAAGTGTAAGAATTTAGGACTTGAGTCCATTTTATTCAAACACAGGTTCTGTTACCCTGAACAGGCCCCCCGGTGGTTTTTGTTAGTTTGTTTTTAATTTTTTTGTTAATATATCCTCACAGGATATATTTTTTCCATTGCTTTTTTAGAGAGTGGAAAGGAGTAGGGAGAAGGGAGAGAAAGAGAGACAAACATTGATGTGACAGAGACACATCGATTGGTTGCCTCCCTTACGTGCCACAGTTGGGATGTGGGATCGAACCTGCAACAAAGTTACGTGTCCTTGACTGAGACTTGAACCCATGACCCTTTGGTACATGGCCTGTTGCTCCAACCACTGACCCACGCCAGTCAGGGCAGGCCCAAGGTTTTAAGACTTTATACGACAAAGAATATGATTTTAATACTACGTGTGGAAATTCATTCCATATGGAAGCCATTGAAGAAAACTTTGTTGGTTTCATGCAAAAAAAAAGTATATTAATTATATTAATTTTATAATTAAATTATATTAACTTGTTTAATGTCTAATTCACACTGAAAATACCTGCAAAATATGTTAAAGTTCTGTGGAATTCAGTATTCTTTAAAAAAAAATTTTAAATTGATTTTAGAGAAGAAGGTAGATGGAGAGAGAGATAGAAACATCAATGATGAGAGAGAATCATTAATTGGCTGCCTCCTGCACACCCCACACTAGTGATCGAGCCAGCAAGGCATGTGCCCTGACTGGGAATTGAACCGTGACCTCCTGGTTCATAGGTTGATGCTCAACTCCTGAGCCATGCTGGTCGGGCTCAGTATTCTTTTGGTCAAGAATTTATTCTAAGCTATGGGGGTGAAAACATTAATGTGTATAATTATTTAGTGTCAGCATAATTGGTGTAAATTGTTTGGAACATATTTAACATATATGTATTGTATTGGTTTCATTGAAAACAAATACACTCCTTTTGGCTTTGAAAATGATGGTAAATGGTACTAGATATAGTTTTAATGTGTAAACAATTTTTTCATTATTAAAAAATACTTTATGCAAAGACTGTACAGAGTACTTTTACACATATTGTTCCCTTCACTCTTCACTCTTTTCCTGTGGTTCTACATTGTTATGATGCTCATTTTGTAAATGATCCCTCATAAACTGAAAGCCAAGATCCTGATTTTACTTTAAAGACAGAATGCTCTTATAGACCACCTAACCTTTTCTTCTGTGAGTTCAAAACAGAACTAATTTCTTTAGATGACATCTAACCTTAGGTTGATTTATAAGAAATGTTAACAAGCTTCATTTTTCTTCTTTTTTCTAGGGGATCACTGGACAGTGCAACCTATGTGGCCAAAATTCAAAAATTGCTGGCATCAATAGAAAGAGAGAAAGATTCCTTAAGGAAGTTGAAAATTGAATGGGAAAATATATCAAACTCTCTGAGTGACATGGATAAGAAGCTGCTGGAAAGCCAGGTCCGGCAGCTTGAACAGGGGTGGAAACAAGTAGAACAACTGGTTCGCAGGAAGTACTCTCAGCACGAGATGGAGCAGGAGGAACTGACGTCTCTCATGAGCGAGATCCAGGAGCTGGGCCTCTCTCTGCAGCAGCAGCACCAGCGCCTCCGGTTGAGGCTGGGCTCCCCGGAAGGACGGGAAAGGGACACAGGCACAGTTGCCTTGGCTACTGAACTCCAGGCTGTCAAGCATAGGTTTTCTGTTTTAAAGGCAAGAGCTGAACTTCAGATGAAGAGGATTTGGGGAGAGAAGGAAAAGCAGATTTTGGAAGATGCGATAAATAATTTGCAGAAGCAGTGGGAAGCGTCAGAGCCGTTAAACGTAGAGGTGGACAGTGAGATCAGGAAGAGTGAGATCAGGAACAAGGTGAAAGAGATGACCTTATGGGTGAAGAACCAGTTAGGTGAGCTCGTTTCCTCCATTTCCCTGCTACCAGAGGGCATCCTTTCCCAGATCCGAAAATGCAAAGTGAGGCACGATGGCATTCTGGGTCAGCAGCGGGCGGCGGAGGCGCTGGCCGAAGAGGTGCAGGACAGCACCCCTAACCTGGCCGCAGGCGGGCGCGAGGAACTGGATAGCCTCCTCCAGGACTTACAAGATCAGTGCCAACGGCTCGTTTTGAAATCCACTCAAAGATCGCAGCTGTTGGAACGTAAATTGGAAGAAAGAAGCACTTTTCTTGCAGAAATAGGGAGAGTTCAGCTGTCACTTCAAGAAAAGGAAACACGGATAATCCCCCAAGTGGGAACAGCCTCCACCGGAGCGGAACTGGAGCATCAGCATGTGGCCCTGGCGGCGTCTCAGGGGGAATTGCAAGAAATCGCCAGTGGACTCTCGGCGCATCTTCAGGAGCTCACGCGCCTCTGTAAGGACCTCAGTGTGTTTGAAAGGTTATTTCTGGACGATCAGTTGAAAAGTCTGGAGACGAGAGTCAGCAGAGCACAAAGATTCATTCAGCATAAATGTAGTGAAGTAGAACACAAGATGCAATTTTCCAGGGAATTCCAGGAGCAGACATCTGCGCTTCAGAAGGAGCTTGATAACATACAGCGCAACGAGCTGTTCCTGAGTCAAGAAGTGAGTGAGGGCGTGAAAGGGGAGCTCCGTGGCCTCCTCGGGCGCCTCCGGGGTGTTCAGTCCAGCATCCGACAAGCACTGAGACTCAAAGAAGCGTTTGACTCCCTGGGACTCCACTGGGATTGCTCCCAGCTTGACACGTTACAATCCCAAGTATTTGAAAAAGAGAGAGAACTCGAAGGAAAAATTAAGCAGTTGGACACATTTATGGCAGAATATGGCAGATATCAAGCATCGCTAAGTAAATTGAGGGCGATGGATTTGCAAATTAAGGAAAGGGCCGAAGCAGTCCTAAAAACCCCTCCTACTTCTCCAGAAAGCCGTCTGCTCGGTGCTCAAATTTTGAATCAGAGAATCGAGAGAGCCATGTGCTTGTATCATGAGGTTGTAAAGAAATTAAGTGAAAATAAGGCCTTTGGTGACTCCTTCAAAGAGGAAGAGCTACTACACACAAAGCTGTTTGCAGAAGAAAACGATAAGTTGCGGAAGGTTCTCCAGAATATAGTACTAGAATCCCAACCAAAAGAAATGGATGAAAAAAGTTTTCAGGAGAAACTAGAAAATTCCTTCCATGTTTTGAACCAGATAAAATCTCAGTTGCAGCAGCCTTTACTTATCAATGTGAAAATTGAACATATTCAAAAGGAAATGGATAATTGCGAAGCGTTCCAAGAACAAGTTCAGGCAGAAATGTGTAGCATTAAAGGGGTAACTGTTATTGAGAAGCAAAGGGAGAAAACCTCTTCTGAAGCTAGTGATGTGGAGACAAAATTACGTGACATTGAAGAGCTGCACGTTCAGCTTAATGCAAGCATTGATATGCGCACAGTAAGTTTCTTTAAAATTAGGTGGTTAATGCATCTATTTTTATTTTATGTTTTGCTCCAGTTGATATCTCCACTTCTCAAGAAGTTAGAAATTTTACAGGCAAATTCTCCACAGGAGAATAGCCACTTGCTAAGAGCCGGTTTGTAATCCCGACTCCTCCTCCATCTACATACAACGCCTTATCATTTGGAAAAGACAAGTTTGACACCTTTCTTTCTATATCCCTAATAACCTCTGTTGCGCAGAACAAAGGCTTTTTTGTTTGTGTTCTGGAACTAATAGGGCAGGGTGGGAGAAATACGGTGTGGAGAAGAGAACACAAATAATAATAACATTTACTTAGCACTTGCAATGTACCGAACATTTACCTTTATTCGTCACAGCAACTCTGTGAAGTGGGCCCTATTATTGACCCCATTTTAAAATCAGGAAATCGAACTTCAGAAACATCAAGACTTTTCTCAGGGCCTTACTACAGAACCAGGAATCAACTTGAGATCTGTCTGGGTTTAGAGCGCGAGTCATCAAATTAAGGCTCACGTGCCAAATCTGCCCACAGTGTCTGATTTTGTAAATCAAGTTTCATTGGAGCATAGCCCTGCCCCCATTCCTTTATGGATTGTCTGTGGCTGCTTCGGTGCTACAACCAAAGGACTGAATAGCTGTTATAGTCCAGACTAGAGGCCCAGTGCACAAAATTCATGCAAGAGTAGGCCTTCCTTCCCCCGGCTGCCGGCACTGGCTTCCCTCTGGCACCCGGGACCCAGGCTTTCCTCGTAACCCTGGTTTCGTCCAGAAGGTCGTCTGGTCTAATTAGCACATTACACTTTTTTATTATAGATGGCCGGCAAAGCCTCATATATTTAGTCCGACCCTTTACACGAAAAGTTTGCTGACCTCTGTTGCAGAGTGACCCCAGCACACCCCCTCCTTTCCTGCCTTAATAGCGTAGATGGCTTAGGCATCATTGGAACACCACTGTGCTTACTATAATACCTTTTACTGTGTTTTCAGAATTGTCACATTAAATTTATAGGATACGGAACTTAACTCCCTTTTTTAATTAAAAGAGTTATTAGGTAATATATTTGCACTACTTTGATAGGTATACTAGTAAATTCTTTAGAAATGAAAAGTCATATTATGAACCCAACCCATATATGTCCTTTAAATTGGTACTTAACAAGAGCCAATTGAGAGTACTTTTCTACTTATTTTTTTATTGAGGTATAATTGACATGTATTAGTTTCGTGTGTATAACATATTCTGTATTTGTACATATTGTTAGCAGTAAGTCTAGTTAACAGCTATCACCACAGTTACATTTTTTTCTTGTGATGAGAATTTATAAGATCTACTCTCTTAGCAATTTCAAATATGCAAGACAGTATTGGTAACTAGAGTGGCTATGCTACACATTACATCCCACAACTTATTTTGTAACTGGAAGTTTATAGTTTTTGACCCCTACTTCGCTCATTTCAGCCCTCCACCCTGCACCTCTGACAACCACAAGTCTGTTCTCTGTATCCTTCTCCACTTGATTTAATGCATTTTCCAGAAATAAGGTACATGAATCCCCCAAATCATATGATTAGTGCTGGACTGGAAGGGACCTTTAAAGTTATTTATTTCAATGAGAAGACATAAAGTGATATTCTCAAAACTAAAGTTAGTGGCATAACTATTCATTTAAAAACATAAGCGGTCTGGGTTCTTCGTTTTCTTTTTTTTCATCTTTTTTTCACAAGTATTGATTAAGGTTCTATACATTAAGTTTATTCCATTGTTTAATTCATGTCTAATAGAAGAGCAGGAACATATATTATTAGACATTCATGAGGTTTATTTTTGAATTTAGATTTGGTGTCCTTAGCAAATCTGGAAACAGTGTTTTGTTTTTTATGTAAACACTGGAGGCCCGATGCACAAAATTTGTGCACATGGCGGGGAGGCGTCCTTCAGCCCGGCCTGCGCCCGCTTACAATACAGAAGCCTTTGGGGGGACGTCCCACTGCTGCAGGGGCGGGAGAGGCTCCCGCCACCACCACCACCACCGCTGCTGCACTCGCCAGCCGTGAGCCGGCTTCTGGCCGAGTGGCGTTCCCCCTGTGGGAGTGCACTGACCACTGGGGGCAGCTCCTGCATCGAGCGTCTGCCCCCTAGTGGTCAGCATGCATCATAGTGACCAGTCGTTCCGCCGTTCAGTCATTTTGCATATTAGCCTTTTAGTATATAGGATTTTTACATACTTGTCAAACTAAAAGTAGGAGATGCTAACTCTTATAAGACCCAAGGGTGTATATTATGAGTGCACCACAAAAAGTCAAGAATGACTGAAGTCCCAGATGTCTGACAGTTTTGTCATAGCATTTAATCTCCTTTTCACCAGAATGTCTTGAATGATGCTCATGAAAACATGACCCGCTACAATGAGGCAGTCCCCAGGGCGCTGGGGGTGGCTGCTGCCCTTGAAGCCTTTGTTGCATCCCATAGAGTAGACCTGGATCATCCAGAAGAATCACTGGAGATGCCTCGCGGGAAACAGGAGGAACTGGAATCCACAATAACAGACGTCCAGAGCCTCAGTGAGAAACTGGGGGCCATCGCCAGCCCTGCCGCCCAAGCACAACTTCAGTGCACTTTGCAGGAATTGGTTTCTAAGAACTCAGCCCTGAGGGAGGCAGTCAGAGTAAAGGAAGCGGAAATAGAAAGGTGGGTGCTTCTTTGTAATGCTTTACGAACACAAAATATAGATTTCTTTACAGTAAACATGTACGCAGAAATCATTTGGAAAATATGGAAAAGTTAAAAAAAAATACGACCTAAAGAAAACCGTAACAAATATTTTACTGTATTTTATATTTTTTATTTAATATTGAGTACCTACAACAGAATGTTTATAAAAGTCTGCATGTGGTATAAAGAATATTGGCAAACAGCCTTGTACCCAGAGGTTCAAAGAGAATCATCATGACTTTTTGATTCTCTTGCGTGCTTCTTCCCGCTCCTCTCAGAAGTAACAGAAGTAATCTTTATCCTAAGTATTTTATCATTTCTTTGCCCTGTAAAATGTTTTTACTGTGTGTTTGTATTCCATTTTAATGCATGTGTATTCTTCTGTGACTCCAAAATCATCATTATGATCCTGAAGTTTATTCATGATCTTGTCTGTAGTAAAATTCAGTCAGCCAGCTACTGATAAGCATTTGGGTTATTCCTAGTTTTTGCATTTACAAAAGTTCTACCAGGAACATTTATAAATGCAAGATCTCCCAGTGGGTTGTGGTTGCCGGGTCACACACCTTACATTTTAATTCCACATGATTTAATTCATTGTTTTAAGTTTATCTAATAGCATATCTGTGTTACAATTGTCCTATATCCTTGCCAACACTTGATTTTATGGGATTTAAATTTCGCCATTCTGATGGGTGAGAAGTGGTATTTTATTGTGGTTTTTTGTTTGCATCTCTATTATTGCTAATGAATTTGAGCCTCTTTTTAAAAAAATATTTCTTGGTCACTCATGTTTCTTCTTCTGAGAAATACTTTTTCAAGCCTTTACCCAATTTTTATAAGGTTGTCCATCTTTTTCTTTTTCATTTGTAGGGATTTATTCTATATTTTTGATGTTGGACTTTTGTGGTTGTAGGTGTTATAAATGTCTTTACAGGCTTTATCCTCTGGCTCCAGCATTCCAGAAGAAGGTCAATAAAACTAAACTGCAGCAAATTACTTCAAAGTGAAAACAGCCCTACAATTTAGCTTATTTCTCCATATTTCCTCTTTTACTTAGTGCAGAGCCTCTACATATTTCTTAATTCCTTCCCAGTTTATTATTGTGTTTTAAGAATTTAAAAAATACTTGAATTTTTAATTGTCTTCTGTGGGGAATGCAGGCTGTATCTATTTTGTTTTTGTTTTTGTTTTTTAAATATATTTTATTGATTTTTTTACAGAGAGGAAGGGAGAGAGATAGAGAGCTAGAAACATCGATGAGAGAGAAACATCGATCAGCTGCCTCCTGCACACCCCCCACTGGGGATGTGCCCGCAACCCAGGTACATGCCCTTGACCGGAATCGAACCCGGGACCTTTCAGTCCACAGGCCGACGCTCTAGCCACTGAGCCAAACCGGTTTCGGCTATTTTGTACACATAGTTTTATTCATAGTGTTTTTAATATATCACAGCATTATGCTGTATAAAAATATGCTGCCTTTAACTTTATAACATGAGCTCTTTTTCTTATTGTAACAAAAGCTCTATAAAAGTAATTAGAATTTCTATATGATATTTTATAAAATAGATTGTTGTAATTTACTCAGCTTTATCTTTTGTTACACATAGGGTGTGTTTCAATTTTGCTATTTTAGTTAATAGTCTAATAAGTAAAAAAAAATTTACTTAATAAGCAAAAGTAAATTCAGGATAAATTTCTTATACTGAATTGGGATTAATTCCTTAAGATAAATTACAAAAGTCAAATTAATGGTCAAAAGATATGGACATTTTAAAGACTAAATGGTTTTCTACAAGAATTGTATCAAGTTACACTTCATTAGCAGTGCTGAAAAAGACAGTTTTCCAATTTAGGTGTTTTGAGATCAGTCTTACCTGCCTGTTAAAGTTTTCAGTTTTAAAGTCTTATGCAGGTCCCCGTGAGGGAGAAGGTAGATGATGAAAATTTTTTGAAATCCCCTGAATAACAAAGAAGAGAATTACATTCTGTTTTTTTGTTTGTTTGTTTTTAAATATATTTTACTGATTTTTTACTGAGAGGAAGGGAGAGGGATAGAGAGTTAGAAACATCGATGAGAGAGAAACATCGATCAGCTGCCTCCTGCACACTCCCTACTGGGGATGTGCCCACAACCCAGGTACATGCCCTTGACCGGAATCGAACCTGGGACCTTTCAGTCCTCAGGCTGACGCTCTATCCATTGAGCTAAACCGGTTAGGGCTACATTCTGTTTTTTTTATTAAGTGTTTAAATTTACCCAGGGATGTTCAGAATATATGGTACTAAATAAAATTTAATGTATATCGCTTTCCCCCCTAACCCACTAGGTGTCTCGAGAATTACAAATGCTACGGGAAACTTAAAGAGAAGATTGGCACTGACCTCCGCCGAATGGAAGCAGTTCTTGCGCAGTCCATGTCCCCGCTGCCAGTGTCCTACAAAGAAGCTTTAGAACGCTCAGAACAGAGCAAGGTAACAGCATTTGCAAATCTCCAGGAAGACTGGGTGCAGAAAAGGGGCAGAAAGCTGGTGGAGGCAGCAGGGAACGTGGCTCTGTGACGCCCCACAGCAAGCTTCAACCTGACTTGTACCAAACTCAAGAAAATTCTTCCAACCAAAAGCCACGGGGGGGAAAATGAAGCAATGGTTCTGAGACTTAATTCGCAGTTGGGTTCACAGGACAGTCCTCTCCTGAGTGGCATCCTATCCTTATTGCTCACTCTTTCTAAAGCTTGACCCTTCATATTATTTTGTAGGACCTTGCTGGACGGATGACATGGAATTTAATGCAGTTGTCATAAGTGTTAAATTCCGGTTACTTCTTATATGCTCTCCTCAGCA
Organism: Myotis daubentonii; assembly: GCF_963259705.1. Classification (NCBI taxonomy): domain Eukaryota; kingdom Metazoa; phylum Chordata; class Mammalia; order Chiroptera; family Vespertilionidae; genus Myotis; species Myotis daubentonii. The sequence continues at coordinate 30,457,681 of NC_081840.1, read as the reverse complement.
ATTTTAGTTTTTGCTTACTGTCATCTGTTAGAGTCTGTGGTATTATGTTATTAGGATTTGGATGAGAACATTCTGAATAGTCTGTGCTTACTATCCATCCCAAAACAAAACATAAAACCAAAAAAAAAACGAGCTAAAGCCTTGGTGGTTGATACAGTGTATTGTCCAAATTAACTTCCTAGTAAAAGATGAGACTTACAGTAGAATAACAAAGTGAACTTTTAGGATTTTTAACCTTTAAAAGCATATCTTACTTGGGAAAATTGGCTTATGGGTCATTGTTTGTGCCCATAGTTTCAAATTCACATAGTACAATACAATAAAACATAGGTAGTTCTCATCTGTCTCAAATTGGCTTTCAAAAGGACTAAAAAATTGATCACAAAATGCTTGTGGATGATGTAAATCATTTGCTATTCAGGACTTTAAAAAGTTCGTAACGTTCAGAAAGATCAATAGACATTATATTCTTCTTATCCCTTTTCTTTCCTAAGGCCTTGGTGTCAAATCTTATGTCAATTAAAGAAGAGTTTATGAAACTACGACAGGTCCTCAGACACCTGAGACCCACGTTCACAGATAGTGACGGCATGGGTCTGCTCAGAACCGTGTGGGCTCTGTGGGAGAAATGGCTGAGTTTGCTGGAAGTTGCTAAAGAATGGGAGATGTGGTGTGAAGAACTGAAGCAGGAGTGGAAATTTGTCAATGAAGAAGTGAGTGCTTCATTTTCTCTTTATTAATCCTTACCTGAGGCTTTTCTTTTTTTCATTGATTTGTGAGAGAGAGACATGTCGATTGGATGCCTCCTGCATGTGCCCTGACCTGCAACCAAGGTACGTGCCCTGGACCGGGAATGGAACCCGAGACCCTTTGGTTTGTGGCCGATGCTCTAACCACTGAGCTGCTTGTTAGGGCGATGCTTCATTTTCAATAGTCAAACCATAGAGTTTTCCTTATAAGCATCTTTAAATTGTTTTATTATTTTCATTTTTTTAATATATACAACAGGTCCTCAACCTCTGTCATTTGTTTTTTATCACATATGTGTAACACATAAATGTTTATAGAGGTCGCATCCTACTAAAATAATCTCCAAGAAATGATTCAACATTTTTTTTTATAATAGTGGAATATATTTGGTATCAGACGGTTCTTAGAAATAAGTGACTACTTGTTCATTCGAGCTTTAAGATCTTTATTGTGAAGATGAATTAAGCCCTCTTAAAAATAACTCTCTCAACCTGGCACTGAAGGTTAGAGTTAGGTAGTGTTCATAATCACCAACTACTTTGGAAATTAACTACAATCGTTGACTAAGGAAATGAACTATTGTTGTAAAGTCTGGGCCTAAAAATGTCTGATATTCTTTCTGAAAACCATCTCAAAGAAACTTAATATCTGTCAGTCACACATGTTCATTTAACTGTGGTTCAGGACTTACACTTACATATATTTAGAAAGAACATTTAAAATAGTATAACATTATCTTAGAATACTCTTTAATTCTTTAATTTTTCCAAAGGACGAGGTATAAATGAGGTACAAATCATAACATTAAATGAAAGTTCTTCTCTCTAATTCATGTCTGAATTCCTGCTGAATTTACTTGAGAGAGAAATATACTAATCAGTACTTCATTAGAGGTAGGATATATGCTTTGGGATTTAAATGTTTAGTACTATCATATTTTCTTGCTTAAAACTTGATATTCTTGAAAATGAATATCATTTTGGTGGTGACGTTTGATGAGTAAATACATTATAAAGTATGCTTCTAGCAGAACTGCTAGCCTTGTTCTTTCCCATTCATAATGACACTGTTTATTGAATTACTACAGTAGGCCGTGTGCAATGCTGAGAAGGCAGTTCACACATGGTGTCACTGAATCCTTGCATTGCACTCAGGACTGATTCCCATTTTATTGATAGAGAAACTGAGGCACTGGGAGATTTAAGTTGGCAGAAGACGTTCCAGTGATTGAGCTATAAGCTCCTGTGGGCTGGGACCACATCTGTTTTGCTCACCATTGTAACTTTAGTATCCAACCAAGGCTTTGTACTTAGTGGGCTTAGTAAATATTTCTTGAGTGACAGCTCTTATTTAAACCCAAGTCTAAAGCTTTTTATTTTATTACATTGTCTCTCTACTGCTAAATACCTATTTGTAATTATACTTTATTAATTCAGACCACATTCCCTTAGCACTTTGTAATTATTCATAAAGCATTTTACAATATTTGCTAACAAAATGTGTTTTTCAAAGAGTAGCAAAAACAAAATATGTCCTCATAATGGATGTTAATGGGTGTCTATTGAACATATGTCATACATAGTTCTGTGCTCTTTACATTTATTATCATTTATCCTCACAAGAATCCTAAAAGGTAGATATTATACAATAATTCAGTATCTTTATGGAATAAGTAGATTTTTAAAAACAAGCTCTGTTTACATTTACAAGTTAAAAATCAGTTTAAATTTTTATTAACTTCTTACCTCTGTTTTCATGTGCTTGATTTAATTATTCACTTCTGGTTACTCAGAATCATTATTTTATGCTTGGGTGAACAGTGTAAAGTCACATCTTCAAAGCTAATGGGGAGGAGTAAAGCTGGCTTCTTCCCCTTGTACCAAAAGTCCAGAAGGCCTTTCTCTACCAGTTTCTATTTCTGCTGGTTACAGGATCTTCATTCTCCTTCACTGTGTTTACTTACGGTTTCTTCTCCCTTTCTAGACTCTACTTTATAATTGACTCTGAGCCTAAACATTTTATAATCAATTTTGTTAGAATTATGTGTCTAAGGAAAATCATTTAGGGGCTGCAGAGGCTCTTGTATGTGGAAGAGTGGACGTAATCTTTGCCATAATCTTTGTGGCAACTATTTCCCTGATTTGGGCTGTATTCACCCTTTTTGGTATAAAGCTTGTTGAATTCTGACAAGTACCTATAGTTATATGAGCACCAACAACATCCAGATTTAGAATGTTTTTATCGCCCCAGAGAGTTCCTGGGTGCCCTTCGCAGGCATCTCCTTCCACCACCTCCAGCCCCTGGCAACCTTTACTCTGTTTTTGCATTTCCGGATTCCGGAATGTCACAGAAATGGACGCGGACAGTTTGTGGTCTTTCGAGTCTGGCTTCTCTTCACTAAGCGTGATGCATGTGAGATGCGTTCCTGTTGCTCCTTGTTTTGATAGCTCATTTCTTTTTTTATTCCTGGGTAATATTCTACTGGGCACGTACACGGCAGTTTGTGTATCCATTCATAGGTTGGAGAATTGCCTGGCTTTCGAGTAAAATTATCATCCTAATAAGAATTCTTCTTCCCCTTTTGTTCCCCTCCTTACTCACTGACCAACTCACAGCAGGCAGCAGGGACTAGGACAGTGATGGCGAACCTATGACACACGTGTCAGAGGTGACACGCGAACTCATTTTTTTGGTTGATTTTTCTTTGTTAAATGGCATTTAAATATATAAAATATCAAAAATATAAGTCTTTGTTTTACTATGGTTGCAAATATCAAAAAATTTCTATATGTGACACGGCACCAGAGTTAAGTTAGGGTTTTTCACAATGCTGACACGCCGAGCTCAAAAGGTTCGCCATCACTGGACTAGGAGAACTGAAACAGGGAAGGCCAGAGCCTCGGCTTGCGGTTTGCTCTTCCTGGGTCCTGGCTGCTGCAGGTGCCCCTTGAGCGTTCTCACCAGGCCCAGAAGCACCAGGAGATGTTCCGTTAAGTCCTGGTTCATAGACACAGTTCTTTCAACCCGGATGCATATTGGAAACCCTAGACGTACAATTACCTCTGTCAGTAGAGCAGCTCCTTTCTTTGCACGCTGGTTCTTTGTCAGGGGGGCTGCAAAACAACCCGTGGAACCTTTATCTCAGTCCCTGGTGGAAAGGACAGCTGCCTGCATGAGAGCCAGCACTCCTGATGCAACTGGATTTAGGTTTGAGGGGACGGGAAGCACACGTACCATAACGGGGTCTCTCGGAGCGGGGCCAGTCTACACCTGCGCCCATGCATTCTAGCGACTGGGACCCAGCTGGGTTATATGGCCCAAATGGTAGGGCAGCCTATTCCACGCTCCACCCCTGGAGCGGTGCCTTCTTTTCTCCAGACCCGCCTCAACAATGGCAGCCGTCTGATGAACGCATCTGAGCCAAGTCAAGTGCAGCATATACTGCCTCCAAAATCCCATAGACTCCCCCAGCATGGTACTCCGAACAACTTGATCTTTACCTGAGAGGTTCTGCCGTGCCCCAGACCATTGGGCCCCTGGGAACTTAATGCTAGTATTCCTGAATTTTCCTCCATAGGTTGTACTTTCTACCCCAGGGCATCCAGGTTCATCATTTGAGTTAGCACAATATCATAAATGTAGTTGACCAGTATTATGCTCAGTAATGTCAAGATTGCAAGATGCCTGACTGGGTTGGAGCATTGAGGACAGTCCGCAGTGATAGGGGCAGACATGATAAATGAGCAGAGCCAGGAGGCGGGGGTGGGGGGGTGGCGGTGTTGAGGAGAGATGCAGAAGCAGATCTGATTGTCGTTATCTTCATTCTGAGCTCAGGGCTGATAGAACTTCAATTTCCATGTATGTGATGGATGAGGTCATGCATTTCTGGGTTCCGCACATCACTGTTGGAAAATACATGATTCGGTCAGCATTTTGGGCTGCTTTCTCTGTGGGGTAGGTGTCAGGGTAATGAGGACATAGTGGACTTACTTTTTAAAAATATATTTTATTGATTTCAGAGAGGAAAAGAGAGGGAGAGAGATAGAAACATCAATGATGAGAGAGAATCATTGATTGGCTGCCTCCTGCACACCCCACACTGGGGGATTGAGCCTGTAACCCAGGCATATGCCCCGACCAGGAATCAAACCTTGACCTCCTGGTTCATAGGTTGATGCTCAAACACTGAGCCACACTATACTTTTCTGAACATAGAGGGATCGATGTGAAAGAAAAGAGAACCATAGAGAAAGTGCCCAGTCGTTGCCCAGCCTCAGACTTAGTGGGTGCATTTTGGTGGAGCTCATGCTAACCACCTGATGGGCATCTCAGGAGAAACCATGGCTTTATGCCACTGAAATCGGAAGGAGAAATTATTGATGAGAATACTCAGCAGCGTTTCTTTCAGCTCATAACAGCAGCACTTCGCTTTAATCGCACATCTACAGGATCAATAGCGGGGAACTATGGGATTCTGGCAGTGCAGGTATAATATTCCCCTGTAAACAGACAAATATTACTTTGAAGTAGGATACGGCATTAGGGGCCCTCTGAGAACCAGAGCACAGACGCTTATGGTTGCCAAGGTCTGTTTCCAGTCCTGCAGTGGTAAGACTGTATTTTACTGATTTTAGTCCTCTCTTTTTGTGTGTCGACTTAGGTTGAACGAGAAGCAATTATTTTAGATAATCTTCAAGAAGAACTCCCTGAAATTTCCAAAACGAAAGAGGCAGCCTCCACGGCGGAACTCTCTGAGCTGCTGGAGTGTCTGCGCCAATACGAGGAGACCGCGGAGAAGCAGCAGCTGCTGCTGCTGCTGCTGCTCCGGCGCTGCCCAAGCGCCCAGCGCGCCCCTGCCGCCGGGAGCTCCACGGAGCCCGCCCCAGCCGTCCAGGAGATTACGGCTATGCAAGAGCGATGCAATAAGTGAGAGTTTATGAACCACTGTTACGGAGACATGTTTGACAGCTCAGGTTTAAAATTTAGGAAACACTGACGTTCAAGAATACAAAATACAAGAGGCCTGGTGGGGTCCTCAGCCTAGCCTGCGACCACTCGCAATCTGGGACCCCTCGGGGGATGTCGGACTGCCAGTTTCAGCCCAAATCCCCCCCCCCCCCGCCCCCTTGCAGGTCTCTAGTATGCATATAACATCTTTGGTTAATCTCTTCCCACCCTCCCTCCTCCCCCTTCCCTCTGAGATTCATCAGTCTGTTCCATGTTTCCATGCCTGTGCATTGAGCATCTGCCCCCTGGTGGTCAGTTTATGTCATAGCGACTGGTCTAACAGTCACTTAGGCTTTTATATAGATAGATAGATTATAGGATAATGGCAAGTGATATGACAGAATTGAGTTGAGTTAACACAGATTAAGTATAGGAAGGGATAGAAAAGATTATAACGATAAAACAAGCAAGTGTTCTTCATCTTGGTATTACTGAGGACAAATACACTTCGTTTTGTTTTCTGTTTGTTGTTTTTCTAAGTTAATAGTACATATTTACTATAGAAAGGTTAGAGAATGTGGGATATTATAAAGATTAATATAAACCTCACCTTTAATTTTACCACTCAGCAACAACCATTGCCAATCACTTCTTTCTCGTCATTTTTTAACTATGATTATACTTTTAACAAATTGCAAACATATTACTATACTATTTTATATTCTGCAGAATCATTTATCAGCATACCATGTTTATTTGTCTATGCCATAAATGCTCTCTAAAACATAGCTCTAAAATCTTTCATCATGTGGATTTGCCATCATTTATTTAACAAGCCCCCTAGTATAGGAACTTTAAATTATATGTAATTTCTTTTACTTTTATAAAACCACTGCGGTGAATATTTTTATGCCACAATCTCCGTCTGCATCTGTAATGAATTCATTAAGAAAGATGCTGAGGAGCAGAGTCAGGGAGTCAGAGGATACAGTACATTTACAGCTGGAAATGCCTGCCAAATAGCTCTCGGGAAAGACTTTACCCACCTAAATGCCTCCACTGCAATTCTGGTTACATTCACAGCAAGTGGGGCAGCTGAGATAAAAGGCTAGTGGGGTTGTCTGTCCCCCAGAACCTACCATGTCTCTATTCTCACCTCTAAGTCATGTTCAGGTGAACTCCAAGATTACATTGACAAAACAGGCTAGAGATGGCAAGTGTCATGTCAAGTTGAAGAGAGGGTATTTTGGGATTAAAGTTTTGGAGAGGGTTTTGATTGAGTGATGGAATTTGATATATGTTAGTATATATAGTATATAAATCATGGAAACTAGCCCTCTTCTCTCCAAAAAAAATATTTTGTGAGCTACGCAGATATCATATTAATTATTGAAACAAAACTATTTCACAGATGAACAGGATAGAGGTACAATTTTATTTTGATGCTATATTTTAGGCTGTTTCAGAAAGCTCAAAAGAATAAGGAATTGGTGCAGAATGAAATCCAAGAGAGACATTCCTTCACAAAAGAATTAATGACGTTGAAGAATTTATTTCAACGGACCACATCTTCTTTGCAAAATATGGAATTACAAGACCACCCAGAAAGGACAGAACAGTTTGAGGTAAGTCAGAAATGAACTTGTAAATGTGGTGGCTACAGGTTTGCAGTCTTGAATCCAGAGTCCTTGGGTCAGAGTAACTCAGTGACTAGAGTGGCAGGAGCAGTCCCGGGGAGAGGAAAGCACGTGCAAAGGCCCTGTGGCACAGTGTGGGCAGAGCCACAGGAGATCAGTGTGGTTGGAGAGCAGAGGGTTAAAGCCAGGTTGGGGAGTAGGCCAGTTTGGACCAAGCAGCCCTTTTTCAACCGTATTTTAAGTGTGTTTGGTGAACAAGGACCTCTGACCATTCCTGAGTAGCATGTTAAACAACTATCGTTTGTAGGATGTAATATCTAACCTCTGATAGGGAATTGTTTTTATTTACAACGCTTCTGACAGTAAATGTGTGATTCCCAGCCCCCCTCCACCCCAACCTATTCTGCAACTCCCTGTACACCAACTGGGTGTCTTAATATTCAGTTCAGTTCTAACACTACCAGGAGTTAGCACAGGTTAAGGGCTCAGTCCCACAAGACTGCCCCCACTTCACACACTGAATGGCAAGTCCCAGGCCTCTGGTACTTCTGACCGGTAGGCTATATATCCCCTCCTCAGGTTCAATAATTTGTTAGAATGTCTCACAGAAGTCAGGGAAACAGTGCCCTGGCCGGTTTGGCTCAGTGGATAGAGGGTTGGCCTGCGGACTGAAAGGTCCTGGGTTCGATTTTGATCAAGGGCACATGCCCAGGTTGCAGGGTCAATCCCCAGTAGGGGGCGTGCCAGGAGGCAGCCGATTAATGATTCATCATTGATGTTTCTCTCTCTCTCCCTCTCCTTTCCTCTCTGAAATCAATAAAAATATATTTAAAAAAAAAAAAGAAGTCAGGGAAACACTTTACTTACTATTACCGATTTATTGTGAAGGATGCACCTCAGGAACAGCCAAAGGGAAGAGATGCATAGGGCAAGGTATGAGGGGCTCCATACCCCCACTGGGTGTGCCGCTGTCCTAGCACCTCACTGTGTTCAACTCCAATTGTCGTTTAGGGGTTTGTATGGAGGCTCCATTACGTAGCCATGATTGGTTAAATCATTGATCGTTAGTGATTATCTCAACCTCTGGCCCCTCTCCTTTCCCAGTGGATGGGAAGTGAAGCAGAAATTTCATTCCAACTGTTACCAACTACATGGGCTCATTCTCCTGCATGCACCAATCAAATGCCAATAGGAGCTTGTAGCAAAGAAAGTAATGGTTGACTAGTTCAGGAAATGAAGCCAAACCCGGAGCCACAGGTGAGCACTGCTCTAAGCCTGGCCCCCTGAAGGCTTCCAGGGATGGGCGTATAGGGAAAATCACTGATCATGGTGGTTAAGGGAGCTAGGGTCCTGTTTAGGTCCAGGTCTTGTTGATTGATCAGCACTTGGGTAGGGAGTAGTTGATCATTGCATCTGGTCCTGACGTCAGCCATGGCTTTGCTCTGTCTGGTTTTGCAAGGGTCTGGCTGGGGGAGTCGTTCCGCTTTTCTGGGTCTAGAGCTGAAGCACAACTGAGGCCTCGATGCTGTCTCTAGTTTGACTGAAACTCTGTCTCTGTGGTCAGCAGACCCAGGCCTTTGTCCCTAAGATTATTTGATGCCGACCAGAACCTCAGTGTCCCCAGGGCTTAATGATCAAAGCGCAACGGAAAGGGGCCTGGGTGAGCCAGGGTGCCCCTAGGCTGGGCAAGGCCAGTTTGAACCAGAAGGGAAGAAGGAGACGCGGTCAGATTAAAGAAAGGAAGTTTCTGTGGGGTTACAAGTGTTGCTTCCTCTGGCAACCAGCCCCCATCGTGTAGCTATCTAGGGGCACCCCAAGAGTCATCGCATTTGCATAAACTCAGGTTTGGGTGGAAACATAAATAGCAAAAGATGTTCCTCTCACCACATTTTGGAAATTTCAAGAGTTTTAGAAGCCTGGCCAGAAACCAGTGGTGAAAACCAAATGCATATATTACAACACAGCAGCCCAGGAGCTATGCACACACCTCGGCGTCCTTTAGGAACTCACTTTTTTCAGGATGATCTCTTATTCCGGTCCAGTGATGACAGGCAAAAATGACAAGTGCGGAAGTTTATTCAAAAGCCGCGCACGGTTGTTCATCAGAGCTGGTTAGCAGTGCTGAAAGGGGAACTTCCACAGACAGACGTAGTCTTCGCGGGGAAGCCATCCATGTGCAGCTCTGAACGAAGACCTGTACTGCTAGGCCCAGATAAAATGGGGGGACACCAGACCTCAAACCCCGCCTTTGCCTGCCTGGCATTGTCCTTTCCCCTTCCCTCTCTAGATGTGTTCTCCGCTGAGGGTTGAGAAAAGGAAAACAGTGACGCATCGTGGAGTCATTCAGAATCGGACTCATTCTTCCGTGCAGCGACTCAGTCCGTTAGCACAAATAATGCTGCTAAACAGCTCCCCTCAAAACAAAGCAAACCCCAAGCGCCGCAGCGGAGTCAGAGAGTATTTTTCCACTTGATCTTTGGGAAACTCTCCCAAACAAATGAGTTTCTCCTTTATAATTAGTGCAGGAGAACGTAGATCAGATTTTGTTTCTAGGCCACAACCAATGGACCATTTGTTCAGGTTTCTTTTATCTCCTGAAACCCACATTCTTCGCGTGGAACTGGAACCCTCCTCTTTGAAAGAAGTGGAGCTCCGCCGGGCTGTCTCATTACATGAAAGCAGACACTTCTGCTTCAAGCCCAGGGGCTTTTAGTGGCCTTGAGTCATTGTGATGATAATGTAGGAAGAAGCAGAAAATGGCAACAAGTTAATAACAAAACAAAAAAAAAAAGAGAGAGAGAAACTTCTTTGAAACTTTTTGCTACTTGCAGGTTTTTAGATCAAGGCTGCCCCTGCGATACAGTTAAATCCTAGAGGTACTTTAGAAGCAGGAGATGTTGTAATGTCTCCTCAGGACAATGGCCTGACACTGGGAAGAGATATCAAGTTTAATTCTTACAAATTAGCAAGCATCATCTGACCAAAAGGAGTATCTCCCAGGCTTAATGGGCTTGTATCAATAGTGAGGCTTTGTCATGCAAAATGTGCTCGTGGAAATCATAAGGATGCGTGGCAAAGCTGCTTTTGTGTCTAGAGGTAAACGCGTCCCCAGTCCTGTGAGCATTGAAACTTTCGCGATGTTTTCAGGAGCTCCAGAGCACCTCTAAGGAAGGGACGCTAGCGTTTGAGAATATTATGGAAAAACTCCGAATCAAGTATTCTGAAATGTACACCATAGTTCCCGCCGAGGTTGACACGCAGGTGGAAGAATGCAGAAAAGCTTTGGAGGACCTAGAGGAGAAGGTAAGAGCACCGTTTGTCCTGGTGTTATTATTTGTGGCGTTGGATGAATAGAAAGAAGAAATGTCACTTGGTACTATATTTCCTTTGCCTTGATTTCAGCTATAACTGTTTTTATAGAGTTTGGTTAAGTGACAATGTTGTGTATTGAATACTGAGATGAAATCGCTCTAAACAAGTGACATGAAAAAACAGAATTAGGTAATCTGTTTACTTTTAGCTGTCAAGATGCGTAGTTTTTCTTCTCTTGCGTTTAAAAATAGTGATGGGTTATCTTTCACTTGCCTTTTTTTAAAAAAGAAACTGGACAATCAGTTTAAAATTACAGACATGGGGAATACGTTGTTTTAAAACGTATTCCCTGTACATTTTTAAATAGCAACCCAGGGCAGTACGAATACACATTTCACAAGACACTGGGAATAGCACTTAGCACACAGTGTCTTCCTGATAGTGGTGGTCACACAGTTCTCATAAATCACACCTGGGCACATCCTTACACCTGCAAGTCCAGGTAAGGACTGGGGACTGTTTCATAGTCCAGGCATAGGAGTTCAGCAAGGAGTTCAATGTTATTGAATCATAAAAAGGCAGGCCAAATCCAGCAGAACTAAATTCTGTTCTATTTGGCATCCACAGAAGGATTTTTGTATTGCTTTTTAGAGCCAAGAATACCTCTAACTTAGTTAATTAAATAGACACTAAATGCACACAAAATAAGATTTCAAACTTAGTTAACTTCTATGCAGATTTCTTGGGAAAATCCAACCTGTGTAAACTCCTAATGTATATTTACAAGAAATCTTGTTGCCTTAACATACAATAATATCTGTTATGAGGTACTTTCCCAAGAATCATGTACTATTGATTTTATTTTATTTTAAGAGAATACAAAATGCTTTGAGAGAGAACTAAATTCGTTTTTGTGACCGCCTCATGTGAAAAACCCCTAACCAAGTGAATTAATGAACAAAACCTGTCTTGAATTTAAGGTTGAACATTTCACCCGTAGCTTGTGTGTTTGTAGCAAACAGCGACTGGTTTTTATTGTGCGATGTGTCTAAAGCAGTGCCATTCTGTGTTGGTCAGGCAGCGTCCTTTTCCTAAATCACCATCTCTCCTAATGTTCCTAAGTGATGTTCATCGCTGCCCGGGGAATAACTGCTGGACATACCAGAAAACTTCATTTTGTGGTCATTTGTTACGTAACAATAAAAAGTTACACAGTGATTTAAAAAACCCAGTAGAGGATTACATTTTTCTCTCAAAACTTCCTGACTGTGCTGTATGGTCTGTGAAATAAGTCATTTTATAAAAGTATCAACAGCTTGATGTTGTGCAAAGAGCCTGGACTCTGGAGTCCGGCAACTTGGGGCTTTTAGGGACCAGTTCAGCCACTACCTTAATATCTGATCTTAATTTAAACAAGTCATTTAGCCTGTGTTTATCTTCTGCATCTGTATACTATTTTTATTGGGTTGTTCTAGTCGCGATGGTTGTGCAGATACAATGGTGTTTGAAAGAGTTAAAGGATTGCATAAAAGCATAAATTATTACTTAGTTATTGAGTGGCTGCCGGAAGAAAACCTTATCATCATAGCCTAAAAAATAAGCAAGCACACGAGCTAATCCGGTTTTTGAAAAATGACACATTCAGCATACATTTATTACCTTTCCTAGTCCAAGTTTATATTCTTAAGAAAATCATTCAGGTGAAAAATTACACTGTTCAGTTAGATTTCTGAGTTCCGTGAAAACCGTCTAGAAACGCTCACACAGCGGACACTAAGCTTTGTGCATCCTCAAGGTTATTTCACCCTAATGACTGTGAAGGCGGGAATTACATTTTTAAAGTCAGCTTGAGAATAAGTTTGATTTTATTGAAAACAGTTCCTCATAAAATGGAGAGAGACTGTATAATAAATAATTTCTCTCTCAGGAATTCTTTCATATCACTTGCTCTGCTGGGGTATGTTTCAAACAGTCCACTCAGTGGTTTTGCCCCACATAACACATCGCTGTAAGTATATACTGTGGATTACATTCAACAAATTTGTATTTGTGGTTTTCTCTCTTTTTTTTTAATCTTTGGTTGGATTTAACAGATTGGGTGGGCACAGCTGCCATTTCCTAGTCTGCTAACGTACCCTCTCATTAACGCATTAGCCAGTACGGTTTGGAATTTTTCCCAGAACTGTTAAAAGATTTTTTTATAAGTAAAAGCACATAACAGTGTGGTTAACCCTTTTATCATTTGGACCTGGGAATAGAGTGCAGAAAACAGTTTCTAACTAAACCAAATGTGTCTGTCTCCCACTGTCACAGATTAGCAACGAAGTCTTGAAAAGTTCACCGTCATATGCAATGAGTAGAAAAATAGATGAAATTAACAAGGGGCTTCACAAGGTTGAAAAGATGTTGCAGCAGAAAAGCAAAAGTATTGAGAAAGCTCAAGAAATTCAAAAGGTAACATTCTCATTTAACTTCCTTCAGCACTTGGTGTTCCCCCGTTCATCCATCATCGCAGGGCGTGCTTTGGGATTAATCTGACCTAAGGAGATCTGAACCCAGATCCGCAGGGCGCCCGCCTCCTGAGAAAGCGTGGTGGAGAAGAATCGGTCTGAGTTTTTTCATGATGGGAATATACTCAACCCCCCGGAGAGCCTAGGATTGTGAACTGGCCTTTTCACAAGTAAAGGAGAGCAAGGATCTTACCTTGGTTAGACTGATATAAAAAGCTTATAAATACATAAATATATAAAACAAAGGCTAACGTGTTTCTGTGTTGGAGCATTTCTTAGAGTCTGTGGCTTTCTAAAGTGAAATATTATTGGAGGATAAAATATGGAACATTTATGACACTTATTTGGTAGGCAAATAGAAATACAATAACAATAAATATTTCAGTAGGATTTGAATAGTTTTAGCAGCTTTTCTTTAGACTGCCAGGGAAAACAAGAAAATAGAAGTTCCAATTTTATTTTCCTTGTAAAAAGCCTTAAGAAATAAAGTCTTAGATAAAACTGTACAGTAACATAATAGTCCCCCTCGAAACTCCCAAGTAAACCTGCATATAGAGAGCATTCTTATTCTAATCTACATTTTAAGGAAACTTTCTAATATAAATGGAGACTTTTAAAAATAGGTCCGAATATGGCTTGCCTTTGGACAAAATGTTGGACTCTTAGTAAATAGAGGAATCTCATTCAAGCAATAAGATTTTCTCCTTTCTGGAAATTATGTTCTTCAGCAAACACTCAGTAAGAATTACATATATCACCTTTGAGACATCCTCTGGCAACCTATCCATTTCTTGAGCCCAGAGTGGTTGCTGCCAATACCTGTGGATAGAATTTGCAGCCACTGCATTGATCCTGAGTTTGAACTGGCACTTTCTTTCTATAAGTTTTATTTTCGTACTTAATAAAAGTTGTCTTCTAGAGGGTACACGTGTACTGGTCTAAAGAGGTTTAAATATTAACCGAAGCCTTTTATAAACATAATGTTAATTCTTCACTCTTGAAAGATGAGGGTTGTGTTGACCTTGTTTGGTGTCGTTCATCTCTGGACAAGTCCAGGTCTTCCTGCTCCCTTACCTCTCATTGTACTGAAGTGAATACTGTTGGGGTTAAGACACCTCAGAAAAAGTGTTTTGGTTTTTTTCTCAGTTTAGGTCATGAGTGACGGCTGGGCGTACGTGAATAACTGTGCCTGTGGTATTGTTTTGGTAGCATTTACAAGTGCCGATAGCGTGTGAACACTAGGAATTAACACAGTAAGCCTTGGTACCTGCATTCAGATGGCCTCATGCTTTCCTTCTGCAGGAAATGTGGGATGAGCTAGACCTCTGGCATTCCAAGCTAAACGAGCTGGACTCGGAGGTTCATGACGTCGTGGAGCAGGACCCGGGGCAGGCTCAGGAGTGGATGGACAGCCTGATGGTTCCTTTCCAGCAGTACCAGCAGGTGTCCCAGAGAGCAGAGGCTAGAACCTCACAGCTGAATAAGGTGCGGCGGGAACGGGACGGCTACACAGAGCACGTGGTGGTGTCGAGGTGGATTTAAGACAAAAGTCAGTTTCCCTCACAGCCACACGACAGGTTCAGGTGGGCACCAAGGGCAGAGATTTCGCTGCTGGCACAGGCGGGAAGTCTAACTGGGCAGGCAGAGGAAGTATCCGGAAGTTGGACCCCAGCACCGCATTTCCGGCGGCAATCTCAGGAGCCCAGGGAGGAGCCAGCAACATACAAATCAGGTTTTCAGAATGAAGCATACAGTGGGAACCAGACTAAGGCTGATGCAAAACCCTTGCTGAGGCCCGTGGCTTTGGGATAGAACTTAAGCCCTTTCCAGCTACGGTCAGGATTAGCCTTAAAAGTTGGAAGAATGAGAACTGGAGAGGGTGGGCCTGCAACTGAAAACCACAAATTCTTCATTCTACAATCAGTCCAGCCCGTGTGGCTCAGTGGTTGAGTATCGACCTATGAGCCAGGAGGTCACAGTTTGATTTCTGGTCAGGGCACATGCTGGGGTTTCGGGCTCGATCCCCAGTAGGGGGTGTGCAGGAGGCAGCCCATCAATGATTCTCATCATTGATGTTTCTATCTCTTTCTTTCTCTCCCTTCCTCTCTCTGAAATCAATTTAAAAACCAACATTAAAAAAAGAATCATTCAACTCAGGTAGAGAGCATCAGTCAGACTGAGCTTGGCACCACCTCTCTTTCACAGGCCACAGTTAAGATGGAGGAATATCATGACCTTTTGAAGAGCACTGAGGCCTGGATAGAAAACACCAGTCGTTTGCTGGCTAACCCTGCTGACTATGACTCTTCAAAGACACTGAGTCACCACGCCAGCACCCTTCAGGTAAGTGTTCCTAGTGTTCCCCGGGTGTCAGAATGTACAGGATGATCAGCGGCTTAGCTAACCGTCATGGTGCTTCTGCGCCTGCTCCCCCCACTCGCCTTTTCCCTGAACAACCACCTTCCCTTCATCCACACCAGATGGCAGAAGGGAGTTTGGAAGGCTGGCGGGCTCTAGACAGGGCTTTTGGAGGCCAGGATCTTGTTCTTTCTGTCCTGGTAACTACCACGTGACTCTTTGGGTAATTTATTGTCTCCTCCATGGGCCTTGGTTCCTCCGACTGTGAAATAAGAATGTTGTTCTGGCCGAAACTGGTTTGGCTCAGTGGATAGAGCGTCGGCCTGCGGACTGAAAGGTCCCGGGTTCAAGTCCGGTCAAGGGCATGTACCTGGGTTGTGGGCACATCCCCAGTGGGGGATGTGCAGGAGGCAGCTGATCGATGTTTCTCTCTCATCGATGTTTCTAACTCTCTATCTCTCTCTCTTCCTCTCTGTAAAAAATCAATAAAATATATTTAAAAAAAAAAAAAAGAATGTTGTTCTGCATGGTGATGGTTTTGGTTGGCAGAATTCTGCGATGGCTCCCGATATTCTTGTCTCTTGGGGGACATGACCTGTATAAAACCCTCCCCTTGAGTGTGGGCAGGAATATGAGTATGCGATGAGATGGCCACTCCCTCGATTAGGTTACATTATCATATTCCTAAGGTAATGGGACACTCACTCCCGTGCATACACGATTCATCATGGTTATATGGGCATTAGACTCCCTGGTAGCAGACTGGAGAGAGATTCTCCTGCTGGCTTGAGGAAGTAAGCTGCCATGTAATGAGGGCCATGGGGTTAGGATCCCAGAGCAGCCTCTAGAAGCTGAGCATGAACCCTGGTCAACAGCCAGCAAGAAAATTGGGATCTCAGTCCTACTCCCGAGTTCTGCCCGCAGCCTGAATGAACTTGGAGGAGAAACCCGTGCTCCAGGTGGCAACTCCATTGCAGCCTTGTAACCTCCTGAGCAGAACACCTACCTAACCTGTTCCTGGGCTCTTGAGCCATGGAACCTGCGAGATAATGCATTTGTTTTATTTTGAGGCTGCTAAGTTTGTGGTAATTAGTTACAGCATTAACCGAGTCCATGCTTCCCACCAAGTCTAGCATGCCATGGTTCCAGATTCCCTGTCCTTTCAGGTGCCCCGCAGGGACCCTGTCTCCTTGCTGGCTTACAGAGACAACGCAAGTGGAAGTATTTTTCTATTCGGGGCCATGGCTGCGAGATCTTCCAACTGCCAAGTATTGGCTCCAGTTTGATTATGAAGGCACTAGAGGCCCAGTGCATGAAATTCATGCACAGGTAGGTTCCCTAGGCCTGGCCGGCGATCAGGGCCTTCCCACTGCCGGCTGGGGCCTGCCTTCCGGCTGCCAACCGGGGCCTTCTCCCCCAGCTGCCAGCTGCTGACCAGGGCCTTCTTTCATTCCACACTGCACCCTGGTGGTCAGGGCACGTCATAGCGAGTGATCGAACTCCCAGTCTCCTGGTCGAACTCTAGAGGGCATATTAGCCTTTTATGTATATACTAGAGGCCCGGTGCACAAAATTCGTGTGGGGGATAGGGTAGGGGGGGCCTCAGCCCAGCCTGCACCATCTCCAATCCAGGATCTCTCTCAATCCGGAATCGCTGGCTCCTAACTGCTCACCTGCCTGCCTGCCTGATCGCCCCTAACTGCCCCCCCTGCCAGCCTGATCACCCCTAACCGCCTATGCCTGCTGGCCTGATTGCCCCTAACTGCCCCCTCTGCCTGCCTGGTCACCCCCAACTGCCTCCCCTGCCATCCTGGTTGCCCCACGCAGCCTGCTGTTTAGCTGTTTGGTCGTCCCTTACTAACCGCCATGCCGGCCTTGTTGCCCCACGCAGCCTGCTGTTCAGTCATCCATCTGGTTCTTTCGGTCGTGACGGCCTCTGGCTTTTTATGTATTAGGATAACTATTTCACTTCTCTCGTACTAGTTAGCCACATGTAAGAATCTCTTAGGAAAAAGTTTATTTTGTAACTCGTAGAGTAATCAGACCTCAGTTCATCCGACTTCTTTTTGTATCTGCAGGGATAGCACAGTGTGTTCCTAAGTGAACAACTGCCTTCAGACCTTCCTGATGTTTGAGATACGTTGGCATATTTTACCCCTAAGTACTCCTGTGGGAATAATTATAAAGATGCTACATTTTCACCCATTTGTTTCTTTTCTTCCCCTTGTCGGTGATTTCTGCCTGCACCTCCACATCCCCCTTTATTTTCAACATATTAAGGAGGTTGCAAAGACAAAAGAGAGAAATGATACCTTTTCCCTCAAATATTTATTATAAGATTTAAAAAACAAAACAAAACACTACAAAAGTGAACAGGCCAAAGCAGTTGGACTTTGCTACTTTCTACTGACACGAATGTAAAAGTGTGCAAGCCTTTATGAGCCAGAGCTGAGAGAACTCTAGTTTATGAGCTTAGAAGTAGGGAGAAGGGGAGATGCAGGCTGATTTCCCACGGGATGTACCCGAATAAATCTCCCAATGGAAAGTAAGTCGCAAATAACTCTTCATATATACCCCATGTTATCCCTATTTGAAAATAGTTGTTCGACTTTTGGGATACATTTTTGCATTTTTCTAGCAATACCAGGAATGATTTTTAAAATGACTCTTAAAGGTATCAAAACTCTCAACTAAGCTGTAAAAGTCTGTTTTTCTGGCACTATATCTTTCAATGTGGGTTGTATTTGCTAAGATGGGTTTTTACAACCTAAAGATACTGTTCATAACCAAAGACTGCTATTGTAATGAAGAATCATAGGAACATAAATTTCATTGGAAAAACAGGAAAACAACTGATTTTTTTTTAATCAACTAAGTTAAGGTATAATTTAGATACAGTAAAATATACCTACTTTAATTCACAGCTAGATGAAATTTTTTAGATGAGTTCTGATAAAGGCATACAATTATGTAACCACCACCACCACCACCAATGTCAAGAACATTCCCATCACCCCAAGGAGTTTCCTCACGATCCTCTGCAGGCAGTCCCCTTTCGCCCATCTTCAGCCGTGTGTCACCGCTTACTCGTTGCCTCCTGTTACTGCAGTTTTGCCTTTTGTACAGCATCCTATAAATAGAACCATACAGTATGTAGAATTTTGTGCCTGACTTCTTTTACTTAGCATAATGTTTTTGAGATTCATGTCGTTTGTTAGGTTTATAGGTAGTTTATTTTTTTTTACATATTTTTATTGATTTCAGAGAGGAAGGGAGAGGGAGAGAGAGATAGAAACATCAATGATGAGAGATAATCACTGATTGGCGGCCTTCTGCACGCCCCACACTGGGGACCCAGCCCACAACCCAGGCATGTGCCCTTGACTGGTATGAACCTGGGACCCTTCAGTCCGCAGGTCGACGCTTTATCCACTGAGCCAAACCGGCTAGGGTGGTAGTTTATTCTTTTGATTGTATTCCATTAATGGGGAAATTTGCCATGTCTTTATCCCTTCACCAGGTAACGGACATTTGGGTTGTTTCACGTTCTGGCCCATGTGTTTGATTATCTACTGACATGTAGCAAATGACTCCAGAAGTTTTAGCAGCTTAAAACAACAAGCACTTGTTATCTCACAGTTAATGTGGGTCAGGAATCCAGGCCTGGCTTCCCGGGTGCCCCTGGCTCAAGGTCTCTCAGGAGAATGCAGTCCAGGTGTCGGCCAAGGCTGTGGGCTGGTCTGAAGGCTCCCTTTGGTTAGGGAGGCAGCAGGATTCACATCCAAGCTCACTCACAGGCCTCCGAGACCCACTTCCACACACAGACGTGCGGGCCTCCTCACAGGGCTGCCTCGTGGCATGGCAGCTGGCTTCCCTCTCCGTAAACAGCCTTAAAGAGAGTGAGAGGGGCTCCTAAGACAGAAACAGCTTTTACAGACTCTAATCTTAGAAATGACACCACTTCCTTGCTTCTGCCATGTTTTATTAGAAGTAAATCGCTGAGCCCAGGGTTGATAAGGCCATGAATAGCAGGAGATGATCTCTGGGGGCCAACTCAGAAGCTTCCTACCACAGGCCTTCAGGAGCACAGATGCTGTGAACATTCATACTTAAATCTTTGTGTGGATATATGCTTTTAGGTCATTTCATTTGATAAATACCAAGGAGTACAATTGCTGGTTTTTATGGTAAATATCTAACTAGATGAGAAACTGCCTAATTGTTTTCCAAAATGGCTGTACCATTTTTCATTCCCACTGGCAATGTGAGTTCTGATTTCCCCATATTCTGGTTTGCCTTTGATATTATCTGTCTTTTAAATTTTAGCCTTTCTGGTGACCGTGGTATCTCATTGTGGTTTAAAGGACACTTCTCTAATGACTAATGATTTATGTATTTAAGAGTTTCTCCATGCGCTTATTTGACATTTTTACACTTTTTATGAAGTGTAGGTTCAATTTTTTTATTGCCCATTTTTAATTTTTTGTGTCATTTTATTATTGAGTTGTTAGACTTATATTCTAGAAATCAGTCCTTTAATAGATAAGTGATTTGCAAATAGTTTCTCCCAGTCGGTGGCTTTTCTTTTTATTTTCTCCATGTTGTCTTTCAGATAACAAATGTTATTAATTTGATGAAATCCAGTTTGTCAGTGTTTTTCTTTTATGGATTATTCTTTTGTGTTATATCTAAGAAATCTTTATCTAACCCAAAGTCACAAGGATTTCTATCTTCTAGAAATTTAATAGTTTAACATACTTTAGGTCTATGATCCATTTCAAGTTAATGTTTGTACATGGTATAAGGCAAGAATTGAGGTTCATTTTTTTTATTTTGATTGCTGGGATATCCCACTATCAATATTCTTTTGATGGCGGATATCCAGTTATTCTAGCACCATTTGTTGAAAAGATTCACCATTGAATGACTTTGATGTCTGTTGAAAATCAGTTGACCTCATGTATGTGGGTTATTTCTGGGCTCTCATGTTCTATTGATCTATGTGGCTATTCTTTCACCAAGGTGACAGTCTTGATTTCTATACCTTTATAGCGAGTCTTGAAATCAGGTAGCGTACGTTCTACAACTTAGTTCTTTTTCAGGTTTGATTTGGGTCTTTTGCATTTATATTTTAATCTTAGAGTCAGCTTGTCAGTATCTACAAAGGTCTGTTGGAATTTTGAGTGTGATTGCATTTATTCTGTAAATCAATTTGGCTAGAACTGACCTCTTAAGTATATTGACTGTACTAATCCAGGAACGTAAAGTATCTTTTTTTTTTTTTTTATCTCTTTAAAATTTCTCTCAGCGGTGTTTGGTAATCTTCGTGTATAGGTCTTGCTTATAAATTGTTAAATGTATCCCTAAGTAGTTTATGTTTTTTGATGCTTTTGTAAATAGTATTATTGATATAAAGCATTGGGGTTTTCAGTTTAGTTTTTCTTAAATTTTCTCCTTCTAGGATTTTTAAATAAGCTCAATAAAGCATTCTGAGTAAGCTGATTAATTTTAGAGGCTTATGATTGGAATTCTAGTTGCCTACGTAAATGTTCTTTCCCTTATCAGTTATTTTTTAACGGAATTACCTAAAGACTACATTAGCAGGTTGAACATTTCCTGTAGGTGGCTGAGATATTTTGAAATATTAAGTTCGAAAGTTGAGCCCTTATTAAAAGACAGAACATTGTAAGGAGGAATGCCCAAGAAGTTCTACAAATGGATGTTTCTCACTCCTATTTGGTTATATCAGATAGAGGTCTCTTAGTATCAAGTTGTCAGGTCAACTCAAGCTCTAGGGAGTCTAAGGGAGTCAGTGGCACCTGTGGTGAGGACTAAGGACACGGCACTGGGCAGGGCTGGCAGGCCCCAGGAATGCCTCTTCCTCTCACCCCCACTCCACTCGGCTGCTTCTCTCAAACCCACCGCCCCAGAATTACAGGTCCCACCAATTGGGAAGAGCTGAAGGGCTTTATTAGCCCCAATTCCACATTCCAGAGGGATGGACTGCGGTCTGTTCCTGGTCCTCGTAATGAATGACGGCTGGAGGGCAGGGTTATGGGGTGCAAAGTGGCCGCTGCTAGCCCACCCAATAGGTAGACACTCTGAAGCCATCCACTGCCATCGGCGGTAATGCTCAGTGTCTTATGACGAAACTGGAAATGACCAGGAGTTCCACATGTGGAGACAAATGTAAATTTTCTCTGATTTAAATGTTAATCAGCTTTCAGTGTCTTAATGTCCTCCCCCCCCCCCTTGTTTCTCATTGTGTAGATGGCTTTGGAAGATTCGGAACAGAAACATAATCGTTTACATTCCATTTTCACGGAGCTAGAAGACTTGTCAGTGATTTTTGAAACAGATGACTTAGCACAGTCCATACAAGAGTTAAGCCGACAGGTAGCAGCTTTACAGCAAAACATCATGGAGAGCCTCCCACAGATTCAGCGGATGGCCGATGTGAGTTGGCACCATGGAGATGTGACTTCTTATTTTTAATTTATGTTTCATTGAGTACATTAGAGTTATACTGCTAATCAACTACTAATTATAGGAAGACACACTGATCTGGTAGCGTTTATTTTTCATTTGTGTTCTTATTTCTTGAATTATATTTTATTTGACTTTGCAACCTCTAGTGCAACTACAACAAAAAATCTTATCCACCTTCTGAGTCTAGAAGTGGACTCTTTAAAGGGAAGAATCCTGATCAAATAAGCCCAGTGTTTTCTCTTTGTCTGAGAGGAGATATTGTTGAGGTAAAAGATTAGCAAAGAGGTAATTAAAACAGATAACCTCCCAAGTCTTCACCAACAGCAAATATTTATTGAGGGACTGCTAGATGCCAGCCACTGGATTTTTAAATAACTTTATTTATTTTAGCTTGAAACATAATGCAGTATTTATTTAAGGATTAAGTACCATAGCAAAAGCAGGAACAGTTAGTCTTAATTATTTATCTTTTGTTTCTCAATTACATTCCCTACATGACACGTAACTTCAGGGAATAATAATATTAAATGTTCTTAGCAATGCATATTCCAAAGGTTTTGAATGCTTCTACAATTTTTGATGGAAAGGATCCTAAAATGCATTGTATACTTTTATGTACCTTTTTCAATATAAGGTGCAGATAATAATATCAATATAATTTAACTTTTCCTTATAATTTGGATATATCACTATAAAGTTATTATACTTACTGCTTTACTTGTTTACAGCTATGTTTGTCCTATATTGAATGGCTCCAAACTGCTATAATTTGAAACCTTCAGTCTGTTTCTATGTAGCTGTTTCTGTCCCCTTCACTATTAGCTCAACTTTTTTATTGCTACAGTGTATCAGCCTTGAGATCTAAAGGAAAGGTCTGAAGGCCCTCTTAGAGTGTGAGTGGACTTCAAAATGTGGGCTTTATTTACAGCACGTACCTCAGCATTTTCACTTTAAAATTCTTGGCCACGTTCTAGAGGTTGACCGTGATAAGAGAATAACCCTGGACAAATGACTATTGTTTAAATTAATCTCAGTCAGTTATGAAGTAGTTGGGGACTCTGACTGGCAACCGCTCGTTGGGGGATCGGCAGGAAAACCCTGACCCTTTCCCAGCTCCTTGTGTGTTCCGTTCCCAGGCGACTTTATCATTCGACTTGAAGTGGTGGGAATTCACAAAATGCTAGGCCCACTTGTATTCAAGTGTTTACACACATTCCAAAGATAAACCTAAAGAGATGATAGATCATGGAGGATTTGCTTAAAAATTAATTCAGATGTGTACCACAGACGGCCCCCAACTTACCATCGTTTCACTTAAGATTTTTTGAGTTTGCGATGGTGTGAAAGGGATACACATTCAGCAGAAACCATACCTCGGGTTTTGAATTTTGATCTTTTCCCAGGTAGCAATATGCAGCAAGATTCTCTCTTGTGATGCTGGGCCATGGCAGTGCCCCCCCTCCCAGTCAGCTTCCCTGTAGTGTTAGATACTTTTGCCCAGCTGTAGGCTCCTGTAGGTGTTCTGAGCATGGTTAAGGCTCCGTCGGCTCTGATGTTTAGTAGGTTAGGTGTATTAAATGCATCTTCGACTTAATGATATTTTCAGTGTACAATGGGTTTATCAGAGCATGAACTCATCATAAGTCAAGAAGCGTCTGCTCTTTTGCTCCTGCGGTATAAGTAATTGAAAACTGGCTTTATGAGGATCTTTAGCTCAACAGTGTGTGAGCCATGCTTTGTAGTGTGGTATGTTATTAGTAGAATAACATTTTTTATTGAAAGCAATCAACATTATCTGAGTAGCACCTGTTTAGTTTTTAAGGGCTATTTAAGTGGCAAACATATTTTGGTTAAATATCAGAATAAAACGAATGGCAATAAATTGTGTCGTATAGATCATTAACCTACAGCATATACTGCATGTGTGTTTTTGTTTCTGAAACTCTAGGATGTGGTTGCTATTGAAACTGAGTTAAAATCAATGGAGAAAAGAGTTTCAAAAATCAAAGCTATTCTCTTGTCAAAAGAAATATTTGATTTTTCACCAGAAGAACATCTCAAGCATGGGGAGGTAAGCATGGATCCTTATTTAAAGTAT
This sequence comes from Myotis daubentonii, assembly GCF_963259705.1. Lineage (NCBI taxonomy): Eukaryota > Metazoa > Chordata > Mammalia > Chiroptera > Vespertilionidae > Myotis > Myotis daubentonii. The sequence goes on along the minus strand of NC_081840.1, from coordinate 30,433,580 downwards.
TTTCTCATACCACTCATTATGTTTATGTTTAGATATGTAATAAAAAGTATTTAGTCTTGCTAGAGTAATGGCACAATAAATTTGAAAGAGATATTGTGAATGACTATAAAAATCATGTTTTAAATCACATAGTACTACCTATATGAAGATACTTTTCCTATAGGTTATTTTTTTTTACTTAATTGCTTCCAAAAACTTCAAAGTTTGGAAGTTTTGCTTTCACATAAACCATCGTTGTTTAATAGTCCAGTTAGCTTGAGACTCTAAGTCTGGAGAGCTGAGTTCCAGCCCCAGCTATGCTCCTTCCCGGCTCTGTGACTCCGAGCTGTTAGTTAGCGTTTCTGGGATTGTCTTTCATACCTGCACGCTGGCACTGCAGTGATTGCGTTGGGCACTTCCAATGTACGTAGACCCCCGAGCACTCAGTGGTTAGGAGCTTCTGCTTGGGGTCAGGCAGCCTGGGCCTCATCCCAGCCCTGCTCTTGACAATCTGACCTCGGCTCCGTCTTCTAACTTCTGTGACCCAGTTTCTTCACCTGTGAAGTGGCAGGTCTGATAGCTACCGCCCAGGGCAGTTGTGAGGATCCAAAGAAATGATGCATATGAAGTACTTTGCAAAGTGAATAATCTCTTCTCATTAATTCTGTAAATCCACGTTTCTATGGGTCAGGTGTCATGAAAGCCAAGTAATTACACCTTTGGGACGTATCCCTTTTGACAGGACAGTTCTGTTAATTCATAAGCATTTTTTGAGGACTCACTCTGTGGGGAGGCCCGTGCTAGGTGCGGCTGCTGTGACAGTGAGTACGTGCAGTACCTGCTGTTACACCGCTCACTGCCTGGTGACCGTTCACAAAGCAAAACAACAGTTCTACAGGGGGTGGGTGTGAGGGGGAGAGAAGGAGGGAAAGGGTTGTCTACTTGCATAATTTAGAGCTAGGAAGTGACTCTTGCCCCAGGCATTTTTTTCCTAAGAACTTTAACTACCAGATCAAAAGTAGTATAATAAACCTTTTCAATCTGAGGTAAGGAAATGTTTTAAAAATCAGAACTATGGAGAATAAACTATACACTATTATAATTTTGAACTAGTGGCCCAGTGCACAAATTTGCGTATGGGTGGGGTCTAGTCAATTGGGGGTGGGGCCAGCTGGGGGAGGGGCCGCGGGCAGTTGGCCATCCAGCCCTACCCTCTGATTGAACTCCTGGTCGAACTCCCGGTCGAGGGGACAATTTTTATTTTAGCTTCTTATTATATGGGGTAATTGGACTTTGCAGTGGCCATAGTTTTCACGTGTGAAACATGTTATCTGATATAATTAAGGTCATACTTGAAAATATACATCCTATGAAGAAAACCATTGCAGAAATAATGTCTTACCAAGTGGAACTGAGGTTACCCCAGACGGGAATGAAACCCCTCCCTGTATTTCAGCGGACGACTCAGCTTTTACAAGATATAAAGCTGTTGGAAAATGTGACTCAGGAACAAAATGAGTTATTAAAGGTGAGTAGTTTATGAGGACGGCCAGCTTATTGGGTGAACAAATTCAGCAGAAACTGGTTTTGTTTTCAGTCTCAATGGTTGGGTGGATCAAATTCCCATGACGGGAAGGTGCTGCCTGGGTTGATCTCTTTGGCCTCTTCCTGTGCCATTACCCATTTGATGTAGAGTGTATATCTTCTTGTTCAGATGGGGCTAAGGTCATTTTCTCAGCTCTTACTCTGGTTGAAGCATAGTTATGGTCTATTTCATTCCATTCTCCAGTTATTGAAGACCTATGTGGATAAGATGCCGTGGGAAGAGATTAAACTTGAACAAAGCACTTGCAATCTCATGAGGCCGACAGACTCATGCAGTAGTCATCCCCATATTAATCTCTTCTCATTATAGTCACTTTCCTTTTCATCACCTTATTTTATTCTCAAGCATTTGGTACATCTTACTTTTACCTATAAGGAGACTAGTTTCAGAAGGTAGACGACTCGCTTAAAGAACACCGAGTTAGTTTGTGTAGGGATTCAGTTGTGCACAAATGGAGACAAGAATTTGAGTTCCTAGATTCCGGTCTCTTCCTTCTAACAGATGACCTCTTTCAGTCTCTCCCCAGAAGTTCCTTTTCCCCCCTTACATTTGGTTTGAGTTCCAGTCTCAAGTCAGGCATCATCATTAGATAGAAATTGCATTTCACTTTGGTTTGTATTCCTACAGCAACAGCCATTCTCACAAGAACAGAAAGTTGCTAAAGAGCCTTAAATTCCACACACTTTTTTCAACCCCCTTGGTAGGATCTCCTTCTCCTGCATTTCCTGATTATAGATGAGTTAGGGGTAGGAGAAAAGGTTTATTTTCCCTTTCCCCCGACTACTGCCTGATTGGAGGAAGAAAACGGCTGTGTGTTTTTTCTCCCTCTTAAATTTCATTCACATTTAGGTGGCCCCTCTGTGTTCCCCTAAGATTTTAAGGGCACTGTAAACTCTAGATTGAGACTTAACTCCTCTAGTCTCTCTGGCCTGGCTACTGATTTGCTGACGTTATTTCCTAGCACCCCCAGGGAGAAGAAGATCTGGCAGTCAATGTACTTTTTTTTTTTTTAATCCCCCCTGAGGATATGTTTACTGATTTGAGAGAGAGAGAAAACAGCAATGAGAGAGAGAAACATTGATCGGTTGCCTCCTATATGCTCCCTGACTGGGGGGATAGAACCTGCAACCTAGGTATATACCCTGACTGTGAATCGACCCCACAACCTTTTGGGACAATGCTGCCATCAACCGAGCCACTTGGCCAGGACTCAATGTACTATCTTTTAATAGTATAAATAGAAGAAACCAGAACAACATAAGATTTTTAAATTTGTTTATTTATTGTTTTTGAGAGAGAGGGAGAAACATCAATTTGTTGTCCCACTTATTTATACACTAGTGGCCCGGTGCATGAAATTCGTGTACTTGGGTGGGGGTGGGGGGGTCCCCCAGCCTGGCCTGTGCCTTGTCACAATGCAGGAGCCCTGCAGTCCATCACCCCAAAGATGTAGGCCTCCATGAGCCTCACATCCCCAGGGGCGGGGATGTGAGCCTTAAGCAAGTCCCCGATGCTGCAAGTCCCCGCCCACCTGTGCCTGCTGCGCATCAGCCTCCTGGCTTATTGGTCGTTATGCTTGAGAGTGTCATGACCATTTGCATATTAGCTCTTCATTATATATATTCATTGGTTGCTTCTTGTATGTGCCCTGACCGGGGACTGAATCTGCAGCCATGGTGTATCAGGACGACACTCTAACCAATGGAGCCACCCGGCCAGGAGATATATAAAATTTGATCTATTACTTTTAATTTTCTGTGCTTCTTGGTCTCCTGGTCAGTAAAAGAAAATAACAGTCCTAACTGTGCTCAAAAGTGGCTTCTTCAAAAGATGAAAGAGAGGGAAATAGAAGACAAAATTATATTTTATGTCAAATTAGGGATCAAACTGTGCTGCTAAAATTTTCCACCTTACTGTGTTGGTGGAAATCAGATGTCATCTCATAATTCAAAGCTAAGGAAGCCAGTGAGAATGAAAAGCATTAGAATACGGTCGATTTATTTTAATTCCTGCTTTAGATATTGGAAGTGCCCTCGTTGTGGAAAACGAGACAAATTACTTTGGGGGTGAGTAATGGATGTTGCTTATTAGAGAGGGCTGGGGAACAGGTGTGTGCAGTGAACATAGTTATTCATTTCCAGCCTGCAGCTAAACGTATGGTTAAATATTAAAGAAAATACAAGGAAGAATTCTGTGTGGGCCTGAAACTTTGTAGTTTAAAGGACATGTTGCTTCATTGTGGAGCATACCAAGGAAATTCTAGACTTGCTTTTGAAGTCCATTTCTTCACTTCATCATACTTTGATCATATTATTTATGATCAGCTTCAGGCTCTACTGCTCACTTAACACTAGATTCCAAGTATTGTTCTGGTTAGTTTTGCTATATTCTGCCAACTCACAGACTGCTCTCGAACCCTCAACCTTTTACTCATAAAATGTGCCTTACTGATCCCAGTGGATACCAGGTGAGGATGTGGCTGGAATGGGAAAACTTTGTTATGTCTCACATTACATGCCCTTTCTACTCTGATTCAGTAATGTCACCTTTCTGTGAGGAAAGCCTCACATGAAAAATGTATTTAAGTGGCATATGCAACTACCAATAATTTTATAAAATTTAGCAACTTTTTATTAGCCTCCATAAAATGCTTTCCAGAATAAGCCCAGTAAACGAAATACTTAAGAGCAAGGGTGTGCCCGATATCTGTAAAGCATGAAAGTCAGGTGGCAGCTTTGCCAATGTTGTCCTCTATGTTTAGGCTACCATTTCTTTCTTTTCTTTTTTTAAAATATATTTTTATTAATTTCATAGAGGAAGGGAGAGAGAGATAAAAACATCAGTGATGAGAGAGAATCATTGATCGGCTGCCTTCTGCACACCCCACAATGGGGATTGAGCCCACAACCCGGACGTGTACCCTGACCAGGAATCAAACCATGACCTCCTGGTTCATAGGTTGATGTTCAACCACTGACCCACACTGGCTGGGCTAGGCTACTATTTCCTATTGAAATCTGTCTGAGTGCATATTTGCTGTAATTGATTGGAACTTGTGATGGGACTGGACATTGGAAGCAGTCCATTGATCTGTTCCTTAGATGTGACAAAGTTTCTTTTTGGGATTTATTTTATAGATAGCCATAAAACAGACTAATGAATGTGATGAGGAAATAGACCACTTGAAAGAGATCTTAAATAATTATTCAGCTGAGCTCTCCCCTGAAGATATGTCACCAGACCAGGCTGCCAGTGTGCCACAAGTACAGGTATGTTTCTTCCATTCATTCTACAACCATTTGCTCAGCTGTTGGTGTCTAGAAGCCTTTGTGATAGTACAAGCCTTTTTCCTACGTTTCTCTTTCACTTGAAGGTGTTTTTGGAGTGTGTTTACTTTCCATTCCTCTTTTATAAAATAGGCGAAAATAATTATCAGGTGTCCCAGTCCACAGCTTGGTGCAAATTGACCTGAATTTGCTCTGATACTGAAGAAGCTCATGTAACACAGGATGTTTGGACAACTTGACTTTCTGGCTAGCTTTCTGGGGTAGGGGTCACACAGTGTGGGCGGAACTTGAGAGGTCAAGACCAGGTCGCTGCTATAATGAAGAGCTCCATATACTAAGTAGTATTTCCTTATGCCATAGCTACCAGTGTCAGGGGGACCCACTTACAGGAGTTTGCATGTTGACCCTCTACTGTAGGGGTTTTTCCATTTTGTCTTTTGAATCAGAACTTCTATAAAGAAAAAAACACCTGATTGTATGGCAAGGATTGTAGAGAGCTGCTTTTTTCCCGCCATCAAGTTTGGGCAATTGCTGTGGTATCCAAAGCCAGGTTGCACCACTTGCTAGCTTAGCTGTGAGACCTAGGGCACGTTACTTAACCTCACGGGTGAACCCGAGGAATCCAGGTGACACAGCTGCTAAGTAATGAACGCAGTAAGGCAGACCCAATATAACAAAGACTCAATATTGTAAAAATGTCAAATTTCCCTTCACATTCAAAAATTTGAGCCCCCCACTCCACCCCAATGAGGCTGAATTTATGTTGTAGCTACCAAAATAGAAAGAAGTTAAAGCTCAGAAATGTAAAAAAATATTTGGTTAGTTATTTTAAAATAACAATAATAAACCCATTCCATATTAATAGAAATAACAGTTTTATAGAAGGAATTATATTTTCCAGAAAAAAAAAATGCAGAGAGAGGAGTGACAGAACTGTACAGCTTTGCAAATCTCTTTAAGGTCTGGCTGGCCAGGTTCTCATCTGCTTCTGCATTCCATCCGCTGAGCTCTGTGGTTTTCTTTAAAGCATATAAAACAATCCAACCTCTCAAGACATGTGCATAGAAAGGGGATGTTTTAATGACCCTTCTGAATAAGTGTCGATATTCTTTGAAACTACACTAACCTCCAACAGGCAGAAGTTACTCACAAGTTTGGAATCAGAAGCCATACAGTGAACTCTCCGTATCTGACCTGGTCTGTCTTGTGCAGGGCAGGGCAAAAGTAGATTCACAGTTGTGAGTACGTGAAACACAGAGTTTATTCTTGTATTATTATTTATTAATTATTGTATTATTTTCCATACAAACAACTGTGAACCCACCTTTGCCCCACCCCATACTTTGAATGGATCTTTCCACCAGGAGTGAGTTTATGACATCACGTGTGGTCATTTGGATAATATTGTTTCACTAGTTGTGCAGTCTGACTGAATGTTGACATATTTCAGTAATTAATACTAAAACTTTTATGTTTATTAGCATCTATCTCTTTAGAAAATTTTTTTAGTATTTACATAATAAGTATGGTTGACCAACTATTTTCTTTTCAAGAAAAAATAGTGTTTTTGAAAAAAAAATTAGCAGTTCAGCTCAAAACTCAAATAATCACACGAGTGCTTTTCCTCAGCCCTCCTACTTTGTTATGTAGTGGAAATGCTGTAAGCATGCTCCCCACTTTGTCACACAGAATATTAAAAATACAGACAGTCCTCGGGCTACGTCGGACTCGACGTACGCTGTTTCATGGTTACGTCACCATCTCCCATTTATTTATTAAAAAAAAAAAAGTTCTGTCATTTCGACGTATGTGCATATATGCGTTATGTTTTTTATTATTTATTTACCACAAGAAAAGATCAGGAATTGTTATCTTTCTTTTAAATTTCTTTTACTGTTTCACTTCATTACTGCTGTGTATGTGCTCCACGTGAGTGACGTAGGTGGGTACCAACTTACGGCGAAAATTGCATTACATCGGGCCATAGAAATGGATTGCCGACATAACCCGAGGACCTACTGTACACAGTCTTTACCAAGGATATTCTTAAGTGAAACTGGCTTTTTTTTATATAGTTAAGTATGACAGTGAAGACTCTAACAACTACTAAAATAGCTATTGTTCCTCCTGATTCGTGTAAGATGCCGTAGTTTTACCCACTATTGCTTTTGCAATGAAAAATCACGCAGTGAAAAATGTCAACACAGCGAAAAAGGCGAATACCATTTTAGTATCACTGTAAAAACGACCTGTCCCCATGGAGTGCAGACCCGCGGGGACTGCGGACGCCACGCTGAGGCGGCTGCTCAGTGCCTCCCGCGCCTCCCCGCACGGGCTCTGCAGGCGCTGGTCCTCCACGTCTGTCATCTGATGGCTGTGGTACGTTCGCCGGTAGGCACTGTTCCCATGAGGTTTAGTGTTTACTCCGATTTAATTCAGTTCTCATATCACAGGAAGTTTACCTTCAGACAGAATGAGGCGTTGGGGTTGGGATGTGTGCAGGAGCGGGGCAGCCATGGCGGCTGGTGTCAGGAGGGCCGCGTCTGTGGACCTCAGAACTCTCGCTTACAGGTGTGGACACGTGCAGTTTCTCTGTCCGCAAAATAATGAGTGATTCTACAAATACCTGGAGGGAGGGAGGGAGGGAGGGAGGGAGGGAGGGAGGGAGGGAGGGAGGGAGGGAAAGAAGGAGGGAGGGAGGACGGAAGGAAGGGAGGGAGGAAGAGGGGCTTAACGAATACATACGGAACAAAATTCAAATGCATGAAGGTTTGTAAAAAAGGAGCAGGATGTCTTATGACGCAGCACTTACTGCAAAGCTCGGGCAGGCAGTGGTGGCTTTCAGGGGTACTAGAGAGGAGGATGTCGGACTAGATGACACCTGCTGTTCTTCCACGTATATAATTCTGTAATCCTCGTAGACAGACAGTGGGCATCTCATTCTACCATGTATAAGACGTGTAATCCCACACAGCCATCATACAAAGTCTTACAGTGCCGTTACTAAACTCGGAATCGCCTGTCATTCCCATAGTGAGTTCCACTTCGCAGTACCTTTATTAATTCCCATTGGGTAGGAAGCTTTGGCCGTGAGGAAAAGTGAATGAATTCAGTAAAGAAGGCTTCAAAAGCAACAGTAAACGTGTGAGGTTTCTAACCTTGTTTTCTCTCAGTGGTTCCCAAATGTTAGTCTGCTCACGGGCCTCCTGGGTGCTTGGGAAAGTGCAGGTAGGTTCTCGGGTCCTGACCCTGTGGATTGTGGCCAGTGAGTCCTGTGGCCACTAGAGCCCTGGCTTCCAACCTCGGGCACACACCACAGTCCCTCGTGGAGCTTGTCACACGTTTCTGAGCCGCCAGAGACAGACCTACAAGGTCTAAGGTGAGGCCAGGGCATTCCATAAGCCTCCCCAGGCCGTTGGGAAACGCAGCCAGGATGCAGAACTAGTCTGTTCCGGGAGCAGCTCCTGGCTCTGCAGACCGACATTACAGACCAATCCTCACCCCCTGTGCCCACGGAAGCAGGCGCCTGCGGGCATGCCCAGCCTCCGACATCCTTACGCAGTGCACTCTCTCTGCACAGGGAGAAGTCGAAGGCATCGAGAAGCAGATTATGGGTCTAGACCAGAAAAAAGAAGACCTGCTGGCGGACTTAAAGGCTGCCGTACTCAACCTTCACCGGCATTTACAGCAGGAACAGCAAGAATTGGAGAAAGGCAAGGAAATGCTGTCCGCAGGAGCGTCGGAAGACGAAGGCGTGGCCGAGAGGGATGTGTCCGAGTGGAAGGTGGGTATGACTGTCATTAATGCTGGTCCCTCGTGCCATAAGAGCTTCACATGGGTAGTCGTTTGCACCCGGAACACCTGTGGCATCTGGGTCTATGGCCAGTTGGAGAGGAATTTTAGAAAGTCGAGCTACTCCATGTGAATCTATGTCTTCAGGGGGCGTCTGTTCTGGGCTCCACAGAATTCTTATGCCCGAGTTCCTTATGGAGCTGCTGATGAAGTTCCACCGGCAGGTGGGTGGGAGCCACCCTTTGAATCTCTTCTTACTTAAGAGCCCATTGCAGACTCCAAAATGAGGCCAGCACCTCTCCCAGCCCACCCTGAGTCCACGGCAGGGAAGCACATTTTTGAATTGTTTGGTAAGGAGCCACAGAGGACGAGGCCAAGGAAAGGGAGATGAGATTTGACTGAGTCATGGTGTGGGTCTGGAGTTGCCAGACCCAGAGGGCCACGCGTGTAGTGGGCATCTTGGATAAAGCGAACTGTTGAATGAGCTTGGCCGCAAGTGTCCGTGCCCTGCCTTGCAGTTGAACCGAAGAGGCTCCCTGCCGGTCCTGCCAGCCGTCAAGGAAGAGGCGGAAGAGAGCTCCCTGAAGAGCGAGGTAAGGACGATGAGTCTCTCGTCAAATTTTGTGGGAACCGAAATCTTCTACCAGAAGGTCAGTGGGAAGATCTCAAAATGAAAGGGAACATAAAGATTTTTTAAATTAATGCCTGCATTTTATAAGGGGGATTGAAGTAGTTCTCTTCTGTTATTAACGTTGTTTAAGTGCCTCTATACCTACGTCCCGCCAGCGTGGGATAAATGTGATTCGGACGCTCTTGGTGGCGGAAGGGAGATGAGGTTCTTTGTCGTATCCTGACTCCTGAGTGCTTTCTCTGAAGTTTGGAGAGAGTGCTGTGTGGTTGCTACTCCTGCTGTGCCTTTCAGAACTTTATTTGTTCATACTTGACAACAGCATCGCCAAAGACAGGAAGAGATGTGTTAGCAACTAACACGGATCCTCACTGGAGCATTCGAACTGGTTGAACGAGACATTTGCAGTTGTCTTTCCTGATTCCAATTTCTATTTCATACCCTAAAAACTAAAGTTATAATGGATCTGGTGCCAAAAGAAAAAAATCACAGAAATTTATATTTTTTGTCTCACATGCAACGACCAGTCATTTCCCTGCTCATTTCATAGATTGTTAAATAGCCCCATTGTCACACGGAACAGCCTGTTTGCCTGTAGCACCGCTCGGGCTCGGGGAGCTGAGTGCAGATGTGCTCTGCTCCAACCATCAGACAGTCTCAGAATAAAGGGGGACCAGGGCCAAGAAGAGCCTGCACGTCAGTATGGCTCTCATGTGAGACCTGTGTTGGCTTTGAGCTAATATGCTGATAACATTCACCGTTTGTGTTTGACCACAACAGCAAACATTCACGTTCATCAGGCTGTTATATTACAGTTAGCATTTAAGGTTACATTTAACAAAGTGGAGTAAATTCCTAAAGCAGTTTTAATGTGAGCTGACTCCCACCTTTTTTTAATCCTCACCCAAGGATATGTTTTTTATTGATGTTTTTAGAGAGGAAGGGAGAGAGACAGAGAAGCATCAGTCAGTTGCCCATATGCACTAAGACCAGGGATTGAACTCGCAACCTAGATATGTGCCCTGACCAGAAATTGAACCTGCAACCTTTTGGTTCACAGGATGACATTCTATCCAACTGAGCCACCCGATCAGGGCTGACTCCCAATTTCTTAGAGTATTTTTTAGGCTTTAGGGAGAGCAACCCCATTTGAAGACATATGATGTAGTAAGCCAGAAAAAGAGATGAAAAATAGGGGAGAGGTGGAATGCAGGCTGCAGTTATACCGCCTGGCCAGCGATGCTTTGTACAAAAGGGATGAGTAGGATGCTGGTTATAATGGTAGGAAATCACTTCCCTCTGCTGATCCATTGATTACTGTGTTAGAGCGGAGATAAAGCGAAGCCATCTTCTGGGTCTTGGTCTTTCCTCTGGAAGCATGACAAGGACAGGGAGGAAGATACAGCATCCTCGTCCTCTGGAACGATCATTCAGGTAATGGTGGGCATGGCACACGATGGGGACAGGGAGGTGGGGGCAGGGGGTGGGCAGGGGTGAGAAGGTGAGACGTCAAGGGAAAGAGCTTCTTGTCTGGAAGAATGCTTAGGGAGGGAGCCTGCTTGGGCTGGAAATCGAAAGCCCGTCACCATTACCTCTGCACAAATGCAAAGACCACCAAGTCCTTCCTTATCACTTGCATTTCTATTTTACACTCAGTGATGAAAGGAGAGTATTTTTCTGAGGAAATCTCCGTATGTGGCAGCCCAAACTGACAAAACAGAAATCTCAGAGGAGCACCACAAAAGTTCACCCTAGTGTTTCAGAGTGTTTAACACGCCTCTCTTTGGGCAGTGGCTGGGGGAGGGGTCTCCGCATAGTCCTTTTCTTGAACAAAGTAGGGCATGAGATAAACGAATGAAATGGAGTTTTTTTGTTCCTACTGACCTTCTAAATCTCCTCCGATCTCTCAGAACAGAGGGTACATGCCTTCACTTTAGAAAATCATAAGCTGACATAAACACAGTGCTTTTCCCTTGTTCCTGAAACGTGCCTCATCCTTATGATCCAAACACCTGCCCACTCCTGCCTCCTGCCCAGGGCTAACCCCTCCCCAGGTCCAGCCAGTCCTTTCATTTCATGGGCCCAGGGCTCTGCTTGTACCTGCATCTCTAGTCTCTGCCTTTATTTCTGCCATCAGCATATTCCAGGCAATTATTACTGCCTCTGTAGGCTTTGGGAGTAACCTTCTCCTTGGCCATAGCCCCTCCAGCCCTTTTTCCTAATACGTCTTACACAGTACTGATGGCTTTTCATAAAACCACCAACAATCTGCAGTGAACTTTCATGACTCTGATTATCTACTGAATAAAATGCAAACTTCTTAGCCTGGCATTCCAGACTTTTCATGATCCCGACATACCTTTCAATTTTTACCTTTAGTTAAAAGTTTAACCAGGCCAGCTAAGCCACGCTTTACCTGTAGCTCTTGGTTCATACCTTTTTAATGGCAGGGACTGCTTTTAGTACAAGGAACTGAAAAGTAACATTTTTGTTAGGAACTCTTGGATGCGTTATGCTATGTGTCCTTGTTTAATCATCACAAGCATGAGTGAGGTAGACTGTATTCCCATTTTAAAACTGAAGTAAATGAGACTCAGTGTCCAGGTTAACTTGCCCAAGATCATACAACTTCTAAGTAGCGCAGCCAAGCTTGGTTGATGGCAATGCCCATACTCTTTCCACCGCATTATGTTAATTATTTGTGTAGGTGCCATTTTCCCATTTTGCATCCTCGGTTAACCTAATAAGTGAAAGTGCTGGATTCATTTAAAATGTGATACACATGATCAAACTTCCTTTGAGAAAGACTGTATCAATTTTATTCCTACCCAGAGTGCTCGGAAGTGCCTCTTTCCTGTCCCTGGGCTGAAAATGAATTTTTTTTTTTTTTAAATCCTCACTCGAGGATATTTTCCATTGATTTTTTAGAGAGAGTGGAAGGGAGGGGGAGAGACAGAGTGAGAAACATCGAGGTGAGAGAGACACACTGATTGGTTGCCTCCCATATGTGCCCCATCCAGGGCCAGGGATTGAGCCTGCCCCGCAGTATGTGCCCTTGACCGGAATGGTACCTGGGACCCTCAGTCCTCGGGCCAACACTCTATCCACTGAGCAAAACTGGCTCAGGTAATATTGAATATTTTTAATCTTGGCCAAACTTAGCTAGTAGTTTAAATTAAATTTATATTCTAGGAGCCTTGAATATCTCTTTAGGTGCTTATAGGCTTTTGTGTTATTTCGTGAATTGTTAATTCATGGCATTTGACTGGTTTTCTATGGAGGGGCTGATGTTTTTCATTATTGATTTATCAGCATTATTAATATATGAAGGATATTAACACTTTATAACATATTAACATATGAAGGATACTACCCAATCTATTATTTCTCTTTAAACATAGATTGTGGGACACATTATTTTTGTTGTTAACACTTACATTCTTTTCCTTTATTGCCACGCTTTTAAACTCCTTCCCTACTCTTAACATTAGAAAAAGAGTCACTCATATTTTCTTCAAGAATTTTTATGGTATAACTTTTACATTAAATATTAGAATTCATTGTTCAGAGTGAGACAGGATCTAGTTAATATATTTCATGAAATGCCTGGGTAATTCTTCCCAAGTTTAAAAATACATCTTTTCTCCCATTAGTCGAAATGTGGCCTTTATCACCGAATCTCCTTTCATTTCAATTCTCATAATAATCCACTGAAGTGCATACTTCTCTGGATTCCATATGTGCTCCTCATAAACCAGAGAGCTTTGGAGAACTGAGGTCTTTCCGATAAAGACAAACCTGAGGAAGGTGATTGCTTTCCTAACGAACAAACTTTTCTCCTGAGTGCACCTGACTTCTCCGGACATTTTTGCAAGCGGGCGGTTTGTCAAATGAGCAGGTGCGGGAAGGGTGGCTTGCGTGGCCACAGAGCAGGACGTTTTCGGGACCTCTGATGCTTTTCTTCGCAGGAGGCAGCTGAGAAAATCAGCACGTGTGATAGTTCCGCGGCACAAGTTCTTGCAGCAGGCCCACCAAACCCTGAGCAAGGCCCAGCGTTTTCCCCGAGCCCCCACCAAACGGAAGGGGTAAGTCCCTGTTGGTCACAAGCCAGCTGCTCAGGTAGCGATGACAAGCTTCTGTGTTTGGCGATACTCTCTGCGTGTGTTGTCAAGCCGGAGAACCGGAAGGTTTGCATCAGATGTTCACATGGGAAGTGAGCATGACACTCGCTCACCCTTTGTCAGGGTGAACTAGCCTCTCCACTGACAGCCACTTCTTTCTTCTGTGGACGTTCCTTACGGGGCCGTGAAAGTGGACAAGAGCTAATATTGATTAACAACTGCCCGTTACGTAAGAGGCATTTATATTTGCTGATTAATCCTCAGATTAAAAGGTTGATTAATACCTACCATAATTTTACAAATGAGGAAATCAAAATTTAGGGATTAAAAGTACGTCTGGGAGGTGGAGAATAAGGAATCAAACCCAGAATATTCCCATTGGCTTTCCTAATTTGCATATTTAGTTCTGACAGACGTGAAACCAAGGTAGGGGGTTGGCCTCACTAAATAAAACGCCACCTCCCTGCCCCAGCAGCGTGTCTAGTATCTGTGCAAGCGCAGTTAGGTATTGCGCATTAGCCAGGCAATTTTGCATTTTATGAAGAGTGTGTGTGTGTGTGTGTGTGTGTGTGTGTGTGTGTGTGTATGGAACAAGGAGACATGCATATGATTTTTAGAATTGACTGTAAAGGAGTAAGTAATAAATTTAGAGGGTTGGTACTCAGGCATGAAATATGCATAGCTGCAGCCAAAAAAAAAAGAGCTTATATTTTAACCCAGCGGTTCTCAACCTGTGGGTCGCGACCCCTTTGGAGGTCAAACAACCCTTTCACAGGGGTCGCCTAAAACCATCCTGCATATCAGATATTTACATTATGATTCATAACAGTAGCAAAATTACAGTTATGAAAAAAAATTACAGTTATGAAGTAGCAACAAAAATAATTTTATGGTTGGGGTCACAACATGAGGAACTGTTTTTAAAGGGCCAGAAGGTTGAGAACCACTGTTTTAACCGGATGCTGTTACTTAGTGATGTGTTGTTGCAGAAATCAAGCCATATGACCTCCACTGAGAGGCTAACTGGGATACCAGAGGGTGGGGCTGAATTATGTCAAGAATGTGGACTTGTAGGCTCTAAGGCATAATGAAAGCAGGGATTGAATCCTGGTTCTACTTACTAGTTGGGTGACCGTTGGCAATTTCTGTGACCCATCTGGCCCTCAGTTGCCTCCTCTGTACATTGGGAATAATAGGGGCTTGTGGTGTGAAATGCTGAGGCGCACCACACGGAGCACAGTCGCCTGGCTCATCATAATCCAATGAAGGATTAGATATGATTAATTTACAGCGATGCTATAGAGATGATGTGACTCTATCACATGAAATACTCGTGATAATACTTTTTACTCCCCCAAGATGCATTATCATAAAACATTCATTTAAATCTCTGCTTTTAGAGTCTGGGGCTATCATTTAGCAGGAGTGCTACTGATGTTGAGCAGGAGTGCTATTGTGGGAAAATCTGTGGGCTCAGACTTAAGAGATCACAGAGCTGTGTGAGCTTGGGCAAGCACCTGACCTGTGGGCTGAGCTCCTCAGAAGCAGCGTGCTGAAACAGAAGGTGTGTGAACTGACCACACGTTAAACGCACTCGGGCTCCTTTGACTATAAAAAGAGGCGGATGAAGCGATTGCTGGCAGGTTCCCCAGGGCACCTTCAGCTATTGACGCTCTATGGTTGCAAATATTCTTTTTCTCTTCCATTTACCTTTGTATTTGTTTTTTAAGGTTCAAATAACTAGCAAATAAAGCCCAGATTAGTTATTGAGCTTCCTGTTTCCTCATGAATTCAGTGCATTAGTGAGAAAGCAAAGGAACTAAATCTTGTCTTTTTAAAAATGTGTGTGGCATAGGATGGGCGCTCAAATAACATTTTTAAATAATTAAGGAAAGTCCATTTGTTACACAATATTAACAAAATGTTAATATTAGCAGATTGTTATCTCTGGTAACAAAAAGAGGATCCCAAAATCTTTGCCAGTACGACCAAAGCAATATCTAAACACCAGAAAACAATCAGATGACTGGAAATTGATGTCTGGCAGTAAAATCACACTACTGTTGTTGTTTTTTTAAAACGAGAATTAAAAAAGAAATATAAAACAGGCCACACCCCTCCTTTCAACTCTCTCTAAAAATCAGTGGAAAAAATATCTTTGGGTGAGAATTTAAAAAAAACAAAACTTTGTATTTCATCCTAAACATAATAAGATATGTGTTGATCAATAATTTTGTAGAACAAAACACAGATCCTTAGTCCTACAGAAATTTTACTAGAAGGATTAATAGACTCTTCGAATATTCTGGCAAAGGATGTGGGAAGCAAATATCTTTCTGTATCAGATCATCTTTTACCTCCAAATTGAAAATATCTGTTATAGAATTATTAGAATTTTTCATCTCTTATCTACCAGTAGAAGAAATTTTTCTACTGGATCAATAATTAACCTTGTTGTTTCAGTATGAAAAGAACACATCACACTTTTTTTATACTCTAAGCATCTGGTCCTTAACTCAATAATATTTGAGTATCTAGAACGTGAAAGTTAGTTTTAGGGATTCTCTCTGAAGAGTAGGAGAAAAGTTTCCAGGTTGCCTCACTGAAGCTCATGACTAGAGTCAAGCTATGTTTAATACAAGTATAGATGAGTAATGGCACGTATGTTGGGGGTGGAGGGAGCTACACTATTTTACAATCTAGTGAACTACCTGAGAAGACGTTAAGAGTGTTTCCTTGTTCCCCTCCGGTGGGTACAGATCTCCTTGTTGTTTGAACAGAGCGCACAGCAATGCAAGCATTGCTCCATCGTGTGTCACGCAACTGTAAACACCGGCCAGTTCGCTGGAGTGGCTCAGACACACACCCACACGCACACCCTCTCACGACACTCACCTGTCTCCCGGGGCCTGCGTCGCACGCCCGGGGAGCCTGTTTGCGTCCTCTGTGTCCGGGAACACTGTACCTGTGTACCTGCCGATCGGCTGCTTGGAGACCTGGGCGCCGGGTCACGTGATTGTTGCTATGAGTGTGGAGGTGCAGTTTTCTTTTCTTTCTTCTGCTCTTGTGCGCGTGTGTGTGTATAGATATAGATATATTTTTTTAATTTTTTTATTCTCTTAACTGGGGAAATGCTGCAAGTCCACAGGTCTTTGCAAGCCCAAGTCTGAAAACTTTGGACTCCTGACTTTTCACTGCTGGATTATCTGTGGATTTATCTTAGGGTGCCACACCTCCTATCAAGGCTGCGGCCCTGGGCTTTTCTGTCGAGCAAGGAGCTTTGCATTCCCCGGCGGAGAACCCTAGACCCGAGCCTGCTGAGGTCCTCCATGTCTGCAAGACCCAGGTGGCCGAGCTGGAGCTGTGGCTGCACCAAGCCAACGTGGCATTCGAGCCGGAAACATTAAACGCAGACATGCAGCAGGTGGTGGAACAGCAGCTGGTAGGGTGCCAGGTAAGGCTGATGGGTTGGAGTTCAGGGCTTGCCTCCTCCCCAATCACCTGGTGTCTTTGCCAGTTTCTCTTAAAGCGACAGTGTGTTTCTTTCTGTTACTCTGACCACTGCATTTATCTTGGCCTCAACTTTCTGTTCTCAGGGCAACTATTTGAAATGATTCATGTGAACAGAGTATTTGGGGGGACAGTGGTAGTGGATGAGAGCGCAGAACCCAGAGTCCACATTTTTGAGGAAGTGAACTTGTCACCTCATGTTCTTCAGACACAGGTTATCTCTTAGGACTTTGCCAGGATTAAATGAGATCAGGTATAGAAACCAGTGTCTGGTGTAGAAAGGATATAAAAAGTGTTTAATAAATGCTGTCCTTTTTATTCGGATTAGTAAGTTCTTTGAAATTTCATTCATCAGAAACGAAACTGAAAATCCTGATTCTCAAGGTTGCAGATCCAGCAGAAAAGGGCTTTGCTGCCCTTCGTTATGACCACTCCTGCTGCTCCCGGGAGGGGCAGGGGTATACACCTCCTTGCCTGTAGTCACTTGAGTAACATTTGCAGGCTCAGCCTAAAGGTGGGGAATCCCTGTCTGTATCCCTCCCGGGAGGGACTACAATGATGATTTCGCAGCAGCATAATTGAGTACGCCTCCCCCAATGGTGCTTAGACCAGCCTTGGACCGACGTCTCTGCCTGATTGGCTCATTGGTCTATCGCGGTGGTCCCCAAGGATCAGGACATCCTCTCAGAGGACCCCCCTATTACCTGCCCGGTCACAGGGAGCTTGTCCAACTCAGCCTGTGAGGGGTAGCCCACCCCAGGTCCAAGTCGGACACGCCTCTCCTTTCATTCAGGCCCAGTCTTACAATATCCAGTGCCTGCCTAGCGCCCCCACCCCCCACCCCAGCAGGCAGACTGCCTCCTTCCCTGGACAGCTAAGCACCTCTGACCCTAAATGTTAGCTCTGAGGGGTGGGTTCACTCACATACTGTCCCAGCCGCCTGGCTTGGCTGCCGAGGCATGGGAGTCTGACTTGATCTCGGCCAAAAATCCAGAAGCCATGGGGCCTGGGAGTCTGGAAAAGACAGTGGCCTTTCAAATGCTGAGTACCAGCCACTTGAGGCCATCCAGGGTCAATTTGCCAATTGATTGTCCTGCTGCCTGGGTGGACCCCATACCGATTGATTTCTTGATCACCACCCAATTCCCTGCTTGAATCGCTTGTGGGTTCAAGGATTTGGGGGCTGCTCAAGGAAAAGACACCACCACAAGGTGGCGGTAGTACACAAGGCGCGTTATTTGGGCAGGATCTTGGTGGACTGGGAAGTCCCCCAGAGCAGGAAACCTCAGAGGCATGGATGGGGTGGGGCCACCAGCGGGAAGGGGAAGAGGACCAGGAAACTCCCGGTGGATGGGGAACCCAGAGGAGTCTTGTGTGTCTAGGTAATGTCTGCGAGCCCTGAAGGGCAGCAGAGGCTGGGGTCTCCTGGGGCTCCTGAGTTTGTCTTAACCATGGCTAGCCGGTGTCGGGTCCAGTTTTGAGTTGGGGGCCAGTGGGATTTGAGCTAAGGGTCCTGGCCTGCTATGAATAATTAAACCTGGGGGCCATCTTTGGCTTATTTACATAACACCCTGGCCCATATAATTAATATTGAAACATAAAAAGCCTTTCGTGTGGTCTGTAAAAAGGCTAAGCTCTCAGTGTGAAAATGTCCAAAGGACACGTGCAAACAGATTAGTCGGGAAAAATTATAGTCGGTAATTTGAGAAGAAATGTTCAGCCTTGATTATTTAAAACATGTGAATCAAAACAGCTATTGTCTTGTTCCTACATTACATTGGCAAAAATTATATCATCCCAGAAAACCCTGGAGAAATGGCTCCACTAACGTCTGATAATTTTGTCTGTTGGTTCAGTGTTCAGGGAGGGTCAGCTGTCAGCATAAATAATGTTCATCATCTCTGACCTAATATTTTTTGACCATTACTTTACGTTTACCCTCTGAAAATAACCCCAAAAAAGGATAAAAATGTTTATGACAATATTAATTACGAAAGTGAAAAACTGGAAATAGCTTAAAAGCTTAACAGTAATCCTATTGTTAAGTGAATCATGGGTTATCAACATATTAAAAAGCATATTTAAAGTAGCTAAGTGGAAAAACCACGCACAAAATTCTAGTACACTTTGTTTACAGCCACTCGGACATCTATGAGTTCATATTTCAGCTTAGAAGAGTCTATACAGGCTACAAGGAGTTTGCTTACATGGGGGGATTATAAGGCATACGATTTGAAAATTTGTTTTAAGGCTAGTTTTTCCTTACATTTCTCTCAAAGAACTGACCTCATTCTTAGTCACGCACTGAGTTTTCAGCACAGGTGACCACAGTGCTGGACTGTGGGTCTGAATGTGCCTGCTACACTATGTGCCCAGCGCCTGCTGCACGGTGTGCCCAGCCAGTTGGTATGACTGTTTGGGCTCCTGAGCCCCGGGGCAGGGCAAACCTGATCTGTCGAAGAGGAATACAGTGACGGTGACTTACTGGGAAACTTACTTCATCTATTTTTAGACCCGTGTGTAAGTTGGCCAGTTCTATCAATGACTTAGTGTTTGAGGTTTCCTCTGTGGCCTTCTTCTGGTATTTTGGAAACTTGTTTGGCTTGGGAAAGAAAAGGAAAAAGAGCAAGGGAAAGAATTTTCAAAGAGTTTCGTGGAATTCTTTGTTTAAATTACTACTCAGCACTTGCATTGCAACAGAAAAAGCTTAGAAAGGTGGGAAAAAATAGTAGTCGTCACAGACAATGTATCAAGCCCTGGCCAAAGTGCAGGGATTTAACTCTAGTTCATCAAAGTGACCCCAGGAGGTAAGTTCTGTTAATAATCCCATTTTACAGATGAGTACAGGCACGCTCATGCAAAGTGAGGTGCCTTGAGTTTACCCGGCTACCAAGTGGCAGGGCTGGGATATGAACCCAGGTAGTCTAGTTCCAGTGTCTGTGTTCTTAACCACTGTGCTATGCCGGATACATTCAGCTGTGTTTTCTAAAGTGATTATAGAATCACTTACTTTAAAGAATGACAGCTGCAATTTGGGTTGGTTTGGTTGCACCCCTATTGAAAAACACAGGCATTATGTGCAAGTCCTCCCCTCCCCCAGACACACATACCCAAGGTCCCTTCCAACCTGTGTTTCTGGCACTTCTTATATACATTTAGGGAGAGAGAGTGAATCTAACTTATATGGGAATATAACACTGGTTTAAGACCAAAACTATGAATCATTAGATGATGTTATTTCCTAGACGATGCTCACAGAGATCGAGCACAAGGTGGCCTCTCTGTTGGAGCACTGCAAGGACCAGAGCTTGGGAGACCATGGAGCCATTCAGCAGGAGGCCGAAGCACTGGCCTTGAAGCTAAAAACTGTGAAGTGCAATTTGGAAAAAGTCCAGCTGGTGCTTCAGGAGAAGTACAGCGAGGACCAGGTAAGATGTGGCTGTGCACAGACATGTGTGCAGATGTGTGGTTATGGTAGACCCATCAGGAGCGAACTCTGGGCGGAGACGCTGAAGCAACTACAGAGGCTAAGTAAGAATCGCTCCTCTTCAGACTGCAAAGGACAGTTGCACTGCCTTTTGTTATTGGTTTCATTTTGCTGTGCAGTTTTCCTATCCAGGGGGTTAGTGATGGCACTGGTTTGGTTTGGGTTGGTTTGACTGGGTTGATCTTGCTGGCAATGAGGTCTGGTGTAAGCCTTCCTCATAAAGGAAGGACACATTTCAAAGAAATTTTGTGAGTCCAATGGACTGGAAAACAACATTTTTATAGATAAGATTAAAAGTTGACATCAGAAACAACCCGTTTCTAGGGTACTTTTGTTATTCATTTACAAATATTTACATGTACTGATCACAGTATCATATAGTTAAAGTGTTCTTGTGACTTAAAAGTGTTCTGTGTTTATAAATGCAAATGTACAAAATGGGATAGGATCTTATTATATAAGATTTGCATCTGTACTTATGAGATAGTTGTTCTTACTTGGAGGACTTTTATTCACAGAAATAAGATGAGCTGCAGGTAGACAAGTCATATGGTTCCCCTTTCATCCTAATATATTCCTTTTTTTAAAAAAATCTACTTTTGTTGTAGACTTAGGGACATTTTAATTTATAAGTATAATACTATTTCTCTTTTTGACTTTATTTTAGTTTCTTCTTAAGGAAAAAAATAGAGGTCCTGACTTTTATTTATTTAATTCTTTATTGTTGAAAGTGTGACATATGTCCCCCTTTTCCCCTCATTGTCCTCTCTCAGCCCACCCCCGTCCCCCAGCCCACCTTCACCCCCCTGTTGTCTGTGTCCATTGGTTATGCATATATGCATACAAGTTCTTTGGTTGATCTCTTACCACCCACCACCACCACCACCATCCTCCCCTGCCTTCCCTCTGAGGTTTGATGCTCTGTTCAATGCATCTATGTCTCTGGATCTGTTTGTGTCCTGGCTTTTAATAATTGATTGGATGAAGGAAGTTGAAGAAATGATAAGATGGCCTCTTCATCAAGTGTAGTGGTTTTCGAAGTTGTTAGGAAATACGTACATTAAGTCCTAGTATATATTTATAATAAATAACAGAATGCAGTCATTTACTTCGTTTATTTTTTTTGAAATATATTTTATTGATTTTTTACAGAGAGGAAGGGAGAGGGATAGAGAGTTAGAAACATCGGTAAGAGAGAAACATCGATCAGCTGCCTCCTGCACACCCCCCACTGGGGATGTGCCCGCAACCAAGGTACATGGCCTTGACCTGAATCGAACCTGGGACCTTTCAGTCCGCAGGCCGACGCTCTATCCACTGAGCCAAACCGGTTAGGGCCATTTACTTCATTTAAAATGTTTCTGTTATGTAGTCTCATTATCTGAATTGAAATAAAGTGGGTCCTCTTTTTAAGTAGTCTGCAACTATAAAATCTTTTGCAGCATTCCACCATTCTAAAGAAACCTTCGGAGCATCAAAAAGTTCTCCAACCAGATAACCTTTCTGAATTTGAATCTGTTGTCATGGAAAGGCCGCAGTTCGGCAGACAAAAAGATTTCCCGCAGCAGCAGGTACTGTGAGCCCCTAACGGTTGTAAGGATAAGAATACTCTCTGGAATTTCCCCTTGAACTAAATACTGAACTGCCTGTGGAGCGTTTTCTTGGGTGACTGAGTGGGAAGTGTGATGTGCGGTGTTGCTGTGTGTGCAGCAACGCTGAGTTGTTCTTTTTAACATGTTTGTTTTATTAAGAGAGAGGAAGGGAGAGAGAGACAGAGAGAAACATCGATTTGTTCTGCTTACTTATGTATTCATTGGTTGCTTCTTGTTTGTGCCCTGACCTGGGATCCAACCTGCAACCTTGGCGCATCAGGGTGGTGCTGTAACCAGCTGAGCTACCCAGCCAGGGCAGCAACTCCTGGGTTTTGAGCGTGTGCTGTGGCATCAGCTGTGCTTTCGTCTTCCGCAGCTGGGGACACACTGATGTTGGTCCTTTATTAACTTGCATCTTATGTCAAAGTAAGTGTATATCTTTAGGATGAACTGACCTGTCACTGCAACACCTCTCTCCCTATTTTAAAATGTGTTAGGGTATTTTCGGTATGCGCTACATATGTAAACAACACTTGGTTGTTGTGCAGAATATTTTTAAACAGGCTGTTTGAAAAGTGAAAGTTGATGAGCATAAGCAAGCAAAGAAAGAAAAATAGTAAATAATGATTTAGGACGTGGCTCAAAATCAGATGATCTGAGCAGAAGAAACCTGTGGATAATCATTGAAAACCTTGATTGATTGGACCATTTGAATCTTGTTCAATTATAGGTTCTGGAGTTGAAACCAATGGAACAGAAAGATTTAGTCAGATTCATAGAATTGAATGCTAAGACTATGTGGCCCGAGCATTGCCAACATGATAACGATGCAACTCAGAAATCACCCGTGAGGTAAAATATTTTTAAAGCGTTGGATATCCAGTAGTGTGATGGGAGAATTACGAGTGTTTCTTATAAAACACTAGAGGCCCAGCACGTGATTGAAATCACGCAAGGAGGCACCCCATGGGGGCCGGGACCTGCGCCTGACTCGCGCAGCGTCCTCTGACCCCCCTGCCTGTGTCCGCTCCGGGGCCGCCTGAGCCCCCGCGCCGGCTCGGGCAGGCCCCCCTGTCTCTGTCTCCGTTTCTGCTCCCAGCCTCACCTGCGCACGCAACCTCCGCCTGTCTGGTCGTGACCGGTGACGGCATCCCGGCCTAATTTGCATATTGCCTCTTTATATATATAGATGGTTTGAAGGTAATAAAACTTCTGTATGTTGATTGTTCTTTGCACCTTTTGTTTTATTGAGAGCAGTGAGGCACCTAGCCCTGAAAATGATGCTCCAGACTCGGTCTTGTCACACCAGGACCTCAGTGGGGATAAGTGGCGATATTTGCATCAGGAGCTCTCCTCAAAAATACGGCAGCCTCTGCCCCCGCTCGTGGAGCCCCAGGTCAGTGTGTTTCTGCGCACAGTGTGAGTAAGCATGCTTGTCTCAGAAAGTCCAACAGCGTTCGTTAAATACACAGGCATGTTCTGCATCATGTCGCAGTTTACTTTCAGAGAGCAAGGATGCCAAGTGGGTTTCTCACTCGGCTGACCCCTTCCCACCCTCCTGGAAATCGGCCTTACGTAAGTGCCCACCCTCCTCCTTGGTGTTTCCGTAGCCCTGGGTTTCCCTGACCACAGCTCTCACTATACTGGGGCCTGTTTATTGTCGGTATCCCCATCAGATGGTGAGAGAAGGGAGTCCGTGTCTGCCTGGCTCACATCTGAATGCCTGGCCAGCACCTAGAACATCATAAAATCTCGGTCTGTATATTGAATGGATAAAGTGTGGACGAAAAGGGCCCACATACTAACCTTGACAAGCTCAGGGGAGGCCAGCACAGAGGGCCCTACAAACTCAGAGACCAAAAGTAACTATTTAAGATGAACATAAAGTTCCTAACTAAAAGCAGATCGTGGCGGGCAGTCATGTCCTAGGCCTGTAGCTTCCTTGATAAAGTTCCATCTTTACCTTAAGTGAGCTGTTCATGTCTCTTTGTGTCTAAGATAAGATACCTTTGGGACCTCAGTCTCCTTTTCCAGACCCCTCAGAGCACGGCCTTCCCCCAGAGCCCCAGACCACAGGGCCCCTCACTGTTGTCATGTTCATTGTTAACTATCCTATACCCAGCAAGGCAAAGAAATGTGTGACTCCCTGTTCTACTCTTTATCCAGTCTCAGAGATTTCCCCACTTGCTTTCTCTGGCTTCCCTAATCTACCACCAATGAATTTCACATAACCCACCCCTTACATCTCCTCCTTTAATCCTCATGTATAAGATAAGCTGTGAAGTTGCCATTCTCTGCAGCATTTTCTCAATCTAGTGGGATTGGGCCTCCCGATAATTGTCAGTTTGGCTCAAATAAACTCATAAATTTTTTCTACAGGTTTCTTATGTCTACAAAAGGAGTGAATAGTATAGTAGGAACTACTTTTTTAAAAAAAGATACATTCATTTCTTTTTAAAAAATGAATGAGTATCATTCATTCATCTAAAGATTATCTGGAATCTGCAGTGTGCTGGTGCCGGTGCCAACGGTACCTGTCAGTTGGTATTGCCTCCAATGTACCTTACATTGTCATTACTGGTTTTATTCATCCTGTGCCAGCTACTGCTGGGTTTCTCTCCAACGGGGAGCCCACGAGCAGGATTGGAACTGGTGCTCACAGCAGGCAAGCTTCTGCCTTCAGCATCGCACTCAAACTGCCTGGGCAAAGGCTACCAGTGACTTCCCAGTTCCCCGCCTGGTGGGAACGTGGCAGTTCTCTTCTGCAGGGAACCTCATTTGACCAATTAAAGTTGAATCACACTGATGGGTGGGGCTTTAGTTGTGGTTTCTCCTGTGAGACACACGGGGACAGGAATATCGTTCTCTTCCCGAGAGTAGAACTCCATCGCTAGTCTTGTCCCAAATGGAGCCCTGTCACCCACCCTGTTTCCCCGTAGGCCAGTTCTCCCATTTGAGAAAGACATTGACTCTGAGTCACTCACCCTTCCGAAGTCACAGCTCATTTTTAATACTTATCTAGCTTTTCAATAACAAAATCAAGATGCGGATCTGTCCCTGAGGTGACTGTTTTATTCTAAGAGTTGTCTATATTCCAGGAGTTTACTGATAAGCGGGAAGAGAAGCAGCTAACCTGGTCACATGGGTAGCAGTGCTAATAAATTGAAAGATTAGTGGTTTTACTCTATTTTTCAAATTGTGGTTTGTTTTCCTGTCTGAATGGACTCTCAAGTGTCTAAGTAAAGCCTGTCATGACTTTTCCAACTATCCAAAATATTTAAAATTTAATTATTTTTTTCTTATAAGAAGGTAACTTGGAAGATAGCATGCTAATGCTAAGGCATTTTTGCTGTTTTACATTAACATCAGCAAGATCTCAAATTGTCTCTAATAGCATTTCCCCTTTTAAAAATAGGTTGCCACAGAAATGAGTATTCTACCCAGTGTGAATGTGTATAACTTTAGATACCCGACAGCTGAAGAACTAAAAACCTATACCACCCAACTTGAAGACCTGCGTCAGGAAGCAAACAGTCTTCAGACACAGGTAGCAGCTGTGTGTTACATGTGATATTGTAAACCGGTCATATTTCCCTTGTAGACAATTAATAGAACACATAATGGAATGTGTGTTAGAATTGCAAACAGAATTTGACTCTCCTGCCAGCTTTGTTACATTTAGTGGTGGCTGCCTAGAGCACCAAGTGCAGAGACTTCTGAACCTGAGCCGGGGATCAGCAGGACCCAGGATCGTGATTGATTAGTACTGTCTGTGTGATGCTCTGGGTGAGGAGGGAGAGGGGGAGGACTGGCATGGTTTCCAGCCTTGAGTAAGCTTAATCCTGGGTAATGTAGATATCCATCAGGGAAGATGGAAACAGAGCCCAAATTGGGGTGATTACCAGCTTCAGCATGCTCCTAAATCACTTGTAATGGTAAAAAATTCAAGGTGATCTTCGGCAAAGAAAAAGAGGTGGTACCAGCAGCTTGTGCTAAAACAGACCTGTGGCTCTTAAACTCACCAGGGCATGATTGCACAACGTTAGAGGGCCTCCTCCCAGGAGTTGTACATCTAAGGGTGGCCTTAATTCTTATAATCAGCCCATAAATGACACCCCTAGCTCCCTTGGTTCACAGTCCATCTGTCTCTCTTTTTTAAAAATATATTCTTATTTATTTCAGAGAGGAAGGGATAGAAAGAGAGAGAGAGAGAGAAACATCAATGATCAACTGCTCCCTGCACAGCCCCTACTAGGGATTAAGCCCACAACCTGGGCCTGGGCCCTGACTGGGAATCGAACCGTGACCTCCTGGTTCATTAGTTGATGCTCAACCACTGAGTCACACCACCTGGGCCATCTCTCTTTTTTTAATTGAGATAAAATCCTATATATTGCCGAAACCGGTTTGGCTCAGTGGAGAGAGCGTTGGCCTGCGGACTGAAGGGTCCCAGGTTCGATTCCGGTCAAGGGCATGTACCTGGGTTGCGGGCATATCCCCAGTGGGAGATGTGCAGGAGGCAGCTGATCGATGTTTCTCTCTCATCGATGTTTCTAACTCTCTATCTCTCTCCCTTCCTCACTGTAAAAAATCAATAAAATATATTTTTAAAAAAATCCTATATATTAAAAGGGTAATATGCAAATTGACCCCAATGGCAGAACGACCAGTCGCTATGACATGCACTGACCACCAGGGGGCAGATGCTCAATGCATGAGCTGCCCCCTGGTGGTCAGTGTGCTCCCACAGGGGGAGCTCCACTCAGCCACAAGCTGGGCTGACGGCTGCAAGTGCAGCAGCGGTGGCAGGAGCCTCTCCCGCCTCTTCAGGAGCACTAAGGATGTCTGACTGATGGCTTAGGCCTGATCCCTTGGGGAGTGGGCCTAAGCCGGCAGTCGGACATCCCCGTGAGGGCTCTCGGACTAAGAGAGGGTGTAGGCAGGGCTGAGGGACCTCCCCCGCCCCGAGTGCACAAATTTTGGTGCACCGGGCCTCTAGTTGACATATAATGTTACGTTAGTTTCAGGTGTACAGTATAATGATTCACTATTTGTATATATTTCAAAATGCTGACCACAATAAGTCTAATTAGCATCCATCACCACACATAGTTACACATTTTTTCCTTGTGATGAGAACTTTTAAGATCTACTTTCTTAGCAACTTTCATATGCATAATACAGCATTGTTAACTACAATCACCATACTATACCATCCTTAGCGTTAAGATATCATACCTCTTTCTAATCAGCCCCTTCAACTTTCCTGACTTCTTTTCCTTCCCCGGGCCACACTTGATTTCCCTTACATGCTTTCTCCTACATTAAAATGTGGGGGGTGGGAGGAGGCGGTAAGGGGAAATATGATTTCTCTGGGACCACACTTCCACCTGGGTGGCCCCACTAACCAAGTCCTTCATCTTGTGATTAACCTTCTAATTCCATTCAATAGTCAACTCTCTACCTAACATTTAATTTCTTAACCTTGGTTCTCTCAGAGTTAACATCTTAACTTTATTTATTTATTCTGTGACCTCATTCACATAACCAGTGGTCGGCAAACTCATTCATTAGTCAACAGAGCCAAATATCAACAGTATGATTGAAATTTCTTTTGAGAGCTAAATTTTTTAAACTTAAACTATATAGGTAGGTATATTGTTATTAACTTAATTAGGGTACTCCTAAGGCTTAGGAAGAGCCACACTCAAGGGGCCAAAGAGCTGCATGTGGCTCAGGAGCTGCAGTTTGCCGACCACTGATGTAAACCATAGGCTATAAAACGTAGGCAGAGGAAGAAGAATCCTGAGTTTTATTTTTTCTTTTCTCCTCTTGATTCAGGAAAACATGACAGAAGAAACCTACGTACATTTGGATAAGCAGCTATTCGAACTCTTTCTGACCCTCGGTCAGTGCCTGGGCAGCGTGGAGGAGCTGCTGCAGACACCTGGGCTCTGCAGAGAGGATGTTGGTGCCCAGCAGGTGTTCTATGAGGTAGGGAACTTCCAGATGCCTGTGTGTTGGCCATTGCCACAGTCAACCCACGAGGTAAGCCGGAGCTGCAGCCCCTTGCACTCGGGGCTCACTCACTGTGTCTTCCTGCCTCTCCACTTTGCAGACACTGGCTCTCGAGCTGAAAAAACTGTACTTAGCTCTGAGTGACAAGAAGAAGGATCTTTTGAAAGCTATGACTTGGCCTGGAAGGACCACCAACTTGTTCCCTGAATGTTTTGAAAACCTGCAAGTTTACCTGGAGCACACGCAGGCTGCCGCTGCGTCCAGGAGCAAGTCCCTGAAAGCCGGCCTCGACTATAATCGCAGTTACCAGGTACGGGCCTCGGCACTCAGCCCGCGTCGGCACTATTTTAGGTTACAGCATGGACCCCCAACTCCCATTAATTCCTAGTCCTGGTGGTGGTCGTGAATAGGAAGTGTTAAGGAAAGTGGCGCGGTTGTCTTTCTATGAAGGTCTTTTAGTTCTGCTGCTCATGGTTGGAGACCATTCAAAAGCCAGGAACTTTCCAAAGTCTTGGGTATGACTTTTTATTGAGTTAACGTACTGTTTCTTTCCTGTATTGCACTCAGCCACTCAGCGAGTGTTGTGTGGGAGGACTTCTCGGTAAGAGGGAGCCAAGAAAGTTTCTGAGCAAAGTAATGACAGTTCATGTATGTTTCAGGTAGACTCACCTGGCAGTTGTCTAATGTGGATTGGAGGAGAGATTTGAGGCAGGTGATTGGTTAGGAAGTTACTAAAATTGTCTAATGAAAAAAAAAAAAGAAAGAAAGAAACACCAACACCACTCATGAAGGAGTTTTACCCATAAAATCAACCCTGAATCTGATAAAGCCTCTAGAATTTAAGTAAAAGACGCAAGGGAAGAAGAGCGTGTTAGATGTCACCGTGAGTGTAGTCAGCCTAGTCCAGACATTGGGAAGCTGCACAGATTAAATAAAATCCAAGAAACAGGAGAGAGAGATGGGTGGGGAGCCTGCCAATTACAGGACACTTGAGACACCTGTGATCCATTGCAACCTATTGGGCATCATGTAGATCCCAATTCAAAAAAAAAACAAAACAAAAATGATTGGCAGTTAGAGAAATGTGAACCCTGTCTAGACTGTTAATAATACTAAGGAATGATTATTATTGATTAGTGTGATTTTTAAAGGAAGGAACCTTTATCTTTTAGAGGTACATACTGACACATCTACTGGTGAAATACTATGGTATCTGGGATTTGCTTCAAAATAATCTGAGGGGAGGGGTTAGGTAGAATCAAGAGAGCGCCAGGGAGATAGATACAGTCGTTGTTAACGTGGGATCGTGGTGACGCAGAGAGCTCTCTATTGTTGTATATGTTTGAAATTTCTGATGGCACAAAACTTAAAGGACAACTAAATTTTTTTTAAAAAAGGAATAGAAAGGCCTGAGTGAAATTCTCACTGTTTCTTTCATTTATCTTTTTGTACAGAATGAAATAAAGCGATTATATGATCAACTGATTAAGAATAAAACATCTTTACAGCAGTCTTTGAATGAAATTAGTGGCCAGAGTATTGATGAACAGCTTCAGGTAATCAAGTCAAAATCACTCCGACTGACCTCACCTCGGGCCAAAGAGTCTTGTGTCTGAGCTGTGCTTCTGAGCCACTTCCCTCTGTGAGCCGTGGCCAGGCTTAAGTAAATAAAAATGAAAATACTTATGCGGACTTGGGAAGCATCTCTTAATAGTCCTTTATGGAGTGTAAATCAAAACAACAGGCCATTGTCACCTGTCAGCTGGGCAAAATGTTAAGTGTGTGCAGTGTTGGAAAATGCGCCCTCGCCCTGTGGTGTAGGAGTGCTGACTGGGGATCCCTTGGCTGGACTGTATTAGAATTTTCAGTGTAAATGCCCTTCCATCCAGAAGCAGTTCCATTTGGCTCATTTATTCAGCAAGTATTAACCGAGGACCTACTGTGTTCAGGCACTGCTCTGGGTGCCAGAATGCATTTATCTGAAGGAAATAAGTGCATAAAGGTAAGTGTGTATGTAAATATTCAAGGATGGACCAAGCGGCACTGCTTGAGTCCAAACCTCTAAATAGCCCACAAGCCCGTGAAGAGCAGACTGCGCAGCCTTACAAAGGCAAACCACGCGTCTGTTTAAAGGAGCCAGGCACACTTGTACTGATTTGAGGACATGCTGAAGATCTGATAAGCGAGTTGTGCAAACAGCAGAACAGAATGATGTGTGCGGCTCGGTGCGTTTAAGGACGGGCACTTGTACCCCTACGGTCCGTGCGTTAGAAACAAGCTGAACTGTGGATCTTTGGGGGGGTCTGGAGGGGAGGGAGGGAAAGCAGGACTTCCACTTTCCCTTAACTCTTTCCTGTTGAAGTTTTTAATAAATGCGTGTGCTTCTCTAGCTTACTTTAAATGTTTTCTTTTTTGCATTGTCTCTTTAGAAAGCAGATGCCTATACCGCAGAGCTGCGGAACTCTGAGAGCCGAGTAGCAAAACTCAGGGCCGAGGGAGAGAAGCTTCACCTACCTTATGCTCTACTCCAGGAGGTTTACAAACTAGAGGTGGGTCCGAGCAGAAAACATCCACGCAGTGAATTACTAGGATTATTTATAAGGATTGTTTATTAGGATTATTTATAAGGATTATTTATAAGATTTTTTTCCTCCCACCAAGGGAGTTCAGATTTGTGGTTCGTTTGGTTATTTTCATGGTTGGATGAAATGTTTGGGCCCCCCTGCTCTTCCTTTTCAGGATGTGCTGGACAGTATGTGGGGTATGCTGAGAGCCAGGTACGTGGAACTCGGCAGCCCTTGCGTCACTGAGAGCCAGCAGGACGCTTTGTTGCGAGGCGTGGAGGAGCTGGTGGCCATCGGGAAGGAAAAGCTTGCTCGGGACCACTTAGCGCAAACCGCAAGCAGAGGAGCCTTACAGGCTCAGATACAGAGTCACAAGGTGAGACACGCGGGCGGAGCGCCCGTTCACAGACGCGGTTTTTCTGAGTGGGAACCGCACGCATCCATTTTCTTCCGTGGGGAAATAGGTATCGTTCCTTCGTTCTTTTAGCAAGCAGCCATTGAAGGCTCGTTGCGTACCAGGAGCCCTGCTAACCTCTAAGAATATGGTGTGAATGAAGCAGATGCAGCTCCTTGGATTTGTGGAGCTTTCCATTGATTGAGAAGATAATTTATTAAGGAGCCATTCAGACAGATTTAAAATTAAAATTGGGATACATGCCTTGAGAGCATTTAATAGAGGAAATTTAACTCAGAAGATTAGACAAGGCTTCCTGGGAACTGAAATCTAAATAAATATTATTTGAACATATAAATGTATATCTAGTGTGATGTTACAGCAAACCAGTGATTTTCAACCAGTGGTGAAGCGGGCAGTGTGTGACTACTCAGTCAGGGGCACCGACCTCTTTTCCCTTGGATTGTGATTGTCAAATAACAAATGACAACAGCCAACATAATAGCTGTCTGGGTGTGAATGAATCAAAATTATATATATATATATATATATATATAAATATATATTTTTTGGGAGGTCAGACTGGCAAAAAACATATTTTTTGGTGTGCTGCAGAATTTTAGCAATAGTTATGTGTGCAATGAGATGAAAAAGGTTGAAAATTGCTGCAATACACCCATTCGTTTTCCATTCATTTCATTAAACAAAACCTCACCAACCAAAAACATGCAGTCATTTAAATATTGGTAATAAAAACTGTGTAAGACATTCCTACCTTCAACAAGCTTCAGTCAAGGCCTTTGATAAGTAGACCTTAGTCTAAGAAATTCAACGGTAAAGATGTATAAAAGGATGGAAGGGAAGAGGAGAAAATAATATCAGTTGGTGGGCCCTGTGCTGTATGAACCCTCCATGTGTCCTTCACAAGGAGTGGGAGAAGGGATTCACGTAGAGGCTCCTCCAGACGATCAGAGAGGACAGCTGATGGAGTCGGAGAGGGACCACGTGAAGGGAAGCTTTCCCCTTTCAAGGCTCTGAAAGGGCCCTTCTGGGAGTTGTTAGGTACCAGGATCCCCAAAGATCCCATCAGCAACTTCCCTTTATGTTGCCATTTGACTGAGTAGAAGTTAAGAGTCAAGTTTAGGAACCCCAGCTGTTGACTCTGTGGGCTCCCTGAGCTAACACAGCTATCCATACAACTTATTGTCTTGAAATTAATCAGCCACATTATCACCTACCTTCTTGTAAAGTTCCTTAAACTTTAGAATAACTGATTTAGGAAGATCTGGCTGGAAATTGAAATTAAGTAATTAATAATGTTTGGCCGTTAACATGGACTGTTTTGTGGAAAATATTACTAGGGTGATTTTTCTTTATGATTTGTTAAAATGTCATTAATGTTCAAAAACTAAGGGATACATAGTCAGTTTTCTTGTGTGTTTTAGTCTACACAGCTGACCTGGGATTGTGGGTTAAAAAAGCAAATATAACAGTATAAGAAGTTAAAGTAGCCCTGGCCGATGTGGGTCAGTGGTTAGAGCATCAGCCTGCAAACCTGAGGTTTGAGGGTTCAGTTCCTGGTCAAGGGCATGTACCTGGGTTGCAGGTTCAGTCCCTGGCCCTGGTCGGGATGCATGTGGAAGGCCACCAATCGATGTATCTCTCTCTCATAGATGTCTCTCTCTCTCTCTCTCTCTCTCTCTCTCTCTCTCTTTCTCTCTCTCTCTCTCTCTCCCCCCCCCCCCCACCTACCTCCCCCTCCCTTCCCCTCTCTGTAAAGAAAAATTAATGGAAAAAATATCTTTGGGTGAGGATTAACAACAACAACAACAACAAAAAAGTTAAAGTAATTTGCTTTGTAAGATTTCACAGTGCAGAAATAAATATTAAAACCTTCTCCATTTTACAGCTTTTTTTCCAGAAGCTTGTTGCTGACATGCTGTTAATCCAAACATTCTCCGGCAAAATGCTTCCTTCTTTATTGCAAAAGAAAGAGACATCTTGGGCAGAACAAGTAAAAGAAGTTAAATTGCTAGAAGAAAAGGCCCGCCAGTGTGGGATAAAGCAGCAGAGTTTGTTGCAGGTATTTGGGTTACATGAATTTGTACTTGAAAAGCTGGGAATTCCAGATTGTCAGCCACCGCCTCCAGGTGTCAGAAACAAATGTCATTAGGCAGTAATTAAATAGGAATTAATAATGAGGAGTGCGGAGCCCTGCTCAAGTTCTGGCTACTACGCCCTGGGTGCAGCGTTAGCTGAGGTTTCTTACGTGCAAATCAGGGACGCCTGGGCATCTTTCAACCGTCTAGCACTGTGGAGAGGAAATAAACAAAACTGAAAGCACATGGAGATCTTGAAGGAGATCATTTGGATGACATAGTCACTGGTTCAGAAACTACTTCCTGAACCAGATGTGCCTTCTGTCACTGAAGTGGACTCATGACAAGCTTGTCCCAATTCCGAGAAAAAATTAAGCTTGTATAAAGCTCTCTCTCAATTTTAAGATTTTGCCCTGTAACTTTTTAAATGCGGTGGATGTCAGCACCTAAAGCAGTGGTTCTCAACCTTCTGGCCCTTTTAAATACAGTTCCTCATGTTGTGACCCAACCATAAAATTATTTTCGTTGCTACTTCATAACTGTAATATTGCTACTGTTATGAATTGTAATGTAAATATCTGATACACAGGATGGTCTTAGGCGACCCCTGTGAAAGGGTCGTTCGACTGCCAAAGGGGTCGCGACCCACAAGTTGAGAACCTCTGACCTAAAGGAAATGAACAAAAAGCAAGGACATATTCAACTACATCATGTGGTAGGACATGGTGTTACTTTTAGATATTTATAAGTAAAATTTTCTAATGAGTGTGTCCAGTGGGTATTTATAGTAATCTTTCATCGTATCCAAAAGAAGACTTCATGTGAGTGCCCCTCCTAGCCAGGTGACCCGCTATCTCAGTAGATATGAAAATTAGCAAGGTGGTTCTTTTTCCAACAGTTACTGTTTAGTTATACTATTAAGTGTGCATACGTGGGCTCTGTAGTGTGTGGGGACCCTAGCAGTGGGCTCCTGTGGAAACGGAGCCAGGACGAGGCAAGATTTAGGCGAAGTTGAGACTATTCCCCGGATGCAGGGTGAGCCCACACCTCGGTGAAGTCATGCCTTGAGCGTCCTGGTCGGGTAATGTCCGGGCCGGGGGGTTGGGGCCGGGAGGGAGGAAGCGGCCCAACAGGAGCTTCTGCTCAGAAGCTTTGAAAGGTAGCCTTTGCCTTTGCACATGAGAGAGGGGCTCTCGTAAAGCATCCACGGAGGCGATGCTGAGGCCACCTTGACGTAATCCATTCAGTTCCTGCTCCATTTGATGAGACAAACGTAACGCCAACTGGATGTTAAAAGCCTTCTCCGCACAGGCAAGGGCATTACTTCCCAGTAGACACCAGGCTTCTACGGGGGGGGCGGGGGGGTTCTCTCAGAAACCCCTAGAATCCGTGCTTTAATTTTGTGTACCTCTCAGAGTCCATTTTTATTTTTGTGATTCATTTTGTCACTGTCTGGGATTCACTAAAAGGGCTCCTATTGGTTGGATGTTCTTGATTCTCTAGAAATGGGAAGAATTTGATGAGAACTACGCCTCTCTTGAGAAGGACCTGGAAATCCTGGCATCTACGTTGCCCTCCGTGAGCTTGGTGGAGGAGACCGAGGACAGACTGGTGGAAAGGATCTCACTTTACCAGGTATTCTGCTCCCACGGAAGCTGTCAAAGGCATGGTCGATAGCACTTTGTGTGTGGGGAGGGTGGGTTTTTACATTTATTTTACTAAGTTGCTTGATTTTTGCAGGCTCATGGTTTGAATTGAAATGAAATATTGTTCATCACACAAATCCCTGTCAGACACATTCAGGGAAACTAGATTGGATTGAGAGCTCCTCAGCATCGCCGCGTGTGTGGCCGGGGGTCCAGGACCTCGGCCTGGGTGCTGGCTCTCACGTTCCCTGCTGTCACTTCCCCCGCCCCAGCCTCAGTTCCTTTATCTGTAGAACACAGACAATCGTGCTGGTTCTACCTGTCTGGAGAGGTGGATGTCAGTGGTTGTGGAAATCAACCGACATACGGGAGGAACTTTGTAAACCAGGAGCCTCTGAACGTCTATTTAGTTTTATGACTACAGGGAAGCTCTGATGGGACATAGCTTGTGATCCAGACAGTAACCTGCCACCTGCCACAAGCAGCCTCAAAAGACTTCAGACTTTAAATATTTTTTCGTGCAACTTTTAGTACTATTATCAAGGCCTATGTGTCTTGGATTTCGATGCCACAGGGAAGATAAAGCCTTAGAGCAGTGGTTCTCAACCTTCTGGCCCTTTAAATACAGTTCCTCATGTTGTGACCCCAACCATAACATTATTTTCGTTGCTACTTCATAACTGTAATGTTATGAATCGTAATGTAAATATCTGATATGCAGGATGGTCTTGGGCGACCCCTGGGAAAGGGTCGTTCTACCGCCAAAGGGGTCGCGACCCACAGGTTGAGAACCGCTGCCTTTGAGTGATTTTTGAGTGGCACTGAGCATATGGCCAACAAGATAAAATCTTCGCACCTTTTAACCTCAGAATATGAGTGATGAGAAGCCGAGGTGTGCGGCTAGAGGTAGTTATCACATATCAGCTTTAAAGCTTCAAAGGCAGGTTCGTCGCCTGAATAGACCAGCTGGAGAATGAGAGCCTGGAATACTCGGCCGTTCCTCAGAGGCATTCAGGCTCCCGTAGGCAACATTTCCCAGAGGTTGCAACGCTGTGATCATGTTGTCTAGGTACCTAGAAGCTGCAGTTACCCTCTTTGCCGTCTTATTTTATAGAGCCTGACTCTAAGGTCAGTCTCAGTCCTCAGGGTTGGGAAACTGCTGTTTGAATGCTTTGTTAGATACTAAAGGTACCTTCTGAACAGCGAAGAGAATGAAGTTGAAAAGAGCATGTTAAACCTCGTTATATTAGAAACAGCTAATTTTAGCCAAACTAACATAAGCCTGATCATTTCCCCAAAAGTGACTATATCCCTTCAGATATCTCCTGGAATTCTATTGAAAATGAAACCCTTGTTCTGAGACATTTAAGTGAATCCGCCAGGCTAACAGAAGTCAGATATCTTGTAAAACCACGCCTCATGGATTTCTTAGGGCCTCAGTCTCATGCGTCATGCAGAGGTTTGTGTCTTGATTGATACACATCTGTAGGACGTGGAATGTGGGCCAGTTGCGTGGCCTCTGGAGTCAAAACAAACCTGTGTTCAGCTGCAGGCTCGGAGCCGCATGGACCGAGCGGCCAGTGCAGCCTGACTCCATGTATGAAATGGGGAAATGAAAACTCCTCAAAACCATGGCCGGTGTTGCTCAGTGGTTAGAGCGGCCGCCCATCCACTGAAGGGTCAAGGGCAGGTGCCTGGTTGTAGTTCACTCCCCACCCCCCGTTGAGTTGCGTGTGGGAAGTCAGCCAATCTATGTGTGTGTCTCACAGTGAAAACAAAAACAGAAAACCTTGGGTGAGGATTAACAAGAACAAAAAACTTCTCAGAAATGCTCTAAATCAGTGGTTCTCAACCTTCCTAATGCCGCGACCCTTTAAGACAGTTCCTCATGTTGCGGTGACCCCCAACCATAAAATTATTTTCGTTGCTACTTCATAACTATAATTTTGCTACTGTTATGAATCGTCATGTAAATATCTGATATGCACGATGTATTTTCATTGTTACAAATTGAACATAATTAAAGCATAGTGATTAATCACAAAAACAATATGTAATTATATATGTGTTTTCCGATGGTCTTAGGTGACCCCTGTGAAAGGGTTGTTCGACCCCCAAAGGGGTCGCAACCCACAGGTTAAGAACCGCTGCTCTAAATAGTGAGCGCCTCACACTGAAGGCTTAGAAAATGAAAACCTTTTTTTTTTTTTTAACTAATGTTGGACAATTTATTCTAGCTCACAGGCTGGGGTAGCGGGAGAGGGTCACAAATGGGAGTGATGCAAAGGATATTGGAAGTAGAATTTTTGGCTTTAAAAAGGCTTAAGTTAACTGGAAAATGGCCAAAGTTCTCTTTTGATCATAAGTTATTTCTAACGATGAAATTTAAATAGCTGTCAGGATAAGTGTCGGTGGCTGAACCCAACCGTGGGGGATAATTGCCTTACACGGAGTTCTTCAGGGGGGTCATTGTATTCGCAGCTTTGAAGAATTTTATTTTCCTTTTCATGAAGTTTTATTGATGATGTGCTGTCTGCTTTAATTTGCTCTGCTGAGTTCCTTATCCTTTCTCCCTACTGAGTCTTTACGTTGAGAAGACTCTGGAAAAGAATTTTGTCCTGCTATTCGGGGCTAAAGGATAATAAAGAAATGTTTTCTTATTGAGCCCCTTCATATCGAGGTTGCAATATAAAATGCTTACGGGCCAGGCAGGAGGACAGAAAGAAGGCATGCTGACTGGTCTGCCATGGGGACGGGAGGAGGGGGGCGGTAGGAACTGGGTAGGGGAAGCAGAGAGAGCAGGCTCTTCGACAGGAGGCTTACTGCTGGGTTTCAGCCCATCTTTGCCCCACGAGAATGCAGACCCAGGGGCCTAGATCTTCCGGTTTGCCCAGAGTCCCAGGAAATCCTCATTTCTTTGTGAAATTTCCTGTTGTTTAAAATAATCTTTGGGTCACATACTCCTGTCTGCAAGCTGCTTGTGCCCCCTAGGCTGCCAGCTTTCTTGTTTTTAGGTGGGTGTGTGGATTTTTGTTTTCTGTTCACACGTCTAAGTCTATAGATTTAATCTGTGCGGTAGAAATACATTATTAGAAACTGGCGTTGAGAAAAGTGATCAATAAGCCAGTCGTCCTGTTTGTCCAGCCAGACTAGACTGCAGGAGTGTTGAGGGTTAGGAAAGGGGTAGTGTTTCTTCTGTAGGCTCCACCGCTGGCCTTTTATGAAGTGTTTGGGAGCAGATTCGTTCGCTTCATTTCAAAGTAATTCATTCTGTGACTTGACTTTTATTAGCAAATAAAGAGAAACGTCGATGAGAAGCATGCCCGGCTTTACCAGACTCTGAATGAAGGCAAGCAGCTGGTGGCCTCCGTGAGCTGTCCTGAGTTAGAGGGCCAGATCGCAAAGCTAGAGGAGCAGTGGTTGTCCCTGAACAAAAAAATCGACCATGAACTCCACAGACTGCAAACGCTCCTCAAGCATCTGCTCAGGTACGTTTTCTTAGAGCGTGATCAGCATCAAGTTTTCTGTGTAGAAAGGCCTCGGGGCTCCTGTAGTCCCCGGTTTCTACACGTGGTCCCCCATGTAGTCTCTCTTCCACAGTCTGAGGCAGTCGGGTCCCCCTGCTGGGCTGTGTGGGGCCTAGAGTCTCTGGTACTGGTTTGCTAGACTCAGGATAATGTATAATCAGTTCTGTGGAAGATAGGATTTATAAGATAGTGCATGTTACCTCTGTGCCATGAGATTGCTCTTTCCTCTTCCAAAAGTTTTAAAATTTAAAATAAAGTAATAATTATAGCTAGCAGGATAATTTGGAAAAATGTTTGGAATTCTTCAGAGACTTTTTTTCCTTAGTTGAAATCATCTTGAACCACTTGAGGAAAGTACAGAATGTAGAACCTTTAAGCCTCATTCTCATCTCTACTTGTTAAGGGGCTGTCTTATCCTAAAGAAGATTAGAAGTTAGAGAAGTGTAGCATTTTGCTTGGGGATTTTCATCACAATAGCTAAATATGTTGGCATCTGGCCAACCGCACTTTGCTGTTTGTTACATAACTTATACAAATGCTGGTTGTATTTTTACTCTAAGCATGTCTATTAGAGGACATTGGATGCATAAAAATAATCTCCGTCCTTACCCATGGATTTATTTTTGTGTAGCTGTAATAAGAATTAAAGATAGAATATTTAAGGCTTTAAAACGTCTCTTTCTTCGTGATTAGTCATAATGGAGAGAGTCATAAACATGCCAGGAGCGTCGGATTTGGTATAAAATAGGATATAGTCCTTATAAACGTGATAATTTTCTGAATAATAGGGCTGATGAACACAGGAAAACACACAGTAAAATAAGAAGAAAACATGCAGGGGATGCACACCATCCATAGAAAGCGTTTCTAATTTCCTTTCACGTGGCTCTTGTTAGTTATCACAGAGATGCGGACCAGTTAACCAAGTGGTTGGAATCTTCTCAGCAAACTCTGAACTACTGGAAAGAACAGTCCCTCAACGTGTCTCAGGACTTGGATACAATCAGAAGCAACATAGACCATTTCTTTGTAAGTTGTAATAGAATATGCCCAGATAATCCACGGTCAGAAATCGGTATCCGGGGAAAGTGTTGGGGGCTGCGATAGAGGTTCCGTCATTTGTGGATGAGGAATAAGACGGGCTGAGAGCAGCGGCATTCTCCAAACTTAGAACTCATTGTTTATGCAGTTTATTTGTGCACTTTTGAACGTTGTTTAAAATTTCTACATTTTAAAACGGTCTCCAGGCGTTCTCGAAGGAGCTTGATGGGAAGTCCTCCTTGAAGACCGCGGTGATAAGCACCGGGAACCAGCTCCTGCACCTGAAGGAGGCCGACGCGGCTGCGCTGCGAGCTGCCCTAGCGCAGTTCGAGCAGAGGTGGACGGTGCTCGTCACGCAGCTCCCCGGCATTCAGGAAAAACTTCACCAGGCAAGTCGTTAAAGCGTTTAAATTAGCGCTCACTTGTTAGCTCACAACTGTTTTTAAAATTATTCCTTTGACTCAATAATTTTCATTGACACTCCCTATTTTTCCCTGGCACCGCTGAATATAAGTCTTAATTACTGGACTCTCCCCCAATGGGATCTTTCTGCAGAGAGAAATCAGGCTTAATTACTTTATTTCCCCGTGTATCTGCACCACTGTGGTAGCTGATGTGAAGGTCCCTGTCATTGTTTTGGGGTCGTTTATTCTAAGCTTGAATGCGGGGTTTGTTTTTGTGAGTAACCTGCGTAATTATGTAGCAGGACCTTTTATCAAACCCGATATCATCTCCAGCGATGCCCTGATTCGTGCTGTTAACTGCGGGTAATTAAATGGAAATCGTTTTGTCCTTGCAGCTTCAGATGGAGAAATTGCCGTCGCGCAAAGCAATCACCGAGATGATTAGCTGGATGAACAATGTGGAACGTCAAACTGCAGGCGAAGACGCCGCGCCTTCTCCGGGTTCTGCATCTCAAGTTAAAAACCTGCTTCAGAAGTACAAGGTAATGATGCAGAAAGAGCGGAGGCCTTTCCATTAAACAGGAAGGCAAGGCAGTCGGAGAGGAAATACTGAACAAAGACACGTGCGGCATATAATTTAGAAGAATTAATTCTGGGTGTGGGGGGTGGGGTGCTGGATGATTCTCAAGAGAGAGAACTTCGTATACTTGTTCTTATTCTGCTTAAATTCCTGCAGTAGCTCTCACCAAAGGACAGTATCCACGCTTTTTTTTTTTTTTTAATCCTCATCTGAGAATATTTTTTCCATTGATTTTTAAAAAGAGTGAAAGGGAAGGGAGGAGGGGGAGAGAGAAACATCGATGAGAGAGACACACCGATTGGTTGCCTTCCGCATGCGTCCTGATGGGGGCCTGGAATCAAACCTGTAACCCAGGTACATGCCCTTGACTGAGAATCAAACACACGACCCTTTGGTGCTCGCTAACACTCGAACCACTGAGAACCACCAGCAGCCAGGGCGACAGTAGCCAACCTTTTAACTGATTCTGGTCCCTCGGCACCTCTCCAGCCTCCTCTTTTCATCCCACCCCCACCCCCACCCCCACCCCCGCGCGCGCGCGCGCAAACCCTGGACTCTGCCTAGACCAGCCGTGGGCAAACTACGGCCCGTTTGAAATGAATAAAACTAAAAAAAAAAAAAAAAAAGACCGTACCCTTTTATATAATGATGTTTACTTTGAATTTATATTAGTTCACACAAACACTCCATCCATGCTTTTGTTCCGGCCCTCCGGTCCAGTTTAAGAACCCATTGTGGCCCTCGAGTCAAAAAGTTTGCCCACCCCTGGCCTAGACCCAATGATTTGTGCTCCCTCGACTGCTCTGGTGCTCTCTCTCCTCATGCTTTTGGACTTTGCACCAGGAATCCCAGTGCCCGCATTTACCTGGAGAAACCCTCCCGGTCATCCTGCAAGGGGCAGCTCAAGTATCTTCTCATTTGGAAATCTACCCCTGACTCTCCCGGCCGGATTAGTTTACTTTCAAGGATTAGCTGTCTCTATGGCGCCATCAATAGTTCCTACTACATAGTATTAGAATTATGTGCTTGGTTGCCTGTCTCCCCACCTTGACTTAGCGTTTTGAGAGCAGAGGCTGTCCTTCAGCTCCCTGAAATAGCACACCTAGCCCCGTACCTGGCAGCCGGTTGGTTTTGAGTAAATGTTCTTTGAATAAGAGAATAAGTTGATATAGGAAAATCAACATAAGGAAAAGTTGGTATCCTACAAATAGGCGTGAACATGGCTTTCTCCGTGATACTTGATTTCAAGTAGCTTTAAGTCATATTGAACAAGCCACACATTTATTGTGTGCCAGGCATTGTGTTCGCCCCTAGAAGCACAGGGATGGCGGCCTTGGTCATTGCTTTCAAAGACCTCACAGGTGGAAGTGGCTTAATCACAAAGCAGGATGTTAGCAAGCATTTTCTTTTTATACTAGTGGCTCTGTGCA
Organism: Myotis daubentonii; assembly: GCF_963259705.1. Classification (NCBI taxonomy): domain Eukaryota; kingdom Metazoa; phylum Chordata; class Mammalia; order Chiroptera; family Vespertilionidae; genus Myotis; species Myotis daubentonii. Next base: position 30,391,875 of record NC_081840.1, on the reverse strand, counting down.
CGAAATTCATGCATTGGGTGGGGGGGGTGCCCCTCAGCCCAGCCTGCACCCTCTCCAATCTGGGACCCCTCGGGGGATGTCTGACTGTAGGTTTAGGCACGATCCCAGGAATCGTGCCTAAACTGGCAGGCAGACATCCCTCTCACAATCCGGGACCACTGGCTCCTAACCGCTCACCTGCCTGCCTGCCTGATTGCCCCTAACCACTCTGCCTGCTGGCCTACCCCTCCCCTAGCCCCCGCTGGCCTGCTCACCCCAAACTGTCCCCCCTGCTGGCCTGATTGCCCTAACCGCCTCTGCCTTGGCCCCGCCACCATGCCTTTGTCCGGAAGGTCTCCCAGTCTAATTAGCATATTATCCTTTTATTAGTATAGATTCTATCACAAATGTAACTTCAGTGATCGTGGAATCTTTAGAGGGTCCATGTGGGTGTATTCTCTCATCTTTAGTAACCGCATGTACCACCTGATTTTCCCCTGTGGATGTCTCCAAAGGAAGTGCTAGAACTTGCCAGAATAAACCCAACAAGTTGCAGGCTTGACAGAAATGTGATTGGCCCTACCTGGGGTTAGGCTTGCTGTAAACTGGGTGGCTGAGACTGTCCCCAGAGAAAGAGAGAAGCTGCCTACATTCCTAAAGTGCCTGGGTGGCCTGGGAGTCTTGCCTTTAGACATCCCATCCTGTCGCTCCCATGAGCCTGCAGGTTGGCTCTGAATTCCAGGGCAACTCTCAGGTAGCCTCTCACAGGGACCCTTTGTCAGTCCCTGGTCCTGCTGTTGGTTCAGATGAGGTAGACACCATGCCTGATGCTGCTGTGACAGTTCAGTCTGCTTGAAAGCGGTGAGTCAGTCTGTCCCAGGAATGTGGACTTTCCAAAAAGACTGTCCACTCAAGTAAAGCAGGCCGCTGGTGGGGTAGGAGAAGGTAGAGCATAGCTCCTGACAGGTGCCCCTTGATTGATGGGTGAGAGCTTGGCGCCCCCTAGAGTCCAGCAGAGGGGAACTCCAGTTCATCTAACCTACTCTTTCTCAAGCTTTGGTGGTTTAATTTTGTTTGTTCCTTTTGTTTTAGGAGTTTAGGATGGAAATGGACTATAAGCAATGGATAGTTGACTTTGTTAACCAGTCATTACTTCAGCTAAGCACCTGTGATGTAGAGAGTAAGCGCTACGAGAGAACGGAATTTGCAGAGCACCTGGGAGAGATGAACCGCCAGTGGCAGCGGGTACACGGGACGCTCAACAGAAAGGTGTGCTCGTGTCACAGTCTGATGTGGGATTTGGCCTCTGCAAAACACCACGTTCAGAAAAATCTTAAAAGATGTTCATATATAGTTAATTTACAGTGTAGCCTGATCATCATCTCATTGATAACCCTTAACAACCCTGTGTTTTAGCATTCTCCATAGGAGAGTATGAAATAGCTCTTGTGTTTCTTTTGAGATTTCTTAGTAGGAAATTGAGTTAGGGAAGTGAAGAGGAGAAATTTTTATTTAAGAAAATGTCTAGTATTCTGTGAGGCTACTAACTGGTCAGAGATTTTGACATTTTCTGTGAAAGTAGCTGTTCAAAAGTGGCAAAGTATTTCAGTTTGGAAAAGATTGTAAAAAGGAAGAAAAATGAATGTGACCTTTTGGTAGATTTTTATTCCATGACTCTGAAAAAATGAAGAGAACTTACTCCTGGAAAATATTTAATTTTTGTATATAATTGATAGGGTCAGTCTGTTCTTTATTGCACAGGAATGCACACAAATGGATTCATACAAATTAAAATTCAAGTATGTGAGTGAACAAAGAACATGGACAGACAATTCACAAAAGATAAAACTATAGCTAGCAAATAAATATGGAAAATTACAACTTCAGTTAGACATTTAAAATAAACATTAATATAACATACACTTATTAAGTTAGAAAAATTTAATAAGCCTTGGGCTTTTATCTTTATTGCATTCATACATTTCAGATGATGGCTTAAATCCCTTTTGGAATGCATCCAGAAAGTTTCAAGAATCATAATAATCATCTACCTTACTGCTTTACCTAGCAATCCACCTCTTACATGTTTATCTTAAGTAAATAGTCCTTCAAAAAGGAAAAGATATGCTCACAAAGCATTAAATTCACAATTATTGTTACTGGTGAAAGTAGAATGCCTTAATTTTCCAACTACAGAGGAAAAATTAATCAAATTATATTGTGTCCATTCAATGAAATATTGGGAAGCCTTTTAAATTAATATAGGCATATGTCATGACAAGCAAGTACCCATGAAATATTGGAAATCAAATACAAAACTTTTCATATATGTATGCACATGTAACTATATAATACTGTGTGTGTATATATAGTATATAATATATATTATATAATACTGAGTGTCAGCAACAGATTTTATTTTGTTCAGATATTATGAAACTCCAAAACAGCCAGCTTTCTTAGCAGGTTAGGTTTCATTTCAAATGTTAGAATATTTTTTAAAGGGGATTTTAATTCTATTTCCTGATTTATGAATTTTTATTACAAAAGTTATTGGAAAACCTTATACTTACTAAAAATCTCAGAAGAAAATATGTCATCCTATTTAAAACATATCATGACATTTACTTTTTAGAGCATATGGTTTAAAATAAGAAATTGTCTCATTCATAACTTATAGATACAACATTTAGAACAGCTTTTGGAAAGTATTAGTGAGAATGAAAACAAAATACAGATTTTGAACAACTGGATGGAGGTTCAAGAGGAGCGACTGAAAACTTTGCAGAAACCAGAAAGTGTGGTCTCGGTACAGAAGACACTCCTGGATTGTCAGGTGAGTGCCGCACGGCACCTGTCGGCACGGGCAGGGTCTTTAGTCCACAAGTAGGACCAGCCATGGTCGTTTCTCGGGACTCCCCTCCAACCCCATGTGTTACTTTTTTACATCAAAGAGATAATTTTCCAGGGTGTGGTGTGTTTTTTTATATATATTTTTTTATTGAAATTTTTTTTGAGAGAGAGAGGAAGGAAAAGAAAGTTTTGTTTTGTTAATCCTTACTTGAGGATATGTTTCATTGAGATTTTGTTTTTTAAGAGAGTGGAAGGGAGAGGGGGAGGGGGAGAGAGAGGGAGATTGGTTGCCTCCCATATGCACCTTGACCCGGATGGGCCAGAGATTGAGCCTGCAACTGAGGTACGTACCCTTGACAAAATCGAACCCAGGACCCTTCAGTTTGCAGGCTGACACTCTGTCCACTGAGCCAAACCAGCAAGTGTGGTGGTGTTTTTTTTAATGGTAAAGAGAACCAAATATTTGCATAGTTATTGTTATTCTTGGGGGGGGGGGCTTAATTTTATTTTAATCTTTATTGTTGAAAGTATTACATATGTCCCCTGTTGAAAGTATTACATATGTCCCCTTTTTTCCTCCCATTGACCCCATCTAGCCCACCCCACCCCCTCCCCAGGCCTTCACCACACTATTATCTGTATCCATGGGCTATGCATGTATATTCATGCAAGTTCTTTGGTTGATAACAATGCGCAGTTATTGTTATTCTTAAGAGGTTTGACTATTACTCCTAAGGAGAAAATGTTCAAAGGGAATTTTGAATGTGGTGTTTTCCAATTGTTATGTCTCTTTAAAAAATGCATCAAATATTCACAAAATTACCCTGAAGTTTCACCGATTTTGAGTATTTTATTCTGTTTCTTCCGAGGAAAGGACTCTCTGTTACCTGCTGTGTAACGTGTTCTAAAAGGACTGCTTGTCCCTTGGAACCGCTGTCCAAATCCCACTTGGGATGAGGTCGTGCCCGTGTTTGTTTAGTTGCCATTGACCAGGTCACTTAATCTTTGAGGTGCCCTCGCCCAGATGTAGATTAATCCTCCATACGCACTGCCCAGCTGTGCCACTCCTGGAAGACACTCAGCTGTCCGTGTGGCTGCCCACGCCTGCCCCTGCTGCCCAGAACCAAAGCCCTGCTCGCCTGGCCGCAGCTCTGCTTAGAAGGTTACAGAACAATGCGGGCCATGCTGTGTGAGCAGCGACACCACTCACTATAAGAGCTTTTCAAACCCTGTTTTCTAACCAGCCACTTCCACTTCAGAATTTTGGCAGCCACCTCAGGTCCCACATACCTCCTGACTGGGAGCCTACAGTCCACAGCTCAGTGCTACCCCACCCCCAGAGGCCACCCGGCTTTGCTTGAGTTCCAAGCTCTGTACAACATGGGGTATCATCACTGTTTTCCAGATGGGAAAGTGCTGACCTGGGAGTTTGATGACTTAAATGCCTGGTCCAACCGCCAGTACAGGGTGGGCATGGGTGGGCCCTAGGCTGCTGGCCCCTTTGTCATGTACCACGATGATAAAGACTTGTTGCCTGGACTCTTCTCAAATCTAGATCCCTCTAATAGTTGAAATTATTGTAAAAGTTCATACTGTAATCGTATCAATTTATATTGTAATTGTTCATTATAAAAACTGGAGTGTTATGATGAATGTCTTTGGTGTAGTGTTAATTAATTATATACTCTCAGGTCATTTTTGCTTGAGGAAACAAACTCCTGTCTCTTACGACTTATTGTTTTGTGATATTGTACATATGAAAACGGTTTTCTTTTGCCCTGTAGGATATAGAAAATCAACTTGCAATGAAATCCAAAGCACTGGATGAGCTGAGACAAAGCTGCCTGATTTCGGAGAGTGGGACAGTGCCACTGTTAGAAGACACAGCATCCAGAATTGACGAGTTATTTCAAAAAAGGAACAGTGTTATCAGCCAGGTACTAGAATGCATTGGAAGGTCACTATTTCTCTTCACATATTCATCTTTTATCTTTTTTTTTGGTTCTTGTTTAATTGTGGAGACTTGCTCCAGACGAAAAGATGAAAACTTGCTGAGAAAATTACTGAAATGAAGTAAAATAAGCATTTCAAGTCCTTTCCCTCCCCCCCCCCCTTTTTTTGCACTGGATAATTAGAGGCAAAACCACCAATCCCAGCATCATGGGAAATCTAGAAGTCTACTTGGTTATCTTTGTTTTGTCTCATGTACTCACAGACAAAAACGTCTACATCCCCCAAACCAAGCAGAGCATCTGGCAATGTGTCCTGGCCAGACAACAGGAGCAGCTGTGAAGCAGCAGCTCAGATCCCCCACAGGCAGGCAGGTGCTCGGAGAGACCGGGCCTGTCTGGAACATTCTCTCTTAAGCTAGAAGCTTGGTCAGCACAGGGAGAACGCCACAGGTGGGGAGAAACAGGCCATGTGGGGAAAAGAGAGAAGAGAGGAAGAGTGAGGACATTCAGTCCTTTTACGAAAGGCGTGTCCGAGTCTGCGTTTACCCCTTCCGGAGGAGAGCACCGAAAGAGAAAGGACAGGCACCTCTAGACTTGCCACCTGACTGACGTTCCCCCACAAATGGAGGAAGGAAAGTGTGAATACTAACCAGTTATAGGTGTGTCCATAGTTCCCAGATGGTCCAAGTGGATTATTTATCGCCTACTAAAGTCTAATTTAACCACTTGTCCCAGAGGGAGATGGGGATAACCTGTGTGAATGAAATCCATAGGTGACCCTCAGCTTCATTCCTTCCCCGGAACCCAAGCAGGAAAATAGGGGTTGAGCTGTACATATCTTGTGTGTGAGGCATTTATTAAACATGTCTTTTGTGAGGCACTAGTCTCACTGCCGAGGATACAGAGATAAACAAGAAAATAGATGGGTTCTACTCTTAAAGAGTTCACAGGCTACTGGAGGAAACACTTGAGCAGATAATTATAATACAATAAATTACAATATAATAAAAATGTAGAGGGAAAAAATATTAGATAATGCATGTAAAAAGCCTGCAAATAGTACTAGCATAAGGATAGACATATAGATAAATGGAATAGAATTCAGAGTCCAGTAATAGACCCTCGTGTTTATGGTTAATTGATTTTTGACAAGGATGCAAGACAATTTTAGTGGGAAAATATAGTGTTTTCAAAAAATTGTACTAAGACAACTGGATATCTACATACAAGAGAATGAAGTTACATCCCTTCATTCACAACACATACAAGAATTAACTCAAAATGGATCAAAAATGTAAATCTAAAAGATAATCTACAAACTTAAGAGAAAACATAGCTGTGAATCTTCATGACTTTGGATTAGGCATTGGTTTCCTAGATAGGACATCAAAAGCTCAGACAATACCCCCCCCCCCCAAAAAAAAAAACCAAAAAACAAATAAGTTGGACTTCTTCAAAATTAAATACTTATGTTTCAAAGGACACCATCAAAAATGTAAAAGGACATGCCCTAGCCGGTTTGGCTTGGTGGATAGAGCGTCAGCCTGCAGACTGAAGGGTCCCAGGTTCGATTCCGGTCTAGGGCACATGCTGGGGTTGCGGGCTCGATCCCCAGTGTGGGGGGTGCAGGAGGCAGCCGATCAATGATTCTCATTGATGTTTCTATCTCTCTCCCCCTCTTCCTTCCTCTCTGAAATCAATAAAAATATTTTTAAAAAAATATAAAAGGACAAACCACAAAATGAGAGAAAATATTTGCAAATTATGTCTAACAAAAGACTTGTATCTAGAATACATAATGAATTATTATAACTCAATAATGAAAGGACAAATATCCAAATGAAAAAAATGAGCAAATAGTCTAAGTAGACATTTCTCTAAAGAAGATATACAAATGGCCAATAAGCACATGAAAAGATGCTCCATATGACTGACCATCAAGAAAATTCAAATCAAAACCATAATGAAATATCACTTCATACCTATTAGGATAGCTTTAACAAAAAGCAGGATGATAGCAAGTACACTGAAGGCGAATGTAAAATTGTGCAACAACTTCGGAAAAGTCTGGCAATTCCTCAAATGGTTAAGCATGGAGTTACCATATGACTCAGCATTTCTACTTCTGAGTACCTAACCCAAGAGAAATTAAAACATATGTCCACATCAGAAATGTGTACACAAATGTTCGTAAAAGCGTGATTCATAATAGCCAAAATGTCCATCAACTGATAAATGGATGTGGTATGTTCCTACAATGGAATATTATTCAACCATAAAAAGGAACGAAGTCCTGATACATGCTACAACATTGATGGCCTTGGTATATGAGTCCATTATGTGAAATATCCAGAATAGGCAAACCTATAGGGATGGAAAGTAGATTAGTATCTGGAGGAGGTTTGGGGGGAAGAATGAGGAGTGGCTGCTAATGGGTATGGGGTTTCTTTGGGGGAATGATGAAAATATTCTAGAAATAATTACAGAGTAAAGCTTATGTTTTTGTTTTTTAATATATTGATTTTAGAGATGAGAGAGGGAGAGATAGAAACATCAATGATGAGAGAGAATCATTGATTGGCTGCCTCCTGCACATCCCCTACTGGGGATTGAGCCCACAACCCAAGCATGTGCCCTTGATCAAAATCGAACCCAGGACCCTTCACTCCCCAGGCCGATGCTCTTTTATTCACTGAGCCAAACCAGCTAGAGCTAAAGCTATTGTTTTTAAATAATACAAAGGACAAGACCTAAATTGTCCTTCTAGAAGCTCTCCAGAGTCAACATAGCCTAGTGTTTAAGAGCAAGAGCTTTGCATTCTCTGTCCGAATAAAGATCTTGGCCGCACCATTATCTTTCCTAGTGACCTAGGGCAGGCACTTAACCTCTCTAAGCCTCAGTTTTCTAGTCTATAAAACGGGGACGATGATACCTACTCTCTCTTTCCTACCTTCGTAGTGATGCCTTTGCAGCACTCGGTGAATGCTGTTCTGCTGGCTATTCCACTTCGTGCTTTAGTATAATGAATTTTGCTCAGTGGTTTTCTTCTCCTCACCCTCAGACCACATGTGGCATTTCTTCTCTGGGAAGCTATCATTATAATTCTAAGGGGTTACCCTTAAGAGCACCAGAAATTACGCCAACTTTTTATGTGGAAGCCGGTACACTCACAGATTCTGATTCCTCCCCGTGTTCTGTCCCGGGGCTGCCCCTCCCTCAGCTGAACGCGCTCCATGCTGATCCTTCTGGTCTCAGGGCTCTTTTCCATTCGCCTGTTCTACCGTAAAACGTAGCCTCTGATAGTTTTTGTTCATTGGTCTACCCTCCCCACCTTCAGTTAGTCACCGAAGCTCCTCCAATACTTTCAGATTGAAATGCCTAAGTGATGGATAGAGTCCTTAGGAAGAAAAAAAAAATGATGATAGAGCCTCTTCCCAGTGCATTGCTAAATATGCGTCTCCTTTTCATATAGGTCAGTGAGCTCAAGACCTCCATGCAGCCCCTCCTACAGGAGTGGAAGATCTACGATAAACTCTCTGATGACGTGAACATGATGACTGTTCGATTCGGGTACTGCATGGAGCACAGCAAGCCTGTGGTTCTGTCATTGGAGGCCCTGAAGTGCCAGGTGCAGAACCTTCAGGTAAACTAACCAAGTCTTGGCACGGCATTTTAGTGGCAGGTAATCTCCAGTGGAAGCAAGCGCAGTCATGGACACAATTGCATCTGGGCTCTCAACAGAGAAGCACAAAATAGTATTTTAAACACCAGCACCAGAAGTATAACTTGAAATTCCAGAATGAATCACGTGAGCCAAAGGAGTGAAACTTTGTCAAAGTTCGCATTGAATTTTTCTTCATTTTTAATGTTCATATTATTTTGCAACATGAAGGTTTTGGGTTTGGGTGGGTTTCTTTTTTAAGTACACTTTAAGACAGTGATGGCGAACCTTTTGAGCTCGGCGTGTCAGCATTTTGAAAAACCCTAACTTAACTCTGGTGCCGTGTCACATATAGAAATTTTTTGATATTTACAACCATAGTAAAACAAAGACTTATATTTTTGATATTTATTTTATATATTTAAATATCATTTAACAAAGAAAAATCAACCAAAAAAATGAGTTCGCGTGTCACCTCTGACACACGTGTCATAGGTTTGCCATCACTGCTTTAAGAGTTTTTGTCTCGAATAAAATAATACTTTCTCAGTTGTTTTCTTACTCACAGTCTTAATAATTTGTCCCAATCTTATCAAGGTGTGTGTTCCTATTACTGTGACACAGAGAAGGTGTTGAAAAGCTGCTGCCTTCTTTGGAATTGGCCAGGCCATTCGGAAACTAACACCCCTGCTCTGTTCTCTCAGTCTCTTCAGGACGAAGCTGAGAGCAGTGAAGGGCGTTGGCAGAAGCTCCAGGAGGTTATTGGAAAACTCAAAGGTTCCTGCCCCTCAGTTGCTGAGATAATCGAAGAGAAACGCCATCATACTCACACCAGGTACTTACTGTGTTAAGATACAATTTGAATAACAGGTCCGTTATCTTAATGACCTGCGTTGAGTGAAGTGTCATGGGCATTGGACAGTCTAATCTTAATCATCTGAGATGACTGGTTTCATACTCTTCTGGCCTCTACTGGTTTGAAGGATCTAAGTCATGTACGATTTCATGTCGTGAAGGCTCTTACCCGCCCTGTTCAAGCGGCTGGTGTAATCAGTTTGGAAATACCATGATGACAGCCCCAGAGTAGAAGGCTACTATTGGTCAGAATACATGCCCAGTGTAATCCTCAGGGACACCAATGCCCCGGGCAGAAACAGACTAAGAGACGGGCCAGATGGGAGGTCTTTGCCACAGGGAACATTAGGCCTGGAAGAACGGGGATGTTAGAATACCTTCAGGGAAATACCTTCATTCTTGATGAAGCCTGTGTGATAGGAAGTTCCTAAGAGGTGTGGCCCTAGTTAATTGCAAGTCTTTTATTTTATTGAATGCGATATGGAAGCTGGCCTCAAGCTGCTTTAGTGATGGGAGAGAAAGGTAAGCTACAACAGTCTGCATATAGAGTGAGAGCAGTTCCCCTTACCCCCACTGTTATGTTAGGAATGTGTGTGGCTTTTGTACTTGGAGAATAAATTTGTCATAAACACAGTTTCAACAGGCTTCCTTAAAGACCCAACTCTATCAATAGGAGCCCCTCCCGTGTGGAGCTGTTTCACCAGGCGCACAGTCAGTGCTTTCTCCACGTCTGCCTAAGGGACACCCATACTACAATAGATAGTCCTTGCCAATCACAAATTTTGTCATTTTTGTTAAGAATTATAAAGTCAGGTAAATATTCAAGCTCGGACTTCTGTTTTCAGCAGTTCTCGACCTGTGGGTCTCGACCCCTTTGGCAGTCGAACGACCCTTTCACAGGGGTCGCCTAAGACCATCCTGCATATCAGATATTTACATTACGATTCATAACAGTAGCAACATGACAGTTATGAAGTAGCCACAAAAATAATTTTATGGTTGGGTCACAACATGAGGAACTGTATTTAAAGGGCCAGAAGGTTGAGAACCACTGGTTTAGTGATGGTGCAATTAATAAAAAAGGCATTTAACAGTGTTGTCTTAGCAATCCGGGAGAGGGTGCATTGAGCTTTTGCTGCAAGGGAAAGGATGGGATCGGGGACCTGTTCATGTTGCCCTGACAGGTGGACCCAGGTGAACCACGACATTGCAGAGCAGTTGCAGACGGCCCAAGCTCTGCTGCAGATCTGGGAGGCCTATACCAGTGCTCACACTGAGGCTGTAACGAGGCTGGACCAGCAGGAAGCACAGTACCACCAGCTTGCAAACATCAACATGTCTGGAAACAACCTGGCAGAGATCCTGACCCCGGCCCTGCAGGACATAAAGGTGGGTGCCAAGCCCATTGGGGAAGCCAAGGGGTAAGACCCAGGGACTGGACCGAGCGCGAGGACAGAGGAGTGCATGCGCAGGCTGTGTTGGACACGGGTGAGACTGGGATGTGGGGGGCTCGGGGGGCCAGGTGGAGGCTCAGAGGCCAGGTCTGGGCAGCAGGCAGCAAGGAGCTGGGTTGGGGGCACCTGTCACCACCCCGTTCCAAGTCTTCCCTGTCACTCCAGCAGGTAAATCTCTAAAGCCAACGCCTCATGCAAAGTCTCAAAGCAAAAGTATCTCAACTGAATATGGTAATCTAAGAATAATAGATGTGGAATCTCTTGCTTTAGAAATAATCATGGAAAAAAGATAATTACGGACTCGCCTCCATGTTGATAGGGCTTTTCTGTAGTTATAAGTGGCAGGTAGACTATGTTTAAGAGCTGTATATTTCCCTCTGTGGTTTTATCCTGTTATGTTGATGAAGGCCCAGAAAGTGACTACTTTCAAGTTGTAAACTGGGTGACCAGCTGCCTTCTGTATCTTCTGATACTATAGGACAAATCAAAAAGTATTAACCAATTTAATGAATGACAGGAATCCAACAGATGTGGTCTGTATTTCTGATCAGCTTCTACCTGGCCTGTTCTTTAAGAAAGAAAACCAAAAAACACACCCACACACACAGTATTTCCAGAGGAGCCTTAAATCAGCCTGGTTAGTGAGATTCTACAGTCTCTGCAAGTAAATCCACTTATGTCACAAAGCCTCAAAGGACAGGATTGCATTGATCCTTAAAATGCCATTAAGGCAGATTCCTAAAATGTTCGACGATTAAAGGCATAGCACACAGGACTCACCCAGGTGGTCTCCCGTTTCTAAAAACTAGAAGCCCAAACCCTATTGGTCAGTGGTCAGTTTTCTCCCCGAACCGGCAGATTTCAGAGCAGCACCAGTGATGTGCATCAGGTAAACAAAGCCTCGCTTTTTCAGCTCTTTAAGATAAACAATAAAAAGCCATGCTGACAGTTTCAGGGCAGGAAGTCTCCCAGATGTGGAGGTAGGGGGAGTGGGGGGGATTCCTGCGGTGAAAGGAGGAGGAGATGTTTGGGGATCACCTTTTCTTCTCTAGGAACTGCAGTGTGATGTGCAGAAGACAAAAGAAGCCTTTGTCCAAAACTCCACTCGCCTGGATCGCCTCCCACAACCCGCGGAGTCGGACACCCACGTGCTCCTCTCTGGTCAGCGGCACGCCCTCCAGAGGGCTTGCTACTTGGAAAAGATGCTGCTTGTGAAAGCAAATGAATTTGAGGTTCATCTTCTTTTTTCATTCAAGTTATAGTCGTGGACATTGGCCCATCGCCCTTAATTCCTTACGTCCTATGAAGTGATAGTAATCCTTGCTCGTGAGGGCAATTCGTGTTTTGTGGGCCCGTTAGGGCAACTACAGAGTAAAGCTGCCCTGAAAGTATCTGCCATTTGACATGATTCTTTAAGTAGGTGATTTTTCCATGGCATGGGCAATGGGCAGGTCTTAAGCACCCATTTCTTCTTTGTTGAATGTGTTAGTTTAAGAAGTCATATATTTCATACACTGTTCAGATCTCAACAGTTATTTGGATCTCCAAGTGGGGTAATTGAGCCATAGGCCATTTGTTGGATACTGCATTCACTTTTTTTTTTTCAATCCTCACCCAGGAATATTTTCCCATTGATTTTTTAGAGAGAGTAGAGAGAGGGGGAAAGACAGAGATAAATATCCATGTGAGAGAAACACATCGATTGGTTGCCTCCTGCACCAGGGCCTGGGCTGGGGAGGAGCCTGCAACCAAGGTATGTGCCCTTAACCAGAATCAAACCCGGGACCCTGCGGTCTGCAGGCCAACGCTCTATCCACTGAGCCAAACTGGCTAGAGCTGCATTCACTTTTTGAAGAATTTTTTGTGCATGCTTGCAACCAAGGTATGTGCCTTTGACCAGAAGCAAACCCGGGACCCTGCTGTCTGCAGGCCAACGCTCTATCCATTGACCCAAACTGGCTAGGGCGGCATTCATTTTTTGAAGAATTTTTTGTGCATACACTGTCAAAGAGCTGCACAGAAGGCCATGGAACTCCAGTGTCACATCTCAATAGCAGCAGGGGAAAAAATATTTAACTAGCAGGACTGAGGGAGCAGAGTACATACTGACCTTCCTCTGCATAGTCCCTCAAGCAGGTGAGCCATCCATCCCTGGAGGCTCAATGCTTTGCCAAAGACACAGAGGGGAAATCAGGAGTCCTCTGAATATTCAAGACAGCAAGGCGCTGCAGGTGCGGGCGAGGGGGGGTGGCGGGGGGGCGATGTGAAAACAGTTTGGACTTCCATCAGCTCCCAAGACTGTGCTTAATTCTGTTCGATATGCAATTGTCTCTAATGAAAACTTCTCTTGCCCTAGTTTGTTCTCTCACAGTTTAAGGATTTTGGGGACCGGTTGGAATCTTTGAAAGGCCATATTACACATGAAGAAGAGAATTTGGATAAACTCTACCAACAGGAAAAAGAAGGAAATCCCGACTCATTCCTGGTATTGCCAATATTTATCATTTCTAAGTGCTTAGACTCAGCATAGGATAAAACATAAGCTAATTACGGTCACACTACAAAATCTGTTTCTATCATAACTCTTACGCACGGCAATCTACATGTCATTCATTGTTGTCCTATTTTCCCTAACTTCTAGGAAAGTATGACAACATAGGGATCTATTTTAGTAATATGCCACAGTAATTTTAGTAGATTTTTAACTTTTGATGTCTTTACTAATTAGCTTTAGTTAACTAGAGTAATCTAGGAATTCGCTATGGTGATTAAATTTTTCTGGTTGGTTGAAGATCGAAAGTAAAATACCCTATAAAATTAATTGTATATATTTTTTCATTTATTAGCTTAGTTAACATAAGTGAATGGGAGATTTAAAGAATACTGGCTCCTGCATACTCCTAAGTACCAATCCACACAACCTGGATCAGGAGTCAGGAGCCCAGGGCACACGCTCATTCCCTTCCATGTACGAGTTGTTCGTTGGAGTTTTCATGCTACGGGGCAGAGGTGACTGTGACCCATAAAAGACTAAAATGTTTATGATCTAGCTGTTCACAGAAGGAGTTGGCTGACCTGGACTAAAAGAGCAGAGTTCCGTAGTGACAGTGTGGGTATTGTAACGGATGTTTGTTTTACATTTTTCGACCTAGAGGCTGTCCCTGGGATATCATTTTAAAAATAAAATTTTGATGAGTTCGAATTCGTCTGTCATTTCACATTCTACCAAAATGCAGATGTTTAGGTACCATGTTTTACTAGTATTTTAAGGATTGCGTTTTCATTCAACTTGTGGGTAAACTTCATGACCTCTTCAAGGTCAAGTTGTTGGCAGACCAAATGGGATTTGAAGGTCCAGAATAGGTCCTTTTAAAAATAAAAAGTGAAAAAGCTTATTTTCACCTTCCTCAGAAACAAAATCTGAGACCACTGTCTAGTTCCTGGGCTGTCTAGGTTCTGGCCGTATGTGCAGCTTGTTGTTCTAGAAAAGCCGCAGGATTGAGAGACCTGGGTTCTAACACCAACTAGCGATTTGACGGTGGGCAAGGCATTTGCTTGCACACGGAGGCCCCAGTGTCCCCTCCCCTTTCAGATGAGGATGGTCCGCGGCATCTCTGCCACCTTTCCAGCAGGTGGAATCTCGTCGTTACCCTCACATCTGGAATTGGTTTCCTTTTTTAATAGAATCCTGTGCTCGCACTGGCAGCCCACTCGCCTGAGGCCGAGCAGCTGAATGAAGTGAGCCTCGGGCTCCCACTCAGCGACGTGGCTGTAAAGACACTGAAAGACATGAACCGGCAGTGGATTCGCGCCACGGCGACGGCGCTGGAGCGCTGCAGGTCAGAACAGCCCATCGCCCCTGCTCCCTTTCAGTTCTGGTAAAATGAACAGCTTGAGCTCAGCAATGTCAACGTTGTATGGCTCTGTTTTATTTGTTTTTAAACCTCTTTAGTGAGCTTCAGGGAATCAGATTACATGAACAGTTTCTTTACTGCTGTGAAAAGTGGGTCCGCCTTTTGGAGAAGATAGAAGAGACGCTCAAGACGAGCATCGCCGACAGCCTTCCAGCTCTCCTGGAGCAGCAGAAGGCATATGAGGTAACCTGTGCCCCTCACCCTGGGGCAGGGGCAGGGAAAGATGGATTTATTTATTTTTGTTCATCCTCACCCGAGGATATTTTTCCATTAAATGTTTTAGAGCGAGCAGAAGGGAGGGGGAGAAACAGAGAGAAAGAAACATTGAAGTGAGAGAGATTGGTTGCCTCCCACACACACAGATCAAGCCTGCAACCAAGTATATGTCCTTGACCGGAATCGAACCAGGACCCTTCAGTGTGTGGGCCAGTGCTCTATCCACTGAGCCAAACCGGCTAGGGCAGGGAACGATGGATTTAGATAAAATACGGAGTACTTGTCAGTGTATGTCTAATCCTGTTGTCAGTTGATCACGTGCAAAATTCTTAACACGTTTCACAACTTTCAACATTTTGTTTTATTGCTCTATTTTATTAATGACAGAACTCCTAGGTTTTCTGCAGTAAGTGCAATCTTCTAGCACCACTTTGCTTCCACAGAATGCAGACATACCACTTTACCAAGAGCATGTTGAAGTACCTCAGCTCATCTTTGCATTCTCACCGAGCAATTCTCTAAAATAGGGAAGAACTTGGTATAATTATAATTGCCTCATTAATAGTTTCACAGGGGAGCTGTCCCACACTTGTGCTGATGTTTGTTTGGAAATATTCTTGCTGGTTATAGGTCGATCCTGCCCTTCAAAGTGGGCACGATTAGTTCACCGCAGCTTTCTAACATAACCGATTTGGCTGCATTGTCACGTTGTCATCCAATGAAAATGAAATCCTCCCAGCCAAAAAGCTGAGTGACCTTGAATAAATTACTGAACTTCATACCTTAGCTTCCTCCTCTTCAGATGGACATTATAATAGTACTTAAGTCCAAAGTTTGAGGAATAATTAAGGTAATGCCTGTTTTACATAGTGTCTAGAAAACAGTAGTCTGCCCAATAAACAGGCATTAATCGCAGTTACTGTTGGATCTTTTCCTTCTAAGATTACATTTGTAGGTGCTGTTGATGTGGTGGTTGAGCATTTTTTGCAGTTAGACTCAAATAACTTGAAAACTGATCACCTCAGGTGTCCTCCGTGAGCTTAGATTTTAATAGGAAATATAAGGTCCAGGTTCATAAAATGAATTCTACAGGCTGATATTTAATATTTTAATTCACATACAGATGTTGGAAGCTGAAGTTTCTATAAACCAGACAATTGCTGATTACTATGTCACCCAGTCCTTACAACTCTTGGACACAACAGAAATAGAGAAGAGGTAAGCTGTCTGGTGTATGTGTGTGTGTGTGTGTGTGTGTGTGTGTGTGTGTGAGAGAGAGAGAGAGAGAGAGAGAGAGAGAGAGAGAGAGAGAGAGAGAGAGAAGAAATGCAGTCAGAGCAGGCCTTCCACTATGTGAATCTTGATCCCATCCGTTTCCTGTGGGCATGTCAGTTGATGGACCACCACGGGGCAGTCTTGGGACAATGTTAGGATAGGGTCTTGCTGGGGCCATAAAAACCGCACTCTCCCCTATGGTAGGCAAGTGGTGTTAGCAGAACAGACCCACTCGTCAAGTACAGTTTACTGATTTTTTACTTCAAAGGATTCTCTGTAGAATGTTTTCCTCTCTACCTTCAGCCTCATGATGTTTTGCTATTTAAAGAATAATTCTGAATGTTCCTAGCAAGTAGCTTTGTCACAGCTGTGAAAGACGGATTTCTCCCTGTGCTGTGTCCATGGGATTGGGGCCACTGGGTAGAGCCACTCAGGCTGAGCAGAGCCCCTTAGGCCATCCTGGTGACGATAGCTGAACCTGCCACACAACAGGTACCCATGGCAGACAGCCCAGAGGTGCCCTGGCCTGTTGAATACTTCTCCAGTGTCCTGGTAGAGATGGTTTTCCCACCCCATCACCACCATATACCTCTGCATCTTTCAGCATAACTAAGAAATTAAAGCCCATTTCTTCCCAGCTCAGAAGTAATGAAGCCAGTTCCAGGATCATCAGCTGGTTTTGGTTTGATCAGTACAGCAAAGCATGACTTCCCGCATAACAATTGAAAGGCCTTGTTTTTCATGTGAAAGGTGTCACTTATCTGGAAAGGAACTGATTGAGTAGCTGCAGGAAGCATGTTTTTCATTGCTGAAATTACATGAAGTAAAACCCTCAATAATAGATAACATTACCAGATACCCAGCTGCTCATCTCTGTCCCTCCGATCCAGTGTGTAGCTTTCCGTGCAGCATTTGGCATACTGGCTGTTAAAACAGCTCCCATTTAAGAAATGGTTGTCTTGTGTGTAAAATACCCAGGTCCTATGCAAATACCTTTCGCTAAAAATCTTTGACAACCACATGCTGCCCTGCTCCAAGTTCCCCATCGTATTTGAGTGGAGTGGCGCTAAGTTCTTAAGAAGTTTGTTATTTGTGTAAATTGCACATATCAATAGCAAATCTGAGTTTCTATGATGCTGTGATAGTTATTTTTCTCCCTGTTCATGTCTGGATTCCCTAACCCTCTGTTTTCCCAAGGCCGGCATTTGTTTCGAAGTTCACGCAGCTGAAGGCCCGGTGGCAGAGCGCCGCGCAGAGCGTGCGGCAGAGGAAGCGAGCGGTCGCTGCGCTGGTGAGGCAGTGGCGGTGTTTCTCCACCCCGGAGGGGGACTTGCTCCGCTTCCTCGCCGCCACCAGCCAACTGCTGTCTGCGGTCAGGAGCCAGGACTGCCACAGTCTCTTCCAAACCAGACGTCTGATCCATGAGCTGAAGGTACTCCGGGCAGCTGCAGTGTGGGAACCACGGGGGGTCATTCTGTGGAAGACATACATCCCTCCAGGTTTTAGGTTTTCGAAGATGTCATGGTGCAGGCGTGCTCTCTGCAAGGGGAGGCCAGAGGGCTAGGATCCCTAGCCGTGCAGGGTCAGAAACCCAATCTCCTCCATCCACACAGAAGTAGTGAGGCTCTCCTGGGCTGTGGGCGGAGGGAAGGAGTGGAGGTGCGTAGGTCCAGTGGGAGAAGTTCGGGTGACAGACTCACCTCACCCAAGCCTTTAAGGTACTAAGTTAAGATATAACCTGGCCACCGGTGTGGTAGTTTACAGTGGGACTCCTGCTTACTTGTGAAGGGCTAATCCGTTTAGGCAACAAAGTTTTCAATCAGAAAGGTGCTTGACGAGCAGAGGGCTAGAGTCATTCGTTGGCCGTTCTCAGGCATGTTCCACTGAGCTAGAGAACCACTCTCTAGGGATGCAGCAAAATGAAACACCTGCCTCCTGAAACCCTGCACTTCCCTGTTCACTTCCCAGTCGTCAGCTATTGAGCACATGCTCTGTGCCAGTCACTGTTCCAAGTGCTGAAGTATGGTGGGCATGAAGAGAGGACTCCCACGCTCATGGGGGGCAATCAGACAAATCTACACTAATAAAAGAGAAACATGCAAATTGGTGTCACTCCACTACGCCCACCAGCCAATCAGAGCAACTATGCAAATTAACCCAACAAAGATGGCAGTTAATTTGCATACGCAGGCACGGAGTGAGGACTGAAGACTGAAGAGGCTTGGCTTCTCCACTGTGGCCACAGCGGAGAAGCCAAGCCTGCGGCCAGACCAAAGGCCTGGGTCCCGGGTGCCGGAGGAAAACTGGTGCCAGCAGCCAGGAGAAGGAAGGCCTATTGCGCAAATCTTTGTGCAACGGGCTTCTAGTTAATAAATAAGAAAATACCTGATTGCAATAAGGCATGTATACTTCATTAAACTGCAGCTAATGGAGGGGCTGGGTGGCTCCTTTAGAATGGGCGATCTCTGGGAATGTGACATCTTTGGAGCCTGAGTGATGAGAAGGAGCCAGCCAGGCAAAGTCTGGGGAAGGAGCCTTTCAGACAGACGGAATGGCTGTCCCAATTCCCCACGCTGGGAACAAGCTTATCGATGCAGAGGAACAGAAAGAAGGCTGGTATGACAGGAGCCCAGCCAGTGGGGCCGCGATGGCAGAAAATGAATTTGAGATGCAGGCAGGGAGGAATGTCTTACAGGCAAGGCATGATAGCTGGATCACAGTCACGGTGTAAGAGGAGACCGCTGAGGAGTTTCAGTTGGAAGAGGGGGCAGCATGATTCTCTTTGTATCTTTTAAAGATCCTGTGGCTGCTCTGAGGAGGATGGATGGTGGAGCAGCCAAAGGAGAAGCAGGAACCCGGTATATTTCCCATCTCTTGCTGCATAGCAACCATCATTGATGCTTACCTCCCACAGTTCCAGGGGCTGGCAGGGCTCAGCAAGGCCGTTCCTGTGTGGGGTCTCAGGCAGTTTCGGTCAGGTGATGGCTCGGGCTGGACTCATCTGGCAGCCTGCTCACTCTCGTGTCTGGAACTTATGCTGGAAAGACTCAGACAGCTAGGAACTGGAACCGCTGGGCTCCACGGCATCATTCCCTGTGGTCACTCCACATGGAAACTCTGGTAGCCAGACTTCCTACATGGCAGCTCGTGGCTGCAAAGGCCATGTCCCAAGAAAGAGAGATCCAGGGAGAAGCTCTGTGCCTTTTAGACCTCACCTTGGAAGTCACATGTGTCACATCCACTGTCGTCTTTAGCCATCACACGTGCCCACACGGGGTCAAGAGAAGGGGACAGGCACCGCCACTGGCTGGCCAGTGACAGGTTCCGGAAGAGCACATGGGGCCAGAACTATTGCTGTGGCCCTTTTTGTGAAAAATATTCTGCCAGATCCAGTTAGGCTATGTCAGTAGCCTCGGCGAGTTGTTAGGATGGATAAGACAAGAGTGATCACAGTGAAGATAAAAAAGGGTATGTTTGTGGGTAGCATTTACAAGACTTACTAATGGTTCGGATGTGGCACGTAAATAAAAATCTAAATCAAGATGACTCTGGGTTCCTGCTGTGAGCATCGTGGTGAATAGTGGGCTGTTGACCAAGTCAGGGAAGACTGGAGGAGGAGCAGGTCTTTTGATCAGCTAGGTTTGAGATGGCTTAGGCAAGTCACTTTCTTCCTTTTTTTAGAATAAAGAAATTCATTTTGAGAGATGGCAAACCACCTATGAACTAACCTTGGAAGCTGGGGAAAAGTTGCTGAGCACAACTAACCCGGAAAGTAAAGAGTCTGTTAACAAGAGAATCAGTCAGCTTCAGGACAACTGGAAGGACACAAAGACCCAAGTAGGAGAGATGATTAAACACTTCCAGAGCATCGTAGAGGTAAACTCGCCACTTACTTTCCCACTCATGACACTCAAATGCAGCACATAGAATGTTTGTTTGCTGTGTGACAATGGGAATGCTTATGGGATGATATTGTGAGTTTTCCAAAGGTCCTACTATTCCATGAATCTTGCCAGTTACTGAATGTAGAAGAATAATAAGAGCATTTTAAAAACTCAGTATTGCCGAGACCGGTTTGGCTCAGTGGATAGAGCGTCGGCCTGCGGACTGAAGGGTCCCAGGTTCGATTCCGGTCAAGGGCATGTGCCTGGGTTGCGGGCACATCCCCAGTGGGAGATGTGCAGGAGGCAGCTGATCGATGTTTCTCTCTCATCAATGTTTCTAACTCTCTATCTCTCTCCCTTCCTCTCTGTAAAAAATCAATGAAATATATTTTTAAAAACACACACAAAAAAACACCTCAGTATTAAATATGTAAATACTTGAGGTTCTATTTTATATTTACTTTTATGAAACAGAGAACTTTTTTTAATCCTCACCCAAAGATATGTTTATTAATTTTAGAGCCGAAGAGAGAGAAAGAAACATCCATGTGAGAGAGAAACATCAATCAGTTGCCTCCCATACACACAACCTGGGTATATGCCCTGCCCAGGAATCAAACCCACAGCCTTTTGGTGAACGGGATGACACTCAAACCAACTGTGCAACCCAGCCAAGGCAAAACAGAGAACTTATTAATATTCCGTGGAAGTTCCATATATGAAATGAATGCTCCACACTTGGTCTGCCCTTGGCGATAGTATATGAAAATAAACACAGTGATACTTCATCTTTCTGTTATCATCAGAAATGCATTTTTTATATAAATGAATTTCACAGATAATTTATGATCATATCTTTAAGAACTGAAAGGTTCCTTGGTCAGTATTAGGAAAGTCATTTTGTTATGCTAAAATACCAAGTTTTTCTCAAGGACTCTGAGCTGCTTTGAACCTAGGCCCTACACTACTGTGCTCTTTGAGGTCTAGTGTGGCTTTTATGGTTTTCCTCTCGCTACATAGAATATACTACACTTGATCTTAGCCAAAAGGCCGAGAAGCGATCGCTACATAGAATATGAAGCTATCCATTTTTTACTTTTTGTTTCTCTGAGCATACTTACTCCTGATAAGCCCACTCTCCTCTTTACACTATTGCAGTGGTTCTCAACCTTCTGGCCCTTTAAATACAGTTCCTCATGTTGTGACCCAACCATAAAATTATTTTCGTTGCTACTTCATAACTGTAATGTTGCTACTGTTATGAATCGTAATGTAAATATCTGATATGCAGGATGGTCTTAGGCGACCCCTGTGAAAGGGTCATTTGACCGCAAAGGGGTCGCGACCCACAGGTTGAGAACCGCTGCACTATTTTTTGTGTGTGTGTGTGTGTGTGTGTGAGTGTGTGTGTGTGAGAAAACCAGATAACCAAGCTTATCAGAGGTGGTTTTCTGAATGAAGAATAAATAGGTCCCGAGTTAGGGCCTGAGCATCTCTCCTGTGAACAAAGTGCCTGAATCTTCTTCGGTATACGGACTGCAAAATTCATGAACTAGAAACACTGGTTGAGCTCCGGTCATGTTTGTGAAGCATGGTGGTAATTGCAGTTACCAGGTTGGTGGGGGAGAAGAGTTTTGTTTCTCGCTTTGCTTTCTTGGTTGTGTTCCAGGGACTTGATGTTGCTGGACCAGTGGCCTCCCCTTACATGAGTTGTCACCATAGAATGGGGCCAACCCAAGTATGTTTAGATAGCAGTTGTACTGAGGATTAAAATAGTGTTTGAGTTTATGTTTGTCTGCTGTTAGTCACCTCAGCAGTAGAAACTTACCCTAATGAACCAATTGTAAGCACCCTGAACTTGAAAATGCAGGCAACTAGTTGCTCAGTAATGTAAGGCTAAAGGAAATAGAGATGGTGCGAAAGAATGGCACTGGGCGTGGGGGGCACTGCAGCCTTAGGGCACCTCTCGACTAAGCTGCCTCTACCTTCATCTCCTTGGCCAGTCAGTTTTCTCTGAGCCTCATTTTTCACATTTTATTATTTACCTTTTCCGGGTAATCCTCATCTGAGGATATTTTTCCATTGATTTTTAGAAAGAGTGGAGGGAGGGGAAGAGACAGAGAGAGAGAAACATTGATGTGAGAGAGACACATCAATTGGTTGCCTCCTGTACATGCCCCTACCAGGGTCGGGGATCAAGCCTGCAACCTAGTACATGCCCTTGACCAGAGTCAAACCTGGGACCCTTCAGTCCTCAGGCCAAAGCTCTATCCACTGAGCCAGACTGGGTAGGGCAGTTTTCACATTTTAAATGTGATAATACTAATACTTGTGCTGTCTCCTATGGTTATTACAATGACACTAAGACAGTGAAGTTGAAAATGCTTTAGAAACGGTGAAGTGCTTTAAGCAGGAGGTGGCTGTCAGCGCACAGGTGAGAGATGGAGAGCGAGTAAAGGTTGGCTGTAAGGGCCGCCCAACCCAAACCACTAGAAAGGGAAGAGAGAGCGCAGAGGAGTGACGTTAGGAAAGAAGACAAGAAAAGTGGTCGAGCGCTTTCGGTTTTACGACGCCATGGCAGCGCACGCCTGAGTCTGTAAATGCTAAAGATGGGTCCTTATAGCAGCCTTTTAAATGTGAACTGTTCCAGTATCAAAATAGAAATAATATCACATAGACCAGGGTCATGGGGAGGGAGGAAGAAATATGGCTGACAACACAGGTTTGCACTGCGCCGGTCCACTCCTTTTTTTGAATAAATGTAAAGGCCTCAGAGTCCTTGGGTTTTGCATCTGTGGATTCAGCCAACTGCGGATTGGAAACTATTTTCCATCTTCAGTTGGGAATCTGTGGATACCAAGTGTCAACTTAAGTCACACGGGGATTTTCAATTCCTCTAGGTGGGATCCCCTAACCATCCCCCCCCCCCCCCCCGAGTCATTCAAGGGTCAGCTGTATTTTGAAGCAAAAACCAACCAACCCAATGGTTGAAATGAGCCACACATGAAGCTGCAAGAAGGTGTTGAACCAGAGTGGTGTTCCTTCGGCTCTATTAGACCACGGTCTGTTCAAGGAAGGAACGGGGTTTCTGTGTGACCTACAAAACACCTTAGGCAGCGCACTTCCGTGGATTACCTGAGCTGTTCTGCTTCTGTCATTTACTCTCAAGGAGCAGAGTACTTACCAATCTCAATGCTGTTTTCAAATAGACCTGGGACCAGTGTGAAAAGAAAATCAAGGAGCTGAAAAGCAGGCTGCACGTTTTAAAGGCGCAAAGTAAAGATCCTCTCCCAGAACCTCACGAGGACCTGCAGAAAGAGAAAGAGCGGATTAAGGTACGGAAAGCCGAGGGGGTGCGCGGTCACGCTCGGCTGTTTCCCCGGGGTTGCACAGTTTGTTTGCCTTTCTGTTTCTGTGTTGGCACCAAGTTTTCATGTTCAGTTGGAAAGCATTTTTCCTATCTTTTATCTAACAAAGCATCCTGGTCTCTGAAGGAATTAGAACCCATGGTTTTGGAGACCCTTGTGTGACAATGAGAGCCTTTGGGATCCTCGTGGTTTCACTCAGACCCTCTTTCTGTCTGGCTCGCGGAGGTGGAAGATGTGGCCTCGGAGACGACATTGAAAGCTGTCCCCTTACCAAATGACCGTGTCATTGAAATGAGAGTCAAGTATGACTAAAGAATTCAGGTTTTTTTAAAAGCCAGTGGGTTGAGTTTTTTTGCTCAGTTATAACATTTTTATAAAACCTTCCAAACTGTATTCTGCCTAATTAATATCACACTAGCA
Organism: Myotis daubentonii; assembly: GCF_963259705.1. Taxonomy (NCBI): domain Eukaryota; kingdom Metazoa; phylum Chordata; class Mammalia; order Chiroptera; family Vespertilionidae; genus Myotis; species Myotis daubentonii. The sequence continues at coordinate 30,368,044 of NC_081840.1, read as the reverse complement.
AAAATTGCTGCATATTTTAGGCCAGTGATGGCGAACCTTTTGAGCTTGGTGTGTCAGCATTTTGAAAAACCCTAACTTAACTCTGGTGCCATGTCACATATAGAAATTTTTTGATATTTGCAACCATAGTAAAACAAAGACTTATGTTTTTGATATTTATTTTATATACTTAAATGCCATTTAACAGAGAAAAATGAGTTCGTGTGTCACCTCTGACACGCGTGTCATAGGTTCACCATCACTGTTTTAGGCCTTTGCAGACAGGAATTTGCATCCGTAAAATTTCCAGGTCAGGAATTGCCGGGTCTCTTCCCTCTTTGCAGGTTTGATGTTTAAAAGACATCAAAAGCCTTTTGGAATGTATTTTGTCTTGTTTTTGTTTTTTGTTGGTTTTCTTCAGTGACTTCAGTCAAATTGAAATAATTAGGAAGAACTAAGTAGTCTCATATGTCAGCTGTGCTAGAAATCTGTTTTTCCCCCTTCATTTTAATATATCTGACATGCAAAATATTTTTAACGTAACAAATGATATGACAGACTGCCACGAAACCATCACTCAGCTGGAAAGTAAAACATCACAAATACAGTTACAGTGTCCTGGATGATTTTCAAAGTATGTTCCCTCCCCGGAAGTGTTTACAACCCTGAATTTGTTCTTTTACCATGCTTATGCACTTTTTTTTATCATTTTACCATGTGTCCGTAGTTCTTAATAAAATATAGAAGTGTTACTTTTGTTTTTAAACTTTACATGAACAGTACCATACTATATAACACATATAATGCAACCTTTTCCCCTTATTATGATTTTGAGTCATCAGTGTTGATACCCACAACTCATTCATTCTCACTGCTGTGTTGATGCATTATATCAATAGGAAACAATTTATTCTTTCTCCAATCACTTGGTATTGTCAATTTTTTAAAACTTTTGATAGTCTGATAGGGGTGAGATGGTATCTCTTTGTAGTTTAATTACTAGTAAGTTCAATATTTCTTTCATGTTTATCATCTTTTCAGATTTGCTTTCTATGAATTCCCTGTTTATATACTCGACTCATTTTTCTGTTGGGCTGTTTTCTTATTGATTTGAAGTAGCTACTTATTTATTTTAGATAATTCTCCTCTGTTGAATATAGACATTGCAAATGTCTTCTCCCATCCAAGAACTTCTTTTTCTACTTTTTCTTGCTGTCACTGGCTGGGGGGGGGGGGGGGAGGATATTTTTTGTCATTTTAATATAGATGAATTTATCAATATCTTCATTTTCTGTTTCCTTTGAGACATCTTCATACTAAAGTCATAAAGATAAACTCTTACATTTTCTTCAGAAAGTTTCATGCTTTGCTCTTTAACTTATACCTTTATTCATTGAAGAATTGATTCTTTTTTTAATCCTCACGCAAAGATATGTTTTCATTGATTTTAGAGAGAGAAAAATAGAGAAACCTAATGTGAGAGAGAAACATTGATCAGTTGCCTCCCATAGGAATCTCGACCTGGGATTGAACCTGCAACCTTTTGGTGTATGGGACGATGCTCCAACCGACTGAACCGCCTGGCCAGGGCTGAAGAATTAACTTTTGAGTAACTTTTGAGTTAAAGGCTCAATTTTTTTATTCACGTGGATAGTCAGTTGTCCTGATGCCTATTTATTGAATAGTCCAGTGTCAAATATCATGTTTCCACATACACAGAACTTCTTTCTTGGTTCTCTGTCCCACTGGTCTGCTTATCTTATCTTTCAAATCAGATCTTTATTTCAGGCATGATATGTGCCCAGACCTTGTTCTCCCACCTTAGTATGGATATCCTTGGGTCTTTGATTTTCCACAACTTTTAGAAGCATTTTGTGTAGTATTGAATGTGGCATGTTTCTCCTGTTTTATAATTTTCTTCACATAGTATTGTGCATCTTTTGTTAGATTTATTTCTTGATGTGTTGTTTTTGAAGCTATTAAACATTCTGCCTTTTTTTGGTTATATTTTCTGTTTATCACTGGTGCCTAGAAATGTGACTAACTTTATATATCGATACTTGACTTACAAGTTTAATTCGTTCCGTGATGGAGCTCGTAACTCAAATTACTCGTATGTCAAATCAATTGTGAACGAGTGAGACAGGTGATGCTGGGCTGATGTTGTGGCGTTCACTGTGACGTTCGCTGCACCAACTAGCGGTGGGGTATCTAAAGTTGGCTCGTAACCAGAATTTTAGCTCGCAACTCAAAGCAAAAAATCGGCCGAGAGATGGCTCATATCTTTAAAAACTCGTTAGTCGGGACACTGGTAAGTCAAGGCCCCACTGTATTATATTCAGCCATCTTGCTAAACTCTTTTGCTAATTCTAATAATTTGTCTACATATTCTTTTGGATGACTATGTCAACAATCACTATTTGTGGAAAACGACCCCTTTTTGTTTCTTCCTTTTAATTATAATTTTTTCTGTCCTACCTACACTGGTCACTGCTTCCATAACTATGCTGAATGGAAGTATTAATGGCTGGCTCCTTCATGTTAATCCTGATTTTTTTTTAAAAGAATTATTCTGACATTTCACCCTTAACTCTGATATTTGCAGGTGGTGTCTTTGTTAGGTCCAGAAGGTTCCTACCTCTTCCTAATTTTCAAAGTTTTTATCGTCTCTACATTTTTAGGTTTAGATCTACACTTCAGGTCTAATGAGAGGGTGGGGAGTCACTCTCAGGTCGATACACAGAATTTCCTCCCATAAAGTCTAGAAACCAGTGCAGAATGCAAACTACAAACTCATAAGAGGACATGACTTCCCCAAGTATCACACTTCTCAGTTTCCACCAGGATCCTTTCAGCTCCCATAGCCTCCACATCCTCTCTCGCAGGGGAAACAATGCAGGAGAGAGTCCGAGAGCATGAATTTCAGTCAACCATGCCCCTATTCCAAAGGATCCTACGTAACCTGAAGCCTGTCTAGGGCAGTGTTTACCGTCCTGAATCACCTGGGGAGACACACCAGCCCCTGGACCAGTCTGGGCTGTACTTTCCTCCTAGGAAAACTATATTCCAGTGACAACCAGGTTTCTGTATGGAATAATTCTGTGTGTGTGCGTGTGTGTGTGAGTGTGTGTGTGTGATTTATATACTTCATATACTAGCTTTTCACTACTATCAAAATGGCTATAGTGGGCATTTGTGTTCATGAAACTTGTCAAACAATTGAGTCCTTGGGACAATTTTATTTTTAAGGTAATTTTTTAATAAACAATATGATACGGTCCAAAATTGAGAAGGCACAAACGGTACACAATACTACCTCCCTTATCCATGGTTTTGCTTTTCACGGTTTCAGTAACCTGCAGTCAACTGCAGCTCAACATATTAAATGGAAAATTCCAGATATTTGAGAAAGAGAGAGCCCAGACCACATTCCCAAAACTTTTATTACAGTATACTATTATAATTGTCCTATTTTATTATTACTTGTTATTGTTAATCTCTTACTATGTCTAATTTATAAATTAAACTTTATCATAGGTATGTATGTATAGGAAAAAAACAGTTATACCGGATTAGGTACCATCCACCATTTCAGGCGTCCACTGGGGGTCCAGCACATCCCCCATGGATGAGAGGGGACTACTCTACATGAAAATTTTTTCTCCCATCAGTTTCTTTTCACAGAAGCAATCCGTGTTACCAATTTTTTATATGTTCTTCTAAAGATATTCAGGCATATATATTACATACGTATGTACTTAAGTACATACATACACATACATACATTCATTTCTTGGTCCGTTTTTTACCCAAATGATAATGTAGAGAAGACTTGCCAATGCACTGGTAGTTGCATCCACAGGCAAAGGTTTTAACTGCTGTGCTATACTAGAGTCCAGTCAAGGCCTGTGTGATGCATTACTTGATGTAATTACTTTGTTTGACAATCCTGTATTATATGAACAATTGGAATTATTCTTGCAATATAGACAGTTTAGCTGGTTATATTAAAGAAAGGGAAACCTATCTGATGTGTTCTCTTTCACAATTAGTTTGGTAGCAAATCCAGAGTATTTTAATTTAAAGACAGAAGCATGATTTTTTAAATGTTTGTACAAATACTGAGCATCAGCTGTAGTAAACTTCCACAGTAGGTCTCGCTCTATATATTGATTCCTTGCTTTTTATACCTAATATTTATGAACATTTGAGAGCTCTTAAGACTATGTCAAATTGTTTCCCTTTCGATCATACATTTTGATATCTGAGAATTTATTAAATACCAGGCATTGTGGTAGGTGCTAGGCAATGTATTTGTGAGCAAGGTTGTTATGGCCCTGGCCAGTACTGGGTTGACAATCTAGACGACTGGAGAGGCACATGTTAACCAAAGAGTTCCACTGTTTGCATAGGTGTGTGTGAGAATAACTGTAAGCATGGGTAGTGTTACAGGAAAAAGTACCAGGGACCATGAGAGCACAAAACAGGAATCCCAACCTCATCCAATGAATCAGAGAAGCCTTCTTGTTAGGAATCATAAGAATGCCCATATTCAAAAGTTTTATACCTGTTAATTACCCTTTCAGTTGTAGGAAGAAACCAACCAAGTATGCAAACCAAATTGATTTCAAGTTGGCTGTGGGTAACTTATACACGCCTCCCTAATACACAGGCATCTGAGTCGGCACCTCTGAGCAGGGAGACACCGCATGAGCTCAGTGGTCTTTGGGGTTCCTGTAGTTAAGTCAGTGGGTGATGTGCCTCCACTTACGAGTCGCCCCCTTTATATTATATAGCTCATGGAAACTGTTCTGCTGCTGTATCTGCTCTCACCCACTTTACTAGAATTGTGAGGCTAAAACTAGGTAACAAAAATTCAAAATAATGATTTCTGGTAAAGATGGTATTTCCTAGTCCCCACGCAACCTTTAAAAAAGAATTCTCCAGACCATTTTATTAAACGTAAATTATTGGCAGTAGCTTGTGAGATCATACCAGTGTAGAAATGAGATCAATCAGAACTCACACATTGTTATTGTTGCCTCACTCAGCCATGTTTCTGATGTGAATCGTCGTCTTTCACTTTCCTATGGGCAGGTGTGAATGGAGACCCTCACAGTGTGCCAAAGTATGAGGAATCGTAAGCACGATAAAAATGGCTCTTGAACTAGTGATCTTTTCATTGTGCTATAGCTCTCACAGAGTTACTTGGAAGTGCTCACAAAACAGTAACAGACCATGCAATTTTATTTTTTTACTTTTTAAAGACACGTGCCCTAGCTGCTTTGGCTCAATGGATAGAGTGTCAGCCTGCAGACTGAAGGATCCCAGGTTTGATTCCAGGCAAAGGCTTGTGCCCGGGTTGCAGGCTTGCGGGCTAGATCCCCAGTGTGGGGTGTGCAGGAGGCAGCCTATCATTGATTCTCTCATCATTGATGTTTCTATCTCCCTCTCTGAAACCAATAAAAATGTATTCTTTTTTAAAAAGACGTGTAAATGTTCTAGCTGTTTCCTTTTATCTCCCCTGTTGTGAAAGTAATTGTGTTGATTATGTCCTAAAATTCAAAAGGTTTAAATTTGACCAATTTATTTGAAAAAAAAAAAATGTTTCCAGGGCCACAGGAAATTTTATGCTAACCAATCTCTGCCAGTTATTTAGTAACCATTTATTTTTTTTCTTTCATTGTATTTTAACTTTCTTTTTGAAAGTTAACCAAAATAATTCCCTTTGAACAGAAGCTGTTGTTATATGATTGCCAAGATGGCACCCGTGCATTTCTTAGGTGTTTTTTAAGAATAGGAAATCAACTTTCTACATTTCTGTGGCGTAGTTTCAGAATTAGAAGTGTGTGTGTGTGTGTGTGTGTGTGTGTGTGTGTGTGTGTGTGTGTGTGAGGGAGAGAGAGAGAGAAAGAGAGAGAGAGATTGAGATTGTTGCTTTCCTCTAAATAAAGGTAAAAATCGACATGACTTTAAAGTAGAATTCATTATATAAAAATCTGAACTACCTGAGAAAATGAAAATAGAGGTAGAAGAGTTTTCTTTTGAGAAAAGGGTGGTGAAGAGCTGGCCGGCCTCCCCTGCAGGAGCTGGCCCGGGCTGTTTCTCATTCGGGAGGGCCCGCCCCCTTCCGGGTGTCCCCTCCCCCAGAGTCCAATCAAAGGATTAGCCTACAGGTTTGGAAACAACAGCAGTTTGAGTTGAAGGTTTGTTGTTTCTCTCTCCCTGTTCTCGTGTTTAATGCAGGAGCTAGAGAAGTCTTTGGCTAGCTGGACTCAGAACTTGAAAGAACTTCAAACTATGAAAAGCGACTTCACGCAGCACATTCTTGTGGAGGACGTGATGGTGCTGAAGGAGCAGATAGAGCTTCTGCACAGACAATGGGAGGACCTCTGCCTAAGAGTAAGTCGGTTCACGGCAGGGCACGGCTGTGGTGGAGTTTATGGAACCGTCTCGAGGGCCAGACAAAGTAGAAAGGAGCTTCATTTCATTGACCGGAGGCCCTTTCCGCTGGAGCCCAGCCCGCTGCTCCCTTCGCAGGCAGCGACCGGTGTGGCAGACCTGCCCCTTTGTTTCTCCAGTGCTCCGTGCTGGGACTTGGCACATTGTTAGCGCGCCTCGTAGAAAGCCAGGTGAAGTGTGTGAGGGGTTGCAGTTATGCCCGCCGCGTGCGTGCGCTCTCTGTCCCGAGCAGATGACAAGACTAATCTGTGGGTTAGAATTAGGGCCCAGAAGGGACCCCTTCCGGAGGCCGGACTTAGAGCAGAGGCGGCAGCACCTCTTCTGGGCTGAGTCGCACTTAGGGTCCCACAGGGGCTGCCTTGCATCCCAGAGCTCCGCATTCGCGTGCCACCCGATGTTTCTGTCAAGTTTGTAAAACTCTGAAAGAAATGATCCGCTGCTACCCTTAGCACCTCAGTGGCTCACGAGGGGTTCACTTCTGATTAAGAGTGAGATTGTGGTGGGGTATTCGGCAGTGTTTGTGATAGGATCAAGACGGAATTAAAGGGTTCCAACAGACCTTTGTTTTACAAACATGTAATTCTAAGAAAAGTAAACTCCCAAATCTCATCTTGTGAATTATGAGATGTATTTTTAAGAGTTGAAATTCAGACACTTTGGGATGCATTTTCATAAAGTAAAAGCATTTTTCTTTCTTGATTTTAGTATTTAATAGTCACAGTGTACCCTACTTTTAAATGTCCTTTTAGAATTTTCATTCAAACTTTATATAAAAGAAAATATTTAGAAAATATGAAAAGTATCCTGAAAGTTAAGCAGCAAAGACAGGGGTCCAGATGTTCCTCATTATGAAGCTTACCAAAGTGATGCAGTGCAAAATGCCAGGGTTTTTTCAAACAAAGATAAATAGATGCCCTGGGGAGCAGAAACACAAAACCTGGTTTTGGGGGGATAGTTCTCTGGGCCTTTTTAACACATTTGGTTGTGGGGGGGGTGGGGGGTGCAAATACTAGACATTTTGACCTCCACTCTGAAAACAGCAGAGGTGTTCTGTGCATAGCAAGAAACTCTCTGGGAATTCAGCCTTCGTTTCCCCATCCACAAAGTGGGGTGTTCAAACTTTCCCAAAAGAACCCTTTAGCTACTACCCCTTTTAACTCTAAGCTTAAAAAGATTTTTAATACTTGAGAGGATTTTTTTTTACATAGAAAAAAGCCGATTTCATTCTTTGAATTTATATTTATTGAAGGAATATATTTGAACCCTGGGAGGAGGAAGACCTTTTGCTGAGACCAGCTCAGGGTTGCCTGTGCCTCCGGAAGTGCTGGGCATTGGGGGGGGCCGCCTGCGTGCTGTGGGCCAGTATTCCATCCCATTCCCATGGTTTCTGTCCACAGTGGTAGGACATGGTGGGAAGGTGAAGTCAGTGAGTGATGTGCGTTGTTGTTGCTTTTAATCTAATTTTGCTTTGCTTTTGTTTTGAAATACAAAACTAGGATGTTTAAATGACTTGAATTTTCATGGCACATTTGCATTACAACTGTTAGGTTCATAACTGGATCTGTATTATGCTTTTTTAAGTAAATAGGCAGGACATTGTCCTTAAGAAGGTAAAAAGACGATCACTTTTTAAAAGGAAAGGATTTGGGCCCTAACGTTAAAAGTTAGCATGCAGCAAGCATTCAGCGAATGTATATTAGAAAGAACAGGAACAGAAAAACTTAGGTGATGCTTAAGTTATTCACTTAACCTTTCCTGTTTCTAGTTTTTTAATATAACCTGATAATATTGGATAAAACTGAGCCCTTTTGGTCAGGTACCATCTTTGTTGTTTTTTATGACATTTATCAAAGGAGAGAGCAAATTCTGTTGTTAAACCCGAGGAGCGTAAGAGGCGGAAACGTAGTAATTTAAGTCGATAGGGCGACTGATTGAAATGAATGAAATTCGTAGTCCTTCGATGGGGGGATGGGAAGGGAAACACTTGCCTTCCTGCCTGTACTCAGCTGCCAAGTGCATTTTCGTTTCCAGGTGGCTATACGTAAACAGGAGATTGAAGACAGACTCAATTCATGGATTGTGTTCAATGAGAAAAATAAAGAGCTGTGTGCCTGGCTGGTGCAGATGGAAAACAAGGTCCTGCAGACAGCAGATGTTAGTATCGAAGAAATGATCGACAAGCTACAGAAGGTAAGCAGCAGCGCCCACTGACTGCAGGGACCCCTCCCGCGGTCCTCCCCACCCCTCTCACCGGCTCGCAGTGGTGTGTGATTGGTGTGCTTCCAGTAGCTTTTTAGAAATTTGAAGGGACTTTCTCACTCTTTCTGTTCCCTCCCAGAGAAGAGCTGGTAAGTGGGGATTCCAGAGAGATGGAAAGTGTGGGGCCCCTCTAGAGGGCGGGGTGTTGTGAATTGAGGGGAGTTCCTCCAGGGAAGCGCCTCCCTCCCCGCCTCACCCTCACCCCCATCTCCTTACGCATCTGTTTACACTCCGAGTGAGTTATGGCTTTTCTAGTTGTTATTATTACAGAGCCCCCCTTGCCAAAGGGGAGAGGCCAACAGTCATGGAGCTCATCATTTTGAAGGTTACTAATAGCCACAGAGAAAGGTAGAAGCATTCTTGCCGCTCAGGAAAACGCTGACTCTATAGGCTAATTTACTTAGACGCAGGTGTCCTCACTCCCGAGTAGGCGAGATTAGAAGAACTCGGTGAGGGGAAGCCGGGGCTGTAAGTAACCACGGCCTTGTGTATCCCACGTGTGCGGAGTGGGCACTGCTTGGCTTCTGAGCTGCTCACTGAGAGTTGTATTAACAGGTCTGAGAAGTTTTTTAATTAAAAACATTTTTTCCAAGAGGCAACGGTGTATTTATTGCCTGGCAAAGGAATGAATTTTGGGCAGTCATTGAAGCTTTGCTTTGGTGCCTTTGCCAGGACTGCATGGAAGAAATAAACCTGTTTAGCGAGAACAAGTTGCAATTAAAGCAAATGGGTGACCAGTTGATCAAGGCCAGCAACCAGACCAGAGCGGCCGAGATCGATGACAAGCTCAGTAAAATCAACGACCGCTGGCAGCATCTTTTCGACGTCATTGGATCCAGGTAAGAAATGGCCTCAGGATGATCCCTGCTCGCCAGTGCAGCGGCTGCTCCGCCGGCGAGGCACTGAGCCCGCCTTGTAATCCAGTGGGCTTACAACTGCACAGACAGAGGCAGCGGTGGGTAAGAATGAATGGAATCCATTTAAACAATATAGGAAGATATTCTGGTAAATTCTACTTTAATAGTTTTTTTTTTCTTTACCTTGAAATTTCACATGAATTGGGTTAGGTTTAAATGAGAGTTAGAAAAACTTTGAAAAGAGATCCTTATGGAGGAATTGTTTAGAAATTGTAACTCTGCTTTAGGGCCTGCGAGTCCCCAGATGAAATCACGCCTGCTGGTTCCTGCCCGTGGGTGGCAAATGCAAGTGGGTCAGGGCGCAGGCCTGATTTCTAGGTGCTGCTCCCCCATGGCAGGGGCTTGGCACACTCAAGGTGGAGCGCTGGGTGTGCCAAGTGCTGTGGGCACCTGGTGCTAAGGTGGGGACGCGGGAGGCACAGCCTGGCTACAGATCAAAGCTCTGTTTTCCAGAGCAACCTTATCGGAAACAAGACTGTTAATTTTATCTTCTCGAAAAGGGATGATGATGGTGATAAAGCCACTCAAAGCTTTTAAATGTTTTTTGTTTTCAAATTCTCTTTCCAAAGACAGGCCCCAATTAAAGTGTTTTTATTTTGTTTTGTTTTGTTAATTGCAACCTGACGTACAAAAACCAGTCCCTGGGCTTTGGGCCCACGCATGCGACTTTGTGTGTAGCCAGTCTTTTTGTGTTTAGAACACACGTATGTGTAATATACCGGAGAACCTGCAAGGTGATGGAGTATTGGGGTGTGATGAAAACAAGATCCTCTTGATAATTTGGCATTTCCTTTGCCTCGGCGTTCACTATAAACCTGCAGCAAAGGCACCAGGCTGAGTGCCTTGAGAACTACAGACAGGAAGGAAGATGAGTCAGTTACATTGATGGGAGCGACATCTGAGCAGCTGTAAAGCCAAGTGGGTTGAGGGCTCACCTCTCATCTTCCCCGAGAGGGGCGGGGATTAGGAAGAGCCTCACAGAAGAGTGGCGTTCCCAGATGGTCCTGGATGAGGGCTTGGGGTTCCTCAGTGTTACTGATGGCAGAGTCCGACAGACGCGTGTTGTGAGCAAAAAGGTACAGGGGCTGAGCAGTGTGCAAGTCCCTCAGGAAGTGACAAGAGGCTCTGTGGGCGTGGGAGGTGACGCTACAAAGCTAGGCTGGGGCCAAGTCCGAGAAGACCTTAAATCTCAACTTCAGACTTGGTGTCCTCAATGAAGTCTGAGTCATTCATGGACTCTTAGCAATGGAGGGTCTGCCGAAGGCAAGTATTGGGGTGACTTAGCTGGCAGCATACGCTGGGCTGAATCCAACTTCTCTCGATTGCCAGTTTTAAAAAAACTGTGGAAATCCATGGCGGTAACCCAAGTAGGGTTGACGAGCACAGGTTTTGAGCCCGTGCTGACTTTATCGCGTACTCATCATGGAAACTTGAGTCGTGCGCTAGTCTTTCTAAGCCTCAGTTTCCAAATCTGCGTCGTGTGCCTAACAGCACTGTTCACATCCGAGACCACTGTGAGGACATGCTGTGTCTGTGTCTGGCACAGGGCCAGCGTGGGGAGCCGGCGTTTAACGAGTGTTTTTCCCTACGGACACTGAGTGTAAGGAGCGTGTTTGCTGAGCAGAGAGGATTGCCTCGGTGATGTCTAACTGAGAGAGGCCTTTCTGCTGTGAGACCAGTGTCTCTGACTCTCTCATTTCCAGCACTTAGAGCAGAGCTTCAGGTAGTTGCTGAAGTGAATGGACATTTCAGTGCATAAGAATAAGACCATTTCTGTTGGGTAAACTGTGTGCAGTATGTCTTCTTTGGCATTGCCTTTATATCCTGAGTCGTCTTGGGCACCTGGCACTAGTGGAGGGGAGGGTGGCATCGTACCTGGTCATGGCCTGCGCTTCCTGAAGACTAGAGTGACCGTCACTCTCCATCATTCATGCTTTGGTTATATCACTTCAGAGTTTAATAGGCTGTTTGCTTTTTCCTCTCTCCTCTCTGGCTGCCTGTCTTCAGCCAATTCCTTGGTGAGCAAGAGAAAAACACAGCAGGTGGAATTTCAGGGGTCTTTTTGGAAGGAGCAGTTGGCAAAATAAGGAGCTGAAATAATGGCAAATATATTGCCTGCCAGCTGTGTTCTTGACAGTGTCCTTTTTGTGCATGATTTCACTTAGTTTCCATTGTAACTCTGAAAGGTAGCTGCCATTACCCTATTTTACAGATGACAACACTGAGGCACTGAAGTTCAACATGCCCACAGTCCCCGCCAGTGCCTGAGGCAACCAGGCTTCCAACTCGGGCGGTTGTGTTGCCTTCCTGTTACCCCAGACCCTTCTAGTTTGGTACACTGAAATGAACCAGATCCCTTCCCTTCAGAACTAAGGAACGAGGGAGGGAAGAGCTCATGTTCCCTAAAGCAAAGGCCAGGCTGAGAGGCTGGGAAACTCTTCGTTGAGTTTACCCTCCAAGTGAATCTGGATTGAGGCAGCAAGCTCAGACCTGCCTTCAGACCCACGCAGAGTCAGCTACCTGTCTGATCTCTGACGCTGATCGTATCGTCATTGGAGGGGATAGGGGGGCGGGGGTTGGGGGGGGGGAGCAGCACAGGCTGCAGAATTTAGATTTGGACAGGGCCAGCCGGACCTGCCATCCTGCAGGAAGCACTAATGGCCTCATTGGCAGAGAATTCTGGACACTTTACCCTTTTCAGTCCTGCTCACAATGCTCTGCGGATTCGCTCCTGTGGCAGGGACAACATTGCTCGTTAAAAATGGTAAGAATTGGCCCTGGCCGGTTTGGCTCAGTGGATAGAGCATTGGCCTGTGGACTGAAGAGTCCTGGGTTCCATATCAGTCAAGGGCACATGCCCAGGTTATGGGCTCGATCCCCAGTAGGGGGCGAGAAGGAGGCAGCCGATCAATGATTCTCTCTCATCATTGATGTTTCTATCTCTCTCTCCCTCTTCCTTCCTCTGTGAAATCAATAAAAATATTTTTTTTAAAAAATAGTAAGAGTTGGAGGGAGACCCTACACAGGTGCCCAGCTCCATGACTTCAGGACTTTAACTACAAGCCTTTAGTGTCAAAGTTACAAATGGTATTCAGAAGTCTCAGACCTCAGGAAGACTGAAGAAGGGAAAAAAAGACCTGTTGTATCAGGTTCATTCTCATAACAGTAGAGGTGAATTACAGGGTTACTCAAATGCACATGAAACTTCTGATCATTTCAGACTATGGGGTGAATAGGAGGAGAAACCAGTGTTGTTTACTCTGAAGTGCCAGGCTCCTCATATGTATTATTTCATCTCATTCTGGCAGCAGCCCTGCAAGGCCAGTGCCTCCACTGTACAGAGGGGACACTGCAGCCCAGGGAGCACATTCCCTGACCAGGGCACCGTCAGTGCCACGCAGGGCCCAGGGCAGGTGCAGCCAGGGCATCTGTCCCACTGCACCCGGCACCGGGGGGGGGGGGGGGGGAGAGCGTGGGGGCACATAGCTCCTTTGAGACCTCAGGGTTTAAAGGTAGATTCTCAGAATTTTTCTAAAACTGAGAGCTCAATGTAGAATTTACCACTCATTGCAGAACCGCGGCTCTCAAACGTAAACGTGCATCAGCATCCCTGGGGCTCCCGCAAACGTGGGGTACTCCACCCCCAGAGTTTCTGACCCTGTAGGTCCAGGTGCGGCGGAGAATGTGCGGTTCCAACAAGTGCCCAGGTGCTGCCAGTGGTGCTGGTCTGGGGAACACAGGGCCAGCCACAGAGGGCGGGGCGCGGTGCTGCACCGAGGCAGAAATCCTGGGCCTGCCCCTCTGTCAGCAGGTCTGCGGCCTGTGTGCCTCGGTTTCCCTGTTGATAAACCACGTGCAAGATCCCGGTTAAGAAAGTACCAGGACAACCGTGGGTCCCCCCATGCGGTGCTGGAGCCTCTGGCGAGGTTAGTGCGGCTGCACAGGGCAGGGCAAAAGGAGGTTTACAGCTGTTCGTAGGGAAAATACTGCAGTCATAGATAAATAACGAATAAACTCTGTTTCATGTGCTCAAAACTGTAAACCTACCCCCCATATAGAGAAAGGAGGGGGAGGGGGCTTAGATCCAAACAGCTCTTCGTCCTCTGCTTGTAAAGGGTTCGTCAGCTTCTATGACACCCGTAAGCCAGCGGTTCTCAACCTTCCTACTGCCGCGACCCTTTAATACAGTTCCTCATGTTGTGGTGACCCCCAACCATACAATTATTTTCATTGCTACTTCATAACTGTAGGGTTACTACTGTTATGAATCGGAATGTAAATATCTGATATGCAGGATGTATTTAGGCGACCCCTGTGAAAGGGTCGTTCGACCCCCAAAGGGGTCGCGACCCACAGGTTGAGAACCACTGCCTTCAGGCAAAGAACCTGGAGGACCCGTCTCCTGAAATAACCAAGTCATCCGAGGGGCAGAGGGAGCCGGCGTCGATGCTGCGTTCCTTGCTGAGGCCGCGTGGGGTGTGGGGCGTGGGGCGTGGGGCTCAGTGGGCTCTCCATCACAGCCGCTGCAGGAGCGTGGAGACCCTCGCGGACCCGTGGGCAGCGTGGAACACCGGGGGCATCTGAACTCTCGTGAGACACGCTATTGCTCTGACCCACGGGGAGGCCATTGGAGGCACCGGACACATTTTGGTGCGACGGTGTGATTCTTCTGAAGCTGAAACTGACTTGATGACATGAATGTCAGTTACATACCACTCTGCTGCTGGGACGGCTACATGAAGAGTTAAACTTTTGTAAACTGTAAGCTATTAGCGCCGCCCCTTCCCCACGTTTTCTCAGATGACATCTTTGAGAAGCGACCCCCCAAAACCTCCGTGCAGGGGAGACGGTGACATCACAGAAGCTGTCTTTCAGAGCCAGCAGGACGTGCCGTCCTCGCTGTGGAGGAAGCCGGGTTACCTGGAAGTAAGAGCAGGGTAGGCACAAGGTGCTGGAGGATGGACAAAAAGATGTAAAGTTGGCTAGATCCACCCACCGACCAAAGCTCTGATAACAGGGCCCCGGCCATTGTCCATTGTCCCTTCAGTGGGGCCGATGCCAGAGAAAGACTCACCCCAACGCGTATCTCACCTATGTCTACCTGGATTTCCAACTCCCAGAAGTTGAACGCCTTAGAAACTCATCTCCTTCCTTAGAAACCCATCTACTTCCGTTTCCCAGAACTGCCTCACCAAAGCCTTAGCTCGCCCTGGGAGGCAGGGGTGCTGTGCGTTAGTGAGGCTCTCTGCGGGTTCTTGGTGGGGCCTCTTCTCTCATGGGGGCGTGGGGGGCTGTTTGTAAGGACTTTCCAGCGGCCTGAGGATGGTCTAGTCAAAGCTTTGGTGCCAAGAACAGATGAGACAGCCCAGCGCAGGCGTAACCCGGAGCGTGTGCATTGGTTACCTGTCGGCGTTGGCATCATTGGAGATTTTAATTTTCTTTTTGCAGATCTGAATTTCCTAAATGTTCATTATGGGAAAAGGGACATGGGCCCTTTTTCTTTCCTTAAAAAAAATGTTCTAAGTGTTGTTATCTCTTTCCTGATCTCTCCGTGATGGTCGTGTCCGTAAGAGACTCGGCGTCCTGAAGCCACTGTGGGGATGGAAGGCTTACGCCTATTCCCTACCATATGGCTCCTTCCTCATTAGACTCTGTAGCTCTCTCGCTACCAAAAAGTCTGGAAAAAAAACTTTTTAGCAAAGCACACTGGACCTACCAGTGTGAGCAGCCCACCTGTTTTGCAAGAGTAGCAATTAAAATGTTGTCATTTAAACCCAGCAGCGATTACCATGGCAACTGTGTGTTAAGATTGTTTTTCCATTTCTTGTAGAATGGGCGGGGAGATGTGTGCCTTTTTAAGCTGATACAGATTTTTGTTGCTCTCCCTCTATCTGTGTTTTCTCAAGGTTATTCTGGAAGACCAAACAATGCTGCTAGTCATGCCCTTGGCTTGCTCTGGCCCTCGCCGGGGGCGTGACCCAGGGGTGGGAGAGTGGACTTGGAGATTTCAGCACCCGGAGAGCTAGATGTGAGGCCAGCCTCCTGCCTGTCCCTTTTCCTTCCCACCGCCCCCTCATCCCACCTCTGGAGCCGGTGGCTGCCTTCCCAGGCCCTGCAGAAATGCCTCCTGCGGGTGGGGAGCTTCCCCAGGAGGCAGCAGCCGCTGTCCACTGGGTCAGTAGCCTGTGTCCACAGCAGGCAGGCCCCGTGACTGAGCCGTGCGGGGTCATACTGAGCAGGTCCCAGAGGCAGCCACGCATGTGGGCACACGTTTGTTTTCAGATCTGCCCTCCTCATGTCACCAGTCTAGTCGGGGTTCAGGAGAAATGACTGAGTTCATTGAGTCTCAAAATCAGGCTGGGACTGAGCCTGAAAGGGCTTGGACACAAACCCAGGTGCCCCTGTAAGCGGAGCCCCTCGGGGTCGCGTAGAGAACCGCTGTTGGAGGGGGAGGAGCTTTTAGATACTCGCGCTATGGTAAACCCTGAGAGGAGCTAGCAAGGGAAATGGCAAGATTCCTTCCTCTGCAAACTCCTGAACTCCACTTGTGCTACAAGAAATCATTTGTTTGCAAAACGCAGAGGAATGGACTACATGACCTCTGCCCCTCCTAAGCCAGGATGTCCAGAACAACAGCAAAAACAGGGCAGCCCGGCTGGTGTGGCTCAGTGGTTGAGCATCAACCTATGAACAAGGAGGTCGCGGTTTGATTCCAGGTTACAGGTTTGATCCCCAGTGGGGGGGTGTGCAGGAGGCAACCAATCAGTGATTCTCTCTCATCATTAATGTTTCTATATTTCTCTCCCTCTCCCTTCCTCTCTAAAATCAATACAAATTTATATATATATTTTTTTAAAGGGGGCAGAAGCACCCCGTCCTCAGGGAAATTTCTTCCTTAAGGGGAGAGAGGGAGGAAGATGTCCCTGTTATGCTCAGGGGCTTCCGATTTCACCGATTCTTGTAAACATGAAACAGAGAAATCGAATTTGACGAGACAGAAATCCTCTTGCCCGCGTGCCAATCTAAAATGTTTCTTCTGTCGGTTTATAGCACTTCATAAATAACCCATCGCCAAGATAACACTGCGACTCTCTTCCCCCAGCACGGCAATCCTGCAGCATCAGAACAAAGACTGTGCGTGTGTGTGTGTGTGTGTGTGTGTGTAAAGGGCCGGAGAGATTCCTTTATGGGAAGGGAGAAAACTGAGATTAAACATTGCAGGGAGCCGAGAAGCAGGTCTCCTCCTTTCCTGAGGGCATAGCTTTGTGGCAGCGAGGGGCGGGCGGCCTGTGGAAGATGCTGAACCAGTGAATGGAGAGGCTGCGGGCCGGGCCGGGGGAGGGGCCGCCGTGCGCCTGGGCGGTGGAGGTGCAGCCGGGAACTTGGAGCCCTCGCTAAGCATCGGGAATGATTTTTTTCTCATCAACAGTAAGTGCCATTTCAGTCATCAGCTCTGCCTGTGGCCGACGGGAGGCTGCTGTCTGTGTCTGGCTCTCTCGCGGCCTCGTTGTGGTGACAATGGAGATTCCCGAGGAGATGGCTGTGGCGTGCGTGTGCCAGCCATCGGGGGATGGGTTCTCTCCCGTGTCAGCGTGTGTGTGTCTGCAGCCAGCCTCCGACAAGCAGGGAGGGATGTGACTGCAAAATGGAAGTCCTCCGGCGACCAGGCGCTTCAGAGAGGCATTTAGCTCAAATGCCTGGTCGTGTCCATGCCCCTGACCAGGCGTCAGGATCCGGGAGCAATTGATTATCTTACGATAAAGATGTTTAGTCGTTTGAAAAGATGCAGTTGTTCAGAATCAGCACAGTGTTTTAAGCAACTGACAGCTGCCCACAGGTCTGAGAATCTGTTTATTTCTAGACACATTCAGATCCTTCAACCATCTCAGTTTCCCTGTGTGTATTTTAAGTCTATTTCCTCAGTATATTTTAAGGGAAGCTGTCCACATTGGCAGTGGAATTGTTTTAACTTATACTGCTCTGGGGCCTTATCACTGAACTGTAGACCCTTTGGCATGTAAGAGAATAGGACCAAAATGTAAATTATTCCTTGTTCATGAATTTAATAGGTAAATCCTCCATCGTCACATCCTAAGACTTGGGCTTGATACGTAGCACGGTACTAACCTGGCTTGATTTTGTTTGTTTTGGAGGGAGAGCAGGGCTCTTAAGTATTCCATTCTGATCCATTGCTGGTTAAGATAAAAGGAAAACTGTTCACCTTGGTTACTTTCTGCATTTCTGCCCACCATCCCTGTAGAACTGCTTATGTGTAGCCACTCAGGCAAAATTCTTATCTTGTTTGGTTTCATATAAGAATTTTTATTCGGGTCTTGCATTAGGCCACACAGGTGAAGAACTTCCCCTTTGCCCCTAAATACTTTGTTTTTTCATCCTGGGAACTAGAATGCAGCTCAGGAAGCCATGCTTACTTTTTTCTGGAGACATAGGATTTGATGAAATATATACGTGAGCATCGTTAGCCTAGGCACCTGGGTGAACCATGGCAGGTACAGAGGTGCGAGCTGCCTCGGTGACCTCGGTGGCGGATGACATGCAGTATTGAGGGTCGCTTCCCTGTGCCCAGCGTCTGGTGTCTGGATGGCTTTCCTTGTTGCTCAGCATTAACTCAAGAGTTAAACTTTTTCAAGAGCAATAATAATGAGGCCTGACGGGGAAGTCGGGGGCCTGGGGTGGCAAAGGACCCGTGCTCCCAGGCCTGGGAGAGGTGATAATTAGGTCTCAGTGTCTGTGCAGAAGAGAATGACACAAACTCAACAGCACACTGCCGGCCCCGGGAGTAAGCGGTGGCGCAGTATCTGAGGAGCAGCGTTTATCTCTGTCACCGTGCTTTTGGGCACAGAAACGTGCTCAGTCCTGACCGGATGAATGTTCTGTAGCTTCTTCCCTTTCCCTCCCGCCTTCCCTTCCTGCCCTGAGGGTGCGAGTGGTCTGTGTGCTTGTCCCTGCCGCCCTCCACTCGCCCAAAACGGAGCCAAGGTTCAGGAGCGTCTGTGACTCCCATGTGGCTGCAAGTCGTCTTGTGGCCTGATCGCTCGGAGGTGCACTGATCTCTAACATACAGCATGGCCACCCGGCTTATGAGAAAACGAATTTGAAGGCAGGAGTGAACATCGCTTACTCCGTCAGAAGAGAGGTAGTGAGCACCTCCTATATTGTGTTAGGATGTCTACATTAGGTCATGCGCTCTCTGGGAAGAAGACCTGTTTTCGGTGATCTTTGCAGCCTCAGGATCTGCACAAGACCCTAAGACGGTGGTTCTCAACCTTCCTAACGCCGCGACCCTTTAATGCAGTTCCTCATGTTGTGGTGAGCCCCAACCATAAAATTATTTTCGTTGCTACTTCATCACTGTAATGTTGCTACTGTTATGAATCGTCATGTAAATATCTGATATGCAGGATGTATTTTCATCGTTACAAATTGAACATAATTAAAGCATAGTGATTCATCACAAAAACAATATGTAATTATGTATGTGTTTTCCGATGGTTTTAGGCGACCCCTGTGAAAGGGTCGTTCGACCCCCAGGTTGAGAAATGCTGCTCCAAGACAAAGCGAGTGGTTAAATGTTTACTGAAAGGAAACCATGGAGAATCTTACATGGGTACCCAAAATTCAGCCCTTGGTGGACAGGCCTTACCCTCCCTTCCCTAGTTCATCCTGGAGCCAGGAGTCTAGACTTCTCATCATGTTCGCCAATGGGAACAAAAACCACCCGTACCCCCAGTATGTGCACATGAGCACGCGCAGGTTTATATGCGGTGCCACAAGGAAAGTGCGTAAGAACTGCAGCTCCGGGCCAGACTGCCCGGGTGTGAATCCCGCCTCTGCCCGTTACTGACCATGTCGCTGGCCAAGTTATTTAATCTCAGTGCCTCCGTTGTTTCATCTGTCAAATGGGGATATTAGTAGTGCCGATCTCACAGCATTTGTGAGGATTGAGTAAGTTGCTAGCGTGCGCAGCACAACAGGCCAGGCACCAGTAAATGACAGCATGTTCTACATACGTCCCATTTGAGTGATAAAGTTTGTAAATTATAAAGCATACCCAGTGTAGAAATTTAAAAAGAATGGGACAATAACAGGAAGTCTAATGTTTTATTCCTGCATCCCATTGGTGTGTCTTGAGCCCTCCATGTTGGATACCACCAGCCTGGAGTACCGGACCTGGGGAAGCCAAGAAAGTAATCCCTCCACCTGCTGCATGCGCCCCCCTCTGCTCATTGCACACCTCACCCTGGGATTAACAGGGTTCAAGGTCAATGCACCTCTCTGTTTCTTGCACCAGGTCATTTTGTTGCTTGTTAGCTCCCTTCATTTAAAAACTTGCATTCTGGCTCTGTTTTTAGAACGGGAAGCTGGGTCCTGAGGCTGGAACAGGGCCGGGTGCGGGATGAAGCAGTGGGGCTGCGGCTCTGGGAGGCGGGACAGGAGAGCTGTGCAAAGGCTGCTGGGCCTGAGCTCCTATCTGTGGGGAAGCTCTCAGGGCTGGGCTGCTCCTCCAGACAGAGCCTTACCAGGAGGCCACCCCTTGCAAACTTGTGGAAAACTTGTCCTATGGGCCTGGGAGTCCCGGCAGCTCGGGATTGTATGAGATGTTCTTTCTGGTCCCTGGGCCATCGGGGTGACAAGGCATTGGGGTGAGGAGGGTGTACTTCTGAAGCTACAGGAACAAAGGAGGGATCTCGGTTACAGCTGCATCCAGGCCTGGCCCTGGATTCTGTTACTTCCTTTTTAATAAATCATCTGAGGCTTTGAAGGGAACTCCTCATAGTGTTTCCAGTAAAATGTAATTTGGAAAACATATCCCCTTGAAAGTCATATGACCATAGTTTCTGGGAATGTGCCTCTCTTAGGCACTGTGTCAAATGCCACTCATGTACTTATATCTCATTCAACCTTCTCGGCCACCCAGTGAAGGGAGGTCCTGATCCTGTTGACACTGTTTTATAGATGAGATTAAACAGAGGCAGGATTCAAACTCAGACCCTGACCCCAGTCTGTGCTCTTTACCCCTAGACTCCACAGCCTACTTCCAAGCCTGCCTACCTCATAGCAGTGTTGAAAATGAAATATTTATGAATGGACTTTGTGAGGTCCAATGCTGTATAAATGAGGCATCATCATAGCATCATGTAATCCCAGTTAGCAGTAATAAGAGCTAGTATCCTAGTGAGCACTTACTCTATACCAAAGGCTTTCCATGCATCTCGTTTGTCTCACCACCACCTGCAAGGTGGATGACTTTGTAGATAACCAGGAAACCAGGAGTCAGGAAAGTCGGGTACCTTGCAGGGGTGCACAGTTCATAGATGATATAATGGGACTTAGAGAACAGAGTCTGGTCACCTCCAAAATTCTGGCCATAATTTCACCTGGATGTTACCTCCCTGAAGCTTGAGGGGCCTCAGAGGCCTATAGAAATGAGGGGGCTTGAGATAAAAGAATTTTCCCTAAATCATAAAACTAACTGGTAAAAGAGCTGGAGCAAGTAGTCCTGGGGTTGAGGTGGTCAATTGCAGGATGCAAAAAATAAATACACGCACGCGCACACACCACTCTGTGGACTACTTAAATAGCTTGTGGTGGAAGTCTTATACACACTTATTCATTCAACAAAGACTTGGTGACACCTCCTGCCCGCCAGGCGTTTGGGAGGTGCTGAGCCCCACACAGCATGCGGCAGGCACAGCACAAGGCGGGAGGGCCCCGGTGTAGGGAGCACGTGGACAAGGGGCAGTGGCAGAAGTGGAGAAGGGAGGAGGGGCCGCTTTGCCGAGAGTGGGGTTGGAGGCAGAGGCCGCTGACCACTGGAGGACCTGAACGGTCGGGAGATTATCCTGGTTGTCAGGGAGGGCGAGGACTGTGCGGGGTTTGAGCGAGGATCAGACTCGCATCTCTAACGTACACGTATGTATACTTTGGCTGCAGGACAGAGGTGGGGAGGAGGGCGAGGAGGGCGGGAGGAAGCTGCTCACAGGCAGGCAAGGAAGCGGTGACGGTGGTGCTTGCTGTGGGTGAGGGCCGGTGCCCCAGTTCCTGTTCCTGGTGCCATGAGATGGGGTTCTGACAGCCCCTCGAAACACAGTGTTGCTAAGTGGGGAATTCCCATTGCAGCCATTACTTCAAGTTTCTGAATTTCACTAAAAATCCCACAGATCTCCAGAAAAAGCCCTCCCTCCCTCTACTTTAGGACTTTCGTGAAGGTGGTCTATGGAAACATTTTATTTCAGGATCTGTATGGAGACTGTTTTCCCTCAGCAGCTGTCATTCCCCCTGGAGTCAAGCGGATTGGGGAGGTGGATGAGATTAGAGCTGTGCTCGAAAGTGTAAGCGCCCGCCCCTCAGACGTAGCGGGGGTTGGTACATGTTCTGTGCTTGCTCAAGAGGGGAGTCCCAGGAGAGGCATCATGGGTCAGATACCACCGAGTGAACCAGGCGTGTGGCTCTTCAACCCGTCAGGGTGCTTTTATTCACTGGCTGCTGCAGTCTCGGGGTGCGCAAGACAGAGCGGGGGGAGGTCAGGTGAGGCCATGTAACCTAGAGAGAAAGATGGGCTGGGCCCCGAGAACCCCACTCTGGGAAAGATAGGACTTCATCTTTGTTTGGGAGGATTAACTCTGAGTCCACTTGAAAATCAACAGCAACAGCAATTTTGTAAAGTGTCACAGACTCTGTGAAAGCTCCTATCTGGTGAGAGTTGTTCTCGCTATAAAATCAATGACCAGTATAGGTTGTGTGTTTTTCCCCCCATTTATCTTTGCTGTTTAAAGCATTACAGATGTCTCCCTTTCCCCCCATTGACCCCTTCTCCCCCCTCCCGCCACCCCCTCCGTTCGTCAGTTTATTTCACCCCCAACACCCATTGGAGCCTTCTCACCACTGCGTGTTGCACTTTTGTGTTCCACCTCCTTTTTCTCTTTCCTGCACGTGTTTAGGGTGAAGAAGCTGAAGGAGACGTTTGCTTTTATTCAGCAGTTAGACAAGAACATGAGCAACCTGCGCACCTGGCTGGCTCGCATTGAGTCTGAGCTCTCGAAGCCCGTGGTCTATGACGTCTGTGACGACCAGGAGATACAGAAGCGGCTCGCCGAGCAGCAGGTGGGCCGTGAGGCGTGGGCCTTTGCGAGGGGGTGGGTGGGCCTGCCGCCTGCCCGCTCACACCTGCCTCCTCTTGGCTGTGTGCTCGCACGGTCACGTTTCATGACGCTGGTTGGTTTTTCCAGGGAAAGCCGACCGCCTGTCCATGTTCTTGGACGTGGAGGCCTCCCGCTCCAGTGCCCACCGCTCCACCGCCATTCACATAGCTCTCTGTGAAATACTTGGAATAATGTTTAAGGTGCTGACCTTCATCTTAGCGGCCAACGGGTTTTTTATTTTGTGGTGTTTTTTTTAACTTTGATCTTTGTTTTGTTTTTGTTAACATAGGGTTGGGCAAATGTAGGTTTACAGTTGTGAGAATGCGAAACACAGAGTTTATTCTTGTATTATTATTTATTAGTTATTGTATTATTTGTTTTACAACTGTAAACCTGCTTTGGCCCACCCCTGTATAGTTTTGGAAGGCAACAAATTGAAAGAAAAGCCATTTTTCTCACCAAGGAAGGTTTTCATGGAATAATACTCGGTATCTGATGGAGTTTTTAAAAAAGTAAATAAAACAGATAAGGTGTAATAAGGAGCAAGCCTGGACCAGTAGCTCAGGGAGCCACCCTGCAGTGCTCCCTGCCTTCCTGTCATCTCTTACATACCCTCGGAGCCAACCCTGGAAATTCCCTTGAAACCACTGAGTCCTAAATCACACTAGCGTAGGGTGCTCTTAAGATCACTGACTCATCAAATCCACTTTCCTGCCCTCCACGGGCTCACTTTCACCTGCTTTCTCATTGCTATCCCTGAGCTTGTCTTTATTGGTAAAATCATTGTTTATATTATTACTAGTGGCCTGGTGCACAAAATTCGTGCACATTAAAAGGGAATTAATTAGAGGAAATATTTTAATATTGCTATTTGCCCTTTCTCTATAAGAGAAGTGTCAGAGATGAAAGAAAATTAGTAAAATGTATATGAAAATCTTTCTCCTGTCAGAGTCTGGGGCATGCAGCGGGACCTAGACTCAATTCCCAGCCCACCACCCGCATGTGCTTCAAAAACACAGGAGACCCAGACCCGGCCAGCCCCACCCCCATTGGGTGAGACTCAGACCTGGCCGGCCTTACCCCCATCAAACCCCTCCAGGTGGGGGACACAGCCTCAAGTCCCCCAGCCCAGCACCGGGACAGGGGCCGTGGCCTGAGGTCCCCCATCATGCCCCCTCGGACAAGGGGCTCAGCCTGAGGTCCCCCGGCCCTGCCAGGCGCCATGCAGCCTCAGGTCCCTGCTGTTGGGTCGTGACATTACAGCATTCCCGGCTAATTTGCATATTCCTCTATTGTATAGATGGATTTCAGTAGCTTTCCTTTGCCTCTGTTCTTCTCAGACCCGTGAGCAGATTCTGTTTTGACCAGATAAGCAATGTGGCTGTCATCGGGTTCTCAGACTCGAATCTGCTCTCATCGTTACCTTGCCCTTTCCAGTTCCCAGAGCTCTCCCGCATCTCTGGGCTCACGGCCCCTTCCTCCTCCTTCAGCGCCAGCATTTTGCCTTTCTTCGTCGTCACTTTTCCCCCTGACTCTTTACCTCCCTCTTCCACTTTTAAGGACCCTTGGGCCCACCCAGATAATTTAGGATCATCTTCCTGTATTAAGGTCAGTTGAATAGCAACCTTAACTCTCCATTGCCATGGACACTAACATAGTCCCAGGTTCTGGGGATAAGGGGATGGAGGTGGGAGGATATTCCATCTACCACAGATGTCCTGAGGAAACTCAGTATTTTTGTGTGTGTTTTAATTTACCATATGTTTATTCTTCTAAGACCAGGCCTTAAATGCTCCATCAAAAACACTACAAATGTGTCACACACACAAATTATGTATGGGCCATTCCTAAAAACCGTACTTATGTTTCTGTCACTAATTAAATGTAATAAATTGCTTAATTGCTTTGAGAACTAAAACCTGAATGAAGCAGGGGGTCCCGCGGGGGTGAGGCCAACGGAGCCCTAACGAAGCATGCCCGACTCCGGAGAAGCTAAATCTCCTGAGCTCTTCCCACACCTGAACACTTGGGATCAAGCCCGCAGCCCACAGTGGTCAAGGGACATGACGTCCTTGAATTCTCATTGGGATGCCCCCGGGGCTCTGGTGTGGCAGGGTCGGGCCTTATAAGAGTCCCTTCTGTTCCTCCTCTTGTGGGTAGAATCACTTTAGGTGGCCTGGGTTGTGTGGTCTTCAAATGTAGAGAAGGTGCGACCTTTGACACCTTAAATGAAGACCCACTTGTATTGAGCCATCAGCATCACTCCCCCTTTCTTTGGTTCCCTGATTCCCATGGGGTGCCAGATGGTGGCTTGGGGGGAACTGTTGGCCCCGCCATTCCGTAATTACCAACAGCTTCCTCCCCAGTGGCCAACTCAGCTTCATGCCCACCCCCTAAACCACCGCACTCCCCAAGACCACCCTGATGGACTTGTCCGCCACCCCCACTGCTCCCAGCGAGACCTTCTGAGACCACCACAGGCACCCCACCCTTGGGATTTTCTGGCTGCTCAGCCTGGCTTTCTTCTCTCCCCCTTATCTTATTGTTCCAGTCCCTTTTGTGTGCTCACTCTTCCTGGCTGCATTGCCCGGCTCTAGTTTCATGCCCCCCCATCTCCCTTCCCTGCCCCCCATCTCCCCTCCCTGCCCCCCATCTCCCCTCCCTGTCCCCCATCTCCCCTCCCTGTCCCCCACCTCCCCTCCCTGCCCCCACCTCCCCTCCCTGTCCCCCATCTCCCCTCCCTGTCCCCCACCTCCCCTCCCTGCCCCCACCTCCCCTCCCTGTCCCCACCTCCCCTCCCTGCCCCCATCTCCCCTCCCTGTCCCCATCTCCCTTCCCTGCCCCCCATCTCCCCTCCCTGCCCCCCATCTCCCCTCCCTGTCCCCCACCTCCCCTCCCTGTCCCCCACCTCCCCTCCCTGCCCCATCTCCCCTCCCTGATCCCCACCTCCCCTCCCTGTCCCCCATCTCCCCTCCCTGCCCCCATCTCCCCTCCCTGATCCCCATCTCCCCTCCCTGTCCCCCATCTCCCCTCCCTGTCCCCACCTCCCCTCCCTGCCCCCACCTCCCCTCCCTGTCCCCACCTCCCCTCCCTGCCCCCATCTCCCCTCCCTGCCCCCATCTCCCCTCCCCGTCCCCATCTCCCCTCCCTGTCCCCCATCTCCCCTCCCTGCCCCCAGCCCCCAGCTTCAGTGCTCTGTCACCTGCTCTGAAGCAGAAACACAAACCCAGCAGGAGCCCTTTCCAGAGCTGTTGGCAAAGTCTTCCACATGGTTCTGTGCTGTTTCTTAGGTCCAGCTCTTCAGATTACATTGGCGCAGTTTTGTAAATCTTACTGTGCAAACGGTGCCCGCGTGGGTGCCCGCGGTAGGATTACTGTCGGTGTTCCTCATTGAGCTCCGGTGTTAGGATTCCTTATTTATTATTTCAACACAGTTAAAAGGGATTTTCCTCCGTGTGGGTCTGAACCAGTAAGACTCCGTGTCACCCTCGTCGTGTGACGGGTCCTCGCACCGACCCGGGGAGACTCCGCCGCCGCCCTGCCCTCGCCACAGCACACCGGCCGGCGGCGGAGAACACTTTCTTCTGTCTGACTAGACTTGAGGGGCTCATTTTTCATCAGTGAGGACCCGTGTTGAGACCTGCTCGATTTAAAATGTATTTGAGTTGCCATTTTATTCTTTCATGTCCACGTGAACACAGAATGCCCCAACGTGTGCATTTATTAGAAGAAAAGAAAACCTTAGTCCTACCTGTGAACACAACAGTAGTAACTCCAAAATTAGACGCAGTGAGGCAGCCTGGCGTGGACACCCGCTGCCGCCCTGCGGACAGAGGCCACACTGTTGATGGAGCAATCCCTCCCGTAAACTGAGCTTTGTTGAACCCAGGGAACTTTCGTACCCTTAGGAGCGGCGTATTTAACTTTGTTTCTGCTATTTCGCCATGTAATTGGAATACTAAGTTAGTGTGTGTCCAACGTCACCCATCACAGATTTTGGATCTCAGAAGCCTAGCTCGCCCAGAATCGCAAAACCAACAGCTCCTTCTCCCGCCCCTCTCCGCCCCCCCCCACCCCCATGCTGTGCAGAGGGAAATATTCTGAGTAATACCTGAAAATACCATGTTCATTCTTTTTCTTTTTTTATAGAATTTGGTTGTTGTTGTTGTTTACTTTAGAGAGGAAGGAAGGGGGAGAGGGGAGAGAGAGAGAGAGAGAACATTGATCAGTTGCCTTCCATTTACCCCCCAACTGGGGCTTGAACCCACAACCTGGGTACGTGCCCTGACCAGGAATTGGACCTGCAACCTTTTGGTGTACATGACAACACTCCAACCAACTGAGCCACCCGGCCAGGGCCATGTTTATTCTTAAACAGGGTTCCTATTTTTTCCTACAATCATGTATTTTCTCTTCATGAACGTTCCTCCCAAATTAGGGAAATGCATCACTATCACCAGGACCCGACTCGAGACCCTGTCCCCTCCCTGAGTTTGGCTGGACCCCATCAGTGGGTGGGGGGGCTCTCTACCCCCGAGTCCTCCCCTGGGGCTGTGGCACCATATGCTGCATGCACAGCCTGGCGTGTGAGGAGATAACAAAAGTCTTAAGAACTCTGTGACCATACAAGGTGAAGAGTTTATGTTGCTAACGTGTTCGGTACTGCTGAAAGACTCGGTTTTCTGTGGAAGGCCTCCCCAAAGCCAAGTCTCCATTTGAGGCCCTTGGAGTCGGTGGTCTGGAGTAGACCCCATGCCTCCCCAAAGTCTGTGGGGTGGCGGGCTCTCAGGGCAGGGTCCCCTGCTCTCCCCCCGCCCCTCACATAGTCCATTCAACAGATCCATCCCAGTGTTGCCAGTGCTTGGGTTTTGTGTCAGAGGCTACAGCATGAGGGTTGTGCAAAGATGAGAGACCCAGCCTGTGTTGCTGCTTCCAAGGTGGAAATGCGCCCAGGGCTGTGCCCCCTGGGCTGGGAGGTGGGGAGGAGCGGGGACCCTTTGATGCCGACCCTCCCACCTCCACCCTCTCAAGGTGCTTCTTGCTCTCCTGTAATCGTAGGACCTGCAGCGAGACATTGAGCAGCACAGTGCGGGGGTGGAGTCTGTGTTCAACATCTGTGATGTCCTGCTGCACGACTCGGATGCCTGTGCCAACGAGACGGAGTGCGACTCCATCCAGCAGACCACCAGGAGCCTGGACAGGCGCTGGCGGAACATATGCACCATGTCGATGGAGCGGCGGATGAAGTGAGCACTGAGCTGCCCCTAAAGGTTTGGGGGGGGCGGTGGATTTTAGCCGAAGTCGGTGCACCCTCCTGACCTGAATAAGCAGCTGTGTTCCGTTCCCTGCAGAGGCTGTTGGCAGAGAAGGCTCAGTAGGTGTAAGTGCTTATTAGAGAAATTCAGGGAGAACGTAATGGGGTCACGCCTCTCCCAGCTCTCGGTGCCACGGGTGTGACGTGGCTGGCTGTCCCCCGCGTGCAGCCCTGTCCCTGTTGTCAGCTTCTGAGGGGCTCGCACTGCCGGGAGGAAGGAGTCCTGACCCAGAGCAATGGGCCTGGATACCTCCTGGAAGGCGTAGCCGCGTCTCTGCCCCTAGGAGGGCCGGTGCTGGGAGGGGTGGGACCAGTCCAGAGAGAATGTACGGCGAAATGGGCGGCTTGCACTAAGTTGCCTCCTTGCTGTCAGAATCGAGGAGACCTGGCGCCTGTGGCAGAAGTTTCTAGATGATTACTCCCGCTTTGAAGACTGGCTCACGTCCGCCGAGAGGACGGCGGCCTCCCCAAACTCCTCAGAGGTGCTCTACACAGTCGCCAAAGAAGAGCTGAAGAAGTTTGAGGTAAGACCCTCTCCAGCCCTGTCCTGGGGCCCCACCGCTGCCCAGGGGCCCGGCACAGCCTGCCACCAGCCGCACGGGGCAGGCCCAAATGCCTGTCCTTTAGCTAGGGGCGGGGGAACAGGCAGGGCGAGCCCCCACCCCCCACCCCCGCCATTTAGTGTGGGGGTGAGCCGCTGGCCCTGACGCCGCTCTGTGTGCCGCAGGCCTTCCAGCGGCAGGTGCACGAGAGGCTCACGCAGCTGGAGCTGGTCAACAAGCAGTACCGGCGGCTGGCCCGCGAGAACCGCACCGACACGGCCAGCCGGCTGAAGCAGATGGTCCACGAGGGCAACCAGCGCTGGGACGGGCTCCAGAGGCGGGTCACGGCCGTCCTGCGGAGGCTCAGAGTAACTGCTCAGCCCGGGGGTGCCAGGGAGGGGCAGCACGCGGCAGCAGGCTTGCCACAGGCCTCAGCTGTCTGACATCCTTCCCTTTCGTTCAAGCCAAACCTGCCAACCTTTTATCTATAAAAATAATTTTACCTCTTTATTTTTAATATCAAGTATTATATTTCATTCTATTTCCTTTTTTTCTCTATTTTTTAATCTTAATTGTTGAGATTATTACAGGTGTCTCTCTTTTGTTCTCCCCATTGCCCTCCTCCTCCCGGTTCCCACCCCACCCCAGGCCTTCGCCACCCTATTGTCTGTGTCCATAGGTAATGCATATATGCATATAAGATCTTTGGTTAATCTCTTCTTGCCTCCCCCACCTCCTTCCCTCTGATAATCGTCAATCTGTTCCATTTCCATGCCTCTGATTCTATTTTATTCACCAGTTTATTCTGTTCATTAGATTTCTTATTCGTTTATTTTGATTTTTAGATTCAGTTGTTGATAGGTACGTATTTGTTGCCATTGTGTTGTTCATATTTTTTTTTCTTTTTCTTCTTCCTCTTCTTAATGAATACCCTTCATTCATATAATACTGGTTTGGTGGTGAAGAACCAAACTTTTTCTTGTCTGTGAAGCTCTTTATCTGACCTTCAATTCTAAATGATAGCTTTGCTGGGTAGAATAATCTTGGTTGTAGGTCCTTGCTATTCATCACTTTGAATATTTCTTGCCACTTTCTTCTGGCCTGCATAGTTCCTGTTGAGAAATCAGCTGACAGTCATATGGACATTCCCTTGTAAGTAACTAACTGCTTTCTCTTGCTGCTTTTAAGATTCTCTTTGTCTTTAGCCCATGGCATTTTAATTGTGATGTGTCTTGGTGTGGTCCTCTTTGGATTCTTCTTGTTTGGAACTCTCTGTGCTTCCTGGACTTGTACGTTTATTTCTTTCACCGGTAGGAGACATTTTCTGTCATTATTTCTTAAAATAGGTTTTTAATATCTTGCTCTCTCTATTCTTCTGGCACCCTCATAATGCAAATATTGTAATGCTTGAAGTTGTTACACTATCTACATATTTTTGGATTCTTTTTTCTTTTTACTCTTTTGGTTGGGTGTTTTTTGCTTCCTCATATTTCAAATCGTTGATTTGATTCTCAGAATGCTCTACTCTACTG
Source organism: Myotis daubentonii (assembly GCF_963259705.1). Taxonomy (NCBI): domain Eukaryota; kingdom Metazoa; phylum Chordata; class Mammalia; order Chiroptera; family Vespertilionidae; genus Myotis; species Myotis daubentonii. The sequence continues at coordinate 30,337,876 of NC_081840.1, read as the reverse complement.
TTGAATCCCTACATATTATTCTTTATTTCAGTCAGTGTATGCTTAATTTCTGACTGATCCTTTTCCATTTTGGGGGGGGGGGGGTTTCTAGAAGATTCTTGAGTAACCTTAGAACCATGCTCTTGAACTCTCTATCCAGTAGTTTGCTTTCTTCCATTTCTTTCATTTGTGACATGTTTCTTTGTCTCCACATTTTGGCTGCTTCCCTGTGTTTGTTTCTGTGTATTGGGTAGAGCTGCTAAGTCTCCTTGAGTTGATAGAGTGGCCTTGTGTAGTAAGTGTCCTATACGGCCCAGTGGCTCAGCCTCCCCAGTCACCTGAGCTGGGCACTCTAGATGTATCCCTCTGTGGGCTGTAAGCACAGTCTTGTTGTAGTTGAGACTTGATTGCTGTTGGTGTCACTGAGAGAAATTGGCCTCCAGGCCAATTGGCTGTGGGGACTAGCTACAACTACAGTGGGAGAGCTGCTGTGCAGGAGACACACCTATGGAGCAGGACTTGCTTCAGTGGGGCTTTGGTGCTCACTGAGTCTGCCCTTTGAGTGTGTCGCTTATGGATATGTAGAGTTATAATCTGGTATGGTCTGACACTGACCACTAGGTACACTGGCTCGTGGGTCTCCAGGGAGATGCAAAGTCAGCCACTGCCTGGGGCCACCCAGCAGGTGCTACAGAGAGATCTGCAGATTCTTCCTCTTTGTATTGGGTTTGGAAGTGCCCAGATGTGGCCCAGCTATGAAGCAAGGCAGACTGGTGCTGGTACTGGGTCTTGATAGGTTTGGGGCTTTCTGACCCACCTGCAGCTTATTTGAGAGATTTTAGCCTGAGCAAGACCAGGCCATTCATATGCAAAAGCCATTGCACACAGCTTGGGTGGGGTTGTAATTGGATGAGGCAGGGTCTTAGGGAATCACCAGGGCAGAGCAAACAGAAATGGCTGCCAGTCAGCCATGCAACCGGGAATATCCCAGCATAGGAATCCATCTGGGAGAAAGCCACCCCCGAATTCCTGCCCCAATGCCAGACAATCCAGTTCCTCCTGATATGAGTCTGTGTTCCCCAAAGCCTCACCCTGATGCTGGAGCTCAGAGGAAGCAGGACCTTGTATGTTCAGTTTGTGGTGCCAACCTTTTAAGAGGAACAACTGGGTCTCCTGCAGCCTCTGTATCACTGAGCCCCAATCTGCACTGGTTTTTATAAGGACTTCTTTTCCCAGCTCTGGGACCCTGGGATGGGGCTGGGACCATTTGCTCCTCCGGGTGGCCTCCACAAAGATGATCTCCCTCCCCATTAAAAAAGCAGCCCACGTGGGTGCCAGATCAGCCTGTTCCACACCTCCTTCCTGTCTCGGTGTCCTTTCGTCTTTACTTCTCTAGCTGTAGGACTTCTATTCAGCCAGCTCTCCAGTGGTTCTGGATGATGGTTGTTCTGTATTTTAGTTGTAATTTTGATGTGGTTGTGGGAGGCAGCAAGTACAGGAGTTACCTACGATGCCATCTTCCTTTTCCTCTCCCCTGCCAGCTTTTTGTACTTTTTTAAAGGAATGGCCTCTTGGGCAGAGCTTATTTATGTGATCTGTGTTACACACATCTCTCTCTCTTCGCCATCTCTGACCCCTGACGGTCACACTAGCTCACAGGCTGCGTGGTGTGGGCACTGCTGTCACTGGGGCTGGACCTCAGCCCGCCTTTGTGTCCCGATGGTTCTGGCACCCTGAGGGACATGGCAATCCCCTCTGCACTGCGCACCTGGGACAGAAATTCTCTGAATTCCAGGGCACACTGCCCAACCTCAGACATTGCGTTTGATTTTTTTTTTTTTAATGAAAACATTCACCTTAGATTTCTATAATTTAGAAAACGTGCTATGTCAGCCTTTGTGCATCGGGTGTAAACTGGCAGGACCTGTGTGTGCCGTGTCTGCAGGCGTCATTTTAATTCCTGCTTCTTTCTCAGGGCGGAGCACTCTTGACACCATTCTAAAGAAATGAAAATCTGGGCTTTTGGTTTTCTTTTAACACTCTCAGGCTAGCTTTTCAGAGAACCCCCTTGCATTAATTTTATCTCCTGCTGACTTGACTGTGACAATCTAAACCTCATTTGGTGCTGAATGCAATGCTGGTCTGGGAATTGGTCTATGACATGGTAACCTGAAAGGCATCCCTCATTGGAGGTGATGGAAACGCATCCAGAATTACATCAGGGAAGGCACACGGGGCTGGTCTCAGCTCAACCCTGAGAGCAGTAATTTTCCATCTTAAGCTACTAAATCCTCTGTCAAGCAACAAGCTTCCACAGTCTGCTGATGGGTAAAAACGGGCCCGGTGCCAGGCTTGGATTTTGAGGGGGTTGCTCAGAGGACAGGTTGGAAAAATCCCTGACCTAGACTCGAGAATCAGAGAGTTTTAAACGCTGACAGGACCTCAGAGATTACAGCCAGCATTCCCATACCTCGCTTGCCAGGGAAGATGCCGAGACTCGGAGACGTTGGGGGCTTGGTTGATGTCGCACTGGCCTGAGTGCCCTGTGGGCCCCAGGTCCCTGGAGACAGGCTTCTGAGTTCAGGCACCCTCTCCCTTCAGCTAGAGCCTTGCTGTGGGCCTCCATTCTCATGTGCCGTCAGCATAAATGTGACTTTCTTCCCCTTTTGCAGCATTTCACCAACCAGAGGGAAGAATTTGAGGGCACGAGGGAGAGCATCCTGGTGTGGCTGACAGAGATGGACCTGCAGCTGACCAACGTGGAGCACTTCTCCGAGAGCGACGCCGACGACAAGATGCGCCAGCTCAACGTAAGCCTTCCTTCCTTGGCGCCTCGTAAAGGAACGCAGCTGCCTGCGCAATGGCGAGCGGCCAAGTCTGGGGGCAGACTCCAGAGCTGGTTAAGCTGCCGGGCTGCCTCCACCTGCCAGCGGGGTGCTCACCAGCAAGGATACTGTTCCCTGCAGCCCAGGGATGAGTGGAGTGAGGCCCCTTTTTCTCTTCGTCTTTTATAATCATCCAGGGAGAGAACACTCTTTAGGCTCCAAACAGAAGGCACGAGATGCTGTTTCTCCAGATGTGCAGTATAATGGGAACAGCTGTATCAGGGAGCGGCCCAGAACACATACCGTCTCCTCTCCCACTGTTACCAATAATCTGTATCACACTTGAACCTCACATCACTCCCTCCTGGGCTAGGTTTCACAAGAAGTTGAGGATGGACATTTCCGTCCCTGGTAGAATGGCACTAATGGTCATTCTTACTGTGTCCGCTGAGGCAAATGCTCATTGGTGGCTGGCTACAGGAAATATTCTTTTTCCACCGAAAATTACTGCTCTCAGGGTTGAGCTAAGACCACACTCAACGATAGTGCATGACCGGCCATCCATGTCAAACTTTTAGAATCATTTTAATTGGAAAAGTCAGTGCCCAGAAGGAGGAGGGAAAAATATGTACGGTTGTTGTAAATTATTAAATGTCACCTTGTTAAAAACGGATGAAGCTAAGAAAAAAAAAAAAACACGGATGAAGCTAGAATACTAGGTGAAGGCACAAAACAGTCATGACATTTTGATGACTTTTCTGTGGCTTGTTATAAGAAACAGACATTGTCTGAATCCTCAGAGAAATCCCTTTCTTTGAAATTCTTTCTCATGTTCCTCACAGGGTTTCCAACAGGAAATTACATTAAACACCAACAAGATTGACCAGCTCATCGTTTTCGGGGAGCAGCTGATTCAGAAGAGCGAGCCCCTGGATGCCGTGCTGATCGAGGACGAGCTGGAGGAGCTGCACCGATACTGCCAGGAAGTGTTCGGCAGGGTCGCCCGCTTCCACCGGCGGCTGACCTCCCACGCCCCGGTAAGAGGGGAGCACCCACAGGGGCTTCTGGGCCACTCGGACTTGGGGTTTGACCAGACTTGTCGTGGAAAAATTTATTTCCACTCTTATTAATATGGAGGCACAGTTACCTAGAGGCTCCCATCTCCCAGTGGAAAGAGTAGCACGTCTGCCAAGTCCTGCCCCTTCGCACTTTCCCATGTGCTCCTGGGTACGCGGTTTCTGGCCCGTGTCAGTCCTCCTGGGATATCTTTATAACTGTTCTGGTTTTGCTTACAGTGCTAACGGGGGGTTGTACTGGCCTTTTCCGCTGTGTTAATGTCTGGGAGCTCTTAATATCTATGCCTTTCTGGTGCTTCGCTCTCACCGTTGAAATGCCGAAAGCGCCAGCTTTTGAAAGCAGCTGTGATGATTCCCTAGACAGAGGGGCCTTTGGGGAAATTCAGGTGGCGTCGGGCCATTACCCAGAGTCCACTGCCTTTGTGTGCCTACAGCTTTGATGATGACCTTCGACCAACGCAATTGGCCATCTTTTCTTTTTTGTGTCGTCAACTGCCCAACTTCAAACCTAATTTCTTCATCACACATAGCCTCAAAAATAACCTACATTATTCTCTCTTTTATTTTTCAGGACAGTTTTTTTATTGCCTAAGTAGCTAGGATATTTGGTGCACTATATAAATCATTTCATTACTCTCATTTTTAAAGGTAGCAATTGATAGTCATTTTTCTTGGAGTCATGATAACACAGGGAGAATACGATTCTGTATTCTGAACAGTAAGATTGGGGATAAAAAGAAAGAACCCGGTACATGTGGTCCTTGAACATGTGAATCTTATTCAGAACACGAATTGCCTTAAAAAATTTACTTTTTAATTTTCTGATTTTTGGAGGAACCTGCCATATAAACCATCAAGGAAACTTTGGCCTCCCTTTCTTTTTTTAGATAAAGTTGCTGAGTGTAGATTATCAAATTTAAGATTTTTCCTAGGAAAGAAAATGGAGTTTTGGCAAATACCAATTGTAGGTCCCACACTAGACGTAGAGTCTAAATTGGAGTAACCAGGAACAGGGCCTGGGAACTGATGGCCATTTTCGGGAACTGCTGGGCCGGCCAACTCCCAGCGCGCCTCAGAACCAGAGTCGCCTATGGTTTGGTTAATTCTTAAAACTGGATACTCCCGTTTTAGGGCTTGGAAGATGAAAAGGAGGCCTCTGAGAATGAAACGGACATGGAAGACCCCAGAGAGATCCAGACCGACGCCTGGCGTAAGAGGAGGGAGATGGAGGAGCCCTCGTCTCCTCAGGCCCTTTGTCATCTGGTGCCCCCCGGCCCGGGGCCCGAGCGGTCTGGCTGCGAGACCCCTGTCAGCGTGGACTCCATCCCTCTGGAGTGGGATCACACAGGTGACGTGGGGGGCTCCTCCTCTCACGAAGACGACGAGGAGGGCCCATACTACAGTGCACTGTCAGGTAAGAGGCCTGGGTGTCCAGAGACCTAGAAATTGACCACGTGGCTATGTTTTTAGCTCCTCACAACACGGCCAGCTCTCAATGATCAGGAGTCCAGCTATGGCTGGCCCAGACTTCCTGTGGCTTCCTGCGTTCTGTCCTGCCCACTTCCGACTCACCTGAGAGTTGGCTCACTTCTATGGTAGAGGGGATCAGAGGGGGAAAAAAAAACGGGAATTCACTTTGGGCCACTGAGGCTATTCACGGATGGCCCTGGCTCATCAGGGAACTTTTCTGGCCAGTTTTTCAGAGTGCCCATAGATTGAGAGTTTTCATTCTTTCTGTGCACCGCCCCTCCCCCACCACTGCTTTGGACGGTTGGGAGTTGGCTGAAAAAATCCTCCTGGGTTTTTTTAAAGCTTTCTAATAAAACAGGTAAAGGGTAGTTACCTTCCTCCTTCCAGCTGACAATGTTTCTACTGTTTTAATTTGATACTGGGGCATTCCTGCAGTGAGGAAATTGACATTATTCTTTTTCAGATGTAGAAATCCCTGAAAATCCTGAGGCATATCTTAAAATGACCACAAAAACTTTGAAAGCGTCTTCTGGTAGGCCCCTGCCCGTGCATGTGTCTCAACATGGCAGCACCCTCGGCGCACACTGCATCCTAAACCTCGCTCCCACGTCATGTCTGACCTCTGCCTTCGTGGACACCATGGCCTCGTTCATGGTGTATTCACACTGCCATACTCACACATACCTGCGCGCTCCTCCCAAATCCCCACCCAGACCAGAGCAGTCTCGCCGCCATCCCTCTCCCCCTCAGGCCTGCGCAGAAGGGAATTCTTCGTGGTGCCTTCTTAAGTGTTTATCTTCCTGCCGTCTAACTCAAGTCCCTTGGCATGGGCCAAGCTTTCTTCATGGTGGCTTGGTTTGGAACTATTTCCTTGCTTACGGTGATTTCCTGGGAAGAGGGTGGGTGAGTGTAGGTGAGGGTAGAGGTGCTGTTGCACTGGTTGCAGAAGAAACCTTCCTTTCCTCTACTTGCAGCTCTCATCTTCATTCCCTGCCCTGCCCCACCTGCAGTACTGGACACAGCCACAAGTGGCCCTCTGGTCCCGTCCACCCCCCACCCCCTCCTGAAAGGTCTCCAGTCCTCGTGGCCCCAGACCCGCTCGCTGCCAGTGTCCCCACCATGAGACCCGGCTCCAAAACACCACTCATCCCGCAGCAAATCATATGTTCGTTGTGCTCCATGGTGAACCCATCTAGCGAAGGCCCAGTGTTGCTCAGCTGCATGACTCATTTCATTCCCTTCTGGGACATACTGACATTTTGCAAACGTGCATGCTTTGCAAGGAAAGCTGCAGAACTCATGTTCCACCGTAACCTGATGCCATGTTGCCGTGACCTTTTTGTGTAATAAACGTGAATCCTTTGGTTGGAGAGAATGGACTGTCACTTGCTATTTTTTGTTTCAGGCAAATCCATTTCTGAGGCCCACTCATGGCACGTTCCTGACAGTCCTTCCTGTCCCAAGCACCGCTACAAACAGATGGGAGGTGATAGGAATGTACAACCCATCCCCTCAGATTCCAGCACCCCTTATAAACCAGCTTACGTAAGTCGTTTTTTTTAATTTTTTTATTGAATTCATTGGATGACATCAGTTAACAAAATTATGTTTCAGCTGTACAGTTCTCTCCTACATCATCTCTACGTTGTATTGTGCATTCACCACCCCAAGTCAAGTCTCCTTCCATCACCATCCATCCCCCCTTTACTCTCTTCTACCCTCTCACACCCTTCTTTCTCATTGGTTTTGCTCAATCCCTTCACCTTTTTCACCCTGCCCCCCAACCCCGTCCCTTCTGACAGCTGTCAGTCTATTCTCTATCTTATTGTTCTCTATCTGAGGGTCTGTTTCTATTTTATTCGTTTCCTTTGGTCATTAGAGTCTACATATAAGTGAAATCATAAGGTACTTGTCTATCTCTGACTGGCTTATCTCACCCAAGTGCAGGAGTAAATAGTTAAAATTTTCCAGGAGAGGGACTTTGGTGCCTACTATGTGTGCTCGCTCCCAGGAACATTTTGAGTTGGTTTTCCCGGTGACAGTGTCTCTGCCAAGCTGTCCACACTTCATTAGAACCCTGGCGAAACTGACCTGAGTTAAAAATAGGTTTCTGGCCAATTCAGGAAGGGCTGTCAGGAATGTGCCGTGAGGGGCCCTCAGGAATGGATTTCCCTGTGTGTGTATGGACATGATGTAACAGTGGTTATTACCGTTGAGTCGGTCATCCATGTAAATGATGGAGAAGCGAAGGGCGGGCCTCCCTGAGTGGCACCTGAGCTCCCAGACCTTGGTTAGGTTCCCTTTGACCACAGGGCACACCCTGTTCAGAAATTATGACTTTCCACCCATATGATTTGGCCTGTAGACGTGGGTTTGATTCCTGGCCCTGCCAGTGAATTGCTCTGGATCCGTAGCCCTTGTCCTGCCTCCAGGACCCTCCTCACCTGCGGCAAACGTGCCTTCCATAACTGTCGTCAGGATGGGTGGGCACAGTTATGACGAAGGCCCTCAGGGGTGGGCGCCGTCATTACTACTGCTGCTGTATACTACTGTGTGTATGCGCCATTATTGTTATCTATAACGGTGCTGTTCCTTCTTACATTTCCCTCTGGGAACATAGCCTTGGCACCCTTCCGCCTACGCAGCTGTTGGGGGACAGCCTGCCTAGGATCTAATTTGGCCCCAGATCATTCTCAGTGCAGAGAGTTAGCGATGAGTGAGTTGCATGTTCAGTGTGGTCCCTTAGAAAAACCAGCAGCAGTGTCAGCCTCACGGGAGGAGTCCTCGGCGTGCCCTGTGTGTCTAGGAGTGAAGAGAGCTCGATAATTGGAGGAGATTTTTGGCTGCACGTGGTCAGACCGGAGTCATTCGATAGTGGCTGCCCAGGCCAGATTCGGGAACTCTTGCTGAGCGAGCAGTTGTCACTTGTAGCCTGCCTCTCTGCAGTCCGAGGGGGAGACCCCAGCACCTCACCTTTGCTTTACACCCATAGTTCCGGTGACTATGCTCATGTCCCTCCCTCGCCTGGCCGGTTTCAACCGCTTTTTTTGGTGTCTGAAACCAGGATGTCACCAGAAATCGGAAGGTTTTTTAGCTATTTTTTTCATTCCACGCAAGCAGGCCAGATGGAAACAATCCAAAGAAACCGTGGCTTTTCTAAAAAGGCTATGTTTATTTTTGGAAAGGCCTGAGATAACAGACCAGTCAGCTCCGTGATGACAGAAGAGCAGCGAAGAATAAATGCTGGGTAATGAGCAGCCGGGGCAGGTTCATCCTCCGTGTGGTTCCGATTCCTGGGGACAGGAATGCCACCCGCTCTCCAGAGTGACTGGGAGGGAGAACTAAACGTCTGTATAGACAAAAAGCTGCTAAGCTCAACGGTGGTTGTAACTCTCCGCATGGTTCCTTTGGAGAGTGGGAGGTAGCCACACGTCAGCTCGGTCACTTTATTCCCAGTGTGGACTCACCACGGCTTCCCCCTCCCGGGGCCGGCAGCTGGGCTTGCTCATCAGTGCTACCTGCCCACACCCGAAGCGCTGTATTTCCGGGAGGTTCCCCCTGGAAGGAAAGGGCTCCCAGGTCCTCATCTCGTACCTGTTAACATGAACCAAGATACTCCTCAGCCTGAAATGGATAGATGATAACATAAAGTTGGCTCCTTCTAGGTAAAGCTGCTGTTGTCTCCAGGAACCGATGGTGGCAAGGAAGGCCCAAGCGTCTTGAATGGCAGCCCCCAGCAGGAGGACGAGGGGCTGGCCCCCCTCACCGGGCAGCAGTCAGGTACCGTTAAAGCAGGTGGGGTGAAGAGGGTTCGAGTCTGTATTGGGGGTTAGTCGGGGATTTCAGTCATGGCTCGACAGAATATTAATTAGGAATTGCCCAGCTATGTAACTCAGCAAAACTGCTACCTTCCCCGACAGCTGCCAAATTATTTTAGAATTAGCTGACTTGTATTTATGAACACATTCCTAGACTATTCAAAACTAACCTTTAAATACAAAGTGAGCCTCGGTGATGAAGTGTATGTTTTAGTGACTTCAGTTGTATGTGAGGAGCAGACACAGGAAGATTATTTTCGAAGCGGTCTGTCAGGTGTCTCCCCATGAGACCAGTTCAATGATTATAAAAATAATTACTCAACTGAGTCTAAAGTCAAGCTGGTAGCCCTGACCTGACCGCCACAGACCAAAGGAGAAAGGGCCGCAGCTATAGCACGAACTGAAATGCTGAACTTGGGACCAGACCACATGCTGGCCACACGCGGGGTCTCCTACCCAGCGAGCTGCCTCCCCCAGTCTCAGTGGGAGAGTGGTGGCCTCCCCCAGCCTCGGGGGGAGTGTGGTGGCCTCACCCAGCCTCAGGAGAGTGGTGGCCTCACCCAGCCTCAGGAGAGTGGTGACCTCACCCAGCCTCAGTGGGAGTGTGGTGGCTGTGGCCTTTGCCAGAGCCCGGGGATCGTGCCCGCCCACACTCCAGGGAAACGAAGGACTCGCCCGTGCTGAGCCTCAGCAAAGAGCATCCCCTCCAGGTCTTATCACTCTGACCCTCACTTACTTGGAGGCAGAGAATTCTGTAGGCAGAGCGCCTGCTTTTTATTCCAGGTGCCTTTGACAGCTGGGAGCTGATTCAAGCACAGGAACTTCGGAAGAAACTCCTAATGAAACAAGACTTGCAACAGCTGAACGCTGATGTCAGCGACACCATCACCTGGCTGAAAAACACCGAAGCAGAGCTGGAAACATTAAAGACGGCCAAGCCTCCCTCTGACGCCCAGGAACTGGGACTCAGGGTGAAGAGACTAAAGGTGAGGCGGAGGGTGGAGCGGAGGGATGCAGAGTGCGCCTGCAGGTGCTGGCTGTGCTGACCGAGCAGACCAAGCCTGTGTGTGTGTGTGTGGCGGGGGGGGGGGGGGGGGGGGGGGTGGCCGTCCCTCTCTTCCATTTCACATCTGCAGCTGGCAGGGACATGGATGCAGATCTTCGTTTTCATTCAGAAGAGCATCTACAGATGGACCCAAAGCCCAGTGCAGTGCTGGGCAGGTGTTGCTCAGATGCCCAGTGCTGGGAAGTCTGATTTCAGAGGCACCTGCCGGCTCTTGCAGAGGTGCTAGTGGCCATTGAGGGGCAGCTTAGAACACCCTTCCAGCCTGTGTGCAGTCCAGTGGGGAGAGGGGGAGTGACCAGCTCACCTGCTGCTGGATTCGGCGGCCTGATCTGGCTCCTCTGCTACACAGTTAGGAGCTGTCAGCCACAGTCAGTCTTCACCGCACTGGAATGCCCGGCCAGGGACCAGGGAGGGGCATGAGCCCGTGCTTCTAAGAGGACCCAGGACAGGGGGCAGGCAGCCTTCGTGTTTGTACTGTTGTTTCACTTGTGCATGGATATATCAGGGGTAACCATTCACCCTAAGGAATAGCACTTCTGTGTAACCACGTGTACTTTATCTGGAAGACTTTTTTAATCTGATCCAGAAGTGTTAAGCCAGCCAGAGCTCAGCGGGCCCGGCTGAGCTGGCCAGCCAGCAGACGGGCCTCTGCTCTCTGCCCAGCGGCCAAGTGCACTGACCTTGTAAGGCAGCTTCTTCACCTGACGCTTCCCAGCCAGTCATAGGCGAGGTCGCCCTGCTTCTGTGGCCTCGGCTTGGGGACGCGTTTGGAAGATCTGTTCCCACGGAGGTTCTAAGTGAACCCCCACCCTCTCTTCAGAGCGCCTCACCCAGCCTTTCCTTCTGCGGCAGGAGATATTAAACGCCTTGGACACCTACAAGGCTTTGGTGGTCTCTCTCAACGTGAGCAGCAAGGAGTTCCTGCAGACCGGGAGCAGCGAGTCCAAAGAGCTCCATGAGAGCGTGGGCCAGCTGCGGCTGCACTGGGACGCGGCGCGGGCTGCGGCGGAGAGCTGGAGAGAGGGCTTGCGGCAGTCGCTCATGCAGTGCCAGGTACGCCGCCACAGCTGGCGCCGAAGGCCCAGTCCCGGGCCCAGCCAGGCCCACGTGGGTGGGAGGGGCGGATATTTTTATCATCGTCAGGCTGCGCTGGCACAGCCAAATGTGTCTTGTGTTAGGAAGCATGTGCTTTACCATTTGATTCTGAAGAGGGTCTCCTGCTCTGTTGCCCAGGCCACGCATAGTGTGAGGATTTCAGCAAGCATTCCAGGGGTCAGAAATGCCACTCCAACGTTGCCCCGTCTCTGTCCTTTTGTCAGGAAGGCTCCTGGCCCTGGAACAAGGAGCCGTTTAACCTGCTCCACAGCCTTAGTAGCTATATAATTTTGGGCAAATCATTGCATCTTCTGGACCTCAGTTTTCTTATCTGAAAAACTAGAGGCCCAGTGCACAAAATTTGTGCACAGGTAGGGTCCCTAGGCCTGGCCGGTAATCAGGGCCGATCAGGGCCTTCCAGGTGCTGGCTGGGGCCTTCCTTCCCCAGCTGCTGGCTGCTAGTTGGGACCTCCCTTCATTCCGTGCCACCCCCTGGTGGTCAGTGCACATCGAACTCCCGAGAGGACACTTTGCATATTAGCCTTTTATATATAGATAGATAGATAGATAGATGGGAATAATTTTAGTGCCTCCATCACAGGATTCATTTTAGGACAGTATGCTTGTAGTCTTAGCCCAGCACCCGACACATATTAAATGCTCAGCCCAGGTTACCTCTCACCCCATCATAGGGAGCACGAGCCACCAATAAGCCCACATGCAGCCCTGTCCTTGGGTTATTATACATCAGGGGTAACCATTCATCCCAAGGAATAGCATTTCTGTGTAACTACATGGACTTTGGCCACTCAACCCAGCACATTTGTGTGGTCTTCCCGTCATAGCAGGTGGGGCCTTCTGAAGCCCCGCCTTTGCGTCAGCCCCTTTCACTTGGCAGATTTCATCCTGCCTCCTGGCGCTGTGCCCAGTGGTCTCTCCTTCCCCCTTTCCTTGTTTTGGGGCCTCTTATCCACTGGCTAGGACGAGAAGAGCAGATGACTCCCGTGGACTAGAGTTCGTTTTACGAATGGCCAACGCTGTGGTGTGTGTTGTTTTTTAAGGACTTCCACCAGTTGAGTCAGAATCTGCTCCTGTGGCTGGCGAGTGCCGAGAGCCGGAGGCAGCAGGCTCATGTCACTGACCCAAAGGCAAACCCCCAGGCTCTCCTGGGGTGCCGGGAGGAACTCCTGGTAAGTCTCCTGAGCGGCTCTGCACCTCCTGGCCTGTCAGGAGTCCTCCTTAGGTAGCCTCACCTAGTTTCTGGGAACAGCAGTGCCAGTGGGTGTCTGAGCGTCCCTCTGTGTTCTGAAGCAGGATGCCCTTCAGGGGTGAAGAGCAGGGCCCAGAGCAGGGAGTCTTCAAGGCTCAGGAATTGAGGACAAGGGAGTTTAGCAATATCCTGAGACACTTAAGGCCACTGAAGCACTTTTCTTCCGTGTGAATATGGCTCATTTGGGGGGAAATCGGATGCAGGTGGTCCACCTGTGTGAGCTTCCTTTATCCACTACAGAAAAGTCTTCCTTCTCGGAGGTCACTTGTGTTTCCATGTATTTATCTCACTAACGTGTTAACATGAGACCTCATTTGCACTCAAGTGGACATCTTTATCCACATACTTACATGCGGTTTAATTTTAAACATTTAACATTTAAGCACAACGCTGGTCATTGTTTAAAAAACACCGTTGTGCTAAAAGCTCTGTGAAGCCACGCCCTGCAGGATCGCTGTGTCCCACAGAACTTCCTGTGACAGAATGTTCTGTCTGCTCTCTGCCCGGTGTGACGGCTACCGAGCCCCTGAAATGTGGCTGGTGGGACTGGAAATTAACTTTTCATTTTAATTAATTTAAACTTAAACAGCCACATGTTGTCTAGTGGCTACCACATTGGGCAGCGAGAGAGCCCCATAACCAGCCTCAACAATACAAGCAGATTTGCCGGCTGCCTCCATATTTCTAAATAGTGCGCTGACGCTGCCTTTTCTCAATTCGTTAGACTTTCCCTGGCCCTCCTGCCGTTAGTCGATAAGGGCCTTGTCTCCCCTCACTTCTTCCTCTGACTCCCCCAGCAACACAGTTGTCTCCAGAATGAGAAGGAATAAAAAGGGGCAGGGTGTAGCCAGCTTGCTGTCCAAGGGATGCTGGGCTGGCGGACACAGGTGGGAGGAGCGGAAGGTTCTGGAGGGGAGCACCAGCCAGCGCTCATCCCTGATGAACGAGCACCTGCTCCTGCCGCACTAGCTCTCCTTGGCATAAACACTGTTTCACACTTGTCTGTCCTTAGCAACTGGAAAAGGAGCTAATGGAACGTCAACCTCAGGTGAACTCCCTACAAGAGATTTCAGACAGCCTTCTCGTTAAGGGGCACGGAGAAGACTACATTGAGGCCGAAGAGAAGGTGCACGTCATTGAGAAGAAACTCAGACGGTTACTGGAGCAAGTGTCCCATGACTTAATGTCCTTGCAGGGAAGCCAGGTGAGTCCCCGGGTGGCTTTCAGATACAAAGATGTCATCACAGATGCAAGCAGGAAGGCCGCAAGCTCGCCGTGGAGTGGCGTCGAGTCATACCCCTCTCTAGCCGTGTGGCCTTAGAACATTACACACGCCCTTTAAGCTGTCTCATCGTTTGTAGCGTAAGAGGGATGTAACAAGAGTGCCTCCCTCTCAGCAGGGCTGGGCTAATCAGATCAATTCCAATGCTTCTACCATTTCTGCCTTGCCTTCACGTTGAAGACGCGAGCCTTCACTTTTCCCACGTGTCACACTTTCAAGTCCTCTTCTCTGTCCTGCTCACTCTCCTCTGGCCACTTTCTCATTTGTCTGCTTTCTGGCCTTTAAAATGTGTTCCAACTCAGAACAAACGAACACCCACACCGTGGCCCCTCCATTCCAGAGTCCACATGTCCTCCTGTGCAGCAGGACCACGTGGTCTCGCGGGCACGTGGTCCCGGCAGCACTGGCGCAAGCTCACCGCCAGCTCCTTCTGTCCCTCTTGCTCCTGCTGACCTCAGCCTCCCCCCACATGTGCTGTGGGTTTTTAATGCAGGAAGTTGGCCTTGTTTACATACATTCCCTTTTGTCTGAAAAAGCCCCTCTTCCGGGAAGATCTGAGCTGGGGGCGGGGAGGTGGTATGACGAAGACTCTGCACGAAGCACGTTTTTGTGCTGTGGAGACTTCAGAACCTGTCTCCCTGAGCTGAATGGACTCGTGGGGTTTGGGTTGCAGATCCCAGACCCGTCTCTGCCCGGCCTGGATGACGTGGATGCTGGAGACCAGCCTCCAGCAGTGTGCATGCCAGCTTCCCCGGCAAAGGTGAGAGCCCTCCCGCTGTGAGAACCGCACTGATTAGCTTCCAAAGCCACCGAGAGGACAGGAACGGGCCCCCAGAGAGAGCGCATGGCGCCATAGACTGCTCCAGCCCGCGGCGCGGTGGGGAAAGGCTTCCTCCAGGTTCCTCTCTGGGACGGTAGCAGGTTGGGAAAGAGGGGAGCCCTCTAACTGGAGGCTTCCCGGTCTCCAGTAACAACAGATCGACAAACCCCGCTATCACCGCACAGAGCTTCGTATCAAACGTGTTCTCTAGTCGCCAGCACTTGTCAGGAAGCCCACCTAAGGGAGGGTGTTTCCTCACCGACAGAACTAAGAATTATACTCAGGTCACTAACTGGATTGTTTTCATCCAGGAGACCGGAGCAGAGAGAACTACCAAAGGCAAGAACAGGACGGACAGCAGGTAACAGCCCTGAGTGCCCCTGTCCACCCACTCACCAAGGCCACGATCGAGGTCTTTGTAAAAACCCGGTTTCCTTTCATCTGGAAAGGGCGAGGCTTCTGTCCCAAACCTGCACCCCAGCCGTTGGTCCCATTTTCATCTCAGTCCTGGGCGTCTCACTTACATGAGCAGGCGGTCAGGAAGCGGGAGTGGGTTCTGCCTCCGGGCCTCCTGCTGAGCCCCCACCTTCTCTGTTGCCAGGGTGCCGGGCCCTGCTGACCCAGGCCGCTCGCGGCCGCAGCGCTCCTTCCTGTCCCGGGTGCTCCGGGCGGCACTGCCCCTGCAGCTGCTGCTCCTGCTGCTGCTGCTCCTGGCCTGCCTGCTGCCCTCCTCCGAGGAGGACTACAGCTGCACGCAGGCCAACAACTTCGCCAGGTCCTTTTACCCCATGCTGCGGTACACCAACGGGCCACCCCCCACCTAGAGGCTCAGCCTGTGTCCTCGGGAGCCCAACTCGCGGCCCCAGACCCACCTGTGAGTGACGGGGCGGCAGCACCACCCAGGGACCTGCTGCGGACACCTCCCTCCGGCGCAGCCAGAGGACTGGTTTGGGGATCTCTGGAAACTGCAGTTTCCTCAGGAGCCAAGCACTTTGTGAATTCTGACTTATTCGTAAACATGCTTAAAATGTAGCTAATCTGGTCAGGTGAACAGTAGTGTTCATCACATCGTATATATTCTAGAAACAAGCAAGCGGATTCTGCCTTAGGAATGGTTCGGAAACTCACGTGCACCCTTGGCTGATGGAACAAAACAATCGTATTTTAAATGTTTAGAATTAAATTTTACTCCAATCAGCTAACAATTCTGAGCTACAGGTTATAAACCAAAATGTTCTGTTCAGTACTTAGGTCTGCTCTTTTATATTGCGTTAAATTTTTAAAGAGATTATATTGCATGGATGTGTTGTGCATATTTTTTAACAATGCTGAATCTGTATGAATGTAAACTTTGATTTTTTTAAGAAAATCAGATTTTAGCTTTGGACTAATGTACAGTAAATGCCAAAATACATACTTGATAGGGGCGTTTTTATAAGTTAATTTTATAAGACTTTTCACATTCAAAGTGCTGCTTCAGGTTTTAACTGTTTGGCTACCGGGGGGTTGTTACAGGTACCTGAAGCTGTTTGTTGTATGTACAATGTTTCTCATTAAAACAAAAAATAGCCATACATTTGTTGTGCTGGATTATGTTACAAAGCAGCTAAATAGTGTGTGTAATCTTCCAGAGAACAAAAATTATTCTTAAACTATTTAGTTCTGAGATAAGCTTTATATTCTACTTAACGTTGTACAGAATAATATGAGATCTAGAGACCTACACCTTTATATGAGGCAGTTACTCGGTGGGTGACCCTGTAGAGCTGCAGGGAAGGATAATTTCACCCAGATTTTTCTACTCCCAGCTCTCTCCAAAGCGAACAAATAGTGTTTAGCAAACATAGGCAGAGCCACCTGCTTTGCATCCAGTCCCACTACCGCTGTCTCTTTTTCAATTTTAAAAAAAAGAGGGTGGTTAGAAGTTTCTGAACCAGTTCCTCGTTAACCACTCCTAACCTGCCCCTTGGGAGACACTGACTCAGCAGCACCCTCAGTCCCTCTCTCCTCCCAGAACAGACCTCTGGGGAAACCGAGGAAGCTCCGACTTCCATGGAGGCCGCTTCTGTGGATCAGACACCCCCAGGACGCGGCAGGTCACAAGCAGCTCACAGAAAGGGATCGTTGAAGAGATATGGAGGGAAAGGTACCTTTTACCAAGTATCTTCAGAGTCTTTTAATTCTTTAAAATAATTCACCGCTCTCACCAAAGGAGGTGACCACCCTGAGACCTTTTCTGCCCGTAAGGAGGGACTCTGGCGTCCGAGTTGGAAAGGAAGTGGTGTTTGCGTTTTGAAGCCTAATTACGCACAGCAAGTCTCAGGGTAAACCTCACCCCAGGGAGCCTTTCTACACGAAACTCAGTGCAGCCCCAGAGGTTTGTTAAACCTAATCCGCTTGACACTGTCCTAAGGTTTAGTGTTCCCCAGCACAAAGGCACGTTTCATTACGGTAACTTCAGCATGCATGGATTCTTTTCTCCCCATCCCTAACGTGGGGTTCAATACTAAGTGACTCAGATGGGATAATTACAGAAAATCTACCCAACTTTATATGTTTATATTTGTGGGCTGCATTTCACTTGAGCACACAGCACCTGTGGTCATAAATCACAAGTGTGAGATTAGCTGGCTAACGATTAAATTGCTACCTTTTAAAAAGCGTTCCACAGCATAAGTCAGAGATTCTTAACTCTTGACGTTGTACACAAGCATTTGTGTTTATGTACCTTTTTCTAGGAAGAGTATCTGTGGTTTTCATCAAATTCTTAAAAGGCTCTGCAAACCTAAAATAGAACAGAATTCAGAATAGAATGGCAACGCTACTTAGCCTAGTCCCTGAAAATCCTTATGCTCAACTCCCAACAAATACAGTTTTAAAACAAAAATTATGGAAAACACTTTATTTAGCTTAGGTGACATTAAACTTCTTCCTGCAACGATGCCATAGACAGTAAAGGGACACAGCAAAGAAAGGGCAGTACCTGGAGGAACGGAAAGCAGATCTCAAAATCTCCTTTCACACAACAGCAAGCATTTGTAAAAAGGCCCAAATTTAAAAGCCTGCTAATGGTACAAAGCATTCATTTGGAAAAAGTGACAAACGATAGGCAGCAAACAGTCTCAGGTACACAGGGCCACTGAGTAGAGTGACAGGACCGAGAGCCGCAGCAGGTGGACACCGCGCAGAGAACACCTGCAGCCGCAGAGGCCGTGCAGGTGACGGGCGCTGTTCTGGGCCGGCATCGCAAGCCTTGGCCCATCAAGGAAACCCACATCATGTAACAGTGACTGGCCCACAAATGAATAGGGTCCTCGACTCCAAAGCAAGAAAAAGGGTTATAAGATCACATATCGCAAAGAATGCGTATCTTTAGAGCTGCCACTACAGCCCAAATTCCAGCAACTTTGAGAGCTACAAAGAAAAAGCATGTGTTTCACACTATAGGAAACCGAACTCCGCAGGGAAGCAGCAGTGCCTAAAAGATGTGAGAATTTTACGAGTAAACTGGTAAACTTCCAAGAAACTGCACCTGGGGAAAGCAGTAACAGGTAAGAGGAGGTGAGGGCAGTACTACCTACTAGCTGATGAGCCCAGGATGGGAGGACTGGAATAACAAAATGCATCTTATTTTTTCAACCTGTCAAGGATGCTATTCTGGCCCTAGCCGGTTTGGCTCAGTGGATAGAGTGTCGGCCTGCGGACTGAAGGGTCTCGGGTTCGATTCCCAGTCAGGGCACATGCCTGGGTTGCGGGCTTGATCCCCAGTGGGGGCGTGCAGGAGGCAGGCAATCAATGATTCTCATCATTGATGTTTCTCTCTCTCCCTCTCCCTTCCTCTCTGAAATCAATAATAATGTATTTTAAAAAAAAAGAAAAAAAAAAGGATGCTATTCTGTAAAAGTTCATGTGAACCCCATCTAAGCTGAGAAGGTAGGCAATTGTAACTTAGCTGTCTCTCCCTTACGCACTGAGGCTCTTCAGAGCAAGTCCTGCAGCAGGGACCATGCTAACCAGAAGACAAAATCTGGCCTAAGCGTTGCCCGATGTAGGCTTATTGACCTTGGGCAGGTCAGTTTACCCCTCTGGCCTTTAATTTACACGTGTGTAAAAGCTGGGAGGGAACTAGTTATCTATAAGGGTGTTCCAGAAATTGGGGCCGGCCCCACCACAAGCAGGCCCCACTTAAGCCAGAGCAGCCATGCTTGTCAGGCTGCTTTTAACTAGTTAAACTGCATGGCCCGCATTCAGTTCTGTCACTTATTCCCTGAGTGACCTTGAGCAAGTCTGCTTATCCTCTCTGGCTTCCACAGCCAAAAAGAGAGGACAACAGCCATTGCTGTGAGGATTAACTGGATGGGTGAGGCACTGAGAACTATGTCTGGCACATATAGTAAGTGTTGCTCAAATATTTTTAGGTACTAAATGATGTATTTTTACAATTCCCTTCACATAACCTTTACTGTTTTTAAAAGGTTTTTAATGCTTAAAGAAATGTGTCAAATCTTAGTTTTAAAAAATGGTTGGTTTCAAAACAGACCTAGAAATGGAAGGTTCACCTTGAAGAGGTGTCAACTTATGCAAGTCCCTCAGCCAATTTAAATACAACCAAACTTGATTGTCACATGCTAGAAAATGGCTTATATCTCTGAACATATAATACAGCTCTGCCAACAATTAGAAACTGATTGTTTTTCACTGACATCTGAAATAATTGTCCTTCCAGCTGAGTTAGCAGGGGAAGTAATCCAAATAAAGGGGGGCTCACTGCAGAGCTTTCGACTATGAGTTTGTTTTTATACAGTTAGTCTCCAGACCTGCTCTTATTAGGCTGACAAACGATAATCCTGTTCCCACTTCAATGTGTCAGGAAAAATCTCTTCAAAATTGTTTTAGGGTTGAATCCTTTGTAGGGAGTCCTGGTGGACAGCAAGCATGTGACAGGCCAGACCGAGGGGGTGTGGTGAGGGGGGAGGGAGTGCAGTTAGAACAACATGTGAAAACACAGCACAGCTCTGGGTGCCCACACAGTCCCCCTCAGGCACTGCCAGCTCTCCGAGGAACCTGAGTGAACACTGTGCTAGGAGAATAGTGCATGGAGAATAGTCCATGGTAGTTATATAATTGAAATCTGTCTGTATGACTCCATATTAAACCTTCTTGTTTGGAAATAAGCCCAAATCTCACGCATTCCCACAAAATAAGTTTCTCATATTAAATGATGATTTAAATGTCAAACAGTGGATCACTGTCCCAACACACATTAAGGTGTAGTTGGGCCCTAGCAGGTTAGAGCATTAGCTCGAGAACCAAAGGACATGTGGGAAGCAACCAATTGATATGTCTCTCTCATGTGGATGTTCCTCTCTCTCTACCCATCCTTCCTCCTTCCCACCTCCACCCTCCCTCCCCCCCCCCCCCCCCACCTTCCACTCTCTCTAGAAATCAATGGGGAAAATATCCTCAGGTGAAGATTTTTAAAAAAGTGTAGTTGGGTGGGTTTTTGTTGTTCAATACTCAGTTCCTGTTGATAGTTGTCAGCTCCTACTCCCCCTAGTTCAGGGATCGGGAACCTTTTTTCTGCCAAAGGCCATTTGGATATTTATATCATCATTCTCAGGCCACACAAAATTATCAACTTAAAAATTAGCCTGCTATATTTGGTCAAACATTTAATTAACTCACCCCTCATGCCTTGGCAGGGCCAGACAAATGCTTTCACGGGTCTTATATGGCCCGCGGGCAGGACGTTCCCCACCCCTGCCCTAGTTAATTCCTTTTAAAGGCTGAACTTGAAAACAATGAAACCCTTGCATAGCTATGGGAGAATTTTAAGTTGTCCATGGACCATTTGGGGGGATGGATACCCTGCAAAAAGACATTTAAAAAGGAAGTGCTATTAAAATGAAATCTTTAAAATGGACATTGACGAGTTTCCCCAAAACATGGAAAAATGGTATCCTGATCTTGCACACTGGTGGTTCTTAGAAATGTCTTAGAGGATATTTTTGGAGCGGATGGGCACAGAGACTCAAAACACTCCATCTGAAAGTGGGAAAATGCCCTTGAATATTAAAACAAAAACAAACAAAAAACTTTAAACTATAGACCATGCTATCTCAACAGCCTACTTGGCCCAGGCCCAGTACCAAGTAGGCTTCTCAGGTTGGACTAAATAACCTGTTTCCCCAGCACACGCAAGTGAGGCCTGAGCCAGGAAGAAATTACCAAGATGGTACATCCCCCTGACGCGCTGCGTCCAAATGCAGTGGAAGGCGCAGCCTCGAGAAGCATCAGGAATATCTGTGAACAGGGAGTCGTGGGCACTGATGAGTTTTCCTAAGAGCATGCACTAGTCTGGATCAGCACAGGCGCGGCATGGAAAGGTGCTTGATTAGACACGAGTCCAGCCCGGTGCCTACCTTGGGCATCAATAATCAACTTAAAGACCTTCATTCCATTACCTCATTCTGTTTGTTGTTGTTGTTTTGCTTTGCTTTTAACCTGTTATCTCTTTTATAAATACAATTAAGAGAATTTCATTGGCAAAGAATTGTTCAAGGCTAGGCTATCTCCTTTGCCTTCCATCCCCCTCTATTTGTCATGGGGCTTCTAAGCTACTCAGAAAGAAGTAAAATTGACCCGGATCACACTGGTTCCCTGGTCCCTAAACAATCAAGCTTATTTTCTGTATTGAATCTCACTGAGGCTGTAACACTGAGTCATTAAGAATAATTTCAGACCACCTCAGAATATAGACAATGGTGTGTTCTCTAGATGTATGTCCCAGTGTTTCTGAAACAGTTCTGCTCAACTTTTAATAAAATTGCACCAATATCAAAATTAAGACGTATTCAAGGTCTCACTAGCAGAAACCAACCTTTATATCATTGAATTATCCTAATGACTTAGTAAATACAGAGCGTGCTAGCCACAGTAAACCTATTTTCAAAAAGAAAATGTGTTTAATCTCATATCACAAGGTAATTTTTTAAAACCACAAAAATCACACATGATTATTTAATTGCTCACTTTCAAAACATAGATGTAACTCATTTTATGCATTCACTATGTTCCTGAAAATTTCCATTATTAAAAAGTAAGTTAAAATTGTAATTTGAGGTGCCTTATCATCATGTCCTATTTATGTTCTGCTTGGAATAAAAACTAATATTTTACTAAGTTTCCATTTCGCCCAGTCCACCATATAAATATTCTGATGTTTCTGTTTCGCCCAGTCCACCATATAAATATTCTGATAAGAAAATATTTTAAAAGAGCCCGAGGGTGTAAAGAATTCTCTTGCTGTAAGTAATTATTCTCTTCTTCATGTCAAGTTCACAAACCAGGTCTTGTTCAAGTCGGGACAGTTTGACTCTAAACCTGACACACTAGCTGTTCACCCTTCCCTGGGACAGGGTGCCTGGCACACACACAGCCGTGCCTCTGGATGGCTGTGGCTGCCCAGGAAACCGTGGCTGCCACCCATACCCACAGGACAGAACCCTATTCCTGCAAACAGCACCTTTCCCCAGCACATACACCCGGCCCTTTGGGACAAGAGAGTTTTTATGGAAGGGCAACTCCAAGGTCAGAGAGATTTAAATCTCCACAGCCCTCCATGAACATGATCACACACACACACACACACACACACACACACACACACACACACACACACACATGAGCAGGCTCTCTGAATGCACATCAGGAGGGAACGAAGAGGGCAGCAAGGTCTGGGGAAGAACCTGGCTCCCATCCTAGCTGGAGCACTGGCTCCCTAGTCACAGTCCCTCTGTCCGTCGGCAGAACAGTGCTGACATCAGTCCTCCCAGGCCTGTGAGGCAGGAGGTTTGCAGCCCTGCATTCAAGCGGTCCAGAGAGAGCTTACAAAGGTCTATCCTAAAAGGCAGGTGAGATCGCACAATAAAGGTTGTATTGAATCTCACTGAGGCTGTAACACTGAGGCACTAGTAGGAAGTAGGAGTCTAGGAAGTAGGAGTCTACTTCCTACAAGTGCCACGTTCTCTCAACCCTTCCAGGCCCGATTCCCACCGTGCATTCCAAAACCTCCAAGATGTTTTCCCCAAAGGGGTGGGGAAAAAATAGAAAGTAAAAAAGGGACCACACTGATATCCTATGAGGCCCAGCAAGACAAACTGCATCCCAACACGGCCCTAGTAACAAGGAAAACTGGCTGTCTCGCCCCGACTCCTGGGAAGTAGGGAGGTCGGGAAAGGATGGAACAGACTGAACCCACCGTGACTGCGGAGGGAGCACACAGAAAGACGAAGCCCGCCCATCGCCATGGGGCTCACGATCGCACCGGAGCTCAGGCTGCAGCCGCTACCTCTGAGCCTGTTCACCTCTGGGCTGGTCTTCACTGAGACGGGTTCTGAGAGCCCTCTTTGCTCTCACTCTTCTCTGCTGGGCTGCACTCAGACTCCGTGACCAAGGACTTGCACCCATGAAGCGTGTGGGCATTCAGCATCTCCAGCAGCAGGTCGTAGACTGGGACCACGTTTTTGCACTTCATGCTGAGCAGGTGTTCCATGCCCTTGTTGCTATGGGGACAAAAAGGTGCTGAGATTCTGTCCTGTGATGCAGCCCCAAGAACTCAACGTAAGTCGCGCACACACTCGGACACACGCACTTCCCTAAGCCCTTAGTTCTATGGCTCTTGCATCTGGCTCCTTCAATAATCTACACTCAAGGGCGAGGACAATGTCCTATGACCTCTGTGTCCCATCACCCACCCACACTGGCCTGGCAGTGCAATCGATGCTCATTGTTCATGGTAGTCACTGCAGGCACTGGGTTGGCTGAACCACTGCTCCTGCGGGAAATGCAGGGTCGGGGTCCTGAGAGCCTTGGGAGCACTATACGGCACTTTGGTACTATGCCTGGAGGCCATGTGTGGACCCTGAAATCTCCAACCACAAAAATGCAAACACGTGGCACTAAATAGGCCACATGAGGAACACCTGCTGCAGCGTGAGGAAGGCAGAGCATGACCTTGGTTGACCTCGGCTGGGGATGTAAGCACAGGCCACTCGAATGCGTTGCCACTCTGTGACGGTCCCCAAGTGATCACGAAAGTGCCGTGAGTAATCAATCGGGAGGTTACAAATAAAGTTTAGCAAGCGGGCAAATTCAAATTCGCAAATACAGAAACCGGGATTACAATAGACTATTTGTTATGCAAATGATTGTGTGCAGAATGATCATTAAACAGAGGCAGAGGCTGTTCTCATTTCCTAACCCTTGTTAAAATTCTTGAGGGACATGTGTTCCTCCCCATGGCCCCTAGACTTTCTCCTTATCTCCCCTCTTCCAGCCCCAGGGCAAGCACCCTCATCCTGGGTGACACAAAGCCACCATGGGACATCCCACAGCACTATCGCAGCCTTGCCTTCCTAAGAACTGCGGACTCACCAGTTCTCTTAGGTCTCATCCTTATGTCCTGGTGCCATAAGGATGTCCTGGTGCCGCAAGGAGAGAACAGCTCTCAGGGAGGGCTTTGTGCACTTCCCCAGATCACAGATCTCAGGAGTTGCTCTAGGAAAGCTGGGTTTAACCTCTTTAAGGAAATGACCTGGGGACTCCAGCCCCAGGTGGTGCAGGGATGGGTGGCAGGTCACTTTAAGGAAGAACCTGCCCCTTTTAGAACTCCATAAACAAGCTAAAATCCCCACAATTAAGAATTAGATGAGCCACCACAGGAGGCCACAAAGATCCTGTAAGGAGCCACGTGACAGCCATTCGGTGCCCACTACGTGCTGACCTTTGGCTACAGGGGTGTGCCCTGATGAAGAACCCCCATTCCCTTTCAGGGCTTCATCATCCTTTAAAGGCCACGATTCTACCGTTTCCACCTCAAACTTGAAAACCCTCTTCCCAAAGCTCTCCACCCTCTGAACATGTGCCCCCTTCCCCGCCACGTACGGGGGGGGGGGGGG
Organism: Myotis daubentonii; assembly: GCF_963259705.1. Classification (NCBI taxonomy): domain Eukaryota; kingdom Metazoa; phylum Chordata; class Mammalia; order Chiroptera; family Vespertilionidae; genus Myotis; species Myotis daubentonii. The sequence goes on along the minus strand of NC_081840.1, from coordinate 30,313,216 downwards.
GGGGGGGGGGGGCGGGCCCTTACGGATCGTACCTGGCGTGCCTGACGTGAGAAAGGAGCATCAGCAGGTTAGCCAGGCGGACGGACTGCTGCTGGGAAGGGATGCCGCTCTTGGCGATCACCCAGACCAGAGCGTCGGTCACAGCATTCAGCAAGTGAGTCAGCTTCCGGCTGCTCTCGGCCTCCTGAGCTGCTGCAGCTAAAGGGTACATACCTAGACAAAGAATCAAGGCCATGACTCATTGCTCTGCAAAAAGGAAACAGAAGTTGTGTGCTCAGGCATTAGGCATGCCAACATTCTCCTGACAGGAGGGCAATGATCAAACGGGTTCTGACATCTGCATGGATAGTGGTGTCCCAAGATCCAGCCCCATGGCTGAATGGGAAGAGTAAGCCTGGCTGAATTTGGCCCAGAATTGTGGCCTTGCCTTGAAAATGTATCAAACCATTATTTGGTGAATGTCATTTGCATGAACAGATACACATATAGAGATAGTCAGAAAGCCCTTGGAGAGCTCTTCATTAAGGGGAGTTTAATAAACATAGGAAGAGCTGACCACTGCTACACAGCTTCTCCCACCCACCCCCTCGTGTGTGCCATGTGCAGACAGTCACGGTAGGCTCACCGCATGAGCACCCAACCTCTGGCGGCACCTTGCTGGGCACAGGAAGACCACCAGTCTGGAGTCAACAGACCTACTTCATGTCCGCTGTCTGTAGCTCTCTGACCGAAGACCAGTTCCCAGCTCTTCCAACCTCACCTCATCACTGAGCAAAGCTTGCAGACACATGTCTGCTGAGGTCTCCACAACCTTCCCCCCAGGTGCCCTGTGTTTAATTCCCCTCTGACTCTAGGATCTGAGACACTGGCCTCCCAAAGGTTGCAAAATAACAGCTCAGGTAGCTCTCCTTCCCTCCACCCCATCCCCAACCTCTGACTCCCTGATTCCTGGAAGCAGGAAAATAACCAGCTTCTCTTCCAGATTTTCAATTTCAAACTATAAATAGCAAATATATGAAACTAACAGGGGAAATGCCAATCCTTGACTGTAATGAGAATGAAGGATGGTTGGTACTCCATCACCCACCGAATCTGTTTTGGCAATTTTTGTTCTCTATTTTTATTGGCATTTTCAGTTCAATTAAGGCAAGGGACATACTGAACCAAATTATGCAAGTGTAGTGCTTCACCACATCCCTGCGGCACATCCCTCCATAATGTCTCATGATGCAGATTTAAAATATCCATCTTTTAAACTGCCCAGAACTGCTTCTCTGACCACCTGCTCACCTCCTTCTCCACAGGGACTGAGTCCTCCCACTGTCCCCCACAGCACGTAACCTGCCCTTCCACTACAGAGGAAACAAGCCCCAACCTCAACCCCTTTGAATGGCCAAAATCAGATCTGCTCTCGGGGTTGAGGCCAACTGGGACAGTTCTCAAGGGCACCAGACTCTCCCTGCTCTTTTCATCCTCAGCTCCCACCACACCTCACCTTGAAACTTAACTTCAATTCCTTGAACAGGTGATGCCCCGAACATGCTAAACTTTCTGCTTAGGAACTCTCTTATCATCCTCCTCTCTCCCTACTCTTGTTATCTATATTCATTCCTCCTTCAGATCCCAGCTTGCTTGAACTTTCTTCTGGAAGCTTCCCCTGATCTGAAAGCTGGATGTCTTCACATATGCCCCACCCCCAAAGAAATTGGACAGAAGCACTTCAAGAGCACAGACCCATCACCTAATGCCATGACTGATGTGAAAGAAATGCTCATAAATGGAAGAATTAGAATGAATCCCATAGGTTCAAATTTTTGCAATTTTTAGCCAATCACGCCATCATAATTGAAATGATAAATATGCATGCTAAGGCATATTTTAGGTATACCATGGAAATTATTAATCAAATGAAAATATGGAGAAATTGTTTTAAGCTTCCTTTCCTTAAAACTGACCCCAGCTTCAATGTCTGTTTCATACATTCTGTCAGTTTCTAAAATGTAAAGAGAGAAAGTGGACTCTGTCCTTGCTTATGCTTTTAATTTACTGTTACAAATAATCCAGAAGAAAAAAGCCTATGCCTCCAGATGTCTAAGACCTAGCATAGAAAAGACCCACCTCTCCTATCAGTGGAAACTTTCCAATAGAAACAGAATCCCACTTTCTAACAGCTGAACAGATTAAATTCATCTTGACAACTGTTACGACTACTACCAAACAAGAAAGGAACTTTCCTAAAGGAAGATTTCTTAAATTTGGATTTACCATAAACAAATGCTAGTCATTTACTGCCATGAGTGGTAATTACATCGCATGCCTGCCTCACCCTCTGTAATTCTCTCAAATGTTGACAGTCTGTCAGATGCTGCCGGGACGCCATAGCCTTAGTCTCCCATTTGCACAGATGATGCTTTTAGCTTTCACAACAACACAATATGATGTCTCACAGGCTAGAAGGACCATAAGGAGCCTTGCCAAACAGAAGGCTTTCTACTGCAACGTGTTGTAACAACAAGGAAACTGCTTTCTAAGGAGCACTTTGCTGCACAGAAATGAGTTCTAAACAACTTCCGAAGGTAAGAGAAGCCCCATACTGTGGCATTGGCTGTTCCCCCTGTGCCAACGTGGCACTATACTTCTCAAGCAAATCTTCCCTTTAACAAAGATAGAAGTGGCAGCACACGTCAGGTGATATCTGTAGGTGGGCTGAAAGAGACCAGTAAAAGTTTATTTTTTTCCATGATCAATTCCCAATGTCCCAGCTGGACATTTCCTATAGGCACATCAACTTAATTGCTGATGTAAGCTGGGCCTTTGTATTGTTCTATAAAAGGTGAATGGTAACAGTAAATGTCAAGATGCCAGAAGCACCAAAGCGCTTACAAGTCTTCTTCACTTTCTCTACAGTTTTCATTGTCCAATAATTTATCATTTCTACTCAAACTGCTTGCTTTCCAGAACTGAGGTAGGGAGTGTACCAGGTTCAAGGGGAATGCCCTGTCAGGCAGGTGAGGCCAGATTTACCCAAGGAGAAAACACCCAATAGTTGTCTTCAGGGCCTCTGAACCTCACATGGCCTTCAGATTCCTTCTCTACTCTCTCTACTCTTTTCTTCCCTCCTCTCTTCTTCAAGGCCTAACCCCACCCACCCCTGTCTAGTAATCTCCTCAACAGCATCTCATTCAGTTTTGGCGTCAGGAACTGCTGCTTTGGCTCCAATGAACAAAATAGAAACAAAGGCATGGTTACATGAAACAGACTGATGGCTGTCAGAAGGGAGGAGGGTTGTGGGGCTGGATGAAAGAAGGTGAAAGAATTATCCAAAAAACACATATACACAACACATAAACACAGATAACAGTGTGGTGATGGCCAGAAGAAAAGGGGGGTGGGGACATGTGGAGGTGGACAAAGTGGGGATAAATGGGGATAAAAGAGACTTTGCTTTGGGCCATGGGTGCATGATGCCATGTGTAGATGATGTTTTGTTGAGTTGTACACTTGAAACCTGTATGGTTTTGTAAACCAATGTCACTCCAATAAAATTAATTAAATACATACATACATACATACATACATACATACATAAAATGAATGCATGGACCATTAAACATAAAAATAAAGTGGCATAATATGATATCACAAATTCCTATTATTTCAAACATTAAACACTAAGATTGGATAAAATCTAGGTAATAAAACCCCAAAGGAAGGGATCCGTAAGTCCTTAGTTGAGGATTAAAACTTGGACATACATATTATTTGAGAAAGAAGAAATAATAACAAAAGGCCCTACAAGAGTAAATAGCTAAGCAAAGCAATCCATACCTGGTATAGCAGGTGGACCAAGTAAATACCAGGTAAACAGTAAACTGAACAGTATGAAAACGATATGCAAACTTAGAAAAGTGTGCAAAATAACACATCTCCATTGCAGCAATATTTATAACTAGAGGCCCGGTGCACAAAATTCGTGCACTGGGGGGTGGTCCCTCAGCCCAGCCTGCACCCTCTCCAATTTGGGACCCCTTGGGGGATGTCCAACTGCCTGTTTAGGCCAGATCCAGATCGGGCCTAAACCGGCAGTCAGAAGTCCCTCTCACAATCCGGGACTGCTGGCTCCCAACTGCTCACCTGCTTGCCTGCCTGATTGCCCCTAACTGCTTCTGCCTGCCAGCCTGATCACTCCCTAACCACTCCCCTGTCAGCCTGGTCAACGCCTAACTGCTCCCCCTGCAGGCTTGATCACCGCAACTGCCCTCGCTTGCAGGCCCGATCGCCCCCAACTGCCCCCCTGCATGCCTGATCCCCCAAACTGCCCTCCCCTGCCAGCCATCTTGTGGCGGCCATCTTTGACCATATGGGGGCGACCATCTTGTGTGAGGGTGTGACAGTCAATTTGCATATTCCCTCTTTATTATATAGGATGGTAGAGAAAAAAGGAACTGTATATTAAGTAAAGGTTTATCAATAGAGAAGTGATTGAACAATTTAGACCAGCGGTTGCCAACCAGTGGTCCGCGGCACACTGGTGGTCTGTGAGGTCCGAAAGGTTGGCGACAGCTGATTTAGACAATGCCCTCACTGGAAAGATTAACTTAGCTCTCTCCTAGTTGACCTGAAGGGATTTCATAGCATTTTGAAAAGTAAAAAAGCAAGATATGAAGAACTATCTTATATAGTGTCCCAATTTTTTAATAATGAAAAGCCTACCTTTGTATATGTTAGAAGTGAGGTATTATTTTTTTTATTTTTATTCCTCACCCAAGGATATGTTTTTGTTTTGTTTGTTTTTTTCATTGATTCTAGAGAGGGAGGAAAAGCAAGGGGAGAGAGAAATAGAGAAACATCAATCAGTTGCCTCCTCTACATGCCCCAGCTGTGTATCGAACCCTCAACCTGTGTATGTGCCCTGACTGGGGACAATACCTCACAGCTCTGGACAGAGTGAGTGGTGGGACAACACTCTAACCACTAAGCACACCAGCCAGGCCTGTGAAGTATTTTTTTTAATATATATATTTTATTGATTTTTTTACAGAGAGGAAGGGAGAGGGATAGAGAGTTAAAAACATCAATGAGAGAGAAACATCGATCAGCTGCCTCCTGCACACCCCCCACTGGAGATGTGCCTGCAACCAAGGTACATGCCCTTGACCGGAATCGAACCTGAGACCTTTAAGTCCGCAGGCCAATGCTCTATCCACTGAGCCAAACCGGTCAGGGCTAAATTATTATTAACAGATGGGAGGTCAAAAGAAAAAAGAAAAAAAAAAAGATGGGAGAAGGTACAAAGTCAACACTATGGTTAAGATAACTATTTGGTGTTGGGGTAGAAAAGTCAAGCAAAGGCAATTATGGGTACTCTTTCAAAGTACCCATAACTTTTTACATAAGATGTTATGCTGTTTATGTAAAACTAGAGGACCAGTGCATGAATTCATGCACGGGTGGGGTCCCTCACCTGGCCAGCAATCAGGGCAGGCAGGCCAGGGGGAGGGACTGCAGGAGGTGGGCCAGCTGCAGGAGGTCGGCTGTGGGAGTGCACTGACCACTAGGGGGCAGCTCCTGCATTGAGCATTTGCCCCCTGGTGCTCAGTGCATATCATAGCTACTGTCCCATCGTCCAGTCATAATAGTCGCTTAGGCTTTTATATATATAGACTGGAGGCCTGGAGGCCCGGTGCAAGAAATTCGTGCAAGAGTAGGCCTTCCATAACCCAGTTGCCTGCACTGGCTTCCCTCTGGTACCTGGAACACGGGTTTCCCTCCGGCCGCCGGCAGACACCCGGGACCCAGGCATCCCTCCAGCCACCAGCAGGCACCCGGGAACCAGGCTTTCCTCCAGCTGCCAGCAGGCACCTGGGACCTGGGCTTCCCTCGCAGCCCCGGCTTCATTTGGAAGGTCGTCCAAAAGGATGTCCAGTCTAATTATAATATTACACTTTTAGTATTATAGATCATGTATATAAGTATGTACATATATTTCTTTATATATATTATCTATAATACTAAAAGCATAATATGCTAATTAGACCAGACATCCCTCCAAACTAAGCTGGGTCTGCAGCCACGGGATCAAGGCAGCCGCAGTGGCTATGAGGGAGGGATCCGGATCCAGGCAGCTGCCCATGGCTGCGAGGGAGGGATCCAGGCCGCCACCCATGGCTGCGAATTTCGTGCATCGGGCATCTAGTTATTATATATTTCTCTCTCTCTCTCTCTCTCTCTCTCTCTCTCTCTCTATATATATATATATATATATATATATATATATATATATATATATACATATATATATATATATATATATGTGTGTGTGTGTGTGTGTATATATATATATACAGCTCTATCTGTCAATAGATCAATAGAGGTGTTAAAGAATGGTCACCAAAGTTATGGTGGTTTACTTGTGGAGGGAGTCCTTGTAATTTTGGTTTTCTTCCTTATGTTTTGCTTTTGTTAGAATGTTTACAATAACCGGATATTATTTACATAAGAAAAAAAGAACAGCAAAGCTACAACATAATCATATCTTAGATAAGACCTCCCTAATTTCCCACCTCTAACCCTATATTTCCCTCAAGGCAGGCCCCTTCCTTCCTGGCCCCTCCACACCACGTTAGTTTAGGCTCTCGTCACTCTCAACTCTGACTGGGCACCATGCCTCGGTCTCCCCCATCTCTAGTCAGTCCTCCACGTGGAAGCCAGGGTAACCTTTCAAGAAGGCCCTGTCCATGACACTCCCATATGAACCTCTTCCAGGGCTGCTCGATGCCCCAGGAGGCAGTTCCCAGCCCAAGGCAGGCAGTGAATCTTCGGCCATGCATTATACAGCCCTGTCCACCTCCTTCTGCTCTGCCACTGCGTGACTTGCAGCTCCTGGCTCACCCAGGTCCTTTCATTCCTCCACACTTATTTCTTCCACCTGCCCATCCCTAAAGACTCAGGCACTCCAACATCTCTCGTTTTCCTGTAGTCCTCTGTACATGCTTTATTATAGCACTCCCTCCACCATGAGCTACTTGAAGGCAGGACTATATTTATAATGTCTTTACTGAGTGAACCAATGAATGAACAAATGAATCTGTAAAAGCAGAACTCAAAACAGAAAATACAAGTGCATGTCAACCATTTACAGTGTCTGCATAAATATTGAAAAAGGCTGAACGGTAAACATTTTAAAGTTCATTTTTCTCTTTTCCAGCAAAGTGGCTTGAGCCACTTTTTATATTAATACTGGTAATTTTCCCAATGAACAATTTATATTCAAGTTAACTACAGTTTAAATTCCTAACAGAGAAGTCAGAAAGAAAGCCATTTTCCCCTTTTTAAATAAAATAAGTTCAATACTCTTCTAGAAATAGCATTCCTCACCACCACCATACACACACACACACACACACACACACCCGCCCCATTCCCCTTCCCAATAAAACATGGCCCAGCTGTGGGTTACTCACTGGAGTTCAGGAGGATCATGGCCTTGACACAGAGATACTCGTTGTGTTGGAGTTTTAACTCACGAAACCTTGAAGTCGTTGCCAGGAGCATGTCAAAGATTTCCAGAATTCCTTCCACGCATTTCCCTTCATCCCTACAATAGTTCATTTGGAAATTTAAGAAAATCATAGCCACCAACAAAGGCAATAAGGAGTATTTTCTTTTTAAACTTAAATTTCATTTTGTTCATGCTTTAACTATAACAAGGTGGCGATGAGACCACACCCAGAGATATGAAATTATCAGAATTATCTTCTTATAAAGAGAACAGGGCATTTCCTATAAATACCTAAATTAAACACTTGAATAAATACTATTTAGGCAAAAGCCTGCATTGGAACTACATTTTTTTTCTACCTGTTCATAAATGTTATCTTAAAGGAATAACATTTTTGTTGGTAATCTAAGCCATGTCAGCCAACCAGCCTGTGACATGACACATATTACTGAAGTGAGACATTCCATGGTCCCATGAGATAGCTCTAAAGTGTTCATGAGGAAGACTGACCATTACAGAAGCTAATATCCCAAGACAAAATAACCCTTCATATCTAGGGTTTAACTCTCATTTCCTGGTGGTCATTTAGAAACTGGAGGGGCAACTAAGAGACGTGTAAATGTAATTTGAAAAAAGTTAGCATGACATACAAAGAAATCACAATTAGAGAAGATAGATTAGAATTAGAAAAGGCAGAGATGGAGACATGGAAATGTCTGACTTGCCAAAGATTATTTTTAAGCAACAGATTTAGACAAACTTTGAAACATGAAATCAAAATTCTTTTCAGCACTCCTTAAAGAAATGATTCTTTAAGTATACATTTGAAATAAATTACTTTAAAATACCAGCTAGAAAATACCAGCTTCAATTAACTCCCACCAGACACTTATTATTCTGCCTCACTGCTCCCCAAAAATGTCTACCATCATTTGTCTTAAGAGTGATTGGAAGTCCTTGGTAAGCAGTTAGATGATTGTGCTACAAAACTTTCATTTGCTTCTAAAAACCTGTGGCAAACAGTGAAGGGCAGCCATGGGTTTCTTTGAGTTTCATTTTCAGTCTCCGTAGCAGCCCAGGGAGATTTGAGATCTTCAAAGAACTGGCTATTCCCCTCTTCCTTCCTCCAGCCCCAAGCCAGGCCATTTACGGGAATGGTGGTGGTTGAGGAAGGGCCTCTGTAGAATTCAAATAAACAGACACCAGCGGGTACTGCCAAACCTGGGGAAGCCCTTCCCAGACAGTGCTATGCTAGGACAGCAGCTCACCAGGACCCTGCAATCCACAGCATTCGAACCTCATACCCCCAGACTCACCTACACAAAGCTACAAGCATGCAAACTAGTCACTTTGGCAAGCAAGCATGGCAACTTCTGCAACCAGCTGAGACTTTCTGAAAGTGCACTCATCTGTATCCTATATAATAAAAGGGGAATATGCAAGTTGACCCTAACAGCAGAACGACTGGGAATGACTGGTCACTATGACACACATTGACCACCAGGGGGCAGACGCTCAATGCAGGAGCTGCCCCCTGGTGGTCAGTGCGCTCCCACAGGGGGAGCTCTGCTCAGCCACAAGCCAGGCTGACGGCTGCCAGCACAGCAGTGGTGGCGGGAGCCTCTTCCACCTTCTCAGCAGGGCTAAAAATGTCCGACTGCAGCTTAGGCCTGGCTTCCCGCTGGCAAGTGGACATCCCCCAAGGGCTCCCAGGCTGCCAGAGGGATGTCTGACTGCCAGCTTGGGCCCACTCCCCCAGGGAGCGGGCCTAAGCCAGCAGGTGGACATCCTCCGAGGGGTCCCAGACTGCAAGAGGGCATAGGCCAGGCTGAGGGACATGCCCCCCCAGTGCACAAATTTTTGTGCACTGGGCCTCTAGTATATATACACACACCAGCGCACATGTGTGTGCACACACACACGCTCACCACCAACCCTAAGTAGTATAGGGGATTCATCTGAAATCAACTCTATTTATAGAAGTTATCACCAATGCCTAAGAATAGGTCCATAAACATTGAAATTAGTACCCTTTCCTCATTAAAATACATGCCATATTTAATGCAAATTCATATTTCAGAAATGAAGGAAGAGTTTACATCTTAGAGCATAAGCTTTGACAAATCCTGTAACTAACAGTAATCAGAACATGTATACCTCATGGAGAAGGTGAATTTCTAAGCCAGCTCTAAAGAGCTAAGTCTGATTGCTTTCTCTAGCAGGTGTGATAGCCAACCATTTCATTCACGGAGTGGCAAAGTTACAATACTTTATTTCACAGGCTGTAGAAAATAAATTAGCAATATAGGATCAATAAGGCACAATACCTCCTAAATGATACCCTAATAAAGTAACACATGGAGAGAATTATGCAGAACAGAGTGAGGAAGGACTTTAACAAATTAGTGAGCTCTATATAATTGTAACTACGATTGACAGTGAATTATGTGTAAGAAATTAGGACAGGATTAAAATATTTGAATTCACGACAGAGGGTATATGAGTTGAATGTTAAAATGTTGAAACAATATGTCAATCAAACCAGTCTACTCATGGTAAATTACTGCACACCATTTGTCCATAAACTAGTTATAAGTTAAAAAGTAGTAGTTCCATGGAAGAAGACTTGACTTTGGGTAGTAAACACACAATACAATATGTAGATGATGTATTATAAAATTGTACACTTGAAACATATATAATCTTATTAACCAATGTCACCCCAATAAATTCAATAAAAAAAATTTAAAGTAGCAGTTCCATATGGACTACCTTATTATTTGATAACCACATCGCTTTTATAAAAGAAAAATATTCTGTTTGATACCAAGGACAAAATGTTAGATGAGTAAGCCTCACTTTGGGGTATACTATTTTTGCCTACTTATATATCCACTGGCAGCATCCATGTGGCTGCAGACCTCAGTTTACCTCTGTGTGGATGGCAATGGGAAGAGGGGCTCAAGGCTCAGTGCATGGAAAGAACTTAAATATTGTACTCAAGTGAAAATGTGAGTACAAAAGGGAACTGAAAATTTAGAAGTGAAAATTCTGTTGGTACCTTGAAGAATATTTGGTACACAACTAATGTGGATGCAAACTCAGAGCATTCATAATTATGTGTATGATTCCATGAATCCCATAAACACTCATAATGGGGTCCAAGCCCAGATCCAAACCTCCTGACTTTTTAAATAACATTTAACATTAGACAGTTTTCTGTTTATGCTAAGGACACCAAGTGTCTTAGCATATATGATTTTTTTTTTTTTTTTTTTTTTTTTTTTTAGTAAATAGAAGCTCACATTCTGTGGTAGATCTTCATCTGAATTTGTGATTCTAGCAGTTACTGAAAGAACTACCTTGTTAGAAATAAGCTGAGTCAACCGGATTTTCCTCTCATCCTCAGTAAGTTCAAATTTTCTCTCTGCAGAAGCCTCAACAAGTATAAAGGGAAGCAGAAATTATATTCTCAGTCTCACAAATGGGTTAATTGTATTCACTGCTTATATGGTCATACCACCACTCGAAGGAAATCTGATAGGACAATTCACCAAAAGACAGTTATTTTAAGTAGTATGAAAATTATTTATTCACATTGTAAAAAAGATTCATAATAGAATGTCTTTATGGTGGATTTCATAATAGAATTTCCTTATGACTTTTTAAGTAAGTAGCATTTTGAATATTTTTGAATAAGCAACTCCTCCAAAAATATACTCATTACACAAAAACATATTTTTCTCTATATAATAAATGCACTAAAAATCTTAGATTTGAAATTCTAGACTTTACAGAGTCAATGTGTTAAAAACAATAATAGGAATGGCAACAAAAAATAACCATCCATAGGCACTCCAAAATAATGCCTGCTCAATGTCTGCATTTACAATTCCCAAAAACTCCTCTTCTATGGTCAAATAAACTAGATTTATGTTGTGAACAATACTTTCAAATATTTTTAAAGAGTAATGTGAGGCCCTGGCTGGTTTGGCTCAATGGATAGAGTGTCGGCCTATGGACCAAAGGATCCCAGGTTCAATTCCATTCAAGGGCATGTACCTACGTTGCAGGCTCCTCCCTGGCTCAGGCCCTGGTCAGGGCTCATGCAGGAGGCAACCAATCGATGTGTTTCTCTCACATCGATATTTCTGTCCTTCTCTCTCCCACTCTCTCTAAAAATCAATGGCAAATTAAAATAGCAATGGCATATTTCACAGACCTAGAACAAACTTTCCAAAAATTCATCTGGAATAAAAAAAGACCCCGAATAGCTGCAGCAATCCTGAAAAAGAACAAAGTAGGTGGGATCTCAATACCAGATATCAAGCGGTATTACAAAGCCACTGTTCTCAAAACTGCTTGGTACTGGCACAAAAACAGACATATAGATCAACTGAATAGAATAGAGAGCCCAGAAATCGACCTGAACCAATATGCTCAATTAATATTTGACAAAGGAGGCAAGAACATACAATGGAGTCAAGACAGTCTCTTCAATAAATGGTGTTGGGAAAATTGGATAGATACATGCAAAAAAATGAAACTAGACCACCAACTTACACCATACACAAAAATAAACTCAAAATGGATAAAGGACTTAAATGTAAGATGGGAAACCATAAAAATATTAGAGGAATACAAAGGCAACAAAATCTCAGACATATACCGAAGCCATATCTTCACCGATACAGCTCCTGGGGCATTGGAAACTAAAGAGAAAATAAACAAATGGGACTACATCAAAATAATAAGCTTTTGCACAGCAAAAGAAACCATCAACAAAACAACAAGAAAGCCCACTGCATGGGAGAACATATTTGCCAATGATATCACCGATAAGGGTTTAATCTCCAACATTTATAGGGAACTCATACAACTTAACAAAAGGAAGATTAAACAATCCAATCAAAAAATAGGCAAAGGACCTAAATAGACACTTCTCAAAAGAGGACATTCAGAAAGCCAAGAGACATATGAAAACATGCTCAAAGTCACTAATCATCCGAGAAATGCAAATCAAAACAACAATGAGGTACCATCTCACACCTGTCAGACTGGCTATCATCAACAAATCAACAAACAACAAGTGCTGGAGAGGATGTGGAGAAAAAGGAACACTCGTGCACTGCTGGTGGGAATGCAGACTGGTGCAGCCACTATGGAAGACAGTATGGAGTTTCCTCAAAAAGTTAAAAATGGAACTCCCATTTGACCCAGTGATCCCACTTCTAGGAATATATCCCAAGAAAACAGAAACACCAATCAGAAAGGATGTATGCACCCCTATGTTCATAGCAGCACAATTCACCATAGCTAAGATCTGGAAACAGCCTAAGTGCTCATCAGCAGATGAATAGATTAGAAAACTGTGGTACATCTACACGATGGAATACTATGCTGCTGTAAAAAGAAGGAATTCTTACCATTTGCAACAGCATGGATGGAACTGGAGAGCATTATGCTAAGTGAAATAAGCCAGTCAGAGAAAGATAAATACCACATGATCTCACTCATTTATGGATAATAAAGACCATTATAAACTGATGAGCAAAAATAGATATAGAGGCAGAACAGCATCAAACAGACTGTCAAACTACAGCAGGAAGGCTGGGGAGGGTTGGGGGGCGGGAAGAGGGGGTAAGAGATCAACCGAAGGACTTGTATGCATGCATATAAGCATAACCAATGGACATAAGACACTGAGGGGTAGGGGAGCCCGGGGGAATGTCAAGGGGAGAAAAAAAAAGTAGACCTATGTAATACTCTTTGTAATACTTTAAGCAATAAAAAAAAAGAAAAAGAAAAAATAAAAATCAATAGCAAGTATCTTCAGGTGAGGATTAAAAAAAAAAAGAGTAACGTGAGTCTGTTAAAATAGTATCTTTAAAAAATGACTTCTGGCGCCCCCATTCCCTGAAGCACACCTGTGCCTTTTCTTTTCCCTTCCCTCTTCCCCCTCCCCTATGTTGCCCCCCTCACCGCCACAAATGACTTCTTTGGGTTTTTTCTATTAACTAAAAGCTGCACTTAAAATTTATCTAGAATTTGTGTCAATTTATAGTAACTTATACACATACTTATAGAAGTTAAAGAGCCCATACAAAGAGGAGAGTGAATTGTACTAAAAACTAGGAATGAGCCAGTCATTGAAAATAAACACTAAGTATGGCATCAATTTAGAAATCAAGACAAAAAATTAAAATGCCTTAATCCTAAATCTGAAAATTTATTGGTTCATCAAGGGACAGCACTTCCTCCAGCACTAACTTCTAGGAGAATTGTGTGTGTGTGTGTGTGTGTGTGTGTGTGAAGGGGGAAATGAATGTGGCTTTAAACACCAAGTGGAACGTAATGAATGAATGAATGAACGAACGAACGAACAGGAGGGATGGCTTGATTGGCTGCTTAGCCTTTCAGCCTGCTTCACAACATGGTACCATGAAATGACAACAGGTATAGGTTTCTGAAGTGGGCAGGGAATAGAATAGAGTTGTTCTGAGACAAAAGTAGAAAGTTAGTTTGCCTTTTAGCCTCCTCCTCTTCCCCCCTCCAGTTCTCTATCCAACTGAGAGTCATGTACTGTTGTGGTTAAGAGCGTGGATTTCACAGCCAAACCTTCAAGTCCAGCCCTACCATTTACTACTCTATAACTGTCAGAATTACCTAACCTCCCATTCTCATACCTGAAGGATAGAGATAATAATGGTGCTTACCCAGAAAGGGCTATTGTGAAGATGAGTAAACACATGTCAAATGTGAAAGATGGTGCCTAGCCCTGGCTGGTTTGGCTTGGTGGATAGGATGTCAGCCTGGGGACTGAGGGATCCCGGGTTCGATTCCAGTCAAGGGCACATGCCTGGGTTGTGGGCTCGGTCCCCAGTGGGGGGCGTGCAGGAGGCAGCCGATCAATGACATTTCAATCTCTCTCTCCATCTTCCTTCCTCTCTGAAATCAATAAAAAATAAAAATAAAAATAAAAGATGGGCTGTAGCCAGTTTGGCTCAGTGGATAGAGTGTCGGCCTGAGGACTGAAAAGTCCTAGGTTCGATTCCGGTCAAGGGCAAGTACCTTGGTTGCGGGCACATCCCCAGTGAGGGGTGTGCAGGAGGCAGCTGATCAATGTTTCTCTCTCATCGATGTTTCTAATTCCCTATCCCTCTCCCTTCCTCTCTGTAAAAAATCAATAAAATATATTAAATAAAATTAAAAAAAAGATGGTGCCTGGCACACACAAGCCAGTAAGTTAGCTAGTTTTATTGTTACTAGAGGGTCCTGCCTGTCCTAGGCTTTCAGAACCTTTCTCCGTGGTTTACCATCTGGGCTTGCTCCTGCTTCAGCCACATTCCCTATTCCAGCTCCTCCCAAAGGCTCTGTTCTCTACCCAAACACCTCTCATTACTTACAGTACCCTTTGCCAAAGGTGTCGTGCATGACAGGTAAAATGGGTGCTAACATCTTGGGGATACTTTTCATCTGCCTCACATGATGATCTAAAAAGGTAACACCAAGAGCTGGGGCAGATAGTTTCCATTCACAGCACTAGGTACCTTCTCCTCTGCAGAGTCAAATGTGACTGAACATTCAACACTAGAACTTTTTTGAAATGTGGAAGTTAATTGCCACGGAAATTTTCACATTACTCAAGTTTGCACCAAGGAAGTATTCTATTTTACCTACTAAAATGCTTGAGTGTCGTCTAGTCCAGATTTCCGTCCACGAATAGTTCACCTAAGCTAGTGAGAAATTGGCTCCTTTTCTGTGCCATCTTTTAAAAAAACTAAATGCAATCAAGTTATAGCATTCCCCAATTTCTGTTAACTTTCATCTGGTTTTAATAACCATTCCTTGCCCTAACCCAGTGATGGCGAACCTATGACACGTGTGTCAGAGGTGACAAGCGAACTCGTTTTTTTGGTTGATTTTTCTTTGTTAAATGGCATTTAAATATATAAAATAAATATCAAAAATATAAGTCTTTGTTTTACTATGGTTGCAAATATCAAAAATTTTCTATATGTGACACGGCACCAGAGTTAAGTTAGGGCTTTTCAAAATGCTGACACGCCGAGCTCAAAAGGTTCGCCATAACCAGTTTGGCTCAGTGGATAGAGCGTTGGCCTGTGGACTGAAGGGTCCCAGGTTCGATTCTGGTCAAGGGCATGTACCTTGGTTGCGGGCACATCCCAGTAGGAGGTGTGCAGGAGGCAGCTGATCGATGTTTCTCTCTCGTTGATGTTTCTAATTCTCTATCTCTCTCCCTTCTTCTCTGTAAAATCAATAAAACATATTTAAAAAAATAATAACCATTCCTTCCACTGCTTTTGCCAAAAATACTATATAGTATAAGCAATTAGAATGAGTTAAAGAATGTTACAATGAACCTGGCAGGTTGTAAGAATTTTATCACCTATCCAGATAGCTGGCAATGTAATTGGTCCTGACGGGTGGAAAGAACCGCATGACAACTTAAAATTATAACCTGAAAATGGAACTTTTAAACAGAAAAATCTGAATTGATTTATCTACACTTGGTGGCCACATACCCTGCAGAACACAGGCCCCCCATTATGGCTGCCACACTAAGAATGAGTCATAGGACACTGAATCTTTGTACCCATTCTCTCCTTTTCTGGTTCTTGACCCAATGAAGGAGCTCATGACATTATAATCCTCTTAATTGCCCTTCGAGGTGAGAGATTTTAATTGCAGCCCCAGGATGCCATGCTTCACTCAAGGCAGAAAAGAAACACAGTGCATTTTTTCTCACCTGTCCAGAACAAGGTCTGGAGCAAAGATGAGCTTGCCAGGGTGGTCGATGGAGCGCCACATCAGCCCCACCATTAGCACCTCCATCCAGCAGTTTTCCAAGAGCCGCACTTGGTCGTACAGGCTGAGTTCCACAAAGCCTGGGGAAAGCGAGAGGCTGTGAGACACGCCCGCCCTCCTCCGCAGCTCCCCGTTTCTCTAGGAACAGAAGAGCAACTTTTCAAAAGCTTTGAAAACACAGATATAAGGATCTATATTTTTAAAATGTGGTTAAATGTTGACCTAAGAAAGAAAGTTTTGAACTTAAGGTGTGCGACTCACAATTTTCAGTCCTGAACCCCTTCTAGGAATACATATACTTCATTTAGCATTTATAAAGGACTGTTATCTGGGCGTATACAGCTCCGCAGACAGATGCTAGTAAAGAACAGGAAGCTGGGACCAATCTTTGTTGGTTATATCCCAATAACTGCCCTGCACTGCTGAGAAAGGTAACTCGGGCTGCCAGCCAGAGGGGCTGCCTGTCTGGCCCCGTCCATGATCGCGGCTCGGGGGAGTGAGGGGCATGCAAAGAGAGCAGGGCCGGCCCCTGTAGAAAGTCAAGGCTTCGACTGAAAGAATTTTTCTGATTGCTTAAGATTTCCCATCCAATGTTAGAATCACACTTCTCTGCGTAGGAGTGCTGACCTAGGCTATTCTATCCTGAAGAGCAAATATAAAAACTTATAACAACTGAAGCGGGTCCCGACAGCCTGATAGCCTAATAGCACGCATTAGTCAAAGAGCTGGAAAGTAAACAGGTAATCTCTAGGGAGATGAGCACTTCAAAAGTAAAGCAAAGCTCGCTGATGCTTTCTCCACCAGCCATGATAAAAGGAGCCGGCAGTGTAATATAAAGACAGTCACCAAACCCACGGCCTCGGCGTGCAATGGGCTCCAGTTAAAAGTCCCGGCTCGGCCTCTCCCCAGCTAGGTACTTAATCTCCTTTTAAGTCTTTGTTTTCTTATAAGCCCAATAGGGGTAGCAATGCCTGCCTCTGAGAATTCCCTACAGGTACAATCTCATCATCCTCACTTTACAGATGAGGAAACTGTGGCACAGGGAGCGCCTGTGGTTCAAATCCTTGACAATTATAATGCAAATCTTCACACAGAAGAATGAACGGAGTGATGAATGGAAAGATGGACAGATCCTTTCCAAAGCCACATTCTAACCTCAATTCAGGTTCCTATGATGTGTACACATTCCGATCTCACCCACAGTTATAGACAATAAGCCTACCAACGGAGACCAAGCTTTTTATACTGGTAGATATTCAACAAGATCAAGGGTAGGTGATATTTTTTTGGTTTGGACAATGACTGTATCAGCTGAGAGGTCAGGGGAGGAAGGGCTCACACCTTCAGACTATGCCTAAGTTTTCTGAAAACTTTTCAAAATACCAGGCTTGAAGAGGGTCTGATGCAGCGTTAGAGTTAGGCTACGGCACAAAGAAGCTGCACGAGTCTCAGCAATAACTAATTTCACCACTGCTTTCTACCTGGGGTTCTGAGAAATAGTGTTTGGAAAACAGATAGAGCAAAAGCTAGAGGAAAGTGCATCAGTATTGTCTCCTATGGGAAAGAGAAGAAAAAATAATATAATTCTGGCAAAGGTGATGCTAGACTATCGAGACAGAACTGGAAACCAGAAAATCCTCAGGGAACTCAAAAGCCAAGAAATGATCCCAAGAGATACTATTACCCTAGGCCTGGGTCCCACAGCTCTTTACCCCCAACTGCTCTTCACCAGCTTTTTAACACTTCCAGTCTTTCCAGTTCGCCCAATGTGGGTGCTGCCCCCAAGGCCATGGGAATTGTCCCTAGTTGCTTAAAACTTGGAGAGAGAACTCATTTTTAGATGTCTGTAAAGATGTGCAAGGAGAAGTCCTTTCGAAGGGTGATGGGTTGCTGCCAGTCTAGTTTAGCCCAGCCATGGGCAAACTACGGCCCGTGGGCCGGATCCGGCCCGTTTGAAATGAATAAAACTAAAAAACAAAAAAGACCGTACCTTTTATGTAATGACTAGGGGCCCGGTGCACGAAATTCGTGCACTGGGTGTGTGTTGGGAGGGGAGTGTCCCTCAGCCCAGCCTGCCCCCTCTCACATACTGGGAGCCCTCAGGCGTTGACCCCCATCACCCTCTGATCGCCTGATCGGCCCCTTGCCCAGGCCTGACGCCTCCGCCAGAGGTGTCAGGCTTGGACAGGGGACCCCCATCTCCCCCTGATCACTGGCTCTGGCCCCCGCCCAGGCCTGAGGCCTCTGGCCCAGGAATCATGCCTGGGCAGGGGACCCCCATCTCCCTCTGATCGCTTGCTCCACCCCCCGCCCAAGCCTGACGCCTCTGACCCAGGCTTCAGGCCTGGGCAAGGGGACCATCATATCCCCCCAATCCCCGGCTCCGCCCCCCGCCCAGGCCTGATGCCTCGGCCAGAGGAGTTGACCCTCATCACCCTCGGATCACCAATCACCGGATCGGCCCCTTGACCAGGCCTGAGGCCTCCGGCAGAGGTGTCAGGCCTGGGCAGGGGACTCCCAGCTCCCTGCGGTTGCAGGCTCCGCCCCTTCCCAGGCCTAACGCCTCTGGCCTAGGCGTCCGGCCTGGGCAGCGGGGACCCGCAGCTGCAGCGGCCCCGCGATCGTGGGCTCCGCTTTAGGCCCAGGCAAGGGCCCCCTAGCTCCCGGGACTGCCAGCTTTGACCGTGCCCAGCTCCCATCGCTGGCTCCACCCCTACTTCCTGCTATCACTGGCCAGGGCGGCAAAGGCGCCTGATTATCCGATCATGGCTGGGGGGCAGGGCAAAGGCGGCCCCAGGGCCGCCTTTGCCCTGCCCCCAGCTCTTAGCTCCCCCCTGGGTTTCCAATCACTGTCAGTGGCAGGGGGCTTCTTCCTGCTTTCCCTTTCGCCTCCCTGCATTGTGCCTACATATGCAAATTAGCCGCCATCTTGTTGGCAGTTAACTGCCAATCTTAGTTCGCAGTTAACTGCCAATCATAGTTGGCAGTTAATTTGCATATAGCCCTGATTAGCCAATGAAAAGGGTATCGTCGTACGCCAATTACCATTTTTCTCTTTTATTAGATAGGATGTTTACTTTGAATTTATATTAGTTCACACAAACACTCCATCCATGCTTTTGTTCCGGCCCTCCGGTCCAGTTTAATAACCCATTGTGGCCCTCGAGTCAAAAAGTTTGCCCACCCCTGATCCTAGATTCATTCTCACAAAAAAACGCCAAGTCAAATAATAATTAGGTGGTAGTTTTAGTACAATGCAGTACTGCAGGTATGTAGTACCGAAGGCCTAAGGAAGAGATCACATTTCAGGCTGGAAAATACAGGCTCCAAGTGACCACTGTGAATCATCAAACCCATTTTTAACTTGATGGTATTTCAAGTTTACTGATGATTCACATTATTTCAGCTGCAGATTTACTCTCTTTGTCCATATATATTTATTCATTTACATACTACTAATTCTTTCTCTGCTGGAACAATAGCTTACAAATTCCTGCTAGGCATCTGACAAACCTTTTACTTGCACAATGGTCATACTGCACCCACTCCACCTCACCTGCCTACAACCTCCTCTCAATGTGAGGAGTCCACAGCCAGGAGACTGGTCAGTGTGGAGCCCAGATCCCTTCCTTTTAGAGCATGTTCCAGGTCCCAAAGCCCTCAAATTTCCTGCCCAAATGGCCCCAAGCCAATTTCCAGAGTCTGACAGGTCTCTGTCCTGGTCTATTGTCCCAGACAAGGCATGAGAGGTGACCAAAGGCTAGTGTCCATAGGACAGATGGACATGCAGGGTTGGGTGTGCACATGGCTAGGTGGATGCAGCTGGGGATGGGTAAAAAAGAGCTGGGAATAGAATAGAAGGGGCCCTCCATACACAAGCCTTTCTGCTCTGCCATGTCTGGTACAGAACCCAGAGGAGCCCAAGAATTCTAAATTGGAACCTGGCCACCCAGGCCATGTTGAAGGTGTAAATGTCGAGCTAGGAAGAAAGAACCTATTTCATTTACAGGTTATAAATCAAGCTGTCAAACTGTTAAACACAGAGACATCTCTTGTGGACCTCCATTTTGTACTCTTGCCCCGTAAATGTTAGGGGCAGGCCTTTCTACAAACACACAGAGAGCCAAGACCCAGAGAGCCCTACCCGGAATTTTCTTGGCCCAGCCGATCATGTGCACCAGTTCCTTGTCGGCCAGCTTGGTCAGGGACATCATCATGGAGGCCTCGGTGAAGGGCGCGCTGGGGCGGCTCACCAGCACCTTGGGCGGCTCCGCCTCCAGGAGCGTGAGCACCAGTTGTTCCGGGCTCAGGGCGCTCCACAGTAGCTCCTTCACTCGGCTCACATGTCCGTTTCTCTTGGCTTTGTTCAGACAGTGCAGCTGCTCATCGGGACTTCTCTGCCTCCGTACTATGCGGTACCCACACCGTTCCCTCCGGGAGCCTAAGTGGAGAGCAGATAACAGTGCTTTCCCCTGTCCCTCCCCGAACCCAGCATTCAAGTTCCCCGAGTAGCCAGGGTAAAAATGAGTCAATAACATCATTGTAGGACCAGAGTCCATTCTCAGAATGTGCCTTAGAACAGAAGCCCGACTTATTTTCTGGAGCCTGCAGGGCATGTACCAAAGATTATTATATTTGTGACTGTATTAGCAAAATCAGGAACATGAATTTCTAGGGACAATAGCCCAGAAGATCTTCAGGTCTCCATTTCAAGGTAATCTATGGATACTAAATCCATTTCCCTTTTAAAGAGTGATGACATATCTCAGTTGCCAAACCATGAAATTAGGAATTTTCTTCAAGCAGAAGATGGGGAAAAGTTAGGAAATGAACATTGATGTTTCCAAACAGTTATCAAACAATACACTTTTATAATACATTCTTAAAATGTTTGCATGCATGTGTTTGTGTATCAATATGTATGTGTATATATTCTTTTCAGGCACACAAAAAAAGTATATTTCAAATAATAAATTAATTTTAAAAAATCTGGAAAATATAGAAGAGCACAAATTTTGGCATGTTCTTTTAATGCTTTTTTTACTTTTCCATATTTTAATATATAAAATGATAATCATAATGTATATACTATGATAATTATAATGTATATACTATTATATAACCTGCTTTTTATAATAAAATTCAAAACTCATATATATCAAAACAACAAAAGCAACAAAACCTAGTCTACAAATACAATACCAAAATGTGATTGAAAGAAAAATAGAAATTGATAAATACACTAATATTATAATGAAATATTTTAACATGTCTTTCTCAGCACTTACAGAGAGAAATATAGGAGAAAATGTTCAGAAATCAGCTCAATGAACAAAGTTGATCTATAAAAACTTACGGACATTTGCAAAAATTATCACATACTATGTCATGAATAAAATCTTAACTAAAAATGTTCTCATATAGAGCATATTCTCTGACTACAATATAACAAAAATAGAAATTAACAATAAAAATATAACTTCCAAACCCCTACAAATTTGAACACAAAAGTTATTTCTAAAGATCCATTGATTACAGACCAATGTGAATTAAAATTAAGGAAGATATAAGTCTGAATGTCATTAGCATGGGTACAATTTTATATGAATTTTCACTCAAAGAAAAAAATCTAAAAGTTCAAATCTGCAAAATGTCTAGTTTCTGTATTACCAATATATTTATTCACTAAATTCAATTGTCCACATTTTTAAAAAATTTGTTAATTAGAAAGTATGAGAAAATTTTAATTACTTGCTCCCAAGAACATTTATCTGAATTTCCTCTTATCCTTGGCTAGTTGCAGTAGAAGGAAGGACTCCATCCATTTAGAGATATTTGAATCAAACCTATTACTAAAAGAATTACTAATAAAAGCCCAAAACATACTCACTTTATTAGTAATCAGATAGAGTGCTACAGACAGTTAAGATCAATTAATAACCCCATGGTAAAATGGAACAAAATGTTTGGTTTAAGAAAGTACCTTTCTGATCACACATTTCTTTTTTGTAGAGTATATGAGGATATGGAGTTTACATATAAAGAGAAATGTTTTGAATCCATACATTCAAATTTATTTGACCAACTTTTAATAATAAAGCACTTATATACCAGGCCCTGTACTAAGTTATGGGGATTCTGGGATCAGTCAAACAAAGCCTTTGACAAGGAACTCACATTTTTCTACCAAGGACATTTCTAGTGTCCTGATTATGACACTTTAATCTTGGCAGAGTCTATGTGCCTGTGAGTGAACCTAATGAGAAACCACCAAATGGTAGTGATCATCTACTGTAAGCTTCTATGCTGTTTATAGTACATAGATTATCTCATTCTGCCAACCGCCCTAGAGGACAGGTGCTGCTACTATCTCCAACGTATAAAGGAATAACCAGACACAGGAGATTGCAAATCACTTGCCCAAGATAGAAAAGCTAGAAAATAGCAGAAGCAGGATCTAAACCCAATCAGTAGTCTAAATCCCGAGCTGGCGCTTTAAATCACTCATTTATATCACCTCTCTAGCAAATTTCTTTCACGTATATTTCACCTGTATACCTGAAAAGATGTCTGAGAGATGCTGAGCTCTTGTCCCAACACAGATCAAGTACATGGCTATTCAGACTGTTTCCCCATTTACATTTCAGTGTATCCTTCCAGTGAAGCTAGTCTGAAGTTAGTCTGATGGGTGTCCTCCTGCCATTTAGACAACTATAGCAATACCTCAAAAGAAAAGAGAGAATTGGAAATGCAGAAGAAAAATATTGGTAACAGAAGAGACATGACTTCTGGATAAAAAAAAGGGAAGTGGAATGGTGCAGGAGAATCTAGAATGCGTATAGGATCCCTAATCCTCTAAGACTGGATAGAAGGAAGATTGTGAGTAGAGGGTTTAGGGGGAGGGTAGACAAGAAAAGTGCTGGGAAAGTAGAGAGGCGTCGTTCAGAAAATTCATTCCTAATTGTCCTTCTCAGGGTCAGTAAAGAGCCAAATATCCAACTGTTTATACATTAACCCATCTCATTTCTTCTGTAATCTCCAACGATATTTTTTCTTAGAAATTCCCTACCCAGTGACTTTCTGGCCAAATTCAATTCTCTTTTTTTTCATTCTCTTTTCCATGAAAGTTTCTAATTACGTACATATCTATACTTTGCGTCATGAGTCTGTACTGTAACAAATTCACAACTGTATGAGATTTTCAATTGGGGTTGAGGGAAAGGAACACTAAAATTTAGTGCCAGACTCTGTGTTTTCATACCTATTCCTCACAAATCTCAATTAAGCAGGTATCTCTATTTCAGAGATAAGAAAACTGAGGGTCAGAAAGGTCAAGTCGTTTGAGCACAGTCAGAGCCATAAGTGATGAGACAAAAAAAAATGAGATTCAGTCTAAGGCAGTCCAGTCCTCCTATTCTTCCCACCACATACACTGCCCCCTACAGGTGGAGTGTACATGTGCTGCTGTCCTGGTCCTGAACTTTATCAGGCTACAGCCATCCAACAGATCCTAGTATATAATAGATCCTATGACTAAATTGTAAATCATGTTTTTAAAAATATACGCTTACATTAAATATTGTTAACTTAAACCATGAAATATTTATTTTCAATCTTTTTTTCAGAAAGCAAGGCTTTCTCTTTAAGTACCTCTGCCAATTAAATCACATTATTTTCCTGCATAAGCCATACCCATGATACACTGACACTGAATTTTCAGTTTCAGCTTCTTTAAAACAGAGTAAAACCTAGGCACTCATAAAGCAATCTGAATTCAGAATCCTTATAGGCTTGTAACTTCCCCCTCAATCTCACTCATACTTACCTAACACAATCACTACCCGTCCTATAATTTATAGTTTTATCCAAAGCTTTCACAGAAACAACTGTTTTCCCACTCATATTTCATATGTTTGCACAAACTTTCGTTAGATTATAGAACTTGACAATTACAATGAGTAGAAACAGGGTTGGGAAGAAGCCCAGTGGTTACTGACAAGGATATAACTGAAGTGGTGGGAGCAGAAACGTTCGAGTGTTTTAGAGAGTAACCAATACGCATGGGCTTTGAGAGGATGTTTTACAGAGCAAACGGAAAACATCGGTGCTTCTGGGAAGCCAGAGAACCGTGCTTAAATTAAGAGAGCTTCTGCTGTAATTCTGAACTGGGTGAGGGGTCTTATCTATTGTTCATATGAAGAAAAACAGGACAGAGAATGTTAAAGAGACAAAGTTACTAAAAGATTTTCAGATAGGAAAAAGAGAGGTTCGTTTTAAAACTTTTAAATAGTTACAAAGAGAGAAATTACAACTAACCACAGGGAAAAGTTTGGCTAGCAGAAGAGTAAGAAAAGTACAGGCGGAGCTGGTATGAGTGTATAGAAACAAACAAGTGTGTACAGACAAGTGAATCAAAAGTTAGCTAGGTGGAAAGAACAGGATGCAGGCATTACTGTCAGCTGTTATACTAATGTGCTCATTTTCTTTTGTGTGTTTTTTCACTAGTCAATAAGGGAATAAAGAAATGTTCATGTATGTATATATGTATATGTGTATATGTATGTGTGTGTGTGTGTGCATGCAGATATATATATATTTACACAGGTATATGCACACATATATACTGTCATAGAACAAAATTTATGCTTTATGTACTTTCCATAGTTCCATCATATTTCTGACTCCTATGCATTTCTTCCCCACTTCTAGAAAGCTATTGGAGGGATAGGCATGAACCTATCTATGCCATCCAAGTAACACAAAATATGCTACTTTCTTGTCAGCTTTAACGTGAGCATTTACCAGACCTCCATCCTTAGACTTTTCAAGGCCTCAGGTAGATGGTCATCTGGCCCCTGTGTGAGCACTTCAGTGGCTCGAGTTCCCTAATCCATGTGGCAGCCTATTCTGTTGTTAGACCACTTGAATCACAGAAACTTCTTCCCTATATTAGGCCAAAATCTGCCTCCTGTAACTTGCTCCCACTCACTCCAGCTCTATCTCCTGCAGGTACAAGGCATAAGTCAACGCCGCCTCCAATATGACAGCATACAAACACTTGAAGATAATTAACAAATCCTAAATCTCCTCTCACCCAGACTACAGGTCCTTTTAGCTTTCCGCATGTCCCACTTTCAATAACAAGGGAAATGAACACTCACCACACTTCACCATCCCAACTTCATAGCACTTCCGAAGTCGGCAGGCTTGGCAGCTTTTGCGCCGGTTCTTATCTATTGTACACTGATTTGTAGCTGGACAAATATAATCATTATGTCCTACAGCAAAGCAAAAAGATGAAGGTTATTGCTACAATATGTTCCTCGTCAACAACACTGATTATGCTACCCAGCTGAGAGATAAGGGACATCTTCTTGACGACAGGTACAAAGGCCAAGTTCGGCCTCATCCATGCCTTGTTAGTAAAGGAAACCTAGGAATATTTTAATACCCTACTTTTTGACTAATAGGTTATTCTCTGCATGTACTTAGAATTCTCAAGAGATACATTTAGAAATATTCTCCTTTGGACATGGAAAGTGACACAGTCACCTGGAAGTGATTTGCTCCAAATCACAGAGCTCCTCAAATACCAAGTCACAAATTCAACTGCTTATATACCCCCCTTTGAGATCTAACATGATATTTTTATGGGAATTCATAGTCAAATAAAAGAACTAAACTAGTCAGTAAGGGAATAAAGAAATTAACAAACTAAGTAAGAACAAAAGAATTGCTATAACAATGGTTGAAGATTAGATTCTTCTCAATTCTTCACTCCCTCCCTCAGCCTTGTGACCTTGTAGTGTGCTAGAGTGGGCAGAACATACTTCCCCACCAACTGATGATGGACTTGGCCATGGGACTTGCGTTAGCCAATGGCATGTTTGTAGATGTGCTACTCCAACAATATGGCTTGGCCTCAAGTCCCCATAAGAAAATGCCTCAGGTAGCCACTGGCCCAGGACAATATGGAGGGAAATGGAGCAGATGTGAACTCAATCCAAGCTTTATGAGAAGAGCCAAACTAACAACTCACAGACCTACAACTAAGAAAAATAATGCTTATTGTAGTAAAATACTAGTTATATTGCAATCTCTAACTAAAGACAATGGTACTTCTTTTAATTCTTTTAAGGAAGAGAGAAGAAAATTTCCATTTCAGAAATTGTTTCAGACACTACATGGAGGATGGATTAGAGACAGCAAACTAATGGAGGCCAGGAGACCAGGTGAGAATCTGCTGTAACTGTGCAAACCAGAGATGAGGCTGTCTGGACTGCGAAATGGTACGGAGAATGAGAGAGCTATTGGAATCTGAGAGATTTAGGGAATGTAATAGGAGAGAATAGAATTATAATTAAAAAGATGAAAAATAAAAGTGCAGAGGATATTTTGGTACCTTATTTCTTAATTGTGTCTTTCTAATAAACAATATGGCCTGAACTTCTTAAATTCCAGCTACAATGGGCCAGAATTTCAACATGGGAAATGGATGAATCTCAATGATAAATTAAATGGGCAAGTCATAAAAGAAACAAACAAAAAATAAAGGAGAAGATTCCATTTATGTAAAGTTCAAAAATAGAGAAAACGAAACTGCATTGTTTAGGGATGTATGCTTAGGTGGTAAAACCATGGCAAGGACGTCAGAAGTTAGGATTGTCTTACCTCTGTAGGAAGGGAAGGAGCTGTGACTAGAAGACCACCCTGAGGACTCTGAAGATATCCTATTTCATGACCTGAGCACTAGTTACACAGGCGTTTGTATTCCTTAAACAGGATATAAATAAATACTTGAATAAATACATTCCTTAACTCTATCCTCTCAGAGAGCCTGGAAGTAGGGACATCCAAGAACAATGAACGAACTAGCACCCAGATCTTGGTTTATAAATATCATTCTCTTTTTAAGAAGAAACGGGGCTCTTTGGAGAAACAGTTTATTTCAGGACTGGGGCAGAGATAGCACAAGATGAACCTGAAACAGCTTGTTGTGCTGGGAAGTAAAGAAGTGCTCAAGAGTTAATGGGGGTAAAAGGAGGGATATTTGTAACACTTTCAACAGTAAAGATTTTTTTAAGTGCCCAAGAATTATGGGTACATATCACACACACACACACACACACACACACACACACACACACACACACAAAGTAAAGCAAACAAACTCATAGACACAGACAACAGTGTGGTGGTTACAGAGGTAGGGAGAGGATAAAGAGAGTAAAGGGGGCTATATATGGTGATGGAAAGAGGCTAGACTTTGGGTGGTGAGCGCACAATGCAATGTAAAGATGATGTATCACAGAATTGTATACTTGAAATTATATAATGTATTAACCAATGTCACCCCAATAAATTTAATTCAATAAAAAAAGAAAGTGACTTCAGCAAATTTGGGCTGGCAAGGGAGGAATAGCATGGCAAGGACAGGTGAGATGATGACCTAACTGGCCTTGAAAGCAGGTGTGCACAATTTAAAATTGATTAAAAAGATGATTTAAAAAAACTACTCAGCCCAACAGGAATTTGGAGACTGGTAGGGAAATAGTCTAAACCCAGACAAGGAAACAAGAGGACTGTGAATGGAGGCTCCACTAGTTCAGGACAAGACAGGCCTCTAGATCAATTCTCAAAGCCCACTGGAGTTGAATTCCTGATTTCTGACCATCTCCATAAGATGTATTCATCCTCTCTTCCTCAGGGGCCAGCCCACCATCATGTGTGTTACTCATGCCAGCTATTAAACAAAAGTCAAAGGAAGAAACGGTCTTTGCAATTCCTAATGAACACACATTTTTTCCCAAGCTTTAGCTTGACAAGCGTTGTAACTAGATGTCTTCTCCCAAGAAGATGGTGATGGATAATTGTAAGGCAAGACCCATTTGAGTTATGGGGTTCTGAGGTGGAGATCCACAACTTATAAAGTGCTTTAAACTTGAAACAATCCGGAGCTCCAGTCGCGCAATCGGTTAGCGCGCGGTACTTATAAACTTGAAACAATCCACCCCACCCCCAAACACACATGATCCTCTAAACTGCTCATCAAGTACTTTGTGTACAAGAGGCCAGTGGTGAAATTTTGCCAGGTCATCTGCCAAACTATTTGAAAGCAAAAGTGGAAAACTCAAGAAACAACTAACAATACTCTTGTACCTTGAATGCTTCTTTTAAAAAAGGCCTTACATCCTTCACAGGACCAGACTCCATAGTGATATCCTGATGCGTAGTCACTGCAGACAGCACAGACGTGGGCGTCCCTCTTTGAACTTGGACTAGTAACAGGGCTGGCACAACTGCTCCCACTAACCTTCCTTTTCAATGTCTCTCTGGAGGCAAAGAAAATATTCTTGTAAAAAGCATTAAGGGGAAAAGAGAGATTTCCTAAGAAAATACAGAAACACAGCATGCAGCATGAACGTTGCTTATTTATCTCTTTGCCCTCCAGGGTTCATAAACACTAAATTGTGTTTCACTTACAAGATAAGGAGGATCCAAATGGAAATTAAAGTAAAAATTTCTTTTTCAAACCCAAATCACTTCATCTGAAGAAAAGTGATGTAAATGGTCATGATTGTGAGTTCTCTCCACAACACAGATCTACAAACTCAACTTTTAGTGAGAACTTGAATATTAAAATGGATATTCTAGAATATCATATTCTAGGTGCTCTAAGTAATCAATGTGACTAATAAAAACCTCATATAATGAATATCTTTCTTCTCACAAAATCATAAAGTGACTTGAATAATGCCCATGAACTACAGT
This sequence comes from Myotis daubentonii, assembly GCF_963259705.1. Classification (NCBI taxonomy): domain Eukaryota; kingdom Metazoa; phylum Chordata; class Mammalia; order Chiroptera; family Vespertilionidae; genus Myotis; species Myotis daubentonii. The sequence goes on along the minus strand of NC_081840.1, from coordinate 30,284,115 downwards.
AAAGACTAGATTTACCTGTTTACAGGTAAGGTGTGTTCTAGTGATCTTGCTTCACACCAAGGACTCTTTTGAGGTTCTGCATACAGAACTGAAGACTGGCAATGGATGGCTAAAGGAGAGAGGTGTCCAGGAGTTGGCCACAACATGTTTGGGCTTGTGGTCTGTCGACCAGGTCCGCCCTCCGAGTTACTGACACTGCTGGGAATACTGTAATTCATCACAGCCGGGCTGTAGAATGTCATGGCCGAGTATTCATGGCGGCTCTCTACATAGGAGGAAGGTATGTATATGGGGCCGTGCTCCAGGGGAAGGATGGATTGACTGCAATTGTAGGAGGCAGGGGAGTTAAGGCTAGACGGTGAGTTTTTGATATCCATGTCTTGAATAGGTAACATCTGAGAAAACTCCTTGTGAGAAGAGCCACATAGGGACATTATAATGGTCTCAGTCTCATGGGCAGGTATAATGGCTGTAAAGAGTAACAAAGACATTTATTAGAGATACAGGCATAACTATTTAAAATGTTTAAGCATTTTTATTAAACACACACACACACACACGGGTATGAGCTTAGAAATATATCCTGTGGAACTGGAGAGCATTATGCTAAGTGAAATAAGCCAGTCAATGAAGGAAAAATACCACATGATCTCACTCATTCATGGATAATAGAGACCATTATAAACTTTTGAACAATAATAGATACAGAGGCAGACCTGCCTCAAACAGATTGTCAAACTGCAGCGGGAAGGCCGGGGAGGATTGGGGGGCAGGAGGTAGGGGGGTAAGAGATCAACTAAAGGACTTGTATGCATGCATATAAGCATAACCAATGGACATAAGACACTGGGGGATAGGGGAGGCTAGGGGACTGTGTAGGGTGGAGGGGAAAAATGGACACATATGTAATACCCTTTGTAATACTTTAAGCAATAAATAAATAAATAAAAGAAATATATCCTGAAAGATACACATGAAAATATTAACCACAGAAGGATGGATATGTGAAGCAAGGGACTCTCATTTTCTACTTCATTCACTTCTTTATTGTTCTTGTTGATAACCAGAAGAATTTTTACCATGGGAATGTGTTATAAAATTAAAATTCATTGGCTTATATAAAAATTACTGGGGTTTTTTTTAACCTGGAACAAGATAAAGTTGTTACGGAAAATTAATCAAGAATAACCAGGGGGGAACCAAGATGGCGGCGTAGGTTAACGCAGGAGATCGCTGCCCCGAACAACCACTTCAGAGATATAACTAAAGGACAGAACGGACATCATCCAAAACCACAGGAAGGCTGGCTGAGTGGAAATTCTACAACTAGAAGGAAAGAGAATATCATACCCAGACTCAGAGGAGGCGCAGTGCTGAAGTGAAATACTCAGGTGCGGAGTGCGCGCGCGGAGCGGGCTGGTGGCGGAGGGCGCGGTTGTTGTTTTCAATCGGGAGGGAGTTTCAGACTCTGAGCTCCAGATCCGGGCGAGTCTCTGGGGAGCAAGACTCAAACGGGAGAAGCGGGACTGTCTGGCTTCGGTCAGAACTCGAAGGCAGCTTTCTCTCCGAGGTTTGCAGCCATTGCTGGGACTCTGAGAGGCAGAGACCCTGGGGAAGGAACTGAGAGCAGCCATAACTGCTCGCTCCGGCCAGCCCTGTAGATCCCCGGGGACCCGCCCGGCCCAAGCCCTGTGCAGAACCATTTGCCGGATAGCCTCAGGCAAACGCTAGATTAGCACCGCCTTAGAGATCCAGCACAGAAGCCCTCCCACTGCAGACCCAGCGGACTCTCATAGCCAGTTAGCCTGGAGGTCAACTCACCCCCGGTATTGCCGACATCAATCAAGGCTTAAAGGCAACAAGACTGCACACAAAGACCACTAGGGGGTGTACCAAGAAAGCATAAAAAATGCGGAGACAAAGAAACAGGACAAAACTGTCAATGGAGGATATTGAGTTCAGAACCACACTTTTAAGGTCTCTTAAGAACTGTCTAGAAGCTGCCGATAAACTTAGTAAGGCCCTCGAAAAGACTGGTGAGACCGCCGATAAATGTTGTGAGATCCTCAAGAAATCTAATGAGACCCTCGATGTTATATTGGGGAACCAACTAGAAATTAAGCATACACGGACTGAAATAACGAATATTATACAGACTCCCGACAGCAGACCAGAGGAGCGCAAGAATCAAGTCAATGATTTGAAATGCGAGGAAGCAAAAAACACCCAATGGGAAAAGCAAAATGAAAAAAGAATCCAAAAATGCGAGAATAGTGTAAGGAGCCTCTGGGACAGCTTCAAGCATACCAACATCAGAATTATAGGGGTGCCAGAAGATGAGAGAGACCAAGATATTGAAAACCTATTTCAAGAAATAATGACAGAAAACTTCCCCCACCTGGTGAAAGAAATGGACTTACAGGTCCAAGAAGCGCGGAGAACCCCAAACAAAAGGAATCCAAAGAGGACCACACCAAGACACATCATAATTAAAATGCCAAGAACAAAAGACAAAGAGAGAATCTTAAAAGCAGCAAGAGAAAGAAACCCAGTTACCTACAAGGGAATACCCATACGACTGTCAGCTGATTTCTCAACAGAAACTTTGCAGGCCAGAAGGGAATGGCAAGAAATATTCAAAGTGATGAATACCAAGAACCTACAACCACGATTACTTTATCCAGCAAAGCTATCATTCAGAATTGAAGGTCAGATAAAGAGCTTCACAGATAAGGAAAAGCTAAAGGAGTTTATCACCACCAAACCAGGATTATATGAAATGCTGAAAGGTATCCTTTAAGAAGAGGAAGAGGAAGAAAAAGGTAAAGATACAAATTATGAACAACAAATATGCATCTATCAACAAGTGAATCTAAGAATCAAGTGAATAAATAATCTGATGAACAGAATGAACTGGTGATTATAATAGAATCAGGAACATAGAAAGGGAATGGACTGACTATTCTTGGGGGGGGAAGGGGTGTGGTAGATTCGGGAAGAGACTGGACAAAAATCGTGCACCTATGGATGAGGACAGTGGGTGGGGAGTGAGGGCGGAGGGTGGGGCGGGAACTGAGAGGAGGGGAGTTATGGGGGGGGGGGGGGGAAGAGGAACAAATGTAATAATCTGAACAATAAAGATTAAAAAAAAAAAAAAGAATAACCAGGGAACCCCAGGAGGAGCACATCAATGAGCAGGGCCAATAATGAAGAACAAGGACTCACCGGACCAATGTAACGGTCAGTTACCAGTTTATTCAGCGTCTATATATGCTCCCTTGCAACCATCGAGTTCCCAGGGCATTTAAAATGACCCAATGCTAAACTTTCTCAGTAGAGGGCGCTGCAGGGACACTGTAGGAGGAAGAGGATGCTGTGATTTCTGGCCCACTCGTTTCCTATTTGTGTTCATGACAAAGCCCATTCCAATTATCTTTATTGTCTCCTTCATCCAATTACCTTTAATCACCAAGGCACACTGGTTTTTTTCTCCACAGTGCCTTTTCCCATGCTGTCTTTTGCCACCATCTGAGCAAGCTCTCTTATTTGAGCATCTGCAATAGGCTCCTTACTACTTACTCCTCATCCAAAGAGCAGCCAGATTAACATTCTTCAAAGCCAGCTCTGATCAGCCCTCTGCTTCCCACCAGACTGTGTGGTAAGTCATGGTCTTCTAACATTCAAAGCCTCCACTGTTGTCCCATCCCATCACTCCACTCTGATCTGCTATTTTCCTACAGGAAAACCTGCCATGTCCATAAGGAATATGCAAAGTCAGATGGTTGGTATTATATGCCTTAAGAGTTTTTTTCATTCTTAACACCCCTACAGTTAACATACAAATTTAATCCTTTTTATCAGATTACAACTATATAGAATCCTTCTTGAAAATGGTAGAGGTGGGTGGAATTACAATTAGATTTTTTAAAAAATCTTTATTGTTCAGATTATTACAGTTGTTCCTATCTTTCTCCCCCCCCCCCCCCCCATAGCTCCCCTCCACCCGGTTCCCACTCTACCCTCTGCCCTTACCCTCACCTCCCACTGTCCTCATCCATAGGTGCACGATTTTTGTCCAGTCTCTTCCCGCACCCCCACACTCCTTTCCCCCCGAGAATTGTCAGTCCACTCCCTTTGTATGCCCCTGATTCTATTATATTCACCAGTTTATTCTGTTCATCAGATTTTTTATTCATTGATTTTTAGATTCACTTGTTGATAGATACGTACTTGTTGTTCATAATTTTTATCTTTACCTTTTTCTTCTTCTTCCTCTTCTTAAAGAACACCTTTCAGCATTTCATATAATACTGGTTTGGTGATGATTAACTCTTTTAGCTTTTTCTTATCTGTGAAGCTCTTTATCTGACCTTCAATTCTGAATGATAGCTTTGCTGGGTAAAGTAATCTAGTTGTAGGTTCTTGCTATTCATCACTTGGAATATTTCTTGCCACCCCCTTCTGGCCTGCAAAGTTTCTGTTCAGAAATCAGCTGACAGTCGTATGGGTACTCCCTAGTAGGTGACTGACTGTCTTTCTCTTGCTGCTTTTAAGATTCTCTCTTTGTCTTTTGCTCTTGGCATTTTAATTATGATGTGTCTTGGTGTGGTCCTCTTTGGATTCCTTTTGTTTGGGGTTCTCTGTGCTTCCTGGACCTGTAAGTCTATTTCTTTCACCAGGTGGGGGAAGTTTTCTGCCATTATTTCTTGAAATAGGTTTTCAATATCTTGCTCTCTCTCTTCTTCTGGCACCCCTATAATTCTGATGTTGGTACGCTTGAAGTTGTCCCAGAGGCTCCTTACACTATCTTCGTATTTTCGGATTCTTTTTTCTTTTTTCTTTTCTGGTTGGGTGTTTTTTACTTCTTCATACTTCAAATCTTTGACTTGATTTTTGCGATCCTCTAGTCTGCTGTTGGATCTCTGTATAATATTCTTTATTTCAGTCGTGTATGCTTAATTTCTAGTTGGTCCTTTTTCATATCCTCAAGGGTCTCACTAGACTTATTGAGGATCTTACTAAATTTATCAGAGGTTTCTAGAAAATTCTTGAAAACCCTTATAACTGTGGTTTTGAACTCTATATCCAGTAGTTTGCTTTCCTCCATTTTTGTCATTTGTGACCTGCTTCTTTGTCCCTGCATTTTGGCTGCTTTCCTGTGTTGATAGAGTGGCTTTCTGTGCTAGGTGTCCTATAGGGCCCGGTAGCTCAGCCTCCCCAATTACCTGAGGTGGACACTCTTGGTGCACCCTTTTGTGGGCTGTGAGCACAATCTTGTTGTAGTTAAGCCTTGATTGTAGTTGGTATCACTGGGAGGAATTGACCTCCAGGCCAATTTGCTGTGAGAATCAGCTGTGTCTATGGTGGGAGAACTTCTGTGCTGAAGACACCCTTCTGGGGCAAGACTTGCTTCAGTGGGGCTTTGGTGCTCACCAAGTCTGCCCCCTGAGTGTGTCCCTTATGGATCTGAGGAGTTGTAATCTGGATGGTCCCACTCTGACCACTGGGTACACTAGCACTTGGATCTTTAAGGAGGTGCTAATTTAGCCTCTGCCTGAGGCTACCCAGCAGGAGCTACAGTGAGATCTGCAGATTCCTCTTCGTTTGGGATTTGGAGGTGCCCAGATGAGGCCCAGCTGTGAAGCAATGCAAGCTGCTGTGGGGCCTTGGGCCTTCTTTTGGATGTTCTGGGTCTGTCTGGCCCAGCTGCAATTTGTTAGGTAATTTTAGATTGCAAAGGGCCAGGTCATTCATATGCAAAAGCCTCTGCGCACAGCTTGGGTGGGGCAGGGTCTCAGGGAATCAACAGGGCAGAGCAAGCAGCTATGGCTGATCCTCAGTCCTGCCCTAACAGGTCCCGGGTCTCGGTGTCCCGAGGTAATCACTGCAAGCACCTCTGAGAGAAAGCTGCCCTCGAGTTCCGCCCACTGCCAGACAGTCCAGTTTCTCCCTGTATGAGTCTGGGTCCCCAGAGACTCACCCAGAACTGGAGTCAGGGCCATCGGGAGCTTGTGCCTCCCTCCCGATTTAAAAAGACAACCACATCCTCAGTTGCCAGCCCTTTCCACATGTGCCTCCATACTGCTGCACTTTACTTCCGCACCTCCTCTGAGTCTCAGTGTGCTTTTCTCTTTCCTTCTAGTTGTAGAATTTCCACTCAGCCAGCCTTCCTGTGGTTCTGGATGATGTCCTTTTTGTCTTTTAGTTGTATTTTTGAAGTGGTTGTGAGAGGCAGCAATTTCAGGTGTTTACCTATGCTACCATCTTGGTTTCTCCATACAAGTAGATTTTTTAACACCTTGAAGGCACCCACTATATTTTATTCACCTCCCACCACAACTCAATAATTATTTGTTATAAGGAAAGAATGAGGAAATACGTTTAAAATATAAGATTTCACCAAGCAAGGGTATTAATCAAAGGTGGGAGCACTTTTCAGCAGGCATGGTACTGTGCTGAGAGAGGGGATTTGAGGGAGTCCCAAAACATGCACCCTGCCTTCAGGGAACCCTGTGCCAGGTAAAGGAGACAGGATCGACCAGGTAAATGATAATGAACTAATACAAAAGGTGCTACCATTTCTAATCAACATTGATCGACCACAAGGGACAGGAAAGAGAATGGTAGCTGGAGAATGTAGGATGGAGGAAGTCTACTTTGTTTTTTAAATCTATGTGCATTTTTATTAATCAGGAATAATTTCATGTTTCAATTACTTAGATTCCCAATCAACATATACAATCCCTGATTCCTAATAGAAAATATGCAGGATAAAACTAACTATTGCCAAAAATTTCCCAACTTTTTTTTAAATTGTGGTAAAAACATTTAACATAAACTTTACCATCTTAACCATTTCTAAGTGTACAGTTCAGTGTTACGTACATTCATACTGTTATGCAACCAATCTCTAGAACTCTTTTCATCTTGTAAAATTAAAACTCAACACCTGTTAAACAACAGCTTCCCCCATTCCTCCCTCCCCCAGCCCAGCACCCACCTTACTTTCTGTCTCCATGGATTTGACTACTTGGTCCCTCATATAAATGGGAAAATACAGTATTTGCCTTTTGTGACCGACTTCTTTCACTTGTCATAATGTCCTCAAGGTTCACCCATGTTGTTGCATGTGTCAGATTCCCTTCCTTTTTACGGCTAAATTCCATTGTATTTATGCACTACATTTTGTTCATCACTGAAGGGTTTTAAATAGATGCTTGAAAACATTTACAGATCCATGGAAATGACCTAGGTTAGAGTGAGTGGCTGGCATAGGAGAGACCATAGGAGTTGGTAATTAGGTCACTGGTCACCTTGTAGATGGCAGATCCAGGACTGACAGCACTGCAAAAACTTCTCTTATTTCAATCCACCTACACATACACCTGCTCACTGTACTTATGTTTTCAATATTGTATCTTGGCAACTTCATTTTAGTGCATTGTTTTTGCTACATGATCTCAGCATATCTTATACAAGCAAATATTTCATCAAAGGGCATTTAAAGCACATTAACAGCACACTTTAAAACATGTACAATTATAACAGTTGAAAGCAAAATATTTAAAGTAACAGGTGTAACAAATTGTATCTATGCATAATAAAATGGAGGTAATATTTAAATTTTGTATTTATTAAACTTTTTTTTAAAAAAGGTGTAAGAAAACAGGCTGGCGTACCCAATTACATAAATAAAAAGTATATCCAAAAGTTAGTGTGGTCACCATGTTGAGTATATTAACTTTCTTATACAAAGTACTACTCAAGGTAAACTTATATATGAATAAAGTCAACACTCTCAATAATCAAATGAAGACTAAATTATATTCAGGAAATTATGAAGCAGGAAAGCGGTGAATTTTAGAACAACAATTTCAACAGGAGACTTCAAATTAATACTCAATTAGCTCTGGTCGGTGGCTCAGTTGGTTGGAGCACTGTCCTATACACCAAAAAGTTGGGGTTTTAATTCCCAGTCAGAGCACATATCTCGGTTGCAAGTTTGATCCGCAGTCAGGGCACTTACAGGAGGCAATTGATCAATGTTTCTCTGTCTTTGTGTCTCTCTCTCTCTCTCTCTCTCTCTCTCTCTCTCAAATCAATAAACATATCCTCAGGTGAGGATTAAAGAAATTAATATTTAGTTAATGAAAAATAAATAAACAGAGTGAACAAAACAAAAAAAAACATTTTGGTCAATGATGGTATTACTGAATTTCATGTTGTCTCAACTTTACATTGCCCAAAAGAAATATATTTAGCATTTTAGCATAAGTATTTCAGCAAAGACAACAAAAACTTCTATATTTTCCTTTCCTTAGGCCTCTTAAAACATTACGCTTCTACTGACACAAAGTGATAAATAGTAGCATGGAAATTCACGAACTTGAAATAACACCTCCCTTTACCCAGTTGGAAAATGATCACACAATTTAAAATGAATATGACATCTCTCTCAGAAGCAGAGAATCAATCTCATCACTCATTTTCACCTATAAGTGAAACTTTCATTCTTGGCCCAGAAATGCTGAAATGACCTGTCAGACACACACCACCAAATGGCAAATGCCAGGATTCATCCAAGCAATCAATCAGGTGCCACGCGACACTGCTTAGAAAATTTGAATTTCACATATATACTCCAATCAACCTCTCTAGAATTTCCACACATCCCTGTACCATGATAATTAATGTGAGCGAACTGGTTGCTGGACAGTGATTAAAAGACTGTATGTTGTTTTTTAGCTGGATATATTTTAGATGTATCCAGATTCATGTGACAATTCAGTGGAATCTTGGATAACTAGTAATTTGGTAGCCAGTGAAAAAGGATTTTCTTCTTAAGCAAAGACTCAATAAGGAGTGATGAACTGAAATCACTGCAGTAGACCTGGCAGGCAGGATAACAGGTAGCAAAAGAGAAATCTTCCCCACTGAAGGTCTATACAAGTGAAAGTGAAATTTTTTAAAACCTGTCTGGTCACTTAAGTAGTCCTACTCTAAAACAGGGATGTAAACTGCTTGAAGAAAAGAACTGCGAAAAAATAAAATTTCTTCAACATTATAGGACAGGATTTCCCCCCACTCACTTGTTTGAACACCCAAGCATTGCCTCGGTGACTACAATACCTGGTACAACAGGGGAAATAGTCTCTAAACAGTTTCATTGTTGGGCCTGGCAGGCATGGAATTTCACCTGGGCAGCAAAGAAACAAGAACCCAAACACCCCAATTCTACGAAGTAACCATTTCTTTGCATGTCAGTTTTCTTAAATTAGTCATCTTAGCCAAAAATAGTTGGCCCATTTCCTTTGTGACCCTGTCTTCTGCCCAGAATTCTCTCTCCACTGGCCCAGCACACACACCTGTGTTGAGCCCCCTCGGGTCACATCTGCATTCAGCAGCAGTTTTTTGTACACATGGGATTATACCTAGTGTTCTATCATACTGACTGGGAAACACATTATAGCTCTTCAAATGAAATCACTTAAAATTCCAAATACTAACAGTGATTCCTTGAAGAAAAAGGCAGGCCTTGAGACAAAGCAGAAAGAAACTCCAGAAAAACTAGACTGGTTTTATCAAAGTACCTATCAAATCTAGTTAAAGACTAAAGAAGCAATCACCACCAGGCCTGTCTTTACATATTTCCTGGCTCAATGGACAGAGCAATACATGGGGTCCCAGCTCTGCCTGGGTGTCAGGTGATCTTAGACGAACCATGCAAACTCCTGAACTTCCATTTCTGTGTCTTCCTCAGCAGAAACGGGGGCCGCCGAGGGGCTGCACCTTTCCACAGTGCTTGGACAGGAAATGAAGTGATGGATATGACTGCATCCTGTAAGGTATCATTACATGTCCAAGAGGGGGAAGTCAATCTACTGCCATGCCACTGGATGGGCCTGAGTATTTCCAGATAATTTAGGTTACAATGCCTTTATGGCCACCTTGAACATTTTTGTCTCCTATTTTTCTTTCTTTTTTTTTTTAATTAAATCTTTATTGTTCAGATTATTACATTTGTTCCTCTTTTTTCCCCCCATAACTCCCCTCCTCCCAGTTCCCACCCCACCCTCCGCCCTCACTCCCCACCCACTGTCCTCATCCATAGGTGCACGATTTTTGTCCAGTCTCTTTCCGCATCTCCCACACCCCTTTCCCCCCCAAGAATAGTCAGTCCATTCCCTTTCTATGTCCCTGATTCTATTATGATCACCAGATTATTTATTCACTTGATTCTTAGATTCACTTGTTGATAGATGCATGTTTGTTGTTCATGATTTGTATCTTTACCTTTTTCTTCCTCTTCCTCTTCTTAAAGGATACCTTTCAGCATTTCATATAATACTGGTTTGGTGGTGATGAACTCCTTTAGCTTTTCCTTATCTGTGAAGCTCTTTATCTGACCTTCAGTTCTGAATGATAGCTTTGCTGGATAAAGTAATCTTGGTTGTAGGTCCTTGGTATTCATCACTTTGAATATTTCTTGCCATTCCCTTCTGACCTGCAAAGTTTCTGTTGAGAAATCAGCTGACAGTAGTATGGGTATTCCCTTGTAGGTAACTGAGTTTCTTTCTCTTGCTGCTTTTAAGATTCTCTCTTTGTCTTTTGCTCTTGGCATTTTAATTATGATGTGTCTTGATGTGGTCCTCTTTGGATTCCTTTTGTTTGGGGTTCTCTGTGCTTCCTGGACCTGTAAGTCTATTTCTTTCACCAGGTGGGGGAAGTTTTCTGTCATTATTTCTTCAAATAGGTTTTCAATATCTTGCTCTCTCTCATCTTCTGGCACCCCTATAATTCTGATGTTGGTACGCTTGAAGCTGTCCCAGAGGCTCCTTACACTATCTTCATATTTTCGGATTCTTTTTTCATTTTGCTTTTCTGGTTGGGTGTTTTTTGCTTCTTCGCATTTCAAATCTTTGCCTTGATTCTTGCGCTCCTCTGGTCTGCTGTTGGGAGTCTGTATAGTATTCGTTATTTCAGTCCGTGTATGCTTAATTTCTAGTTGGTTCTTTATCATAACATCGAGGGTCTCATTAGATTTCTTGAGGATCTCACTACATTTATTGGCGGCTTCTAGACAGTTCTTAAGAGACCTTAAAAGTGTGGTTCTGAACTCAATATCCTCCATTGACAGTTTTGTCCTGTTTCTTTGTCTCCGCATTTTTTATGCTTTCTTGGTACACCCCCTAGTGGTCTTTGTGTGCAGTCTTGTTGCCTTTAAGCCTTGATTGATGTCGGCAATACCGGGGGTGAGTTGACCTCCAGGCTAACTGGCTATGAGAGTCCGCTGTGTCTGCAGTGGGAGAGCTTCTGTGCTGGATCTCTAGGGCGGTGCTAATCTAGCGTTTGCCTGAGGCTATCCTGCAAATGGCTCTGCGCAGGGCTTGGGCGGGGCGGGTCCCCGGGGATCTACAGGGCTGGCCGGAGCGAGCAGTTATGGCTGCTCTCAGTTCCGTCCCTAGGGGCTCTGCCTCACAGAGTCCCAGCAACCGCTGCAAACCTCAGAGAGAAAGCTGCCTTCGAATTCAGACCGAAGCCAGACAGTCCCGCTTCTCCCGTTTGAGTCTGGGTCCCTAGAGACTCACCCGGATCTGGAGCTCAGAGTCTGAAACTCCCTCCCGATTGAAAACAACAACCGCGCCCTCCGCCACCAGCCGCTCAGCCCGCACTCCGTACCTGAGTATTTCATTTCAGCACTGCGCCTCCTCTGAGTCTGGGTATGATATTCTCTTTCCTCCTAGTTGTAGAATTTCCACTCAGCCAGCCTTCCTGTGGTTCTGGATGATGTCTGTTCCATCGTTTAGTTGTTTTTTGAAGTGGTTGTTCAAGGCAGCAATCTCCGGCGTTAACCTATGCCACCACCTTGGTTTCTCCCTATTTTTCTTAACTTCTACTCTACAATCCATCACCACCAGTCCAAAAAGCTGGGCCAGTGGTAGCCTGTCAGCACTGTGTGGAGCACAAAACGCCACATTCTCCTTACGCTGTGTTCTCAAGCCTGTCTCTCACTCCTGCCCAAGCATTCAATGCAAACACCCCATACCTGTGTGCCCCACACAAGTCGTAAATTCACACTCAACAACGCAGATACTAGAAAGGGTTTCACAGAAAAGATACAAAATATTTCTGAAGCGTTAAGCATCCTTGATGTGTATATGTGGTTGTTTGCCAACCATTGGCTGCAAGTGTCTCTTTTCCTAAGCAAAATATTAATGCTCTCAGTCAACTTAATATTAATTAGAAAAAAAGAAAAAACGCTCGAAAACCACCATAGAACTGATTGTTAATAATTGATTCACATGCAACTCTTAAGAATATATATCTTCCAAAATGAGAAAAATATAATTCCCCTAGTAGCCCACTGGCCCTCACTGAGCGGGATGGGAAACAGACATTTGAATAGGGGAAGAGGCTCAGGCTCAGGGTTATCGCATGCTGAGGCAGGAGTATAGGGAAGGAGCCCATCAATCTTCTTTCATCAGCAAGTCTTCCTGAGACCAACAGTCAGAGACAGTGCTCCACTCTCAGGAAACTAAACCATATTCAAATATTCATTTGAAGCAGGATGGGGAAGAGCTGTGGGTAAAGAGATTCAAGAGGACATAACCAATGCAGAAGTTACACGGAAAACACTCAACTCCCCTTCCAGCTCTGGGTTAGACAGAACACAAAACATTCACCAGCAAAAGGTTGCAGTCCTGCTTTCAGAAAACACAGATAATTCCAGTAATCATCTTTCCAGGTGACCCTCACTCTCCTGTCCATTGGAAAGTACACCCACACAAAGATTCCCCACTAAAGGCTCTTAATTATCAAGAGCTGTAACAGTTCCAGTTACAAATGCCAATGATCCAATTTGCTGGTGTCTCATAAACTTGCCTCTCTGCATATCCTCGTTACTGCCTCTGTAGTTCTCTGAAAGGTATCTAAAATGCAGGCTCTTGTCTTTCATAGCACAAACGAAAAACAAAAAGAAAGATATCATCTGACAAATCTTTATAGGGAGTTACTAGCAATAATGGTCTCCTGTTTACTGAATTGAATAATGTATTAAACAGTAAAAAATATTAGTCTGCAAAAGATTTTGCATCTATGTCCTGCAGGAAAATCTAGATTTCAAAGCATGAACACAGAAATGAAGAAATCCTGACATCTACAAATAAATTGGACACAGACACTAGCTCCTATAGAGGAGAGTATTTTAACTTAAGCAGGCACACTCTCTATATTTTATTTTAAACTAGAGGCCCAGTGCACGAAATTCGTGCACTGGGGGGGTGGGGAGTCCCTTAACTCAGCCTGCCCCCTCTAACAGTCCAGGAGCCCTCAGGGGATGTCCTACTGATGGCTTAGGCCTGCCTCCTATGGCTTAAGCCACAGTCTGGCCTCCCTCTGCAGGAGGCAACCAGGCTGATCAGGGGAATGCACCACCCCCATCACCCTGCTGCTGCTGCCACTGCCGACCACTGCAGCCACCAAGGTGTTTTCATCAACATGGACTCCAGTCCCTTCACCATGAAAAAATGACAACTTTCTTTAGGCATTTTTAAGATGTCTCTTTCATAAGATATGACATTTCTTTCTTTCTTTTTTTTATCCTCACATGAGGATATTTTCCCATTGATTTTTAGAGAGCATGGAAGAGAGAGAGAAAGACAGAGAGAAACATCAATGTGAGAGGCACATTGGTTGCCTCCTGCATGAGCCCCAGCCAGGGAGGAGTCTGCAACCTAGATACATGCCCTTGATCAGAATCGAACCCAGCCCCCAGCCGCAGCCATGGGGCTGGGGCTGGGGGCCGGCCCCCCTGCGGGTTGTTCCCTCCAGCTCCGGGGCCGGGTGCGGGCTGCCCTGTCTGTTGTTCTCTCAGGCTCTGGGCCTGCACCAGGCCCCTCCTCCTGAGCTGGTTGTGTGACCATTACAGCATCTTGGCCTAATTTGCATATTACCTCTTTTTAAATAAAAAGAGGTAATATGCAAATTACCTCTATATATATATATACACAAATTGTCATTTTTCAATCACTCTGTTGCTCTTCACTATTTGATAATATCTAATTTCAGGTAACATTTAATCTCAAGTATAATAAAAGTATTTCTTAGATGCCACAATTATAAAGAAACAATACATTACATTAATATTACATAAATAATAAGTAAATGTTAAATGGCTTGTATTTTAGTTTAGGATAACTAATGATATACACCATAACCAAAGACTTTAACCACAATGGAATACAAACTTGTTAAGAATTCAATCTAGCTCTAACCAGTTTGGCTCAGTGGATAGAGCAACAGCCTGCGGGCTGAAGGGCCCCAGGTTCAATTCTGGTCAAGGGCACATGCCTGGGTTGCGGACTCAGTCCCCAGTGGGGGGCATGCAGGAGGCAGCCAATCAGATTCTCTTACATCATTGATGTTTCTATCTTTCCCTCTCCCTTCCTCTCTGAAATCAATAAAAATATTTTTAAAAAAGAATTCAATCTATTAGCTCAATATGAAGTTAACACTTAGTCCAAGTCTCCAGTTTCCTATTTATAAAAGTTTTGTCTTTGCCTCAATTTACACAGAATTAAAACAAAATACCACAACCTGACTCACCACTCCCGCCCCCCACCAAAAAAAAAAAGAGAAGGAGGACTATTCTAAATGAAAACATATTTAAGTGCAAAACTATAAAATCAGCGAACATCAGTGAATTCCAGGTTCAGGGTGGGTGGCAAGGGTTGGTTACAAAGGCTCAAAGGCAACTTTTGGAGGATGAGGGTGATGGAACTGTTCTCTTGTCTTGATGATGGAACTGATTATATGACTGCATGCAACTGTCAGAATTCATAGAGTGGGATAGCTGGAGAGGCTAGATTTTACTGTATGTAAATTATACTGCAATAAGGCTGCCTTTTTAAAAATGTTATTATGTCTAAAACAATGTGCTAGGCACTGAATTATGAAGTCTAACATTCAAGTGCATGCATATTCCTCAAGGCTTCTAGATGTAATTATCAAAAGTTACCAGTAAATGATTCAGATTCAGCCTTCAGTATTTTATATAATTATTTTAGTATCTATTTATAGATATATAAAATGACTTAGAACATGAACTAAAATTATCACAATATGTATTCTGAATCATTACCTGTTGGATACACATTTATTGAAAATTGCAGCCTTATTCTTAAAAATGGACAGACATATCAATATCTATTAAATGCTAATTATATTTTAGGGGTTAAATTTACTGTAAATTTTACCTTTTCCATATTTGTATATGAATTTTGAGAAATGTAAAAGGTGATTAGATTCATTGAAGTTCCTAAAAACCACTATGCAATTTGTCCTAAATATGTTTTTAATTGGTTGCAGAGACAATATATCTTAAATGTTACAGGAAAGCTGGCTGCTTTTAAAGTACGCATTTACAGTAATTCAACAAAAAAATGCTTTAACATAAAGTGGAATCCTGAGGTTTCTGCTTTACCACCTATTGATGAACAGATCCTTACATTTTCCCTCTTCTAGAATGTATGCAGAAACATACTGATTTTCTAGAGGAAAAAAAACAAAAACAGAAGTCAAAAAATGTGTGCAATATTCTTTTCATAATCATAGCACATTTACTTTCTACAATGCTCTCAGCACAAATGTTTCTTTTCACATGTTCACTATTTAAACAAACATCCTTACACACACACAAAGGAGAATAGCCAGTGAGTTTAGAAACGTACAAGTAAAGTGAAAATTCCTAATGGAATGCCCATGTAAATACCAGAAATCTAACAAAATAAGACAAAATCCTTCTTCCAAAGGTTGTGTGCCACAAAGTTACCTCTTGAAAAGCTGGTAAAAATGAATCAAACTTATTTTCCTAAGTAGACACCCACTCAAATCCAAAATTCTGTTTTTCACGAAATTAATATTCCCTTGACTTACTTTTATACTTCCAATATGAATTAGGCAGGAATAGTAACACAAAGGATTCAGAAGCAACAGTTGGGATCCTCTTCAGCAGATAAAACATCCCAGAACTTAATCTCCCTCAGTCAGCCCAGAAACCAATCTACTTTCTCATAAGACAAAAGGAATGCCAGTTAGTACAGTTTAAAACCCCAGTCACCTGGCCGATGCACGTACATCGTCCCAGGCCCACAGAACCCCAGCTGAACAGCCCTGTTCAACTTTCCTTTCGTCAACATTTCACCGCTGTCGGGAAACCCACGAGAAAATCATTAGACGAATGATTTCTTTTAAACAGACATGTATTATTAGCACAATCAACCCAGAGCTTACAGGCACAAGCTAATTAAATAAGTTAACTCGCCCACGTCTGGGATGAAAATATTTTAGCCAGAGCATGAAATTTCTGTTCCCAGTTGTCAAGACAGTTGGATTGGGAAGGGGAGGTGTCTTTTATTCTCAATAGTGCTGGTTTCCCACTGCGGGATTTCAAACAGAAAATCAGACATTTAAATCACACCTTCAGCGAAGGGGCACCTACCTCACCGGCCTAGCAGTCTCTGAAATGCGGACACGAGCTTTTCCCGAGGAGTTCTATTCCCCGCACCTGGCAGGCAGCCACCAGCTGCAGAGCGAGCGCACCTCGCGCAGCGCAGACCGCGAACGCCAGCCTTTCCCGCAACTCGGAAAGCCGGTCACAGCCCAGCGGGGTCCCGCTCCCGCCGCCTCCTCTCTGCCCAGCAAGTTTCCATAGGCGGCTCTCGCGGCAGGAGCGGGGTGGGGTATCAAAGGGTCCAGTAGCCGGGGACGCTGCTAAGCTCACAAACCACTGAGCCAGGAGCCTCCTCCTCCTTTTAAAGACCCGGGAGAGGTGGGCGGAGGGGAATCCAAGAGCCCACGTGACCGCCGAGCGGGTGGCCGGGAGATCGCCGGAGGACCCGGACTCCCTCGCTCAGGATCCACACGCACCTGGGCGACGTGGGACGCCCCGGGAAGAGGCTCGCAGTCACCTGCAGCGGTAGCGATGCACAGATGGCGCCCCTCGCCCTGTCCCGGGTTTAGGGAGTCTGAGGCGGTCCCTGAAAAGTGCATTTCTAACCAGGTTCCGGGTGATGCTGAAATGGATGCTGCCGGTCTGGGGACCACACTTTGAGGATCTAGAGACCCTGACCCACGTGGCCTGAGAGGTGCGGGATGCTTGGATCTCATTAACGGCGGAAGTCTGACTGAGAACCTAGTGGTTAACCCTGAGAGGCTTTGAGCTGGCCCAATCCCCAGCAGCACGAGCCGCCGGAGAGGCAAAGCCGCTCGGCCAGGTCGCGAGGGGAGGTGTGGGTTCTCAGCTCTCAGGGACTGGCTGGGAAGGCCTTTCGCCTCAGATCAAAGATCCCAGGAACATCCGCAAACTCACCTGCTGTAAGGACGCACCGGCGAGTAATCTGTGCCTGCTCCGCCGCGGCGCCCCTTTTCTCTGGCTGCGCCTCTGTCCAGCTCACTCCTGGGCGAGCGTCCCCTGGTGGCAGCTCCAGTTCCCCCACCTCTGCGGGGTTCCCAAACTCTCCTCGCCTACTCCGCAGTCGTCCACAGTGTGTAGACTAGGACTGTACTATAGCTACTAAGAAGCAACTGGCTTTAGCACAGCTGTTGATGGCAAAAATGGAGAGGAAAGTAGCAGATGTCCCACAGCCATCTCTAGTGAGCTCTCGGTTTCTAGGAGTGAGGTCCACAGGTGGTGGAGACAGGCTCCAAATGTGGAGAGCCACCGCTTCATTTTTTTCCCAAAAAATATATTTTTATTGACTTTTTACAGAGAGGAAGGGAGAAGGATCGAGTTAGAAACATAGATCAGCTGCCTCCTGCACGCCTCCTACTGGGGATCGAACCTGCAACCTGCACGCCCCCTACTGGGGATGGAGCCTGCAACCAAGGTACATGTCCTGGAGGGACCTTTCAGTCCACTGAGCCAAACCATTCAGGGCAAGCCACCCACTTTATAAACAAGGTAACAAAAATCTCTACTCCACCCCACTCGGATTTTCATTAAAGCCAGGACTCCTGAACTCCAGGACTCTCAAGTTGTAAGGCAGAGTTTCCTGATCCGTGAGGCAGAGGAGTTAGTTTGGACAGGAAGTAGAGTTAGCCGACCAGATCCACCCTGGGAAGAACTGTAGAGGACAAGAGGCTTATCTTTGCCAATCTCAGCCTCCCTGCTCCCTCTCCTGGGTGTCTCTCCAGGTACCCAGTGCCCATATCTCCTTCCTTCTTTCCCCTAAAAGAAAAAAAAATCTTAAATAATTGTTTAGAAGATCTTTCTCCCTTCCTCTCTCTAAAGAAAAAAAAAAGGAAAATCTATTTTAAACACACACACACACACATATTATTGGGTGAGGATTAAAAAACAACCCTGCAACAAATGGCTAGAAGAGTGTAATGCTACACACAAGGCTTTGAGTTGACACTCTCTCTTCTGAGCCTGAGGACAACTGAGAAGATCTAGGTCCTGTGATGCTCTTACCTGCCCTAGAGCAGCGGTTCTCAACCTGTGGGTCGCGACCCCTTTGGGGGTCGAACGACTCTTTCACAGGGGTCGCCTAAGACCATCAGAAAACACATATATGATTACATATTGTTTTGTGATTAATCACTATGCTTTAATTATGTTCAATTTGTAACAATGAAAATACATCCTGCATATCAGATATTTACATTACGATTCATAACAGTAGCAAAATTACAGTTATGAAGTAGCAACGAAAATAATTTTATGGTTGGGGGTCACCACAACATGAGGAACTGTATTAAAGGGTCGCGGCATTAGGAAGGTTGAGAACCACTGCTCTAGAGTATAACAGCACCAGGCTCATTCTTCATATTATGTGGCTATAAATTAGTCTGTTTTAAATAAAATCTAGAGATGAAACCCTAAATTTATGGAATTAATAAGAGAGAAGGGAAAACTTGTTGAACCTGCAATAACACCTTTAGTTCATGGCGATGAATGAAAAAGGTGAGATTACTAATGTGATATATCAGGTTATCTTAGCTGCTCATAAATTAGGGTTCATAAAACAGAATTTGATATTTGAAAGTTGAATTTGGGTAAAGCTCTTCAGGATCATGTATTTTGTGGAAATAAAAATGGGCCTAATATTTATGCATCTTTACAGCCCAGGCACCACAGTAGGTTGGTTCATTTTTATTTCATGTAACCCTCATAACTTCCCTATATGGCTGTCCCTGCTTGATAGATGGGGAAACTGAGGCTCAGAATGATGACATTTCTTTGTAAGGTCACCCTTATGGATGTGGCAGAGTGAAAATTCTAAGAAAGTTCTTGCTTTCTCCACGGTTACCCGTGATGCTTTTATTTGTTGTGTAAACTGAGCATGTTTGTCCTGAAGGGTCCAGATCTTGAAGAATGAAATTTTGGGAAGTTCTTGTCTATTCATGACCACCTGTGTGCATATTTACATAACTTTATTCTTTATTGACATATGCTTAACTGGAGCCCTTAGTAAGGTGACCAAGGGCATAAGCAGCAAGGTAGACCTAACCTGATACCTGGGCACCCAGACCACAGAACAAGGTTACTCTGACCTGCAGCTGAAATGAACCACCTGGCAGCCAGATGTGCAGCCAACTCCTTATAAGTCACCCTCCTTTGTCTCAGTTCTTGGTCTTTGACATTTGCAAACATGCATGTAAACGTTTAGTCCTACCTAATGCTCCTTGAAGGGACTAAAATTCCACCCAGATCTCTTCACACCTTGAGTTTCTAATTTTCTATCCATTTTAAAGCAAACAACATGAAGAATATATGTTCTTGTCTTCAGTTGGCTTTCCCCACTCTAACTGAAGCAATTCTCTCTTAAGCTAGAAAAGAAACTAGTCGCTGGAGGTCACTGGCATGAATGTGAACACCAGTTGAGAAAGAAAATGTTAAAAACCTGTTAGAAATGGTAGCAAATTATAACATGCAATTTCACAAATGACTCAAATGCAATTCTGGAAGTGCAGCATCCTTACTCTTCTGGCACAGAATAAGATAATAGTAATAACAGATCAGACAGTGTAATATTCCCAGAAATGAGGTCAGAAAGGAAAGAGCATATAGACAGACATGGCTTAAGAGGCCACAGATTCTAATAATATTGTCTGATTCCATGGAGTTTAGAATTCAAAAAAAAGTGACTAAAGTTTTTTCTACTTCTTGTAAATATATTTAACATTTTCAGGTTCTATCATGGAAGGTTACTAGCAATGTCTCAGACTGTTCTTCAGACCCTAACCCACTAACATGTGAGTAATGCACATTGCATTAATGGTTCTTAGGAAAATACAGACCCTAGCTTTTGTGCACAGAGAGAAGGCGCTTCTTTTTTACTTGGCTTGATGGGCCTAACCAAAGAAAGGAATGGTGTTCTCCATGATTCAATCCCCTCCTTTAGTGGGAATTACAGCCACAAAACGAACTGCAAGTAGTTCAGACAGCTTCTGAGGGATTGCCAATGTTGTCCAATACACATGCTCCCTGCATCTTCCCCTTTCTGTCTCTTCTTTTTACATGTCTGTCCGGGCAGTTTTGCTCACTGATCTTCTCATGGTTCCTTACGAAGAGAACTCCCACCCTAGGATGGCATTGGCTTGTACAGTTAACAAAGCACTTACATGGCTATGACATGATTCATTTCTACACCAACTCTGTGACAATTGCATCCCCACTTTACAGTTAAGGAAACTTAAGTGAGTGCTTCAGATTTACACTGAGAGGAACCCAGGTCAGGTCACCTGACTCATGTAGATCCATACGTGCCTCCTGAGAAAGATTCATTCCCTGAGCTTCTAGGGAGCACTGAGGTCTGTAAATGTCTGCCATATCGCTACTGCTAGTACCTGTAGGTTTGTGCCAGCTTGGCCCCATCCCTCCCTCTGCCTTCTCATCCTATCTTGGTTTAAAATACCATTCAAGGGAGAAAATTATTGACAGCCCTTTAGTTTTTTTCACCCTAAAATTATTCTCACACAAAAAAATAAAAAATAAATGAATCTCACATGACATCACACTTATTTTTTCATAGAACACTCTTCTTTGACAACAATTCTTGCCCTCGTGCATTTATCTCTTCTTGAGGATGCCACCTTAATGCCTTAAGTCCCTACCTGAGACAAGAGAATAGGAAAGTGCTCACTCAGGTGATGACTAGGGGGAGGAGGAGGAGATGGCCACCATTTATTCAGCAATTGCTTAGAAATCCTTTCTCTGCACTATTTCATTTAATCCTCAAAACAATCTCACAGGGTAGGTACTATTTATGTTCTCATCACACAACTAGTTGCCCAACATCACACAACTAGTAAGTAGCAAAAGGTTCAAACCAGACCTGTTTCACCCTAAGGCCATTCTCTCTGAACTACTGATCTCCCTCAGGCTTTGTACTCTAGTTGAGGAGAAAAGATAAATGCCTAAGAAATTATCTACAAAGGCTGTGGGTTCAATCTCTGTCAGGGCACATAGAAGAAGCAACCAATGGCCCTAGCTGGTTTGGCTCAGTGGATAGAGTATCGGCCTGTGGACTGAAGGGTCCTGGGTTTGATTCCAGCCGGGGGCACATGCCAGGGTTGTGGGCTTGATCCCCAGGGTGGGCGTGCAGGAGGCAGCCGATCAATGTTTCTCTCTCATCGTTGATGTTTCTATCTCTCTCTCCCTCTCCCTTCCTCCCTGAAATCAATATATATATATATATATAAAACAAAAAAAGAAGCAACCAATGAATACCTAAATAAGTGGAACAACAAATCTCTCTCTCTCTCCTTCTCCCTCTCCCTTCCTTTATCTCTCTCTAAAAATCAGCAAGTAAAAACTTTTTAAAAAGAGAAATGATCTAATACCTGCTACAAATGATAGGTGAGAAGTGAATGGTGGAGATGGAGAGGTTTGTGGACATTCAGAGGAAGAGAAGTCGCTTCCCTACCGGTTTGGGTTCTTAGCGACTTACATTAACCCCAGAGCTCCTTACCTGAGCTGACTGCACTGCAGACAGGAGGGTGCTGATCCCCCTGAGGTCTCCCCTGAACCCCATATTGCCCAGGCCAGCCTTGCATCCTTCCCTCAGAAGCCCTCATTCTTCCACTCTGGCCTCTGGGAGCTGCATTCAGGGCACTGGACTTCTACAGACAGGACGGAGAACAGGAATGCACCAGGGTAGAGAGGCCAGAAGCACCGACGGCAGAATGGAGCCAAGGCTTGGAGTCAGTGGAGCCCAGGTTGGGTTTCCAGCCCAACTACTTACCAGCTGTGCATCCCTGACCACTTTCCTGGCCTCTTTGATCTTCCTCTGTAGAACAGGAGGAACATAAAAATCTAATTTATACGATGAGTGTGAGAATGAAAAGAAAGGATGAGTTGTAAAATGCCTGACACCTGGTAAATTCTCAATAAAGTAGCTTTAAAACAACCCAGAAGTCCTGGCCAGTTTGGCTCAGTGGATGGAGTGTCGGCCTGCAAACTGAAAGGTCCTGGGTTCGATTCCGATCGAGGGCACATGCCCGGCTTGTGGGCTCAATCCCCAGTAGGGAGCATGTAGGAGGCAGCCAATCAATGATTCTCTCTCACCATTGATGTTTCTATCTCTCCCTCTCCCTTCCTTGCTAAAATCGATCATATATATGATCATATATAAAATCAATCATATAAAATGAACCCAGAAGTCCTTGGAACAAAAGGCTTCACACATGTAAGAAGGACTTGGCCAAGGAGAGGACAAGGAGCAGGTTTCCTATTTAAAATGTTTGGGGTTTCCTCCGAGGGTGGAGGAGGTAGTAGGGAAATTAGCCCTACCTGCAGTTAGTCCTAGAACTCTGTATTCATCTCTTCAGGCAGGCCCAACTGGGAAGTGAGTCAGAGAAAGACCCGCTGACACATGGCCCAATTGTGAGACTAATTTAGAGCAGTGTTTCCCCACATTCCTGGATAATAAGAGTCACTTAGGTCACTGTTTAAAATACAGATTCGAAGGCCCCTCCTCCTTAGCAGGCTCTGAGCCAGGAGCTCTGGGGCAGGTCCTAAAAATGTACATTTTTCACAAGACACTGGGTGATTTTATGATCAGGGAAGTTTGGGAAATATTGCTTTAAGTGTTCAAAGTGCTACCCTGGTCAGATGGCTCAGTTGGTTGGAGCATCTTCCCATATCCACAAAAGGTTGTGGGTTCGATTCCTGGTCAGGGCACATACCTGGGTTGTAGGTTTGATCCATGATTGGGGCATGTATGAGAGGCAACTGATCGACTTTTCTCTCTCACATTGATGTTTCTCTCTCTCTCTCTAAAAATAGAGAACAGTATCCTAGTAAAGGATTAGGTGCAACGGCGCCATCTTGTGGATATTCTGAAAACAACACCCTAGTAATGAATTCTAGGTGTCTGAAAAGAAAAAAAACCCCAATGGACAGTTCTAAGGCTCTCACCCTGCAGGGAGTTGTGGCAATAGCGCCCTCTTGTGGGCATTTTGAGAACAGCGCCCTAGAAATTTATTCTAGCAGTCTGAATATAAAATCCAAGTTACAGTCATCAAGGGCTCTCGCCACTGCAGGGGCGTGTTGCGATAGTGCCCCTTGTGGACATTCTGAGAACAGCACCCTAGTAAGGGATTAATTGCAATACCGTCCTTTTTAAAAAAATCTTTATTGTTGAGAGTATTACAGATGTCCCCCCTCCCCCCACATTGTCCCCCTCCACCTGGTTCCCAACCCGCCCCAGGCCTTCACCAATCTGTGCCCACAGGTAAGATCTTTAGTTAATCTCTTCCCACCCACCCCCGCCCCCTTCCCTCTGAGATTCATCAGTCTGTTCCATGCTTTCATGCCTCTGATTTTACTTTATTCACCAGTTTATTTTGTTCTTTAGATTTCTTGTTTATGTATTTTTATTTTTAGATTCAACTGTTGATAGACATGTATTTGCTGCCATTTTATTGTTCATATATTTTATGTCTTCTTCTTCTTCTTAAAGAACACGCTCCAGCCGTAGCCAGTTTGGCTCAGTGGATAGAGCGTCAGCCTGCAGACTGAAAGGTCCCAGGTTTGATTCCAGTCAAGGGCATGTACCTTGGTTGCGGGCACATCCCCAGTAGGGGGTGTGCAGGAGGCAGCTGATCGATGTTTCTCTCTCATCGATGTTTCTAACTCTCTATCCCTCTCTCTTCCTCTCTGTAAAAAATCAATAAAATATATTTTTTTAAAAAGAACACCCTTTAACATTTCATGTAATACCAGTTTGGTGGTGATGAACTCCTTTAGCTTTTTCTTGTTTGTGGAGTTCTTTGTCTGACCCTCAATTCTAAATTATTGGAATCAGTGGATAGAGTAATATTAGTTGTAGGTCCTTACTATTCATCACTTTGAATATTTCTTGACTCTTCCTTCTGGCCTACAAAGTTTCGGTTGAGAAATCAGCTGACAGTTGTATGGGCTCTCCTTTACAGGTACCTAACTTCTTTCCTCTTGCTGCTTTTAAGATTCTCTTTTTGTCTTTAACCTTTGACATTTTAATTATGATGTGTTTTGGTGTGGGCCTCTTTGGGTTTATCTTGTTTTGAACGCTCTGTGCTTCCTGGGCTTATAAATCTATTTCTTTCTCCAGGCAAAGAAAGTTTTGTCATTATTTCTTCAAATAGGTTTTCAATATCTTGCTTCCTCTCTTCTCCTTCTGGCACACCCATAATGTGAATGTTGGTATGTTTGAAGTTGTCCCAGAGGCTCCTTATACTATCTTCATATTTTTGGATTCTTCCTTCTTTTTGCTCTCCTGATTGGGTGTTGTTTGCTTCCTCATGTTCCAAATAGTCTATTTGACTCTTGGAATCCTCTATTCTACTGTTTTATCCCTGTGTATTATTCATTACTAAGAGGCACAAATTCGTGCATAGGTGGGGTCCCTCTGGGTGCATGGGTGGCCTGCAGTGATCAGGCTGAAACCCACAGTCCAACGCCTCCTGTAGCTCCTACCTGCCATTCCCGCTCATCCCAGCCCCACTGTGCCTGTTGCAGGCTCGTGCCCAATCAGTCCCAATTAAGAGAGGCTCATGCTGCCGCAGCAGCACTCACCAGCCATAAGCCTTGCATCTGGCGCCCTCCCAAGGGGAGTGGCCTGCAGGATCGGGCTGAAACCAGCTCTCCAACATCCCCCAAGGGGTCTCAGATTGCAAGAGGGTGCAGGCCAGGCTGAGGGACCCCACCAGTGCACAATCAGGCCGGGGAGGGACCATGGGAGGGCTCCAGGGCATGTCAGGCCCATCTCGGTCAATCCTGATCAGCCAGACCCCAGGAGCAAGCTAACCTACCAGTTGGAGCATCTGCCCCCTGGTGGTCAGTGCATGTCATAGCAATTGGTCAACCGGTCAACTGTCTGCCCTCTGGTGGTCAGTGCATATCATAGCAAGCGGTTGAGCAGTCTTAGCATATCATTAGCATATTATGCTTTGATTGGTTGTTCAGTTTTGCCATTCGGTCTATTTGCATATTATCCTTCTATTATATAGGATTTCAGTTAGTGTATGCTTAATTTCTGGCTGGTCCTTTTTCATGTATTTGACATTCTTACTAAGATCCTTGAAAGTCTCATGAGATCCTTGAGTAACCTTATAACCATGGTTTTGAACTCTATATCCAGTAGTTTGCTTGTTCCCATTTCTTTCATTTGTGACATGTTTCCTTGTCTCTGCATTTGGGCTGCTTCCCTGTGTTTGTTACTATGTATTAGGTAGAGCTGCTATGTCTCCTGTAATTGGTAGAATGGCCTTGTGTCACAGGTATCTTGTAGGGCCCAGTGGGTCAGCAGCACTAGTCACTTGAGCTGAGCACTCTAGGTGCGCCTCTGTGTAGGCTGTGTTTAGTTTTTATTGCTATTGGCATCACTGGGAGGAGTTGACCTTCAGGTCACTTGGCTGTGAGGACAAGATGTGACTACAGTGGAAACACCCCTATGGACCAGGACTTGCTCCAGTTGGGCTTTGGTGCTCACTAAGTTTGCCTCTTGAGTAAGTCACATGTGGAAGTGTAGAGTTGTAATCCTCTATGGTCTGAAGCTGTCCACCAGGTGCACTGGCTCTAGCGCCTCCAGAGAGGTGCAAAGTCAGGCACTGCCTGGGGCTACCAGGCAGGCACTATAGAGGGATCTGCAGACAGCTGTGATTTGCTATTTATATTTGGCTTGGAGGTGCCCAGGAGGGGCCCAGCTGGGAAGCAAAGCAGTCTGGTGCTAGTGCTGGGTCTTGGCCTTTTTATTGATAGGTTTGGGGCACGACGTCACCAGCTGAAGCTTGTTTGAGAGATTTTAGCAAAGTCTCAAGTCTGAGCTAGGACAGGCCATTCATATGGAAAGATTCTGCAAACAGCTTGAGTGGGGCTGCAAATTGGATGGGGTGGGGTTTCAGGGAATCCCCCGGGCGGAACAATGTGCTCCAGGCTGATGAAGACTCAGATATAGTTGCCAGTCGGCCCTGCAACAGGAGAGGTCCCAGCACAGGAACAATGATCCTGCGAGCACCCCATATGGGAGAAAGCCATCCCCAGTTCCTGCCCCAGTGCCAGCCAATCCAGTTCCTACCTGTATGTGTCTGGGTCCCCTGGTGCTGGAGCTCGGAAGAAGTGGAACTGTGTAAGTTTATGCATGGGCACTTTAAGAGGAACACCTGGGATTCCAGCAGCCTCCTTGTCACTCAGCCACGATCCCTGCTGGTTTATACAGCCCATAGTTGTGGGGACCTCTCGTCCCAGCTTTGGAATCCTAGGTGTAGTGTGTGGCTGGGACCTCTTGCTCCTCACAGGCAGCTGCTGAAGAGACCATCTCCTTCCTGATTAAAAAACAAAAACAAAAAAACAAACACAAAAAAAACCCCGGCACATGTGAGTGTCAGACCAGCCTGTTCCACACCTTTACCCCTACTACCAGTCTCAATGTGCTTTCTTCTTTACTTCCCTAGTTGTAGGACTTCCATTCAGCCAGCTTTCAGGCAGTTCTAAATGATGGTTGTTCTGTATTTTAGCTGTAATTTTTATGTGGTTGTGGGAGGGGGCGAGTACAGGTGTTTACCTACACTGCCATCTTGGTTCTCCCAACTGTTTCCATCTTGTAAATGCAAACTCTATACCAAATAAAAATAACTCTCTAATCCCCCTCTCTCAGTCCTTGGCAACCACCATTGTACTTTAAGTCTCTGTGATTTTGACTACTTTAAATAGCTCATGTAAGTGGAGTTATACGGTATTTGCATTTTTGTGACTAGTTTATTTCCTTGGCATTATGTCCTCAATGTCCATCCACACTGTAGCATATTTCAGAATTTCCTCCTTTTTAAGGCTGACCAATAATAATAGTAATAATAATAATTTTGCTTATCCATTTATGTCAATAGACATTTGGGTTGCTTCCATGTTATTGTTTTTAAAATTGTTTTCCCATCATCATTTATCTCTCTATGCCCTCTTCCATCGCCACAACCCCCCTCCAATCACCACACTGTTGTCCATGTCCATGAGTTTTCTTTTTTGCTCAACTCCTCTCCCTCTCCCCTCCCGCCCGCCCCCCGACACACACACACAACCACTCCACCACCACCTCCACCAGAGCTGTCTGCCTGCTTTCTATCTATGAGTCTGTCTCTATTTTGCTTGGTTGTTCAGTTTGTTCATTAAATTCCACATATGAGTGAAACCATGTGGTACTTGTCTTTCTCTGACTGGCTTCCATGTTTTAAGCTACTGTGAATAATGTTGCTATATACCCAAAAGTAGCATTGCTGGGCCATATGGTAATTCAACTTTTAATCTTTTGAGGAACCTCCATATTGTTTTCCACATAAGCTGTACAATTTTACATTCCCACCAACAGTGAATAATGGTTTCTATTGTTCAATATCCTTACCAACACTTGTTATTTCTGTGTGTTTTTTATAGTAATCATACTGCTTTCCAAAGGGGATATACCATTTTTACATTTTTACCAGCAGTATATGAAAGTTTCAAATCTTTCACATCCATGCCAATGCTTAGTATTCTGTTTAATTTTAGCCATTCTAATAGGTGTGATTGTGGTTTTAATTTGCACTTTCCTAATAACTAATGATGTTGAGCATCTTTTCATGTGCTTCTGTGGTGAGATAATAATCAAATCTTTTGTCCATTTTTTAAATTGGTTGGTTGTTTCCATGCTATTACATTTTGAGAGTTCTTTACATGTTCTTTTATACCCGTCCTTTATCAAATGCGATTTGCAAATATTTTCTCTCATTCTGTGTCTTTTCATTTTCTTAACATTGTCTTTCCAAGAGCAAATGTTTTTAATTTCATGAAGTCCAATTTATTTTCTTTTATGTATCATGCTTTTGGTGTCATAGCTAAGTCTTTAACCCAAGGTCAAAAATATTTT
Organism: Myotis daubentonii; assembly: GCF_963259705.1. Lineage (NCBI taxonomy): Eukaryota > Metazoa > Chordata > Mammalia > Chiroptera > Vespertilionidae > Myotis > Myotis daubentonii. The sequence goes on along the minus strand of NC_081840.1, from coordinate 30,255,733 downwards.
CTCCTATATTTTCTTCTAGAAATTTTATAGTTTTAGCTCTTAGGTCTTACACTTAGGTCTAAGATTCATTTTTTTTTTTAATTTTTACTTTTTATTGATTTCAGAGAGGAAGGGAGAGGGAGAGCAAGATAGAAACATCAATGTTGAGAGAGAATCATTGATTGGCTGCCTCCTACACGCCCCACACTGGGGACCAAGCCCACAACCCCAGGCATATGGCCCAGCTGGGAATCAGATTGTGACCTCCCAGTTCATAGGTCAATGCTCAACCACTGGACCATGCCAACTGGGCCATTTTTAGTTTATTTTTGTGTATGGTGCAAGATCATATGGATCAAGTGTTCTCTCTCTCTACACCCCCCTCCCTCTCATTTTGACATATGTATCCAATTGTTCAAGAACCATTTGTTGAAGACTGTCAAACTACAGCGGGAAGGCTGGGAAGGGTTAGGGGTTGGTGGGGGGGGGGGGAGTAAGAGATCAACCGAAGGACTTGTATGCATGCATACAAGCATAACCAATGGACACAAGACACTGGGGGGCATGGGAGGCTAGGGGAGGATCAAGGGGAGAAAAAAAAGAGACATATATAATACTCTTTTTAATACTTTAAGCAATAAAACAATTAAAAATTAAATAAATAAACTAAAATAGAAAAAAAAAGAACCATTTGTTGAAAAGACTATCTTTTTCTCCACTAAATAGTCCTTCTAACCTTATTTAAAAAAACAAACAGATATCTGTATTTTTGTGAATCTCTCTTGGCCTTTCTACTCTATTCCAAGTGATCTTTTTATTTATCTTTATGCCAATATCACACTGCATTGATTACTGTAGCTTCAAATAAATACTACTCTTCTCCAAGAAAAACTTTGTGACAATGTATTTGACACCTTGAAGTAAAAAAAGCAGTATAACTCAATTATTCTACATCTATTTTTACATGCTCATGCAAATCATCAAAACTTCATCAAGTAGAAAGTAAAATCCACAAGTTTTTACCATATTAGGTACAAAAGACAAATCCAAACTAAATCCCAAAAAAGACTTGTCTTTTTCTTACACCCCAATATCCTCTCTCAATTGATATTTAAGTCAGATCCTGCCTCCCACTACCATTTCCTACCCTCTTACTTTGCCTCACTCAATATCTAAAATTAAAGTGTATATTTCTTTATTGTCTCATCAGAATATTAGATGTCAGAGCTTTGCTGGTTCACTCTAGTATCTCTACCATCAAGTAGTGTTTTTTGTTGTTGACATAGTGGCCACTCAATAATTGTTTGTTCAATAAGTAAATTATACGGGTCACACATAGATCTAGCCTATCTAATAATAGAGAAAGATGGTAATTAACCGTAACTTCGCTACGCTTCCCATTGGCTAATCAGCGGGATATGCAAATTAACTGCCAACCAAGATGGTGGCCGGCAGCCAGGCAGCTGAAGCGAACAGGAGGTTTTCTTGCTCCAGTGATGGAGGAAGCCAAGGTTCTCCGCCTGCCGCAGCCAGGCTCTGAGCTCCAGATGCAACAATGTTGCAATTATAGAAGTTAAACAAACTTCAGATAGCTGCTTTCAGCCGCCAGCAGGCTCAGAGCTTAGAGCACCAGTGATGGCAACAGAGTTTCAATTATAGAAGCTAAACAAACCCAGATACCTGCTTTCAGCCAGCCACAGCCTCAGAGCTGGAGCCGGCTCTCAGCTCCAGTGACAGCTATAGAAGGTAAATAAATCCCAGAATAAAAAAAAGAGAGGAAAAAAAAGAGGCTGGGAGCTTCAGTTGCCTGCCAGCCTGAAAACGGCCCTCAGCCCCTCACCCAGGCTGGACAGGCACCCCAGTAGGGACCCCAACCCTGAAGGGGGTGTGACCCCCTGCAAACAGCTATCAGCCCGTCATCCAGGCTGGCCAGGCACCCAAGTGGGACCCCCACCCTGATCTGGGACACCCTTCAGGGCAAACCAGCCGGCCCCCACCCATGCACCAGGCCTCTATCCTATATAGTAAAAGGGTAATATGCAAACTGACCCTAACAGCAGAAAGACTGGGAATGACTGGTCACTATAACACACACTGACCACCAGGGGGCAGACGCTCAATGTAGGAGCTGCCCTCTGATGGTCAGTCGCTCTCACAGTGGGGAACTCTGCTCAGCCACAAGCCAGGCTGATGGCTGCCAGTACAGCAGCAATGGTGGGAGCCTCTCCTGCCTCCTCAACAGCACTAAGGATGTCCAACTGCAGCTTAGGTCTGCTCCCTGCTGGCAAGTGGGCATCCCCCGAGGGCTGCCAGGCTGCCAGAGGGATGTCTGATTGCCAGCTTAGGCCCAATCCGCCGGGGAGCAGGCCTAAGCCAGCAAGTGGTCACCCCCAAGGGGTCCCAGACTACGAGAGGGCACAGGCCGGGCTGAGGGACCCCCTTACCCCCGAGTGCACAAATTTTTGTGCACCGAGCCTCTAGTATATATATAAAAGCCTAAGTGACTGGCTGACCGGCAGCTATAATGGGTACTGACCACCAGGGGGCAGACACTTAACGTACAGGCATGGAAACATGAAACAGACTGATGAATTTCAGTGGGAAGAGGGGGAGGGCAGTAAGAGATTAACCAAAGATCTTATATGCATATTAGAGGCCCGGTGCACGAATTCATGCACCAGTGGGTCCCTTGGCCTGGTGTGTGGGGATCGGGCCGGAAAGCGGCAGTCCGACATCCCCCAAGGGGTCCCAGATTGCGAGAGGGTCCAGGCCAGGCCAATGGACCCCACAGTGCACAAATCCATGCACCAGGCCTCTAGTCTATATATATAAAAGCCTAAACGGCCATTACGACCAGTTGACCGAATGACTGGTCGCTATGACACACACTGACCACTAGGGGACAGACGCTCAATGCAGGAGCTGCTCCCTGGTGGTCATTGCACTCCCATAGCCAACCTCTCCCGGCTGGCCAACCTCCTGCGGTCCTCTCCGACCCAGCCGGCCCCCACTTTCCCCAATCAGACTGGGTGAGACAGCCCTGATTGGCCCTGATCGCTGGCCAGACTGAGAGCCCCCATCCGTGCACAAATTCATGCACCGAGCCTCTAGTCTTATATAATAAAAACCTAGCAACCATACCGGCAGAATGATCAGAACAACCACTCGACCAGCCACTATGATGTACACTGACCACCTCTTGATCCCTTTTCCTGGCCGGCAGGCTCCGATCGCCGATGGCAAACGGGGACCCGAGGTGGGTGGTGGGGGATGTGGCCGGCGCCAGGCCAAGGCCCCTGAACCGCTGGTCGCCCCACACACACAGAGGACAACGGGTGGCGTGGGTGGGGCTGGCAAATGGGCAGGAACAGCCGACCTCTTGGTCCCTCCCCTGGCTCAGGCTTCCATCGCGGGCAGGTGAATGGGGAACCAGGGAGAGTGGCAGCAGGGTGCAGGGCAGAGCTCACTGTCAGCAGCCAGGGAAGATAGCCCTGATCGCAGGCTAGGCCTAGGGACCCTACCCACACACGATTTCATGCACCATGCCTCTAGTCCAGTGATGGCGAACCTTTTGAGCTTGGGGTGTCAGCATTTTGAAAAACCCTAACTCAACTCTGGTGCTGTGTCACATATAGAAATTTTTTGATATTTGAAACTATAGTAAAACAAAGACTTATATTTTTGATATTTATTTTATATATTTAAATGTCATTTAACAAAGAAAAATCAACCAAAAAAATGAGTTTGCATGTCACCTCTGACACGCATGTCATAGATTCACCATCACTGCTCTAGTCTATACTAATAAAAGGGCAATATGCTAATTAGATCAGACATCCTTCCAGACAAAGCCAGGGTGGCAGGCCAAAGCAGAGGCAGTTAGGGGGATCAGGCCAGCAGGGGAGAGCAGTTAGGGGGATCAGGCCGGCAGGCAGGCAAGTGGTTATGAGCCAGCGGTTCTGGATTGTAAGAGGGATACCCTGCGGGATCAGGCCTAAACTGGCAGTTGGACATCCTCCGAGGGATCCTGTATTAGAGAGGGTGAAGGCCAGGATGAGGGATGCCCCCCTCCCGTGCACGAATTTCATGCACTGGGCCTCTAGTCTATACTGTAAAAGGGTAATATGCTAATTAGACCAGACGTCTTCCGAACATCCTTCTGGACAAAGCCACGGTGGCGGAAGCTGAGGGAGAGGCGGTGATCAGGCAGGCAGGCAGAGCAGTTAGGGGACAATCAGGCCAGCAGGGGAGGGCAGTTAGGCAGCGATCAGGCAGGCAGGCAGGTGAGTGGTTAGGAGCTAGCAGTCCCAGATTGTGAGAAGGATATCCGACAGCCGGTAGTCAGACATCCCCTGAGGGGTCCCAGATTGGAGAGTGTGCTGGCCGGGCTGAGGGACACCTCCCCCCATGCACAAATTTCGTGCACCGGGCCTCTAGTCTATATATATAAAAGCCTAAGCGATCTATATATATATATATATAAAAGCCTAAGCGACTGTTACAACCGGTTACCAAACGACCAGTCACTGTGACGTGCACTGACCACCAGCGGGCAGATGCTCAATGCAGGAGCTGCCCCCTGGTGGTCAGTGAACTACCACAGCCAACATCCTGTGGCCGGCCAACCTCCCTCAGTCTCTCCCCAAGGCTGGCCAGCCCGATGGGCCCTGATTGGGACTGGTCGAAGCAGCCCCGATCAACCCCAATTGCCAGCCAGGCCGAGGGACCCCACCTGTGCACGAATTTGTGCACCAGGCCTCTAGTATTATAATAAAAAACCAAGATGTTGAGGTGGCTAAGGCAATAAATTTGGAGATAAAGCATCCAGGGTTGGGTCATAGTCCAGACACAGCTATGCAGCTTTTGGTAACTTATCTTTCAGTCATTTTCCTCATCTATAAAATGAGCTTATGCCATATTCATCAACAAACAAGACAGTTGAAATGGTCAATAACTTTTGGTATTACAAGACACAAGTTTCACTGCCTGCAACTTCTAAGAAAAAATTGGTTCTTTATTTTAAAAATTGATTTTAGAGGGAGAAAGGGGGTTGGGGGGAGAGAAACATACATGGATTGGTTGCCTCCCACATGTGTACCAACCAGGGATGGAACCAGAAACCTAGATATGAGCCCTGACAGGGGCGTGGAACCCAGGACTCTCCGTGCAGGGACAACACTCCAACCAACTGGGCCACACTGGCCAGGGTGCTTCAATTCTTTTAATTTCCCCATCTCAGGTATACATTTTGAATGTACATCTTCAGAGGCTCTTATGTTGTTGTGTCTCAAAAATGTGCACTTGTACAAACTTTGGGAATGGTAAAGGCAACTACCAGAAAAAAATTTCTCCAAAGATTGTCCAATTCCTGTAAATATGCTACATGTCATGAATTGAACATCTGCAACAGGTGAATTTTATGGTATGTAAATTCAGCCTCAATAATACTGTTAATGAATCAAGTTCAATAGATGACTCTGCCATCAATTAGACCCCCTAAGGAACAGTTTATAAAAGAAATCTAGGTATTTGATCAAGTTCAAATGATCCTGAATATCTTAAGAACTACAGTGGGATGACCGCTTGTACTCGAGCGCAGTAAGAAACCAGTCAGGTTTCTCCGACAGAGAAAGCGAATTCATTGGTTCGGAAACTTGCAGGACTAATCCTCACGAACACCCAGCTGCCTGGGCTCCTCCAGTCCTGCCCCCCAATCTCCCTTATCCTCCGGAGTGGACGCCTACGGGGAGGCCGAGGCCGAGCAGCCCTTCGCGTCCGTTCTCCAACCCCATCTGCGCGGGGGTCTGACACAGTCCAGCCTTGCTGGCAAAGCGGACGACCTGCCCTCTGCACTGGCCAACCCCGCGGCTACCCCGCACACGGAGGCTACCTCTGACACCGAGGTTCCCCCGCACATGGAGGTGACCCCGCACACAGAAGTTCCCCCGCACACAAAGGTGACCCCGCACAGGGAGGTGACCCCGCACACGGTGGTGACCCCGCACACGGAGGCGACCCCGGACTCGGAGGCGACCCCGCACACGGAGGCGACCCCGCACACGGAGGATCCCCGCACACGGAGGATCCCCGCACACGGAGGTTCCCCGCACACGGAGGTTCCTCGCACACGGAGGCGCAGGCGCCGCCGCTCGGCCGGCCTGAAACGGCGGGCGGGGCTTCACGGTGGCCGAGCCTCAGTCCCTGAGATCTTCAAGTTACGGGCGCCGCCCAGACCCCACGATTCAGCCTTGGGTGGGAGCCCCAACCCCAGTCTGACGGCGCCGATGAGCAGAACCCCGGAAGCCGACCCCACTCCACAGGATTAACCTCGAGGGCAAGCACTGTGCCGCACCAAGGTCTCCCGCAAGGAAGCCCCGTGTCCGCACACTAGGGGGCGCGCCCGCGCTGGTCCGGACTCCGCTTCACTTGCACCTGTTTTCCCGGGAGGCCGCCTCTTCGGCTTCGCCCCCGCCCCCGGTAGGCTGGAATCGAGGCCCGACCCCCTCTTCAGCGGGTTCCCGCCCCCCACGGAGACGCGACCTGAAACAGCTCCTTCCACCAGCCAGTCATTACCGCCAGCCAGTCACCACGAGCTACTCCGCGTCGTCTTCGCCCCCTTCCGCCTCCGGTGCCGACAGCCACGCCCCCAGGCGAGCGCCGCTCCGGCCCCTCCCGCGCAGGGCTGCGCAGGCGCAGCTACGTCAGGGGCGCGCAGGCGCAGGTGCGCGGACTCCCCTGCGGGATGGGCTGGCTCGCAGCTGTGGGCGGAGCGGCGTCCGCAGTTTGGCTGCGTTGACCGTGAAATCCCAGTGGGAGTCGGGCGCAGGCGGCGCCCGCGCCTGTCATGCTCTAAGAGCCCCTCTCTTGCCGAAATGGACGCCTCCAGAAATGTAGGAATATTTATTTTGTCAGCCACAAAGTTTGTGATACTTTATTACCTAAGGATCAGGAAACTAATACATCGCCTGTTTTCCAAAGTAAATTTACCAATTTACACACAAATGCAGCTTTGAAAAAAATATGCAGACTACAGCCTCACACCACACTAACTGAACTTGTAACCTCTGGACAGGCTCAGAAAAAAAGAGTTAAATTCATTAGGTGATTCCGACACATCTCGGAGGTTGAGAGCCACTTACCCAAATCTAAATCCAGCTCCCGCCATTGCCGGGAGCCGGTCCCTGCTTGCTGTTTCAAGGGACCTGGCATATATGGCATACGGTTCTTAATATGTTTGCTCACCTTCTTGGCGCTGTGTTTTAACCAAGGTCACCTCTCCGAGAAAGGTTGAATCCCCAGGTAGGGATTTTCCCCTGAAGTTAGGGAGGGAATAAAACCCCTCAACTAAGTGCCAGGCGGGTAATTAATCACTTTAACTATGAACAATCATGCTTAAGCTACATAATCTTTACTCCCTGGAATGGAGATAAGAAACGCCCTAACCTTTGGAATAGAGATTGATAGGATTGGAATCAACTGGTATAAATACAGATGCAACAAGACAACAATTGACAGAATTCAGAAGACAGAACCTACAGGGAACCAGGAGATGGAGGAGCTTCGCTGGAGAGAACATGGCAAGGGATCCTGGACTGAACCTGACTGCAGAGGTTGGCAAGAGAGCCTGACTAGAACCTGGTGACTGAACCTGGCTGGAGAACCTAGCAAGAGAACATGGACACAGAACCTCTCTGGAGACCCAGACCAGAACTTGGCTGGAGATCCGGGCTAGAGATCCTGGCTAGGCTGCTGATCAACTGAACACTGTCTCCGTGTCATTCCTTCTTCACCGACTCCGTCCACACCTTTGGGGACCCCTGGACCTGCTGGGGTTGGACCCCGGCACGCCATGGAAGCCAGTGTGCGGTGATTTGGCCACAGCGCTGAAAGCAGTTCTGGTCAGACGGTTCCAGGCCCCGGAAGGGTCCCTCTCCCGCCTCTGCAGAGTTAACATAGCCAACCTTCGAGTCTGCTCTGCGGTTGAACAGTCCGTTTATACTAACACAATTCACAAAGAAGCATTAAGACTGAAGCCCCTCTACTTACAGAATATTTTTCTTTAATATGCTAATGAATGGCTCTTTCACAAACTGCCACCCCTTGGCACCTTGGCCTTCATGGAGAGCTTGCTTCCAGGAGCTGGTAGGACTCTGTTGGGAGCCATGGCACAAGCAACTCCATCTTAGAAACTAGAAGTCTCTAGTTCCCAGTTGCTAGAAACTAAACGTTAGAAGTCTCTAGTTCCCAGTTGCTAGAAACTAAAAGTTCCAGTTCCCAGTTGCTGGAAGCCACACATGTCCTGTAGCTAACAATAAAGAATAACCATCACACACCATTTGTCACATCGCAAACAAACAGCTTCCACTTGCTGATAGGCTAATCGCTACCCACCCCTGCTACCCACCGTCGCCCCTGGAGCAAATATAATCTGCTGCTGTAAAAAATAAAATTTGAGGCTTGAACAGATTCTTGTCTTGCCTCCATTCTCTCGTGTCCCTTGTTTGTCTCATTCTCCTAGGGTGTCTCTTTGTTCCCCCGTTGTTGTCCCGTGGGTCGGGACAGGACTCCTGGTTCCTCAGAGAAGAGCAGCGCTGGAACATGGGCGACAGCCTGCCTGGCTCATGGGATGGTGCGGTCCTTGCCATCCTTGCGCTGAGGCTGCAGCAGGCAGCTGACCCTTGGGGAATCCAACAAGAAGGTAGTTGAACAGGTTGGGCTACAGGTGGAGTTTCTGGGCAGGGTCCCCTCATGCCAGCCCAAGGATATTCTTGAAAGGCACATGAGCTTCTTACATTGCAGCCAAGGATCTTAGGATTCCTTAGTGGTGATACCACCAACTGCTGGGCCTCCACTTGGTGACTAATTTAAAAGTCCTGAGAAGCCCTGTGCAGTTTCCATCACAAAACTGTGTCATCAGAATGAATGAAGAGCAACCCAATGTTGAAACTATAAACTACGTGGGGCTAATAGTTGGAGTATTTTCCTGACAAATGTCAGGTATCATTGTTTACCTTTAAAATGTAAAACACTCCATGGCCTGCTGATCCCTGCAGTGCAGCAGAGTGCCTTGGCACTCAGTTTGAGAGCCATGGTTATGATGGTTTAAAAATGAGTGATTCTCACCCAGACTGTGTGGCTCAGTGGTTGAGTGTTAACCCATGAACCAGGAGGGCACTGGTTAGATCCCTGGTCAGGACAACATGCCCAGGTTGTGTGCTCCATCCCCAGTAGGGAGTGTGCAGGAGGCATCCAATCAATAATTCTCTCATATCATTGTTTCTATCTCTCTATCCCTCTCCCTTCCTCTCCCTGAAATCAATAAAAATATTTTTTAAAAAGAGTGATTCTCATTTTTCCTTAGAATGCATATTCAAGCTAATCATTTTCTTCCAAAGTGCTACTACAGTAAAATCCAATGTAACCTGACTCCTTCCACCCTGAAGACCCCCTAAAACTAAGCCCCACAGGAGACCATAGCAGGTGCTGAGTCTCCACAGGCCTCTCTAGATTCTGACATTCCTACAGAAGACATCTTAGATAAATCTAAAATTCCTTTGGAAGAAGAGCAATTAACTATTTTAAATAAAATAAATTAGAAATTATACTTTTTAGAAAGTAGCCGATTAATTTAGAAATTGGCCTACTATTAGGCAAACACTGACAGACAATATTAAATGCTAAGAAAATAAAAAACACAATACAGTCCATTGAACATTTATAAAAATTCTTGATGACTTTCCTACCCTGCAATATTTCATATCTGATTTTCACACCTAGTTACCAAAGAGATAAAATAGATTCAAATTACAGAATACAGCTTTACCTGGATTCATAAGTGGGCATAGCCAATAAATGTTTCATTCTAGAAACAGGCTATTAACTATACTGGTAGATATAAATATTCTAACTAAACAAAAGTTCTGATTAATATCCTGCTTAAAATAACGTTAATAATAAATATAACTGGATATTACCATAGTACAAGTACCAATCTAGACTAGACCATAAATAAATGTATAGAACATTTATGATTATGACAAAAGTTGAATGCCAAACATCAAAGGAGAGAACAGATTGAAGTAAAAAATTTCTGAAGCATTTAATTCATCATGTAGCCATATTCAAGATGTTGAAGGAAATGTCTGTATCTGCTGAGTTCTTGTTGGCAGCAATGAGAAGGCAGAACTTTCTTATGCGTTATTCTGTCCAGTCTCACAATCAGAAGCAATCTTTGATTTGTTAGTTGCTTCATAAGCTTGGATAACAAGTCTTAGGTGAGTGATAATTTCCTTGTCTGCTGTTTTCATGTTAAATCCCAACATCTTCATGATAGTTTCTCGGAAGTCGACTTCCTTCAAAGAGCCACCACAAAATTCAAGACATGTCATTAGTTTTGGTCACCTACTTACTGTATACGATGAAATTGGTATGAGAAAATTAGTCTTATTAAACATTTCTTTGTGAAATATAACATCCTATATTCAAGTATTTTTAATCTAGAAAAATGGTCTCCTCTGTTACAAGTAGCCTTTATGTAAAATTTTCTTTTAAGATTTTTTTTCTTATTTTTACACTTTTATAGACTAAACTTAATTTTATTGCTGCTTATGTTTCATCCGTAAAGTAACTTCTTTTTGAACTTCTGTTTTGCTGTGGAGTAATAGCAGCAAATACATTTCTTTAAATACCTATTTCTCCACCCATCCTTCTAAAATCATGTGGCTCACAAGCCGTAGTTTGCCAACCACTGACTTAAAGAATCTTAATATAGTTATGATAATTTAAAAAAAAAACAACACAAAAAAAACCTCTTGTGGTCGTCCTGATACTTCTTCAAGTGTGTTCTTTTCTGTGCAGAGCTCAGGAGTGACAGCATCTAAAATCTGATGGGTCCCGTCTTTGTCCCATCTTGCCTCTTGCTTGGTCGGGTCTAATGTAGTTTTCAAGTTATCTGTTTTCATAGCTGCCTTCCCTTTCATTGCTTCAACTTTTATTAAAGATTGCCTGAGCTTCTGAATTGTTTTGTCCTGTGAGGGTATAAAGTTAAGGTTGGGGGAAAGTGAGATGACTGTGATTAGATCTCTTTTAAATAATAGGTAGGCATGATGAATGATAACTCATGCTTCTATTCTTTCCTTTAAAAAAAAAAAAGAGATAGATACATGGAAAAGAACATCCCACAACTTGTGAATTAAGAGGACATTTCTCCACCATCATACTCATCAATAACCAACAATCACTGAACACTTTCATAAACTAGGCACTTGGGTTAAAAGAGGGTGAACAAGTGTTCCATGTCCTCAAAAGTCTTATAGTACAGCCTGTGCTGATTAAATACAGAAACAGAGAAAATAAGTGGCTCTGTAGTAAGAAATATTGCTGATAAAAAAAGTTGATCAATAAGTATTTAGTGCACCTGTGGTTTAAGATTTTAAAAAAAAGTATATTTGAAATACTACAACTGAAGCTTGAAATAGAGAAGGTCCAAAGAGGAGCCCAAAAATGACTAAAATGTTTAACTATTACCCCAATAAAAAAGACAAAAGTAAGACTAAAACAAAAAAGCAAGGGATCCAGCAGTTACCTTTGAGGAGTAGGAAGAGGAATACTTAAGGGCTTTCATGGAATTGATATTAGTCTGTTTTTTTAAGATTAGTAATAGATTTGCAGGCATCAACTGTTATTATTATATATGCTTTAATATTATATACATTCTTTTGTATGCGTGTAAAATAATTTTAATGTTAATTTTTAAAAGTTTGATGAGACATATGCAGCTAAAATAGTAACAATCAAAGCTTAAATACATTTTTGAAAGCCTCACTTCCTTTACTTACTTTAAGGACATTTACTCTTGTCAGTTGGGTTTTCATATTTTTATTTGACAATTTCAAATTACTGAGCTGTTTCTGAAGTTGCTGAATTTCTTCCTCTAACCTTTGAGTTGTTGCAATTTGCAAATTCTGCTTAATAGTTAGTAATGTTTGTTGTTTGTTGTCTTTCTCTAGCTGTTTAAATATCTTGCTGTTCTCGTCTATTCGGGAATTTTTAGTCCTGGAGTTTTCCTTTGAAGAAATCAATAGTATTGAAATAAAGAAGTTGTGTTTTATGATGGTGTTCTACACTAGCAAACCAGATCTACTCTAGACTGATAAACTGCAGACTAAATTATTTACATAAGTAAAATATTTTTTTTACCATAAATATGCATTATTAGAATAATCCAGAAAGTAAAATACAACAATAAAAGTGATGGCTCAGTGCTATCAAGGGTAAAGTTAAGTAGACAATTTTATTAACACCAGGTGGTGGCACAGGTTACCGCAACTTTTCTAGGAATGTATTATAGGAAATAACCCAATATTTAGATAACAGTTCATGCACCAACATAATATTTACATTATTCATAACATGAAAAATAAAAATAATGCAAATGTCAAAAAGAATAATTAGATAAATGACACGATTGATTACAGATTTCCTAGAAATCAAGTTTTCAAAAATTTCTAGTAAGAGAAAATACTAACGATATAGTTAAATGAAAGAAGCAGGATGAGAAAAACTGTGCCTTTCTCAATTATGTCAAAATATACATGGAAAATAATCAGAAGGAAATATACCTATTAACACTGGTTATCTCCAAGTGGTAGAATTACTGGTAATTTTTAAAAATTTGTCTTTATTGTTAAAAGTATTACATATGTCCCTTCTTTCCCTGTGATTTTAATTGTATTCTTTCTTACCTGTAATTTATAAAATTACTACCAGGAAAAAAAAATAGAAAAAAAGGTGTGGGTTTTAAAAAGATACCATATATTTTCATTATATATAAATAAAAACTAGTAAAATGTATATAAAAACACTTTGGAAAGATAAAATAGATGTTCCAGGCAAGCCTGGTTAAAGAGGGAAGAAAGTGAAAACACATGATATTAGGAAGGAGAAACATACAGAATGCATAGATAGAGAAAATATACCAATCATTCTAAAAGAATATTTTATAACTCAGGAAAATAAGTTGAGAATATAAAAGAAATATATTATTTCCTAAAAAACAATATAATCAACACTAATAAAAGAGAAAAATGGTAATTGGCGTACGAGCTACCCTTTTCATTGGCTAATCAGGGCTATATGCAAATTAACTGCCAACTAAGATTGGCAGTTAACTGCCAACAAGATGGCGGTTAACTGCCAACAAGATGGCGGTTAATTTGCATATGTAGGCACAATGCAGGGAGGCGAAAGGGAAAGCAGGAAGAAGCCCCCTGCCACTGACAGTGATCAGAAACCCAGGGGGGAGCTAAGAGCTGGGGGGCAGGGCAAAGGTGGCCCTGAGGCCGCCTTTGCCCTGCCCCCGAGCCATGATCGGAGAATCAGGTGCCTTTTCCGCCCTGGCCAGTGATAGCAGGAAGTAGGGGTGGAGCCAGCGATGGGAGCTGGGCACGGTCGAAGCTGGCAGTCCCAGGAGCTAGGGGTCCTTTGCCTGGGCCTAAAGCGGAGCCCACGATCGTGGGGCCGCTGCAGCTGCAGGTCCCCGCTGCCCGGGCCGAACGCCTCAGCCAGAGGCATCCGGCAGGGGCAGAGCCCGCGCGATCACGGCGCCCCCCACTGCCACTGCAGGTCCCCGCTGCCCAGGCCGGACGCCTCAGCCAGAGGCGTCAGGCCTGGGCAAGGGGCCGATCCTGCGATTGGAGGGTGATGGGGGTCAACGCCTGAGGGCTCCCAGTATGTGAGAGGGGGCAGGCTTGGCTGAGGGACACTCCCCCCGACACACACCCAGTGCACGAATTTCGTGCACCGGGCCCCTAGTAATATATAATCATGCCCAGAAAACCCAAGAACTTTAGTAAAGAATATTATTGGACTGAATAAATGAATTCAGTAAGGATATTTAATAAAATATAAACATATCAAAGGTTTTTATCTATGTTAATAATAAGTATTTCAATTAGAAATGGGATAATATGCTATTCACAATGAGCAGAAAAATCCATAAAAGAACAAATTTTACAAGAAAGACTTATATGAGGGACTTACAGTACTTACATGAAGAACATTATAAAATTCTATTGGAATACATAAAATAAGATCTATTAAAGAGAAAGAGGTCATGTACCAAATTATCAAAAATTATCAGACTAAAACCGTAACTATTTAAATTATGGATTTCTGAAAAAGTAGTATATAAGTATAGTAATAATCTCATTTTAAGTAGACATTTTGAAATATTGAGAATCAAAAATATATTTTTAATTTGTCCAAAATTATATCATTACAAAGCTGAGTAAAATGTAAACAATACTTACAAATTGCCACTTTGACAAATATAAAATTCACATGAACAGATCAACTCATATAGTGTAATCATTAACTAACTTTACTTTTGTCCTTCGTTGTTCCTTTAAATGTATTCTGTAGGACTAATTCTTCATTTGCCACTAAATGAAATTTAGGGCAAAGTCATGTTTTTCCTGATCACTTTCAATTTAATGTAAAATTATAACAATTTTACTCAAAATTATGGCTACTCAGGAGATAAGAAAAACACTAACATTAAGAAATTATAAAGAAAACCAAGTAAAAATATATTGGGTATCACAAAAATAATAGTTGAAATAAACAACACAGATGAGATCAATAGGATGGATAAAGCTAAGAAACTCTCATAGGAGGCAGCAGGAAAGGATAAAAATATATAAAATATTTTTAAAAATATATTAAGGTTTTTCAAAGAGGCAGTATCAATAGGGTGGTGTGCATGCGTGGGTGCGTGGGTGTGCATGTGTGCATGTGTGTGTGTACATGTGTTTATTTAAGAGACAGAAAGAGATTTGGCTAATCACAATTGTGAGTGCTGGCAAGTCCAAAATCTGCAGGGCAACCCAGAAAGCTGGCGACCTAGGCAAGTTGATATTGTGGCTCAATCCAAAGGCAATTTGTAGGTAGAATCTCTCTTCCTCAGGAGGCCTCAGTCTTTTTTCTCTAAAAGCCTTCAACTGATAGGATTGGGGCCCACCAAAATTATGGAAAATAATCTGCTTTACTCAGTCTTCTGATTCAAATGTTAATTAGATCTAAAATGTAACATCTAGACTGCTTTTTGAACAAACATCTGGGCACCAAGTTGACACATAAAGTTAACCATTACACAAAAAAATGAAGGATTGAATTAGAATCTAACCTTAGCCCGGCCAGTGTGGCTCAGTGGTAGAGTGTCAACCCATAAACGAAGAGGTCACTGGTTCGATTCCCAGGGCAGGGGGGGGGCGGTACTTGAAATATCAGGAGGACTACTCTGTAAAGTATATAACTGTCTAACCATTATGTTGTACACCTGAAACTAATACAGAATAATATTGAATGTGAGCTATAACTGGAAAAAAAAAGATGGAAAATTGTATATGTCTTTCATCACAATAAAAAAAAATTTTAAAAGCCAACCTTCAGATACTAGTCACAGAAGGAGAGAATATAAAAAAGAAGAGTTAAAAAAAAGAAATAGAGCAGTGATGGCGAACCTATGACACACGCGTCAGAGGTGACAAGCGAACTCATTTTTTTGGTTGATTTTTCTTTGTTAAATGGCATTTAAATATATGAAATAAATATCAAAAATATAAATCTTTGTTTTACTATGGTTGCAAATATCAAAAAATTTCTATATGTGACACGGCACCAGAGTTAAGTTAGGGTTTTTCAAAATGCTGACACGCCAAGCTAAAAGGTTCGCCATCACTGAAATAGAGAGTATAAAATGTTGAAATAAATGATAAAATTGATAGATGAAAGACTTAGATTAAAAAGTTCAGCCCTGCCGATGTGGCTAAGTGGTTGAGCATTGACCAGGAGGTCCCAGTTAGATTCCCAGTCAGGGAATATGCCCGGGTTGTTGGCTTGCTCCCCAGTAAGTGGCATGCAGGAGGCAGCCAGTCGATGTTTCCTTTTCATTGATGTTTCTATATCTCTCTCCCTCTCTCTTCTCTCTGAAATCAATAAAACATACTTTTTTTAAAAGTTCATAAAGTGCAAACAAGAGAGATAGGGAAAAACCACGTATCTAAGCATATTATAACAAAACTAGAGGCCCGGTGCATGAAATTTGTGCACTCGGGTGGGGGGTCCCTCAGCCTGGCCTTGTGCCTTTTCGCAGTGCCCTTTCGCAGTCTGGGAGCCCTCAGGGGATGTCCAACTGATGGCTTAGGCCCACTCCCCGTGAGCCCAGCTCAGGGCTTCTGGCTGAGTGGCGCTCCCCCTGTGGGAGCACACTGACCACCAGAGGGCAGCTCCTGCATTGAGCATCTGCCCCCTGGTGGTCAGTGCGCATCATAGCGACTGGTCATTCTGCCGTTCGGTCGATTTGCATAGTAGCCTTTTATTATATAGGATTTAAGAACATCAAAGCAAATAAGAAAAGTCTAAAAGCTTCCTGAAAGAGTAAATCATCTACAAATGAATAAGAATCACATTGATATCAGACATCTCAACAGTAACAGGGGAAGCAAGGAGATAGTTTCAAAGAATTTTACGAAGGAACTTTGAACTTAGAAGTTTATATCCAGCCAAACTGTCATTCAAATATGAGGGTATAATAAAAATATTATCAGGCATATGTGGTGTCAGAAAGTTTTCCAAAGATCCAATTGTTAAAAATTCATGTAGAAAAGGAGGATGTTGCCCTAACCGGGTTGGCTCAGTGGATAGAGCGTCAGCCTGTGGACTCAAGGGTCCCAGGTTCGATTCCGGTCAAGGGCATATACCTTGGTTGCAGGCACATCCCCAGTAGGGGGTGTGCAGGAGGGAGCTGATCGATGTTTCTCTCTCATCGATGTTTCTAACTCTCTATCCCCTCTCCCTTCCTGTCTGTAAAAAATCAATAAAATATATTTTTTAAAAAAAAGAAAGAAAGAAAAGGAGGATGCTACAAAAGATATGCAACTGAAGGTGATCATATACCTTGTTCAAGTTTCGTGGTTATCTAAAAATAATCAGGACCAAGTTAAAGAAAACAGAGAAAGCATACTCAAATAGCCCACAAATTAAGAATTTAGAGAATAATAATATATTTGGGGGTTGTGGTCAGAGACCAAACAGGTATGACATTCTTGTAAATATTAAATAAATAAATTTTGTTCTTAGAAAACACCATCATCAGAATAAAAATAGAATATACAGCTTTAAAACCAGCAGAAAAAGATTGATTTATCTAAGAGAAACCTGGAAAATGAACCCCTGGCAGGGAAGTAAAATATATTGAAATTATTAAATAAGTTAACAAAAATATATCCTAATATAATAATTGCAATAAATGTAAATGTGTTAAATTCACCAATTGGCCCAGTGTGGGAAACCGCCTATTGTCTTCACTGGCAGAGAAGTATAAACAGAGAACCCGGAAGGCTGGTGACCCTTGAAGCCCTAGCAAAGGTCAGAGCTGTGCACCCAGTTAGTCCAGACAATGGTAGCTGAAGCAACTTCCCCACCAGATAGTCATGTAAATCCTTATTGATAAGATAGTCTGCCTATTACTGGAAATTGCCTGCTGATGGGCTAGTCTGTGTATTACTGGAAATTGCATGCCTAAGGGCTATCCTATGGGTGTATCCCAGATCAATAAAAGCTTGGTGAGGCCTGAGCACCAGTGGAAGTCCTTCCCCTTGAGTTGGACTTACCCGCCTGGCCCCCCAATATTTCCAAATTATCTCTTGTCTCTTCTCTTTCATTTGTGTGCAGCTCCTCTTCCAGATCCTGAACCCTGAACCACGTGGGACGTGGAGGGAAACATTTACAACAGCCCAGCCTGTGTGGCTCAGTGGTTGAGAATCAGAAGGTCATGGTTCGACTCCCAGTCAGGGCACATGCCTGGGTTGTGGGCTCAATCCTCAGTGTGGAGTGTGCAGGGGGCAGCCAATCAATGATTCTCTCTCATCATTGTTGTTTCTATCTCTCTCTCCCTCTCCCTCTCTGAAATCAATAAATATACATATTTATTTATTATTTTTTAAAATATATTTTATTTTTACAGAGAGGAAGGGAGAGGGATAGAGCGTTAGAAACATCGATGAGAGAGAAACACTGACCAGCTGCCTCCTGCACACCCCCTACTGGGGATATGCCTGCAACCAAGGTACATGCCCTTGACTGGAATCAAACCTGGGACCTTTCAGTCCACAGGCCAATGCTCTATCCACTGAGCCAAACCGGTTAGGGCTATACATATTTAAAAAGTCACCAATTGGAAGTGAATTTTATCACAGATAATGTCTTTTATCACAGAGAAAGACAGAAAGCTATAAAGATAAAAAGATATATCATGTTCAGACTAACATGAACTAAAAGAAAATTGCATTAGTAACCATAACTTCTGAAAATGGAGAATTTAAAGCAATCCTATATAATAAAAGGCTAATATACATATTGTCCCCTTGGGAGTTTGACTGCTCGTTATGACGTGCACTGACCACCAGGGGGCGGCACAGAATGAAGGAAGGCCCCCATCGGCCCTGATTGCCGGCCAGGTCTTGGGACTCTTTACCCGTGCATGAATTTCGTGCACCGGGCCTCTAGTATTTTATAAAGGACAAAAAAAGAAAATGTTTTATTGTGCTTAAAAGAAAAGATCATCATCATATGTGCTCCAGTAGGCTATAAAGCAAAAGCTGACGGAACTGTAGAGACAAATGGATAAATCAAAAATATAGTTGGAGAATTTAGCATACCATTTCCAGAATCAAGGAATAATCAGAGATACTATCTAAACCATGAATAATATGCTTGAGCATTAGCTATCTATGGAAATTTACATCCAACAAACAGAGAATACATTTTTTAAAAAATATATTTTATTGATTTTTTACAGAGAGGAAGGGAGAGAGATAGAGTTAGAAACATCGATGAGAGAGAAACATTGATCAGCCGCCTCCTGCACATCTCTTACTGGGAATGTGCCCGCAACCCAGGTACATGCCCTTGACTGGAATCGAACCTAGGACCTTTCAGTCCACAGGCCGACGCTCTATCCACTGAGCCAAACCGGTTTCGGCGAGAATACATTTTTTATAAGCACAGTTTCAAAAGTATACCGGTATTAAATTATAATGTTGTACATCTGAAAATTATATGTTATTAACTAATGTTACTCCAATACATTTACTTTAAATATATATAATGCTGAGCAGTAGAATAAAAATTTTTTTTAAATATATATTTTATTGATTTTTTACAGAGAGGAAGGGAGAGGGATAGAGAGTTAAAAACATCGATGGGAGAGAAACATCGGTCATCTGCCTCCTGCACACCTCCTACTGGGGATGTGCCCACAACCAAGGTACATGCCCTTGACCGGAATCGAACCTGGGACCCTCCAGTCTGCAGGCCGACACTCTATCCACCGAGTCAAACCGGCTAGGGCTAGAATAAAATTTTTAATGCAATAGCATTTACACAAATTTTAAATATATGCACAAAAATCACATTTAAAAGAACATATGTAAACAAAAGGATACACATTAAATACATTAGATTAGTCAATGTATTTGGGGAGGAGATGGGAAAGGAATTAGCAGAAGATGGATTTGTCTTTGGACTCCGTGAAGGACATTATTGATACCACTTCATTAAGTGCAGAAAAATTTTTAAATTGAGTGTTCAATACATATTGGATAAATGAATGAATGAACAAAGGGACAAATGGAATGAGAGACTAAATGAGTGAGTGGTGAGTGAGTGAGATTAAACTTTGAGCCATAGCAATTATAAAAATAATGTAAGATAGGTCTGAGTATGATGAGCACTTCTGTGGAGAGGTAGTGAAATAGAGTATCTCCTGAAAATAAATAATATTGCATCCTACCTATTTCCATCCCACTTTTAGATTGATTTTTTCCTTATAGATTTAGAGAAGCAGAAGGTAACGGTCTATATAATAATCATTTGAGGAATATTTCCAATACCCATCATATCTAGCTAAGTGCCTAAAATTCCACCTTTGACCTCCTTTTCCTCTAACCCTCTTTTTAAGGTACATTAAGACATACATTAGCCCTAGCCTGTTTGGCTCAGTCGATAGAGCATCAGCCTGCAAACTGAAATGTCCCAGGTTCGATTCCGGTCAAGGGCACATGCCCGGGTTGTGAGCTCGATCCCCAGTGGGGGGCTTGCAGGAGTCAGCTGATCAATGATTCTCTCTCATCATTGATGTTTCTATCTCTCTCTCCCTCTTCCTTCCTCTCTGAAATCAATAAAAATATATATTTTTAAAAATAAATACATTAATAAAAGCCCTCACAATAAATATCAAATATGTATAAAATGAGAAAAGGAAGATATGAAGTGAGGAGAGGTTTTTTGATAAAATCAGAAGGGTTTGTAGCAAATTTTCCTCTCTTTTCAATATTAAAAAAAGTATAAGTAGTATTAACAGCTTTAAACATTAGATAATATCACAAAATATGATCATTTTCACTGCCAAAGAAATGCCATATACTTCACAAAATTCTTACTTTATTCCTGCCCGAGTCTAATCTCGCTTGAAAAAAGTCATTAACAGCAATTTTTCCCTCCAGACGTTTCAAGGGTCTTTTTTGTTCCCTACACTTTTCTTCGATTTGGGATGGTTCCTCGTGGTGATGATGCAGCTGCTGCAGTCGCTTGGTGAGCAACTGCATTTCCTGCTTAAGGCCTTCAGCTCCCTGTGAAGAAAAAAGTAGATTGAACTTCCTGATGGTCCATGATTTCTATTTCATTTCAATACTGTGCAAGTTCTACTGTGCTGATATTGTGGAAACATTTACTAAATAGATGGTTTCCGAAATAGGAAGGTTTGACATTTTAGTTCAAGCACGTCAAACTCAAAGGCTAACACGGACCAAATAAACAAGGTTTACGTGGGCCACAAAAAAACAAAAGCTTCAATTTTCATAGAAACGTAGGCTTATTTCATAGAGACATGCTGAATACAAAGGGCTGAAATAAAAGAGTAATCATTAACATAAAATAATAGGACATTTTAATAAAAATTAACATTTTTTTCTTGAACATTAACTTATCAGACACTGAATAACTGCACAAATTAATAAGCATAACACAAATAAACCTATCTTTCTTGTTCTCGGAAAGCAAAATATTTTCTGTTGCACACACCAAACAAGTCAGTACAAGACTAATGACATAGCAATCAGCTGCTGAAATATTCGCAGCAAGTATTAGTGGAGAGAAATGGTGCGCCTGGGCATAAGGCGCGTAAGGGAAATGAAAGCAACATGATTTTAGTAATCAGTCATTAACAAACATTGTAGTTTGTTAATAATAATTATGTGTAACAGGATATTGTAAAAATTAAGTTACAAAATTTTCACTAAAACATTTCTTACATACCGTTATATTGGCTGGGCTGCAAATATATTCGTATGGGCCGCATGCAGCCTGCAGGCCGAAAGTTTGACATGCTTGTTTTAGTTAATACTGAGTAATAAACTTGTATGATGAATTTAAGAGAACAGTGTAAAGACATTTGGAACTCTACAATAAACAGGCTACTGTGTAGCAGGTTTTACTAACACATTGAATTAAAGCAATACCCATCTTCCTTTGAATTGTAGGGTGAAGAGGCATGGAATTTTACAAAGTGATTTGAACACAACAGGGAAGTCTCATTTAAACCCGAAGGTTCAATCTCTTAATAGAGTTGACCAATAAATTCAAATAACTGATTTAACTATTTATTTTACTGCACTGACTGAACACTTTGCTCACAATGGAAACGTTATCTGCATCATACCACTATTTTTAAGCTAGCATTTATTGAGCTTACACTTAGCTGTACTAAGCATTTATCAGGTATTTACCCATTTAATTGCAACCACTCTGAGATTTGAACTATGCCCCCCTCCCCAATCCTTCCTCACCAGCCTCCACTCCCACCAAATTTTACAAATGAAACTAAGGCAAAGAGTGGATAAGTAACTTGCCTAATAGCAGAGATGGCAGTGGCAGAGCTGAGATTCATACAGGAGCTCAGTGCTCTTAACAAGCACACTATACTACCTCTGCTGTAATAATGGACATCCTCTGCTCTTTTATTACTCTAACAATAAAATCAAAATGATCATTTAGAGCCACAGAGTTTACTGAATCAGCTAATACCAAAATCCACATCTTAAAAGAAACAAATCTGAAAGAATAACTTGTCTGCAATATACTTATAGACTTCAAAATTGCTCATTTGCACCGATTCCCTGAATTCTCTCTTTCACAGCTTCCTCTGTGCTGGGATGGGGACAACACTGCTGCTTAGAAAAGAAGCCAATTGACGAAGGAATTTCTGATAGTGGGACCGTGTAGTTTTAGTTCCCCAGCTGAATGAATATGGAGGTAATATTTTTGTTTTTCCTTATGGATCAAATCTTATTGATATTTATCCCAAACTTTCTGTTCATCTTTTGGATCTTCAGAGTAAAAAATGTCTCTCTCAAAGTTCTTGGACAGGATAGCTTTACCTTTTTTCTAAATATGCCAACACAGATGTTACATTTCTCATTCGATGATTCTCTCATTATGATGATTCTATCTCCCTCCCCCTTCCACTCTGAAATCAATAGAAAATACATATTTTTTAAAAAGACCAAAAAGTTTTTTAATTACTTTAAAATACTTTGAAAGTAGTTCTAATTTTTAAAAAATATAGTTTTATTGACTTCAGAGAGGAGAGTAGAGGGAGAGAGAGATAGAAACATCACTGATGAGAATCATCGATCAGCTGCCTCCTGCACGCCCCCTACTGGGGATTGAGCCTACAACCTGGGCATATACCCTGACTGGGAGTTGAACCATGACCTCCTGGTTCATAGGTCAATGCTCAACCACCAAGCCATGCCAGCCAGGCATTTCTGAAAATTTTTAATGGAATACCTCACATTAATTGGATTATGGGCCTTGTTTTACATTCGGATTATATAATAAACTGTTATAGTCTAAGAATTTAAAAACAAACTTTTACCAGTTCTTTGACAAGTGTCTGTCTCCCATCATTCTCCAACATTCTTCTATAAGATCTTCTACTAATCCTGTTAATTGCCATCTATGAGTGACCAGACTCATTTCTTCCTTCTAAAATGAATTCATGCCATAATTTCTGACTCCAATGTTCAATGTAGATAATCCAACCAATTTAGCTTTAAAGTCATTGCTTCTGTTTCAATAACTTTCACCTACACCTTTCTTCAATCCTTAAACCCAGATCTAAAAATCCAGATTTGTCAGCAGCAAGAAGTAAAACACAACAGAAATTTAAAACTTCAATATTTTGCTATCTAATAGACACTTTTTCTCCCAGCTCCCTATCAGCTCTATACCCTCTAAGCTTTTCTTCAACTTCTCCTTGCACTTTCTCTCCATGCTTCAGAAAGGCTTCCAGTCAGCCATTCTGTACTGCTTCCTTTTATCCTTGGAAAGAAGATGACCAACAAAGCACTCAACATTGCCAATTACCTCCCAGTGTAACACAAAGTAATAAAAATCCTGTCTCTGCAAAGATCAATCAAGATTTTTCTGGGGCCTGGCTAGTCTAGCTCAGTGGTTGAGCATCGATCTATGAACTGGGAGGTCACAGTTCTATTCCCAGTTAGGGCACATGCTGGGGTTGGGGCTCAATCCCCAGTAGGGTGTGTGTAGGAGGTAGCCGATCAATGATTCTCTTTCATCGTTGATGTTTCTCCCTCTCTCCCTTCCTTCCTCTCTGAAATCAATAAAAAAATATATATAAAAAAAAGATTTTCTGGGGCTGATGGTCAAGATGGCGGTGTAGGTAAATGTGATACTTACTGCCTCCTGCAACCACATCAAAATTTACAACTAAAATACAGAACAATGATCATTCAGAACCACCAGTATTACATGAAATGTTAAAGGGTCTTCTTAAAGAAGAAGAAAAAATATAAAAAATATGAACAATAAAATGGCAATAAATACATATCTATCAACAATTGAATATAAAAAATAAAAATAAATGAACAAGCAGAACAGAAACAGATTCATAGATACAGAGAATATTTCAGTGGTTGCCAGATGGGAGAGGGTATGGAGGGATGGGTAAAAAAGGTGAAGGGATTTAGAAGTACAAATTAGTAGTTATAGTATACTCCTGGGGGTGTAAAGTAAGGCATAGGGAATATCCTATCTAATAAAAGAGAAACATGGTAATTGGCGTACGACCGCTACCCTTCCCATTGGCTAATCAGCAAGATATGCAAATTAACTGCCAGCCAAGATGGTCGCTGGCAGCCAGGCAGCTTGAAACTAACATGAGGCTTGCTTGCTTCAGTGACGGAGGACTCCAACATTCCGCGCCTGCCGCTGCAGGCCTCTGAGCTGGCAGTTTGAAACATAGTTACAAAAATAGAAGCTAGCCGAGACCGGTTTGGCTCAGTGGATAGAGCGTCGGCCTGCAGACTGAAAGGTCCCAGGTTCGATTCCGGTCAAGGGCATGTACCTGGGTTGTGGGCACATCCCTAGTGGGAGATGTGCAGGAGGCAGCTGATCGATGTTTCTCTCTCATCGATGTTTCTAGCTCTCTATCTCTCTCCCTTCCTCTCTGTAAAAAATCAATAAAATATATTAAAAAAAAAAATAGAAGCTAAATAAAACCCCAGAAACTAGCTTTCAGCTAGCCGGGATCTCAGACCTGGAGTTGATACAGAGTTTCGATTGTAGAACCTAAACAAACCAGATACCTGCTTTCAGGAGTGGAGGCCTAAGAGCTGGAGCCTCAGAGCTAAAGCTGGCTCAGAATTTAAAAAAAAAGAAAAAAGAAAAAACGGAGCAGTTGGGAGCTTCAGTCCCAGCCTGAAAACAGCCCTCAGCTCCTCACCCAGACTGGCCAGGCACCCCAGTGGGGACCCCCACCCTGATCCGGGACACCCTTCAGGGCAAACCAGCCAGCCCCCACCCATGCACCAGGCCTCTATTCTATATAGTAAAAGGGTAATATGCCTCCCAGCACCAGGATCAGCGGAGCCGCGAGGTCTCCCAGCACCGGAATCAGCATGACAGGGGACAGCGCCCAAACCCCCTGATCGCCCTGTGGCTCTGTGTGTGACAGGGGGCGGGGCCACAACCTCCCTATCGGCCCTGCTCTGTTCCTGACAGGGGAAGGTGCCCCAACCCCCTGATCAGCCCTGCTCTGTGCCTGATAGGGGGGAGCTCCCCAACCTCCTGATCCCCCTGCGGCTCTGTGTGTGACAGGGTGCGGCGCCCCAACCCCCCCACCCCACGGGCCCTGCTCTGTGTGTGAGGAGGTAGAGCCATAACCTCCCCATCAGCCCTGCCTTGAGTGTGAGAGTGGCGGCTCCCCAACCCCCTGATCGGCCCTGCTCTGTGGGTGATAGAGGGCGGCGCCCCAACCCCCCCACCCCATGAGCCCTGCTCTGTGTGTGACTGGGTAGAGCCATAACCTCCCCATCAGCCCTGCCCTGAGTGTGACAGTGGCGGCGCCCCAACCCCCTGATCGGCCCTGCTCTGTGGGTGATAGAGGGTGGCGCCCCAACCCCCTGATCCGCCCTGCTCTGTGGGTGATAGAGGGTGGCGCCCCAACCCCCTGATCCGCCCTGCTCTGTGCGTGACTGGGGGGAGCTCCCCAACCCCCTGATGGGCCCTGCTCTGTGCATGACAGGGGCGAGCTCCCCAAACCCCTGATGGGCCCTGCTCTGTGCGTGACAGGGGGCAGCGCCCCAACCCCCTGATGGGCCCTGCTCTGTGCGTGACAGGGGGTGGCGCCGCAACCTCCCCATCTGCCCTGCTCTGTGCATGACAGGGGGTGGCGCCCCAACTCCCCAATTGGCCCTGCTCTGAGCCCGACCAGAGGCTGCACCTAGGGATTGGGCCTGCCCTCTGCCACCCGGGAGCAGGCCTAAGCCAGCAGGTCGTTATCTCCCGAGGGGTCCCAGACTGCAAGAGGGCACAGGCCGGGCTGAGGGACCCCCTCTCCCCCCCGAGTGCACAAATTTTTGTGCACCAGGCGTCTAGTAGTCAATAATATTCTAATAACTATGTATGGTGTCAGATTTTTCGGGATGATCACTTATTAAGTTTTATAATATCTAATCCCTGAGGTGTACACCTGAAATTAATATAATATTAGAGTCAAATGTAACTGAAAAAATAAAAAATCAAAATTTATTCTCACCTTTATCTTTAAACTACCCAAGGTGTCTTCTTGTCCTTTCACATTCATATAAGGAGTGAATCCATTAGCACCTGCTAACTTTTTCTCCAAAAGGTCTGCTTTTTGCTCTGCCCTTTCTCTTTCAACCAGATGCACTCTGTGTAAGAAAGTAGTAGGTAACAATGTCATGAAACCAGCTCAATAATCAAACTTCAATTAAAAATAATGAAATAAGCCCTGGCTGGTGTGGCTCAATGCCTAGCGTGTCAGCCTGGGCACCAGAGGATCATGAGTTTGATTCTCAGTCAAGGACATGTACATGGGTTGCAGGTTTGATCTCCAGCCCCAGTTGGGGCATGTGCGGGAGACAACAAATCAATGTCTCTCTCTCACATCAATGTTTCTCTCTCTACCCTTCTCCCTTCCACTCCCTCTCCATGTGCCTTTGACTGGAATCAAACCAAGACCCTTCATTTCGCAGGCCGACACTCTATCCACTGAGCCAAACCAGCTAGGGCTAAGCCTATATGGAAAAAATATCCTCACTACTTGGATAAGGGTTAAAATAATATTAATAATAATGAAAACAAATATTCCCCATTAAAAATATAGTAAATATGTGTATCAAGTAAAAATGTGACTGTTTCTAAGGAGAGACTAGAAATGGTAGAGAAATGGAGAGAAATACAATCCAGTGTTAAGTCCTGTAGTAGTTACCCTGGGGGAGGTCAATTTTGAAACCATCCTTTTCAAGGGGAAATTTGAGTATGAATATTTGCCTGCCATTACTAGTAATAGTGTGATGATCAGGAGGTTCCACATGAATACAAGTACTCCTATTTTAATAACACCTGAATGGGCTCTTCTACTGGGATTTGATGAGGGAAAAGGAACTAGAAATAATGATACAGCAATAGAGAACAGCATATCTAAAAACGTTATTTATTATCAAATATTTAAACAGCTAATTATTTGGTTCTTATTTGATTACTAATTGCAAGGTATTGGTAATATTTTCTACCCTGTAGCTAGGTTAAAGTTTCAATTCATCTTCCATGATTTTTATGTCCTTTTCTAAGAATTGCATCCTACAGAATTAATGAATATGAGTTAGGTCAACAGAAATTATCTGAATAATCTAAAGAAAAAATTTAAATTCAAAAATTATGTTAGAGACAGGTAGGACACACTCAATAGGTATAACATACCTGTAGGTCTAACATATTGTAGCCATAGAATGAGAATAGAGACAGAATGGGACAGAAACAATATTTGAAAAAATAATTTCCAAGAATTTTCCAAACCTGATGAAAGACATCAATTTATAGATTCAATAAATTCTGCAAATCCTAAGCCTTGCCAAGACATATAGTCAAATTGTTATCAATTAAAAGCAGTCAGAGAAAAAGCACACGTTACCTCAAAAGTACAACAATAAGACTGATGACTGAGTTTTCAACAGAAGCTATAGACGCCAGAAGATAACTGAATGACATCTTAGAGGGCTGAAAGTAAAAATACTGAAATCCAAGAATTCTACTAGTATATACAATAAAAAAAAAAATACCCTTAAAAAAATGAAGATGAAATAAACATAGTTTCAGAAGGGGAAAAAATGGAAAAATTGTCAGAAGAACTGCATTATAAGAAACCTACAGACAATTTCTCAGGATGAACAAAAATTATCCTTAGTGTGCACAGAACTGTAGGAAGGAATGAAATGCATCAGAAAGAGAAAATAGGAATTTATACTGGCAGTTAATTAAAATGATAATATCTTATGGGATTCATAACACTTGAAATGTTAAAATATATCTTAACAATAGTACAAGAGCATGAGATAGCTCAATGAAGTTGAATTGTCATAAGGTGTTTATTTTGGAATATCATAAAAGTACAGATCTAAAGTAAACTAATAAATATGTATTTTGTAATCATGAGATCTAGGTAAAAACTAAATGATAGAAGATATTACAGGAATGGAATTTTAAAAAGCGGATTAATCCAAAGAAAATGGTGAAGGAGTAATAAAGGAACAGAGAACAGATGGGAAAAACAAACAATAAATACTAATATGGTAGAGTTAAATCTAACAATTAAGACAGAATCACGCCCTGGCTGCTGTTGCTCACTGGTAAGAGCATTGGCCAGCACACTGAAGGGTCCCAGGTTCAATTCTGGTCAAGGCGATATATCTGGATTGTAGGTTAGATCCCAAATGGGCCCCAGGCGGGAGACAACTAATTGATATGTCTCTCTCACATCAATGTTTCTCTTTCTCTCCCCCCCCCCCCCGATTTCTCTCTCTTTCTTTGTCTCTCTCTCCCCACTACCCCTCCATTCTCTCAATGGGAAAAAATGTCCTCAGGTGAAGGTTAACAACAATAAAAATAAGGCAAGATAATAAGATTGGATTAAAAATAAAACATCTAATGCTAAGTTAGCATTTTGCAAGATATATACTTTAAATATAAGGACACAGAAACATGAAAATGAAAAAATGGAAAAAGACCTACCATGAGAACAGTATGATGGTGTAGCTAAATTAATACCAAAGTAGACTTTAAAGCAAGAACTATTGAGTTGTACACTTTAAGTCTGTATGGTTTTTTGTGTGTTTATTTTTTTAAATATATTTGTATTGATTTCGGAGAGGAAGGGAGAGGTAGAAAGAGATAGAAACACCAATGATGAGAATCATTGATCAGCTGCCTCCTGCATGGGGATCGAGCCCGCAACTGGGACATGTGCCTTTGACTGGAATTAAACCAGGACTCTTCATTTCACAGGCTGACACTCTATCCACTGAGCCAAACCAGCTAGGGCTAAGCCTGTATGGTTTTATTGACCAATAAATTCAATTTTTTTA
Source organism: Myotis daubentonii (assembly GCF_963259705.1). Classification (NCBI taxonomy): domain Eukaryota; kingdom Metazoa; phylum Chordata; class Mammalia; order Chiroptera; family Vespertilionidae; genus Myotis; species Myotis daubentonii. Next base: position 30,226,727 of record NC_081840.1, on the reverse strand, counting down.
AAAAAATTTTCAAATGGAAATGTTAAGAAGTGAAAAAACAACAACTGTTTAGCCATTTGTCTGTTTTTTAAAATGATATTGGGTTTGTAAAACTATATCAATAATATTTTATTATTAGATCCCTAACTCACACCACATACAAAACTAAGTCAAGATGAAACAAAGACATAAATTTAAGTGCTAAACTAACTCACACCACATACAAAACTTAGTCAAGATGAAACAAAGACATAAATTTAAGTGCTAAACTAACTCACACCACATACAAAACTTAGTCAAGATGAAACAAAGACATAAATTTAAGTGCTAAACTAACTCACACCACATACAAAACTTAGTCAAGATGAAACAAAGACATAAATTTAAGTGCTAAAACTATAACTCTTAAAAGAAAACATACTTGTAAATCTTCACAACCTTGTATTAGGCAGTGATTTATTTCTTAGGTATGATGACATCAAAGACACAAGTGACAATAAAAGATAAACTTCATCAAAATTAAGAAATTTTGAGCTTCAAAAGACACCATTAAGAAAATAAAAAGACAATCCATGGGTGGGACAAAAATATATGCAAATCATATATCTGATAAGGGTCTGGTATCCAAAATATACAAAGAACACTTACAACTAAATGATAAAAAGACAACCCCATTTAAAAATAGGCAAAGCATCTGAATAGTATTTCTACAAAGAAGATATACAGATGGCCAGTAAGCACATGAAAAGATGTTCAAAATCTTTAGTTATTTATATATATGCAAATTAAACTTATAATGATATATGACTTCATATCTACCAGAATGGCTATAATGAAAAAGATGAACAATAATATGCTGGTGAGAATGTGGAAAAATTGGAATCTTCATATATTTCAGGTAGTAATTTAAAACTGTGTGACTGCTTGGAAAACAGCCTGGAAGTTCCTTTAAAAGTAATTGTAAGCCGGAACCGGTTTGGCTCAGTGGATAGAGCGTCGGCCTGCGGACTGAAGGGTCCCGGGTTCGAATCCGGTCAAGGGCATGTACCTTGGTTGCGGGCACATCCCCAGTGGGGGCGTGCAGGAGGCAGTTGATCGATGTTTCTCTCTCATCAATGTTCCTGGCTCTCTATCCCTCTCCCTTCCTCTCTGTAAAAAATCAAAAAAATATATTTTTTTTTGAAAAAAGTAATTTTAAAAAGTTAACCACAGAGTTACTTTATGAACCAGCAACTCTTCTCCTCAGGCATACATCTAAGAGAAATGAAACATATAGTGATATAAAAACCTATACAAAAATGTTCATAGCAGCATTATCCATAAAGCCCCCCTCTCTAAAGGAAACCCAATGTCCATCAATTGATTAATGGATACACAAAATGTAGTATACCTATATAACAGAATATTATTCATCAATAAAAAGAACGAATTACCAATTTATGCTGTAACATGAATGAATCTTGAAAACATTGTGCTAAGTAAAAGAAGCCAGACACAGAGACTATATATTGTATAACTGAACTCATATGAAATGTTCAGAAAAGGCAAGTCCATAGGGAAAAAAAGTGAACTGGTGGTTGTCAGAGACTGGAGAGGGTGTAATAGAGAGTAACTGGAATGGACATGAATGGGGTTCTTTAGGGGGCAATAAAAATGTCTTGGAATTAGATAGTGGTGATGGTTGCACAACCTGTGAATTTACTAAAAATTAATGAATTGTACACTTTAAAAGGGTGAATTTTAATGGTATATGACTATGTCAATAAAATTATTTATATAAATTAATTTTGAGTTAAGCATTATGTGAAATTCTAATTTAAATTCTGTGATCAATCAGAAATACAGACTTCATATACTATTTGCAAGCTTATGACAAACAACGTGTGAAAACAAACTAGAAAATTCCTGACCCTCGGAGCCTAGTGCCTCTGCCAAGTCTTCCGGGGCAAGCGTGAATGCCCTGTAGTACATTGTGGAGACGATCAACAGTGCTGCATGCAGAAAACATGCAAGCATGCCCTACCAGTCGGTTGCCCAGTGGGAAGCAACATCTTCGGGGAGGCCAGATCCTGTGCTTTACTCTGAAGATTGTAGCAAAGAAGTTTGATGAGGACCACCTTCAGGCCCAAAGTGCTGAATGACTGTCTCCTAGTCTCAAGAAAAGATTTTCTTCTGACCAAAAAAATTTTAGATATTTCAGACCTTTCCTGTGGCCTGGTCCTATATCCAAAATTCTACAGATATTATAGAGTTTCTATCAACTAAGGAAACTGGGTAAAGGATATTTACATTTTGGGAAGGAAAACATTTTTTTAATGTAAAAATTTATATTTGTAATTTGTTGTTCCTAAGATTTTTTACATGATAACACAATTTGTTCTTTTCTCACAAATTTACAATCCTATATAATAAAAGGCCAATATGCAAATCAACCAAACTGCAGAACAACCAGTCGCTATGATGCGCACTGACCACCAGGGGGCAGAAGCTGCGCTCTCACAGGGGGTGCGCCACTCAGCCAGAAGCCCTGAGCCAGGCTCACAGCTGGCGAGCACAGCTGGCGAGCACAGCAGCCGTGGTGGGAGCCTCTCCTGCCTCCGTGTCAGTCAGACATCCCCCAAGGGCTCCCAGACTGCGAGAGGGTGAAGGCCAGGCTGAGGGACCCCCACCCCCACCCCCATGCACAAATTTCGTGCACCAGGCCTCTAGTTTCTAAATAAAGATAAGCCAGTAAAATTGGGGGAAGAATAGGCTTTATTAATCAAATGATGTCTTTCTTTTTAACATTAGATATGGGAACTATTTCTTAGTAAACTTGTTTGAAAAAAGTAATGTGTTATAAAGCAGATTTTATCTTTGTCTTACTAAGTTCCTCTACTCTATAGTTCTGATTGTACTTTTAAAATGCTTTATTTTAGCCCTAGCCAGTTTGACTCAGTAGATAGAGCATCTGTCTGGGGACTGAATGGTCCTGGGCTCCATTCCGGTCAAGGGCACATGCCTGGGTTGTGGGCTCGGTCCCTGGTAGGGGGCAGGGCATGCAGGAGGCAGCAGATGAATGATTCTCTCTCAACACTGATGTTTCTATCTCGCTCTCCTTCTTCCTTCCTCTCTGAAATCAATAAAAATATTTTAAATGCATTTTAAATATTTTAGGTTTTTAAAAAGATCTTTATGACTTACAGACATTGCAAATGATTAAAAACAAAGTAACGTTGTGGGGGGAGATAATTCCCTACCTTAGACGGTTTTCTAGCTCTATAATTCTTTCATTTAGATCCAAGTTGCCTCTTTCAGAAGTCTGATTATTGATGCTTTTCAAAGATTTAACTCTAGTTAGACAAGCAATAAGAACCTTTAAGTCCTTGATATCATTTTTCAGGGAAATTATCTGGAAAGACTGTTTCGCGTTATCTTCTTTGTAACTTTCTAGCTCATTCTTCATATCTTGCAATGAACTTTCTTTTATGAAAAGTTTATTTTGAAGATTTCTTAGCTAATGAGAAAGGAAACGTATTACTTAAAATCATTTATAATTTTGGTTTTAGAAAATTCATGATTTTCAATCAATATGGGTATTTAAATTACATGCTATAATACAATAAAACAAAAGCTTTCAAATCTAACAGTATATTCCAATATTAATACACTTTTAAATTATATCAAATTGATACATTTGAATAAGTGAATTTATTCTCATCAACATTAAAGTTATTTAAGTCTTCTTGATTATTTTTAAGACAAATAAAGGAAAGAAGAGCTCATAAAGTTATTAAGACAAGCAAGAGGGATGTCTTGTGAGAGGGGAAGCGAAACAAGAGAGCCACCACAGGCTGCTATTGGAAGGAAAAGATCAAAAAGGATTGAAGAGTGAGGTAAGTGATTTCATTATCTTTGGGTAACATTTTTAAAATCTCTGCTCTTCTATCTGGTAAATGAAGAAAGTTCACTAGATGAAAAAAAAAATTGAGGTATTTTTAGAACTCTTCACATGTCAGATCTCAACAAATGTTCAGTTGTAACTCTCTTCCTATCCAATATATCCCAACTTCTGGTAATCACAATAATTGTTAAAATCCTGCAGCATTACCTTCATTATTTTAACCAGTTAAGTCAGGGGTTCTCGGCACTGCAGTGGTTATCATTCACCTAAGATACCATAAAAATAATGAATGCCCCCTGGAATTGTGCAATGCAGTGGTCCCATTTCCCAGTACTGTGATATAAGAACTGTGTTTTAAGATCTCATTTTCAGTTATGCTATTGTTAGGATACTGTTAAGATATGTTTCGTGAAAAATAACTAAGGCAGCATGAGTCTCAGACTCACACAATATTGATTTCTAGAGTAATTGCCAGTTCTTAGTTGTTTTTGTTTACTTCTTCCATAGGAACGGTGATTTGCAAAATCTAAGATTTTAAAACACTACTGCGTTATTTTTTATGTCAAAAACCCCACAAAATTTGAATTGTTTGACTGGATTTGGACATAATGAATTGAAATATGTTCAGGACTTAGCTAAATGTATGCATCCCCAAAATTGAGATATAGCCAGTTGATAAAAATTATCAACAAAGGACTCAGATCTATAGTAAAGAATTCAAATTTCTCAGAAAACAATCCAATTAGAAAATGGGCAAAGACTTGAAAAGAAACTTTATCAGAAAGAATATATAGATGGAAAATAAATACATAAAAATATATACATCATCAGTCATTAAGGATAAGCACATTAAAGCTACAAAGAGATATCACTACACGTGTATGGGAATATCTAAGCTACAAAATAGTGACACCACCAAATTTTGGCAAGGATGAGGAGAAACTGGATCACTCATACATTTCTGATAGGAATGTAAAATGGTATCACACTCTGGAAAATACTTTGGCAGTTTCTTATAAAACTAAACATGCAATTATCTTCTGACCCAGCTATTACACTTTTAGGGATTTATTTCAGAGAAATAAAAAGTTATGTTCACACAAAAAACCTATATATGAAGGTCCATAGAAACTTTATCTGTAATAGTAAAAAAAAAACAAAAACTGGAAGTAACCCAGATATTTGTCAACAAGTGAATGGTAAAACAAACTGGTACATACATACCATGGACTCAGCAATAAAAAGGACCAAACTATTGATACATGCAACAACTTGAATAAATCTCCAGGAAATTATGCTGAGTGAAAAAGCCAACCCCAAAATATTACAAATATATGACTCTATTTATATAACATTTTAATAACAGCTTTATTGAGATATAATTTATAAATTCAGCCATTTAAACCATATAGTTGCAAGGTTTTTAGTATATTCATAATTGTGCAGCCATATTGAATTGTTTTTCACTTTTAAAAAAATGAGATGATTCACATACCATAAAAATTTACCCTTTAAAGCATAACACTCAGTAGTTTTTAATATATTCACAGGTTGTGCAACCATTGCCAAGATCTAATTCCAGAACATTTTCTTTTTTTTTTTTTTTAAATATATTTTATTGATTTTCCACAGAGAGGAAGGGAGAGAGATAGAGAGCTAGAAACATCGATGAGAGAGACATCGATCAGCTGCCTCCTGCACATCCCCCACTGGGGATGTGCCCGCAACCCAGGTACATGCCCTTAACCGGAATCGAACCTGGGACCTTTCAGTCCGAAAGCCGACGCTCTATCCACTGAGCCAAACCGGCTTCGGCCAGAACATTTTCATTATCCTCTAAAGCAGTGGTTCTCAACCTTCTGGCCCTTTAAATACAGTTCCTCATGTTGTGACCCAACCATAAAATTATTTTCGTTGCTACTTCATAACTGTAATGTTGCTACTGTTATGAATCATAATATAAATATCTAATATGCAGGATGGTCTTAGGTGACCCCTGTGAAAGGGTCGTTCGACTGCCAAAGGGGTCACGACCCACATGTTGAGTCTAAAAAAACCCTATACCCATTAGTAGTTACTCCTTATTATTCTTTTCCCTCTCAGCCCCTGGCAACCACTCATCTTCTCTCTCTCTCTCTCTCTCTCTCTGAATTTGCTTATTTTAGATATTTCATATGAATGAAATTATACAATATGTTGCTTCTTGTAATTGGTTTTTACTTAGTATAATATTTTCTATGTTCATCCATGTTACAGCATGAATCAGTACTTCACTCTTTTTTGTTTGAATAAAATGCTATTGTATGGATATACCACATTTGTTTAGCCACTCATTAATTGATGGACATTTGAATTATATCCACTATGAATAATGCTACTATGAATATTCATTTACAAGTTCTTGTGTGAATATATATTTCAATTCTCTTATGTATCTACCTAGGAGTGAGATTGCTGGCTCACATGGTAACACTATGTTTAGCTTTTAGAATGTACAACATCTGAAATGATAACATCTTAGGAATGGAGGAGAGATTAGTGGTTGCCAGGGGTTGAGGGTGGGGGAAGAAAATGGGTGTGGATAGAAAATGGCAATCGGAAGGATATTAGTGGTATTGTGCAGGAGACAGCCAATCAAATCGATGTTCTGCTCTCACATAGGTGTTTCTCTCTCTCTCCCTCCCTTTCCTCTCTCTCTAAAAATCAATAAAAATATCAAAAAACAAAACAAAATACAAATGCTTAATATATATAACTTATTAGATAGTGTGGCAGTTTGTAAGCAATTTTCTAATATCCTAGCACTTGGCAGTCAACTTAAAAGCACTTAATTATGTACCATCTTCAAAGGGATTTCTCTGGCAAAAGACAAATTAATATCTAAATTAAAGCTCCTCAGTGATGAGAATATTGAGAAAAAAGCAAAACTAAATTGAGATAATACTCTGAGCCCTTTATCAGAATGTGTTTTGCCCCCTACTTTTACAGAGGATGTACTTTCCCATAGTGTTTTATTTTCAGATAATCCATATACCTCAGCTAAAAGATTCTTGTTTTTCACCAACAAACCAGCAACGTCAGGATGGTCTAGGTCAGCAGTCGTTTTGTTGTACATGATTGGGTTCCTGGTGGAAACCTCTTCAAGAGGTGGATCAAAACAAGCCTACAAAGAAAAACTGCAAATTAACTAAACATGTACTCTGTAGATCAACCCACAATGTTCTAGCCTACACAAAATCAAATAAGTAGCTCTAAATAGAATGCAACTGTAAAACATTCACTTTAAGGTGCGACCCTAACAATGACAATAGGTCTCAGAAAAAAAAAAAAAAGCAAGTAACATGATCTATAGTTTTATTTTTATTATTATCTCATTCACTATGTAAAAATCTTATCTTTCCTACTACATTAAAGGTACCTAAGACCAGGATATATTTCTGATGTATCGCTATCATCCTATTCTAGGTGCCAAAACTACAGATTGAATAAAGAACCCAACAGGAAAGAAACTCTACATACAAAGTTAACTTATATAGATGATAGAACTTTTCTCCCAAACTAATCTTATAAAAATATTAAAAAATGTATAAGGAGACTAAAGCAAAAATAAACAAAATAAAGAAATATGGCATAATTATTCTATGATTTTAGGTTTGTACATGACTATTCTATTTTTATGCACTCATAAGATTTGTCAATACTTCAAATTAGAAAGATAGTCTGCTATGCTTCATATAGTAGAAAGTAAAAACCATAAATTTTGACCATATCAGGCACAGAGAAAATTCCAACTTCACGGTCGGTTCCCAGAAGAAATCTGAATTGCCCAATATGAGTGGCTTCCCTGCACAATCTATCAGTAGAATGTTTCCACATCAAAGAAGCTGTTGCTAGGGGAATGCATCACAGAGGTCCAGGGAAGGGAAAGGAGGATCTCTAAAAGTGGTACTACTAGTAAGACCTGTGGGTCTGTATTTCCCTAGTCAATGAAGTGAAAACACAAAGTGGTTTCATCAAGCATTAGTGAACTTCAGAACTCTTAAGAAAGTGACCCCACTGAAAGTAACCATTCTGGAAAATGTGAAACTCACATTTTGGGTCTTTCTTTTGAGGAATTCTTGGAATAAGTCAAATTTTATATTCCAATACCTACACCTCATCAAGGGAGAAGTACTTTGAGAGGAGGAGAAAAGTGATGATTCCATCTACTATTCCTAAAGTAAAGATGATTTGTCTGAAATGCTGATATCTTATTCCAGGGATGTACTTTTATGCCAGCAAAAGTACAAACCTATTATATATTCTTGATATGAGAATCACTAGGATTATATTTCAAATATCATCTAATATAAGAGTTGTCAACTTTGCCCGTACATCAGAATTTCAAAGAAAACTCAATATATATTGATACCCTGACCCTATCACATGTTCTGACTTAATTGGTCTACAGTGGAGCCTAAAAGCATAAATATTTTTAAAAGCTACACATGCGATTCTAATGTGACTTTAGGGTTGAGAAAGGCTGTTCCATTATCTTCATTTATATATGATAATAATGAAGCAGGGAGAAATTGATTTTCAAAGGAATGAAAGTAATGTTTACTAACTAAACCAGGAAAATGAGAAATATTTTTTCCTCTCAAACCAGCTTTTAAAATTGCATCCACAAGCAGCAGAAATCTATAATATGGCTCAGTGGATGCACATCCACCTATGAACCAGGTCAGATTCCTGGTCAGGGCACAGGCCAGAGTTGGGAGGTTCCATCCTCACTAGGGGGCGTGCAGGAGGCAGCAGATGGATGATTCTCTCATCATTGATGTTTCTATCTCTCTTTCCCTCTCCTTTCCTCTCTGAAGTCAACAACAAAAATTTTTTTTAACAGAGTAAAATTTAAATATTACCACCATGCACACAAAAAGATAATTACGTGAGGGGATGGAACTATTAACTACCTAATTGTGATAAGAATTTTGTAATAAATACATGAATTAAAACCATCACGGTGTACACCTTAAACTTACATACATGTCCATAATACCTCAAAAAAGCTGGGGGCGGGAGGAGGGAGGGACTTAGGAGACCTGAACAATTTATCTCTGAGCTGTATCGGATGACTGTAACCTAACTCACAGGACTCGGGGCATGTGCAGAACCAGTCCTCACAAACACCCAGCTGCCTGGCGTCCTCCCGTTCTGCTCCCCAGTCTCCCGTATCCTCCGGAGAGGACGCCCACGGGGAGGCCCAGCAGCCCTTGCTGGTCACTAGGTGGCTAGTTTACCTGAGGCCTCCAACCCTTCTCCAGCCCCGACTGTGCGGGCGTCTGACAAGGTCGAGCCTTGCTGGCAAAGCGGACGACCCGCCCTCTGCACTGGCCAACCCCGCGGCTACCCCGGACGCGGAGGTGACCCCGGAAACGGACGTTACCCCGACACGGAGGTGACCCCCGCACACGGAGGTGACCCGCACGTGGAGGTGACCACGCACAAGGAGGTGACCCCGGATACGGAGGTGACCCCGCACACGGAGGTGACCCGCACACGGAGGTGACCACGCACAAGGAGGTGACCCCGGATACGGAGGTGACCCCGCACACGGAGGTGACCCGCACACGGAGGTGACCACGCACACGGAGGTGACCCGCACACGGACGTGACCCCGCACACGGAGGTGACCCGCACACGGACGTGACCACGCACACGGAGGTGACCTGCACGTGGAGGTGACCCGCACACGGACGTGACCCCGCACACGGAGGTGACCTGCACGTGGAGGTGACCCGCACACGGACGTGACCCCGCACACGGAGGTGACCCGCACACGGAGGTGACCCGCACACGAAGGTGACCACGCACACGGAGGTGACCCGCACACGGAGGTGACCACGCACACGGAGGTGACCCGCACGTGGAGGTGACCCGCACACGGACGTGACCCCGCACACGGAGGTGACCCGCACACGGAAGTGACCCCGTACGCGGGGGTGACCCCGCACACGGAGGTGACCCGCACACGGACGTGACCACGCACACGGAGGTGACCACGCACATGGAGGTGACCCGCACGTGGAGGTGACCCGCACACGGACGTGACCCCGCACACGGAGGTGACCCGCACACGGACGTGACCCCGTACGCGGAGGTGACCCCGCACACGGGGGGGGGGGGGTTACCCCGCACACAGAGGCGCAGGCGCCGCCGCTCGGCCGGCCTGAACCGGCGGGCGGGGCTTCACGGTGGCCGAGCCTCAGTCCCCTGAGATCTTCAAGTTACGGGCGCCGCCCAGACCCCACGACTCAGCCTCGGTTGGGGGCCCGTTTGACAGCGTGGTTGGGCGGGAACGCCACTGCAGAACGCGCGCGCGAGCGTCCCGCCAGAACGCTTTTGGGGGAAGCCCGCGCCCTCAGCCCCCGGGGACTTGCTTCCCACCCCACCCCCGCATCCGGGAGGGTCTGGGAGACCGTCCGGCTCCCGCGCCCGCGAAACATCTCCCGCGAGACCGCCCCTCCGCCTCCGCACCCGATAGGCCGGAATAGAGACCCCGCCCCCTCCTCAGCGGTTCCCCGCCCCACACGAAGGCGCTTCCACCAGCCACTCATTTCTTCCCTCCAGGCATCACGGAGTTCAAATTCCCGCCGTATTCCAGACCCTCCACCCCCTCGCTGCTCCCAGACGAAGGGCAATGCGTTCTCTCGGACTGCGCACGCGCAGGCAGGGGCGGGCGGGGCGGGGACGCAGGCGCAGAAGCAAGCTCCTCCTCGGCGGTCGCTAACCTCGTGGGCCGGCTGTCCGCGGCAGCCAGGGGAGTCCAACCTTGATTTCGGCGGCATCCATCGTGGGCAGCGGACTAGGAAAGGTCATGGCGCCGGCGGAAATCTTGAACGGGAAAGTGGTCTCCACGTAAGCACCTGTCGTTGTCAGGGCGCGTTGGGCTGCAGGCAAGGGTTCTGAGCAGCGTGTGCAGGTCAGCAGCAATGGTGCCCGCTGGAGACGGTGCTTCTGGGACAAGCCCTCTTACCTGGCCCGCTCTGCTCCCAGAAGTGCGGCTGCTGACAACATTAATTTCAGAGAGGAAGGGACGGGGGGGGGGGGGGGAGAGAGAGAGAGAGAGAGAGAGAGAGAGAGAGAAACATCAATAATGAGAGAGAATCATTGATCGGCTGCCTCCTGCACACGGGGGATCAAGCCCACCACCCCGGCATGTGCCCCAAGCAGGAATCTAACCTTGACCTCCTGGTTCATAGGTCCATGCTCAACCAACTGAGCCATGCCTGCCGGCCAGGGGCTTAATTTTCCCTTCAATTTAATGGTCCTCCAACAACCATCTCCGTGTCCTGGTCCTAGAGTTACATTCTAGTTTGGCCCTTGAATTTTGACAGTATTCCATATTCCATTTGACTTCTTCCTGTGTTACCCCCACTGGAATACCCAGCGGATATGATTGCCAGACTTACTCCCAGGGAGTGATACCCCTCTGCTTTTTGTGTAGGAGGTGACTAGTGGGGAAAGATGAGGCTGGAAGAGAGAAAGACGTACAGGGTGGTGCAAAAATAGGTTTACAGTAATAATCAAGAATAAACGGTTTCACATAGTCACAACGGTAACCCTACTTTTGCCACGCCCTCTTGCAGGTTGCTCTTGGGACCTTGAACCTCACCAGTTATTTTGTAACTGCCGTAGTTGGCAACAATAACTCCTATGAACTCCTAATTTTGTGAGTAGAGACTTTTTAGTGAATTATAGAGTCGTTGGTGGCGAAACCCACCTTGGAGCAAAGTGATTGTTTCCTGGAGAAAGAAAGTGAAGTGTGAATTAGATTGTGGTGACTCACACTGGTGAGGAGAAGCCCCAGGCTTTTAGACTAGAAATCACAATGCTTATATCAGGTTGCTTTTTTATATATATATAAACTTTTATTCTTTAAATATATATACATATATATTTTTTTTATTGATTTCAGAGAGGAAGGGAGAGAGAGAGAGAAACATCAGTGGTGAGAGAGAATCATTGATCAGCTGCCTCCTGCATGCCCCCTACTGGGGATCCAGCCCACAACCTGGGCATGTGCCCTTGACCAGAATTGAACCTGGGACCCTGCAGTCCACTGGCTGACGCTCTATTCACTGAGCCAAACCAATTACGGCCAGATTGCTTTTCAACATGTGGTTTGTTGAATTGCATTGTTTCTGTTTGACCTTCATTTTTTGTTTATTTATATTCAAACCTACTCCCTTTAGCAGTGGCTTTTTCGTATGAAAGCTTCCTTTTAGAAAGTCTGGTTTATGGAGATAATTTAGGTTTGCTTCTTGGCAGGCTGAGAATAGGTGCTCACTGAATATGTTTTGAGTGAAGAGCAAGTTAAATATATAAGCTCCATAAGGGCAAACACATGCATTGTTTTGTTTATGTCTATATAAACACTTATAAACCTTCATTTAGAACATATTAAGTTTTGTGGCTTTAAGCAAATTAGCTTACCACACCGTGCCAAAATTTCCTCAAATGTAAAATAAACATAATATCGAGGACATTGAGTTGTTTGGAGAATTAAAAGAGTTATTAACTGAAGACCATTTAGAATTGCTCCTGGCACAAAGTAAGTATCCAATACACATGAGCTGTATTAATAATTAGTAATTACAGTTGACCCTTGAACAAGGGCTTGAACTGTGCAGGTCCACTTACATACAGATTTTTTTTCAATAAAGATATAGTCAGCTCTCTGTATTCCCTGCGTTTCACATCCCTGGATTCAACCAACCACAGACTGAAAACAGTATTTTCTTTTTTTAAAAAATATGTATTTTTTTAAATATATGTTTTATTGATTTTTATACAGAGAGGAAGGAAGAAGGATAGAGAGTTTTAAACATAGATGAGAGAGAAACATCAATCAGTTGCCTCCTGCACACCCCCTTCTGGGGATGTGCCCACAACCCAGGTACATGCCCTTGACCAGAATCATACCTGGAACCCTTCAGTCCGCAGGCTGACACTCTATCCACTGAGCCAAACCGGTTAAGGCTGAAAACAGTATTTTCAATCTGCAGTTGGAAATCGGCAGATGCGGAGGGCCAACTGTATTCATTCTTCTAGGCCAGCGGTTCTCAACCTGTGGGTCGCGACCCCCTTTGGTGGTCGAACGACCCTTTGACAGGGGTTGCCTAAGACCATCCTGCATATCAGATATTTACATTACGATTCATAACAGTAGCAACATGACAGTTATGAAGTAGCCACGAAAATAATTTTATGGTTGGGTCACAACATGAGGAACTGTATTTAAAGGGCCAGAAGGTTGAGAACCACTGTTCTAGGCTATTTTATATAAGGGCCTTGAGCATCCTCAGATTTTGAAAGCCTCATGGGGAGGAAGGGGTGCTAGAACCAATTCCCCTCAGATACTGAGAGGCTACTGTCAGTATTAAGTTTTGGGGGAATCAAGAATTATACTCAGATTTTCGACAGTATGGGGCAGTGCTCCAAATCCCTGTGTTGTTTGAGGACAACTGGAGTTCAAGTATACATGGGTGATTGATTCATTATTTTTTAGACAACTGCCTTAAGGTCTATTTCAGTGGCTCTCAACATTAGCTGCACATTAAAACCTCAGGGAGCTATTTTTTTTGTTAATTATTTTTATTTAAATGTGAATATATATTAAAGAGTGCACCTATCATAAGTGTGCAGCTCAATGAATTTTTCACAACTGAATTTACCTGAGTAACTAGCACCCAGATGAGAAGTACCATTGGCATTCCTCTCACTCTCATCCAGTCACCACCCCACAAAGGCAATCACCATCCTGCCTTCTAACACTGCCTTCTAGTGCCACCTGTTTTTGAACTTGATATAAATGATATCTTACAGGATAAAGTCTTCAGTGTCTGGCTTCTTCTGATCAACATTGTGTTTCTGAGATGATTCCACATTGCATGTAGTTGCAGTTCACTTACCCTCTGTATTGTATTCTATATGACTATGCCACTATTTTACTTATCCATGGACATTTGGGTTCCTAGTTTTTGGTGGTTATGAATGAATAGTGCTGCTATGAGCATTCTTTTCTGTGTCTTTTGGTGGAACATATAATATACACATTTCTGTAGGTTACATATCTAAGAGTAGAATGGCGGAGTAATAGGACATGTGTGATCAACTTTAGTAGAAATTGCCAATCTTTTTCAGTGTGGTTTTACTAACTTAGGCTTATAAGGACCTTTTGAAAAAAGTATCAGTGCTTGGTACTCACACCGGACTGATTTAATTGGAATTGCTATCCATAAGCTACTGGACTCGGTATTTTAACAACATTTTAAAAGCTCGTTCTGTGATTCTAATGCACCTTGAAGGTTGAGAACCGCTTAAAGCCTTAACACGTTGAGCGCCATGTCAGTCACCAGTGACTGACACGGAAAGGAAGACAAACAGGCGTGGTGCTTAACGTGTCACGTCCAGTGCTCATCACCGGAGAACAATAAGGCAGGAATGTGGCCGTAGGCATTGAAAGCACTTTTCTGGAGAAGACTGTTTTGGGTATTGAAAGGCTCTCTCCCAGCATGCTCAGGGTTAACATAGCTAACCTGTCCAGTGCCCCATGGTTGAGCAATCAGTTAGTTCCTGCTAACACCGGTCATAAAGGAGCATTAAGACTAAGGCCTCTTTGTGCTTGCAGATTTCTCTCTAATGTACTTACAAAATGGCTCTTTCAGACACTGCCACACGTTGGCACCTCGACTTTCATGGAGAGTTTGACTCTAGGAACTGGCAGTGCTCAGAGTTCCTCAGAGAGGGGGAGCTCTGCAAGGAGGGGCAGCCTGCCTGGCTCACGGGGTGGTGCAGCCCCAGCTCCTTGTGCTGCAGCTGGCCCTTGGGGAAGCCTGAGCTAGAATGTGGTTCTGACAGCTTGACTAGGTTGGGCTACAGAGGCTCTGGGCAGGGTGTCCCACCTTCGCTCTTTTGCTGGGCCAAGGATATTCTTGAGGAAGGTGAGCAAACTTCTTACATTGCAGCCAGGGATCCTGGAGTCTGGGGAAAGGGTCCCTCATTCCCAAGTTTGCAGGTCAGCTTCCTCGGTTGCCATCAATTTTGGGGTCTCTGGGGGCGAATTTGCAAGCCCTGGGCAGTTTATTCCCTGATGTAGTGTTTGAATTGTAAACTCTCTTCCTTGGAGGGAGGAAAAGTAGGGCAGGTCATGAGTTCCACAGTCAGAATTTCTCCAAAATCCGGTCTACTCCCCACATCCCATCCTGCAGCGAAGGAAATAGTTGAGGCCAGAAACGTGATGAAACTTGGCCATCGGTTACTAGGCTGGTTAATGGCAGAGGCTCCACTAGAACCAAGGTCTTCACAGGGTACATGGTGTTTTCCACTTTATTAGGTAGTTACCACTTTGCTTAAAAGGAATTTCATAAACTAATCTTTTTTTCTTTATAGCAATCTTCTCACTGCCCTACTTCCCACTCTGCTGAGAAGGCCGTTCCTAGCTTTTATTTACTTTTATTGTTCTCCCTTTATACTTTCCTGGTAGCTAAGACTAGACAAAGTTCATCCTTCCAGATTCCTTCTCTGGCTTTTCCACCCTATCGGAAATCAGGATCTTGTTGCCAAATTATCTCCTTTTGGGAGGAAAATCCCCATTTCTTCCTTAAGGGGAGTTCCAAGGTTGCAGCCTGAATTTGATAATTGGAGGAGAACTGAGGGTTAGAGATAAGTCTCTCTTTTTTTTTTTTAATCCTCACCAGAGGATATGTTTTTACTGATTTTAGTGAGAGGGGAGGAACATCAGTGCCTGAGGATGCCTCCTGTACCCACTCCCACCAGTGATCGAACCCGCCACCTGGGTATGTGCCCTGACTGGGAATTAAACCAGCAACCTTTCGGTGCAAGGGATGATGCTCCAACAACTGAGCCACACTGGCCAGGGCAAGTGTGTGTCTTTTTTGGATACTTACTTATTCAACAAATATCTGTGTGCCTCCCAAATGCCAGGCACTCTTCAAAGTCATGAGGCTGTAAAAGTGAACAAAACCTCCCAAATCTCTCATATAGTTTGCATCCTGAGGGGTGGAGCTAGGCAATAAAAAAAGGTAAAGCCAAATGTGAGAGGGTATGAAAGAGAAAGCCAGAGTAGGGAAGAGGGACAGATTTCTGAGGCATGGGGTTGCAGTTTTCAATATGGGAGTGAAGTTCATACTCACTGTCAAAGTGATTTGTGGGCAATGATTTGAAGGACGTAAGGCCATGAGCCTGCCAATGTCGTGGGGAAGAGGACTCTTGACCAAAAGCAAAGCCTATGCCATGGACTTTGACCTCATCAATTATTAAGCCATTGCCTTGGATCCTGGAAGCTGATTGTGAATAGAGGAGCTGAGTGAGGGGAATCGACATTAATGGTGACAGCACACCCTGGTTTTAGGGAAGTGTCCCTTAGGAGATTATACAAAAGGGTTTAAATTAGACAGTGTTAGAAAAACTACCCTGATTTGGTTTTTAGACTAGAAACCACAGTTCTTCCATATGTATGCTTTTCATAGTGGGGCCCACTAAATTTTGTGATTTGTTTGACTATCCCTTTTCTTTGTTTGCTGTAATGGAGCCTGCTCCCTCATTGATGGCATTTTTCTTAAGTCTTTTTTCTAGAAAGACCAGCTATACACCGACAGATGATTTGCCTCATGGCAGGCCACTGAGTGAAGGTGCTCTGAGTGTTTGTGGGTTGAGCAAAGGAAGTTGGATGGTTTGTGAGCTTCCTCTGTTTGTGGGTGGTATTCTCGGAGCTAGCTTGTTCCCTCCTCCATGGGCCACTGGGTAACTCAGTTTACCTCTTTGTACCTTAGTATACTCATCTGTATATTGGAGTAATATGGCACCTAATTCATGAGGTTGTTAAAATTAAATGAGTTATTACTTCTAATAAAGCAGTGCCTGGCACATAGAAAGTTTTAATAAATAGGTGCTTGGAAAATACTTGTTGAATAAACATGTGGTATTTGTGTTTATTCAGACTGTATCTTTGGTAGCCTGTCTATTTCAAGACTATCTAACCACAGATTTGGCCACCAGAGCAGATTATGTTCCCAAGTCCCAAGCAGGCCTCTGGATCATCACCCAAGGGGAATATGGAAAGAATGTGGAAAACTGGGGTTCTCCACTTGGAAAGAAAGAGCAGGTCAAGAGCTCTTATCTGAGATAAGCCTCACAAAGGCCTGGCCTTTCTTGCTTTTAGAAATGACAGAAGTGCTCTGGCTGCTGTAGCTAAGGTGGCTGAGTTCATCCCATGCACCAAAAGGTCACTGGTTGCAACCTCCGACAAGGCACAAGCTCAGGCTTTGAGCTAGATCCTCCATAGCGGGGCATGCGAGAGGCAGCCAATCGATGTTTCTGTCTCACATCCATGTTGCTATCTCTTTCTTCCTTCCTCTCTCTCCAAAAAAAGAAAGAAAGAAACAGTTCATTCTTGTATTATTTATTACTGATCACTTACTAAAGCTGTGCTCTGTGGGCTTTTTAAGAATCGTTTGAGGATTACTCTAAGCTTCAGTGTTTGTTGACTCAGGCAGCTTCATTTTCATGTAGCTGTCTTCTCCATATAGTTAAATATCCTTTACTGCCTTCTTTGTCTACCTGTAGCTTCTGTTGAGATGTCTTTGTTAGGTCATATTTTAGGAATGCTTTTCTCTCAGTCCTAAAGTTCCAAAATTAGAAAATGAGCCATCATCTTAAACAGAATGAATTGGATTTGTAATGGACTTTTCCAGGAATAATTGTACAAGACTTTGGGCAAAAGCTATCTGGGTGACTGTTTAGGAGTGTTAGGGGTCCTCTGACTAGGACTCTTCAGAGGTAATATGATTCCATACAGATGTGCATCTTTGACTTTTATTATCTAGGCTTTTTTGCAACTGTTTGGGAAATGTTAACTTGGAGGAAACTGATAGTAACAGACTCTTGTCCATACACATTCAAACACACATTGACAGGTTGAGATAAATTATTCCCACTTTGATGTTTGCCTCTTAGAAAGAAAAGATAATGCCCCAAATTGTGTTTTATTGTTCAATAGCAGGGTTTCTCACCCTTGGGCACTGTTAACATTTCCGCTAGATAATTCTTTGTTGTGGGGAGGGGATATCCTGTGCATTGTAAGATATCTAGTTGCATCCCTGGCATCTACCCACTAGATGCCAGTAGTAACTTTGTTAAAGCTTCATCAGCGTCTGTTCAGAACTAATTGGCTATGATGACTAATTTACTAGTATCTATTGTCATGACTTGAGAAATTTTAATGGTTTACTACTATTTGTCTTACTACATTCGTTGACACTCAGATATTTTCTCCAACATCGAGACTGAGATATTTCTTCCCCTTAGATTTTAGAAGATGTTGATAGAGGATGGTGTAACTTTGGCATGAGTAGTTCTATTTGGGGATCGGGAGTATTTCTCCAAATGCCTATTTCTGCTTCACTTTGTCCCCAGATCTTTTACTAGGGTGGTATAGATCATGGCCTTGGTAGAAATGGGCATCTGCAACTCAAGGAAGTTTCTGTTAATTTAGGTTTCAGTGGTTAGGAAATTCTTCTATTATAGCATTTAAACTTTCTGGAAGTAATGAGCTATAAAAATTAAGGCACTTTCCACCATTTAATTCATCACAGCTCTGGGACCCTAACGTAAAGACACAAGGGAGAAGGAGTGCTAACTTTACTCTCCAGAGTCCTCTTTTTTAAAAGTTTCTGAACTTCAGCCATACCTGACACTTGGCTTTCTTTATTTCACTTTTCATTTCAGGGTTCTTCAGCTAGTGGCCTACCCAGGAAATTAAAACAGGAAAGATATTTTTAAGGGACTTACGGAGACCCAATTACCACTGTCTTTTTTTTCTTTTTTCTCACCAGAGCTGAAAACTTTCCACTTGTTGCTTTAGTGTTTGGAGCTATTGACTTAGTTCTTGCTGACTGTGCATTTCTAAATGCCTCTTATTGCTATTCTGGTCATGTCTCATAACAAGGCCTAAATGTTAGCTTTTAAATAAATCTTTTTAGTGGGGAGAATATCCCTGCTAATACAGTTTCAAAAACAATCCTGCTTTTAAAAAAATATATTTTTATTCATTTCAGATAGGAAGGGAGAGGGACAGAGAGATAGAAACATCAATGATGAGAGGGAATCGCTGATCAGCTGCCTCCTGCACACCCCCCACTGGGGATCAAGCCTGCAGCCCGAGCACGTGCTCTTGACCGGAATCGAACCTGGGCTCTATCCACTGAGCCAAACCAGCTAGAGCAACAATTCTGCTTCTGAGGAAAAGTTTCAGGAAGTCAGTGTAACTAATCTGAAGCTATAATTTTTTTTAGAAAAAAATATTGCAAACTGAGACCCACTTAAATGATATCATAGAAAATACAGAACATTTTGTCCTTTGTTCTTAACATTCTGGGCTGACACATTTTCCACCTATTCCACCTTGTAGAACTGGGTTCCCATAGCTTGCTACCTGCTGGAGAAAAGTATTATTTTTAATTTTATCTACACTTCCTTTTTCAGGCCTCAATGCTCACTTATTCTAGAACCCTTATGTGATTAGATAAATAAATGCACCGTATCAGTATGAAATCTGCTCTGTGCCTTAAAATGTTTGTAATTGTCAGTCTTTCCAGCTCATTTCACAACCCCAAAACCTCAGAGTCATCTGTAGCTCCAATGTTTTCTCTGTGCTTCATATTAATATGTCTAAAATCCAACCACATATTGACACCATATTCCAAGCCACCATCAACCCAGGCCTGGATATTAAGAAAAAAATTGTAAATGGAAGGTTATAAGAGAGGGTTTCGCGTGCCAGCAAAGGTTACTGGCGTGCCATGTTTGGCACGTGTTTCAGGGGTTGCCCACCCCTGACATAGACAGATCTTGTTATGTTTATGACTATGTCAAACTGGGCAAGGACTATTTTGACTATTTACTTATGGATGTAATTTAATATACTTGATGTCCTATTTGTTGTATTGTTGAGAAGTTGTGTGTTGATAAGCTAATTTATCATTGTTTCAGATCAGGTTATACTTTCAACCTTGTGTTAAATACTTTTGTAAGGAAAATCCTTCTGTGAATTAGAGTATAATTTTTTAAATTTTTATTGAGAGAGAGAGAGGAACATTGATTTGTTGTTCCACTTATTTATGCATTCATTGGTTGACCCTTGTATGTGCCCTGACCAAGGATCGAACCCCCAACCTTGGCGTATTAGGATGATGCCCTAACTAACTGAGCTACCCAGCCAGGGCTAGAATATAATTTGTAAATTCATATTGAATTTCAGTGGGATTTACTATCATTCAGCCTTATGTGGATACCCTGTGATTATTGTACTATGGTAAGTTGAGCAGGTGTGAGCTAAAGTTCCTTCCTGCAAAATTTTTTAATACAGCACTTGGTGACTAGAAACAATGAAGAAATATGAGGATTAGCAGCCTTCCAGAAGTGTTGGGCCAAGTTTTCATTTGTTCACTGTGTTATCTTGAATGCCATAACTAATATGTTTTAAACTGTCCCCAACTACATGACCCAGTCAGTATCAATAGAAGTTAGAAATGATCCATGTCGCCCTAGCCGGTTGCTCAGTGGTTAGAGCATCAGCAAGCAGACTGAAGGGTCCTGGATTCGATTGCAGTCAAGGTCACATACATTGGCTTCAGGCTCAATTCCTGGCCCTGATTGGGCCTGTGTGGGAGGCAACCAACTGGTGTGCCTCTCACATTGATGTTTCTCTCTGTCGCTTTCCCTCTCTTCCGCTCTCTCTAAGAATCAATGGAAAAAATATCCTCAGTTGAGGATTAACAAAAAAAAAGAAGAAGAAAAGATCCATGTCTATTTGAAGCCTGGAAAATTGATGGGCAGTACATAGTACATATTATACCTGTTAATGACTCTTCTGTTTTTAATTTAAAAGAGAAATACATATAATAATCCACATCATTTTTTGCTTGAAACATTGTGTTAACTCCAACCTTTCCTTTTTCTCTAGGCAAATAAGGGAGCAACTGAAGAGCCAGGTCACTCAGATGAAGGAGCAAGTACCTGGTTTCACACCAGGCCTGGCGATATTACAGGTATTATGGCAGTGCATTTCCACCAATAACCTCCTTACTCAGTCTCTCAGTAGCACTAAGACAACAAGAACTTCAGTCTCTCCCCATTTTTTATTTATTGGGAGGGGCGTGGTTTCTGTGAAACCTTAGACCAGTGGTTCTCAACCTTCTGGCCCTTTAAATACAGTTCCTCATGTTGTGAACCAACCATAAAATTATTTTCGTTGCTAGTTCATAACTGTAATGTTGCTACTGTTATGAATCGTAATGTAAATATCTGATATGCAGGATGGTCTTAGGCGACCCCTGTGAAAGGGTCGTTCAGCCACCAAAGAGGTTGCGACCCACAGGTTGAAAACCGCTGCCTTAGACCTTTGCAATTTCTCCTTGCAGGTTCCCCTTCAGCTCAACTTCTAAATGTTGGCGTGCCCTGGCCCTCTGCTGTTCTCTGTGGTCACCCTTCCCCTAGTCCATTGTCTCTTGAGATTTGGTCTTAGGATCCCTTTATGCTTTGAAAAATTGAAGACCTTTAGGAACTTTTTTTTAAAGGAGCTTTTCTTTTATGTTGATTTATCCATTGGTATTTACTGTATTAGAAATTAAAAATGAGAGGCTTAAAAAATATTTACACGTAAAAATGCCCAATAGGAAGATTATTATATATTAGCATAAGTAACATTTTAATGAGAAAACTTGTAGAAAACAAGATTTAGTGAGAAGAGGGACAGTATTTTACATTTTTTGCAGAACCCTTTACAGTCTGGCCTAATGGAAGACAGTGGGATGCCCATCGCATCTGCACTCAGTCTCTTGCTATATGCTAGTGTGATTGAAATGTATGAGCCAGCGGTCCCGGATTGCAAGAGGGATGTCTGACTGCCGGTTTAGGCCTGATCCCTTCAGGGATCCCTACGGGATAGGGCCTAAACTGGAGTCGGACATCCCCCGAGGGGTCCTGGATTGTGATAGGGTGCAGGCTGGGTTGAGAGACACCCCCCCCACTCCGTGCACGAATTTTGTTCACCAGGCCTCTGGTTTTTCTTATAAAGATGTGAAAGGGAAGGCTTTTTAAAATAGTCTTTCCAGATAATTGTGAATATACCAGGATTCAATAAGCAGAGTTTTTATTTTATTTTATTTATTTATTTATTTATTTATTTATTTATTTATTTATTTATTTATTTTTAAATGATGATTTTCTTTTCTTTTTTTTTAAAATATATTTTATTGATTTTTTACAGAGAGGAAGGGAGAGAGATAGAGAGTTAGAAACATCGATGAGAGAGAAACATCGATCAGCTGCCTCCTGCACATCTCCTACTGGGGATGTGCCCGCAACCCAGGTACATGCCCTTGACCGGAATTGAACCTGGGACCTTCCAGTCCGCAGGCCGACGCTCCATCCACTGAGCCAAACCGGTTTCGGCAATAAGCAGAGTTTTTAAAGGTTAATTACAATGTGTAATCTGAACCTTATCTTTGAACTTTCATACTTTGTTGCATCGAAATCTGTGTTGGAGTTTGAAAGAAAATGTACCCCATGCATAGTTTTGTTATGTCCTTCATTCCTCATTTGGAAAATAATAGCTCACTGGATTATGCAGATCTTCCAAATGTTAACACATTGATCTGGTATAAAAAAATCATGATCATTAATATCACCAATGAATTCATCGGAAAAGACTTTAAATATTGAGAAGTCAAGCTCACAGGAGTGAATTAAAAAATTCCGGTTTCTCGCTTGGAGACTCAAATTTTATCATTGGCCAACAAATACAATTCGTTATTTTCCTTGAAGTAGCAGGCTAACTTTGTCCACTGTTGAGAAAATATTGCCAAATATTCAAAGCTGAATAATATTGTTTGTCAGTTCTTCTTTCAAGTCAAGATGGTGTTCCATTTAAAAATGCAGCTGGCTCAGCTTGCAAGGCAAAACAGCACCAGTGCTTCTGCCGCCTGCCAGTGTACTTTGGTATGCAGCAGAAGTGCTCTATGCGTGCTCCCCAGTTCCCTACACAGGGTACTAAAAGGTCGGTTCTCAGGGTCCAGGTTTAGTAACAGGAATGGCTCTCCTGCTTCACCCGGGCACTTGTAAGTGACACTGGCATCAGTTTTTCCTGAGCATGGATGGCAGTGAAGTCACCAGCCGTCTTACTCATTCACCATTACTTGTGCAGCCTCAATATAAATGGCAATACAGTGAAAAAAGCAAGTGACATTGTCATGTCATTATGAAAATCGTTTGGCACTCAACAGGTCTGAAAGGTCTTGGGATTGTCACAGGAATGTGTGGACCATTGCCCCAGGCCAGCGATTTCCAACCTTTTTGCATCTCATGGCAAACAAACTAATTACTAAAATTCTGTGGCACGCCAAAAAATGTATTTTTTGTTGACCTGACAAAAAAAGAAAAAGGGTATAATTTTGACTCATTCACACCAGACAGCTATTGTTGTGTTGGCTGTTGGTTTTTGTTGGTTTTTGACAACCTAAGAGAAAAGAGGTCAGTGCCTCTAACTAAATAGTCAGGCATTGCATGTTTTAAAAATTCTTGCGGCACATAGGTTGAATATTGCTGCCCTAGGCAATTTCACCTGGCTCTGAATATCAGCGGTAGGCCAGTAACTTATACACCCTGGATCTCTTCTGAGTTCTGGACTCTGGCTTTCTGGGACATCACTTATTTCCCTTTCTTCTAATCTTTTTTGCTTGTTTCTCATCTCTCTGAGGAATTCAAATCTCCTGTTTCTTCCTCATCTCACCTAGAACATTTGAATACCTTAAGGCATAGCTTTCAACCACTTTTCCATCTTGTTCTTTCTCCAGGTGAGCTCACTCAGTCTCATGGTTACATGGGAGAATACATCCTAATTTAGACCTCTGTCCACATTTTCTTCCCTGAGCTCCAGGTTCATTCAGTAGGAGGCCTTCAATAAATATTTGTTATATAGACAAATGTACACAGAATGTTTTGAAGGGTTGATTTGGGTGACAGGAAACTGATAGCTTTCATTTGAAATTCCCTTCAGAAAAACCTGCTTCCAGGTAGCTCAGTTGGTTAGAGTGTCGTTCTGATATGCCAAGGTTGTGGGTTTGATCCCCAGTCAGGGCACATACAAGATTCAACCAATGAATGCATAAATAAGTGGAACAACAAATTGATGTCTGGCTCTCTTTCCCTCCCTCTCTTTCTCTCTCTCTCTAAAAAATACCAGTTAAGCCCAACCAGCATGTCTCAGTGGTTGAGCATTGACCTATGAACCAGGAGGTCACAGTCAGATTCCCGGTCAGGGCACATGCCTGGGTTTCGGGCTCAATCCCCAGTGGGGGTGTACAGGAGGCAGCCGATCAGTGATTCTCTCTCATCTCCCTTGCTAAGTTTCTGTCCAATGTTCATCAAGAATTTCAGAGTGAATAGTACTTAAATATTTCCCCCATTTTTGTTAAATTTATTAAGAGGCCTTAGCTGAGAAGACAAACACAGAAGGCCTGTTCTGCCTGGTGTGTTCTCTCCTGTGGTGGATATTTCTCTTTTTGCAAATTACTAAGAATCAAAGGTTTATGTTGTGGGTATATACTCAGTACATGTGGGGGATCAGTTATTTCTTGGCTCATGCTTGTGAGTTGTTTGTTGTAGAAAGAGTAAATGTCATAAACTAGAAATCTGTTTCTTTACCCCTTTCCTTAGCAATATTGGGTTTTTTTCCTCCTGTTTTTTTTGTTTGTTTGTTTGTTGTTGTTTTTTTAATATATTTTACTGATTTTTTACAGAGAGGAAGGGAGAGGGATAGAGAGTTAGAAACATCAATGAGAGAGAAATATGGATCAGCTGCCTCCTGCACACTCCCTACTGGGGATGTGCCCGCAACCCAGATACATGCCCTTGACCAGAATCGAACCTGGGACCCTTCAGTCCCCAGGCCGACGCTCTATCCACTGAGCCAAACCGGCCAGGGCCTGTTTTAAAGATTGATTTGTAAACTCATATTTTAAATTGATTGATTGCAAGTGTTTTTGTTTACATGAACAGTTTTCTACAGCTTTGTCTTCTCTGTCCTCACCAATAAAACAGTGGTAGACTATTTTAATCTTGCACTTCAGCACCAGAGTTAGCATCTTTCCATGATGCAAGGCTTACACATACTATGGTGTAATTGTTGGCCTTAAACAAATAGCTAATATTTCTCTAGCAAAATGGGTTTATTCAGGAACAACAAACAGTTGTAATTCAGGACATGCAGTCTAAAGTGCACCACGTGCAAGTCCAGAGAAACAAAGGAGAGCAGAAGCTCTTTTGGGGACTTGGGAGGGGCTGCTGTAAAGGACGAATCCACTGGAGGAAACTGGAAGGTCAGGGTCTGGTGACTGTTCATTGGCTGAGCTGTGGCAGCCTCCCATTGGCTGGGCTGTTAAGGTGGAAACCTTTCTTTCTGCTGAGGTAGTCAAGTTATACCACTTCCTGTGAGAGGTGCATGGTCCATCTCTTCCTGCTGGGGTCAGTCCTGTGCTTTGAGTGATGTGTGTGAGTTCTCTCTTCCAGCCTCCCAACTCCACTTTCAATGAGCTTTCTGTTTATTTTCACATAATCACATCTCTGCTGCCTCGACCTCTCATTTTTTTTCCATCCTGGTGACCTGGCACCACCATCTTCGCACACCTGCAAACCAGAAACCTGAGATCACTTCTAGGATCTCCCTCACTCCACACATCCCCTTGGGGATTATGGTGCTATTGAGCCTGCCTCTTCTAAGCTCTTGGAATCTGTTCCTTGTTTTGATTTGTGCTGCTCCACCCCCTGGGGCCACTGCAGTCTGGCGCTTACAGGTTTTAAGTTTCTGATCTGGATGCTTCCAGTCCTTTGCTGCCCTTGTCAAAATGCAAATCTGATCACCACCCACCCATCCACACCCACTCCCATCCCTCCGGAAGGAAAAACAGTACTGCTTCATAGTGCCTGCTGACATCCAGTGGTTTGTGTATATTGGTACTAGCCCTGCAGGTTGGGCACTGCCTCCTTATCATCACAGAAACTGATGCGCAGGGATCTTGGGAAGCTTTTCCGCAGCCACGGTCTGCAAGGGACTGAGTCTGGGATGTGAACCCAGATCTATCTCCAAAAACCATTTGCTTTTCCCCTTTTTTTCCTAATTTCTTAGCATTGCAGTCAAGGATATTCATGATCTGGCTAGGGTATATGTACCTAAAAGTTGGAATTTTTAAAAAACATAATAGACTGTTAACTTCCCAAATAACTGAATATTTAAAAGAAATTATGACTTGACTTTTCATTCTCAGAGATACAAATGAGGTTGTGTTCCATCCCCGTAGCATATAAAATACTTTATAGTAAGAAAAGCGTAATATGCTAATTAGACCAGACAGCCAAACAACCTTCCGGATGTCCTTCTGGACAACCTTCCGGACAAAGCTGGGGCTGTGAGGGCTGAGGTAAACATCCATGGCTGCGAGGGCCAGCCCCTTGCACGAATTTAGTGCATCGGGCCTCTAGTCATTAATAATGTAAGAACTAACACTTGCTTCCTACCAGGACTATTCAGAGTGCAACTCATTCAGTCCTCACAAAGGACATGGACAAAACAATAAAATTAATGAAACAATAAAATTAATTAATTCACCTGACCTGAATATCTCCTGAAGCAGAAAGGAAGATTAGTGAGTAGACCAATACCCAAGTTATTTTATGTTATAAAACAGGGGCCCAAGTCCAAATGCTGTTCAGGTTGTAAAGTGTTAAAAAAAAGAAGCAAAATGTGTGACAATACATGGCCTGAAAAACCCTAAATATATACCATCTGGCTTCTTCCAGAAACAGTTTGGAGACTCCTGTTGTTTAAAAAAATGTTCCTAACTCGTTCTGGGCAAGGACTTTCTTAATAATGTAATTCACCTCCTTCTGAAAAGAAATTAGCATTCTGATAAAATGCTTAAGTGATTTTCTTGATAAACTCTAATGGATTTAAGATTTGTTCTGGGGAACCAGTCTTCCACCCACCCACTTGATTGACAGTCACGAATCTACTGTTCTTCATAAATCTTCTTTTTGCATCGAGTCTAGGATGATTGTATAACCATTTTCCTGTCCTGAGAGTGAGTCTTTGAATTGGCTCCTAAGAGGTCTTTTGCTTTGCATTAGGACAGTGATGGCAAACCTATGACACGCATGTCAGAGGTGACACGCGAACTCATTTTTTTGGTTGATTTTTCTTTGTTAAATGGCATTTCAATATGTAAAATAAATATCAAAAATATAAATCTTTGTTTTACTATGGTTGCAAATATCAAAAAATTTCTATATGTGACACGGCACCAGAGTTAAGTTAGGGTTTTTCAAAATGCTGACAAGCCAAGCTCAAAAGGTTCGCCATCACTGCATTAGGATTATAACAAAACTTTGACATACGCTCATAACTGTAACTGTTAAGCTTTCTTTTTAAAATGAGTGGCAGTTTTGCCCTAGCCAGCTTGGCTCAGTGGGTAGAGCGTCAGCCTGTGGACTGAAGGGTCATGGGTTCGATTCTGGTCAAGGCCATACGCCTGGGTTGCAGGCTTGATCCCCAGTAGGGGCTGTGCAGGAGGCAGCCGATCAATGATTCTCATCATTGCTGTTTCTCTCTCTCCCTCTCCCTTCCTCTCTGAAATCAATAAAAGTATATTTAAAAAAATAAAATGGAGGTTTAGAAAAATTCTTTCTGAAACATTTAGACAGAAAACAGTTCCTATAATGGAACGACAACAGCAAAAAATATTACTACGTCTCTGAAGGAAAATGATGTGACAGCAAATTCAGCCAAGTGGATCCTTCAAGTGCAAAAATAGCAAAACGATATTTTCAGATACAGAGAGACTCAGAAAAATGCCTACATACCTTTCATGGAAAAGTGACTTACAGTTGCGTGTCAGCTACCTGAGAGATGAGTGAAAGTAAACTGCAGTAGAGAAATTATAATTTTAAAAGGACGGGCAGTGGGCGATAAAACCATTTAAACTCAGAGTTAAGTCTAAATAATGAATTGTAGTTATAAATATTAATGAAAATGTAAAAAAATACTCTGTATTTAGGACATCTTCTTTCCTACTTTGATCTAAAAGTCAGTGCATTAAATCTGGTAACTCAGTCAATGAAGGTTGGATGCTAGGGGCAAAGAATGTATATAGAAAATGGCCAAAGAAAAAAATATGTGAGGCACTAAAATTCTAAGGAAACCCCCACAGGAAGCAGGTTAGATTCAAATAAGCCATTAAAAAAATTACATTTCCCTCAACAGACTTATCTTTCAAGAGATGAAATTCAAATTGGCATTGGCAAAACAGATCTGTGTAAAGAACAACAGAAGCTAAGAGTGAGACAATGATCGTGGGCCTTGGGTTGGGGGAACTTCCCATTGTAGCATCAACATGACAGGGACTGGAAATACTCTGTCACTAAGGCCAGCTTCTTTCTCCGCGGTTGTCCTGTTAAAAGGAGTCTTGCGTCAATATTGATGGACCTACCATTTTTCCCTCTGCAATTTTGGCAGAAGCCAAATTTATAGCATTTCACCCAGAGCGTCTATTTCAACCTTGAAAAGGATAATTGTCAACCACTGGAACATGGAAAAATATTTGTAAAATAAAATTTTACAGATAAACGGTTACAGGGAAAACCTATAAATACGATCGTGATGAAGTAAATACTCGTAGAAGGAACATGGTGAGACCTAGCACAGTGGTTCAAAGGATTTGGCTGCTTCTTTGTCTTGGGGCCAGCAGACTGCCCTTTGTCTCGCACAGGTGCCTGCTCTGTGTAAGGTAGGAATAGTCCACCCTAGCTGGTTTTCTTTTGTGCGGGCATGAGAGCTCTCCACTGCCCTTGGGAGTGAGGGAGAGGAAACAGAGTGTGCCCTCTGGGGGTTCCTGTCTCAGCTGTATTGTTTCTCTTCCTGATGGCAGTCCCCCAGCCCTGTCTCTCTCAATGTCGGCAGAAATTCTACGATTTAGGCAGGCCTGCAGCACCCTGGCCTAATTTTCAGGGCAGATACAGACGTCCCCTGCTGTTTCTTTTCTTTTGGCCTTGTTTGGGGAGGGAATCCCTAATCCTACCTGTGTCCACATCTCCACCCTGCTCCGACCTTCTCCTGATTCTCCTGTTAGAGTTCTCTGCAACAAGAGTCAGAGAAGCTTTTCTGTACACCTTGACTTTCCTGATCGTCTGATTTGCATGTATTTATTATTCTAGGTTGGCAACAGAGATGATTCCAATCTTTATATAAATGTGAAGCTGAAGGCTGCAGAAGAGGTAAGGCGAGAACAGCAGTGTTGTCACCCCCACCTCACCCAGGTCCTGCCTGCTACCCTTGCCCTTTGTGCCCCTCCCCATAAAACCTTTTCTCGCCCACAGCAGACTTTCATTTATGTTGCAAGTCAGAAATGGGTGACTTAGAGCTGCAGCCTCTGGTTTACCCTTGAATATTTTCTAATCAGTGATCTGCCTACTTCCCAACGAGCAGGAATAGTGGACATGAAATTGCTGAAGTGCAGTGATGACAATTAAGTAAATGATGAGTGGGTCAAAATGAGAGGCTGATTTTTCAGAACATAGGGTGAAATGATTAAAACACCGCATGGTTTGTTTTAGTCATATCTGTATGTCTCAAGTTCTCTTGCTGAACACCTGTTTTAAATGTTCATTTTTGCAGATTGGGATCAAAGCCACTCACATTAAGTTACCAAGAACGGCCACAGAAGCTGAGGTGAGCTTTTAGGAACTGAGTGTGAAGGGGGCAGCTGAAGGCTTTCCTCTCTGGTTTGGGTTTAATAGAACTTTAGGGATTGATACATTCGGCATACAGAAGACCTCCAGGTAATTCTTTCTCCACAGACTCTGCCTCCAGAAAATCTTTGAAAATACCTACGGAGTAAATGGTGCAAAGCTAGGGTATGAATGTTTGGTACTCAGAGTGTGATTGCAGCAGCATTTGTTTCCAAATCACCTGCAGTGTTGATTAAAAAATGACCCCTTGCCTATAGTTATATGCACCTTAAAAACCAAATGTGCATTTCATTTATATGATGCTCCAGAATAAGCAGAACAGCCCAGCCGGTGTAGCTCAGTGGTTGAGCATCAACCTATGAACCAGGAGGTCACCGTTTAATTCCCTGGTAAGGGCACATGCCTGGGTTCCGGGCTTGATCCCCAGTAGGGGGCATGCAGGAGGCAACCGATCAATGATTCTCATCATTGATGTTTCTATTTCTCTCTCCCTCTCCCTTCCTCTCTGAAATCAATAAAAGCATTTTTTAAAAAGAATAGACAGGATAAATAAGTCTGTGATTAAAATCAGAACTGTTGTTGCTTGTAGATAGTGGGTTAACTGAAGGGGCAGGAGGGAAGAACTTTCTGAAGCCATGGAAATGTTCTGTATCTGCAGTGTCCAATAGGGTAGCCACTAGCCCCCTGTGGCCATTTAATTAAAATGAAAGAAAATTTAAAAATTCAGTTCTTCAGTTGTATTAGCCACATTTCAAGTATTCAGTAACTACTATTGTATTGTAAGCTGTGTAATAGAGAACATTTCTGTTATCACAGAAATCTTGATTTAGACCACGGTGACTGGGTATTATTGTTGAAGTTCTTAGTTCTTTGATGGGTTTCTTACCAGACCCCTGGTGACTATGTTCTGTGGCAAAGTAGAATTCTCTCAGGATTCAAGAGGAGGTAATTTTTTATTTTATTTTATTTATTTATTTATTTATTTATTTTATTGCTTAAAGTATTACAAAAGGTATTACATATGTATCCATTTTATCCCCCCGCCCTAGACAGTCCCCTAGCCTCCCCTGTCCCCCAGTGACTTATGTCCATTGGTTATGCTTATATGCATGCATACAAGTCCTTTAGTTGATCTCTTACCCCCCTACCTCCTGCCCCCCAACCCTCCCCGGCCTTCCCGCTGCAGTTTGACAATCTGTTTGAGGCAGCTCTGCCTCTGTATCTATTATTGTTCAAAAGTTTATAATGGTCTCTATTGTCCATGAATGAGTGAGATCATGTGGTATTTTTCCTTTATTGACTGGCTTATTTCACTTAACATAATGCTCTCCAGTTCCATCCATGACGTTGCAAATGGTAAGAGTTCCTTCCTTTTTAGAGCAGCATAGTATTCCATCGTGTAGATGTACCACAGTTTTCTAATCCATTCATCTACTGATGGGCACTTAGGCTGTTTCCAGATCTTAGCTATGGTGAATTGTGCTGCTATGAACATAGGGGTGCATATATCCTTTCTGATTGGTGTTTCTGGTTTCTTGGGATATATTCCTAGAAGTGGGATCACAGGGTCTCTGTGGTAAAGTAGAATTCTCTCAGGATTCAAGAGGAGGTAATTTTTTTAAAAAAATACATTTTATTGATTTTTTACAGAGAGGAAGGGATAGAAAGTTAGAAACATCGATGAGAGAGAAACATCGATCAGCTGCCTCCTGCACACCCCCTACTGGGATTGTGCCCGCAACCAAGGTCCATGCCCCTGACCCGAATCAAACCCGGGACCCTTCAGTCCGCAGGCCGACGCTCTATCCACTGAGCCAAACCAGCCAGGCCAAGGGGAGGTACATTTTGAGATGATTACAATTAAACTCTTAGGGGGCAATGGGACAACCTTCCTTTTGACTTGGAAAGTGTTTCTCTACCCTTTGATTTCTGTGTGACACACAGATTGTATGTGGTATTGTTTTTAGGTATTAAAGTACATTACGTCTTTGAATGAAGACCACACCATACATGGGTTCATCGTGCAGCTACCTTTAGATTCAGAGAATCCCATTAACACTGAAGCAGTGGTCAATGCTATTGCACCTGAAAAGGATGTAGATGGGTGAGTGTGGCTTAACTTTCTACATCACATTGCATGGTTCCAAATATAAATAATATATTTGCTTCTAAAGAGTAAAAACACCTAAATTACCTTTATTTCCCCCTTCATTGCTTTCACTGTTTTAGATTGACTAACATCAGTGCTGGAAAACTTGCTAGAGGTGACCTAAATGACTGTTTCATCCCTTGTACACCTAAAGGATGCTTGGAACTCATCAAAGGGACAGGTAAAAACCAAAAGCAAAGCACTGTTTCTTAGAGCCTGGCCTTGACATGTGCAGGTACAGAGGAGGTTCATTGTGGGCATAAATGGACTTGATTGGCACGAGGACTGATCTTCTAGGGGGCTTTACCTAAATCCTCAGTATTCTCAACAAGCCTGTGAAATGGGTACTCTCATTGTTCAAAAGTTGAGAAAACAGGCTCAGAAAGATTGAGTAATTTGTCCAAGAGGCAGCAGAGCCAAGTTCAAAGCAATTTGTGTGTGTGGGGGGGGGGGGGTGGCGGGGGGGCTCTATGGTGGTAAGAATTAAATAGTATGTAGGGTACAATGTGAAAAGTCCCCACCTCCCCAGTGGGCACCTAGACCAATGTCTGGAAACCATCTCTGAACAATTGGCTATATTACCTCATCACCTAAGGAGCATCTTGGTGTTTTGATTTCATCACAAATCCTTTAGCAGAGCTTATTTTTTACAAGGAAGTGTGTCCTGTGTAGAGGAAGTGGATCAGAAGTTTGAAGTGGAAAATGTTGGCCTATGTAAAAGAAAATGTTCTGTGGTTAGTGAGAAGAGGTCAAACGATAAGCCTTGTGACAGCTATCGCTGTTCATTCCCACCACTAAGTTTATATTCTGCTGCCTATTTAGCAGATTGTTGCAACTTGATAAAAACCAATCCCATGAGCCACAGCAGCTACAGGCTTCTACTTCCTCTAGTCTAACGGCTCGTGAAGCTGCCATTAGTTTAAACACTTCAGACTTTGAGGGCTTTACTTCTAGATGTTTGTGGTGTTAGCATTATATAGAAGCTTATCTTTTTTGGATAAAATTAATGTTTTGCAAGAAGCACAATTTAAGCACCAACTGCCTTAAGCACTTCAGCCACAGCTTAGGTAGGGGGGCTCAGGTGGAGTCTTTGGTACTTTATTTCTGCTCTTTTCCTAGCTCATTCTCAGACTCCGTTTGGCGGCCCCAGCAGCTCTAGCCTTGTTCCATCCTTGTGCCTAACAGTCATGGGATTGGATCTCATTGGCCAGGGGATGAAATACGGTCACATAGCCACTGTTGGGTGCTCGCCCAGACCATTTCTATTAAGTAGAGTATGTCAGTCGAGAAAAGGACATGGGTGTAGTGCCAGAAGGAGGGATGCTGAGTAGGCAAAAAGAAAGCTTTCTACCACAGTTAAATTCCCCTTTTTCACTTTCCAGCAAATAACCCTATGGATCAGGCCCTAAGCCAAAAGAAAGTTAGATGAGGAACTGCATAAATACGCCTACCCAGGTGGAAAGAATCACCAACATGTATTAATCTAATTTCCCGCACTTCCCTCCACCCCATTGCATGCCTCCTATTTGTCATCACTATTTTTTCCATGGAGTTGAATCTGATGTCTTCTTCCATATGGCTGTTTATTAGCTGTATGTCACGGTTTCTTTTTTTTCTTTAGTGTAGGTTTTCTTCCCACTTTCCGGTGACTGAATGAATGTATCTTGGCTTAAGCAGCTCTCAAAAAACCCACAGCAAGAAAGACACATGTGCTGCAAGCCTCCAGCGTGCTTGGGTCTGGGGTGACCCTGTGCATTCCTATAGTGCTTGCTAGAACATTTTGGAACGGTTTGAGGCCTTGCCCTGCTGCATCCGGAGCAAGGTTATAGAAATTTCAGACAATCGCAAAAAAAAAAAAAAAAAAGAAAGAAAGACAGACAGACACATGTACAGGACCAATTTGTAGCTAAAACCCTAGAGTTGTTGGAAGATTTCTTATTGGTGCTCTGAATCTGTTTCCATGCACTTGTTCTGAATTTTCCCACATAGGTGACATGCGAAGGAGGGCGGTTACCCCCAGTTCTCTGATGCACGCTGGCTTTTCTTGCAGGGGTGCAGATTGCCGGGAGGCACGCTGTGGTGATCGGGCGCAGTAAAATAGTCGGTGCCCCCATGCATGACTTGCTTCTGTGGAACCACGCCACAGTGACCACCTGCCACTCCAAGACTGCCAATCTAGACAAGGAGGTAGGGGGTCCAGCGTGGAGTGGAAGATGATGATGATGATGATGATGATGTGTGTGTGTGTATATTTGTGTGCATGTGCATATGTGTGGTGGCGTGTTCTCACTTAATGGGAACAACTAACATTTAAGTGCCAGAAACTATCGTGTACTTTACCTCATTATCTCATTTATCCTAACAATTCTATGATTCTTCTATAACTGTTCTATGATTCTTGTCTCATTTTGTAAGATGAAAAAACGAATTCACATGGAGCACTTGCCCAAGGTTATGCGGATTTTGTTCTGACTATATTCTTTCTGTACCAGATAGGGATCGGCAGAGTAAGAACTAGGATTGACTCCTG
This sequence comes from Myotis daubentonii, assembly GCF_963259705.1. NCBI lineage: Eukaryota > Metazoa > Chordata > Mammalia > Chiroptera > Vespertilionidae > Myotis > Myotis daubentonii. Next base: position 30,192,323 of record NC_081840.1, on the reverse strand, counting down.
GCAGCCAGATCCCAAACTGATAAGAATGGTGGCCTCAGAGATAAAGGTGCTTCGGGGGGAAATGTGTGACAGAGGTCCCATGACACCCGTCGCAGCTTGTTCTTGCCCCCTGCTTCAGATTCCTGAGCCCGGGAATTCTCACATGTACACATCCTGTTGACAGTGCAGTCTCTTCAATGTGGAGAGAGCAGGAGAGAGGCCCAGCACCTTCTCTTACAATTGTCGCCCAGCAGCCTTCTGCGGGAGGTGGAAGTTCCCACATTCCACAGGGAGCAGCCTTTGGATATTTTTCATTCAGGACATCATCCTAGGCCTTTGGCTCCTTTGGGTTCTTATCAAGTTCCCCATTTGGTAAAATAAAAGGGGGGCTTTTGACGTACAGGAATGAGCAGAGCATCCGGAGAGCTGTCAGTGAGTGGCCTGCAGAAAATAGCTGATGACGGTGAAAATCTCCTGCAGGGATGGAAGGAATGTCCTTTCCACGTCTAGATTTTTTTATGTTTCGCTTTTAATTTCTGAAGTCAGGATCCTCTCTCCTTAGGTAAATAAAGGTGACATCCTGGTGGTTGCCGTTGGTCAGCCTGAAATGGTGAAAGGGGAGTGGATCAAACCCGGGGCAGTAGTCATCGACTGTGGAATCAACTACGTCCCAGGTGAGTGCTGCTGGGAGAGGAAGGCGAGTCTGGTGGAGGGCTGGGCTGAGGAAGATGTCTAGGTCATCAGGTGAAGCCTCAGTGGGAATCCCTGATCCTGTTTTAGGCTGAAGTGCTGAGGTTCAGTGTGATGGGCCTGCCCACGGGTGCTTGCAGTCAGTAGATGGGACGTCGCCCCTGGCAGGCAGGCAGGCCAGCTTGACAGCAGAACCCGTGGTTTTAGCCGCTGCTATGCAGCTCCCGAGATGACTTTGTCCAGGGAGAAGACTGCACAGGGGGCAAGAGGGAGGTTTTACAAGAAAAAGAAGGGGTTTGACCTCCTTTTTCTAGGCTGAGAGGGTAAAGCCTTACACCACGTCCATAGCTGTCCTTGGCATCCTTCTCCCTAATTCATGCCTCTCTCCTGTTTCTGTTTATGTTGTCACCATTCTTCCTTCCCACAGGTCTCGACCTTTTCTTCTCCCTCCCAATTATTCCCCTTATTGGATTTATTTTTAAATATTAGATTTTCTCCTCCCTTCTCTGTCCTCAGTCTCACCGTTGAGTGTAACCCTCTCAACTGGACGGACTGCTGTGAATTTCTTACCAGCCTGATGCCCATTCCGATCCATCTGTGTGCTCTTGCCATATTCACCTTGACATGGGCCCATGGGCCTCCTCGTCCATGTGACGCGTCAGACTCCTTAACCCCGTCCTAGGGGCAGCCACCTCTGCGGCCTCTTCTCACATGCACTTCGTGAAAACCTGCCTTAAGTTGTTGTAAACGGATCGCATGCCCGTCCGCACATGCCTTGTTTGTCCTTTGCGGCATCTACTCCTGCATCTTCAGTGGAGCAGGCTGTTCTTTCTTCATGGCGTTTTCAAACATAACATTTGAAAGTACAGTACAGTGTGTACCTGTGTACATACCTCATAGATTCAAGAAGGAACAATCTTTAATCGAGAGACTGTTTCTCTGCACAGGCCTTGGGCTACACAAAACTGCCTAAGCTCAGCTGTGACCTTCACTTTCAACCAACTTCCTCCCCACCTCGTTTCTGTCTGAAATGCCCCTTCTTCCTCCCAAACCTTGCCTGGTTTCCCTTCAACAAGGGATAGTGTCCTCTTTTGACAGTCCTCTCTCTTCCTCCCTCCCTTCCTCCCTCCCTCATTCCCTTCCTCCTCATAAAACTTGTGCTTCTTTTATCATATGTGTCTCATACTTGGTGCCCTGTGGGCTCCTCCACGAGTCAGTCAGCTTCTCCAGGGCAGTGGTCTCTGCGGTGCCCTGTCCAGCATACGCCTTCTAGCCGCTTGCACCCTATTGTATCTATCGAATTATTGAAGAGAGTTACAGCAAGGATGATCATTTTTCTCCCTTGCCATCTCAGCTTTGAAATACAGACACTAAGCTGCCAGGAATATTAGTCACTGTCAAGCCTTCGCTGTTTTTAACCTGCCTCCCACTCTCCCTACCATGCTTTTAAGACAGTAGCTCATAAATGAGCACTAATTTTCTTGTAGCGTAATTATCTAATGGGTGATCGAGAAAGTACTTACCTACAACTCCTCACTTTGAGCATTTGCGATGTGACATTCACGCTCATTCTCTTCAAAACCTTGCATCTTCTGTGTCATATTTCTGCACTGGGCATTTTTTGGGGGGGACTAGATTTGAGGGAGATGAAGAAACACCTGGGTGGGGATCTTAAGTCTTGCAGTTAGGTAAGAAATTTGCATATAACTATGAAATGTGACTTAAACATGAAACTTACCATTCTGCTCACATTTATTCCTCATGTAGATGGTAAAATGTGAATAAGATCAATGCACTATCTTTACCGATCATATAGGTGAATAAATATCAATAAGGCAGGATTTTAATGTCCCCACAAGATGGCAGAATAACTGAGTTGCAGACAATGGGTCTTCATTTTGAAAGCAGAGCTGGGTCACTTCTTGGTTCATATTTTGATTATTTAAATCATTTGTGTGGATAACATTATGTCACTTGCCAAATAAGAATGAATTAAGGTGTGTGCTTCCCTCCCCCCACCAAAAAAAAGGAATATTTTAAAAGTGTCAAGTGCAGAGCAGAAAGAATTGGCCAGAGAAACACATCAAAGTGTTCTTCCTGCTTGGCTTACTAAAGAATTTGAGAAGGACTAGATCCGTGGTCGGCAAACTGCGGCTCTTTGGCCCCTTGCGTGTGGCTCTTCCTAAGCTTTAGGAGTACCCTAATTAAGTTAATAACAATGTACCTACCTATATAGTTTAAGTTTAAAAATTTTGGCTCTCAAAAGAAATTTCAATCGTTGTACTGTTGATATTTGGCTCTGTTGACTAATGAGTTTGCCGACCACTGGACTAGATTAATAGTAGGTTTTATTTGAAGGGGTTATAAAAAGGGAACAGATTCCCCACCCTGGCCCAGTCCAATCTCAACTCACCCAGCACAGTGGCTTCTATACTGGACTCTATTACTGGGGCACCCAAATTAAATGCGAAGGAGTAAAGTCTCAGCTGGATCTTCAGTTGAATTTTGCCCCTATAATTCCCAATGAAAGAAACGTTCTAGGCCCCGGGGTATTTAACCAAGATGTTTGTTGGTTACTAAATCCATTCACTCACCTAGATTGAGAAGTGGTCGCTTTTTCCACCGACCACATCAGACTGTCCACGAAATACTATACAGACATCAGAGGGCACTCAAGTCAACCCTGTTTGATTAACTAGCAACACTGAGCTCTTCCAGTACAGCATTTGGTTGTGCAGTACATGACATGTCTCTTACATATTGAGAAACATGAAGAAAGCGACTCACATTGATAATAGTTAATAATAATTAATAGAAAGAGGTGTTGGGGTTTGAAGCTAGCTTCAGCGTTGGACTATTGAAACCTGTACAAAGGACACAACCTTGACAGTATTTGCTTGACCTTTTGAGACGACATTAGTGTTATGAGAGCTGCTGCTTTGTAATTTCTAGAAACTGTCTGAAGAGTTTTTATTTATCAGCTCCTTATAGTACATAGTGAAAATCTCTTATGTGGCTAGGATGGGAAGAGAAACTCTTACAGTTAGGTAAGAAATTTGCAGAATGCGGTTTCAATGTCAAGAATATGCCCATTTTTCACTTGATTCTCCGCAAGCTTGTGAAATAAGTAGCATTATCCTTCCTTGCATCTTTGGACTTCTGATCAGTAAGGAGCCCACAGGGTTGAGGACTAGCAGTTAGGGGAAGAGCTGATCCCATAGCCTAGGTCTCTGGTTTCTGGCCTTTGGCTACACAGATAAGCCCTCAGTTAGTATGGTCTGTCGGTTCTTGGAAACTGCGACTTTAAGTGAAGCAATGTGTCACGAAACCAGTTTTACCATAGACTAATTGATACAAATAAGAGTTAAGTTTCGCCAAAACCGGTTTGGCTCAGTGGATAGAGCGTCGGCCTGCGGACTGAAGGGTCCCAGGTTCGATTCCGGTCAAGGGCATGTACCTGGGTTGCGGGCTCATCCCCGGTGGGGGATGTGCAGGAGGCGGCTGGTCGATGTTTCTCTCTCATCGATGTTTCTGACTCTCTGTCTCTCTCCCTTCCTCTCTGTAAAAAATCAATAAAATATAAAAAAAAAAAAAAAGAGTTAAGTTTCTATGGCGTATTTTTGGTCACAAAAATACCACCTAACTTCTAAATAAAGACTGAAACACTTCTAATATTAAACATCGAGATACATGTGAGCTATACATACATTTAAGAAAGATGAATAAAAACAAGAAAGATCATTCTTTTCCAGCCCACTTCTTCCAGTTCAGGATCATACCGCTCAGGGTGCAAGGAGGGAACCAGCCCTGGATAGGACCCCTCCCATTGCAGGGCGCATCACACTCACTCGTGGGGCGAGTTCTTTTCTCATTGATGTTGAATGAAATGACATTATTTGAGGACCTGCTGTACTCTGAAGCATCCTCTCATTGTGGTGCTCCGATCAAAGAGAGGTCGTGAAAGGGCTACGATCCTACCAGATCCTGCCTGGGAGCCTTAGCGCTGCAGGGCCTGGCCCTGTCCGCCAGCCCCTCCCCAAGTACACTGAAGCCAAGTGGGGATGCTTTCTGTGTGCGGAGCAATGATGCATCACTGGGCTTTGTTCCCTTGAATAGCTATTCTTTGCTGGTAAGAATTGTAGTTATTCTTGTATCCTTTTAAGGGAAGTGTAATTATATTATTTGCCTCTTGCATACATTTAAGTAGCTGCTCATCTTTGGAATTGGATGTTGAATTGTTCCTCCATCTCATGCATGGAACTTACAAAATGCTGACAGTTGCTGTAGAAACGGTATCTGGCAGCTGTGGCATAGTTGGAGGTTTGTGCACCCAAAAAAAATTTTCCTTTGTAGGCCTTGGCAAATTAACATTTTAAAAGGAGCTCATTATAAATTGGATAGTTGGCTTTAAGAGTAAAAAACAGTTGGTATTTTATTTGTCACTTGACAGACTACAAAAGGATTCTTTTGGTTCTGAAAAACCACTTAATGCAGCATGTGAATTTTTGCAGGTAAAATAAGTTTTTCCCTAGGAAATAGCAAACACCTGTCATCCCATAGCTTTTAGGTAAAGTGGGCACTTGAGCCAGATGGGACTACACACCCTAAACTTTACTTAGTTTTTGGAACAAGCGGTCATAGTTGATCACTTCATTTAGAAATAAACACCAGGATTACGTTCTGACACTTTGCTTTGATGTTTCCCCCCATGACCAGATGATACTAAGCAGAGTGGGAGAAAAGTTGTGGGCGATGTGGCGTTCAGTGAGGCCAAAGAGAGGGCGGGCTTCATCACTCCTGTTCCCGGTGGCGTCGGGCCCATGACGGTGGCAATGCTAATGCAGGTGCGTTTGAATCAAGGTTTCTATAATAGTTCTAGGAAACTGGTAGAATTCAAGTTACTGCTCTTCTCCCCAAGTAGAAATGTCATAAAACCTGCTCAGAAGCTAAGGAGGGATATGAATCTGTGGACGAAAAAAAAAGGGAATGGAAGAAGAGAGAAATAGAATCAGTCATATGAGTAAAGTAGGGAAGGCACAATTCTACTTTACTGTGGAATAACTTAAGGAAGAGAAAGTGCAAACACTGACTTTGCTAAGTAGGATTTGGCTCTCTTGCCCTTTTTAACCCACACCAGCTGATACGGGGAGAGGCAAGCAGCCCAGAATGGAAGCATGTGAATAGATGGACCATGAAGGTGTTCATTCTGATTGCACTTGAGTTATGCAGAATTAAGAGTTGAGGTGGAGGTTGAAAGGTTCTGTTTATATTTTGTTTTTTTTAGAGCACAGTAGAGAGTGCAAAGCGTTTTCTGGAGAAATTTAAGCCAGGAAAGTGGCCGATTGAGCATAACAAGCTTAACCTCAAAACACCTGTTCCAAGGTAAAAATGAAGTTTTACAGGTTTACAACTTTGTGGGTTGTTGATTTGTAGCCGTGGCTACATGTATCTATATCCCTTCTGAAAGTACCATCAGTGGTTGGGGTGGGTCATGACTAGGCTGGGATTAATACCTTCCATGAATAAAGATGGACTCACCTTTCCTATATTTCTTTTAAGTGACATTGACATATCCCGATCCTGCAAGCCAAAGTCCATCAGTAAGCTGGCTCAAGAAATTGGTCTGTTCTCTGAGGAGGTGGAATTGTACGGTGAAACCAAGGCCAAAGTCCTGCTGTCAGTGCTGGACCGCCTGCGGCAGCAGCCCGATGGCAAATACGTGGTGGTGACTGGGTGCGACTTCTATTCATTTGCCAATCAAATCTTAGTATTAATCCTGATTGTTATCACCAGGGGTTGCATTTGCTCTTAGCATGTATGTGTGGAGGTTCCTTTACTTTGGTTTTAGCATTTTCACAGGTATTTTTTTATCTAATTTGGTCCTTATAGCCACACTGTGAGTTCAGAGTAGATTATGACCTTCAGAGATGAGAAAATTTGTCAAGTTATTCATCTAGTAAGTGAAAGAATTGGATCTTAAAACCTGGTCTTCGTATGGAATTGCTTTTTCTTAACCCCAGATTCATTAATTCGTTAGCTCTATTGAGCATTCATTTTTATTGCTGGGCTGAGTTACATATAAAAGCTAGTTTTTGAGACTAGGTTGAGAAATCTAAATCATGTAGTGCCTTTCTACAAGGTAAAGTGTATTTCTCCTTACAGTGAGAACAGCTAAAGCACAGCAGTGTTTTTGATTTAAAATTAGGGGGAAGTTACAACCAAGACTCCTAAGACCTTTTTCGGGTCTTTCGTCTTATTATTCAGGTTAGGAATCATTCTCTAGGATCTGTTAGATCTGTCTTAGTGATTCACATCAATTTAATTCCCCTAAATGTAACTTTCCTCTTTTGCTTTCATCACGAAGAATAACTCCAACACCTCTGGGAGAAGGGAAAAGCACCACCACAATTGGGCTGGTGCAAGCCCTCGGCGCCCACCTCCATCAGAACGTCTTCGCGTGTGTACGGCAGCCTTCTCAGGGCCCCACCTTTGGAATTAAAGGTATCCGTGGGAGCAGACCGTGGGTGGCCAGAGGACACCTGCCTCGCCCTCAGTCTTCTCTGGCCCTCTTGACCCATGAATGCTCACGGGGCCCTCAGCTTTTTAGACGTTAGGAATGTCTTCCTCGCACCCACCTGTCGTGGTGCTTTTGGTGAAGGCTTTCATCGGATCACCCCAGCGCCTGCTCCTGCTGTCACTCTGTGACACCGCACAGGGACTCCTAGGATGAGTACTATGTAGGCAGAGGTGCTTTTGTATGACTAATAGTCGATTGTCATGGTAACAATAAAGGTAATCAGTCACCATGCTGACTCTCTAGAGCAGGGGTGGGCAAACTTTTTGACTCGAGGGCCACAATGGGTTCTTAAACTGGATCGGAGGGCCGGAACAAAAGCATGGATGGAGTGTTTGTGTGAACTCATATAAATTCGAAGTAAACATCTACACTAATAAAAGAGAAAAATGGTAATTGGCATACGACGATACCCTTTTCATTGGCTAATCAGGGCTATATGCAGATTAACTGCCAACTAAGGTTGGCAGTTAACTGCCAACAAGATGGCAGTTAATTTGCATATGTAGGCACAGTGCAGGGAGGCGAAAGGGAAAGCAGGAAGAAGCCCCCTGCCACTGACAGTGATCGGAAATCCAGGGGGGAGCTAAGAGCTGGGGGGCAGGGCAAAGGCGGCCCTGGGGCCGCCTTTGCCCTGCCCCCCAGCCATGATCGGAGAATCAGGCGCCTTTTCCGCCCTGGCCAGTGATAGCAGGAAGTAGGGGTGGAGCCAGCGATGGGAGCTGGGCACGGTCGAAGCTGGCAGTCCCAGGAGCTAGGGGTCCCTTGCCTGGGCCTAAAGTGAAGCCCAAGATCGCAGGGCGCTGCAGCTGCGGGTCCCCGCTGCCCGGGCCCGACGCCTCAGCCAGAGGCGTTAGGCCTGGGCAGGGGCGGAGCCTGCAACCGCGGGGAGCTGGGGGTCCCCTGCCCAGGCCTGACACCTCTGCCGGAGGCCTCCGGCCTGGTCAAGGGCCGATCCGGTGATTGGTGATCGGAGGGTGATGAGGGTCAACTCCTCTGGCTGAGGCATCAGGCCTGGGTGGGGGGATGAGCCGGGGATTGGGGAGATATGATGGTCCCCTTGCCCAGGCCTGAAGCCTGGGTCAGAGGCATCAGGCTTGGGCGGGGGGTGGAGCAAGCGATCAGAGGGAGATGGGGGTCCCCTGCCCAGGCATGATTCCTGGGCCAGAGGCCTCAGGCCTGGGCGGGGGCCAGAGCCAGTGATCAGGGGGAGATGGGGGTCCCCTGTCCAAGCCTGACACCTCTGGTGGAGGCGTCAGGCTTGGGCAAGGGGCCGATCAGGTGATCAGAGGGTGATGGGGGTCTACGCCTCTGGCTGAGGCATCAGGCCTGGGCAAGGGGCAGAGCCAGCAATTGGAGGGGTCTGGGGGTCCCCTGCCCAGGCCTGATGCCTGGGCCAGAGGCATCAGGCCTGGGCTGGGGGCAGAACCAGTGATGGGGGGAAATGAGGGTCCCCTGCCCAGGCCTGACACCTCTGTCAGAGGCGTCAGGCCTGGGCAAGGGGCCGATCCTGTGATTGGAGGGTGATGGGGGTCAACGCCTGAGGGCTCCCAGTATGTGAGAGGGGGCAGGCTGGGCTGAGGGACACTCCTCCCCCCCGCCACACACACACACACACACACACACACACACACACACACCCAGTGCACGAATTTCGTGCACCGGGCCCCTAGTCATTACATAAAAGGGTATGGTCTTTTTTTTTTTTTTTAGTTTTATTCATTTCAAACGGGCCGGATCCGGCCCGCGGGCCATAGTTTGCCCACAGCTGCTCTAGAGACATAGACAAACCCTACAGATGTCTCACCCTGTGGGAATAAGAAAAGCCTACCCTGGTTGACAATGTGCTTTATACCAGCTTTTGTGCTAAGCAGTGTATGTGTATTATTTTATTTTCTAATGTAAGACAGTATTATCTCCATTTTGCAATAGCAGCAACTGGGACTTCAGAGGCAACTGGGTCAAAGGCACTAATCTTAAGTACCAGAGTGGGCCCCATGTCTATTTCAAACTCTAAAACAACACCATCAACAGTGTTTCATCTGAGTGCAAGAAAACACGATGTCTGTCATCGTACTTCACCTTCAGTTTTTGATAGCTGCAGTGCTGTAGACATGTTCTTTTAATTAAAATTATTTTTATTAATTATAATTAAGTACAATCCTATTGGCTCGGTGATAGGGCATCACATATTTTGCCTGTTCTAATGATTTCTCCTAATGTTAATTCGGGGTGCCATCTTTGCTCCTTTGCCTGTTGTTTTGATCTGTTTCATAAATGCGCTGACTTAGCTCTGCTTTTGAGCTTGTCTTAACTCCCTTACATTTGAATGAGCCTTTTTCCTTGTTCTACTTATTGAACCCAATATTCTCCTTTTCCTCATATCACAAATTGCCCCATTTTCATTGCATGGTCTCTGCCTCACCAAGAAATAAAATTTAAAATCCATCTCAAGCTGACATTTATCTCACTGATAACTTGAAACCTGGATATTTTTTTGACTGGCCTTTGGTTATTATTCCAGATACGCCAGCAAAAATCTAGCAGTTAACCTGTTTCCTAATGTGTGTCTCCTACTTAGGAAGAATTGCAGTCTCTGTGTTTGGTGTGTATTTTAAATATTCCCCTTTTTAAAATGCCACAGTAGTGTTTATGAGAGTGGAAAATTGAACAGGTTTGCCTTTATGTAACTGTAGGCTAGGACTTCTAAGATGTTAGGAATCACAAGGAACCTGTTTCTAAAGATAATACTAGTACGTTGGTATGTATGTGTTCGTGTTTTTGTTAGACTCAGATTTCAGTTGAGAGGCTGTTCAGCACAAGAAAGATCGAGTGTTTCAGCTTGTAGGAAAAAATTAAAGACACTGATCAAATCCGTCCAAATGGTTGTAGAAAATAAATAAATAATATGTGCAGCAGTTATGAAATCGATTTGATTTCCTCTGTGGAGAAACATGCCTTACATGAGCCTCACCCTTGACCTGTCCTCTAGGTGGCGCTGCAGGTGGTGGCTACTCTCAGGTCATTCCTATGGAAGAGGTAACGTGTTCTGGGATTTGGTTGACTCAGACCCTTTATTATGGCTTTTCCTTCTAGAAATTAAGCTTTATTGTAGAGGTCTTAGTGGACAAATGACTTATTTCTCAGCAGAAGTGACACTTAAGGAAAAACACCTTAATTTACAAAGTTGTGAGGCAGCTTCATTTTTTTGACATGATAAGGACTTCAAAGTCTGGCTTTCACGGGGAATTAATAATTATAAGCAATTGATCAAATGAAGCATGAGATTGAGAAGAACCAACATGGAGTAAATTCAGAGTAATAACTGCAGAAACAGGAACAGTGTATAGGCATAGAGTTGGGTTGCTCCATTGTATCCTTGCTCACTGTTTAAAGGGCATGACGTGTCGTCAGTAACTCAGTGTTGCTGTTGATCCTGGTGGGATGGTGTTTGTGGTTCCTGGACATGTCACTTAGGGGAAACCACAGTTTCTTCTGAAGACAGTAATTTATGTTCAAGATCTGCCTGTATTGGGGCTTTGTCCACTAGCTATGCTGCCATCAGCTGTCCATTGGCTTTGACATGGGGATTGATTTGGTTGGAATAGAATGGATGTTGGAAAGTTAGAAGACTAATGCGGCTTCTGCTCTTTCCCAGTTTAATCTGCACCTCACTGGTGACATCCACGCCATCACTGCAGCTAATAACCTTGTTGCCGCGGCCATCGATGCCCGGATGTTCCATGAACAGACTCAGACGGACAAGGTAGGCACGGAGGTCCCTTGGGCACTTTTGAAAGGGTTCAAGAACCTGAATTAATGTTGGTCCCTTGGATGCTAGTGATACAGGTAGCAAAGCAATGGAGTTCATTTAAAAGCCCTTTTCCTCCTTTTCTTTCAGGCTCTCTTTAATCGTTTGGTACCATCAGTAAATGGAGTGAGAAAGTTTTCTGATATCCAAATCCGAAGGTTACGGGTAAGCTCTTCCTTTTTCATTTTTGATATTGTATGACACTGAGTAAATGATAAGAAGCAGAAATCTCCTTAGAGTCACCTATTTTGGGTAAAGTTACCTCCATAACCATAGTCTTAAGAGCGTAATCGACATAACAAAGACTGGCAATAGAGGTTATTTCCCATTTACCTGTAAGTTATAATTGGTTATCCTGAAATAAATAAAGCACTGACAACCTGCCCTCAGCTACAAAGGCTGACACCTCCTGTGTGACATGGATAGGAGTCAGGAGGCCAGCATGGCAGCATAGCGGCTTCTGAAGTTTTAATCTCTGCTCTTCCCAGTACTGAGACTTTAAGCAAGAATGGTTATTTCTCTATCTTGAGTTTCTATAAAAAATATATAGTCATTGAATATACACTATACCAACCACATAGCCAGAAATCTCACTCCTAGGTATTTATCCAAGAGAAATACAAACTGTGTTCATACAAAACCATGAATGTTTTTAGCAGCTCTATTTAAAAATCTCCAAAATTGAAAAACAACCCGAAGGTCCTTCAGTGGATGAGTGGATAAACGAACTGGCACATCTACATATATAAAAGCCTAAGCGACCTTTACGACCAGCCAGTAGCTATGATGCACACTGACCACCAGGGGGCAGTCGCTCAATGCAGGAGCTGCCCCCTGGTGGTCCGTGAGCTCCCACAGCCAACCTCTCATGGTCCCTCCCCCCGGTCGGCTGATTGGCCCTGATCGCCAGCCAGGCTGAGGGACCCCACCCGTGCACCGGGCCTCTAGTCTTACAATAAAAAGGAATGAACATTACATTCCTTGTGTGTGTTATCAACAGTAGTTATATTCTCACTTTATTTTTAATTTTTACAACTTGATATTTTGATGCTGTAAGAAGAACACATGGAGCGCCCCTTTATCCAGAAGCATTAATTGTTTACATTTACTCTACTTACTTTACAGTTCTGTCACTATGCATGCGTTTTTTCCTAGACTTGGAGAAAAGTGTATTTTACATAGTGCAATGTTCTTTACCTTATTTTGTTTTTACATCCACCCCCCCACCCTCCACCCCCAATCCTATGCATCAGGTAAGGCAATTACTACCCTATTTATAAGAGTTGTGTTCTGTGAGGCAGCAAAATACCATGGAAAGAGCCAGCAACTTTTAATCTTGCCTTTGTTGGTGGAACTTTCTGTTAGCTGTAGGGAGGTACAGGACTAAATTGTTTTTTAACTGATTTTGTTTTGAGAGAGAGGAAGGAAAGAAACAGAGAGACAGAGACATCATATGTGATAGAGAAATACCAGTTGGTTGCCTCCCATACGCACCCTGACCTGGGTCCCAAATCTAGGTTTGTGCCCTGACCAGGAATCAAGCCGGCAATCTTTCGGTGCATGGGATGATGCTCAACCAACTGAGCCACACTGGCTAATTGTGTTTTAATAGCAAATTTACAGGAATAGCACAGAAGACAGATACTAGAAACAGGACAACTCAGAAAAGTACAGTGAATGGATGGAATCTACTATTTGATTTAAAAAAAAATGCTATAAACACCATTTACTGGTAGTTGCCATCAGTAAGAAATTTACTTGTTTTTTAAAAATCCAAATGCTGCCGAAACCGGTTTGGCTCAGTGGATAGAGCGTCGGCCTGCGGACTGAGGGGTCCCAGGTTCGATTCCGGTCAAGGGCATGTACCTGGGTTGCGGGCACATCCCCAGTGGGAGATGTACAGGAGGCGGCTGATCGATGTTTCTCTCCCATCGATGTTTCTAACTCTCTATCTCTCTCCCTTCCTCTCTGTAAAAAATCAATAAAATATATATTTTTTTTAAAAAAAAAATCCAAATGCTGGCATTGTCCAGAAAAATTTAACAGTTTTATTTATATTGTTATAAAGTTGAACTGCTAAAACTTGTTCACTGAAACATTTTGACTTGCATTAATGCTTTATGTCCCCACATTTATATTAAATGATCCTTTAAAAAGCTCTAGGATGCCGAACCAGTTTGGCTCAGTGGATAGAGCATCGGCCTGCGGACTCAGGGGTCCCAGGTTCAATTCCGGTTAAGGGCATGTACCTTGGTTGCGGGCACATCCCCACTGGGGGGCGTGCAGGAGGCAGCTGGTCGATCTCTCTCATCGATGTTTCTAACTCTCTATCCCTCTCCCTTCTTGTCTGTAAAAAATCAATAAAATATATTTTTTTAAAAAAAAGCTCTAGGATTTGCCCTGGCCAGGTGGTTCAGTTGGTTGGAGCATCATCCTGTATACCAAAGGTTGCAGGTTCGATTCCCAGTCAGGGTACATACTTAGGTTGTGGGTTCAATGCTGGGTCAGGGCATGTACCGAGGCAACTAATTGATGTTTCTCTCTCACATCAGTGTTTAACTGGGCTTCTCAATTGTCTGATTGAAAAGTTTTGCACCTTGTTTGGGGTTGTTGAATTAGCCACAACACTTCTTGGTCACTGCTTATTTAGGGCTAGGTTTAGGAAAATGCCTCTGGTGCTCAGTTATTGGGACAAACGTGTTAATTATTTTTAATCCTCACCCAAGGATATTTTTCCATTGATTTTTAGAGAGAGGGGAAGAGGGCAGGGGCAGAGAAACATTGATGTGAGAGAGAGACATTAATTGGTTGCCTCCCGCAGGGCCCCTGACCATGATCTTGTCTGTAGTCGAGGTACATGCCCGTGACCGGACTTGAACCTGGGACCCTGCAGTCCGAGGGCTGACGCTCTGTCCACTGAGCCAAACCAGCCAGGGCCAAGCATTTTAATAATATTTACACATGTGACTGGTAAATCAGGGCATGGCAAAAAGGATCATAGTTTTCCCTTCTGAATTTAACACGGTTTCTATTTCTGAGAAGAGACCCTATCTGGAGACAGGGAATCAAAAATTTTTTTAATTTATTATGCTTTTGTTTGGTTTGTCTTACGTTTTAATTTTACTGCCTCTTCAGAGACTAGGCATTGAAAAGACCGACCCTACCACACTGACAGATGAAGAGATAAACAGATTTGCAAGATTGGATATTGATCCGGAAACCATAACTTGGCAAAGAGGTACAAGAGCAATATACACGCCCCATTTGCTTTGGTTATACTGCACACACCATGCCCTCTGTAAGGGTTGTTAAAATGTGAAGTCTGGAAGCTTGCATATTGATATTTTTATGGTTAAGACATGACCAAGATGATGACTTACTCATTTTTCTGGCCACCTCCATCCATCTCTCTCCTTATTAGCTGTACTCAAACCTCCTTTTCTTGGGTAAGTTGGACGTTTGCTGACTATTCAGTGTTGATTGGAGTGAGGGTGGTTTCAAAGAAGTTCATGCATAAACCAAAAATAACATGTTGCAAGTTTTATTTTATGAAAAAAATGTTAGTGTCATGAAGTAGAAAAATTGCGTTCAGTCACTTCTCGAATCAGGTTGCCCTTTGTTCTCAGAACCCTTGTCTGGCATAAGTGACTTGATTTTTCTTGTAACTCTCTAGCTTGCCTACTCAGTTTCACCTCTTTTTATTATACTCTGTTATAGCAAAGTAGGTAGCTTTCAAGGTTCAAACATGCAATTTAGTGAGTGAGTTGCCTGGCTTCACTGCCATATGTTGCTTTTCTCTATGTACAACTAGCCCAGCTTAGAGTTTTATTTTGTACCAAGAGTGCATCCATCTACCCTGTATCACTGCTGGGAAGGAATTTTCATCGTCATGCAGAATGCAACTGACGGCCAATTTATTGACTGTTTTGTGATTTTTATTGGCTCAGTAACTGTTGCTAGCTAATGGCATTTTTAAGATGTCTCAGCATATAAAAACACACTGATGTTTCTCTCTTTTTTTGCTTCAGTGGCTTTGGACAGATAGTATAATATTTTATGAGGAATAAGCTAAAGATCCACTTTGAAAATTTAGTATTTCATTCACTTTTCCTTTGCTTAATGTCTAATTTATGTTTTCTAAGAAAGCAAAAGCAGACCAGTGGGGGGGAATGGATTATACCTGTTGACTGGCTATTTTATACAGAGAAACTAGACACAAGGAACTTGACACTGTATATTTTTTTAAAATAAGGATACGCTTTAACAACACATTATATCCTTCGTTTATCAAGCGGGGGGTGTTTGAGTGTGTGTCCCTCTGAGTGCTGTACAGAACTGCTTTGGGTGTTTATTGGTTTTTATTGAAAATAATTTGGCATGTTATTAAGTGTCTTAAAAATGCCTCTCCTCTTTGACCCATTTAGAGTGTAATTAGCACACTGTTCTTTCTTTTTTTTTTTTTTCCTTTTTATTGAATTTATTGGGGTAACACTGGTTAACAAAATTATACGGGGTTCAGTGCACAATTCCACAACACATCATCTGTACACTAGTATTGTGTATTCACCACCCCAAGTCAAGTCTCCGTTTTGTATTTTGTAATTGTTTGACGCGTCATACAAAAAAAGAACATTGGAAATACACTAAAATGTTAACAGTAATTTGTCCTGGGAGACGGAAGTAAGACTAGTTAGCTGGTTGATCTTTGTCATGTTCTCCAAGGGTATACAATTGGATAGCTATTCTGTCTTCTGAAGGGAGGTGATTCTTCTCAGCGTGCTGAAGGGAAGAGCAGGCCTGTTACCCAACATGCTTCTAAAGGCATTTGCCTGGCCCTGCGCTCATGGCCCTTGTGTTTCCCAGGATGGTGTAAGACCAGTGAGTCATCCCGCAGAACAACACAGACCTCTGCCTTTTGAAAACTGTGGCCTGCTGTTTTTCTTGTAAGCTCGAATATGCTTTAGAATAGGTTCCAGATTTCTAGTTGTTTGAGTTATCTAGACAGAATAAAACCAAGCCAGTCCACATTTGTTTCTTTAAAAATAACTCCTGTACACTTACTATATATGTACATCATGTCTTCATTTGAACCCATATTCTAGCTTTGCCATCTGATTTGAAATCAGATATGAATAGACAGGCATTAAGTTGGACTTGTTGCTCTACAACTTGGCTGGTTCCTTTAACTTCATGGTCCTTTTCCCAGCATTGTCCTGTGTCTTCCCTTTCTGCTGTAGTGTTGGATACCAATGATAGATTCCTGAGGAAGATCACAATTGGACAGGCTCCGACGGAGAAAGGTTACACACGGACGGTAACTGTTTGTTCCTTTCTAAGTAAATTAGTTCCAGTGAGCCACATCCTTGCTCCTTCTGTCCTCCTCCATCTGTTCCCACCCGACTGGTACTGCCAGGTGCTTTTCTGCCTGTTCCTTTCAAAGTGGAAGCGAATAGGTGTGTGGGATTGAGCGCTCCTGACAGCTTTTGCAGTACATCCTATGTGTCACCTGTGTGTTTTTCCCCTGGCATTTTTTCCTGGAGGTGGAGACCCAAGTGAATATCAGTGCACACAAATTGATTAAAATTGTGGCCATTTTGCAGTATGTCTCTTTGGTGTAAGAGCTTCCGGGTTGTATTTTAGGGAAACCATAACTACAAGCTGCTTTCACAGGACTGTCCTACTAGAATATTTATTTTAAAGATTTGACTAATCAAGGTCTTGGAATAATTACAGATTTTTTTCTGTTGGGGAGAACTATTTTCATTAAGTTCTCTGTGTATTACTGTTATTCGACCCATTTAAGCTTTTGTTTAAGCTGTGGATGCAAACAAGGATTACTTTTGCAGTTCACTGTTGTGGTTTAACGAAGTTTTCCCTGTTGTGTCTCTTTCCTCCCAACAGACCCAGTTTGATATCTCTGTGGCCAGTGAAATCATGGCTGTCCTGGCTCTCACCAATTCCCTGGAAGACATGAGAGA
Source organism: Myotis daubentonii (assembly GCF_963259705.1). Classification (NCBI taxonomy): domain Eukaryota; kingdom Metazoa; phylum Chordata; class Mammalia; order Chiroptera; family Vespertilionidae; genus Myotis; species Myotis daubentonii. The sequence continues at coordinate 30,175,291 of NC_081840.1, read as the reverse complement.
GAGACTGAGCAAAATGGTGGTGGCATCCAGCAAGAAAGGAGAGCCCATCAGTACCGAAGACCTGGTAGGTACCCCACGTATGGGCCAGATATGATTTTGTTGCCGACAAGGTAATTAGGGAATTTATAAAATGTACTTCATGGTGAGTAATAGGTAGTATGCTCCAGTTATAGACCACAGGTTTCTGATGGTTTGAACAACATGTTCAACCTGAGAGTATTCACAGAAGTGGGTATATGGCTTCAGTTTGCAGAGGGCACCAGAGTCCGAGTGAGGCCCTTAGTTGCTGAGCTTGGGGTCACACCCTGGCCTCTCCCCATGACGCCTCCCTACACAGAGGCCACTTGTCATGTGTTTGTTGGCCGCCACTGTATCCACGCTGATAAACACATTGGGAATAATTCATTTTCCAGTTATCTGATGGTCCTACAAGGTTAGTTCTCTACTTCAGATTTATTTCTGAACTGTCTACATGATAATATGAAGTTTGAAATGAGATGATCTTATAGATTAAATTTCTTAAATTGATTTTAGAGAGAGGAAAGGAGAGAGAAAAACATCAATGTAAAACAGAAACGTCGATTGGTTACTTGTTATATGTGCCCCAACCAGGGACGGAACCCAGGCATATGCCCTGACCGGGAATCCAAACAGCGACCCTTCGGTGCATGGCACAGTGCTCCAACCAACTGAGCCACCCAGGCCAGGGCTAGATTAACTTTTTAAAGGTCTGTTTGTGTTGACATACACCAATATGGTTGGCCTATGATTAAGCAAGCAGTATGTCAATATGCACTCATTCCAATGAACCAGATCCTTGGGGGAAAACATTAACATCCTCTTTTCGCAGTTAGTATGTGTGAAAAAAGAAAATTGTTTTAAATTTTTACACCCACAGCAGGAACTTCAAAACTCATAAAATTGAATATAAATGGGGTCTATAGTTTTATTTTACTTTGTCACCAGTTTTTCCCGCTGTGGTTGGAGGGCTTAGAAGAGGGACCTGCTATTTAAGAGTTGGTATTGAATTCCTGGGTAAATTCTTAGTTTTTGCTTTGGGAAACACATATTGAACTTGGTTTGTGGCCACTTCTGACCAGACACCAAAGTTACAAATAATTCATTACTCAGAGAACTAGCATCTGCATATGTAAACTAGATGGATTCCCCTCGTCCAGCAGCAGCAGAGCTTGATTGAGATGCTTGTTTCCAGAATTATGCTTTTTCCAAGAATTACATGTGAATGTCATTTTTATTCTAGCTGTTCTCTCTGCTTAAAATAACTGGCAAATTCAGAGTATATCCAGAAAAAAATAAATAACTGAATGGTCTAGTTCAGGTAGAACTACTAATTGGTCTAAGACGGCTAAAAAAAGGAAGATCTAAGAGTGCTGAGTTTTGGGTTAGAAGGTTGGTTTTTTGCTGGTCGGAGTGAACACATCGCGCCTTCGTTTTACAGGGTGTGAGTGGGGCACTGGCCGTGCTCATGAAAGATGCGATCAAGCCCAACCTCATGCAGACACTGGAGGTGAGCAGAGCGGCGCCAGCCTTTCGGATCAGTTTTCTGTGTCCACACTTTCCTTGGGGAGTCAAGACTTTTCTACCTGCTCGTGGCTCCCCATTCTTCCTCGAGGTTGCAGTTGGGACATTGCTGTCATAAAGAGGCAGCTTCATGTTTAACTTTTCGGGATGTCTTTTTCTTTGGGATTCCAGCTAACTTTCCTCTTGACTGTGGGACCCGTTTCGAAGCAGGATTCGCAGATTCACTGTCGTGGTTTCCACAGGGCACTCCGGTATTTGTTCATGCTGGACCGTTTGCCAACATCGCACACGGAAACTCCTCTATCATTGCAGACCGCATTGCACTCAAGCTCGTTGGGCCTGAAGGATTTGTAGGTGAGTCTTTTTGCACAGTCAGTGAATAGGTGTTTTTTTGTTTTGTTTGTTGTTGTTTTTTAACATCAGGGGAGTTGAAGTAGCATTTTGACAGTTGCTTTTCTCCTTACTTACAGTGACGGAAGCAGGATTTGGAGCAGACATTGGAATGGAAAAGTTTTTTAACATCAAGTGCCGGTATTCCGGTCTCCGCCCTCACGTGGTGGTGCTTGTTGCCACTGTCAGGGCTCTTAAAATGCACGGAGGTGGCCCTACGGTGAGGATCATAAGTAGGAAGAGTCCACCCTAGTCGGTAGCTCAGTGGTTAGAGCATCAGCCTGCAAACTGAAGAGTCTCAGGTTCAATTCCCAGTTAAGGGCACATACCTGGGTTGCAGGTTTGATACCTGACCCCAGTTGAGACTTGTGTGGGAGGCAACCAAGCAACCAATCTCTCTCTCTCTCTCTCTTTGCTTCTCCCACTCCCCTCCCTCACTCCCTTCCACTCTCTCCAAAAGTCAATGGAAAAAATATCCTTGAGTGAGGATTAACCAAAAAAAAAAAAGAGTAGGAAGAGTCTGATTGTCAGGAATAGTCTGAAGGCTAAAGGGAAGCTGCATGGTTTGTGCCTGTTTGTTTCTTCATTAGCAGCTCTTATCTTCATGATTAATAGAGTGTCAAAAGCAAGGGATGTTCAGGCAGGTAGCCTCTTATCATTCGGCACGACCAGCTCTCGGCATTTTCAGAGGGCTGGAATTGGCGTCATGGCCTACCTTTCTGAGGAAAACATCTGATAATATCTAAACGCCTCCAAGGACATGCGCTTGCTATTCCCTCAAAAAATTCCTTTATGGTCAGACTGTTCTTTTAAAATCTGTCCCATTTTTCCTCCAAAGAGTGACACTGGCAGCCAGCCCACAAAACTACTTAGCTGAGACAGGTCAGCCCTTCTGGGGAGGCGCACGCTGGAGGGGACCACCAGCATCCTGCGGTGGGCGGGGGAGGGAGAAGGGGAGAGATGCTCGCCTGTGGGCAATGCAAACAGGTTAGGACTGGGTTATTTCACCTCCAACCCGAACCTTGTGTTTTCTCGAGTCCCTATGGGTTGGGAATTTCACTTTACATCCTGTTATTGTAGCACCTTTCTTCGGCACTTACATGTGAAGACATGGTGCTGGTGTTCAGAAATTACTTGAATTCAATTCCCATCCTAGGAGCTGGTCCTCTACTTGAGAAAGAAGACCTCCTTCCCCTACAGAACAAAAGCAGTGTTTCTTAGTGTAGCGGCCACTACAGCAGTACTTCTCAAACCTTTTGGTCTCAGAACCTCTAAAAATGCATGAGGGCCTGAAAGAACTTTTATTTAGGTGGGTTATATCTATTGATATTTATTACATGAGGAATTAAAGCTGAGTTAATATTAACATAAAATTTTTGTATTGAAAAGTTACTGTATTTTTCCAAAACAAAATTCAGGCATTGTACATTTTTCAGATCTCTTCAGTATCTGGTTTCGTTGAAGGCTACTGGATTCTCTTCTGCATTTGATCTTTTGTGATATCCCATGTCCCATAGTCTTTGGAAAAGTCGGTTATATACTCCGTGAGAGAGAAAGAGTGAAAAGGGTTATGATGTCTTAGAATTATTGTGGAAATAGTCTTGACCTTGGAGACCACATGGAAGGCTAGGTCTCCAGGCCTTGCTGTGAGAACCGCTGCCATAGCACAGCCCCCGCCTCTCTAGTTTAGCTTGTTGTCCCTGAGGTACAAAGCACCCCTAGCCCAGGACACCCCTTTCTGCTAGCAGTGCAGCATGGCTTGACTCCCTTTTCCTTCCCAGTTATAACCAACATTTCTCTCTTGCACCCCTGCACTCATCCTCACAACTTTGCACCTTCATTTCCTTTCTCCTCATCTCATGGTCTAAAAAATATGCCGGGCCCTTAACCTGGGCAGCACTGAGGAGGGTTTTACACACACCTCTGCCAAGGAGCCAGACCCGCTGCTCACATTCCCTCGTGCGGCTACGTATAAGGCCAGGACGAGGTGGCTCGGACCCCTGCTTCGTCACTGCCCATGGCCCACAGTGGGGTTCCTGGACCAGCACCTTCACCCCCATGCTCAGCCCTGTGGGTGCAGCAGGGCCAGGCCTCCAGGTGCCTCTCTAACAGTGAACTTACAGCTTATGTACCCTGAGACCTTTACGCTGTGATCAAGGAAGAGAACCTGTGTGTGTTGTTTCCCTCCTGATGGTATTGCTTCTGCATCCCGGTTCAGATCCACAAAGGCGTGGGTTGGCTCTGCAGACCAGCTCATGGTCCCAGCACAGGGCTTGTCACAGACTCCATTGGTGGGCATGTCAAGGTGGCCTTCGGAGGACTAACGGCTGCCTTTTCCCTATACTAACCTTCACTTCCCCCTCTGCTGTGGGCATCACTCAGAGGTTATTGCCCTGACTAGACTACACCCCCCCCCCGCCCCCATAGATGCATCCTTTCTCACCACCGAGTTTTAGGCCACAAAGGTCCACTCTTCTCAAAGCAGCCGTTTTTGTTCTGTGCTGTAGGATTGGTCATATGTCCTAAATCCTTAGGGCAGGAAACACCCTAAACTGTCCTATATGCCCAAGCCTGCAGCTCCTGGCCTTAACACATGGCACACACCAGTTGAAGCTGATATTTAATTGTAAACAGAAAATGCCTCTGACTTTGCTTCCTTTCCTTCCAGGTTACTGCCGGACTGCCTCTTCCCAAGGAGTACATAGAGGAGGTAACGCCAGTCATTTCTAATTATTTGACCTAGAAAGCACCACAGGCTGAATCAGCACATCTCAACCGGCTCCTTTGGAGATGAGTCGGGCTATCACTCTGACCCAGGCTTGCTCCCAGGAATGCCAAAAGGCTGCAGTGTGCCGAAGAATTGGATTAAATGCAGTAGGGAAGAAGTGCCTCATAGAGCAGAATTGCCCCACATAGGATACCAGTAAAGCCACTGCCTTCAATCAGCAGTGGTTTCTCAAACTGGGAGCAATTTTATTTCCAGGGGATGTCTGACAGTGTCTAGAGACATTTTTTATTATAATAACTTGTGGGGAGTGCTACTGGAATTCAGTGGGTAGAGGCCCGGGATGTGCCGAACATCCTTCAGTGATGCACAGGGCAGCCCCAGCTACAAGGAATGCTTTGGCCCAAAATGTTAGAAGCGATGAGGCTGAGAAACCCTGCCCCAGACTATTGGAAGTTTCCTTGTCTTCCCTGGACTGGCCGGTGGATTACCAAATTCCGTTCCAATCAGAAGCAAACACGGGGACCTTTTTAGGGATGTCTTTTCTTCTGCAGCATCCTGGTTATTTTTCTAGGCAAAATTTCTAATTGGTTTGTAGCGTCAAGCAGGAGCTCAAACAATTGTGAGCTTGAACCTTTTCATATTTATGTCATTTACCATCAAAGAAACATCTCCAGAGTCAGTGTGGGGTGGTTATGAGAGAGGCCCTCGAATGAGATGGTAAGGTCAGCCGCTATCACTAATTCAAATTTTCTGCTTTTTTTTGGGAAACTTAAATTATCAAGCAATACAGGTCACTGTTTAGGCTCCAAATGAAGTATTTCAAAAGCAGCTAGAAAAAATTGTCAGTGCCTTGAGTCTGCCTTTCTTCTGAGCTATGATTTGCCTTTTATGGTCATTTGTCTGACTCACGCGTGGGAGTGCAATTCACGGTTCTGGCCCTACTGCCACCCCACCGCCTTCCCTGTGCCTGATTAGAATGACTGCCCCTAACGGCCCAGCTGGTATCTTCATTTAAGAAAGTCCACTTATTTAAAACTGTTCTCAATGAGCCTTACATATTAATTGGTTTTTATGTGACTGGAGGTAAAGAATTAGCAGTGCTTTTTGGAATATCAAGTAATCCTAATCTTGGTTTTTAGTTATTAAAGGAAAACATAAATCATGATTATAAGGATCTCAGATGTTTTAATACTTTTACCTATTTTTTTCTGCTGTTTCATGGAATCCCCAAACCCAGAGCTATTACTGCTGGGTTTTGCTCGTGATCCAGTGTATATCACTTTATATATATGACTGTTACATATTTTTTAAATATTTAATGTGTTTTTAAGCTTATGTTAGTATCATACCCTTTGTATAAAAGTTAAACAGTATAAGAATGTAACGTATAACTTGAATCTTCTTAACCATTTTCTGTATATTTCTCAACATTAAAACAAACTTCATGATATATACATATATTTTTCTATTTGTTCAAAAATGGAATTAAGTTCTCCATTGCTTTGCAACTTATACATTCTTTTGCAACTAAATACACTTTTGACAGGTTCCGTGTCATATAGATTATCTCATTTTTCATAACATCTCCATGATAAACATTTATTGAGTGTGTATATTATAAATCCCCTATGAAGAAAGTTTGTGTTATTTGCAGTTTTTCAGTGCTGCAGGAAACATATTTAAACGTATGTTTCCTTAATTTCTTTCTTTTAAATTACGTTATTTGGTTCTTACAGATGGCTTCATGTTGTTTTCTGTTGTCCCCAGTAAAGGCTCATGGTTAAGTTCCTTAAAACCTCTGTGATAGCATCCCTGATTCCCTCAAGTTTTCTGTAGCAGCTGTACCAGGCACTGTGCTAGGCTCTGTCTTCTGATGGAAGGGCCTGTGCAACACTGAGTAGAGTTAGTGAGTGCCATTATATCATATGAGTACATAAAATCTATAAACATAGGGGTTATAAACATAATTTATTTAAGGGCATCTGGTTCCCTTCAAACAGCAAGCATGCTATTGAGATATGGTATGATGGCAGCAGACAGAGCAGCTCTCGTGTTGCCAGGACAGCCAGGACACGAGCACCATTCCACTCCATGTGCACGTTGTGAGGCCGCACAGTGTTAGCGGCTCCTCAGCGCACACTCGCTGCGGTGGGAGATACGTCCGCTGACCTGCGCTCTCTCAGCTTGTCCTGACAGGGAGTGGCTCAGGCTTGAGGAGACAGGTTCTCCTTTAAGAAGGGCCTGGGCCCTGACCAGTTTGGCTCGGTGGCTAGAGCGTCGGCCTGTGGACTGAGGAGTCCCAGGTTCAATTCTGGTCGGGCATGTACCTTGGTTGCGGGCACATCCCCAGTGGGGGGTTTGCAGGAGGCAGCTGATGGATGTTTCTCTCATGGATGTTTCTAGCTCTCTATTCCTCTCCCTTCCTCTCTGTAAAAAATCAATAAAATATATTTAAAAAAAAAAAAAAAGAAGGGCCTGGAACCGTCTTCAGCTGTGCTCTCTCTGACCTCACAGAAGGACCAACACCTTCACTGTTGTTTTTACAGAACCTGGAGCTGGTGGAAAAAGGCTTCAGTAACTTGAAGAAACAAATTGAAAATGCCAGGATGTTTGGAGTCCCAGTGGTGGTGGCTGTGAATGCATTCAAGTAAGTGCAGCGCCGCGGCTCAGGGGACTGTGGAAACTGGTCAGAAAACATCTCCTGGAGCTTTTAGCTCTTTTGATTCATTTACCAGTCTTGGTTGTTAAGCTGGCTTCAGGGGCCATTAAAGGAGCCTGCACTCTGACGGGCACCGCACACGGCACAGGGAACTCGTCACCTCGCCCACTGAGGGTCCAGGCTCAGATTTGGCTCCCCTGGGTCCCCTCCCCTCCCCTCCCCTCCCCTCCCCTGCACCGGGTGAAGTGGGTAACACATAGACCTGATGTTAAATGTTCTGTTTGGTGTCCAGAGGCCTTTTGAGCTAACAGGAGATCATAGCCCTACAGAGTTGCATTATTTCTCTGAGCCTGGTGGGATGTTGTAATGACAAAGAGTCAGACGTATTGAGCTGGAAGTGTTCCTGTGAGAGAGGACTTGCGTGGGTTGTATAAATATTGTAATGCTATTTTTGGTCTTGTCATAATGGCCTAATCACAGCAGAATGGGAAGCAAAATATTTTTAAAGCGAGTACATATTGATTCCTATGCTATACCTGGAATGGTCTGGGTATTTTGACATCTCAACCTCATTGACATCCCAAATGAAATAAGTGCTATGATTATTCCCACTTTACCCACGTGGAAATCCAGGCACATAAAGCTTAAGTAACGGGCCGAAAGTCACCTCGGTAGTAAATCATGGAGCTGGGATTCAGACCCAAGCAACATTACTTGATTAATGTCCATTTATCAGCAGGTAATTCACATGGGCTTTAATGGCAAAAACGAGAGATTCTATCCTCCTCGGGCACTGTCAGGGCTCTAACATAAAATGCTGCCTTTTCAGGACAGATACAGAGGCCGAGCTGGACCTCGTCGGCCGCCTCGCCAGAGAACATGGGGCTTTCGACGCCGTGAAGTGTACTCACTGGGCAGAAGGGGGCAAGGGTGCCCTAGCCCTGGCTCAGGCCGTCCAGAAAGCAGCTCAGGCACCCAGCAGCTTCCGGCTCCTGTATGACCTCAAGGTGGGTTACTTGCTCTATGCAAAAAGCCAAAAAGCACAGTGAGGTTTCTGTGTGGCTGCCTCTGTTCAGAGCCTGTGTTTAACAGCTTCAGCTCTGTGGGTCTGATTCCCATGTAGGTGAGTTACACATCCTGGACCCTCAACTCTAGGCAGAGTTCTTACCAACTCATATTGCTGCCTACACACAGAGTAAGGGTCCAGGCAAGAAGACCCTGGGAGATTGGCTCACGTCCTCGCTTTTGGAAAGGCTCACAGCGCAGTTCCTCTGCTGGCAGGAGGAAGGGTCATATATAAGAGTGTAATTCACTACGGCCTTTTACCCAAGGCACCAACCATATTAGGGCAAGTTGACACGGGGCTACAGCAAGACTCAGATATGTTTTCTCACTTCCTGGCACAGAGCTACCTCAAGTTCAGAGAAGCCCTCGGGTGCAAAACCACGCACCCCAGCAGGCTTTAGCATTTTTTCCATCACTGAGTAAACTACATGATGTCTGGCCCAAGCAGAAGCACTGCTTATTCCATGAACAATAAAGTATAAAGTTAGTTCAGAGAAAGGTGTTTATATTATAGAGTTGTGTTTTGTTTTCATTTCTCTGTCCATGAATTTCAGGATGTGATTGGGCATTAAGTGGTGTGCCCACAACAAGGAACTTCATTAGGAACTTGGGATGTGGTAGCTAATTCTGTTTGTATTCTCTAAGCGGGTTCTTAGCTTGGTTTTTAAACGATAATCATAGACTTTCGAAAATTGACATAAAAAAAGCCATAAAGGGTTATTTCCAAAGGTAGAAGGAAGAAACCCTATTTCTCTTGAATTTTAACATTCTTTTGTTTCTCTTTGCCTCTTGCATATATAATACACTGGTGGTTAACAATGCCCTGTGGACACGGACATTTTCCTATGGAGCTTTAGTTTCACAGATGGGCTTGAAAATCTGTTCAACCGATGGTCTTTTCAGGAAATGCCATGAACACAGATGCGAAGCCTTTATAGGCGCCCTCTCTAAGCCCCATCCGCAGTGCCTACTGCTGGGGGCCCCAGGCCTCGAAGGCGAGCAGGAGACCTGCTTCGCTATAACCCATTTCTGCTTGGAACTTTGCTCTGAAAAACAGGAGGCTGCCACTTTTTGTCTTATTCCACATCTGTTGGTCTTAAATCACCCTTCCACAGAGTACTTTTGCGTCAGAAGTTTGAATGTGCCTTGGCACATAGAGCCCAGTCACAAGATGCATATGACACTAATCTCTGTTCCATCTTTATTTTATTTTTTAAATAATATTTTTAATTGATTTTTTACAGAAAGGAAAGGAGAGGCATAGAGAGTTAGAAACATCGATGGGAGAGAAACATCGATCAGCTGCCTCCTGCACACCCCCTATGAGGGATGTACCCGCAACCCAGGTACATGCCCTTGACCGGAATCGAACCTGGACCTCTCGGTCCACAGGCCGATGCTCTATCCACTGAGCCAAACCGGTTAGGGCACTGTTGCATCTTTATAAGCGACAACTGAATAGTTGCTTTATTCCTATCCATTATGCAAAGCCCTTTCATAAATTATCACTGTTTAGTTCAAAAAGGAACTTTTTTTAAAATAGATTATTATTCCTTTCCAAAAAATAAAACTCACCCAATGCATTCTCTTAGCTTTAGTTGCTAGGGAGTAGAGTCAGATAAATGGACTAATTTTAGTAATTTGCTCATCCAAGTTACCACTGAGTAGCTTTCCTTCCCAGTTCCTTTGCTGTTTGCTGTGATTCCCCCACTGGGCAGCATGTGAGAAGCCAGGCACCCTGTTGTGGATAATCAGTGGGGCCAGGCCCTCACCAGTTAGACTCCTGGCCTCTGACCACTGCGCTCTGCTTCCGGTGCCACACAGGGCATAGCCTTTCACACTGTTCCCACTTCATAGTCACCGTAGAAGTCACCGGATTGTTTTTTAAAACTATTTCTAAGTTGCCCTAACCGGTTTGGCTCAGTGGATAGAGCAACGGCCTGCGGACTAAAGGGTCCCTGGTTCGATTCCAGTCAAGGGCATGTGCCTTGGTTGCGGGCACATCCCCAGTGGGGGGGGGTGCAGGAGGCAGCTGATTGATGTTTCTCTCTCATCGATGTTTCTAACTCTCTATCCCTCCCTTCCTCTCTGTAAAATATCAATAAAATATATTTTTAAAAAAACAAAACTATTTCTAAGTAACAGCAATTACCAATCAATATGTTATATTAAGAATAGCATCTACTTCTCATATGCAAACCGGGAGTTATGTGGATGGATATCGGTTTTATTTCATAAACAGCTTTGACAGGAGACTGCTTTCCAGTCATAGAACATTATTTTTTACTTATAAAGAAGTAATTATTCTTGGGTAGTCATCAATATTGTTTGTGATGTACCTGGTGAGATCCTAAATACACACAGAGAGAGAGAGACTACCTCTGTGGGACATTTTCCACTGACAAACTCTGGGGCTTGGCATTAAAAGAAAATGTTCTAACCCAATAAACCTCAAACTATTTGCGTGTCTGTATATGTATGTAAAAACATCTTCTGGCCCTTGTAGGGACTCTGACCTAGAATGGGCCCGTGTTCCAGCGATGGTCTCCCCCTCTTTTCTGTCTATCAGCTCCCCGTAGCAGACAAAATCAGGATCATCGCACAGAAGATCTATGGGGCAGATGACATTGAATTGCTCCCTGAGGCTCAGCTCAAGGCAGAAGTCTACACGAAGCAGGTAGTTGTCTGATTGTTTTGTTCTTTCAGCTGTTTATAAAGCAGGCCTTGCAGTCAAGAAGCCCGAGTTCCCCCAGCCGCTAAGCACCCACTGCTTTCCCTCCTCTGGCAGCAGCCTCTGCTCTTCTGAAATAGTGAGTTTGCATTGGGCGATCCAGCCCCAAGTTCTTTATCACCACAGGTGGTATATGCGTGTGTGTGGAAAAGCCAGGAGGAATTGTGGAATGTCTTACTAAAGTATTGAGAGCTGGCCTTGAGTTGTATTGGCTATATAGATGAAAATAAAATACTCACGTTTGGGATATGGTTGAGTACTTACTCCCCTCACCCAACAGATTCTGCCCCCGCCACTCCTGCAATTTTTTTTTTTTTTTTTACACTAAGCTAGAAGGCAGTGAGGTGGAGATGGGTATAAGGGGAGTTGAAATGTTTCAGATAAATTGAAGCATCCACACCATCGCACCCAAAAGCTCTTCCTCGCAGTGTCAGCTTTTCATTTGCCCTGCTTCTGTTCCCTTCTTTCCCCAGGGCTTTGGGCATCTGCCCATCTGCATGGCCAAAACACACCTGTCCTTGTCTCATAACCCAGAGCAAAAAGGTGTGCCTACCGGCTTCGTCCTGCCCATTCGCGACATCCGTGCCAGCGTCGGGGCTGGTTTTCTGTATCCCCTGGTTGGAACGGTAAGTGAGTGGTGCAACTTGTCTTAAACTGAGTGCGAAGCCAGCAGGCAGATGCCAAATGAGCAGAGTTCATTGCTGAGGAGATAGTCGGAGTTGGGCCTGTTAAGGATTAATCCTCTTGCTGTGGACCCTCTGGTGTCAGTTCAAGGATGACGCATGACTACTTGTGCTGAATAACAATTCTGTTTCCCAGTGTGTGTGACCTTGGCTGAATCCAGGATGGGCCTAGTGGATGGGCTGTGATAGAGCTTGTTTGTAAGCACAACTGACATTCATTGGGCACCTTTCACGGGTTGACTCCGTGCTCCCAACAGCTATGAGGCAGGAGAGGCGCTGCACCTGCTGGGTCTTCTTGACAGGCCGCGAGCTTACTCCTGAAATTTGGGCAGTTCATAGTTTTTAAGTAAAGAAATTCCCCCTTAAAATGTGAATGAACCCTGTAGATGTGAAAGGTGAGGTTACTTATTTACACTTCAAGATGAATTATCAAATGCCTTCCTGTGGATTTTATGCATATTAAAGGAGGAAAAATGCTTAAGGGCATAGTCGCAGCTTGAACTTTGTCCCAAGGTTAGCATTGATCTGGTGCCCAGGTTTCCCCCTTAGATCATGTATCGGCAGATTGTACTTACCTGCACATAGGATTGAAATATTAAACTCACTTCATACACAATGAAAAGGAAATCAATAGCCCTCCTTTTGGAACTTTATTATTTTTTTCATATAGTAAGAAAGTGGTAGAAGGTGCCATTATAGAGACAAAAGTATGTAACATTAAAGCCAAATCCTGTTTTGAGCTCTGCTGATTTTGGCCCCGTGAGCTTGTTATTAAAGATATGACCCTGCTCCTCTCAGCTCTCAGTGTGGGTCAGGCAAGTGCCTGCACCCCTATGCTCCCTCAGCCTCGCAGGGAACGGGGGGCTTGGCTATGTTCTGATGTTCATCTTTGTCAGTCCTTGGGGTTTGTGAAATTCCTTTTTCGTAGGAATGATAACCCGTTTGCCCAGCACCTTGAATACTGCAGAAACATGTCCTTTCTAGAGGAACTATTAGCAACTGCCGGCTGAGAGCAGTAGCTGCAGTCTGTATTGTCACGATGATGTGTGTGTGCAATGGGTGACTAACCAGGAAAGCAATACTGGAAGTGGTCAGGCCAATGCGTTTGCCTGTAGTGCAGAGAGAAACACATCCTGCCCAGCTCAAGACTGTCATTTAGAACTAGCTCTCGCATTAGAAGCCAGCTTGGACCAGGACATTTCTGCACATAACCTAAGTGGCATAACCTAGATGAGCACTATTCTTAATGCCTCCTAACTGCTATTGCTGCCTGAACAGGACTGAGGATTTGAGTATTTTATGTATTAATTCAAGGTGTGGTGGTTTCTTTTCAGAATTTTATGTCTACATTCATATGTGTATGTACATATAATCTTTTCATTTTTAAAATTTTCTGATTGTCAATATGACCAATGTGTAGGGAGCAAAATCTTTGGATAAGAGTAAAAATACTGAGAATCTTTATCACTGTTTTGGGGACCATCTTTAGCATCTTCTGCCAACATGCTCATCTATGTCTGCATCAATGGCACAAGTCCTTTGTCTTTTTTTTTTTAATTAAATCTTTATTGTTCAGATTATTACAGTTGTTCCTCTTTTTTCCCCCATAGCTCTCCTCCACCCAGTTCCCACCCCACCCTCTGCCCTTACCCTCCCCCCCAACTATCCTCATCCATAAGTGTACGATTTTTGTCCAGTCTCCTCCTGCACCTCCACACCCCTTTCCCCCCAAGAATTGTCAGTCCACTCCCTTTCCATGCCTCTGGTTCTATTATATTCACCAGTTTACTCTGTTCATCAGATTATTTATTCATTTGATTCTTACATTCACTTGTTGATAGATATGTATTTGTTGTTTATAATGTTTATCTTTACCTTTTTCTTCTTCATCCTCTTTTTAAAGGATACCTTTCAGCATTTCATATAATACTGGTTTGGTGGTGATGAACTCCTTTAGCTTTTTCTTATCTGTGAAGCTCTTTATCTGACCTTCAATTCTGAATGATAGCTTTGCTGGATAAAGTAATCTTGGTTGTAGGTTCTTGCTATTCATCACTTTGAATATTTCTTGCCACTCCCTTCTGACCTGCATAGTTTCTGTTGAGAAATCAGCTGACAGTCCTATGGGTATTCCCTTGTAGGTAACTGACTTCTTTTCTCTTGCTGCTTTTAAGACTCTCTCTTTGTCTTTTGCTCTTGGCATTTTAATTATGATGTGTCTTGGTGTGGTCCTCTTTGGATTCCTTTTGTTTGGGGTTCTCTGCGCTTCCTGGACCTGTAAGTCTATTTCTTTCACCAGGTGGGGGAAGTTTTCTGTCATTATTTCTTCAAATAGGTTTTCAGTATCTTGCTCTCCCTCTTCTTCTGGCACCCCTATAATTCTGATGTTGGTACGCTTGAAGTTGGCCCAGAGGCTCCTTACACTATCTTCATATTTTTGGATTCTTTTTTCATTTTGCTTTTCCTGTTGGGTGTTTTTTGCTTCTTCGTATTTCAAATCTTTGACTTGATTCTTGGGATACTCTTGTCTGCTGTTGGATCTCTGTATATTATTCTTTATTTCAGTCAGTGTATGCTTAATTTCTAGTTGGTCTTTTTTCATATCCTCCAGGGTCTCACTAAATTTATCGGCGGTTTCCAGAAAATTCTTTTTTTTTTTTAATATATTTTATTGATTTTTTGCAGAGAGGAAGGGAGAGAGATAGAGAGTTAGAAACATCGATGAGAGAGAAACATCGATTAGCTGCCTCCTGCACATCTCCTATTGGGGATGTGCCCGCAACCCAGGTACATGCCCTTGACCGGAATTGAACCTGGGACCCTTCAGTCCACAGGCTGACGCTCTATCCACTGAGCCAAACCGGTTTCGGCCAGAAAATTCTTGAAAAACCTTATAACTGTGGTTTTGAACTCTATACCCAGTCGTTTGCTTTCCTCCATTTCTGTCATTTGTGACCTGTTTCTTTGTCTCCGCATTTTTTATGCTTCCTGTGTTGGTAGAGTGGCTTTGTTTGCTAGGTGTCCTATAGGGCCCAGTGGCTCAGCCTCCCCAATTACCTGAGGAGGACACTCTTGGTGCACCCCTTTGTGGGCTGTGTGCACAGTCTTATTGTAGTTATGCCTTGATTGTTGTAGGTATCACTGGGAGGAATTGACCTCCAGGACAATTGTCTGTGAGAATCAGCTGTGTCTACAGTGGGAGGACTTCTGTGCTAAAGACACCCTTCTGGGGCAAGACTTGCTTCAGTGGGGCTTTGGTGCTCACTGAGTCTGCCTCCTGAGTGTGTCCCTTATGGATCTGAGGAGTTGTAATCTGGATGATCTCACTCTGACCACTGGGACACTGGCTCTTGGATCTCTAAGGAAGTGCTAATTTAGCCTCTGCCTGAGGCTACCCAGCAGGAGCTACGAAGAGACCTGCAGATTCCCCTTCCTTTTTGGGGGTTTGGAGGTGCCCAGATGAGGCCCAGCTGTGAAGCAGTGCAAGCTGCTGTGGGGCCTTGGGCCTTCTCTTGGAAGTTCTGGGTCTGTCTGGCCCAGCTGCAGTTTGTTAGGTAATTTTCAGATTGCAAAGGGCCAGGGCATTCATATGCAAAAGCCTCTGCCACAGCCTGGGTGGGGCAGGGTCTCAGGGAATCAACAGGGCGGAACAAGCAGCTATGGCTGATCCTCAGCCCTGCCCTAAGGGGCCCTCGCATCTCAGTGTCCTTGTAATCGCTGCAAGCACCTGAGGGAAAGCTGCCCTCAAGTTCCGAGATCTGCCCACTGCCAGACAGTCCAGTTTCTCCCCGTATGAGTCCTAGGTCTCCAGAGACTTTCCGGAACTGGAGTTCAGAGCAGTCAGGAGCTTGTGACTACCTCCGGATTCAAAAAGACAGCCGTGTCCTCAGGTGCCAGCCCCTTTCCACGCGCATTCAAGCCTCCGTACCTTATCTCTTATAGAATTTGAGGGTAGAGACTGACATCAGATCCCTATAGTACGTTCTAGGGCAGCAGTTGCCAACCTTTCAGACCTCATGGACCACCAATGGCCTGCAGACCACCAGTTGGCGACCACTGTTCTAGGGAATACTGATTGGCATTCACATGTCAGAATTAAGTTTTCTAAAGTGTAGGTGTTTTGTGTCACAGAAGGTGACTCATCCTATTCTGTGACATTTTTACAGTTAAGTCATAAAAGTTCAACTTAAACTATTTCCTGTCTGGATCTGATTTGGAACCTGTGAGTATTCATTATATAGAACATTGTTATAGATAAAATATACTGAGTTTTCACTTATAAGCCTTATGAATTTGCACCTAAGTAGATGTTTGTGAAAGCCAATTCTTTAGAAAAGACGCAAGTGCAAATATAAGCCATAAGCATTACAGGTTCAGTCTTAAAAAGCCAATTTGGACAAGTAAGAATAGTGGTTGTAGCCTGGCTGGTTGGGTCAAAGGTTGAGCATCGACCTATGAATCAGGAGGTCACGGTTCAATTCCCAGGCAGGACATATGCCTGGGTTGCGGGCTCAATCTCTGGTGGGGTGCGTGCAGTAGACAGCCAGTCCATAATTTTCTCTCATCATTGATGTTTCTATTTCTCTCCCTCTCCCTTCCTCTTTGAAATCAATAAAAAAAAAAATTTTTTTTAAAGAATAGTAGTTACAAAACCAAGTACATTGTGTAGAAAATGTCTTGGCCCAAGTTAAAAGATACTAATTTCTAATGATGTGTTGCTGTAGCAAAAATACTATGGGCATCTATGCAAATTTAATTAAAACAAAATGTGAAAGTGGACAAGCCTATACCTCCTTTTGGTCTTGTGAATTGAGGGCAGAGGAGGTGAGTAACTGACTCCTTAGCCTCCTCAGCACCTGCTGCTTCTTGTTGCAACTGTCAGTATGGAAGAGGAGAGTGAGGCCTGGCATTTGGTTTGCTGAAGGATCTGAGGGTTTCTCTTTGAGGTTATACAGGAGCAGTGACTTTATTTTTAACTAGAGGCCCGGTGCACAGATTCGTGCACCAGTGGGGTCCCCCGGCCTGGCCTGCAGGGATCCGGCTGAAACAAGCTCTCCAACATCCCCCAAATCCGGGCACCGGGCCTCTAGTATGCATATAAGATCTTTGGTTAATCTCTTCCCGCCCTCCCCCTTCCCTCTGAGATTCATCAGTCTGTTCCATGTTTCCATGCCTGTGCATTGAGCATCTGCCCCACTGGTGGTCAGTGCGCGTCATAGCTACCAGTCAAATGGTCGCTTAGGCGTGCGCGTGTGTGTGTATGTGTGTGTGTGTGTGTGTGTTAACAAGAGGAGTACCATTTTGTTGACAACTATAAAATCATATTCTATCTTTGTGCCTGGGGCTTTCTATCTGAGGGAAACATGGGGGAAAATCACCAAGTTTATTTGGAATGCTATTTCACACCTCCTAGATGAGCACAATGCCTGGACTCCCTACCCGGCCCTGTTTCTATGACATTGATTTGGACCCTGTAACCGAGCAGGTGAATGGGCTGTTCTAAACAGGTAAGTTGTTTCTGGTGAGAGTATTGCCATTTTCTTTATGAGGCATACCTATGAATTACAGGACTCCAACTAAAGTGATGTCATTTTAGATATTGCTGAGGGGAGAGGGGGCAGTGATGAGAGTAACACATTTTTGGAGGAAGAGCATGGCTATCACAGGTGGGCAGTGAGCGGGAGAGCCGCTGCCTCTTGAACTGAGGAGGGACGGTAGCGGAGGCTAGGCCTCCTCTGCGGGAGCCCAGGAGGCTCTGCGTTCCGGGTTGATGGTGCAGGGGCAGCTGAGGTCTGTACTCTGAATAGAGCAGCTAAGAATTGGGTCAAGTCCTCGGGAGTAGACACGAGAAGGAAACAACCATGCAGATCTTGGGTCTTAAGTGAAAGGCCCACGCACTCATCACAGTGAATGAGCCATCCCGAGGCACATTCAGTTTAATTTCAAAAGCGTCAATGATGAAAATCCCAAAAATCCTTCTCCAGAGAAAGGCTGGCCTGTGAAAAATGAGAATTAGACTGAACCAACCTGTCTTAGCAGCAGCAAGAGGAATACCCTCCATGTTCACAGGGAAAGACGCCCTACCAAATCCATCCAGGTGTTTCAGGCACATACAGGGTCCCTAGCCCATATCTCCTCTGAGGAAGGGATTTAACCTTGTACTCCAGCAAAATGAGGAATAAACCAAGAAAAAAGAAGACATGGTTCTCAGGAAACTGAGTCCTGATCTAGACAGCAATGAAGTACAAGTGGCCTCGGGTTACAAGTCCAACGTGAAACAGGAGGAGGGAGGCCTGAGAAAGACTAGGAAGAGCTAGAAAAGACTGGGGTATCAAGGGGTCATGCGAACCGTAGTCCTCACCTGAGCAGCCGCAAGGATGGTTACTTACAGAAACAACTGCTCCCACAGCGGAGAGGCTGTGCTTGATGCTGGGGGAGCACATTCCTCAAGAGGCAGGTGTGACGTTGGAAAGGTCATCCTGGCTCATGCCTGGTCTGGCCTGGCAGTGTTCACACAGCCATAATGTAGATGCCGCGCATTGTTTCCAGGTCTTTGGACTGGCCCGCCAGGAGTTGTGGGAAAAGATGTAAATGATCACCGCTTTGGTAGCGCGAGAGGGTGATGGTGTAGTGTGGAAGGGAAGAGGAAACATTTCCGCAGTTAGAGAAAATATTCATTCCTGGTTTTTTTTTTTTCCTTCTAGATTGTCCATCTTCAAGAAGCTACTTTGCAAGTTAGGCTTAGTGTGTATTCAGGCCAATGGGCAGGAGTGTGGAGAAGCCGAGAGAAGTCAGCCCCTGCCTCGAAGATCTTCTGAAAGAAATAGTGGGAATTTCCCCCAAAGCCCTTCTTTGGTCTTAATTCCTATCATCATGTCTAAATGAACATAAAGTATGCACACGTCTATATACTTTACTGAAATTTCACAGAATAAAAGAAAATGATTTTACTATCTTTGTGTTTAAATATAAACTGCAGCATTAACAGACTGCTGCTATCTCTGCTGTCCTGGCTGAGCTTGTTTGTCCGGCATACAGTGGGACTAAAGAAGCAACTTGCAGTATGTACTTTATGATACTGCTCTGTTTAAAGGGGAAAATGGTGCATGCTTGCATATTTCTGGGAGGGCATATATCAGGAGGAGCAGGGTACAAAGGATGTACCTTTTTATCATATCTTTCTATGTTTCTTTTTCAAACTATATTTTTATTGGTTTCAGAAAGGAAGGGAGAGAGAGAGAGAGAGAAACATCAATGATGAGAAAGAATCATTGATCAGCTATCTCCTGCATGCCCCCTACTGGGGATCAAGCCTAAAACCCATGCATGTGCCCTGACCAGGAATCCAACCGTGACCTCCAGGTTCATGAATCAATACTCAGCCATTGAGCCACACCTTTACCCTGAAAAATAGTGCTTACACAGGCTTTTGTCCTGAACTCCCTTGGAATTCTCATTTCTGTCTCAGCTTTAAGACGATTTATTTCTGGAGTCCTCAAGGCTGGTCATGCAGTGCTAACTGTAGGTTAGCCCTTTTTGCTTTATTGGTTCAGCAAATGTTTATTGAGCTTTTACTATGTACCTGAGCTCTACTACCCACAGGACATTTTTTTTGCTCAAATGTTTTTCCTTCTCTGGTTTTCTATCTTTTATCTCTTCTTCCTCTCCCATTTTTTCCTCCCTTTCCCCCCTAGTCTTCCTGCGTTAGATCCTTCCAGAAGTTATTGCATCTTCACGCGTTGGCAAAGCAGTATTTTTCCTGGGGTTTTTGGGTTTTTTTTTTTTTTTTTTTTGGTTTTATTATTTTTAATCCCTTAGGTCAGTGGTCAGCAAACCGCGACTCACAAGCCACATGCGGCTCTTTGGCCCCTTGAGTGTGGCTCTTCCACAAAATACCATGTGCGGGCGCACACATACAGTGCGATTGAAACTTTGTGGCCCATGCGCAGAAGTCAGTTTTCGGCCTGGGTGAAACAAGTATACAAGATGAGTGTGGATGGGAGAGTTGGAAGGGGTCAACCTCAGCTAACGTACCTCAATCAGATTGAGGACGTTTTTAGCAAAAGCCAGCTTAGGAGTACCCTAATTAAGTTACTAACAATGTACCTACCTATATAGTTTAAGTTTAAAAAATTTGGCTCAAAAGAAATTTCAATCGACTGTTGATATTTGTCTCTGTTGACTAATGAGTTTGCCAACCACTGCCCTAGGTTTACATCAGTGTTGTAATTCACTGTTTTATAGCCCAAATAAAGAATGGTGGTACAGCCCAGCAGGCATGGCTCAGTGGCTGAGTATCAATCTATGAACCAGGAGGTCATGGTTCAATCCCGTCAGGGCACATGCCCAGGTTGCAGGCTTGTTCCCCAGTGTGGGACGTGCAGGAGGTAGCCATCAATGATTCTCTCTCATCGTTGTTTCTATCTCTCTCCCTCTCCCTTCCTATCTGAAAACAATAAAAAATATATTTTAAATAAAGAATGGTGGTACTTTGGGGACATATGGCAAAGGGGTCATGAGTGCAGAACCCCTGCTCCCCTTACGTTGTGCACTTCCTGGCAATGGTGCACACAATGGCGGCATCAGTCCTGTTCCAAAGCATCATGCAGACCCTGTTTCTGATGTTTTTTCAAATGTCCTAGAAAGCTTCATCGGGAATGAGCCTTTGGGAATGCAGTTTCGTAAACAAGGGAAGAAAGCAGCCTATTGTCAGACGTGGTGACTTAAAGACCATCTTAAAGGTTTTAGGCTCCTTCCTATCACCAAAGGCCATGTGGGTTTAAATCCTTAATGTTGAGGCCTGGGCAGTGTTGCTAAATGGTTAGAGTGTCAACCTGAGTACTGAAGGGTCATGGGTTTGATGTTCAGTCAAGGGCACATAGCTGGGTTGCAGGTTCCATCCCTGATCACAGTTGGCACAAGCCAACCAATCTATGTGTCTCTCTCACATCAATGTTTCTCTCCCCCTTCTTCCCTCTCTTCCCCTCACTAAAAAGCAATGGGGCCCTAACCGGTTTGGGTCAGTGGATAGAGCGTCAGCCTGCGGACTGAAGGATCCCGGGTTTGATTCTGGTCAAGGGCATGTACCTTGGTTGTGGGCACTTTCCCCAGTGGGGGGTGTGCAGGAGGCAGCTGATCGATGTTTCTCTCTCATCGATGTTTCTAACTATCCCTCTCCCTCTCTGTAAAAAATCAATAAAATATAAAAAATATTAAAAATAAAAAAAGCAATGGAGCCCGGCCGGTGTGGCTCAGTGATTGAGCATCGACCTATGAACCAGAAGGTCCCAGTTGGATTCCTGAAGGCACATGCCCAGGTTACTGGCTCCATCCCCAGTTGGGGATGTGCAAGAGGTAGCCAGTCAATGATTCTCTTTTATCATTGATGTTTCTGTCTCCCTCTCCCTACCTCTCTGAAATAAAAAATGTTTTTAAAAATAAATAAAAAGCAATGGGAAAAATATCCTTGGGTGATGATTTTTAAAAGTCCTTAATGTTGATAGGAAAAATAAACAATTAGCGGGAGAGAAGGTTTTATAAGCCAAAGATTATAAACAAAGCCCTAGGACAATAAATAATGCAAATGTTTCTACTGGGTCTTGCTTGGAGTGAATGGACCATCACCAATGCAAGAAGTTCCTGAGTAGAACTGCAATAGGCCTTGAGTAAAAATTCAAATGTTACAAGTTGCTTTTTTCACTTGGTGATAAATCTTAGAGATCTTACTTCATCCGCACTTTGAATTGCACTGTTCCTGCCCACCAGATGAACTTGCTGAGGTCATGTGGCTCCACAGCCCCTGCTCTTTACCATCATTCTGCCTTTCAGAGCTCTTCCTGCCGGGTTGCACAAAAATGGACGTCCCACTGTGACAGATGGAAAGCTGCCCATTTCACATCCCTTCAGAAGGAAGGGACGAAACAAGGTGGAAGAAGCAGAGGGAAGAAATAAAGAGGCGAAGAAGGCTGCCAAGCAATTATTGATGCCATGGGTTTTATGGAATTGATTCTTCAATCTGATAAGAGGTGTGATAAAGAGGAGGCATACAGAACAAAAAACTGCTGGCTAATTGAAGGCCTGAATTCAAAACCTACAGGAGAATTGCTGCCAGAGAAGGTCCAGTGCCTTTACCTTGGGGCTAAGAGTCCTTGCAGATCACTGGCTTCCCTGTCCTCATTCCTACCCTTCTCTGGGCTGCTAGTAATGCCTTCCCTCCCCATATTCGTAATATTACTGACAGATTGCAGCTTCTCTGATCTGTACCTCAGAAGCTGTTGCTATGCACTGAAGATGTATATACACTCTTAATCCCAAAGAGACAGCATGTATGTGCTGTCAAGTGAGGCAGACGACAACAGAACTACTGTTGCGTTTGTGTTGGCTGGTGCAGCCCTCATGGTGCCTAGGAACAGATCCAACCAGCAGAGAGCTGGAGCCACAGGTTCATTTGATGGTGTGCCAGGGAAGACGGTGTGGAGGCTTCCTCCCAGATCTCTAAAATGGAGGAAGTGTTACCAAAGAGTTATAAACCATTTTTGGTAGCTTCAGGCCCAGGCTGTGGGTGGATAGGAACCAGGATGGGAGAAATGGTATGATCAGTAGAGATCAGATAAATATGTAAGCTCTGTTTTATTGGCGTACTGTATCTGGTGATGCTAACAAGATAAGCTGTAGGTAGGATAATTCCTCATCAGATGGGATAGATATATTTATAGCCTGTTTCTCATTATATAATGAAAAGCTACTAAGGAATAACAGACAATGATAAGGGTAACAGCTTCCTGTCACTTAAGTGAGTTCAGGGATGACATTTCTTTCATGCATGAGATACTGGATACATTTTTTAAAAAAACTAAAATACGGCATTGAATTCTTGTCATAAAGAAAAACCACAGTGCACTATTTTATGTATAGTGGTATATCTGTCAGTGTGTGTGTGTATAGTATTATATCTGTCAGTGTGTGTGAGGGGAGGAGTGTAGAGGTCAGGGATGAGTTATTTGTAATAGGCCTTAAAGAAATCTGCCCTTTAAATACAAAATCAATTCACCTCTAACCTCAAACCACCCTTCAGTTCCCTTTCACTAATCTTTTTTTCTTTTAAGTGGGCCCTGGATGGAGCTCAGTGGTTAGAGCATCAGCCCGTGGACCAAAGGGTCTTGGGTTCAATTTCCGATCAAGATTTTGTACCTCAGTTGCAGGCTCAATCCTAGCCCTAGACAGGGTGCATGGGGGAGGCAACCAATTGATGTGTCTCTCTCACATCGATGTTTCTCTCTCTCTCTCTCTCTCTCTCTCTCTCTCTCTCTCTCTCTCTCTCTCCCCCTCCACCCCCCACCTTCCTCCCCTCCACTCTTTCTCTTAAAAAAAAATCAATTGAAAAAAATATATCCTCAGGTGAGGATTAAAAAAAAAAAAAAGAAAAACAAGTGGAGCCTGGGGGTGAGTGGGGGAGTCAATGGGGAAATGGGAACATCTGTAATACTTTAAAAAAAATTTATAAAGACACATTTTTAAAAAAAGAAAAGCAAGTGGAATAAGATCTACAACTTATTAAGGTGGACTTTATTGTTTTAACCTGTCCCTTGTTTCATTTTCAACTATTTCCTAATAATACAGCTGTGCTACCCTGTCTTCAATAAATAAGCTCATCTTATTTTTGCCGGAAATGTTACAAATTCCCAGATCTCAGTGGGTAATATCACCTCCATTGGTTATGCAGGTATAGATTTCTTTGAGCCAAAGTTCAAAACTGGCAGTAAGCAGGGTTAGCAACCCTCTGAGGATATAAAGGACATATTCAGACTGGTGTTTGCTGAATGAACAGATAAATTGCATTCTTAATTACAACTAAACTAGATGCTTATGGGTTTTCTTGTTTTATAATCCTTGTCTCTTCTATCTATGAATTTAAGATCTTGACAACTTGGCCCTAGCCGGTTTGGCTCACTGGATAGAGCATCGCCCTGGGGACTGAACGGCCCCAGATTTGATTCCAGCCAAGGGCATATACCTTGGTTGCAGGCACATCCCCAGTAGGGGGTGTGCAGGAGGCAGCTGATCGATGTTTCTCTCTCATCGATGTTTCTGACTTTCTATCCCTCTCACTTCCTCTCTGTAAAAAAATCAATAAAATATATATTTTTTAAAAAGATCTTGACAACTTGGATTCAGTTTTGCTATTGTGTTATCACAGTTCTTTCCTTAATGAGCCACTGTGAAAGCTATAGAATCTTACAAAGGTAAAATATATTCCTGGAAAAACATCCAAAAATGGATAACTGAGATCCCCCCCACCCCCCCAGATCATGATCCTACTGAAGAAAAGGGGTGAGTACAGCCGCTGTCCAGTAGTTCTTCCCTCCACCATAACAGGTTCTTCGTCTGGACGGTGTACTTGGGAGGGGCTGGAGGAGGAGGCAGGAATTGAGCATCCTGCAGGACCTCACAGCTGGAGCTCCCACGAATGCCCTTGTAGGTAATATTACATCCGGAGCAAGTCACCCTGAGCTCTCCCAGCAACACCTTTCCTAGGTGTTCATGAAAACAGTGTGTTATGTGTACAAATAAATGCTTGTGGTGCTTTTCACTATGGCCAGCGGCTTGTTTAAGGATTCGGAAAATGGCCATGGCCGGTGTGGCTCAGTTGGTTGGGCGACTCCCGCACCAAAGGTTGCCGGTTCTATACCTGGTCAGGGCACATGCCTGGGTTGCAGGCTGGATCCCGGGGCAGGGAGAGGGGGCGTCCTCTATATTTCTTTCTCTCCCTCACTCTCTCTCTAAAATACATATTTAAGATTCAGAAAATGTATGAAAATACACAACCTAGCCTGGCAGGAAGTAGATGCTGCCTACGCCCTTGGCTCTGATGGGACTGGAACTCCAAGGAAAGCCTCTCCACCCGCCCCGCCCCCGCCCCGCTCAGTTGAGAGGGACAAGGTTAAACGGGCAGCCAGGAATGCCCTGAAGGGAAATATGGGTAACTTGCAAGCTACCTCAACTTATTCTTGGAAATATTTAAGGCATAAAAGACGAGCGGGGCTGGGTTCCTGTGCCCGTCTCACCTTGTGCGCACACAGGGCGCGTCATCTCTACCGGAGGGTCTGGGCTTGGCCTCTGACAGCCCGTTTGGCAATGAGCCACGATGACTTCATTACACCCAAACCCACTCCGAGGAAAGTTTTTTGTTGTTATTGTTTCGATTCGTATATGTAATTTTCTCTCCAAACAAACGAGAGCCTAACACGCTGCACAGGTTTTTATTGATTGATTTGAGAGTGAGAGAAACATCGATTTTATTGTTCCACTTCTTTCTGCATTCATTGGTTCTTGCATGTGCCCTCATCTGGGACTGAACCTGCAACCTTGCCGTATTGGGAGGACGCTCTAACCAACTGAGCTGCCCGGCCAGGGCCCACGCTGCACTTGAAGTCCTGCTTTTAATATGTTCTATCTGCTGTGTCTTTAAATATTCGGTTTGGGATGGTGTGGGGTTTATAATGAGAATGCCTATCATTTGAAACCAGATTCTGCTACTTTGCGTCTCAGAAAATGTGGGGCTCCCGACTCGGGTCCCCTCCCCATCCGCCGGCTCTCTCGATGGTCCCCCTGCCCTTGCCGGGATGTGGACGCGTGGCAGGGTTCCCGCCCGGGCTCGGAGCTGGAGGTCTGCTCCCACCTGCTGGGTGGACCTATCGCAGGTGGCCCCGCAAAGCCCCGCGGAGCCCCGCCTCCCCTCTCCCCTCCCCCCTCCCCGCCGCAGCCCCCCGCCCTGGCCCCGCCCCGCGCCCGCTGCTCCGCGCGCATTGGTGCCGCGGGCTGTCAGTCCCTGCGCTCTGAGGAGGGGGCGCCGCCGGGCTGCGGTCCCACTGCGGAGGGCTGCTGGCTCCGGGCGCGACCGTGGCTTCCCGGCTGCCTGGGTGCCCGGCCCCGCCAGCGCTCGCCCCTCTCCCCCGCACTGAGCAGCAGGGACCCCTGGCCACGGACCCCGGCGCCATCGGTAAGTGAAGGAGGGCGAGGAGGTGGCGGGAGAAGAGGGTGCGGGCCAGTGTCCGGTCCGCTGACCCTGCGCGGCGTGGTGGGCGGGAGGAGCCCCTGAACCCCGGAATCTGCGCCCCCGGAGATGGCCGGTGTGAGACCCGGGAAGGTCACTTGTCCATACGAAGCCCCAGCCCGCGCGACCCTCATCGGTTCTGCCCAACCTACCCTCTTCCTCGCAGCTCGCCCTGGAAGCATGGGCTGCGGTAGGTTTCTCCTTCTTCGCCCTTTATTTGAGAGGAATGGGTTTGGGTTCCTGGCATTACGGTTGTGCAGAGAGCTTGAAGCTGGGTTATCTGTCGCACGCCCCCGGCACTTTCCTTTTTGAGTTTATCCTGAGCTTAGCTCCTGCCTTAAGGCTCCTCCAGCCGCATGAGACGCCCTCCTCCGGAGGAAGCTCCGCGGTCCGCAGCTGCCGCTGGGGAGTCAACTGCTTTCCCGGGAGTCACTGCTTCCCCGGGAGTCACTGCTTCCCCGGGGAGTCACTGCTTCCCCGGGGACTCACTGCTTCCCCGGGGAGTCACTGCTTCCCCGGGGAGTCACTGCTTTCCCGGGGAGTCACTGCTTTCCCGGGAGTCACTGCTTTCCCGGGGAGTCACTGCTTTCCCGGGGACTCACTGCTTTCCCGGGGAGTCACTGCTTTCCCGGGGAGTCACTGCTTCCCCCCGGAGTCACTGCTTTCCCGGGGACTCACTGCTTCCCCGGGGAGTCACTGCTTCCCCCCGGAGTCACTGCTTTCCCGGGGACTCACTGCTTCCCCGGGGAGTCACTGCTTCCCCCAGGGAGTCACTGCTTTCCCGGGGACTCACTGCTTTCCCGGGGAGTCACTGCTTTCCCGGGGAGTCACTGCTTCCCCCCGGAGTCACTGCTTTCCCGGGGAGTCACTGCTTTCCCGGGGAGTCACTGCTTCCCCCCGGAGTCACTGCTTTCCCGGGGAGTCACTGCTTTCCCGGGGAGTCACTGCTTCCCCCAGGGAGTCACTGCTTCCCCGGGGACTCACTGCTTCCCCGGGGAGTCACTGCTTCCCCGGGGAGTCACTGCTTTCCCGGGAGTCACTGCTTTCCCGGGGAGTCACTGCTTTCCCGGGGACTCACTGCTTCCCCGGGGAGTCACTGCTTCCCCGGGGACTCACTGCTTCCCCGGGGAGTCACTGCTTCCCCGGGGAGTCACTGCTTTCCCGGGAGTCACTGCTTTCCCGGGGAGTCACTGCTTTCCCGGGGACTCACTGCTTTCCCGGGGAGTCACTGCTTTCCCGGGGAGTCACTGCTTCCCCCCGGAGTCACTGCTTTCCCGGGGACTCACTGCTTCCCCGGGGAGTCACTGCTTCCCCGGGGAGTCACTGCTTTCCCGGGGACTCACTGCTTTCCCGGGGAGTGCTCGCTCTTTCCTCCGCGCTTCTCCGCTTCAAGGGAAAGGGGGCATTAGCCTTGCGATTCTATCAGGAAATGACAACAGGAACTTTAAGATTAAGGAAGAGTCACTTGCAATCTAACATTCTGCAAAGTTTTAATGTCTGCAGACTGCATTTTCCCCATTGCAGTTAGGTTTTTGTGTGGGTATGTGTTTTATTTCTACAGTGTGATAATCATACAAATGAGCTTCTAAATTCCTACACATGTTATCATTTCAGTATTTCTGTTAGTTATACATCCTCTGGTTAATAAAAGTTTTCAGGAGCTGAGAACTCACAAGAGGTGAAAAGACTTAAAGCTCTAATCAGCTGTAGTTCTAGTACTTATGGAAGCATTAAGTGAGGAGGGACACTTTTAAATGTTCATATTTAAGCGCCATTTTTGCTGTGAGGACTGTCTTTCTGTCAGAGGCATGTAGTATGTAACACCCAACCTTAGGGAATACTTAGATCATAAACTGATTTTCAGAGTTCCAGTTCCTTATGTGGTTCATAGAATCAAGAACTTTAACAGTAAAACCTTCAACAGTGAAAGATTTACATAAAAATAGCCCCAGGGATGCGTCCCTTTGCTTATTTTAGGACATCCATCAACTGAAATGCATAGGATTTTTGTTAGATGATCACCTCGACCTCTGTTCATCGGTACCATCATACCAATCTGTGGATTAATTTTTAAACATGCCTTTATATTTAAATGTAACTAACCAGTTTGCCAGTTGTAAAGTTTATTGTTTACATTTGGCTTTTGAATTAGTTCCAGAACCAAGAAAATAAAATCTAAGGAATTTCAACAGCTGAATTTTAAAAATAGCAAGAACTCAGACTAATCTTGATTCAATTACGAGTTGATGGGCTACATAATCTATATTTATAAAAGCCTAAGCAACCGTTCGACCGGTAGCTATGATGCACACTGATCACCAGGGGGCAGATGCTCCGACCAGTAGGTTAGCTTGCTGCTGGGGTCCAGCGATCAGGACTGGGTGAGATGGACCAGACACACCCTGGAGCCCTCCCGCAGCCCCTTCCCGGCCCTGATGTGCACCAGTGGGGTCCCTCAGCCTGGCCTGCGCCCTCTCGGCCTGGCCTGGGACCCCTCAGGGGATGCTGGAGAGCCAGTTTCGGCCTGATCCCCGCAGGCCAGGCTGAGGGACCCCACCAGTGCACGAATCCATGCACTGGGCCACTAGTGGTTAAATAACCATTAAACATTTTAAAATTTTTTGACTAGTGAATGTAGTGCAGATTAGCATCTTTAAACAGTTCGTTTTTCTGATGAAACTCTCAAAGCCCAGTTTCAGAGCATGGGTTTCAGGCACAATATTCAGTTGAATCTGAGCTCTGTTATCTACCAGCTGTGTAATCTCGGGCAAGTTGCATAACCTCTCTAAGCCTGTTTCTTGGTCTGTAGATGGCGATACCACCACCTACTCACTTTGTAATGTGGGGAGGATTAGAGATGTATATAAAAGTGCTTAGCACTGCCTAAGACACAGAAGTTGCTCAATAAATGTCAGCGATTACTATCATTTGCTCTTACTGACCTTCAACTATGAGCTCATTATGGAAAATGTTTGAACAGCAAATACTTAGAAAAAATTTATACAACTAAATTTAAGAGTGGCAAATCATAGTAATGTTACATTTCCCCAGAGTATGTATGAAAAGTAGCACTTCCTTGATGGAATTTACATTTTTAGAACAGAAACCTTATGGTATAATGGAAAGAGCATTGGAGAGTCCAGGTCTTTAGTTCTAACTCTGGCTATGACCTTACCTAACTATATGGCTTTCCACAGGCTAACTGTCCATTACCATGCTCAATTTCTTCATCAGACTGGACTTGATTAATCTTAAATAATCTCTAAAATCCTATTCAGCTTCAGAATTCTTTATTGCATGTAATAAAAATTACACTAGCTTGCTTATCACTATCATTCTTTGTCTGTTTAACTTGGAATTCAGAGTCATAAACAAGTCAAAAAGATAGCACAACTTGGCCCGTGTAGCTCAGTTGGTTGAGCATCCACTCATGCATCAAAAGGTCACCAGTTTAATTCCTTGGTCAGGGCATATACCCAGGTTGCAGGTTTGAACCCCGGTCAGGGTGCACACAGAAGGCAACCAGTTGATGTCTCTCTCGTTGATGTTTCTCATTGATCTCTCCCTCTCCCTTCCTCTCTCTCTCAAATCAATAAAAATATTTTTAAAAATAATAACATCAGATTTGTAGAAACAATCCAAATTGAAGTTATAACTAGAGCAGAATATATTTACATTGAAATTTTTCTGACAAGGCAAAAGTTAACCCCCAGACCTGGCTGATATAGTTCATTTGGTTGGAGCACTGTCCCATGCACCAAAGTGTCCCAGATTTGATTCCTAGTCAGGGTACGTACCTGGGTTGCAGGTTCGAACCCCAGTTGGGGTGAGTATGGGTGAGTATGAGGCAACCTATGTATTTTCTCTCTCTCTAAAATCTTTTTTTTTTTAAGTTAACACCAATTTTTATTCTCCATTTTCAGTCAGTTATAATATGGGAAACATGCCTGGTAGAATCATACACATTCAATGAAAATTGTCTGTAGAAAACAGGCTGATGGTGAAATAAAATATTTTATCTTCTCTCACCTCTCTCTTCTCTTACCAGGTTAATCTTTAACTAAAACAAAGTCTATCAAGTAAAGGGCTCTCATGAAGAAATTGGAGAGAAAATACAAGTAATAGAGAAACTAAGCATTTGCATACTGGAGAATCCACCTCAAACAACTGTATGGAATAAGATGAAAGGAGTGACTACATCTGGAAGAAATTTTGCTTAGGATGACACTTTTGCCCAGCTTCTTGTCATAAACGGCTGCTAAGGAAGAGAGAATATCATTTTCGAGAGAAGGAGTGTATTGTAAAAATGGAGACCCCAGTTTCTGACATTCAAGTAGAAAGCAAGGATGAGACGAGATCAGCAGAAGTTAGAGCTCATGATGAGAGGCAGGAGGGAAAAGCATCAATGCTTTGCTTCAAGAGAAGAAAGAAATCAGCCAAAGCAATGAAGCCCAGAGCCGACTCCGGAGCTGCGGACGTGGCCAGGACGTGTGCGTCAGGAGCTGGAGCTTCGGAGCAGCCACAGCCCCCAGGGGGGGCCTGGGCCTCAATAAAACGTCTTGTGACACGCAGGAAAAAGTCAGGTTCTTCCCAGCAGCAAAAGCCCGCTGAGGCCAAAGTGCAAACTGAAGTCAGTGCCGAGGATGCTAATCTTCCCAAGAAAAAGGCAAAATCCAGACTTAGGATTCCCTGCATAAAATTCTCAAAGGGGAAGAAAAGACATAATCATTCCGAAATTATAGAAGATGCAGACTGCAGCATCAAAGTTCAGGGAGAGGCTGAAAGGTTGGATACAAAAACTCCAGCCAAATCGGATGACCAGGCAACAAAGACCAAGTTGACCCAGGAAGTAAGTGGAGAGGTCTCACAGAAAGGGGGTGATGAGGTCTGTGAACCAAATGTGAGCAACCGCAGAACTTCTCCTGGAGAGAATGTGATTTCAGTAGAACTTGGGTTAGAAAAGGAGCATTCTGCTATTCAAACAGGAACTCTAATCCTTGAAAAAGACATTGAAACAACTGAGGAAACCCCAAGTATCCAGCCCCAGCAAACAAGCCCACTGGAAACTTCAGAAACAGAACATCAGCTGCCAGTGGTTTCTGATGCTCCCCGCTCTCCTGCAATCCCAGATCAACAAATTGCGGAAGAAGCCAGAAACAATGTCCTAGAAAGTGAACCAAATGGGAAAGACCATGAAAGTGGAGAGATTGTAGCTGAAGAGATTAAGCCAAAAGATAATGAAGTGAGCCAGGAATCAGATTTTAAAGAAACGGAGATCAGTGCAGAGAAACCCAAACCGGAAGAAAACAAAAAAATGGAGCCCATTGCTATTATTATTACAGACACTGAAATCAGTGAATTTGATGTCAAGAAATCTAAAAATGTCCCTAAGCGATTCTTAATTTCAATGGAAAACGAGGAAGGAGGGGGTTTTGCTGAGTGTGGTTTTGAGGGTAGAACTTCAGAACAGTATGAAACACTCCTAATAGAAACAGCCTCTTCTCTTGTCAAGAATGCTATCCAGTTGTCTATAGAGCAGCTGGTTAATGAAATGGCCTCTGGTGATAATAAAATAAACAGTCTTCTACAGTGACTCCATTTCCAGATCATGGGAGGGGCAAGAAGTTTAACAATGAATTATTTTCCATAATTGTGGCATTTCTTACTCATTAACAAATGAGAGATTTTCATCTGTGGAATTTAAAGGTACCACCTCAGCCCAGAAGTGTTGAAGACTTAATAAAGTTTATGAAACTCTGCCTACCACTAAAACGCAGCTACTTCTGGATTGGAGGAAGTCAGCGTGGATCACAATAGCAAAGTGACATAAAAGGAGTTGCTGAAATGGCATATGAAGATGTATTGATTGAGCACTTACAATATGCCATAATCTCTTTTTGGTCCTCTGATGTCACAAAGCCTGGTTTCCTTCTGATAGTTGAACTCTGTGTACAGGTTAACATTACATTTAGTTTTCAAAAACTTTTTGTTACAGTGCACATTTATCTTGTTTAAAACAATGAATAAGGTGAGCTTTTTTTTGGTGTGAATGTGTTATTTATAGTTGTTACAATTCTAAGCAGTAGTCTTACCTTTAAAAAAATTGCATTTTCCCAATTTTAGCAGAATGTGCAGAATATGCATAGTTGAACTTTAAACATGAGTGGTCTCTAGTCTTGCTCAAGTCCCTCACAAAAGCCATTCACAAATGTATCCAACAGGCAAATCATTACCAAGCGCCGGGCTGTGGGAACACAACACGGAGAGCATTCTCCCTCGCCTCCTTCCTTCTGTCCCAAACAGACTTGTATAAATCCATGTCTGCAGGGGATCCTCCGATGAAAAGGTTCAAAACAAACAAACAAAAAACTAACAGCAAGAGCAAAAAGAAAAAGAGTGGAATGTCACTTTCCATCCGGGAGACGGCAAACTTCCCAGGTAACAAGTCACCACAGAACAAGATTCCTGTTGCAGGCTTTCTGCTCCCAAGACCTCACTCCTCAGCCCTCCTCAGAGCGGGGACAGTGACCCGAAGCCAGTCTGGCAGCAGAAGTCCTAGGAAGTCTTAATCAGTAAAAATATTACTCCTGACCAAGGATGAGCCAAGTACAAGGTTGAATAGAAAGTAAAACATTATTGCTAAAGCACATTATATTTTAAATGTCAGTATTCTTTCATCGTGCTTGTGTTTTGAGAGACACCAGGAAAAAACATTTCACATGGACATTGGAAATTACATTTTTCATCATTTTTTTTACAGTACAGCTAATTCCTTACCAAAAAAAAAAAAAAAAGAACTTATAACAATGAGAAGGGCTTATTTGCATTTTATTCAGTTATTGAAATCATCGATCTAATCAGTGATTGCCATCCTTTTTGAAAAAGGGATTCTATTTCAATCTTTTCTTGTGGCCATAATACTAGAATACACTTCCTTACCTCTCAGGTTAGGCTTCAGACTGTACAGTCCCCCACTGTTTAAATTGACTGACAGTGTTACTCTGGACGTAGATAAGCAAGGAAGAGCTTTCACTGGAGTTGTATAGTATTTGCTAAAGAGCATTTGTACATTCCTAGAAAAAAAAATGTACAGTAGATGATTTTAAATGATCCTGTGACTTCATGAATTATTTATGGATTGCATATAGAAAGTATGTGCTAATTTGTCCTGTAGAATCTCCCTCCCTCCCTCCCTCCCTCTGTTCTTTCTTTCTTTCTTTCTTTCTTTCTTTCTTTCTTTCTTTCTTTCTTTCTTTCTTTCTTTCTTTCTTTTCTTTTTCTTTCTTTTCTTTTTCTTTCTTTTCTTTTTCTTTCTTTTCTTTCTTTCTTTCGTTGAGACCTCTGGCAGAAGAACCTAATCTGACTTTGGAACTGAACTATTATCAGTAAGATTCTTTGCTGAAAAGCATGCAGATTTTCCTATCTTCATGCTTGTATAAACTGGGGGGGAACCCACCCAAATCCTTTCGTTTAACAAGACGAAAAGTGGATTTTTCAAAACACATGACCCAAAACACCAATTTCTTTTATTTGTCTAACTTTTAAACATTTTTTTAAAAAGATGGCTGAGTCATCCTCCCTAAAAATATTTCTTTTTCGTTCACTATATGTGGTGCTAATGGACGTGGACAGCTACCAGCAAATATATATTTAAAAGTGAACAATTTAAAAAACCTGACTAAAGTTTGGTACATTTTACAGTGTTTTGAGGACTCCTGCCTTCATTTACTGCAAGATGGCTCAAGCCAATACCTAGCATTGTAAGTTTTTAATCTCTCATAATTAAGCAAAAAGTACATCACTTAGTTATTGAAAATATTTTGAAAGGTTTAGGTGTATTCATTTGGGAGTTTTAAAACTGGATACTAGGTAAATATGTGTAATGAACTTTTTTTTTTGTTAAGGAAGTAACCTTTTATCTAGTGCTCTGTTTCTCCCCCTCACACTGTGGTTTGATATATATTTTTATTAGAATGTATTACAATGGATTGTTTTTATGACGAGTGTACTCTACTTACATTCATTCTTAAGTGATTTCTTCTCAATCTTTGCTACTGGAAATATCTGGTGAATTAATAAGTAGGATTCCAGTTTGAAAAAGGAATCAAGATATTAATTGGTTTCATTCTGATTATATCTTCCACGTGCTAAATCCTACTACAGTGAATTCTAAGGTGATCCACATTGTTTTGTTGTTATAGAAATAATTAGGAATCAGATGACTTAGAAATCTCTCAAAACTTTTTATTATAATGGTATTTTAAGCAATTTGATTGTATATGTAAGACATTAAATGAATAGAAATAGGTTCTTATTCACTCACAATCCTTTAACAATATTAACATGATCATTTAAAATGCAATTTATAGCACATTTTCATTTAAATTTGCTGTGGTCGAAGTGTCTTTAGTGAACATTTATTAATTAGTGGGATTCAGTTTCTCTTTGAACTCAGAAGTTTAAAAGCTGGTTGGCTTACTGGATACTTGTTAAGTTTTCAGCATTATCCTCCCCCTTTTAAGAATCAAGTGTTAATTCACTTTGCTTTACAACCCAGAGAATATGAAAACTCTCCTGTATTTTATGTATCATTATTCACTTAATACTTTCTTACAGTACTTTATAGGATATAAAAACAGCACCTGGTAACACTTAGATAAAGGTAGCAGAAAACAAAAGAACTTTCAACAGAAATCATGTTCCCTGCCACCTCCTCCACTTTAAAGAATAATGAACACGTGGCACATATGGAGTTCTTCAGAAAAACTGCATCATTTTCTTCCAAGGTAATCTATTTGACAGCTCGGAGTCTGTGATGATCTTAATTGGTCTATTTAGTGGAGTCTTAGAAACTCTGATTTATTTCTGCGAGGCTGTTTTTTCACCAGTGCGTGCAAATAGCCTTCCCACTAAAGGCTTTTAAAGATATGAATCATAACAGGGCATGCAATTCCGAGTTAACTTCATAAATTTCTAACTTCAAGTTGCCTTATTTTTTGCAGTTAAGAAATACGTTTTTCAGGGTTAATAGCAGAATTTTTAAAATAATTGTTAAACTTTAGAATCCTATTGTTTGAAAAGATCCTTTTAATGTCAGCTTTATTCAACTGTGTAAAAGTCTTTCTAATTTTATCTGACACTTAATACATCAGTTGACTTTCCTGCCCATCATTTAAGGTTTAGAATTCTTTACAAATGCCTATGTTTTATTGTATGACATGAAGTTTCTTATTTTACAGAATTCAAAATTTCAATGCATAGATTTTATGGTACATTTTTTAAAAGAATTTTTGTAGTGATCTCTATTTAGTTATAAAAATGTAACAGAAGGAAATTACATCAAATTTGGGTGTCCTGATTAAATTCAATTTGATGCAACGTGTGTGGGGTATAACATATGCCAAACACTTTGATAAAGGGGACAGGCTGCCTGCCCTCCAAGAGCTCATCCAAGGGAGCAGTACCATCAGACCCTGGGACAGGAGTGAAGGCAGAGGGCCCAGGTAATGAATGCAGCATTACAAGTGCCATGGAGGGGAGAATAAAGAGAAAAACAATTTTATCTGGTGTGGGAGGTGGTCATAGAAATACAGGGGCAGCTTGAAAGCATTCCGTTTCTAACTAGTTAAACAGTATATTCCTTCTGGTGTGTGAGCAGGTGCAGAAAAATGCCTGCATAATGTTACATATTTATAGTAGTTCTTTGTCTGTAAAATGTTAAGTGGGTGAGCTGTTATAAAAAGTTCCATATTGTATTTCTCATTAAAATTAGTACTATATTACTGTGGGTCAGATGCTGATATTCAAGAAATAATCCTCTAGAAAAAAGGTTTCAACCTGAATTAATATGTGTACTGACTATTAATATAGAATAAATGTTATATTGGCTCATGTTTATTTTACTTATTCAAGTCTTTGAAGACAAGCATGGTGTATTACTTTCATTTCCTAAAACTGTGAAGATCACACTGATGAAAATACTGAATTTACACTACAAAAAAGTTCTACTCTGCTGATTGGGTGTGGGACAGACTTTACAATGACATGCCTAAGGGCCCACCTCCAGCAAAGACACTAACACCTAAACCTTGAATTCAATTTCATTGACCTGATTCCATGGAAAGGGCAATTCTGACTGGTGTCTCCTATGAATTTGACAGAAGTGTGCTTGTTTTCATCACCTCTTGCTATATTCATTGTTCCTACTTTATATTAAACTACAAATTATTAATAATCTTTATGGCTTTCTAAATAACTAAGCAATCTTGACGTGAAAATGCTTAAATTATTCAGATGATGCCTGCTAAAGCAGAGTGTTTCAAAAGTTCTGAGTGTTGCCATGGCCCGTGTTCTCAGTGGTTAGAGTGTTGGCCTGCACAGAGCAGGGTCTCGGTTTCCATGCCAGGTCAAGAGAACGCACCTGGGTTGCAGGTTCGAACCCTGGGTTCGTGCAGGAGGCAACCAATCGATATGTCTCTCTTTCTCTCTCTCTCTCTCCCTCCCTTCTATTCTCTCTAAAAATCAATGGGAAAAATATCCTTGGGTAAGGATTAACAAAAAACAAAATAAAAGTTCGGAGTGTTCTGAAGTTTATGAAGACACTGATTTTATTCCCCTCTTGTTGACAATCCTGTTTTTTCTTAAACACAGCCCAATAATAATAATTGAACTCTATGAGATAGAGTTGGTAGTGTCTTAAAAGTCCTAAAACTAAATCTTGCACCAAAGCAAAATATTTCATTAATGTACCAATACTATACATAGGTATTTAATATTTCACATTTTGTAGAATTTTAAATCTCGTTTTTCTAATATAAAAGATACTCTACCTTGTGCAAAACTTGTCCTCACAGGCAATTCTAATTTTCTTTTTAGATGTACCTTTCATGCTGAAGTCTGGAGTCCCCAGCCCCTTTGTGAATATCTAACTTTTTATTTTCTCTCTGAAGGCTTAAGATCTGCAGGGGTTGCCCTAACCCAGGGGTGGGCAAACTTTTTGACTCAGGTCCACAATGGGTTCTTAAACTGGACCGGAGGGCCGGAACAAAAGCATGGATGGAGTGTTTGTATGAACTAATATAAATTCAAAGTAAACATCATTACATAAAAGGGTACGGTCTTTTTTTTTTTTTTTTTTTTAGTTTTATTCATTTCAAACGCCCCGCGGGCCGTAGTTTGCCCACGGCTGCCCTAACCGGTTTGGCTCACTGGATAGAGCTTCGGCCTGCAGGCTAAAGGGTCCCAGGTTCAGTTCCAGTCAAGGGCATGTACCTTGGTTGCAGGCATATCCCCACTAGGGGGTGTGCAGGAGGCAGCTGATCGATGTTTCTCTCTCATCAATGTTCCTAACTCTCTATCCCTCTCCGTTCCTCTCTGTAAAAAAACCAATAAAATATATTAAAAAAAAAAAAAAAAAGATCTGCAGGGGTTAAGCTCCTGAGCTTAGGAAAGAGAGTACTTATGTGTCTTTGTGCATGAGCACACATCCACAGAAAATCCTGAGCAAGGCTGGCCAGGGGCACCATGAACAAGTAAGAAAAACCGAGGGGAGGGGCGGGGGAGGGTGCAGTGAGTGGCCCAAAGCTTGGAAAACTCCCAAACTGAAAATTGTCTCCATAAATGCCAGCCTATCGTAACAGCAACAGTACCAATGTCCAGCATTTTCTGCACATTTGCAAGACAAGACACATCTCCCCATGACTCATTTGGTGGCTAGACTCAAATAGGACTTAAGGTCTTATCTTGATGACAGTGTAATTATGGAGCAGGAATTAAACCTGTCATATACTGCTCACAGCTATACTTGTGGGCTTAACCCCAGGCCTTCCACTTCTGCACTCCTGGGAAATGGGGGGCCACAGGGGAGCACAAAAGCAGATACAGCCATTTGTACACTTGTACTCAAACCTTTTATTCCCAAATCCCTACTTTGACATCTGTACCTTTAGGTCATAGGTCTGGTCAGTATGGCTACAAGTTGGTCTCTGGGCCATATCTGTTATCAGTCACAACCACAACTAATGCAGCTACTGGCATCCATGCTCCGATCAAATAGCCTCCTTTGAAAACTACAGTGAGGATGTTTCACGTGGAATAGCTATTTGCAGCATAAAGTCAGAATATCGCGTCTCTTTACACAGATCATCCCAAACCAGAGTACTTCCATCCTGC
The DNA here is from genome assembly GCF_963259705.1 of Myotis daubentonii. NCBI lineage: Eukaryota > Metazoa > Chordata > Mammalia > Chiroptera > Vespertilionidae > Myotis > Myotis daubentonii. The sequence continues at coordinate 30,137,269 of NC_081840.1, read as the reverse complement.
TCACCAGAATGGTTAGACTTGTCCTGTACTCATACGGAATGCCATACAATTGGTAACTACTCAACTTAGGTGAAAAAAGCCAAGTTTCTCAATAAAAGATCAGGATTCTATTGAGTCTCCTATCTACTCCAGGGCTTCTGTGAGGATCAAATGAGATAAGGCAGGGGAAAACGCTTCACAGACATTTGGTTACAGTGTGAAATGTTTGCACCTGGCTATAAAGCAAGTCGTGTTCCTGAGCTGGAGAAACACCAAGGAGGCTAGTCACTAGGGAGAGAGGAAGCCGGGTGTTGCTACGTGACGTCATTACCCAGTGCCCACAGCGACCGTTTAGGGCTGGGCTGGGCTGGGCTGTGGGCCGCATTTTGCACCATGGGGTCTCAGCAGTATTGGCTGTGATTTGGTGAGCTGTCACTCCGGGGTGGTGGCGGGGCCTGTGTCCCACTTGGGGGAAGCCGAATGTTGCCTTGTTGGCACCAGGTCCGTGGTGTCTTGTCTTTGTAAATGGCCAGTGCGAGCCATGGCAGCTCACATCATAGAGACCAGTGGGACAGTTGGAGGGACACTTAGCATATTAGCCTTTTATATAGAGAGAGATACCACAAGCAGCTTTATCAAAAATGTTGATTTTGGAGTGAATTTGCTTAGAATTATTCTTAGTTTTATGGATTGCCTCTATATTCTCAATGTCTGACTAATGTGCTTTTTCTGATCTGTGAAAGGTTGAGTAGTGAATGATAATCATTTCATATTTGGGTGATCTTAATTTTTTCCACTAAGATATAATTTACACACATATAACATCTATCCTTTCTAGTGCAGAGTTCTATCTTTTGTTGTTGTTAATCTGCACCCAGTGATATTTTCCCATGGATTTTTAGAGACAGTGGAAGGGAGGGGGAGAGACAGAAAGAGAGATAAACACACATGCCCCAACCAGAACTGGGGATTAAGCCTGCAACCGAGGCACGTTCCCTTGGCCAGAATCGAACCTGAGACTCTTCAGTCCGTGGGCCAATGTTCTATTCACTGAGCCAAACTGGCTAGGGCCAGAGTTCTAAAATTTTTAAAAAAATATATTTTATTGATTTTAGAGAGGAAGAGATAGAAACATCACTGATGAGAGAGAATTATTGATTGGCTGCCTCCTGCACACCCCTTACTGGGGATCGAGCCTGCAACCCAGGCATATGCCCTTGGCCAGAATCAAACCTGGGACCTTTCAGTTCGCCGGCCAATGCTTTATCCATTTAGCCAAACCAGCTAGGGCCAGACTTCTAAATTTTGACAAATACATACAGTTGTGTCACCTAGGGAGTATTTTTTCATTGTTCTTCATACACCTGTATATTTTAATATAATTTCCTGGATGCATCAGTGAAAACTGCTCCTGCTGCAGAAATTCAAAATAAGGGCTTCTTAAACCCAGCACTTAAACCAGAACAAGGAAAGGCAGAGCTACCACGCATAGCTGTGCAGATCAACTCCAGAAGCATTCGTTTGGTAGTGGTGCCCCCTAGCGTTACCTATGCATAATCGGCTTGGTCATAATAGTGGCTCTGAACACAGCCACCGGTTTGAGAGACCTGCAAAGCCTGTGGTGTTAACTGTGAGACAGGAGATGTTTCAAGTAAAAAAGAAGCCTTCCATTTACGTGCCTTTCTTCCCACTTTACAACAGTGAGATAAAAAGAGAGGACAGGAGCCACTGAGCTCATGGCATCAGACTTCGCACGTGTGAAAGAAGGGTAACGTTGGTAAATGAGAATTGGTCCGATACAGACTTCTGAGACTCATTCCACTGCAATCTTTGGTCTGCATTTTAAAAACTTTTCTCTTACCTTTGCAGATGTTATATCATTTTTCTAAAGAACTACCACAGGTTCTTTAGATTTTCCTCCCTGCAAAGCACTTACTACAAAAAGAATGTTAATGCTTACCTATATGGTTTGAACTACCATACTGTTTCCACTACAGAAAAATGTGGCAGCGCTAAATTCATGAGATCTCATTCTTTTTCAATATATTTTTATTGATTTCAGAGAGGGAGAGGGAGACAGAAACATCAAGGATGAGAGAGAATCATTGATCAGCTGCCTCCTGCACGCCCCACACACTGGCATGTGCCCCCGACCTGGAATCTAACTGTGACCTCCTGGTTCATAGGTCGACCTTCAACCACTAAGCCATGCCAGCCAGGCAAGATCTCATTCTTCAAAGGCCTGCTTGGTCCACACAAGCCTAACAAGGACCTGAAATTCAGTAATGACATAGATCCTGACTAGAAAAGCAAACCTGATTGGGACTAAAATTCCAAGGTCTTCTTACTGTTAAAGGCTCACAAGAATCCTCAGAAATGCTTGATATAACAATCACAATAAATGTGATCTTTTTAAAGTTAATCTGCTACACCTTGATCAAAGGAGTGTCAAGATACTGTGGTACCTAATATATTATGGAATTCTAGGAAGACCTTCATTAGTCATGACTGTATAAGGTAAAGCAAGACCCAGGAGAAGCTAAGTATTTAAAAAAATAGTGAATTAGCCCTGGCTGGTGTGGTTCAATAGTTAGGGTGTTAGCCAGCCACTGAAGGGTCACAGAGAGAGGAAGGGAAAGGGGGAGAAACACTGATGCTGACTGCCTCCTGCTTCCCCCCCACAACCCCCACCATGGGATCCAGCCCCTGCAACCCAGGCATGTGCCCCAACGGGGAATCGAACCAGCAACCTTTTGGTGTATGGGACTATGCCCAACCAACTGAGCAACACCGGCCAGGGCTAAAATAGATTTTTTTTTAAATATATTTTATTGATTTTTTACAGAGAGGAAGGGAGACAGAGAGAAACATCGATCAGCTGCCTCCTGCACATCTCCTACTGGGGATGTGCCCGCAACCCTGGCACATGCCCTTGACCGGAATCGAACCTGGGACCCTTCAGTCCGCAGGCCGACGCTCTATCCACTGAGCCAAACCGGTTTTGGCTAAAATAGATTCTTAAAAGGTACACTGGTGCCACCTTTGGGTCAGATTAAAAATTTACCCAAATTACAACCTACAATCACATTTTAATTTCACAGAGGCCTTGTTAGAGAGACAACTGCTTAATTCAAACATTACATGAATATATTAAAAACTGTCATGCTCCTTAATACATCTCTGAATTTTATTAACAGCATTTTTACATGTTTTTTTATTGAATTGAGAAAGAAAGGGAGAGGGAGAAACACCCATTGGCTGCCTCCTGCACACTTCATACTGGGTGGGGATCAAGCCCACAACCCTGGCATGTGCCCTGACCAGGAATTGAATCGATGACCTTTCAGTTCATGGGACAATTCTCAACCAACTGAGCCACTCCACTTGGGCATTTTTAAATATTTTTCTTTCTTTCTTTTTTAATCTTCAATCAAGAATATTTTTTCCATTGTGTCTCTCTTCCATTGGAAGAGAGAAGGAAAGAGAGAGAGAAACATCAATGCAAGAGAGACACATCAATTGGTTGACTCCTGCATGTGCCCTGACCAGGGCGTAAGCCTGCAACCAAGGTACATACTCTTGATTGGAATTGAACCCGGAACCTTTCAGTCCGCAGGCTGATGCTCTATCCACTGAGCAAAACCAGCTGGGGCTTTTAAAGGCTGGGATAAAGGATAATACAAATAGAATTTAATTCTGAACTAACACCTCTCATACTAAGAACTTTAAGGATCACTGAGATAGAAATCCCAAAATTTCTCTTGACAACCACCATAAAACTTATTTTAAGCTTTTAGACCAGGATTAGTCAACCTCAGTACTACTAGCATTTTGGGCTGGGCAATTCTTTGTGGGAGGCTATCCTCTGCATAGTGAGATGTTTTATCAGTAAAGTAGTCCTCTACCCACAAGATGCCACTAGCAACTTTCCCTCCACCCCCACCCAGTCTGACAACCAAAAACATCTCCACATTGCCAAATGTCCCCATGGTGAGGGGGCCCATCTTTGTGATGGTTAACATGTGTCATCTTGACTGGGCCACAGGGTGCCCAGATATTTGGACGAACACTATTCTGGGTGTGTCTGTGAAAGTGTATTTTTTTTTAATTAAATCTTTATTGTTCAGATTATTACATTTGTTCCTCTTTTTTCCCCCGATAACTCCCCTCCTCCCAGTTCCCGCCCCACCCTACGCCCTCACTCCCCACCCACTGTCCTCTTCCATAGGTGCACTATTTTTGTCCAGTCTCTTTCCGCATCTCCCACACCCCTTTCCCCCCCAAGAATAGTCAGTCCATTCCCTGAAAGTGTATTTAGAGGAGATTAACATTTGAATCAATAGACAAAGCAGATTGCCCTCTCTAATGTGAGTGGCCCTAATCCAGTAAGTCGAAGGTCTGAACAGAAAAAAAAAGACTGACCTTTCTTAGAGTAAGGCAGCGGTTTTCAACCAGTGTGCTGGAAGAATTTTTATTTTATTTAAAAATATTTTTATTGATTTCAGAGAGAAAGGGAGAGGGATAAAGACATAGAAACATCAATGAGAGAGAATCATTGATCAGCTGCCTCCTGCATGCCCCCTACTGGGGAGTGAGTCTGTAACCCGGGCATGTGCACCAACTGGGAATTAAACTATGACCTCCTGATTCATGGGTCGATGCTCAACCACTGAGCCATGCCAACCAGGTGCTACAAGAATTTTTTAAAACATGCAATATCTTACTATTTTAGTCAGGCGCAGTGACCTCTTCTCCCTTAGACTGTCAAATAAAAAAACAGTTGCCCTGACTCGGTAGCTCAGTTGGATAGAACATCACCTGGATTACGTCAAGGTTGCAGGTTCGATCCCGGGTCAGGGCACATACAAGAAGCAACCAGTGAATGGATAAATAAGAGGAACAATAAATCAATGTTTGTCTCTCCCTTCCTCTCTCTCTCTAAAAATCAATAAATAAAAAGAAAAAAGACAGCAGTCTGATGTAAGTAAAAATTGTACTTTTTTTGTCAGATTGGCAAAAAATACTTTAGTGTGCCAAAGAATGTTAGTAATTAGTTTATGTGCCAAGAGATGAAAAGGTTGAAAACTGCTGGAGTAAAGGATCTTCTGCTTGACTATAAGCTGGAACATTGGCTTTTTCCTGCCTTTGTGGGGCTTCTGGTTTTTGAACTGGAACTGCACCATCAACTTTCCTGAGTTTCCAACTTGCCAAATGTATATCTTAGGACTCCTCAGCCTCCATTTTTGGGCGATCCAATTCCTTATAATCAATCAATCAATCTTTCATGTGTCAAGTTGACTGGACTGTGGGGTATTCACACACATACACATTCACTCCCTTGCATCCTGTTGGGTTGTTTCTCTGAAGAACCCTAATACATCCTGGTTGAGAATCACTGTTGCAGATTATTGTTACTGGAGGAGAAGCAGTAGGGAGCAAATAGGGAAGAAAGAAAAGAGCAAAGCAAGAAACTTCTGGGGAAAGTGTAGGTATTACCTTTCTTTCTAGAAATGGATTGTGGTTGGTAAGAACTGCTCACTGGTACATTTTTGCATCACACATCCAAAATGTTACCTGGCACAGAGACTACTTACCTTGACACTAGGAAGGTATTTGGCAGATACGACTATAAAATAAGAACACATTCTATAAACTGAGATAATAAAAGATTATGTTTATGATCAAGTCACATTAATTTATTTGTCATGATAAAATACATCAAATCCACTGTTTTTCTTCTATACAAAACTTTCTAAAAGAATGTTTCTGAAGCAAACTCACAGTGCATACAATGTATTATTGATTTCAGGCTCCTGTATCTTGCTATGTGTTACCTATATTTGAAGATTTCTTCTGTAGGCCTTGTTTCTTGTATAAGTTTTTGAAATCCAAGTTTCTGTGAAAGTATTTAAGTTGATATCTGATCTAATCTAATGATTTTATTTGGCACAAAATAGAAGAGCTGATGACAGTTAATGTGAACTGCACTGGGGCAATATCTACTAAGTAATCAAGTGCACAAATACATCCTGAAGCACAGTGGATTCTTCAAGGTCTTGAAGACAACAATCATAGTGTGTGATTCCTTGTATTTAAGACATCCAGGTTTGGGACTGTGTAATCTCACCAGTTTTCAAAAAGTCCAGCCATACAAACACAGAAGTACAGCAGAGAATACTCATTTACAGATTTCACTCTAGGAATGTAAAAGTTAATTATAATAAAATGCCACAGAACTACACTTAATTTAAAATATACCAAGTCACAGATTATATTATGAAAACTCGCCACTTGGCCTACTCTTCCTTCAATTACTACAAAAAATCAGTTACACCATCAAGACTATATATGCCTGTGCAAATCAACATTAGTGGAATTATACATTTCCAGATTCTTTTTCCATGATTTATATGTGTTTCCTTCTGTTTAAATGAAGCCTTTCCAATACTATTTTAATAGAACATAATGAATTACTGTTATAATCACCACTCCATTTCTTGTCCCCATCTACTTTTTAAATGACTTACATCAAAGAAATAAAAATATTTTCACTATTTTCTTTTTTTTCCCTAGGTATAAACAATATGTTTGGGAAAACTTTCAATAAAGCTGAAATTGATAAGGTTTTATTCCCCAAAATGAAAAGAACTAATAACCTTCTTGGAAAAGTCTAAAGAAAAATACTAATGATTAAGCTATAGTAGAATAGGAATTCTGGCAACACTGTTGTTTCTAGAGTATTTGTAAAAAGTAAAAATAGGAATACTGTCAATTATTGAGTATTGAATAGTACATGACTGCTTCTAAGATGTTCTAGAATGTATGGGTTGGAATATTGAAGTTAACAGATTCAGCTATACTAATAGAATACATATAGTTTTCTTTATATGACTGGTTTTTATCAATAATAAGAAGAGCTTAACACAGTTTTAATACAAATCCTCACAATACCCCTGTGAGGTAGGGATAGCTTATACCTATTTTACAAACAGAAAATCAGAGCAAGAAATAATAATCTCAAAAGATACAATATAAATCAAGAAATTCTGGTTTTCTTATGAGTCAGACTGCACTTATCAGATAGTGAGTTCTTATAATATGCTAATAAGGACAATTATTAAAATAGACTGTTTTTCTCCAGGAAGTAACTATGTGTAGAATCTGGAAAAGAGGGAAAAATTCTAACCTAATCCAAGAGGAAAATGTCTGTTTAATATTTGTCTGATACACTGATTAAGGTGCATATAGCATTTCCAGTTTTTAGTTTGGTAATAATGATGCAAACCATTATGTATGGCTAAAATTATTAGCTACATTTTACAGATGATTAGTCAACATTAAAGGGTTTAGCTGGAAGAACTTTTTTTATACAAAGTAAATCTTCTAAGTGAGAAATCATATCTTTAAAAATTACACTCAGGACACAATGTTAGTCATACCAGTTATTTTAAAAATATGCCTGTTGAACAAATGAAAACAAATTAAGTGGGTCAGTTCCCACACTACTATTTACTGGTTCTCCAGAACCCAGCTTTGGAGATTTTTTTCTATAAAATGGAGTTAATATTTTTCCACTTCCTAAATCAGAGAATAGAATGAAGACTAAGGAAAGAACATTTGCTTTGAAGTCCTAATAATAAAAGAACTATGTGAATAAGAATAAAAATACAGTTAACCACTATTTTCTCAACCCCCACAAATGTAGCTATGTTTCTGCTTTAAATTTGTCTATCATGGCCAATCAACCCCAAATAAACTCTTACCATTTCTCCAGACCTTGCCCTGAACTACTGCCCTACCCCACAACTTATATGCACCCCTAATCACATCCTTTAGATACAAACTTTTTGTGTCAAGGACCAATGACTGAGGAAGTAGTAAAGAACAGAGAAAAGTCAGAAAATGTATGAGAAACAATAAAAATGAGAAAAAAAATAAAATTTTACTTGAAGATGGCTAAGGAATATATCCTAAATAGCCTAAAATACAGTGGGGCCTTGACTTACGAGTTTAATTCGTTCCGTGACGGAGCTCGTAACTCAAATTACTCGTATGTCAAATCAATTTTCACCATTATAATGAATTGAAATGCCATTAATCCATTCCGGATACCCAAAAAACACCACAATTGTTTTGTTAAATGTTTTTAAATAAGAAAAATGTATTTAAAAATAACGAATACAGCCAGAACCGGTTTGGCTCTGTGGATAGAGCGTCGGCCTGCGGACTCAAGGGTCCTGGGTTCGATTCCGGTCGAGGGCATGTACCTTGGTTGCGGGCACATCCCCAGTGGGGGGCGTGCAGAGGGCGGCTGATCGGTGTTTCTCTTTCATTGATGTTTCTAACTTTCTATCCCTCTCCCTTCCTCTCTGTAGAAAATCAATAAAACATATTTTTTTAAAAAAATAATGAATACAGTGGGGCCTTGACTTACGAGTGTCCCGACTAATGAGTTTTTTGAGATACCAGCTGTCTTTCGACAGATTTTTTGCATTGAGTTGATGGAGTAATTTGAGTTAACGAGCTCCTTAACGAGCTTGGTCTCGGAACTAATTAAACTCGTAAGTCAAGGCCCCACTGTACTGTATAAAAACACAATACTGAAAAATAGAATGTAGTGCAATAAACTTGTTTTATTGAGTTTAATGTATAGCATTTACCCTGGAGATCAAACGACTTAAAGATGCTGATGGAGTTGGAGGAGAAAGGCTGAACTGAATAACTGAATCTTATTTGCTGATTTTTGCCCTTTTCGCCACGCTTTCATCACTTTCATCTACAGTTTTCGATAAAAACCTGTCCAATGAGATCTGTTTCATCCTCCCTTTCAGAATATTTCTGAAATGAGTTAGGCAAGTGTCATTAAATAGCTCCATCGCACATCCAGTTGCAATTTTTTCTAGGTGTTTCTTTTGAATAAAATCTGAAAGTTTCTCCCACATTCCCAACATTTCCTTTATCTCACTTACAGAGATAACCTCCTCCTCTTCCTCCGTGTCATCTATTTCCTGCAAAACCTCCGTGTGCTGCTGCGTCTGTAGCTCCTTTAGCTCCTGTGTTGTCAGTTCCTTGGAGTGCTCCTCGATGAGCTCGTTGATGTCACCTTCCTTTATATCCGCGCTCGCTGCCTCACCATGTCTGACAACGGAGTGAATGCCGGTCCTCTTTTTAAAATTTTCGAACCAGCCCCGACTGGCTTTAAACGGCTCGCTCGATGCTTCATCCACTGAAGTGCCTGGGGTCTGCTGCAGCAAATCAGCGTAAATAGCTCGTGCCTTCTCGCAGATTATAGCCTTCGTCACGGTATCTCCTGCGAGCTGCTTCTCCGTTAGCCACACCATTAGCAGCTTCTCCATATTTTCATGGATAGATGTGCGCTGTTTAGAAATTATTTTAACGCCCTTGGCTGGAGTTGTAGCCTGTATCAACTCCTTCTGCTTCAGTATGGTGCAGATCGTGGACGTGCTACGCTCGTACTGCTTCGCCAAGTCGATCACACGCACACCTTGGTCATGTTTTTTGATAATTTCTTTCTTTAATTCAATGCACATCATCCGCTTCTTCTTCTCAGCACTGTCCTTCGCACTTACTTTCTTCAGATCCATGGCTGAAAAAACGAAGTTTTGCAAAATAACTGCAAGCACAAATGCGAGCACAACACTGATGCTTCAACTAAGAGCTAACCGCTTAAAGTGAACGAGTGAGACACGTGATGCTGGGCTGATGTTGTGGCGTTCACTGTGACGTTCGCTGCGCCAACTAGCGGTGGGGTATCTGAAGCTGGCTCGTAACCCGAATTTTAGCTCGCAACTCAAAGCAAAAAATTGGCCGAGAGACGGCTCGTATCTCGAAAAACTCGTTAGTCGGGACACTCGTAAGTCAAGGCCCCACTGTACATGAAAATCAATGTTAATATTTGTGTTCATCCTATGAGATGAAATGTTTGAGAGCAGTATGAATTAGAATAATTACTTGATTTAAAATTTAACATTTGGCCTTTTGGCTAAGATCAAGTGTAGTAAAATTTAACATTTGATAAAGGCCCAGCCTGTGTGGCTCAGTGGTTGAGCGTCAACCTACGAACCAGGAGGTCATGGTTTGATTCCTGGTCAAGGCACATGCCTGGGTTGCCAGCTCAATCCCCGGTGTGGGGTGTGCAGGAGGCAGCTGATCAATGACTTTCTCTCATCATTGATGTTTCTCTTTCTCTTTCCCTCTCCATTCCTCTCTGAAATCAATTAACAAAAATAGAAAAGATTAGATAAAGTTCTGACCCCAAAGGGCAACACATTTACTTTAACCACTCACAGTACAATTGATCCTATATCCATAGATAGATTTTGCTCTCCGCACATATCAGTCTTGACCCCAGGAAGCTTTACTCACTTGTCTAAGGTAGAAACTTGACTCCTTCAGACAATGCCCAATGGTTTTCTTCATTCAACCCTCAAGAAAAATTTACCACTTCATAATTCAGCTAACCTCAATTTACCCAGAGAAAACCTTTACACCCTTAGAATGAGGTGGATTACTCTTTGAGCTCCCTCCTGACTGAACTCTGATGCTGTCAGAAAATGTCCTCAAAAGTCATGGTTGCTACCTGGTCAGGCATACCCAGGTTGTGGGTTCAATTTCCAGTAGAGGGCATGTGGGAGGCAGCCGATCAATGATTCTCTCTCATCATTGATGTTTCTACCTCTCGCTTTCCCTTCTTCTCTGAAATCAATAAAAAATATTTTTTAAAAAAATAAGAAAACATTGGATTAAGGTAATAACACTGGGGTGTTAGTCAATGCAGATCTCTCTGAATCTCTGTCTCATATGGTCATCTGTGTATGTACCTGTTACTCTTTAGGATTTTTTATGTCTGACCCTGCTCCTTTTCACTCTTTGTAACTAAAATATTTTCTATTAAGAATGAGGTATCGCCGAAACCGGTTTGGCTCAGTGGATAGAGCGTCGGCCTGCGGACTGAAGGGTCCCGGGTTCGATTCTGGTCAAGGGCATGTATCTGGGTTGTGGGCATATCCCCAGTGGGAGATGTGCGGGAGGCAGCTGATCGATGTTTCTCTCTCATCGATGTTTCTAACTATCTCTCTCCCTTCCTCTCTGTAAAAAATCAATAAAATATATTAAAAAAAGAAAAAAAGAAAAAAAAAGAATGAGGTATGCTCACAATGTTAAAAGGTAAATAAAAGCCATGTAAAATGTTGCAGAGCTAGTAAGTAAAACATAATTTAAAAACTACCCATGATTTGGTATAGCTATGCTTAAAACACATTTTATACATTATAACATAGTTATGCATTAAAATAACTATTCATTTCCTATATGGCAGAAAATATTTAAAAATAATTCTTTAGGGGTTTATTCATGTGAAACATTAGCCAAAAGTGCCAGTCTAGAGTATTCTTTAAAAAATATTTCATTTACTTCATATTAATTTGATTTTACTGATTCTACAACCTGGAAAAACTTAGAAATTCTATAAATAACTCTTTATTTCTGAAGTTCCATATGACTACATTGATTTTTGATTTTCAAATTGTGAATTAATTTATAAGACATTCACAGCCCTCATTGAAGGTTATTTTAAAAACCATGAATTAATATATTATGACAATGTTAAAACTATTGATAAATAGTAAAGAAAAGTTAACAGAACTTGAGGAGGAAAATAATTTATGAATAAAAAAATGCATGTGAATTCTGTCAGAACTGATATAAAAATTCTGAAGAAACTGCTACTCAACTAGGATAGTGTCCACATTTTCTTGTGTGAGCTCTGACTCTAAGGCACAAGATGAGTCTAATTGTTCTTGCGACAAGCGAGAACTTTTCAGGGGGACATCAGACCAGCTTTCACAATATGGCTGAAATCTCTGGGTTAATGCGTTACCAAACCTTTGGCATCGGTTATATCTGTAAGATTTACCTTTGTGTGTATACATGTGTTCCAGCAATTGGCTCTTTCGGAGAAATTTATGACCACAGATGGTACAACTGATTTTTCTTTTCCTTGAAAAAGAAAAATTACAGTTTAATTCTACTGGCTCTGTGTCTTTGGAGATCAAAGACACTTGACTGATCTGCAAAGGCTCTGTGGTACCCCGGTTTGAGTGGTCAGGCTGTTGCTCATTTTCCTTGACAATGAAGGAGCTGAGCCTGCGGCATTCAAGAGCTTCGCTATTTTCATTAAGTGGGTGCACTTCACCAAGGTCATTACTTTCCAGAATGGAAGCAGGGACGCCAAATGGGAGAGATCCAGACACATGGGTATGGAGATGTTGTCTTAGGTTACCACGAGAATCAAAACGTTCTCCACAGTAATGGCATAAGTGAATTTTGATGCTACTTTCGGTGAACGTGGGGCCTGTCATCTCGGATGAGGATGAGGAGTGGCTCTGGGAGATCACAGACTCTGAGTCGCATCTCTCCTGCTTGATGGACACTGGAGGCTTCTGGTGTTCCTCCAAGGCCTGGGCTGCAGGATGGACCTTCTGCTGGTCAGTGCCATCATCCAGCCCAATAGCAAGAGAAAGCTGCAACTGGGGGTGGTCACCCTGGACAGCAGCTCTGTTCCCATTGTTATTGGGAGGCGTTTCTTTGACCTCCAGCCCTTCTTTGACAGCTGTTTTTTGGGTGGTTGAGATTTGAATGCCATACAAATTTGAGGACTGCACAGTCTCTGGTGAGAACACTTGATTCATTTCAGTTGCAATGTGAGAAAGGTAGTCGGCATGAAGAAAGCGAATCCCTTCCTCCAAACGACTATGATCCACAATCTGTTTTGGTCCTTTCCCCGTGTACATAATGTGCAACAAATAGCTGAATATGTCAGGCTGGATGTCAGTTGGTTGTATTTTTATGCATTCACTGTTAAAAATAAAAAAACAGACCCACACAAAATGAAACAACCTAGTTAGTCTTTCAGTTATCAGTATATAGTCTTAGGCTAAAGCAATTTTTTCCTAAGAAGTTCAAACTTAGCAATCTGCCTTGATGAAACACAGCAACAAAAGTTTAAACTTTCATTGGATACCAGTTTTATGGCCGAGCAACCAGTCTTCATGTCTCTAATCTACTGCTGAAAGTTAGGAAATAGACAGATATCCTGATTAGTTCAATGTTTATGTAGTGATTCCTAAGTGATACTAGCTGCCAGGGAGTAGAAAAATTACAAAGAAAACAGGTATCCTGCTCTTGAAGAACTTAAAAAATCTATTGAGTATATAACCAAAAATAGGGACTCAAATAAATACCCATGTTCAGTACAGCATTATTCACATTACCCAAAAGGTAGAAACAACCCAAGAGTTGGTCCATCAACAGATGAATGGATTAACACAATGTGGCACACAGATACAACAGAATATTACTCAGTCATGAAATGGAATGAAGTTCTAATACATGCTACAACATGGATGAACCCTGAAAATATGGTAAGTGAAATAAGCCAGATACCAGAGGCAAGTTTTGTATGATGCCACTTATAAGAAATATCTAGAATAGGCAAATTCATAGAGACAGAAAGTAGTTTAGAGGTTACCAGGAGGCTGTGGGAGTGGTGGTGAGAAATGGTTACTTAAAAGATATAGTTTCTGAAGTGGGAAGTATTGGCTTAATTAATTAGCATTTTTCATTTCTAGAATCACAAACCATGTCTCTTCAGATGCTTATCATCTTTTGATTGGACATTTTCATATCCTCTTTTATTTTTTTCAAGTAACATTTCTCGAGAACCAAGATGGCAGTGTAAGGTACAGACCTGTGCGTGCTGCCTCCCACAACAACATCGAGACTACCAACTATAAGACAAACAGCTATTATTCAGAACCATGGGAAAGCTGGCCCAGTGAAAGCTCTACAACTGGAAGGAAAGAAAGAAGAGCATTGAAACTGAGTAGTTTGTGCAGAGGCTCCAAGAACGGAGGTGCGGAGTCTCAAGTCAGGTGGGCTGCAACTGGATGCACGGTTTTTTTCAATCAGAAGGGGATGCAGACTCTCAAATCCACTGAGCTTGTTTAGGGTGGGATACTGAGGTCCCAGACACCTACGGGGAGAGGCAGGACAAGCCTTGCAACGGGCCGGAGAGCGAGAGTGGCTGTCTCGCGGAGCTGCTCGCGGGCACTCGGGGACGCGAGACACGGAGTCACGAAGAGGCAAGGAGTCGCAGAGACACCATTGCCCCTTGCTCTGCCCTGGTGATTCCCAGGGACCCTGCCCTACTCAATTTACATCCCCACCCAAGCTGTGCCAGTGGCACAAAGGGAACCACCGGCGCTTTTGCAGCCCAGCCCAGTAGAATGCAGATTTCAACTCCTCGCATACATAAGGGACACACTCAAGAAGCAGAATCAGGTTCGGAGGAAGCTGGAGCCGGATCCGACTGGGCCGGCAACATGGAACTGCTGTACCAGCAAATGCACAGGCAGGTCCACCAGATCCAGTCTCACATGGGACACTGGGAGACGGCAGACAGGCAGTCTGTGCACTTGGTAGAAAACGAAATCCAAGCAATCATACCAGATATTCAGTCGCCAGGAACGCCTGGAGATTTTGTCCAGCAAGGAGCCGCCCAAAAAAGGACAGAATGCCAAACTTCATGTTGCTGAGACGGCCCCCGTGAGGCTGAGATGGCCCCTGTAGGGCCTAGGGCCGAGGCGATCCTCGTGAGGCTGGGATGGCCCCCATGATGCTGGGATGGCCCTGGTGAGGCTGAGACGGCCCCGGTGAGGTTGAAACGGCCACGGTGAGGTTGAAACGGCCCTGGTGAGGTTGAAACGGCCCCTGTGAGGCTGAGACGGCCCCTGTGGGGCTGGGACGGCCCCTGTGAGGCCTAGATGGCCCCTGTGAGACTGAGACAGCCCCTGGGAAGCTGAGAAAAATACCACATGAACTCACTCATTTATGGATAATAAGGATCATTATAGACTGATGAACAAAAATGGATACAGAGGCAGAGCAGCATTGAGCAGACTGTCAAACTACAGTGGGAACCCTGGGGAGGGTTGGTGGCGGGTAGGAGATCAACCGAAGGACTTGTATGCACGCATATGAGAATAACCAATGGACACAAGACACTGGGGGGTGGGGGAGGCAGAGGGAATGTCAAGGGGGGGAAAAAGGAGACATGTGTAATACTCTTTGTAATACTTTAAGAAATAAAAAAAATAAATAAATAAAAGATATAGTTTCTGGGGTGATGAAAGGCCTTAGAAATAAACAGTGGTGATGGTTGCACAACATTGTGAATGTAATTAATGCCACTGAATTGTACAATTAAAAATGGTTAAATGACAAATTTTATGTTATATATATTTTATCACAATGAAAATATTTTTAAAAATTTAAAGAGTATATTGAAATTGGTAATATTTAGAATTTAAGTTATGCTAACCTTATTTTGTCTTCCAAACAATATTAATATATCTACTCTTTAAATCACAAGTGAATACAGGGATAACTTTGAAAAGCTTTAAAATAAGTCCCAAGTCAATTTTTTACATATGAATCTAGAATTCAGATAACAGATGGAAATAACCGTGTAACAAGAAATCAGGAAACACCCTGAAAAATTAGGATAAAGACAACCTGACGGAAGTGTTGGATGTCAAGGAACAATGGAATCAGTCCACGGACTCCCCTGAAGCAAAAGTCTGTGTGAGTGCATCAGAAAGCACTGGTGTCAGTATGCTGACAATCCATTTCTTTAGTCCTGAGATCTTGGGATTCCCTCTGGGCTTCACTCTTAGCTTTGACTCACTTCACAGTCTGTGGCAGGTGTTTTCTATATCAGCACAGAGCTCTGTTAGCTGAGGATTTTCACTGCTCAAGAGATAACACACAGCAGGCTGACACCTTTGTAGCTCCTGGATTTACTTTAGCAAGGTACCTGGTACACAACAGGTACAAGAGGTGAGCCAACCCATAGCTCTCAAATTAGACTGATGTGAGGGTAGTGTTTCTAATCTAGTTTCTGCATCGACACAGAGAGGAAACTCTCTGGCATGGCAGAAAAGGCTACCCATTACTTGTCCCCGACTCTAACCTCCCCGCCACTTTGTGCCATACATCCCAATCATTCTGATCTAGACTGGTTCATATCTGCATTTTTCATGCATGATTTCCTCTACCTTCAATAAACTTTCTTGCATTCTTCTACAACATCTGTAAAACCACTCCTGATCCTTTAAAATCTAGGGCCTCTGTACCAGTAAAGTCTGTTCCAATCTTCTCAAAATAGGGCTGCTGACACTCCGCTTTACCTTGTGCAACACTTCTATTATAGACTTATTACATTAATTATTAATAACACTAACAGTGCAAAGCTCCTGTTCTAACCATTTTAATTTTATTAGTCCATTTATTTTATCAACACCATGGGTAGGTACGTTATTCTAGTGTTTTTACAGAGAAGGAAACTGTGGTACAGAGAAAGCAATTACACAGCAATTATTTTCTTTACAGTCATTACACTTCTATCTATACTAATAAAAGGGTAATATGCTAATTAGACCAGGTTAACTGGACATCTTCCAGTCATCCTTCCGGATAAAGCCATGGTGGTGGGGGCCGAGGCAGAGGTGGTTAGGGGCGATCAGGCTGGCAGGGGAGCAGTTAGGGGTGATCAGGCAGGCAGGCAGATGAGCAGTTAGGAGCCAGCGGACATCCCCTGAGGGGTCCCGGATTGGAGAGGGTACAGGCCAGGCTGAGGGACTCCTGCCCCCAGACCCGTCCCCTTGCATGAATTTCATGCACCGGGCCTCTAGTTAGACTATAAATTTCTCAAGGGCAGGGAGTATAACTTATATTGTGGCTGGGGTCTGGTACAGTGCCTAACATGTAAGTGCTCAATCAATAGTTGAATGAATGAACAATTTAAATAAATGTATAATTGAACTCTGGCCAGGTAGCTCAGTTGCTTGGAGCATCATCCCATACACCAAGAGGTTGTGGGTTTGATTCCAGATCGGGACACGAACGGGAAGCAATTGATTGATGTTTCTCTCTTACATTGATGCTTCTCTCTCTCTAAAAATCAATTTAAAAAACAACACATATCCTCAGGTGAGGATTTAAAAAAATGAGAAAAATTGCCCTAACCGGTTTGGCTCAGTGGATAGAGCGTCGGCCTGCGGACTCAAGGGTCTCGGGTTCGATTCCGGTCAAGGGCATGTACCTTGGCTGTGGGCACATCCCCAGTAGGGGGCGTGCAGAAGGCAGCAGATCGATGCTTCTCGCTCATTGATGTTTCTAACTCTGTCTCTCTCCCTTCCTCTCTGTAAAAAATCAATAAAATATATTTTTTAAAAAATGAGAAAATTAACTTTCAAAAAACAAATAAATAAAATTAAAAATGTATAATTGAGGCTGGAATCCTAAGTATTTCATGTAAGGTCTTTTTAAAAAATCATAGACTGTTCTATCACTTTCAACGTAGGATAGAATAAAGCTATTCTTTACCAAGAGCTCAGAATGTGAACACCACTTCCCAGCCCTCTGCCTACATACCTATTCTACTGGGGTAAGCTAAATTCAAAAAAGCTTTTAGAAAAAATATTTGAAACAAATGACCTTTGAACTGCAATATCCTATCTAATAGACAAACATGGTAATTAACCATACCTCCGACATGCTGCCCATTGGCTAATCAGGGCGATATGCAAATTAACTGCCAACCAAGATGGCGGCTGGCAGCAGGCAGCTGAAGTGAACAGAAGGCTTGCTTGCTCCAGTGAAGGAGGAAGCCAAGGTTCCCCGCCTGCTGCTCCTGGGCTCTGAGCTTGCACTCTAAGAAACAATATTGCAATTATAGAAGCTAAACAAAACCCATGCTTTCAGCCAGCTGGCCAAGCTGGAGTTGCAACAGTGTTTCAATTATAGAACCCAAACAAACCCAGATACCTGCTTTCAGCAGCCGAGGCCTCAGAGCTGGAGCCGAGCCTCAGAGCTAAAGCCTGCTCTCAGTTTCAGTGACAGCCATAGAAGGTAAATAAATCCCAGAATAAAAAGAAAAAAAAGAAAGAAAGGAGAGGTTGGGAGCTTCAGTCACCTGCTAGCCTGAAAACGGCCCTCAGCCCCTCACCCAGACTGGTCAGGCACCCCAGTGGGGACCCCCACCCTGAAGGGGGTGTGACCAGCTGCAAACAGCCATCATCCCCTCATCCAGGCTGGCCAAGCACCCCAGTGGGGACCCCCACCCTGAAGGATGTGTGACCAGCTGCAAACAGCCATCATCCCCTCATCCAGGCTGGCCAGGCACCCAAGCGGGACCCCCACCCTGATCCAGGACACCCTTCAGGGCAAACCAGCCGGCCCCCACCCGTGCACCGGGCCTCTATCCTATATAGTAAAAGGGTAATATGCCTCCCAGCACCGGGATCAGTGGAGCTGCGAGGCCTCCCGGCACTGGGATCAGCAGAGCCGTGAGGCCTCCTGGCACCGAGATCAGCGGAGCCTTCTAGCACCGGGATCAGCAGAGCAGTGAGGCCTCTCAGCACCGGGATCAGCGGAGGAGCAAGGCCTCACTGCCCTTGTGTCAAGCGGAGCTGCGAGGCCTCCCAGCACCAGGATCAGAGGAGCAGCGAGGCCTCACTGCCCTGTGTCAAGCGGAGCCGCAAGGCCTACCAGCACTGGGATCAGCGGAGCCGCCAAGACCTCCTGGCCCCTGGAGCAGCGTGATGGGGGCAGCACCCAAACCCCCTGATCGCCCTGTGGCTCTGTGTGTGACAGGGGGCGGGGCCACAACCTCCCTATCCCGCCCTGCTCTGTTCTGATGGGGAAGGCGCCCCAACCCCCTCATGGGCCCTGCTCTGTGTGTGATGGGGTGGAGCCGAAACCTCCCTATTGGCCCTGCCCTGAGTGTGACAGGGGGGAGTGCCCCAACCCCCTGATCCGCCCTGCTCTGTGTGTGACAGGGGGCGGTGTCCCAACTCCCCTATCGGTCCGACTCTGTGTGACGGGGGGGGGGGGGGGGGGGTGGGGGGGGGTGGGGGGGGTGGGGGGGTGGGGGGGTGGGGGGGGGAGATCCCCAACCCCCTGATTGGCCCTGCTCTGTGTGTGACAGGGTATGGAGCCCCAACCCCCTTGATGGGCCCTGCTCTGTGCGTGACAGGGGGTGGCGCCGCAACCTCCCCATCGACCCTGCCTTGAGTGTGACAGGGGGCAGTGCCCCAACCCCCCAATCGGCCCTACCCTGAGCGTGACTGGGGGTGGCATCCAAACCTCCCGATCCGCCCTGCTCTGTGCATGACAGGGGGCGGTGCCCCAACTCCCCAATTGGCCCTGCTCTGAGCCCGACCAGGGGCTGCACCTAGGGATTGGGCCTGCCCTCTGCCACCCGGGAGCGGGCCTAAGCCAGCAGGTCGTTATCTCCCGAGGGGTCCCAGACTGTGAAAGGGCACAAGTGGGCCTGAGGAACACCCCCCCACCCCCGCCAGTGCACAAATTTTTGTGCACCAGGCCTCTAGTGGAATATAAGGTGAGTAGAATTATGACATCAAAACCTTGATATGAAAGTGTTATGGAATACAAATCAACAACTTAGTGATTAAGAGCACAGACCTTTAACAGCACAGATCTACATTTGAGTCTAACTTATTAGCCTTAGTAGCTATATAATCCTGGATGGGCAAGTTACTTAACAACTGAGCCTTGATTTCCTTTCTCTAAAATAGTATGGACAATTGTATAATTTACATCAGGTAAATACTTAGTGCTTGTATAAAATAACCCTTCAATAAATTTGAGATATTATTGTTTTTATTCTTATCTTCCAATATGAATCCTTCAACTGCATTTAATTACTGATATATAAAAAATATATAACAAAATTTTTTTCTTATGTGACCCCATAACAAGAATCCCTCAAATGTTGTTATAATAAGGTTTAGACATACCACAGTATTAAAACTCTTCAGATTTACAAAAGCACATCCTTACCTTGTTTGGTGAATAAATATCATCTTGAAATAGTTAGAAAAAGCAGCAAGCACTGCTCTGTGGGCTTTGAAGTAAACATCTCCAATAGCAACTGTGCAATCACACAGAAAACCAAATTCTCGTTGCATGTTCAGCTGCTGCAGAAGGACAAGGCTATGGCTAGCTGTGTCCATTGTGGCTCTAAGAAAAAGGAGAATATAAAGATTTTAATTACAAAATTGGCTACAGTTCACATAAGCCTGAGTACAAGGAGACCTACATTTAAGTAAAATTATTCAATAATTTTCTTTATTTTAATCCTCATTGAGGATATTGGTTTTAGAAAGGGAGGAAAGGAGGGAGAGACAAATATCAATGTGAGAAAGAAACATCGATCAGTTGCCTCCCAAACACACCCAAACCAGGGATGGACCCATAACCTAGGTATGTGCTCTGACCTGGGACTAAACCAGCAACCTTTTGGTGTATTGGATAATGCTCCAACCAACTGAGCCACCCAGCTAGGGCAACAATTTTATTTTTAATTGCAGTTTATATTCCATATTATTTTATATCGCCCTGGCTGAGTAGCTCAGTTGGGTAGTGTCGTCCTGATACACCAAGGTTGCCAGTTGGATTCTCCAGTCAGGGCATACAAGAATCAACTAATGAATCATAAATAAGTGCAGCAACAAACTGATATTTCTCTCTATACCTTCTTCTCTCTCACTCGTGTGTGTGTGTGTGTGTGTGTGTGTGTATGTGTGTGTGTGTGAGATTTTGTATTAGTTTCAGCTGTACAGCATACTGGTCAACAATTTTCTATTAATTTCACCCCAAACTTAGCTAACACTAAATCCTCCTAATATGACAATCGGTATCAACTCTGCTGAAACCATAAACATTTATGGCTTTTCTTCGTCTGGTAAGAAGGTAGCCTGGTATGAGTGACACAGGAGAAGGCAGGCCTGTCCTCTTTTATCTATGCAACCACAATGTTTTTAGTCCTCAGTTTTCTTCACCGGACAAATGGGAATGGGATATTGATCCTTGCCTCAGAGCTAAGAGAAGTTAGGTGAAAAGCACTGTGTAACTGAAATGCTCTTCAAATGTTAGCTATAAATATTAATAACGTAACAGTGTGTCCTGGCTGGGCTAGAGGTGTCCGCTCCGTATGGGTCCTCGGTGTGCGTAGGGGACACTGGTGGCCTACCATATAATGTTTGGGAAACTTATCAGTCACAGTAAGGTCAGGAGCCCTTAAAATAGATGTCAAGCCACATCCCCTGATTTACAGGAGGCCTGGGAGTCTCATGGGAAAGAACCTAAACCCTGATCTTAACACCTTTCGTACCGCTCACGAGCTTTCTCGTGTTTCGCGTGCCATCTGTTAAGGACCGCTCACGAGTTTTCTCATTTTTCATGTGCCATCTGTTACGGACCTTAGATGTCAACACACTGTCTTGTCTACATCGAATGAAGCGATCTCATTGGTGGAAACCGTGCAGGTCAATCTACGAAAAACTATATAATTGCATGAACCCATAAAGCATTGCAGTTACATTGTATTTTGGTCATTCGAATAGTCTTCGTCTTCAAGTTCCTGGCGCTTTTAGAAATGCCCTCTCTCAGAAAAAGGAAGGAAACCAACGAAACTGATATACTTCCTTTCGTGTTGTTCCATTCTAAGGAAAACGATGAAATGGACAAAAAAAGTAGTGCTGTACCTTATAAACTGTGGACTTTTCAATTCATTTAGAATGTACAACGTCCTCAATCCACAAGCAAAAATGAAGTATAAACAGTTTCTGCTACTGGTGGCGAGAGACTGGACAACGGATGACAATAATGAAGGCTCTCTGGAACCAGAGACAAATCTGTCCAGCCCTTCCCCTGGGGGTGCAAGGAGAGCACCTCGTAAAGATCCACCCAAAAGGTTGTCAGGTGATATGGAGAAGCATGAACCTACGTGTATTCCAGCGAGTGGAAAGAAAAATTTCCTACGAGAGCCTGCAGAGTTTGTGCCGCCCATGGAAAAAGGAGCGAGCCTAGATACTTACGTAAATTTTGTTTGGTCCCTCTTCAAAGAGGAAAATGTTTTACACAGTACATACGTTAAAAAAGTACAAAGAACTTTAATTGTTTGTTTTTGTAAATAAAAGTGTTATAATTATTGAAAAACAACACCTAAAGTGCATTATGATCTGTAGTTATGATGATTTAAATAACATGCAGTTTGCCCCAAAACATGCGGTTCCTGGCGTATGTCTTAATGTCTTAGAGATTTCTATGCGGTACGAAATGTGCTAACTGGATTCAGACACATAAGTATGGAGAGTCCTGACGGAAGTAGAATGCCAATGGGTGCACTAGTCTCAGGGAAAAATCATGCATGAGGAAGAACATGCAAATGAATTCTGGCAGAGAAGTGTAGGGTGAGCACCAGGGCATTCAAGAATGCTGCGGCTCCAGAGAGGTGGGAGGCTGTGCTTGACCACCCTCTCCACCCCACTGCTCAGAGAACCCCGGTGCTTCAGGGAGAAGGCAGCATGGCACAGAGGGCACCACTGGGGGGCTGGGAGGACTTCCTCTAAAAAGCACACCTAAACAGAGACTGAAGTTTCCTTCCTAGCCAGAGAGTCCAAGGGATAAGCAAGTGAGTGATTAGAGACCAGGGGTGGGCAAACTTTTTGACTCGAGGGCCACAATGGGTTCTTAAACTGGACCAAAGGGCCAGAACAAAAGCATGGATGGAGTGTTTGTGTGAACTAATATAAATTCAAAGTAAACATCATTACATAAAAGGGTACCGTCTTTTTTTTTTTTTTTTAATTTTATTCATTTCAAACGGGCCGGATCCGGCCCACGGGCCGTAGTTTGCCCATGGCTGGATTAGACTGTGGGGTTAGCTATCTGGGCACTGGCAATAGCTTGAGCAGCAGACAGCTGAGTGACTGATAATGTAATAAAAATAGCTAACATTATATAGAGCTTCCTATGTGACAAGCAATATTTCATTAATTCTCAGTACAACTCAATGAGAAAGAGACTACTCAATGAATCTTACATATGAAGAAACTGAATCAGCACAGAGAGTTAATTTACCCAAGGTCATTGCTAGTGAGTGGCAGAGCAGGGGATTCAAACTCAGGCAATGGGTTCCAGGACTCAAATGTCCTCCCTCTCTACCTCCCAGAGAACATGACACACAAACTAGAGGAGCCTAATGAATAGTCAGGATTAGACAGCAAGGGGCCCCGGGGAAGTCTCAGCAATATTTGGAGTAAAATATTTGCTCCTGGGAGGGAAACGAGGGAGCAGGGAGTTAAGGGTGGAGGGAACCGTACTGTTTAAACTTAAAACAAAACCTTTTATGCAAATTTTACATCATAAATATATACAGTGGGGCCTTGACTAACGAGTTTTTCGAGATACGAGCCGTCTCTTGGCCGATTTTTTGCTTTGAGTTGCGAGCTAAAATTCGGGTTACGAGCCAGCTTCAGATACCCCACTGCTAGTTGGTGCAGCGAACGTCACAGTGAACGCCACAACATCAGCCCAGCATTCAATTCATTGTAATGGTGAAAACTGATTTGACATACGAGTAATTTGAGTTACGAGCTCTGTCACGGAATGAATTACACTCGTAAGTCAAGGCCCCACTGTACCTACATGTAATCCTTTTCCCCTAATTTTTAATTTTATTATTTTAAAAATTTTTATTTTATTGTTGAAAGTATTACAGATGTCTCTCATTTTCTCCCTTTTTGACCCTTCCACCTTACCCTAACCCCACTCCAGGCCTTCATTTTTTATTTTGCATTATTTTATTTAAAAAAAAGTTTTAAATCCTCACCCGAGGATATGTGTTTTTTAATTAATTAAAATTTTAATTTATATTTTGAGAGAGAGAGAGAGAAAGAGAGAGAGAAACATCAATTGGTTGCCTCCCACACCCACTCGAACTGGGGATTGAACCTGCAATGTGGGTATGTACCTTGACCAGGAATCAAACCCAGACTGTCTGGTGTATAGGATGATGCTCCAACAAGAACTTACCTTCATAAAAAAAAAAATATATATATATATATATATGTATATATATATATATATATATATATATATATATAAATATATATTTATTTCAGAGAGGAAGGTGGGGAGAGAGAAAGAGGAACATCAATGATGAGAAAGAATCATTGATCGGCTGCCTCCTGCATGT
This sequence comes from Myotis daubentonii, assembly GCF_963259705.1. NCBI lineage: Eukaryota > Metazoa > Chordata > Mammalia > Chiroptera > Vespertilionidae > Myotis > Myotis daubentonii. Next base: position 30,113,145 of record NC_081840.1, on the reverse strand, counting down.
CCCCTACTGGGGATTTTAGATTCTCTGAAATGGGTCAAATTGAAGTACCTTAAACTAGCCTTATAAATTGTTTCCAAAAAATCCCCCCAGATCATAAACATTTTCACCAGTTCTCTACACACACACACACACACACACACACAGTACATTAATAGAATGAACTACTGAACCATATGGAAATGAAAATGGCACACTAAAAAGCCACATATAAAAAAATATTGTGGTTAATGGTGTATGAGTAACAGTAAAATTCACTTATTGAAAAAATATTGATTGAAGAGAAATTTAATAAAGAAAAATATGTGAAAGCATGCATTGCACAAGGCATAGGGACAGAAAAAAATACATAGATGCTGAAATCAAGAAGATTATAAGCTAACAGGGGAGATAAAACATAGTAATTACAACATGAAGTGACAAGTGCCATAGAGCAACTCGGAGAACAAGTTATGTGAGGGAGAATAAATAACAGGAAACCCAAAGGAAAATAAGCCATTTGAACTGGATTTAGACGAATAGGCAGAAGGTGAACATAGCACTGAAGGCAGAAAAAACAGAAAGCGTAGAATTACAGGGAGGGATATAAATATATAGATAACTGAAGAATTCAGTTTGGCACAGAAAAAACAAACAAAAGTAGGTAGATCCTAGTCAGGGCACAAAAGGAAGTGAATAACAAGATGGGGTCAGCTGGCTCACTGAATATAAACTAAAAGGTACTCCAGTGTGTCTGTTAAGATGTTTTCTGTGAGAGAGAACTGTGTAGTAGTTAAAGCCTGACCTCTGGAATCAGACAACTTGGATTAAAATTCTTGCTCTGTCACTTAGTTGTGTGGTCTTCACCAAACACAACTCTCTAGTCCTCCATTTCAGTTATAAATATGGGTAATTATGGTATCTACCTCACAGGTTGTTAAGATGATGCATATAAGCACTTAGAAATGTGGTCCCATAGGAAGTGTTCAATAAATAGCACTCATCATCACCACCTCCATCATTTGGCTTCTGAGTCAAGACTAGTCAGTTTAGTTGGAATATATTTTAAAAAATTAGTAAGTGAAAGGCATGGAGAAATGAAGAACAAGGAGCCTACTAATATCCAAGTAATGGTGTAAATGAAGCAAAGAATACGATCCACCAGACGCAGAACTGACGTGACTTGGCAGCAGATTGGATGTGGTCAGCTCCAGAGATCAAGTCAAAGGTGAGTCTCAGAATTCAGCTTGGGTAACTGGAAGACTGTTCATTCCTTCAGGTCATATTTTCAGAGTAACTGCCATGTGCAGGAGTTGATATAAAGGCAGGGTCTCGGAATGCCAAAGAAGAGACACAGAAACTGGCTTGGTAAGAGTCGAGTTTCACTTTGGACACACTGAGTTCAAGTGTTCACTTAGGACATCCGAGTACACGTGTTTAGTGATCAGAGTAGGGACAACATGCTGGTCTGAGGCTCTAGAGAGAGCAGGGCTGGAGAGGGGGAGGAGGCCCTCTAAAATGACAAGGCTGAAGCTGCCGGAGTGAATGGGACTATCGCGTAAACGAAGAGAAAATAAGGTAAGAATAAATCCTTGAACAACACAGAAAAGATACAATAAGCGGGAGAGGACAAATAAGAGAATACACTGTCATTGGGGGAGGATAAGGGAGGTGAGGGAAAGGTGAGAACCTTGGCAAGAGGAGGTGGCAATGACGGAAAATGCTGCAGAGTAACACCGGGATGAAGCCTGTTACAACACCCCCAAGTGTGTGACCAAAAGGTTTCTGGTGACTTATGAAAACAATTTGGGAAAACAGCAAAAGCAAAATATCTGACTGCAAGGTTCTACTGGAAAGCAGCAGCCATAAGGGTAGGTACAAGTAAGATAGGTCATTGAGGTTGCTGCAGGTTGAAGATAACTTTCAGGCTAAAGAGGGGGTGGCACCTCAAGAAGCCAGAAGGAATGCAATCAAAAGTATAAGCATAGCAGTTAGCCATGGAAAAAAGAGGGGTTTCTTTTTCTGACAGTGGAGAGGAAATGGTCAATGTGAGAAGAGAGTATTCAAAAGTATTCTTTTAGATGTCATTGATTTACAAATTAGAAGTCAGTCCACATGCAAAGGGAAGAGGTTAAGTTTAGGCTTTGAAAGGAACCTAGAATAATAATTCCTTAATGTTAACATAGAGCATTGAAGTTTATAAAGAACTTTCACATATACTTATTTCTTTCTGCTTCAGATAATTTCTATTTTCAAGGTCACTCACTTTGTCATTTCTTGCCTATTAAATCCATTCAGTGAATTTTTTTATTGCAGATAGTATATATTATCAGACATGAGCAGAACAAGGACTATGGGCCAGGTACAGAAACATAGGGCAGAGAGCCCTGGGTGCCTAGCAAGGGGCAAAACTAGGAAAAGAAGAACCTTGCCCCAGGGTAACCTATCCTCCCTAGTGTATCACTGGCCATGTGGTTTGGACCCTTAATCTTTTCCTCCCTGAAGATAACATCTAGCCTTAGCCAGTGTGGCTCAGTGGATTGAGCATCGGCCTGCGGACTGAAGGGTCCCAGGTTTGATTCTGGTCAAGGGCACATGCCCGCATTTCAGGCTAGATCCCTAGTAGGGGGCGTGCAGGAGGCAGCCGATCAATGATCCTCTCTCATCATTGATGTCTCTCTCTCTCTCTCTGAAATCAATAAAAAAAAAAAAATTAAGAAAAAAAGATAACATCTAGGCCTCAGTTGTATTTCAGCTCCAGGCCCAGAAGATCAGCAAAACCAGACAAGTGACACAGTGGCTGCCTCAGGACCAGCCACATCGACTAATGACCCTGCCCTGGCACCAACCAATCACTGGAGACCTCGACCTGGAAAGAGCACACCTGAAAAGCTGATGAATATTCGATTAAGATCCTTCCCTGGGACCTCCCCTAGGATTTCCACCGGAAAGAGAGATGCTCAGGACAAAGGATCCAGTGCTCCCTCTCCCTCCAAGGAGCATCCAGTGCCATTCCCTTCTCCCTCTCCTTCCCCCAAACTCTAAGGAACCCCATGAGGCTAGCAACCTGGAACAATGGGCAGCTCATCCTGGGTTAATCCCCTGAGCCTATTTCTAAGGCCCCCTTTTCTCTGACTTCCCAGTGAGCCAAAGCAGCCCAGTCTAGGCTCTCCTGGTGCTTCTTTTTTGCCCTTTCTTTTCCCACTCAAGCATTTCTGCTGCCATAATAGACTCAATACCCTCTGGCTCAGTGCTGTGTAGCCCTTCCCTTTGGATATCCCCATCCTGCAACCCCTTTTCCTTACATAAATTCACTTTTTCTTTATTCACCGTCTGAGCTGACTATTTAGCCTGCCCATGCACCACTGACTTTAACCTCAGTGTATTTTCAGGTCAAAAATTTTCATCTGTTACTTTCTATTTCTCTGTTGAGATTTTTTATTTGTTCACATATTACTACCTAATTTTGCTTTACATCCATAAGCATAGTTATAATAGCTGCTCTAGATCTTCTCTGCCAAACCCAACCTCTGGGTCATCTTGGGGTTAATCTCCATTAATTAGGGCGATAAGTTCCTGTTTCTTATATGTGTATTCATTTTTGGTAATAGCCTAGACCAGCGGTTCTCAACCTTTGGGTCGAGACCCCTTTGGGGGTCGAACGACCGTTTCACAGGGGTCGCCTAAATACATCCTGCATATCAGATATTTACATTACGATTCATAACAGTAGCAAAATTACAGTTATGAAGTAGCAACGAAAATAATTTTATGGTTGGGGGTCACCACAACATGAGGAACTGTATTAAAGGGTCGCGGCATTAGGAAGGTTGAGAACCACTGTCCTAGACACTGTGATTACTAAAGACTTTAGATTCTATAATTGTCTTCCAAAGAGTACTGATGTTTTTGTTTTTGCAGACAATTAACTAGGCTGGACTTAAACTCCAAGTTCTGTCTCCCTATGGTTCAGATATTTCAGTGTTAGGTATGCTGTTTAAAGGCTTTTCAACACATGTGTAAGTTTAGGGGTTGGCTAGAGATTTGAGCTGAGTTTATATGCAGTATTCAGCCCTTCCACTCATCCTTTCTAAGGTTTTCCTGCTTACTTTCCAGCTGTGTGGTCACTCTGAACTCTGTCCTCCTTTCTTCAAGCCAATAAGATTACCGGTTATTATCCCAGTTTTAGCCATTCCCTCATATCACCAACTGGGGCCTTCTCTCAGGATAAAACCCATAAAAATGGAAATTTATCCACTGCTGTCACTGCTGTTCCCTTCTTCCAAGTATAGTCTTCATTCCAGTTTCTGCGGGCATTTTGTCACTTATGGATGACATCTGGTAGTTTTCAAGACTTTTTTTCAAGTTTGTAGTTTTTATCTCAGTAAAACGATAAACTTTTATAAATCTCAACCTTATTAGAAACTATTTAGCTATTACTCTTGATCAGCAGTTCTAAAAAGTTCTGGTCTCAAAATCCATTTACACTTAAATATATATATATATATCCCTAGCTGTTTTGGCTCAGTGGATAGAGCCTTGGCCTGTGGACTGAAGGATCCTGGGTTCGATTCTGGTCAAGGACACATGCCCAGGTTGCAGGCTTGACTCCCAGCCAGGAGGGAGCATGAAGGAGGCAGCTGATCAATGATTCTCTCATCATTGTTTCTATATCTCTTTCCCTCTCCCTTCCTCTCTGAAATCAATAAAACTATATTTAAAAAAATATGTTTATATATATATATATACACACACACACATATACATATACATATATATATAAAAATTTTTTTGAGAGAGAGAGAGAGAGGAAGGGAGAGAAAGAGAAACATCGATCATAACCTAGGCATGTGCTCTGATCAGAATTGAACTGGAGACCTCTTGGTACACGGGTCCACACTCAACCACTGAGCCACACCGGCCAGGCATCCATTTACACCCTTAAGAAAAGTATTACAGACTGGGAAGAGCTGTTGTTTATGTGGGTTCTTTATCTACAGTTACTATACGAAAAATTAAAGGTGAGAATTTTTTAATTTATTAATTTATTCATATCAATAAACCCATTATATAACATAAACAATACATTTTCTTTTCTAAAACATTTTTTAAAGTGAGAAGGGTGGCATTGTTTTATATTTTACAATCCTCTTTTCTATTTTTTTATTTTTTAAATATATCTTTCTTTTTTTTAAAATATATTTTATTGATTTTTTACAGAGAGGAAGGGAGAGAGATAGAGAGTTAGAAACATCGATGAGAGAGAAACATTGATCAGCTGCCTCCTGCACATCTCCTACTGGGGATATGCCCGCAACCCAGGTACATGCCCTTGACCGGAATCGAACCCGGGACCTTTCAGTCCGCAAGCCGACGCTCTATCCACTGAGCCAAACCGGTTTCGGCTTTAAATATATCTTTATTGATTTCAGAGAGGGAGGGAGAGGGAGAGATAGAAACATCAAGGATGAGAATCATTGATCAGCTGCCTTCTGCACGCCCCCTACTGGGGATCAAGCCTGCAACCAGGCATATGAGCTTGACCGAAATCAAACCTGGGACCCTTCAGTCCACAGGCCAATGCTCTATCCATTGAGCTAAACCGGCTAGGGCTATTTTACAATCTTCTTTAATACCAGGCTTTAAAAAATATAGCTAGGTTCTTTTCTATGCTTCTCCTTTCAATCTGTTGCCATGTTTTGGTTCACATATATGAAGAGAATTTGGCCTTGCAAAAGAGAGATCCTTGTAGACCCACTGAAAGGGTTTCAGGAACCTCCAAGGACCAATTTTTAAAAAAATATATTTTATTGATTTTTTACAGAGAGGAAGAGAGAAGGATAGAGAGTCAGAAACATTGATGAGAGAGAAACATCAATCAGCTGCCTCCTGCACACCCCTCACCTGGGACGTGCCCGCAACCAAGGCACATGCCCTTGACTGGAATCAAACCCGGGACCCTTCAGTCCGCAGGCCAACGCCCTATCCACCGAGCCAAACCAGTCAGGGCATCCAAGGACCACATTTTGAGAAATCTGCCCTACACTATATTATTTTGATTCTATGCAGTAACAAAGCAGGTACTAAATTAGTTCCATTTTATAGTTGAGGAACCACAGGCTCCGAGAAGGTGGGAGAGGTACCCAAAGTCAGATAACTAGTTATTAGATGATGCTGGTAGTACTTCAAGTATGATTTTAAACTCAAAGCCCTTTCTTCAAAACCCCCTTCTAGAACTTTCAACATATATATTGATGGCAGATTTTACAAATATACTGATTGAAATAAAGGGATAAATTTTCCAAGTTTATGAAATGAAACAAATTCAGATGTATTAAAAAACAACAACCCACAACTTATATACTAGTACACAATAGGTTCATTCCAACTTGTTTTCATAATAATAGACCTTTGATTATTTGAAGGCAAAATAACCGGATTTTATCTCAGGTCAATAAAGTCAATCCATCACAAAGTTACTGAAAACATTTCCTAATACAACCTACTTTGCAATTTATTGGCTAGGCTTTTTATGTAGCCTTTGCTCATAGTTTCTTTGATCATCAATTTTACCTTCTCTAGTATGTGGAACAGCCGAAGTTTCTTATGCATACAGAAAAATCTTAGAAGTTACATTTGAGAATTTTTGGTAGAAGTTTTAAGATGTGAGAGAGGTTGCAGAAAAATAATTTATCATTTTATTATATTTACAAATACTAGAGCCAAAAATATGAGTGCTATATATTAAAATGCTTTATCTGTTATCAATGTGGTATTTGTACTACAATAGGGTTAGCATTATTTGAGACTACAGAAATCTTCTTTACTTACTAGATTTTATTAACTCTGGATTAGCTCAAACTAAGTAAACTAGAACAGCTTTAGATCAGTATTTACATTTGTTTAATTCAAAGTTTGCTTGATATTCAGTATCTTTGATTTTTATTTATTGAAAAAAAATCTATTGTATGTTAGATGACTCTCAGACCTAGGGTAGACAGAACAATGTCCTGGAATACATAGCTTTTCATTGTCTCAGGCTGTAAGAATCTTAAAAAAAAAAAAGGATCTAAAGGAGTAAGACATTTATTTCTGTGGAAAACAAATAGTCTTAGATATTTTCTCTATGGTTCCTACCTCTGTGACTTTATTATTAATTAAGGCAAGGAGACAGGAAAGTTGGCAGAGAAATGTGTACAGCTTTTTTGAGATACTCACTCATGGCTATAAATAAAAAGGTAAAAGCAGAGATAATCAAACTGCCACATGATAAAAGGTTTTATACAATGATTTAAACTTTTTAATGGTACTTTCATATGATTGTGAAGGTGTAACCTAGAGAAAGAATGTTTGCAGAAATAATTTTATCCTGGAATAGTGGCTTTTATTTCTGACTATTATAAAACTTTCCATGTACAGTTGTACTAAAGTCTAATTCCTACTCCAGACTAACCCAAACACAATAGCTGGGGATAAAACACTGAGCCTTCCTTAAAAAGCTCCGCAGGTGATTCTAATAAGATACCTCAATTGAGAGCCAGCATTAGAAACTTTAGAGCAGTGGTTCTCAACCTTGGCTGCACATTAGAATCACCTGGGAATCTTTTTAAAATCCTGATTTCTGGGCCTCATCCTCCGGAAATTCTGTTTCTTTGTAACTAATGTTGTGGCCCCACCCCATAACAAAGAAACAGTATTTCCGGAGGATGAGGCCCAGAAATCAGGATTTTAAAAAGATTCCCAGGTGATTCTAATGTGCAGCCAAGGTTGCGAACCACTGCTTTAGAGCAAGCATGTCAAACTCAAAGGCTTACATGGGCCAAATAAATAAGGTTTAAGTTTATGTGGGCCGCAAAAAAAACAAAAGCTTCAATTTTCATAGAAACATAGGTTTATTTCGATAGAGACATGCTCAATACAAAGGGCTGAAATAAATGAGTAATCGTTAACATAAAATAATAGAACATTTTAATAAAAATTAATATTTTTTTTCTTGAACATTAACTTACCAGACACTGAATGATTGCACAAATTAATAAGCGTAACGCAAATAAACCTATTTTTCTTGTTCTCCGAAAGCGAAATATTTCCTGTTGCACACACCAAAACAAGTCAATCCAAGACTTGACATGGCAATCGGCTGGTAAAATATTCGCTGCTAGTATTATAGTGGAGAGTAATGGTGCACGGGCTTGAAAAGGGAATGAATGCAACATGATTATAGTAATCAGTCATTAGCAAACATTGGAGTTTGTTATTAATAATTATGTAAAACAGGATAGTATGAAAATTAAGTTACGAAATTCTTATGAAAACGTTTCTGACATACTGTTATATTGGCTGGGCCGCAAAAATATTCGTTGTGGGCTGCATGCAGCCCATGGGCCGTGAGTTTGACATGCTTGCTTTAGAGACTACTTCACAGAGAAAAAGAAGCAAGTTCGTAAGAAGTGCTAAAAATGTGGGAATAATACCAATTACATCAAGTGAACAAAAATCAACAATTATAATTCTAATTGTAACTTTAAGCTAACCAGTTAGCCACATTAAGAAACAAAAGTACTCCCACCCCTAGCAGGTTTGGCTCAGTGGATAGAGCATCGGTCCATGGACTGAAGGGTCCCAGGTTGGATTCTGGTCAAGGGCAAGCAGGTCAATTGCAGGCTCAATCCCCAGCCCTAGTTGGGGTGCGTAGGGGAGGCAACCAATGGATCCAATGCATGAGTCTCTCTCACATCTATGTTTCTCTGTCTCTCCCCCTCTCTCTAAACAAAAAAAAAAGAAAAGAAAAGAAAAGAAAAAAGAAATCAATGGAAAAATATCGTCAGGTGAGGATTAACAGCAAAAAAAGTGCTCCCAAGCTAGTAGGATGGGCAGTGGGAACAAAGGAGGAACACACCATTTTCAGACTTCTTTTTAAAAAGTATTTAGGAAAAAGAGATATTTACTCTCATACACCATTACACCTATTTTCATAATATCTAAAAATTAATGTGGAAATTCCAAATCTGAGAATATTGTTTAAGATCTGCAGTAATTCTAGGCATCTGCTTGTAAAAATCACTGAGAATATTACAGTAGAGGGTAAGAAGCAATCATGATAGATGACACAGGAAGATCAGTTACGCTCTAGAAACCTTTAACGGAACAGGGAAACGTTAGTTTGGGGCCTACCACCTGCTGGCAGACACAGCCAGCCTATATCACATCTCTAACCCCCATCTAACCAACATGTGGGGGTACCTGATAAAGCCACAGCACCAGGCAAACAAAAATGCTAACACCAGTCTGTGCAAAGTGCTAGTGGACCTTGAAAAAAAATCAGAAACCTGTGAAGAAAAGGAAAAGATTCTTTTTAGTCCACTAAAAAAAAAAAAAGAAGAAGAAGACTGCACTTCTGAAAGAAAAAAATAAGGTACTTACAAGGAAAGGAGAAAGTTGGAAAACAACAGTGCTAGTACAGATCTAGAACACAGTGCAAACAAAAATGATTATAACTTCTGAATATAGGTATACCAACACTTTGTTTGCCATGGAATGTTCCACAAACACGTTATCCACATGGGCTAACGAAACCCTTTGCTTCAAGTGTCTCGGGTTTTTCAGAAGGAACAAGAAGTCATTGTATATTGATTTGTAACCAGGGAAGAAATGAATAAGAGAAATTCCAAAAAATAACCACTAACACTACACTAAACACTTTTTCTAAAGATAAGATTAAAAAAAACAATTCCTGCTAGCAAAGGGAAAGAAGTATTAATAAATTCAGTCAATAACCCTGAAACGGATGTTTGCTTCAAACACTTTATTTCCTCTTCCTTCACTCTCCCGAAGCAAGTTCAAATAGTCATCTTTCCTATCCCAGAGGGAATGATACTGTTCAAGTTACCAATCGCTACTATGAGAATGAGTAAGTACCATGAGCAAGGCCCGTGCTAAGTGCTCTGTGTACACTATCTCTTTTAATCCTCACCGTGACTATATGTGTTCTTTCTCTTTCCATTTTACAGATGAGGAAAAACCTAGGTTTAGGACACACAACTAGCAAATTGTATAAAGCGGGGATCAAAAGTTAGACCTGACTCCATAGTCTGTGCTTGTAACTATAAACTGAAGCAGCATTTTTCTTAGTATTCTTTTATCAAAAGACTGAAGTTCACATGCAATTTGGAATAAATGAGCATAAAGGGAGCACAGGAAGTGGTGTAGAAGTACTTTATAATTTATCAAGATAAGAGCACCTGCATTGCTTTTTTAAGACGAGAAAAAAAAACCCACCAGTCTGCATCATATAAAACCCCCAACTCTTTTCTGGCCCTGTTATTACTAAAATGGGCCAGTTTTGCTTGAGCAAGACGGTCAAGCAGCACCTACAGACCACTGCAAATCAATCACTTTGGTTCAGTGGTGGGGAGGGCATTATGCAACGCTTCCCAGCACAGCCTTCACCAGGATATTTTACGGCCAAGGCACTTGGGCCCCTCCTCCCCAGAGCTAGACAGCCTGGCTCCTTCATATTCCCCTCAGGAGATAGGGTGGAAGCACACAGCTCCACTTTCTCAGGCACAGAGGGCAGCTGAAAGTCCTGCTCAGCCTCTCTGGGCAACCACAGGCGCCAATAAATCAGCCACAGGCGATTTCTCTCATCCCCTTCCTGGCTTGAAGTGGTAGTGAGATATAGTCTGTGCAAAAGAGCACAGACTAGACCGGGGAGATAAGTGATCTAGGCTTGAATTCTACTGCAAATGGCTGTATCACTGAAGCCAAGAAAATCCCTGAGCCTATTTCCTGGTTTGTTTGAAAAATGGAGACAATACTACCTCCTTTTGGTAAGTATAAGAAATTCATCTATGAAAGCTGCTAGCCACTGCAGGGACTTAATAAAAAGCAACCAAACCTGAGCAGGATCCATCTCCACTACCTCCACATAAAACATTCAGGGCAGGGCTGGGCAAAAAGGTGTAGCAAGTCTGGCGAGGTCCCTCCCTCCCTTTTTGCTGACCGTGCCTGTGATGTTTCACTGCTTCCTAATAACCTCCCAGCCACAGTACTCACCTATTCTATGTCCCACCCATCATTGTTTTGGTCCCTATTAAAGAGCTGATTCTGATAATGGATTAACAGTTTATTCTTAATTAAAACATAACAGATTGCTAAAGTGGATTTTTGTGCCTTAACCTTATGGAAGCAAACAGCGCTGCAAATGTTGGTTATTCTTGCAGTGAACGGGGCTGAACGGGGGGGGGGCGGGGGTACCTTTGAGCTTCAAAGTACATGACAGCCATTCTATTTCCCCTAGAAATAGTGCCAGTCCCTTTTCTTAAAAATACCAAAGCCATCACACACTGGCCAAATCTGATTTCTCAAGACTCTGGATCAAGCCAAGTATAATCACCTCTGACAGATAGTCTCTATGAGTGGATTACGCTGGCACTGCACTCCTGGTGTGGCAGCGAGAACAATGACCAAGGTGTCCGGAGCCCTCGCGTCCACTTACTCCAGAGGTGCAGGACCGCGATCAAGCGGCACGCTTGCCCTTTAGGCCGGTGTCCTCATCTGTAAAACAAGAGGGATGCACTGGATTGTTCTATACCGCCCCTTGCAGCTAAAAAATCTGTGATTGCAAAGTGTACTCTACACACTTGGCAAAATCCTGTGAGAATGAACAGCTTTACCAAAAAGACTTGATATCATCTCAAGAGAATGCATGCCCGACGTAATCCCTTGGGGAGAACCAGGCGTTCATTTAGGAAACAAGTTAGCTGCTGTCAAGGTCCAGGTGCGGTCCAGGGGCTGCTGGAGCAGCTTGTTTTCTCCCAGTGAGCGCGAGCCAGGGGAGGAAAGTGATACAGGGGGCAAGCTTTAAAAAGATAACCTGGATGTGCTCAGAATGAGATTAATATGAAAAAAGAAAGAAATGAATCATGAGTCGGGAGGGGTACTTCCTGCTCGAGAAACAAAGTAATCACAAAGGAGGTGGGGGAGAGGGAAGACACTGGCCGCTCGCAGGCTGCACCTGGAAACGCGCCCACTCGCGAGAGAGGTCGGGCTGCTCGCGCGGATTCGCAGCCCGGACTGCAGCGGGCGCCCTCGCGCGCCGTCCCAGCCTGCGCCAGGCCCCGACCACGGCCTCGTGCGGGCAGCGAGGGCGGCTCGGGCATCCTCGGCCCAGCGCTCCCTCGCGGTTGCCATTTTTCTCTTTGCCCTGATTGACATGTCAAACGGACCCAAAACACCCGTCTCCCCAGCTACTTGCATCTGTCCCGCGACCGGCGCAGCTGCAGGGACCGAGCCTGGAGCAGCCCACGGGGGCCGGGCCGCGTCGCTTACCCAGACGCCGCCGCGGCGGCCAGCGGGCTCCTCCATGCGGGAGGGGCCGCTCCCGCGCCGCCAACGTCACGCGGCGGCGCCGGCTCACGCACCCCATGGGCCGTTCTCGCGCGGCTTCCCGCGCCGGCCGCCCCGTGACGGGCCCACGTGACCCCGCGCCGGGTAGCCGCGAACGAGGGGCGCCGGGGCCGGAGTGTGCGTGCGTGCTTACGTGCCAGCTCGCCCGCCCGCCCGCTCCAGTGGCCAGGAGGGGGTCGGCCCGCGCTCGGCGCCTCCGCCACAGTCCCCAGTCGTGACTCTGTAGGCGGAAGCGTGGGGGCGAGCCTGAGCGTTACAGGCGTCCCACACGCCCGCGTGACCCGGGGACTTTCCCCAGGCTGTGCAAAATCATGGGCGCCCCCTCAGAGCGGGAGTGGGGCTGGGGAAAGACGCGCCCGCGTGTCCGAGGGAAGAGTGATGAGGGCGCGGGGCCAGGGACGCCAAGCCGCGGGAGCCTGGGAGGAGGAGGCGGGCTGGGCGGGGTGGGGCATGGCGGGGGAAGTGACTCAAAGCCGGAGGCCGACGGGCCCGTGGAAAGCAGGGTGAGGGGAGCGTGGGGAACGGGCGACCCCGGACGGACTGGCCAGGTCCGGGACCGGGCGAGGGTGCCGGGACGCCCGGGAAGCGCCGCGAGGGAGGGGCCAGCTGCTGGTCCCCCCGGGCAGGGGTCTGACTGCGGACGGAGGGGGAAAGCCGCATCCAGCCCTCGGGGAGTCGGGTGGAGCCCCGTCCCAGGCAGCTGTGCAAACGGGAGGAGGAGGTCCCACGCCTACCCGGGGGAGAGGGGCAGGAGGGGTGGTCCACTGCGGCCGCGCCGGCCCCCGCGGTGCGGGTTGCGCCAGTCTCCTCAGCGCCCGACGCAGAAACTTGTTGCAACAAACAGGCGACCGCGGGTGCCCCTAGCAGCCAGCTGCGGAGTGGGTGGGCGGGCGAGAGGGAGGGGAAGGCTGGCGGACGCCGCGGCGAGCTGGTGGGCAGACCCGGAGTCGCCGCGTAAGCGGGGCCGGCTCAGTGCGGTGCGGCAGGCGCGGCTGTGCGGCAGCGGAAGTCCTTTGTTGCAGCACAGTCCCCGGCGGAGCCAGAACCTCGCCGCGCAGCCCAGCCCGAGCGCCGCGCTTCGCCGCCACTGCAGCTCGCGGCCCTTTCGCCTCCGCCCGCCTTTCGCGTGGCTTCTTGGCCTTAAACTCCCGAAAACCCCCGCACCCCCGGTCCCGCGGCGGCCGGTGAGTATTTGCCAGCTGTGGGACAATTTGCGCAACTTTGGCCCGCGCCTCCGGGCGGCGGGCCGCTGGGCCTTAGCGAAGTGCGGGGTCGGACGGCGCCGACCGGCGCGGGGAGCCGGAGCGTGGCGGACGCGCCGTGAGGACCCGGCGACGGGCGGCTGCTGGGCCGCCTCCCGCTCCCGCCGTCCGCCGGCGCGCCGGGTCCGGGACGTGAGGCCTCCCGGGGTCGGAGCAGGAGCCCCCTTGGAGACGAGTTCCCGCATCAGTCGCCTCCTTTTCCCTTTCTTTCTCTGCCTTTATTTTTTGGAGGAGGGGGGGAAGGGAGGGGAGGTGTAGACGGAAGGCGGGCGGACGCGGCTGATTGACGTGCCCGGAGCCCGCTTCTCTCCTCGCCGCGGCGGCTCCCCGACGGGTGGGAGGGGAAGCGTCCGGGCGCCGAGGCCGCAGACTTGGGCGCGCTCCGAGGAGGAGGCGGAAAGCCGCGCAAATTCTTGCCACGCTCTTTCCCACCCCCTCTTGCCGGCACACAAGCTTTTTGTTCGGTAGAAAGTGTCGGGTCTCGGGTTTGGGGATTTTCAGCGGAAAGGGTCTCTTTCCTGGGAGAAGTGCTTTCGTCCAGGGTGGGCGCTTTCTAGAAGTTGTGTCCGTGTTCGCCGAGCGCGCGGGGTGGGGAGCGGAGTCGTCGCCGCTGAGGCGTGTAGGCTTGGATCTGAGCTCAGCCGCCTCCCACTCTCCCGTTTTATCTAACCACGCATCTGTCTGCATGTGATCGGAGAGGTTGACATGACATTTCCCGGGTGAGGAGCGTCGGGAGCTGTGGGTGAAAGCCCCTGATGTTTGCTGGAGGCGGTAGGAGACCCGCGCGGTCGGTACCTGCACGGTCTCCCCTGGCCCACGTGTATTCCCACCTACAGTGTGCATCACGGCAGGACAACTGTTCCAGGAACAGATTTCCCTTTGACACTCACACCCAAGGGTGGGTCCAGGCTTTTGGGGGAGACTTGGAATCAGTTTCTTGCGCTGAAGTTCAGGCCATTCTGGAGCAGATTCGGAGAAGGATGCAGTTCTTAGAGTTTCAAAGCAATCACTGCCTTCTCATTTGAAACAGTGCATTTAGAGTCTGTGAAACTCTGTCATTGCAGCTGGATGGAAATGATGGGGAGAATTGGGATACAAAGTGATGGAGCTTGACTGAGGACTGGCCAGCAGAACCTCAAAACTTTCCTCCACATCACTTGCTGGATACCTGATAAAGTCTCAATAATAACTGAATGGCTTTGGGAGCCAGATGGGAGCGTCATCATCTTAAATAAAGTTAAAGCATAGTGGCAAAGAAATGCTCCTCCAAAGATTGATAAGGACAGTTCGCAGTAGAGCCTTCAGATAACATATTTACTTTAAAAGCACATTTGTCTGTTATGACCAAATTTTCATCTCCTAGAATAACTCAGGTTGAGCAGTCCTCCTGAAGCCTTTCTATTCTTCCCACTCCTATGGAGTGGCCTACCTTGGGGTGGGGGCTGGGGCATCATTGTCTGGGAAAACAGAAACAGTGTTAAACCAGGACCTCCCCAGGGCATGAACACAGCCTTAGCCACTTGCTCTGGACCTTGTGTTTTGATTTTGCGTTAACACCACTATACTTTTGTACTTAGCACCATTTCCCATTCTAATGTGTAGGAGAACAGAAGTGCCTGCTTTCAGGCCTCTCCTCCAGCCAGGAAAAGTGCTAAGCCTTTGCTATTAACCTTCTGGCTCGAAATGGGGAGGAAACCATTTTGGATAAAATACAGAAAGTGTTCCATAGATTTTTATCTTTGAGGTACAATCTGTTGTCTTCCCCAAAAATCGAGGTATAGTTGAAAAACATTTGCTTGAGAGGTCACTCTGATCTCTATAGGATGTTTTCTCCTGATATTTTCTTCTTGTGCTAATATCCCTTACCATAAAATATTAAAATTATTTATTCTAATACTCTTAAAAATTTTTAAATCCACACTCCACATGCTTTTATTGATTTTAGAGAGAGAGGAGAGAGAGAGACATCCAATGTGAGAGTGTACGGATGACACTGCAACCAACTGAGCCCCTCTGGCCAGGTCTATTCTAATATTCTTATATGAACCAAATTAAAAGTGATTCGTGTCCCTTTTTTTTCCTCTCAAAATGGAAGTGCTTTGCCCGGCTGGTGTGGCTCAGTGGTTGAGGCTCGATCTATGAATTGGGCGGTCACGGTTCGATACCCTGGTCAGGGCACCTGCCCGGGTTGTAGGCTCGATGTAGGAAGCGGCCAAACAACTTTCTTATCATTGATGATTACATCTCTCTCTCCCTCTCTGAATGCAATAAAAAAATTTTTAATTAAAAAAATGGAAATACTTTATTATAAAATCCACGCTCTTTGTGAAAATTCAACCTACATTGAAGTACATAAAATATAAAAATAAAAGTCATTCTGACTCCCACCTCCCAGACATAATCACTGTTAATAGTCAGTTCCTTGTTTAAAATGAGAGGAAACAAGATTCGATCATAACTGTGCTGCCGTGTATGCCTCATCCTGCCTAGGGATGGCCTGTCAGATGATTCATGGGCTCATGTTCTCTGTTCACTACTCAGATTGGTGAGAATTGGCCAGGTAGAGGAAAAGGAAATGTTTTGCATTGGGCTGATTTGAAATTCTGTAATTAAGTAACAAGCATGCGAGTTTAAATATAACAGGGCTTCTATTTTAGGTCTGTCCTTATGAAGTACTTACTGTACCATGGTGGGCTAGTGTTAGTTCTCACACTTTAATAGTAATGTTGATGTCCAGCTGCTCACGGATTGATTTATGCCAGCCAAACTCATTAAAACAAAACCAAACCCTCACATTGTAGGGCATTTCATAATTTATAAGTTGGAAAGGAGTGGGTATACTTGCCATGAAGACTACTGCCAAGATCTCCTGTGCTGCTGTGGGATGAGGGGTTCCTCTATTCAGAGGTAGCATGCCAAACATGAAGGAAAGGAAATTAGAGGAAAGAAGGGGATTAATGACGGTGGTTTCAGATGTGGCATGGAAGGAGACGGTACATATTTAAGATAGATTGCTAACTATATATTGTGGCTTGCATGGTAACTACAAGTGATCTTAGTGCAAGTACAGAGTCACATATTACTTAGCCTGGTATGTTTAAGAAGGAGCAGCTGTGACGAATTTGATGTTCTGAAAACAAAATAGTGCATACACATTGAGTCACAACATTGGTTATTTGAGTGTGTTGGAGACATGCAGTTTTTTTACACTACTCTGAGTTTAAAATAATTTTCAGAAACAAAATTGGGAAATTAAAGAATTAAATCACCAACCAAATTTTCTATTCATTGTCCAAGATGTATGTAATCCTTTTTAGAGAAAACTGAAGCGCTCCATCCCCACTTTAATACTTTAGTGTTACAGAAGGGCTTGGAGTCAGCAGATGGAAGAGGAGGTGGGGAAGAGGCAGGGCATTCTACTTGCCATACGGGGCACCTTGAGAATGGGGTGACTCTGCAAGGCATAGAATGTTCATTCCAAAGGGACACTGGAGTTCACTGTCATTGGCAGAGTGTTGTCTAGTTTATAAAAACTGAGACTTAGGGCTCAGATTTAAAAAAGAGTTTGAGCCACATCTTACAATATGAGCATTTGATATCAGCCACTGAACCTGTTTCCTATTTACAAAATGAAGTTAATAAAAATACCCACCTCAGGGTTGGTGTGAGAATCAGTTGTATAATGCATGGGAAATTGCTTTGTAAGTTTTTGGCCACTGTAAAAAGGTAGGTTTATAGTTGTTAGTATGGGAGAATAATACAATAATCAATATATATAAAAGTCGAACGATGGAACGACCAGTTGCTATGATGCACACTATGGTGGCCAACCAGCCAGATCGGGGCCCCAATCAGCCCCCCCCCCCCCCCCCCCGCAATCTCCCCCCCCCTCCCCCGCTGGCCCAACCCCAATGGCCCCCATCAGGGCGGGCCGGCCGGACCCTGTGCACTGGGCCACTAGTAAATAATAAGTAAACTCTGTTTTACAAACTCACAGCTGTAAACCTATTTTTGCCTGACCCTTTACATAAAAGTTGCCATGATTGAAATAGTGCAAAAAAAAAAAAAAAAAAGATAAGCAAAATTTATCTACTTTAACATTTATTTATTCAGAAACTGATCAAATATCAACCAAATATCAGGCTCAGGGAGGGATACAATGATGACTAAAACAGTGCCCTGATCTCAAGGAGCTTGCAGCAAAGCAGGGGAGCCACATAATTATAATCCCCTGTTATCAGTGTGGTGATGGATATAGCATCCCAGTTTGAATGATACATGATTTGTCTCCCTATAGTTGTAGGTACAGGCTGTTTTAGAAGCACAGAAGAGAGGTGTCTGACAATGAGCTGGACATAGAAAAAGCTCTAAGCAAAGGGAATAGCATGTATGAAAGCATGATACTGTGTTAGGATGAGGGGGATCTTAAAAAGATTTAAGGATTAAAAAATGAGTTAAGCTTCTTAGAATGAACACACTTTTTATGATACTCTATTGGTTTCATTTCATTGACTTTTTAAAATATGTATTTTTATTGATTTTTAGAGAGGAACAGAGAGAGAAATGTGGGTGTGAGAGCAGAAAATCGATCAGCTGCCTCCTGCACATTCCCTACTGGGGATTGAGCCCACAATCAGAGCGTGTCCCTGACGGGAAATCGAACTGGTAACCTTTTGGTGGATGGGACTATGCTCAACCAACTGAGCCACCCCAGTCAGGCTTATTGACTTTCAGGTAGATAAAAGTGTGAAAGTTTTTAGGATTTTGGTTAGAGTTAGACATTTAAAATATCAGCTAGCTCAGCTGGCATGGCTCAGTGGTTGAGCCTCAACCTATGAACCAGGAGGACACGGTTTGATTCCCGGTCAGGGCACACACCCGGATTTCGGGCATGCAGGAGGCAACTTATCAATGATTCTATCTCATCATTGATGTTTCCATCTCTCTCTCCCTCTCCCTTCTCTGAAATCAATAAAAATATACTTAAAATATCAGCTATGAAATTAGAAACAACACAATTAAAAAATATGTGTGGATCTGCTGAAAAGGAAACAGGGTAGGCCTTCCCATCATCAGAGAGCTGCCTCATCAGTTACTCATTCAGCAGCCTTTACTGAATACATGTTATGTTGTAGAGAAATAAGCCAAAGTCTTTGCCTTTAAGTTGCTCATAATCTAGAGGGGACACCAATACAGGGAATTTTGGTAGCTGATTCTTATTTACCATTTAATCCAGGGGTCCTCAAACTTTTTAAACAGGGGGCCAGTTCACTGTTCCTCAGGCCGCTGGAGGGCCGGACTATAGTTTAAAAAAAAACTATGAACAAATTCCTATGCACACTGCACATATCTTATTTTGAAGTAAAAAAACAAATGTTTTCGGCGGGCCGCATGTGGCCCACGGGCCGTAGTTTGAGGACCCCTGATTTAATCTGTGACAGGCACTGTCTTAGGATAAGTCTAAATGGTAGAAAAGATTCCCATTCCCATTCTCAAATAAGAATTGTGGCTCAGTGGCTGAGCATCGACCCATGAACTAAGAAGTCCCTGGTTCTATTCCTAGTCAGGCCACATGTTTGGGTTGTGGGTTTGATCCCCAGTGGGGAGCGTGCAGAAGGCAGCTGATCAGTGATACTCTGTCATTATTGATGTTTCTGTCTCTCTCTCTGAACTCAATAAAAACATTAAAAAAAAAAAGAATTGAGGTACATGTTGGTTAAATAACCTGCTCAGGGCCATACTAACAAGTGGCAGAACCAGAATTTGAACCTAGTCTGGTTAGTCTGTGCTTTAACATCCACTTCATGTTGCTGTTCTGATGATTAAAAAATAAAGTGTAATAAGTGCAAAATGAGATAATACACAGTAATATCCAAACCTAAAATAGTGGGAGAAGGAGGTATTACAGAAGGCTTTCTGGAGGAGGTGGTAAACTGATTATTAAATGATACATGGGAGGCAGAAGAACCAATCAGTATGACTAAAAATGGAGGTTAAAAAAAAAAATACATGAAGAAATGGGGGGTGCTGGGTAGACAAGCAGTTTTATGCTGCTTGAACATGAAGTTTGAAGCAGGAAATAGCCAAACAAGACTAGATGGGTGGATGGGGAGGGCGTTGTATGCCTAGCTAAGGAGCTTGTACTTCAGCCTGAGGACATGTGAAAGGAACTGTTGAGGTGTTTAAGCAGAAGAATGGTATGGTCTTATTTTCTTCATGAGTTGTCTGAGGGTGAGGGGTCAGTAAAGGAGCCTGTTGTAATAACTCAGGAGTGATGATAGAGGCCTGTGGAGTTCAGGTAAGGTAGTGATGGAATAGAGGGGCAGAATAGAGAAATATTTAGTGAGAAAAATGGTAAGTCCCAGGCGACTTCCAAGTAGTCTGCATGATTAGTGCATAATGTTGCCAGCTAAGATAGAGAATACAGGTGGAGGAGCAGTCACAGGCACAGAGTGAGTACTTGGAATAGAAAATCCACAGAACGAACTCTAAGAATATGAATGCCACGTGCAAAAAGGGACTTTCTGGTCAAGCTGTTTTTTTGCTGAGAAGCTTACTGTTCACACAATGCCCTCTGGTGGTCAGAAGATGCCATGTTGCCTCTTTAAGATGAACCGATCAAAATAGAGACTATTTGGATTAAATACTTTTCCTACTCCACCCTTGGGGGAGAGAGGAATATTCCAGAAGCCACTCTGTTCCCTTTGGTTTCTGTGTGGATTAATTTCCTAGAGCTGTAATGCAGCTGAACTACAGAAATACCTCACTTACAAGTGTATCAGGAGCCCTGGGCTGAAAGCAAAAGAGTAAGGCAATTTGTTGCTTATCTACAATTAAAAATAGGTGAAACAAAATGCAGGAATTAAAACCTTATATTACTCATAGCGCACTTCCCTAGGTCCTCATAGAAAATTATTTACATAGATTGTTTTGATGAGTTTTTGTCTTAATTTTATGACCCATAACAGATTGAAATGGTGGGCAACAAGAGTTCACACCTTTTAGAAGAGACAGCTGTTGGCTTGACAAGCAAGGAGACAGAAAAACACTGACCAGCAAACCACAGTCTCCAAAAGCAGCAGTCTCAGGTCACTTTGTAGGTGCAAACAACCCTTGGAAATTTGAATAGCTCTATATCTCAGTAAAACAGTTGATGCAGAGGAGGAAGCAGGCAGCCAGTTATGCTGTACTTGCGGGCTGCAGTTGGAATAGTAAGAAGAGCCCTACACTGGGATCAAGGAGACCAAGGTCCTAGCCTGCCAGCCACTAAAACTAGATGTGACTTTGAACATACTACTTAACCTCTTAGGGCCTCAGTTTGTTTTCTTTTTATTGATTTCAGAGAGGAAGGGAGAGGGGAGAGAGAGAGAGAAACATCAATGATGAGGGAGAATCATTGATCAGCTG
This sequence comes from Myotis daubentonii, assembly GCF_963259705.1. NCBI lineage: Eukaryota > Metazoa > Chordata > Mammalia > Chiroptera > Vespertilionidae > Myotis > Myotis daubentonii. Next base: position 30,092,092 of record NC_081840.1, on the reverse strand, counting down.
CTTCCTGCATGCCCCCTACTGGGGATCGAGCCCGCAACCCGGGCATGTGCCCTTGGCCAGAATCAAACCCGGGAAACCCGGGACCCTTCAGTCCACAGGCCAATGCTCTATCTACTGAGCCAAACCAGCTAGGGCTCAGTTTGTTTTCTCATCTATAAAGCAGTAGGTTGAACTTTTTGTCTCTTTATAAAATTCTATGAACTGTGTTTACAATGATGACAATAATATTTAAGAAAAATTGTATTGGGTTGAAAAGACAACAGAATTTTGTCTTCTCTAATTTATACAAGTCCTATGAGGAGTATGATTATCTGTATTTTATAGATAAGAAAAGTAGGCTTGGAAGGAAAAGACGTTTAGTGGTGGAACTGGTATTCAAATCTATTGGTGTCTGCTTCCTGGGCTCTTAGTTAATACTTTCATTTAACAAGCATGCATTCAATGCCAGCCATGTGGGAAGAGCGTGCAGAGAACACAAAGGCCTGCAAGCCTCACTCTTGTCCTTGAGAGTTCAGTTAGGCACTGCTGTACAGTACTTATGTTATCACTAATGATATAAGTGATACATTAGCACTGTTACAGCCAACATACAGCTAGCTACATTAGAGGTTTTAAAGTTTTTAGGGTGTGAGCCCTGGCCAGTGTGGCTCAGTTGGTTAAACATCCGTCGCAGCGCAGGTTTGATTACTGGTCAAGGCACGTGTTGGTATTTCAGGCTTGATCCCTAGTAGGAAGCATGCAGAAGGCAGCCCATTGATGTTTCTCTTTCTGTCCCTTTCCCTCTGTCTCTAAATCAGTAAAAATATTTTTAAAAAAATTTTTTTTTAACATTTTAGGGTGTGAGCATAGAACTCAGCCACCATTTATAGCATTGTTTCTATGGCAATGTGCTTCAAGCTTCAAATAACTAGCTTAAAAATAAAGTTTTAGAACATAACTCAATTATAATTTCAGAACTTCCTGTGCTAACTATCGAGAGTACAGTCTAATAACCAGCCAGAATGTGCTCTAAAAAGTGAACAAAATTTTCTAAACTTGATCATGTCTGTCATTTAAGTGTCTTGAAGTGAAACCTTTTATCTTTGGGAGCCTGTACAACTGGTTCTTCCTAGAAATTTCTAGGGAAAAACCTAAAAAGTTTGATTAAGTTTAAAAATTGGACTGTATGCCCTGGAAAATGGTATTCTGTGAAAGAATTTTACTGAGGTGACCTTAATTTTTTTTAATATGATTTTTTTATTGATTTGAGAGAGAAGGGAGAGAGAATGAGCAAAATATTGGTTGCCTCCTGTAAGTACCCCAACCGGGACTGAAATCGAAACCTGGGCATGTGCCCTGATGGGGAATTGAAATGGCAACCTTTTGGTGCACTGGTCGACGCTCAACCAACAGCCACAGTGGCCAGGGCTGACCTTATTTTTATAGGTGGCAAAATTGTCAAGACCATAATCTCAGGCCGAAGAGTCATACTGCTTGTGTTCTAATCTCACCAAGTCCTCTGTAGCCTTAGGAAGGTTATATAATATTGTGTGCCTCTGTTTTATCTGAAAATTGGGTCTTGAAACATTACCTACTTTGTAGGGTTTGTTAGGATTAAATGATAAAATTATATACATATTTACATGCATACATACATGTCTATAATACATATGAAAATGCACACAGACATTTGCTTAGACTAGAGCCTGGCCCATTGATAGTAAGGCAATAAAACAAATTATGCCTTCCCTCCCATTACATTTCCAAGCTTTTGTTTATGCTGCTGTGTACTTTTCCCCAGTTATTCACAGACACCTATACAGATTACCGAAATGCCTTTCTTTCCCTTTGCTTTCTCTTTTTTTCTACTCCTTCATTAAGGCTTCACTTAAGTCCGACATCCTTCCTAATACCTACTGTTATAATACAATTTGTGCTTTTTTCTTCCTAAACTCTTCCTGAACTTTATTCAATATAGTTTAGTAATTAATTATTCTCAGATTGTTTCTTGGTTTAAAATGTAATCCCTTATCTGTAATTAGCTCTATTGTATACCATCCTTCTTTACCCTCTACCTCAATGCTCTGTGCAATATTAGGAATATTGTAGGTATTCAATACATTCTGATACTCTGATTTATAAACATGAGAGAATCCTTTCATTACATCTCAGGCTTCTTAAAAAGCTAGCCTGTAACTCTCATATTAAATCCATGTACATACATTCAACGAGATAAGACATAGAAATAGGTACAAGGAAATACATATTTAAAGGTCCTTTGAGATCCAGAGATAATTAGTAGTTCAGAGACCAGCATGCTGAATTAAGTCTGATGCTGGGCTCTGCTGTAGACTCACTGAGGCTATGCAAATCATCCTCAGGGGCATCCTTGGTAATAAGTCTGATACAAATTAGAGAGTGATTATTTGCCTTACAGACAGGATCAATTCCAAAATTCCTTTAAAGTTACTTTACCCACTTTATATGCTTATTTACAGACCCTTAAATTATCATTTGACTAAGGTTAGGGCAAAAGAACATCCAGCAAAACTTTTTCCAATTTAAGATATTTAACTGTGAAGGAAAAGTATTTCTGAAACCTTGTTTTGTCAGTGAGAAATTTACTGAAATAGCTTGCAAGCTTCAAAACTTCATATGTCAAATTTGCTGAAGGTGTTAACATCATAGATATTTTTACGCTTAAAAATGTCGAATTTCGTGCCAAAAAGCATTTGCGGGAAGTTTTAATTCATTACTTTATTTTGAAGAAAAGTGCTGCTGAAAGTAATCATATACTTTGGGAAGCTTATGGTGAACATGCTCCATCTCAAGATACTTGTGAACGCTGGTTTAAACACTTTAAAAGTGATGGTTTCGATGTGAAAGATAAAGAACGTCCAGGTCAACCGAAAAAGTTTGAAGATCAACCATTATAAGCATTCTTGGTTGAAGATGTGTGTTAAACTCAAAAACAACTTGCAGAAAGATTAAACATTGCTCAGCAAACAATTTCCGATCATTTACAAGCAGTGGGAAAGATTTTAAAGGAAGGAAAATGGGTGCCACATCAACTGAATGAAAGACAAATGGAAAACCGAAAAGTCATCAGTAAAACGTTGCTTCAATGGCACGAAAGAAAGTCTTTTTTGCATCGAATTGTGATTGGTGATGAAAAGTGGATTTATTTTAAGAATCCCAAATGCACAAAATCATGGGTTGATCCAGGTCAACCATCAACATCGACTGCAAGGCCAAATCGCTTCAGAAAGAAGACAATGCTCTGCGTTTGGTGGGATCAGAAAGGTATGGTGTATTAAGAGCTTCTAAAACCCGGTGAAACCGTTAATACTGATCGCTACCGACAACAGATAACCAATTTGAACCATGCTTTGATTTTAAAACGACCAGGATGTGCCAGAAGACACAGCAAAGTGATTTTGCTTCATGATGACGTACCATCACACTCTTCAAAACCAGTTAAAGACACGTTAAAAGATCTTGCCTTGGAAGTATTAACCCACCCACCATATTCACCAGCCTTGCTCCTTTAGAATACCACTTGTTCCGATCAATGGTACACGCACTTTCTGAGCAGCACTTCAAAATGTACGAAGAAGTAGAAAATTGGGTCTCTGAATGGTTTGCCTCAAAACAAGAAAAGTTCTATTGGGACAGTATCCACAAATTACCTGAAAGATGGGGAAAATGTATTGCTAGCGATGGACATTATTTGAATAAAGCACTTTTTAAAAAATATATATATATTTTATTGATTTTTTACAGAGAGGAAGGGAGAGGGATAGAGAGTTAGAAACATCGATGAGAGAGAAACATCGATCAGCTGCCTCCTGCACATCTCCTACTGGGGATGTGCCCGCAACCCAGGCACATGCCCTTGACCGGAATCGAACCTGGGACCCTTCAGTCCACAGGCCGACGCTCTATCCACTGAGCCAAACCGGTTTTGGCATGAATAAAGCACTTTTGATGTTTCTCTTGAAATTATCATGTTTTCTTCGATTACAAAATCTGAATTATTAACCGGTACACCTGGTAAACAGTATAATTTAGGAAACATGTCTACTGGATAAAACTAGATGTAAATATATGGATAAAATCATAGTACAGCCCAGCTGGTGTGGTTCAGTGGTTGAGGGTTGACCCATGATCCAAGAGGTCACCAGTTTAATTCCCAGTCAGGGCACATATCCTGGCTCAATTCCCAGTAGGGGGCGTGCAGGAAGCAGCCAATTGATGATGTTTTTGTCTCATTGATGTTTCTATCTCTCTATCCCTCTCCCTTCCGCTCTAAAAATAACGTATTTTTTAAAAATCATATTACAGATACAGTTCAGATGGGGTAGTCACGGATGCAAGAGCACCTGGGCAGTAAGCCCTGTATTAAGGACTCATGCAACGTCCTTGTGTTCTTTGCGAAGGGCACACTGCATAGTACCAAGGACTATGTAGTAACTACTGTACAGTGGTGGTTAGTACTCATCTGGGTGGTCAGGAATCCTAATACCTACCTTACCAGTTAACTATACCCTTTCATACATTATATAACAGCCATAGATCTTTGCCCTTATATGAAATAAGAATTTTGGACTAGATTAGATCTCGCTAAGCTATAAAAGTCTCTGAATATTTGAATTGCCTAATGTGCTTGGTGTGGTGGTTTTTTAATTTAAAGTGAGCTGGTAAACTTTTTCAGACTAAATTTTTATTTTATTTATTTTTATTTTTAAAAAATATATTTTATTGATTTTTTACAGATAGGGAGAGGGATAGTTAGAAACATCCATGAGAGAGAAACATGGATCAGCTGCCTCCTGCACACCCCCTACTGGGGATGTGCCCGAAACCAAGGTACATGCCCTTGACCGTAATTGAACCTGGGACTCTTCAGTCCACAGGTCGACGCTCTAGCCACTGAGCCAAACTGGTCAGGGCCAGACTAAATTTTTAAAAATTCAGTATACAATTTTTGCATCACCTAACTCCTCGTCCTTCCTGGAGAACTGCATGCACACTTTGTGTCCTAGCCTTTAAATCTCATTTAAAGTTTCTGTTCTCAGCCCTAAGCCCCTGGCTTCTGGCTATAATATATTTGTTTTACCAGCGATGCAGCTAGTAACAAACAAAAGCCACCACCAGTTTCAGTTATAAAAACAAGAAAAACTGACCTTGGCTGGGTAGCTCAGTTGGTTAGATCATCGTCCTGATCAGCCAAGGTTACAGGTTTGATCTCTGGTCAGGGCACATTAAAGAAACAAGGAATGCATAAAGTATGTGGAACAACAAATCTCTTACCTTCTCTCTCTCTCTCTCTCTCTCTCTCTCTCTCTCTCTCTCTCTCTCTCCCCATCTCCATCTTCCCCCTTCCTCTCTCTCTAAAATCAATTTTCAAAAACAAACAACTGAAGTACAGCAGTTCTTTTCTTTAAAACTATTTACAAGCTTTACTATAACAAAGTTCACTAAGTTTTTTTGGTAGCCATTAAGGATATCAACTTGAAAAGAGAGCAAACTTCTTTTGGAATTTGAGTGAAAGTTATTAATAAAAGTAAATTAATATAAAAATTTAATGCAAAAATTATTCTCAAGATAAGCTAAAAGTCTCAGGAATTTAAATCCCTCACCCTGGACTGTCTCCCTCTCCCTTTTAGTGTTATTAAGCCTTCTTAAAGCTTTTCTGAATGAGGTGTAACAAGAACAGAGTTGTTGGTACTAATGTGTGAATGATTGCTCTTACGTCAGTGTACCTAAAATTATTTTTACCCAGAACTTGGACATTTGCATAATGACACTGATCAAACTACAGTTCTAGGTCAGACTCAAAGCTGTAGTAGTATGTTATTTTTAGACACAGTCAGCACTTGTTCAGTTTCTAGCTCTATGAGGAGAGACTTGGAGGCAGTGGGACCCAGGTGGACCCAGGCCTATCTGATCCAGAGCCCTTCGGTACTCCACAGCATAATGCCTTCTTCTACAGAGTGGGCACTTTACTGAGCACATGTTAAGTGAAGTCACTAACCTAGAAAAATTCAAAAATCACCTTCATGATATGTGCTTGAGATTATAGAATACCTGTGCTATGCTGACTCTCAGTACAATATTCAGTAAATATTTATTGAATTAATAAGTTGCCATTAAAGTGCTATCGATGCTCTTATTTGTTTTAGTGTTTGTGTTAACACAGAATGTATACATTTTCACAAATTAAATTGATTGCAGCAATAGCTACAGGTGTGCCTTTCATCTTGGTCTTCTATGTTGTTGCTTTAATTTTGGTTACCATAAAACTGCTTTTCATTTAATTAGAAGAGTCCTTGGAACCTTTAAGCTCTTCATGTTACTATATCAAGCACAGGATATTTAAAACCTGAAAATTTTTACAGATTAACTGCTGGCTTTCATACTGCTAGACTCCTATTTGGAAGGAAGCTAAGCTTATCTACATAAGCATCACAACCACACAGCTGCCACTGTTGTCACTTCCATTAATTATTACATGCCAAGTACACACTATACACATTGCTTCTATGAATTCTCATGTTTGATGTATTATTTGAATTATTATTTTTTCCCCACTTTGACAGTTCAGGAAACTTGGGGTCAATGAGAACAAACAAGTTACTCAAGGCAGCAAATTCTAGATTAGAGTTCAGGTCTGTCTGATCCAAAGCCTGTGCTCTTCACTGTACCTTACTGTCCTCGGCAACATTTGTCTCTGCTGCCACACAGGGCATTCATTATCAACAACTTCGTTTCATTTTAAACAACTCTTATTACTAGAAAAAATTTTGAGATAATATCTATCCCTCTTTCTCTTTGATTTATTATTCATTAAAGGTCTCTGAATACCACATAAAACAGGCTTGGGATTAGGGGGGGAGGTCAAACTTTCCTCATTTTCTTCTACAGTTTTCATTCATAAATATAGTTTTTAAGATCACATGACTGAATTTGAGAGTGTGGATTTATCTTGGTTTACTAACAACTCCCTTATTATCAGGCATTTGAAATTATAAATAACACATTAGTGAAAATCTTGTGCATTAATTGCTTTTTGTATTTAGGTACATACTGAATGTGATTCCTCACAGTTTGGGCACAGATATCTGAGTCAGAAAAGGTTAAAATATTGTACCTACTTGAAATACTTAATCTAGTTTATAGAAAAGGCACAGTGGTTGCAATTTCCAGAAGGCAGTAGTTCACCTGAGCCATCTTCATTTCACCAGTGCATGTCAACAGTACTATTTCATGCACATCCCTAACCATGCAACAACTCCATCTGTAGGCAGGAAAAGGAAGGCTGGATGAGTCTTTAAGTAGTAGGGAAAACAGAAGGAGCCACGTGTGTTCTGTGACGAACAGGTAAAAAACAAGTGAAGTAAGTAAAGTCAGATACTGTCTTAATTACTACAAGATTTGAAGGGTTTGGGGATGAAGAGTGAACATGTTATTTCTGTATTTATTGTTAAATGTTCTTTTTATGTTCAAACTAGAGGCCTGGTGCATGAATTTTTGCACAGGTGGGGTCCCACGGCCTGGCCAGCAATTGGGGCTGATCGGGAGGGACCATGGGAGGTTGGCTGGACGGCTAGGGGTAGGGACTACAGGAGGTTGGCCGGCCGGCCGCAGGGTGGACGGTTGGCTGTGAGAGCACACTGATCACCAGGGGGCAGCTCCTGCGTTGAGCGTCTGCCCCCTGGTGGTCACTGCGCATCATAGCAACCAGTTGACCGGTCAGTCCGTCGCTTAGGCTTTTATATATATACTAGAGGCCTGGTGCACAAAAATTTGTGCACTCGGGGGGAAGGGGGGGTCCCTCAGCCCGGCCTGTGCCCTCTCGCAGTCTGGGACCCCTCGGGAGATAACGACCTGCTGGCTTAGGCCTGCTCCCGGGTGGCAGAGGGCAGGCCCAATCCCTAGGTGCAGCCCCTGGTCGGGCTCAGAGCAGGGCCAATTGGGGAGTTGGGGCACCGCCCCCTGTCATGCACAGAGCAGGGCGGATCAGGAGGTTGCGATGCCACCCTCAGTCACGCTCAGGGTAGGGCCGATTGGGGGGTTGGGGCACCGCCCCCTGTCACACTCAAGGCAGGGTCGATGGGGAGGTTGCGGCACCACCCCCTGTCACGCACAGAGGAGGGCCAATCAGGGGAGGGCCAATCAGGGGGGTTGGGGTGCTGCCCCCTGTCACGCACAGAGCAGGGCCCATTAGGGGGGGTTGGGGCTCTGTACCCTGTCACGCACAGAGCAGGGCCGATCAGGGGGTTGGGGAGCTCCCCCCTGTCATGCACAGAGCAGGGCCCATCAGGGGGTTGAGGAGCTCCCCCCTGTCACTCACAGAGTAGAGCCGATAGGGGAGTTGGGGCACCGCCCCGTCACACACAGAGCAGGGCGGATCAGGGGGTTGGGGCGCCACACCCTGTCACACTCAGGGCAGGGCCGATGGGGAGGTTATGGCTCTACACCATCACACACAGAGCAGGGCCCGGGGCGGGGGGGGGGGGGTTGGGCTGCCGCCCTCTATCACCCACAGAGCAGGGCCGATCAGGGGGTTGGGGCGCCGCCACTCTCACACTCAGGGCAGGGCCGATGGGGAGGTTATGGCTCTACCCTGTTACACACAGAGCAGGGCCCGTGGGGGGGGGGGGGCGGGGGTTGGGGTGCCGCACCCTGTCACACACAGAGCAGGGCTGATCAGGGGGTTGGGGAGCTCCCCCCTATCAGGCACAGAGCAGGGCTGATCAGGAGGTTGGGTCGCCTTCCCCTGTCACGAACAGAGCAGGGCTGATAGGGAGGTTGTGACCCCGCCCCCTGTCACACACAGAGCCGCAGGGCGATTAGGGGGTTTGGGCGCTGCCCCCTGTCACGCTGATCCCAGTGCCAGGAGGCCTCACAGCTCTGCTGATCCCGGTGCTGGGAGGCATATTACCCTTTTACTATATAGGATAGAGGCCTGGTGCATGGGTGGGGGCTGGCTGGTGTGCCCTGAAGGGTGTCCTGGATCAGGGTGGAGGTCCCCACTGGGGTGCCTGGCCAGCCTGGGTGAGGGGCTAAGGGCTGTTTTCAGGCTGGCGGGTGACTGAAGCTCCCAACTGCTCCTTTTTTTCTTTTCTTTTTTTAATTCTGGGCCAGCTTTAGCTCTGGCTCCAGCTCTGAGGCCTCTGCTGCTGAAAGCAGGTATCTGGTTTGTTTGGGTTCTATAATCAAAACAGTGTATAACTCCAGCTCTGAGATCCTGGCTGGCTGAAAGCAGGTTTCTGGGGTTTTGTTTAGCTTCTATATTTGTTACAATGTTTCAAACTGCAAGCTCAGAGGCCAGCAAGGCAGGCGGGGAACGTTGGAGTCCTCCGTCACTGAAGCAAGCAAGCCTCATGTTAGCTTCCAGTTTCTGGCTGCCGGCCGCCATCTTGGCTGGCAGTTAATTTGCATATGGCCCTGATTAGCCAATGGGAAGGGTAGCGGTTGTATGCTAATTACCATGTTTCTCTTTTATTAGATAGGATAGATTGCCTAGGAACTTGTTTTTTCAGTGGAAAACAGATTCTGAAGTTTTATATACAGATTAGAAATTGAGGCTAAAATTGGATTTTATTTTAGCTTTGTAATATAATAGTAGGACTTCTGGTGCTTTTACTATTTTCCTTTCCCTTTTTTATTAAAGTCAACTCCCTACATTAATATTTACAGTTTTGCCTAAGTATCAAGCTATGAGACAGGAGGTTGAGATTCGATTCCCAGTCAGGGTGCATGCCCAGGTTGCGGGCTCAATCCACTGGTGGTGAGTGTGCAGGGGGAGGCCTAGCGATAATTCTCTCTTATCATTGATGTTTCTGTCTCTCTCCATCTCCTTTTCTCTCTGAAATCAATAAAATTGTATTTCTAAAAAATACTTATAGTGTCGCCCAGCCAGCCTGGCTCTGTGGTTGATCGTCAACTGATGAACCAGGGGTTCTTTCTATTCCCCATCAGGGCACATGCCTGGGTTGCGGGTTTGATCCCAAATGGGAACGTGCAGGAGGCAGCCGATCAATGATTCTTTCTCATCACTGATGTTTCTATCTCTCTCTATTTCTCTCCCTCTCCCTTTCTCTCTCTGAAATCAATAAAAACATTTTAAAAAGGAAATTATTATTTTAAAAAACACTTATAGTATCTACCATATGTTGTTAAGTAGAAAAAAACTAGTTTCAGAAAGTAACGTATGTAGTATGATCCCAATTAGGCTTAAAAAACAAATATACAACAAAAGCAAAACTATGTGTGGCACATGGTAGGTATTCAAATCTGTTGATTCTGTATGTACCCATAGAAATTGAAGATACAATCCAGAGTGTTTGGAGAGGTTACCTCTGGGAAGAGGCATACAGTCTAAAGTGTGTTTTTATTCGATATACTTTTATGTTTGAATTATTTGCAGTGAGCATGCATTACTTTTGTATACATGGTTTTAAACAATCAAAAAATTAAGAAAAATTTACAATCTGTGGATAGACACCTCTTTTCAAATAGGTCCACTGCTTCTTATACCCTACAGTGCATATCGAACAATAAAAGACAACTATTTTATTTTACTTTTTAATCCTCATATGAAGATATTTTTTCCATTGATTTTGTTTTGTTTTTTTAGAGAAAGGGTGGGAGGGAGGGAGGAGGGGCACAGAGAGGGCGGGAGAGAGAGGTGAGAGAGGCACATTGATGGGTTGAATCGGCTTGGGGCTAGGATCGAGCCTGCAACCAAGGTGTACAGGCCTTTGATCAGGAATCGAACCCACGACCATTTCCTCTGTGGGCCAACGCTCTAACCACTGAGAAAAGCAGTCAGGGCAAAAAGACAGCTATTCTGACTCTACAGAATTATTGATTCTCCAGTAATCAAGAAAAAAGCAGTGATCAAACCTATTTGCTCGGTGTCATTTCCATGTAATTTAATAAGTTGGTTTTTTTAAAAATATATTTTATTGATTTTTCACAGAGAGGAAGGGAGAGAGATAGAGAGTTAGAAACATCGATGAGAGAGAAACATCGATCAGCTGCCTCCTGCACATCTCCCACTGGGGATGCGCCTGCAACCCAGGTACATGCCCTTGACCGGAATCGAACCTGGGACCCCTCAGTCCGCAGGCCGACGCTCTATTCACTGAGCCAAACCGGTTTCGGCCAATAAGTTTTTTGAAATAGAATTTTTCTAAGGAAATTTTCAAACATACAAAATTGAATTATACCTGTCTCCCAACTTTAGTAGTTATCAGTACATGACCAATCTCATATCATCTCTAGTCCCACATCCAACCCACTGTATTTATTTTCAAGTATATTTTAGATATATAATTTTATCTATAAAATATGAGTATGTATATCTAAAAGATAGGACTCATTTTAAACAAAACTAAAATATCCTTATCACATTTAAAAATGAGCAATAATTCCTGTATGTCCACCATCCAATAAGTTTTTAATATTTTGCAGTTTAGTTACTAATTTTCTACTTAAGTTACTATTATATTTACTTTCATTGTTTATATCCTTTAAACTCATGTCTTCTTCCTTTCAAATTTAGTATACATTTTCCCTTGTAGAGTTGTAATGAAACCAAAATGATGGTTTTTGTTTGACTTTGCTTGTATTTCTTAAAATCAAAATGAGAAGCTTGAATAAATGGCTGAGTATTTTTCATTTTCAAATTTAAAACATGATTCAGATATATATTATTGAATTTTGCTACATTAGAATGGGAGACTTGATTCATACCTTGACTGTAATAGCGAAGTGACACAAGTCACAAATCATGATCAGATTTATTCTTTTGTTCAAGTGCTTTTGTGATATCTTGTCTGACTGTAATATTTTTGTTTTACATAGGTCGCTAATTAATAGAAGATGGCAAAGCCCAGCCACAGCAGCTACGTCCTTCAGCAGCTAAACAACCAAAGGGAATGGGGTTTTCTCTGTGACTGTTGTATTGCAATTGATGACATTTACTTTCAAGCACACAAAGCCGTTCTAGCTGCTTGTAGCTCCTATTTTAGAATGTTTTTCATGAACCATCAGCATAGTACTGCACAGCTGAATCTCAGCAACATGAAAATTAGTGCTGAGTGTTTTGATCTCATTTTGCAATTTATGTATTTAGGAAAAATAATGACAGCTCCCTCCAGTTTTGAGCAGTTTAAAGTGGCCATGAATTACCTACAGCTGTACAATGTTCCTGACTGCTTAGAAGACATACAGGATGCAGATTGTTCTAGTTCAAAATGTTCATCATCTGCTTCTAGCAAACAGAACAGCAAAATGATATTTGGGGTGAGAATGTATGAAGATACTGTGGCTAGAAATGGCAATGAAGCCAATAGGTGGTGTGCAGAGCCAAGTTCAACAGTAAATACACCACATAACAGAGAGCCTGATGAAGAGTCTTTACAATTGGGTAGTTTTCCTGAACCACTATTTGACGTGTGTAAAAAAAGTTCTGTGTCCAAATTATCTACTCCAAAAGAACGTGTGTCACGACGCTTTGGACGAAGTTTTACCTGTGATAGCTGTGGATTTGGCTTTAGCTGTGAAAAATTATTAGATGAGCATGTGCTAACCTGTACTAACAGACATTCGTATCAAAACACGAGATCCTATCACAGAATAGTAGATGTTAGAGATGGAAAAGAGAGTAATATCAAAGCTGAATTTGGTGAAAAGGATTCTTCTAAGACATATTCTGCACAGACAGACAAATACAGAGGAGACACAAGTCAGCCTGCTGATGATTCGACTTCAACCACTGGAAGCAGAAAGAGTAGCACAGTGGAGTCTGAACTAGCCAGTGAAGAAAAAAGCAGAGCTGCCGAGAGAAAAAGAATCATTATCAAGATGGAGCCAGAAGATATTCCTACAGATGAACTGAAAGACTTTAACATTATTAAAGTTACTGATAAAGATTGTAATGAATCCACTGACAACGATGAATTAGAAGATGAACCTGAAGAGCCATTTTACAGATACTATGTTGAAGAAGACGTCAGTATTAAAAAAAGTGGTAGGAAAACTCTAAAACCTCGAATGTCAATGAATGCTGATGAAAGAGGTGGTTTAGAAAATACGCGACCCCCTAACAACAGCAGTCCAATACAAGAAGATACTGAGAATGCATCTTGTGAACTGTGTGGACTCACAATAACCGAGGAGGACCTGTCATCTCATTACCTAGCCAAGCACATTGAAAATATCTGTGCATGTGGTAAATGTGGACAAATACTTGTGAAGGGTAGACAACTTCAGGAACATGCTCAAAGATGTGGAGAACCCCAAGATCTGACAATGAATGGGTTAGGAAATACTGAGGAGAAAATGGACATGGAAGAGAATCCTGATGAGCAGTCTGAAATAAGAGATATGTTTGTTGAAATGTTGGATGATTTTAGGGACAGTCATTTCCAGATAAACAGTATCCAAAAAAAGCAGTTATTTAAACATTCTGCCTGTCCTTTTCGGTGTCCTAATTGTGGCCAGCGTTTTGAAACTGAAAATCTAGTGGTTGAACATATGTCTGGCTGCCTAGACCAAGATATGTTTAAGAATGCTATCATGGAAGAAAATGAAAGAGATCACAGACGAAAGCATTTTTGTAATCTGTGTGGAAAAGGATTTTATCAGCGGTGTCACCTAAGAGAACACTATACTGTTCATACTAAGGAAAAACAGTTTGTGTGTCAGACATGTGGGAAGCAGTTTTTAAGAGAACGTCAGTTGCGACTGCACAATGATATGCACAAAGGCATGGCCAGGTATGTCTGTTCCATTTGTGATCAAGGAAACTTCAGAAAGCATGACCATGTACGGCATATGATTTCTCATTTATCTGCTGGTGAGACTATATGCCAGGTCTGCTTTCAGATATTCCCAAATAATGAACAGTTGGAACAGCACATGGATGTTCATCTGTATACATGTGGAATATGTGGAGCAAAATTCAATTTGAGAAAAGATATGAGATCACATTATAATGCCAAGCATTTAAAAAGAACATAAATCACTTTCTGTGTTCTAATGTTTAGTTGATAGCAGAAAAAACACCAAAGCAAAGGATATGAGCTATTTAGAAATTGATTTCTTAAGATTAATTGTTGGAAAAAAATTTCAAGGCCCTTTTACCTTAAATATTTTTGTTTAGGATCTTAAGTATCTACATTTTAGGTGTTATTAAATGTTTATCATTTTTGTTTTTTCTTAATAGAATTCTTTGTTTTTAGTTTGTTTTAGCTATGATTAAAAATTTCTTTTAAATGTAGACTACAAGCGGTTGTTACCCCTTTAATGACTATTAAACTTTAGTTTTTTATTAATAAGGTGATGACTTCACTATTTCTATGTGGGGTTTTTTTGGTTTTTTTTTTTTTACGGTTATCCTGTGAAATTTTAAACAACATCATTGGCCATTCCTATTTAAATTTTAAAAAGTAATTAGTTATTTGAAGCTATCCTATTCACTTTTAGCTTTTTTTAGCTTTTCTTTTTGGTAAGTTGAACAGTGATTGAGCCATTGTTTATTCCCCTTCTTATCAATGAAATTCATATTCTTATTTGGCAGGTTAGGTGCACTGAATCTAACCTTGAAGGTTGACATGGGCTCAGACTTGGCCCAAAAGAATTGATAGACCTAAGAAAATTCCTATAAATGAATATTTTCCTATAATTGATAAAATATTATCATTTAATAATCACATTTAAAACTTATATTAAGTGTAAAACCCAATGACTTTACTCCATTTGAGAAATATGTGAGGACAAGTCATTTTGTTTTGTGATATTAAATTTAACTATGATAGTTAATTAAAAAGACATATCTTGTATTCATTTAAAATAATTTAAAATATTCTGATTTCTAAAGTGTGTTAGTTTATCAGTTATTTTTGTTTATATAAATAGATTTTAATAGTTCTCTAGAAATATGACATCTAAAGAAAATGATTTTCACCTTTAAAAGTACATACTTTTGGAACTTTGAGATTTGAGAAAGCTGCCATGTATATTGATAAAATTAATAAAATAAAAAAATTACAAATCTGGTTGTTCTATAAAAGGAGAGTGTGCAAAAAACTGTCTTGTGTTTCATACTATTAAGATTTGGAGAAAATGTGCTTTGGCAAATTGCAGTTTATCACCATGCTTTATTTTTATTTTTTTTTTTCTGTAAAGGACTACAAAATTTGAGGACTATAAAATAATCACAGAGCATATAAATGGAAATAGTTTATCATTTTTTAGTTAAAGTAGTATTACTGTTAGGTATTGCTGACACAGGGTCTACATGAATTACATGTGAGTTAAAACACTGGCTAACTGACCCGCCAATAAACACAACTATTGAATAGAATGCCTTTTAATGTGAATTACTTGCATTGTAATACCATTATAATGAACGGGATTTTAAATAACTACTATATTTAAAAGTATAATTTTGTGAGTATAAATAGTATTGCTCTTTTTTTACATCAGATTTTTAAGATATGCAAGTCATATTTTTTAATACAACTTTCATTAAAGAACAAGTTGCCAGGAGAATTGAGAGATCTATTGACTAGCACAGACTTAGTTGACAGAGAAGTATTAGAGCACAGTGTGAGTCAGAGATTTGTGGGGAGACATTGAGGTGTTAATAGGAATAGTACAGGAGCCATGCAATATTAAAATGGAAAGTAGAGATGGGGAAAATACACAAAAAGATAAATGAGAAATCAAGGATTTTTTTTTTTTAAAGCTACATAGAAAAAGTGATTCATCTTAGTTTTGGATACAGTAGTTTAGCAAGTAATTAAATCTGAAATGCAACTTAAAATGAAATATGCCATATACATTACTGATAGGAACCTGATAAAAGTTCTGTAACAAACCCAGAGACAATCAGAATAGTGTAGAGAGATAAACTTAAACCAAATTTCTAAACTGTCTAGTATAGTAAACAATTTTCTCTGGGACCACTGTTGTACATGACCCTCATCAAAATGTATTGCAATGGCATTTTCATCATAAAAGAACAGGGTTCTTTCTAAATACTACCAATCCATTTCCTAATGGATTGTCTATTCTGTTAGGAAAGGAGATATAATTTAAGTGTTTTGACATGTACTAATAGCCAACAATTAGCAACCAAATATATAAATACTAGAGGCCCGGTGCATGAGTTTGTGCACATTGAAAGGAAATTAATTAGAAGAAACATTTTAGAGGCCGGGGAGGGACCACGTGAAGTTGGCTCCAGGGCGTGACCAGCCCATATTGCCCCGTCCTGATTGGGGGCATCTCGCCCAGTCCCCATCGGGGCTGGCTGGCCGGGGAGGGACCATGGGAGGGCTCCAGGGTGTATCCGGCCCTTCTCGCCCAGTCCCGATCGGCCGGACCCCAGCAGCAAGCTAACCTGGGCAGAGTGTCTGCCCCCTGGTGGTCAGTGTGCATCATAGTGACTGGTCGAGCAGTCAACTGAACGGTTGACTGATCAGTCAGACACAGCATATTAGGCCTTTATATATATAAACAATCTCTAATTTCACATGACTGAGATGTTCACAAAACCACACCTCAACAATGTTGTTTTCTCTGTCTCATGTTATAGAAAACAACACCTTTTGTTCTGGAACTAGCTACAGAGGAAGCACAGGCTTTAAGTATAATGTATAGTTTTCCTTGTTAAGGCAGAGTTCATTTAAAGGCTACTTTCTTGCCTTTTAAAACTAGGAGGAATGAAAAATATCCACCACCTCTGACCAGCCCAGTTTCCTCATTGTTTACCTCTCCTGAGGTTGAATTACAACTTTGGAGCTTACTATTGCTTCTTGCCCTTTAGTGCTGTGAAGACAATGAATCAAGGTTATGGAAGCTGTGTGCTCCTCTTGCCTTTATAATTTGAATGATCGGGCTCCAAATCTAAAAATGAGAGGGAAATCTGGATAAATACACAATCTTGTTTTTCTTTCTGTCTCATAAACACAGTCTTACTTAAAAGGACTTTTGTTCTCTAGCAAGAAATTCTAGAGTTATTGAGTCAGTGCCTAAAAAGCTTGCCATCAATTACAGTGCCACTCAGATGTTTATAATTCTGTAGTAAACAACTAAGAAACTCAGAGATTAATAAAGCACAACCAAGAGGCAGTGGACAAGAACTCTTAATCACCCATTTATTCAGAGAAATGCCTTACCACATAAAGTAAAATATCACATGGCTAATGTTTAATGTGTGAAGTTTGAATACAGACAATGAGAAGAAGGATTCCAGGGGCTAGTTATAAAAATAAAAGAATTAAAATAAGGTGTTTGCTAGGGCACTCAGAGCACCAATTAAAAGGTAAAATAATAGACTGACCTGGAAAATCCCATTTAAGTAATGTGGTTGAGGACAAAAATATGAACAAGTCATAAAAGTTGAATAAAAAATTAAAGATTTGAAATTTTCTGTGATTTGAGTAAAGATTGAAGTAATTTGGTAGGTTAAAATAATTTGATTATGCCCTGCCAGTGTGGCTGGGTTGGGCATCATCCTGTGCGATGAAACGTTGCTGCTTGATTCCCAATCAGTACACATGGCTGGGTTGTGGGCTCAATCCCTGGTCTAGGGTGTGCAGGAGGCAGCTAATCGATGTTTCGATCCCACATTAATGTTTCTCTCTTCCTCCCTCGCCCTCTCTCTATAAATCAAAAACACTTTTTAAAAATAATTTGAATAGATTAAAAAATTGAGTTAGAGCTATAGAATGCCCAAGAAAACAATTATGAACATGCCAAGGACATGCCTAAATACTTGAGATAATATACCAATTTTTATATTCTAAAAGAATTGGAAGTGAGGGTGGTGGTTTTTGCCAACTTTCTCCCTGGTTAAAACAGTAACTTGAAAAAACAAAACAAAAAAACAATAACTTGTTTCCCTAAATCACTTAAGGAACTTCCATATTTAATAGGTCTCTGGGAAATCCCCCCCAAAAAAACAGTGAAATTGCTAAACAAAAACTTGTCATTATTTTTAAAAGCTGAATCGGTACCAACCAAAAGAAAAATAACCTGAATGTGTATGTGCACATATAGTTGAGAATAAAGAAATTTGGTTTCTTTTTCTTAATTTTAAATGGTTTTATGAGTTAAAATTCTTTTTTTTTTTTTCCATTAATCTACTTTGGTCAGTTCCTCATTTTTCCTCACCATCCCCACCTCCTGTGTATCATCAAATGCTTCTCAGTGATAAATGCTACTGTTCTGCAGGCACCCTAGCATTACTAGGATCCTAAGGTACTGAAAAGTTCTGTGGGAACATATCCTTGTGGTATGTTCTCCTTAATACTTGGGGTATAGTAGCCAGGGTGACAGATGAATGCCAGGGAACTGAAGCAAGCAGAGTTATATTTGGTGTTAAGAAGTTGAAGTGGCAGGCCAGATTTGGAAACCCATGATCCATCCATCCCAGGCTCTCACTAGTAATCCTCACATCCATTTAGTTAGCACTCTTTTTACGCTGCTAAATGCTTTACATGTATAATTCTAATCTTTACAGCCTTATGAGGTAAGTATTATTCTAATTTTCCAGATGGGGACTGAGGTTCAGAGAGACTTTTTTCCTGAGACCACACAGAAACTAAATACTAGATACGAGTGTTGGAATTTGAACCTAGACCTATCTGATTTCTACATTCCTGTATTTCACCACTAAGCTACATACTCCACCTACCAAGAAGTAAAAAGAAGGGCCTTTTCAGCCTAGGAACACGTGATAAAGCTCCTATGAGACTGTGCTTCTTGTCCATCACCTCTCATCTGAGGTGCCTGGTAACATAGCTGGTAATAGTGGGTACCTAATGAACATGTTGAATAATGTAAAAAGAATCAGTTGAAAACAAAACTTTTTATTTGAATGGGTCATTCAGGATGATGTTTTAGAAATAAAGACTAAATACTGATATGTTTCCATTTTCTTTATTTAAATTTAAGACAGTGGTATTGTCAGCCACTTTTGGGACCCATGGTAGGTGCTCAATTAAAAATTAATTTGAATTCAACTTACATATTTCTATATTTGTGAACTATCCTCCTCTCTTTTCCTTATTCCTGACCTTTATGTTTAATTTTCCCCACCAACGCTCATTTCCTTTTACTGATTATGAAACTGATGAATAACTCAAATCATTTGAAAACATTCCCAAGAAAAATCAGGACCCCAGAATAAACAGTTTCCTCTTTTTGCCTTAACAAAAGATGTGGATAAGAAATTTTTCAGTTCTTTGGCTAAAAAACAAGACAAAATCCCTAATTACCATATAGTGACTGATTTGATTAAAGTTTATAGAGCAATCACAATTTGCCCCAAAACAAAAGTTGTTCTTTTTGCCCAGCTGGTGGGGCTCACTGGTTGAAAGTTGACTCAGCACCAAGAGGTCCACAATTAGATTCCTGGTCAAGGCACATGCCTGGGTTGTGGGCTCGATCCCCAGTAGGGGGTGTGCAGGAGGCAGCCTGTGGATGTAGATGTTACTCATCCATATTTCTATCTCTCCCCTCCTCTCTAAAAAAAAAAAAAAAAGTCAAAAAACATTAAAAATTTTTTTCTAGCCATTTGTAATTCAATTTACAAAAAAAAAATATGGCTTTCTAGTGTAAATTTTAACAAGTCGTACTTGTAAAGAAATGAAAGATAATTTCAGGAAACAACAGCTGTATATCCACCCTAACCTAGAGGCAAAGTTTAAACAAATGGACAGTTATTTAATGGTTTAAGTCAGAGTTTCCTCCCAACTGAAACTGATTTTAATGTCCTGCATCTATTGCCAGATTTCTACAGCCTATACAATAGGTTTTACTTCTGTGTTAAATCTACTACTTCAAGGATCTATCTGCCAAATTTTATTTTTTAAGTTAGAAGAATGGGTAATGTCTATATAATTTAGGTAACCCCTTTTCATGGTCTATCAAACTCAAGGACATATTTACTGGGTAACATGGGAAGAGTCTCACTAAAACCAGATGAAATTTAGCTACTTATAAAACTATATGCTAGCAAGAGGCAAAATGCAAGGATTTAGAACTTGTATTGGTAAAAATTAAATGACTGTAGCAGCTTGTAAATTCATGCTAATTTTAAACCAATGTAATACCACCTACATATTTATATGTACTTGCTTACTTGATTTTAGCTTTAAGAACTTTAAGTCCTATTTAAGTTGTTACCTTATATTCAGGAAAACCAAATCATTGAAATTCATTAGTGACAATTGTTCGTCCTTTCTATCAAAATCCACCACGGATCACTAGGGGGCAGGAAACCATTATGATTTCTCATTATCTTACTCATTTGTTAACAGGAAAAGATGGTTGTGAAGATTATAACTCAGTGCTTGGCTCTGAATTGAATGCATCAATGTATAATTGGCATTATAATAAGTCAGAAATCACAGGAAATCAAAGGATGACCTCCCCCCCCCCCCAAAAAAAAAAGAGACATGGTTTCATTTCAGAGTCAGGAATATTAATTTTATGTGAGAAAATTTCTATATCCTCACCTATTGAGAAAGGAATAGTTAGGTAGACAGCCTATGAAGCCCCCAGTTAAACTTTAAAAAGTTACTATGTTTTTATTCTATTTAAAGCAATTGCTTATACCAATGGGAATTAACAGGATTCATTTTTAGATGAAATAATTCTAAGCATATAGATTATGAAAGTCATCTTTTCTTTCAAATGCTTATATGTTCCCTGATGTGGGGGTGGGGGGTGGAAGTATTTTAAGAAACAATTTCTTTGTTAAAAAATTAAGGCAAAGTGTTGTTGCAAAAAATATAATTTTACCCACAATCACTGGGGCAGGTTAGAGAAGCTGTGAATTTAGGAATTTGAAGGAAAAATCTGTGTGTGTGTACTTAATTTTCATTTACAGAGGGTATTCAGTATTTAATATTTGGAGAAAACCATGTTAAACTTGATGTTTCACTTTTAAATTTGTTAGGTCTATGTTTCAAACAGATTTGCCAGTAATAAGTTAAAGTACACTGTAAAATTATTTGAAGGAAAACACTATTTCCTTCCTCCCTACTTTCATCTACCTGGCTGACATCCTATCTTTATGTTACATATTTATGTGCTTTACCCATTCTAGCTTAGATAATGCAAGGGGTGAAAAAGTGTCCCTATAGTTGGGAGAATTATTTGAGTGATAAGAACGCCATATATTTGAAGGGTATAATGAGTTACATTGGGGAAGAAATTAAATAAATTCAAGTTCTAGGAACTATGCTTTTGTTTCCATTCTTTGTTCTATTAATAGTGTGCTGGTCTGATGCCAAAAGCCATAAAATTCTGACCTAAGACATGTATCTTGCAGAGCAGTCAACTTGTAATATTATCTTTCTTGAGTTTTGTCTTTTTCTGTGTGGCAGTGGTGAAATAGGGCCTTCTAAACCTCTGGAGAAGTGAGATCTGAATTTGGAGAGGACCTGGGGAAGAATCAATCTTCAACAGATAATCTTTAAATCCAGACCCAGGAATATCAGATCTGAAGTGACACCATCTTTTCTGTCTTCCTGACAAACCTCATCAGCCCCAAATGTTCCAGTTACAAGCATCCAAGAAAACTCAGAAAAGACCACTTTGAAATCACTTTGTTGTGACAAAATTGAATCACGGCGACTCTCTTAGTATCTGTGGAAAATCTGCTAAAGAAAAGTAGAATATTCATAAGACTTCAATGGGTAAAGTTACACTAAAATGAAACTATATGCTGATTATCTTCAAGGGTCCCTTCTAAAAGGCTTGCTAGGCTACTGTAAATATCTATCTATAGTAATAAAAGCATAATATGCTAATTAGACCAGGCAGCCGAACAACCTTCCCGGTGACCTTGACCTTCCGGATGAAGCTGGGGCTGTGAGGGCTGAGGCAGCCACCACGGCCACTAGGGCCGAGCCCCTTGCACGAATTTCATGCATTGGGCCTCTAGTAATCACATAACTGTGTAAACATATAATTCTAAACTTAATCTGAACCAGAGTTTACATATTATTAAATGCTTTTATACAGTTAAAAATACATAAAAATATGTAGAATGTAAATAAAAATGTGGGTACAGAGAAAAAAAAGCAAGAACAATACTTTAACAAGAAAAGATAATATTATTACTGTAATGTAACATTTACCCTTTTTTTACTGTATATATGATACAAACTTGATTATTAATATTAATGAAGCTTCCTTTTAAGTCTGTTAACTTGAAGGAAAAAACAGAAGTGGTAGTATTTCTTCAATAGTGGTAGATTTTCACAATTCACAGACAACCAAAAAGAGTGTATCTTAAGGCATTATTTTCTTTTGAACTTAGCAATATACCTTAATAGGACAGAATGAGTTTCTGTTAAACACTTGTTTTTAGTATTAATGTTTCTCAGTTTTCAAATTTCAAGATAAAATTCAACTAAGTATCGAATAAAATAATGGTTAACATTTTAAAAGTCCTTTCAGGGGGAAATGAAATGTTTGGTGAAATTTTAACCTGGCTACAAATACTTTTCAAAAAATACATTTCTAGCCATATTATTTTCTTATTGTGAGTATACTTGTAGTTTTACTTTTGGTTAACTGTGTACCCAATTCATTATTATTATTGTTATTATTTTATTGTACAATATTAAGATGTCATATATTTTCAAAAGTGTTTATTATGTTTTCATACCTAATCAAATATTTTAATAAGGAGTTGCACAAAGAGATCTAACTTAGAGTATTCATAATAGTATATGCAGAGGTTAAGTAATTTAAACTCTCTAGCTATAAGATAGGATAAGTTGAATATTCATTCTAATAATTAGATTAAAAAATCAGAAAAAGTTAATTACAATGTGTGGGTCCTGCAGCAAGAAGGGAGAATAGAAATCCACTAAAGATTTCAAAATCATATGAATTCAATTGCTTTAAAATAAAACAAATAAGTTTAGAAAACTGTTAGTTTCTGAAAAAACAAAACTAGAGTTAATCTCTTTTGGGAGCATGAGGAAGCCTACAGAACAACAGACTTATAACAAGTAGGAAACAGAAAAGATAAAAAATATTATCAATAATTAAAGGTTCCAGATCAATATAGTAGAGATTCAATAATTTTTAATTTACTGGTAGAATTAGATTCACAAAATAAATATGCTTAAATTTTGACTACTAGAATATGAATATAAGGAATAACAAGTGATTTAAATGCATTCTACAATTTGATTATTTTCTGTATATTACTACAAAATGGAGTTTATTGGGTTACATGGAGAATTTTTGTTACATTTCTAATCCATTGCTTTTACCTAATAAAATTCCCTCCTCTATGTTCAGAAGTTAAACTGTTTGTATATTACTTTTATTTATACTGTACTTTTCAACCTGACTTTTAAAAAATTATTTGTCTGAAATGTTATCAATTCCTTCCATTCTGTAATACCAAAATAATAAACTATCTGACGTAGCTAATTATAGTAGTCCTGAGAAGCTTCAGAAGTACACAAAGAGAATTACTAAAATGATTACTGCCAAATCCTGTTTTTTTTTTTAATACACAATGACTGCAAAAGTACTAATTCATAGCAAACACAGGTGGCAACACATTAATTAGGTTTCTTTATAATACAAAAATAAACATTTATAAGAATCCACTGACATAGTATTTAGCTCTTTCAAAGGTTTGGTTAATTCGTTTTTCAGAATAACAAACAATTTATTTATAGAAATAACTTCCTAACCAGTATAATTCATTTTGTTTCTTTTCAGTTAAAGAGCTTATTAATTTTGTTTCAAGTGATCAGCAATGAGTACTCTCTTCATTTCAGATCAGTTCTCAAAGACGATTGTCATAGTTTCAGTTAATTTTAATTTCACTTAATTTAGTAAGTGTCACCAATAATGGCATATCGAGTCTGACTTCTTTCAGATTATTTCAGACTATTCCACAAGAGTCTATTCTCCAAGTTAGCCCTCTACAAAACTGAAGTAGGTATTTATAATCTGCTGTGGTCACAGATCTCTCTCCTGGAAAAACCTTTTTTCTAGGTTTGGTTCTGATAGCCTGCAGTGCCAGGCATGGTAGTGTCCTAACCCAGGCTACCGTGTATCTATAATTTAATTGTAACTTTTAAAGACAGTTTTCCAAGACTCAAAGAAGCAAATAGTAAAATTTTTCCTATATGACAGGTGATTGGATAAACATATTGGGACAGGATACTTCCAAGAATTACAAAATGACAGTATGTACAGAGGTCTTAAATATAATAATTAGTTTGACACCAGTTTGCTCATAGGCTTTCAACTTATAGGCTGCTACTTACTCCACCTTCTCTTCAGGCCAACATTACCTCCTCAAATCAATCCACAAACTTTATGAAGGTTGAACCTGGGTAGGTAGGGACTGAGAGGGTACCAGAAAAATCCAAAAAATTTTTCCCCTAGTACTTTGGAAAAAATTTATTCTTAGTCTCCCTAGAGCAAGCCTGACTATCCATGTACAAAGTTTTAGACCTTATTTTATTCATCTTTGTATCTCTAGTACAAGTATTTTCAGATGTGATTTTGTTTCATCTTTTGGTATTTGCAGTTTGAGTACAGAAATATAAGAGGTAGGCAGATAATCTTCCTCTTATACAGGAAAAATATTCAGGTTTTTTGGTCACTTTTAATAAACATTGAACTAGTGAATCACTACTGTGTTCCAGGGACTTTTCTGGCTGTTAAGGATTAATTAAAGAGGGTTTGATATGTACTAAAACTCTTGGTTTTTCCACACTGTGCTGAACCTCAGCCTTTGGATTTTAAAAATACTTTGAAACACATAATATTTATAATCTGCCAAACAGATTTCATTTGGTGAAAATCAGTAGTAATTTCTATGTAAGTAGTAGGATTAGTAAACTTTGTCTTGAGTGAATGTTAATAGTCAAGTTTCAAAAATGAATTGTAAAAACATAAGGGTATTTAGAAAAATTACTGATAATCCTACCATCTAGAGAGAACCAATTTTGATGCATTTTTCATATACATAAGATAATCCTACATATGGGATAAGAAGTTACAAAAGTCTTGTATCTTATTTTCCACTTAATTATGTCAAAAACATTTTTCTGTGTCATTAAAATTCTTGTAAACAATTTTTATGGCTACATAATAATTCATCATATAGATATACTATAATTGATGTAATAATTTTCTTATTGTCAGATATTTAAGCCATTTCCTTTTTAATGTTGTTATCATAAATAATACTACCTGAATGTTCTATTATTTCTGGATGAATCCCACATGGTAATGCTAAATAAAGGATATGATCGCATTTAAAGTAAAGAAAAAATATTATCACATTGCCTTCCAGAAAGACTGTACTAATTTACATTCCCACTAGTAGAGTTTACCTGTTTTGCTGCACTGTGCTGGCTGTGATGAATATTATTTGATCATAAATTTGCTAAGTTGATAATTTTAATAGACTATATTTTTAATGAATTCTGAGTCACAATCATCAAAAAGAACAAGATTTTTAAAAATCAATACCAATATAGAACAATGTAAAAATTCCAAGGATGCTCAGTGTATGGTAATGTTCTAGGACTAAAAAAGTTTATCCTAAATAATAAAAGCCTAGGTGGTGTCACGCCCTCACACGACTTTGTCACAAGATGGCCACATGCATGGAGGCAGGTCCCGGCAGCTGATCCACACGGTGAGGCCTGGGGGTCCCGCAGCTCTACGCAGCGCATAGGTCCGGGCATCTCCACCACCTCTTGTGGAGGAGGAGGGTCCCAGTGGAGGAGGCGGGTTGTGGCAGGGGAATGCAGTTGGGGGCAATCAGGCCAGCAGGGGAGGGCAGTTGAGGGTAATCAGGCTGGCAGGGGAGGGCAGTTGAGGGCAATCAGGCAGGCAGGTAGGCGAGCAGTTAGGAGCCTGCGGTCCCAGATTGTGAGACCTGTGAGATCAGGCCTAAACAGGCAGTCGGACATCCCCCAAGGGGTCCCAGATTGGAGAGGGTGCAGGCCGGTAGAGGGACACCGCCCCCCCCCACCCCAGTGCACAAATTTTGTGCACCTGGCCTCTAGTTTCATATAAGATCAAATGCAAATACTACATCTTTTTAGGGAAAGCTCAGGATGCCATCTAAAGTGTGAAACATGTTTACTAGGTAAAAAGAGCAGAAAAAAGATATATTGCTAATGAAAATACAGATAAATTGCTACTGTGGTTTTACAAAGCCATGTTATAGATGAATGTGGTCGTTAGATTGCAAGAGTTGTTTGTAATAACTGTACATAGAGATAGTACATAGTTACTAAGAACCTCACCCTCCTGAAGTTTTAATTTTAGTGTTTGTGTATAACAATTGGCATGTTTGCTTTTTGCAATCTTGCCTTGCCTGAAGTAAATGTGTGAGAGATCTGAAGAGTTTGTTTTTCTTATAGTTCTGCTTTCAGTTGTAGCTGAGAGTCTGTTTCTAAATCACATCATATTAGTTCTACAAAGATTTGGATGGTTCTCCAGCCCTCTAATCCCCCCTTTTTAAATAACTACATAAAAGACAATAATTTGCAAGAATAAAATCAAGAGATATGTACTCACAATTTAAGGCAGCTTCAGTAGAAAACTTTTGGTTTTATCTTTGTCTTCCTAATATTTTCTTCAAAAGATTTCCTAGTTCATATTTTTCTTTAATTTTTTTTCCATGGAAAAGGAGATGGGAATTGTGGTTAAAACCATACTATTTAACTAATGAGGTGAACAAATTAGTAGGAAACGTGTTTTTAAATGTTGGAGATTACATATACAACTAGGTAAAAGAAAGGTAAATGTTCATGGATAGGCTGTGCAGTGGTTCTCAACCTTCCTAATGCTGCCACCCTTTAATACAGTTCCTCATGTTGTAGTGACCCCAATTTCATTGTTACAAATTGAACATAATTAAAGCATAGTGATTAATCACAAAAACAATATGTAATTATATATGTATTTTCCGATGGTCTTAGGCAGCCCCTGTGAAAGGGTCGTTCAGTCCCGAAAGGGGTCGGGACCCACAGGTTGAGAACCGCTGCTTTATAGGGTTCTAGCAACATTACTTCTAGGCCACAGATTACTTATGTTTCCCAGACAAAAACTTTGCTCCAGCACTGTCTTACACAACTTTGATATGGGCTATCCATTCCTACCCTCTTTCAAAGGATGTTCCCCACCTCCCATAGCCCCAGGGGGTGGAAATCGTGGCAGGTGAAGTTCCCGAACCCATCCTGTCCACCTGAAGACGCTCTTTCTTGCTTGTATCCCCGCTCCTGTAGGACCACCAGTCTGTATGAGATTTGTAGTTGCCCCAGGATACGATGCTTTCCTCTTACCCCAGCTACTACAACCCATGCAAACAATGCCTTTCCTCCCCGCTTTGCTGGCAAACCCCCGCGCCTGGCTCGGCATGTCATCTCTCCCAGGAAGCCCTCCCGGCACTTTCCCGTCCGCATGTGCCCCTCCTTTGTGTTCCCATAGCACTGCTCTCCAATTACGTTTATCTCTTTATTAGACTCTCAGCCTCACAATCTCATTTGTCTTCTTACTCTCACATGGAAGGTGCCCCTTAAAGCTTGTTGAAGAAATGCCTACAGCTTCCTCCCGCCATGAAGTGTTAGCCCAGCGATGTTGTTGCTGTTTCCGTCAGGAGCCCATTTATCGGAGTCAGCTTCTACCCCGGCACCGGGTGCCAGGCAGGACTTCCAACCCTAGTCTCAGGCTCCTCTTAGAAAACGAATTGTTCTTTTCACCTACCTTCTCTGGGGGTTTATGCCTCTAATGTAACGTGAGCTAAAGAAAGTCTCACTCGGGCGAGCTGTCACAAACACGACTCGGGTCACAAACACGAGCGCGTGCGCGGCGGCTGGGGATGAGAGGATCGGGCGGGGGGGGGGGGAGCTGGGCGTGAGGCTGGGTTATTTTAGGGAGCAAACGTGAGGGTCTGATTATAGATTGATCCCATGATTAACTCAAAGTGGCTGATAAAGCCCTTGAAATCCAAAATAAAGAAAGCAGTGGAGAGAACAGGGAGACGAAATCAGGAAGCTTAAAGGGGCAGGGCCAGCAGGAAAAATGGAAAGCGAGGTAGAGAAAGTTTAAACGCTGGGGAGGCGAGTTGCAGCCACGCCCCAGTTCCTATTGCGCGCGGCGCGGGAGTCGGGGCGTGGGGAGGAAGGTCGGCCTTTTCGGGCTCTCTCTCGGGCTCCCGCCCGGGCTCCTGCTGTCCTCGCCCGCCAGGCAGTTTACACCGAGCGCTCACACCTACTGAGACGCTGCGAGGTACGCCAAGTGCCCAGTAAAATGTTGGGCGGCCGGCAGCCCGATCCCAGCACACCAGCGTTATTTCCTTTTCGCCTCCGACTTAGGGGGAGTCGCCTTCACGCCGAGGCCACGTCAACATTAAAAAAGCAGGTTCTGGCCCTATTTCCTCGGTGCAGCCCACCCAAGGAACTGCCCTGTCCCCGAGAGCTCGGGTAGTCGGTTCACTTGGCGCTGAACTGCACTTGGGGCCCAGAAACTGGGCGAACATCCCAGGTGACTCCCCTCTCCCGGTCCCCTTCCGCGCGCCGCTCCCACCACGCCCCAGCCGTTCCTTCCCCGCCCCACTTGGAAGCCCGCGCTGCCCATTGGCCGCGTGCCCTGCCAATCTAAAGGACGTTGACGAATCCCGCCTTAGGGAAGGCAAAGATCTAGAAAACGCGCACACACCTGGGGGCGCGGGGGGCGTGTGCGAGCCTAACGCCCCCAAGCTGCCGGGGCGGCGCGAGAGCAGCCGCGGGCCCGGCCGCTAGGAGACAAGGGCGGGGCCTCATT
The DNA here is from genome assembly GCF_963259705.1 of Myotis daubentonii. Classification (NCBI taxonomy): domain Eukaryota; kingdom Metazoa; phylum Chordata; class Mammalia; order Chiroptera; family Vespertilionidae; genus Myotis; species Myotis daubentonii. Next base: position 30,063,253 of record NC_081840.1, on the reverse strand, counting down.
TGCATAACGGCCGCCCCTCGGCGCCTGGCGCGGGCCGCGGTCCCGCCCCTCACTCGCTGGAAAGCTGTTGGGCCCCGGGCGGGTCACTCCGACCAAGGCAAGCCTCGGCGGGCGGTCCGGGGAGCCGATTGGCTCTGGGATTCCCCACAGGGCGGCAGGGCGGCGGCTATAAGAGCCGGGAGCCGAGCGGCGCGGAGCGGGAGGCGCTGCTGCACGGCCGGGGTCAGGTGCACGGCGACCGTTAGTTGACGCCGCGGGTTTTCTCTCCCTGGTGTTCTCGCCTCACACCGCTCGCTTCTCTCTCAGTCAGGATGTCTGCCCGCGGCCCGGCTATCGGCATCGACCTGGGGACCACCTACTCGTGCGTGGGGGTCTTCCAACACGGCAAGGTGGAGATCATCGCCAACGACCAGGGCAACCGCACCACCCCCAGCTACGTGGCCTTCACCGACACCGAGCGCCTCATTGGCGACGCCGCCAAGAACCAGGTGGCCATGAACCCCACCAACACCATTTTCGACGCCAAGAGGCTGATCGGACGTAAGTTCGAGGACGCCACGGTGCAGTCGGACATGAAACACTGGCCGTTCCGGGTGGTGAGCGAGGGAGGGAAGCCCAAAGTGCAGGTGGAGTACAAGGGCGAGATCAAGACTTTTTTCCCGGAGGAGATCTCCTCCATGGTCCTCACCAAGATGAAGGAGATCGCCGAAGCGTACCTGGGCGGCAAGGTGCAGAGCGCGGTCATCACGGTGCCGGCCTATTTCAACGACTCGCAGCGCCAGGCCACCAAGGACGCGGGCACCATCACGGGCCTCAACGTGCTCCGCATCATCAACGAGCCCACGGCGGCGGCCATCGCCTACGGCCTGGACAAGAAGGGCTGCGCGGGCGGCGAGAAGAACGTGCTCATCTTCGACCTGGGCGGCGGCACCTTTGACGTGTCCATCCTGACCATCGAGGACGGCATCTTCGAGGTGAAGTCCACGGCCGGCGACACCCACCTGGGCGGCGAGGACTTCGACAACCGCATGGTGAGCCACCTGGCGGAGGAGTTTAAGCGCAAGCACAAGAAGGACATCGGGCCCAACAAGCGCGCGGTGCGGCGGCTGCGCACGGCCTGCGAGCGCGCCAAGCGCACCCTGAGCTCGTCCACGCAGGCCAGCATCGAGATCGACTCGCTGTACGAGGGCGTGGACTTCTACACGTCCATCACCCGCGCCCGCTTCGAGGAGCTCAACGCCGACCTCTTCCGCGGGACCCTGGAGCCGGTGGAGAAGGCGCTGCGCGACGCCAAGCTGGACAAGGGCCAGATCCAGGAGATTGTGCTGGTTGGCGGCTCCACCCGCATCCCCAAGATCCAGAAGCTGCTGCAGGATTTCTTCAACGGCAAGGAGCTGAACAAGAGCATCAACCCCGACGAGGCGGTGGCCTACGGAGCCGCGGTGCAGGCGGCCATCCTCATCGGAGACAAGTCGGAGAACGTGCAGGACCTGCTGCTGCTCGACGTGACCCCGCTGTCGCTGGGCATCGAGACGGCCGGCGGCGTCATGACCCCCCTCATCAAGAGGAACACCACGATCCCCACCAAGCAGACGCAGACCTTCACCACCTACTCAGACAACCAGAGCAGCGTGCTGGTGCAGGTGTACGAGGGCGAACGGGCCATGACCAAGGACAATAACCTGCTGGGCAAGTTCGACCTGACCGGGATCCCCCCGGCGCCCCGCGGGGTCCCCCAGATCGAGGTCACCTTCGACATCGACGCCAACGGCATCCTCAACGTCACCGCCGCCGACAAGAGCACGGGTAAGGAAAACAAAATCACCATCACCAACGACAAGGGTCGCCTGAGCAAGGATGACATCGACCGGATGGTGCAGGAGGCGGAGCGGTACAAATCGGAAGATGAGGCCAATCGCGACCGTGTCGCCGCCAAAAACGCCGTGGAGTCCTATGCCTACAACATCAAGCAGACGGTGGAAGACGAGAAACTGAGGGGCAAGATCAGCGAGCAGGACAAAAACAAGATCCTCGACAAGTGTCAGGAGGTGATCAACTGGCTCGACCGAAACCAGATGGCAGAGAAAGATGAGTATGAACACAAGCAGAAAGAGCTGGAGAGAGTGTGCAACCCCATCATCAGCAAACTTTACCAAGGCGGCCCTGGCGGCGGCGGGTCTGGAGCCTCCGGGGGACCCACCATCGAAGAAGTGGACTAAGCTTGCACTGCAGTCAGCGTAAACCTCTTTTCCTTTCTCTAATTTGTTTCCTTTGTTTTTGTTTCTTCTTTTAAATGTCCTGTGCCAAGTATGAGATCTATTTTTGGAAGTCTTTAGCCCAGTGTATGCATATGAAAGGAAAGGAGCAACAGCTTAGTTTAATTATAAAAAGTTAGTTCTAAAGTTTGATTATTTGAGGTTTCTCTTTAATGCATTTTGCTGTTTGCTGACTTGAGCATTTTTGGTTAGCTTAGTTTGAGATGGGAAACCTGAAGTTTGCACACATGTTCTGTGGAAGCTTGGTAACAATAAAATACATAGAAGCTTGAATTGTTTATTTTTATGCACTACAAGAGGAAAGTCAACATTGCAGTAAAGTCAAGAACAGACATTATTTTTGCACACAATTGCATACATACAAATTCAAAGTAAAGCTGAAATTGATCTGAAAATTACTGTCTTGGAGTTTTCAATTTTCTCTTGGTACTCTTTTACTCAAGTTGGTCTTTAATATGAGATGAAATATATCTAAATCTTGTCTAATTCTCAAATGAGTTTCCTGCTTTAATTACCAACAACTTAAGGGGAGATGATCTGGGTAAACTCCTTTCCCCCCTCTTTTAATACAGAAACCAAACTGGGGTCTTCCACTGTACCCAGACTCCTAAGGCTTGGCTTAAGTGTTCAAGTGAAAATCCACCTGAGTATTCCATTAAAATACAAGCTATATTCTGGGGTTAAGTGTAATGATTCTTTAAACTGAAAAAAGCTGGGGCAGGAGTTCTGGTAATTAGTATGGAACAAGTTGCTTTTCTGTGTTTTGTCTAGTGAAACAGCTCAACCTCTGAGCTTAAGGCAAATTCCATAAGGATATGTTTTGAGCAGGTATAATTTCTAGGGGGATAGGAGGAGATATGTATTTTTTCCTGCTTTAAGAATCATAATGCTTTCTCAATATCTGCCTTAAATCACTAGAATAGATTTTTTTAAGGCAAACTGCAAGATAGTCTTGTATTTTGTTAATATACAACTTGTCCATTTTCCTATATATCTTGTCTGATTTGAGGTTGTTGTTACAGATAGGAAAATTGCAACCCTTTGGGATCTACTATCCTGGGCCTTAAAATTCACATCCTTGGGAGAAGGGGGTTCATGTTTATTTTTCATTGAAATTATACTTCTGCTTTGTTCTGATTTATTCTCTTCAAGGGGAACTTGGGAGAAATTCTGTAAAGCTGATTGGAAAATGCATAGTTAACCTAATGTTTTCACCACACATAGACATTTTGATATCTCTTTCCAAGTGATGTAGATTTGCTTCATGTTGTTCATAACAGTGAATTATAGAAGCTATATTTTTAATATAGTAGTGGACCCTTCTTTTTCATGCAGAGAGATTAATTTTTGAATATAAAAACTAGGGAGCAATTAGCCTAAAAATATTGGGCTTTGATAATGACCCTCACACAAGAGCTGACTCCTATGTACATCTGCTTTTCCTCCCTCCACCTCCCGCCCCTCCTCCTCCAAAGCAAGTCTCATTTGGGTGGGGGGAAGATAAAAAAGCAATTGTGAAATTGCTTCAAATTAAACTTAAAAAAATTACACTGAAAAGCTGAAGATAATTTGGGGTTTTTCAATGCTGGTGTCAAGCTGGTGGAAAGTTTTTAGCAAGGAGGCAGTAAGGGTATTTCAATGACTAGAGATAATATCACATAAATATTTGACAAACTACCTTGTTACTAGGAGAACAGGTCATTAATAGCCTTAGAGTGACTTTTAGCATTAATTTTTTAATGCTAGGTAATACCCATGCTGTTAAACTTCTAGTAGTTCTTGATTTGTTATAATTGTTTATCCCTTGCTCTAACGTCAAAATATAATGGAGTCTTTCTGTGAGTGCAATTTGGTATTAGTATGACTCATTTTAGACCTCACTTTAGAAGACATTAGTTTCTAAAGTATCAGAAAAATGACTAGTAGTCTCTTTGATCCGGTGGCCTGACCTCTGGTAACTGCCTATAGCACTAATTTCAATCTATGCAGATACTTAATTTTTTATTATTTTGAAAAATAATTTTGAAAAGTAATGTGTAAAGCTCCTAGCCTTCTTGAGTGTTTTTTTAAAATTTAATCCTGTCTTCTCAAATGTATCTAGATCTCAATATTATTAAGATAAAGCCACCAAAGCAGCCATTTAGTGTTTCCAGGGTCAGTTGAAACTAGTAACCCAGTAACTCCTGGGAACTCCTTAGCAACTGTTAGATCAGCCATAGTCAAATGACAATGGAAAAAGCACTTGATTTTAGGATAAGGCTAAATTACAGTTTAAGAATTAATTAAGCATCACTTGAACTTTAAAGTAGTGTATTATGGTAGAGACTAGTGGTCATGACTAAAGCAAATGCAATACATATAGAATACTAAGGGATTAAAAAATACATTTCTCAGCCCTAGCCAGTTTGGCTCAGTGGGTAGAGTGTTGGCCTATGGACTGAAGAGTCCCAGGTTCCACTAGGGTCAAAGGCATATGCCTGGGTTGCAGGCTCATCCCCAGTGGGGGGCATGCAGGAGGCAGCTCTCATCATTGATGTTTCTACCTCTCTCTCCCTTCCCTTCCTCTCTGAAATCAATAAAAATATATTTTAAAAAATACATTTCTCAGAATAGGCACTTAAATTCTTATCAGAATGTCTAACATAGTTGTCCCTGTTTTGAGGCAACAAAACTAGACACCTGTTAAGACTTAATAGGTTGTTTACAATATTTGAGATGTGTGAAATTTCAAAACAAGCTCACTCTTAAATTTTTATAGTAGTATTAATTTGATATGTATAATGGAAATTCATTAAAAATTGTACATTAGGAGATAGTAATACTATATATTTAAACTTAACATGCATAATAGGATATTTGATGAATCATATAATCAAGAGAGACTTAATGAGAATTTCTTTATATATAATCTTAAATGAGAATATAACCTTGCTATCTAGATAAGAAGATTTCTTTTTATGAAGCTTAAATAGTAGGCCCATAATAAGGCCTTCACCTACTTTAAATTGAATGCAGTTTATAAAAATTGTGTTGTGAGGCATCTTCTTCTTGCTTGAACACTGCAATTGAAGTTTTAAAGAATTTCAAACCCATACATTAGACAATTGCTAAAGGAATATATATATATGAAGGAACAACAAGGATATTCACTTGCTTCTGTAAATTAATAGGTATGTGAAAACTATTTTTGAAAGGCTATCCTTAAGCATTAAAATTGGATACAGAATTTCATTCCTTGAAGAAAAAGTATGAGTCTTTGGAAAAAGAGCCCAGTGTATATTTTGATACAGCTCTTGTATATTTTGATATAGCTCTTGGAATGGGTATATGCATTTCTGAAACTTAATAGGGTGATATTTAATGGAGAAATGTCTTTTAGAACAAATCAAGAAGCCATAGGCTCTTTCTTCCACCACTTTCTTTTTTTCTTTTTTAATCCCAGTTTTTACTTGTCTTTTATTTTTATTTTTTAATATATTGTATTGATTTTTTACAGAGAGGAAGGAAGAGGGATAGAGAGTTAGAAACATCAATCAGCTGCCTCCTGCACACTCCCCACTGGGGATGTGCCTGCAACCAAGGTACATGCCCTTGACCGGAATCGAACCTGGGACCCCTGAGTCCGCAGGCCGATGCTCTATCCACTGAGCCAAACCGGTTTGGGCTCTTCCACCACTTTCCAAAGTAATTAGGTTGTTTATGAATTCAAGATTGGGGAAATAAGCAACTAACAATGGAGTTGCTAATTAAAATACTGTCATTGTCATGTCCTTACATGTTAATTTTTAAAGGTAGATTTATAACACTATAAACCTGTCCATTATTACTTTTTTCATAGTATAAACATGCATTGTAATTCATTTAATGTCTTGCGCCTAAAATCTGAGACTAGCAACTTAGTTCTGTTATGTTCTCTTAGTTATATGACTTTGAGAAGTTCTTTTAATTAGGAAAAAAACCTACGCATACATACAAAACAAAACCTTTCCCTCACAGGACACTTGGAATTATTAATATTTAGATAGTACCTTTATCCCTACCTATAATATCATGAATTTTTTTTCCTAAAGAGAAAATTATATTTCCATTTTAGGTTGTGAATTTCTAATGGCATTAAAAAAACCTATTTGGTGAAAAATCTAACCTAAGAAAATGAGTGGGTCACTTTTTAAATGATTTAGCAATGAAGACAATATTTTCTTCCCTCTTTTGTGAGGGTTTGTTCATACAGAAGTATAAGGTGGTCCTTCAGAGTTCTAGAAGGTTTCCTTTAAATACTATGTCCCTCAGCACATGTGAAATAACTTGTATCTTTCATGTAGGTCATTGTTTTGGGTTCTCTTATTTTTACCTTAGTTTTGTATATTAGCATGAAGTTAAACTCTGGTTAAGTGTCCAATATCTTTGTTTTTCTTCCCTTATTGGGATAAACTGGAGGTTGACAGAAGTTTGGGCTGTCTTCCCGAGAATGGTTGTGAATAGATTCCAGGTTTTTCTTCCTCTCCTCCTCCCCTCCCCCAGAGTTGTATGGCAGCTTGGTGAGAAACTCTTGGTCACTGGGATAGTCTACTCCTTTTCAAATGAGTCATCCTGCAGTAAGCCAGCCTTGAGGCCACAGCCTCAAAGCAACCCTGCCCGTGTCTAGCGAGGTGGGTTTTTCTATATCCCGAGCCAACCAGGACAGCTATCAGCAGTGGACGCAAGTGAATGGAACATAACTCTAAGTGACTACGATTTTATGTTACTGTCACCAGTGGTTATCTTACCAAGTAGTGAGGAGTGAAAGTAGTGGGAATGTCTATTGCCGTATTTTAAATATTTATGGCGCATACAGTCACCGACTATTAACGGAGCATCCCATCCAAGCAAGCTGTGGGGATAAAACAAAATATACGAGGCATTCCCAGTCACGTTGTGTCTTTAGCATTGCTCACAGCAGTGTTGGGAGGAGAGAGCTCCAGTCTGCATATCCGCTCAGTTGCAAGAAGAAATGAAAAGCATGATTTGAAAAGTGCCAAGTGGCGATGTAAACGTACCAGTTGACTACCCATTGACGCAAAGCCAGTTGCTTTGAGCAACGCGGATTTTGAGTACTTACTAATGGCGGTGCTTTCTTCACACACCGCGCCTTACAACCCTTAGCCCCTGCTGGGGTGTCTGCAGAAGCGTCGCCGTTTGTCCCGCCCTGGGCTTCGCATCTGGTTAGGCAGCAGAACCAAGAGTGAACACACTATTTCCAAGCTCCCTCCCCTTCTCCCGCACCCCCTCCCTCCCGCCGCCCCGATCCGCCTCGTCTCCCCGCCCCCCCCCCCCCCGGGTTTGAACTTAGAGTTTGGAACAAAGAGAAGTGGAAGTGAGTCTAGTTATTCCAATTAAACATAATGCAGTAAAGTGGAGGAGCCAATTCTTTATGGATTCCCCGCCCCCCGGCATCGCAGCTTTGCTGTGGACGCGCCGGTAAAGCCTCCACCGGAAAGGCTGACGTTAGGGGCCGGGCAGCGCGGTGCCGAGGCGCCCGGGACCCCGGCGGCCGCCCCCGCCCGCGGCGGAAGCAGGGCCCGGCCCCGCGCCCGCCTTCCCGCCGGTTGCCCGGGCGACGCCTGCGGCGGACAGAACGCGGCCATGTCTCAGATGCGGGAGGATTTGCCCAAGAAGAAGCGTTTGGACGCGCCGGGAGCCCTGCGGCACGAAGTAAGTGCGGCCGGGTCGCCCGTCCCGGCCCGCGGCGGCCGCGCCCTCCTCCCCGGCGCCCTCCCCCAGCGGCCCGCCCCTCGGCCCGGGCGGGCGGCCTCCATAGCTGGGCACGGCGCCCACGAACACAAAACTGAGAGTTCCGGCCGACGGCCAGCAGGGAGTCTTGCTCCCGCGCAGATGTGGGGTGTTCTGAAAGCCCCACCTCCCGCCTCCAGAATGAGGCGCCTCCCGCGGGGCCGCAGCCCTGCGGGGGGGTCCGGGAGGAGGGGGTCCCCGGGCTGTGCCGGCCTCCGAGGGGCGGTCGGGCCGGAGGCGCCCCTCCCGGCGGGTGTCTGACTCCTCCGCGCGTTCGCGGTTGGCCCGGGCATCAGTGCATCGGGGTCCGCATCCCCGTTAATCGGTTAATTGGCATGAGGGGCCTTGAGATAGTGCAGATAGTAACTCCCCATCCTTCCTATTGAAACCACATTAAACCACGCAGGAGGGAGAAAGTCCAGACTTCAAGTAAAACACACACACACACACACACACACACACACACACACACACACACACACACACGCCCCACTGTAAGATTCTCCGAAGAGCAGCTAATGGGAATTACTGTGAAATGCTGATTGGGACATGTGGATTGTAAACTGAACTTTTAATTATTTTTGCTGCCATCATTTCATTTTACAACAGATGGGATTACGATTAGGCATGTGGTACTGGAGAGATGAAACCAAAAGTCTTGAATTCAGAAGGTAAATTTTAATAAAATTTTATTATAGCCTTTATAAAAATTACATGTGCTTGGAGTAAAAAAAAAAAAAAAATTCAAACAATACAAAAGGGTATAGAGAGTAAAATAAATACCTGCTGAAACCCCACCAATGTAAACCCGTTCAGTGATAGGAACTCATCTTCCTGACCGTGGAGCCATTTACAGAACTTCATAAAATAGACATTCACCAAATACTTATTTTTCAATAAATCAACTAGATTCAAGCACAGGAAAACAAGAGGCAGGGGATCAATTAGAAGGTTAGGTGTAGGAGGATTACAAATAGTTACACAGGTAGAAACAGAGTCAGGACTAAGTCCATGTTGGTAGCAATAAAGAGAAGGTACAGGACTAAGATATTTCAAATGTATTTGGATAGAATTGATAGAATGTGGTACCTGGGTGTGCAGGGAGAGGGAGAATTAGGTGTTTAGACTGACCCCCAGATATCTGGTTTGAGTAATTGGGGGCTGGGATTGCCCAATACCCACACACAGACTGAAAGGTAAAATTGTGATGTGTTTGAGGGTGCTGTGACATGTTCACATGGATACGTGTTTTAAACTGTTGGACAAATGAGGCTGGAGGCCAGGAAAGGAGTTGGCTAAGCAGATGTAATTTATAGTTACATTCTATTTAATGTTAAATAATTTAAAGGCTAAACAGTACATTAGAATCATAATCAAAAGTTTATATTTCATTGAGTATTTATTTCAGGATTTGAGTAATCAGTCATTTCCAAAGCAGTGATTTCAGTTTTTGTTCTCACATATCTCAGAAAATTTTGTTGGGTAGCTCCTGAAACATCATACTCAGTGAGTGTGAGATAGACAATGAGAAAAACAGCAAGATAGCTTTGGGATTAAACAGACAAAATACATTTTTAAAGCACAAGTGCATGTAGATATAAATATTTAAGTGCCAACATTTTGTTTCAAACTTTATATATATATTTATTTTAATGTATATTTTTACTGATTTCAGAGAAGAAGGGAGAGGGAGGAAACATCAATGATGAGAGAGAAGCATTGATTGGCTGCCTCCTGCACACCCCCTACTGGGAATCAGCTCACAACTAGGGCATGTTCCCTGACCAGAAACCAGGGACCTCCTGGTTCATAGGTTGACACTCAACCTCTGAGCCACCCTGGCTGGGCAAACTTCATATATATTAAAAGGCCATCTCAATCCTCTCTTCTATGATGAAAATGTGGGCCATACTTTTTACTTACTTACCTTCTTTATAAATGAAATAAATTTGTAGTATTTTAAAACTAACTCTCATATAAGATTAGTTTTTAACATTTTTTAAAATTAATCCTCACTTGAGGATTCAATTTTTCCATTGAATTTTAGAGAGAGTGGAAGGGAGGGAGGGAGGGAGGGAGGGGGGTGAGAGTGAGAGAGAGAGAGAGAGAGAGAGAGAGAGAGAGAGAGAGAAGCATTGTTGTGAGAGAGACACATTGATTTGTTGTCTTCCACATGCGCCCTGACTGGCACCAGAGATGGAGCCTGCAATCGAGTTGCATGCCCTTGACTAGAGTCAAACCCAGGATCCTTCAGTCCACAGGCTGACTCTATCCACTGAGCCAAACTGGCTAGGGCAGAATTAGTATTATTTTTAAAAACTAATTTATCTTATTTTCCATACAAGCCTACTGATAAATTACAGATATCAATTTTACATCGACTTCCTTATTCATAAAATATTCATATTCATAAATGAAAGTTCCTTTTTATTTATTACCAAATAATTATTTGAAAATAGCTTGATCGATTTCCACTAATTTTGAAGAATATACATGAGATGGTTGCTTTGAAAGGGGGATTACATGCACAATGTTGAACAAAAAAGGCTAGACACAAAAATGTAAATATGCTTGTACTTATATATGAGTTTAAAGTAGATCAAAAAAAACCTGTAATGGCCCAGCTGGCGTGGCTCAATGGTTGAGCGTTGCTCAATGAACCAGGAGGTCACGGTTTGATTCCCAGTCAGGGCACATGCCAGGGTTTTGGGCTGGATCCCCAGTTGGGGGTGTGCCAGAGGCAGCTAAACAATGATTCTCTCTCATCATTGATGTTTCTATCGCTCTCTCTCTTTCCTTTCCTCTCTGAAATTAATAAAAAAATAAAATAACTGTAATGATAGAGGTCAGAATAATCGTCAGCTTTGGGGAGTTATCAACTAGCAAGGGCCTGAGAGAAGGTACAAGAGAATCTTCTGAGGGGCTGGAAATGGACGATATAGTGATCTGGGTGATGGTTACATGGGTATATATACATAGTAAAAAATTCGTCAATCTGTCCACTTAAGAGTGATGTACTTTACTACATGTAAGTTATACCTCAATTTGAAAAGTTAAAAAAAAACACCCCAAACTGTGGACTCGGTGGAATATACAAATTGGGGCCAGTCAGGAGAGAGGGGAAAGGAACACCATGAAGGATGGATGGGAGGGCAGCTCTTTGTAGTGGGGCTGCTTTGTGTTAAAGCGACTCTGGGTGGCAGACCTCAGAGTGTCAGGATCACCTTGGGAGTCCAGCTGCGAGGGACAATACGAGGGAGGAGGAAAGCAGCACATTGTCTTCTAGGTCAGGGCTAGTGCTTGGATTTGATGGTAATATAGACACTGATTCTCTTTCAAAGTCTATGCATATCCCGTCACAAGTTAAAGTGTAGGTTTGAAGTTAGAGAGGACTCATGAGAGGACTCTTTTTTCCAGAGACAATGCTGCAGGGAGAGGCCACCCCAGCGCATGGTGATGAGACAGGGCAGAGGCAGAGGAGGCTGAGAGGGGCAGTGGCAAGGGCGGGTGCTGCAGAGGCAGAAGGGCACTGCTCCCAGACCTGGTTCTGTTTGGCATTGCTCCACAAGTCTCTACTGAGCATACGGACGGCACTGCATCTATGCTCTCGCCCTCTCCCAGGTAGCATGGAGGGGTGAGATTAGAACTAGGGAGACCAGACAGTTATGCAGCAAACCAAGGAGGGGGATAGGGGGATGACTTGCAGGAGAATGGGGAGTCAAAGACTCCCTCTAGAGCAGGGGTTCTCAACCTGTGGGTCGCGACCCCCTTGGCAGTCGAACGACCCTTTCACGGGGGCCACCTAAGACCATCCTGTATATCAGATATTTACATTACGATTCATAACAGTAGCAACATTACAGTTATAAAGTAGCAACGAAAATAATTTTATGGTTGGGTCACAACATGAGGAACTGTATTTAAAGGGCCAGAAGGTTGAGAACCACTGCTCTAGAGTTGGCCAAAGAGGAAAAATGATTAAATGAATGAATCAAAGGAAAAACCCTGAGTCACACAGGCCTTCAAAGGCAAAAGAAAATTTTCTAAGGGATTGGAGTGGAGAGCTGGTCAGCAATGTTAGATGCTAAAGGGAACTCGGGGTGGGGCAAATACTAAAAAGAGGACTTTCTTTGGATTTAACAAGTTAGGGATTGCTAGGGATCTAGGTGAGCAGCATTTTCAGGAGGGCAATAGGGTGGGAACTAGATATGGAGAGAAATTAAATGGGAGAATCTGGATAAAGATGAGAAACTAGCAAAAATAGAGTACTCTTTTATTTTTAAAAGAATAGTTGATTGATTTTTAGAGAGGAAGGGAGAGGAGAGAAACATGGATGGGAGGTATAACATCAATAGGCTGCCTTCCAGGGCTCCCACATGCCCTCGACTGGGAATCAAGTCCACAACCTCTGTCTCTCAGTGCAGGAGGCAGGACGACATCTAATCAATGAGCCACACTAGACAAGGCAAAAACTGAGTACTCTTATCAGTATGTTTACTAGTGAAAAAGGAAAGAAAGAGATGGTAAGCCCTTTAGGGGGTCCACTACTAAGGGTAGGGGATTTTTGTTGGTTTTGTATTCAAGGTAGGACATTTGTTTGTTGTTGTTTTTTGGGGGTATGGGGGGAGAAAGGAGAAATGGAGGAGAAAAGAAGGAAGGTAAGAATAGGATCAAGATCACAGGTTACCTTGGAAAAGACAGAAGCAGTTTTTCCGCTGGTTGGAAGGAGGTAATACAAAAAAGCCTGGGAATTTGAAAGTGCAGGAGGGATACCTGTGCTGCTCTCCTTACTGAAAAAAAACCAAACTCTTCCAGGCTGCCCTTAGGAGGAGGATCTTTTGTTGGCACCGCTGCTGACCCTGACTCTTCCCTGAGGTTGCTGCTCCCTTTGGGGCTCCTTCCCCAGTGACTGCTACCACTGCCACCATGGTCTGGGCTAGGGCAGAGGAAAGCCACCTTCACCCAAGTACCCTGACCCAGTACCCAAGTGGGGACTGGGACCAGTTCCTGAAGCCAAGAACACAGGGAAGGCTTGGGGGGGGGGGGGTGCGGGGAGGGCTAGCCAAGCCAAGGTCTGAGAAGGGGCAGGAGTTGACAAGGCAAAGGGAGATTGGGTTGGGGAGGAGGAGAGTGCATTCTAGGCAGAAGGAACACGTGCAAAAGCCCATTCTTGAGAGGGCATGGGGCATGTTTGAGACTGCAGGTAGTTCAGCAGGCTGGGTAGAGATTTCCAAGTGTTAAGAGATAAGGAGACCAAGGCAAAATCAGGAAAGGTCTTGCATACCAGGCTGAAGAAGTTGAAATTTATTCAGAGGATTCAGGGGAGCCATCAAAGGGTTTTAAGCAGGGAAGTAGCCTGTGATTAGAACCACGTCTTAGGAAAATGACTCTGCCTGCAGCATGGAAAATAGTTTGGAGGGAGACAAGACTGGAGGCAGGGAGATCAATTAAGAAGCAATTGCAGCCCAGCAAGCATGGCTCAGCTGGTTGAACATCATCCCATACACTGAAAGGTTGCTAGTTCCATTCCCGGTCAGGGCACATGTCCAGGTTTCGGGTTTCATCTCCAGTCAGGGCTTGTACAGGAGGCAACCAATTGATGTTTCACATCTGTTTCTCTCTCCCTCTCCCTTCCTCAATAAAATCAGTAGAAACATTTTAAAAATTAAAAAAAAAATTAGAAAAGGAAGCAATTGCCCTGACTGGTGTGCTCAGTGGTCAGAGCACCGGTTTGAGCACCAAAGGTTCTTGGGTTCCATTCCTGGTCAAGGGCACGTACCTGGGTTGCAGGATCCTCAGCTCTACAGTTAGGGGTCATGTGGGAGGCAACCAATCCATGTGTCTCTCTCATATAGATGTCTCTCTCCCTTTCATTCTCTCTAAAAGTCAATTTTTAAAAAAATCCTCAGGTGAGGATTAAAAAAAAAAAAAAGCAATTGCAGAAACTTAGTTGATAGATGATGCTGGCTAAAATTAAGATGGTAGCAGAGGGAAGAGAGGGAAGTAGAGAAATTGAAAAGATATTGAAGAATTGCATGATTAGTGGACTGTGAGGGCTTAAGAGTGATAGAGGAATTAAGGATGACACATTTTCTGCCTTGGACACCTGGGCAGGGGTGGCACTTTGCTGAGATGGGGGAAGTAGCAATAGTGAATACAAGTTAAAGGGGAATGAGTTCAGTTCGGACATACTGAGCTTGAGGTGTCTGTAGGATGCCCAAGCAAAGGTGTGCAATAGGCAGATGTATCAGGTTATATGTCTGCAGAAAGATCTGAACTGTAAATATAAATTTGTGAGTTATTGGTATTGAGTAGATGAAATTACTCAGAGGAATTGAAGGGAGTAACCAAATGGAACCCTGAGATAGGCCCTCATTCAGGGGACATAACTGGGAAAGGAGGCTTTCGGAGACTTAAAAAAGAGCAGCCAGAAGCGAGGAGGAAAATTTGGAGTTTCGTGAATCCAGATAATTTGCTTTGCAAAGTAACAGCTTGATCTAAGGGGCATTCACATTCTATCTGGTGTTAGCTTCCTTCCACATGGGCAGGCCACCTTTTACACCTGCTAGCCAACAAGAGTTTGCAGACTTCTAGGTATTCTCAAGTTCAAATCAGAAGAGGGTCCCCATCCTCTTCCCCACTTTGCATTTCCTGGCCTCTTTCCTGGATGAATGACACTGGAAATCTTACCCTTCAGAGAAGACCTAGCACCCTCTTCACAGGCAGATCTTGCCTTACCTTTTCAGATTGTACCCTGAGGGAGATACCTATCAGAATACAACAGGATACCCATAGCCTCCATGCAAGAAATGGACACACAGAAACAGGCAGGGAAAGAGTGGTCTTTATTTCTTAACAGGCAGTCAAGGAAGAGACAGTAAAGAGTGGTTTGCAGGGAGACCTGGGTTCAGTTCCTAGCTCTCCTGCTTACTAGGTGAGTAGTATCATTTGTCAAATTACTTAGTCCTGCTAATATCAGTCTCTCACCTATAAAATGAAATAATTATGCCTCGTGAGGAATAGATGACGGCGTTGCATAATTCGTCAGCATGCATGCCCGTTTCTTATTTGTTAAAGAGGGAATACCTTCATTCACAGGCCACATCTAGGCTGGCCCGTGAGGCATGCTTCTCTCTGACACAGTGTCAGCACTCCTATCCCTCTTGTCTCAAGTGCCCCTACTCCCAGCTGGGAGAGAACCAGCAGCCTGTACAAGTCTTTGCCAAAGTCATTGACTCCTCTGAGGACATTCAACAGAGGAGACTACACCTCCAGAAGCCTCGAACTGCTCTTGTTTGTCATTATGGCCTAAGAGAAGACTACTAACTCATCACTGACGAGCTCTAGCTCCTATGGAAGCCAAGAGCCCTCTGCATTTTAGGGGCGGGTTCTACAGGGAAAATATGATTTTTTTTCTCATTTATTTCAGGGCAAAGGGAAACAACATGATTATTGTGTAATATTAGGAAAACACACAAACAAAATGCAGTTGTGAAAGGACCAGATTCTAAATGGGTTGTCAGGCTGAGGGGGAGGCTGTGTGCGGAGGCCGTAGGAGGGTACAGAACTACCTCAGACTGTGGTTTAGGAGTCAATCAGAGGTACAGTTCAAAGGACGAAAACGAATTCTTACTAGTGATTTTTTTAGTGATTCCAACGGCACTGAGAGCAGAGGCTGCCTTTAGAGCTAGGCAGGGCCCTCACAGAGAAATCTATTTCATCGGAGAGCTAGAGAATGACTTCGGTCAGGTGACAAGCCACTCGGGACAAGTGAGAAGTGGGGAAGGCATGTCCAGAGATCAGAGAATGACTAGAGATTTAGCAGTAAATGCTGACTATTGGCTAAGGGCAGGCGCTTCCTGCCACACATTTCAAACCATAAGACTTGGGTCAGCTTCTCTGACCGCTCCATCAGTGCCAGCCATGTACTAGATGACCTTTTCAATGTCCTCTAACTCCAAAGTTTTGATTTTATAATTCTGAGTTTGTTTGACTTAGTTCATGGGCTTGATCTACATGATAGTCCCAAATGTACTCTTTCAAAATTTCTGACTTTAGGGCTCTCTAGCCTCAAATTATCTCAAGCAAACTAGTAAGGCAAGAAACTTTGAATTGTAGGGATGAGACTAAGAAAAGGGTACTCAATAAATTAAAACATTCTTCCAGACTTATCATGAGCTTCGTTTCTTGTGAAGTTACTACATTTTCATATGAAAATGTTTTGTGCATTACAGTATTTTGAAGCTGCAGATACGTAGAGGCTGAATATAAAGATTGAAATTTTAATATTTTTCTAGATGATTATTCCGTATGTAAATGCTTAAGTAGAGTACTGCTGTGCCTCAAATTCCCTTTAGGCCCACTCATAACATATCCTAGTCCTAAGATTACATAAGCTATGGTCATGATATGATTATTTTTTTCCCTGGGAAAAGGGTAAGTTCCTAATTTTCTCATTTCTATCACAGTTTTACACCTGCAAGTTTAGAACCCAAGGAAAAAGGAAGGAGAGGCAAAGCAGTTCACTTTGCTGAAATTGATGCTTCAGACAGGTATCTTAATTTCCCAACCATGATAGCACCTCTCAGCAGAATGGGTTAGACCTTTACAAACCTGAAGAAAATATGATTCCCCTTCTACACTGAAACGCAAATACCCAGCAAGTAAAGAGCATGCTCTATTTCATAGTTATGGTGGGAGTTACAAATCCCTATAAATGTATCCCTGTGATAATTTGCCTATTGGCAAATTTTTAGTTTTTTATTTTATTTAAAAAAATATTTTTATTGATTTCAGAGAGAGGAAGGGAGGGAGAGATAGAAACAGCAATAATGAGAATCATTGATTGGCTGCCTCCTGCATGCTCCCTACTGGCGATGGAGCCTGCAACCTGGCATGTGCCTGACCAGGAATCGAACTGTGACCTCCTGGTTCATGGGTTGACCCTCAACCATTGAGCCACATCGGCTGGGCAATTTTTAGCTTTTTTAAAATCTGAAAATGATCTTACCTTAAACAAAACCCAAGCATGAGACTTAAGCTCTTGTTACTTTATAGTAAAAGCCTCATGTACCTCAGGATAGATTAAAATCAACTAAAACCTTTCAAAGCACTACTAGAGACTGTTATATTCTAAAACAGGTTGACAGATAAAAGACTTGCTTCAAGAGAGGCTAAGTCACCTCAAGCCTTAGAGAAACGAGGTCAGAAGGGCAACGTTACACTGAATGATGTTAAATGTGAGTAACTGCTTCCTCATCCTTATGTCTTATCTGGTGTGAACCTCTAAGGCAGCTCTTTGTTCTTCTTTCAATTGTCCATCTTTTTTCTTTCTTTCTTTTTTTTAGTTGTTGCTTTGCTTTTGTTACAAGAGAATGAGATGCAACGTCTCTGTTCTTTTTCAGCATTTATGAGGTATGTAATGCTTGTGAGACATTTTAGACCTTTTATCCTTTATTGTAAAGTAATTATATCTGATAAATGATGACAAATCTGATTTTTGGAGAAAGGCCATGGGGCTAGCTCTATGCATGCCATCCTCTCAGGAACCAGGCCAAAGAGAGGACGCCAGAAGTCACAGGAGCCCTCAATAAAGTCCCAGGGCAAGGGATGCGGAGAGCATATCGGTAGATGAATATGCTGATGTTTCCTGAGATCTCTGCCCAAGTAAACTACTTACTCTCAGATCTTTCTGTCTCAGGGTTGGTTTCCGGGAGGGCCCAACCCAAGACAGGTAGTTATTAATATCCTGTGAAAAGTTTGCAATGCTCACCTTCATCCTGCTCTCAAGATACAGTTAAGGAAAACATGCCCATTTGGGGTTAGAAAGGAGGCAGTAAAAGTCTTGTAAGACTATTTAGAAAGAAAACAGCGACTTCTAGTATAAAAGAAAATGAGAAAGGATTGTAAATCAGTGCAATCTTTTTGGAGAGCAAGACTTGTGAAACTTTAATATGCATATATAGTATGCCCTAGCAATTTTACCTATCTAGTTACCCAGAGATATGGTTACTTGGAAAATCACTGCAGTAATGTCTGTAATATATATATTTTTAATCCCCCCCAAAGGATGTGCTTTCTCTTTGATTTCTAGAGAGAGAGGAAGGGAGAGAGAAAGAGAAACATCAGTGTGAGAGAGAAACATTGATTGCTTGCCTCTCATACATGCCCTGACCAGGCATTGAACCCACAACCTAGCTATGTGCCCTGACTGGGAATGGAACCCACAACCATTTTGGTGTATGAAATGACATTCCAGCTAACTGAGCAACCCACCCAGGGCATGTCTAAATATCTATCAATAGAGAGCTAATTACATAAATTATGAGACGTAGAATACTTTATTCAGCTGTTTAAAAGAGTGAGGATGGGGGTGGGCTAGAAGGGGCTAATGGGGGAGAAGGGAGGCATATGTAATACTTTCAACAATAAAGATTAAATTTAAAGTAAAAGAGCGAGGAAAATCTATACATAGAATTATGGAAAGAGGTCCTTGCTACACAGATGCGAGTGACAAAAACAAGTTGTAAAAATTTGTGTATATAGCATTATCCTGTTATAAAAATATTAAGGCATATTTAGGCATATGTATTTGTATTGGTATATATGTGATTGTTTATGCTTTAGAACAAGCATGTCAAACTCATGGCCCACAGGCCGTATGCAGCCCACATTGAATATTTTTGCAGCCCAGCCAATATAATGGTATGTAAGAAACATTTTAATAAAAATTTTGTAACTTAATTTTTACACTATCCTGTTATACATAATTACTAATAACTACAATGTTCGCTAATGACTGATTACTATAATCGTGTTGCATTCATTTCCCTTATGCGCTGTATGTGCAGGCTCACCATTTCTCCCCACTAATACTAGCAGCAAGTATTTTGGCAGCTGATTGCCACGTCATTAGTCTTGGACTGACTTGTTTGGTGTGCGCAACAGGAAATATTTCGCTTTCGGAGAACAAGAAAAATAGGTTTATTTGCGTTACGTTTATTAATTTGTGCAATTATTAAGTTACTGTTCAAGGAAAATATTAATTTTTATTAAAATGTTGTATTATTTTATGTTAACGATTACTCATTTATTTCAGCCCTTTGTATTGAGCATGTCTCTATAGAAATAAACCTACGTTTCTATGAAAATTGAAGCTTTTGGTTTTTTTGCAGCCCACATAAACTTAAACCTTGTTTATTTGGCCCATGTTAGCCTTTGAGTTTGACATGCTCGTTGTAGGAAGTTAGGGAAGGATTCATAACAAACTTGAATAGGATGGTGACAGAGGGGTAAGAGGAGAGGAGAGAACTTTTTACTTGCTACATTTGTGTATCTTTTTTAAATAATGGGAAAATATTATTTGTATAATAAAAACTTTTTAAAATTTAAAAATAATTGAAAAGGAAAACATCAATTTAAGTTATCAATTAGCAGAATTATAATTTCATGTCTGACCTTCCAAAAAGTCTTGTTTGAAAAAATCAGATTTCTTACACCTTCAATAGATTTCTTACAGTTAATAGAATTTTAAATGGGAAATTAATTGTATGATAGATATGATGACATGTATTTCTACTTATTATGCTGCATTCATATATGTTTTTGAGAAACTTAGGTTTGAAATATGTTAGTGTTAATATCTTTTATTTTCTTCTCCCAAAGGAATAAGAATCTTGATCATTTCCTCATGGCATTGTTGTACTATTTATCTCATTACTTGGAAAAAAGCTCACTGGAAAAGAAGCCCAAAAGCTATATGGTGTAAGTGGGATTTTGTAATGTGCTTTAGAGTTTTTACCAGTATTAAAATGAACTTTTGTCTGTGGTGAAGAGATAATGGAAAATTTTAAATCTTTGTAGTAAACAAAAACATTTTACATGGGAGGAGTTCACCAGTTTTTAAAGTTCACTGAATAACTCAGATGGGTATTCTGGTAAAAAAAATAAATAAAATTCAAATAATATAGACCAGCACTGCCCAATAGGAATATAGTTAGAGCCATATATGTAATTAAAAGTTTCTAGTAGCCATATTTTTATATTTTTAAATAAATAAAAATTTTTATTGATTTTAGAGAGGAAGAGAGAGGGAGAGAGAGATAGAAACATCAATGATGAGAGAGAATCATTGGTCAGCTGCCTCCTGCATGCCCCCCACTGGTGAGCAAGCCCACAATCCAGAATTGAATGTGCCCTTGACCGGAATTGAACCCGGGACCCTTCAGTCCCCAGGCCCGACACTCTATCCACTGAGCTAAACT
Organism: Myotis daubentonii; assembly: GCF_963259705.1. Lineage (NCBI taxonomy): Eukaryota > Metazoa > Chordata > Mammalia > Chiroptera > Vespertilionidae > Myotis > Myotis daubentonii. The sequence continues at coordinate 30,042,945 of NC_081840.1, read as the reverse complement.
GGCTAGGGCTCTAATAGCCATATTTTTTAAATGTAAAAACATACAAGTGAAATTAATTTTAATATATTTTTTGAAACCAATGACCCAAAAATAGTATCATTATAATATACAGTCAACATTAGGTAGTTATTGGTGAAATAATTTACTTTTTTTTGGTAAGTCTTTGAAATTTGTTATCTATTTTATACTTACAACATATCTCAATTTAGATTAACCACAGTAAGTTTTCTCTAGCCCCATGTAGCTTCATGGATACCATATTGGACAGTAAAGACATAGATATTGTTTGTATGCTTTTTTGTGCTTACAAAGTTCTCGCTAAAAGGTTTGTAAGTGTCTAGTAAAAAACTAAGCATTAAAAAGTTTAACAGATTTAACCAAAATAGTATTTCATATCACAGGAAAAGAAACCCCACAAAATTTCTTAGGCTGCTTGTGAAGAATTTAACTGCTTTAGACAAAGGTGACTCAGAGCAACACACAGGGAAAGAATCTGGAACTCAAAATCCAGAGCAGAACAATGCCTCTCAGGCTTGGTGACCTTTCAAAAGCCATGGAACTTTCCAAGTGCCCAGCCTGCCCTTTGCCAGTACATGTGGAACCAACCCAGTGATTTAGCTGTTAGGAATGCTGGTAGAGTCATTAACCTCCTGCTGCAGAATGTTTTCAAAATGCAAAATCCTTGTATACAGCCAAGCAGTCTGATTTTATGGATAGATAAATATATCTGGACAGCAGTTTTGTAAAGAACCAAATAAATAATTCACACACTGCTGCTCCATTTAAGCCACCATAATATGCAACATCCACGTTATTTCAGGTCTGCATTTCAGAGCAGGGCATCCAGAGATCATAAAGTGCTGCTGTGGGAGCAAGCAAAGGGGCTCAAGCCGACTGTGAGCTCAGAATGGTTGAGGAGTCTTATTAGTCCCAAAAAGAAACTCATTGGACTTTGGTGGCGTGTTAGCTTATATGTTGTAAGGTGTTTTCTCTCCTAATTCTGAGGAATATTGTTAATCTAGCAGAGATATTTGTTTCATTTCTTAATTTATGGAAGGAGATAACAGAAGAAAGTTTTCATAGTTATTTTAAAACTTATTAGAACACAGTGGTATAAGGTAGGCTTTCTTAGAAGGAATCGGTTACAGATGATAAAGAAAAAAACAAGTGCATTCTCTTTTGAGCACGCCCGTGCCCTCCCCCAACCTTCCTTTCTCAGGCGTGTATTTTTGCTTTCTTTCTCCTAAGCCCAAGGGTTCTCAGGAGACATATAAGCAGGGGAGCAGCAGGCAGTGACAGCTCACCAGGACTGACCCCCTGAACCTGTCTCCAAGGGCCCTTCTTTTGCCTCTATAACTTGTTTCCCGAGTCCATACAGCCCAGCTGGCTCACTTCTTTCGCCTCCGTGACTTTCCTTCCAAAAGTCCAAGGCAGCCTCGCCTAGGCTCGACCTTCCTCATGTTTCCAAAGGGTCAGGGCAGCTCCGCTAGGCTCCTCCTGTTGCTATGATCTTGCCTCTTCTAGCTTAAGATTTTCCTCTGTTTTACTGTCCCCAGCTTTAATAAACATACTCTTAAATAAATAAATAAGACTTAAAATCATTGACTCTATGGTGTGGTTCTAAACAAAATTATGGTAACTTCATTTTCAGGCTTCCAGTAGTCTGTTGGTTTACTTATTATAATAGAAATAAATATAGATTGCATTGAGATATGTGAACATAAATAACTTTAAGGAAAAAATTGATTTTAATCGAACTAGTGAGGTATAACATAGAGATAATAATAGTACCTGCCTCACAGAGTAATAATGCATATTAACCTAACCCAGTGCTTGGCACTCGGGAGGAAGGCCTACAAACTGTGAGAAGAGCAGAGCGGGAGGTGGGAGGATAGCAAAGATACATTTGTTGGTTTTAGATGATTAAACCCCTATTTCCAGCAGAAGAAGCCTTATCCCCACTTTACAGAAGAAGAAACTAAGGCTCAGAGAGGCTAAACAGTGGGCTGGAGATGGCATACCCTGCAGTTGCTGGCCCTGACATTAGAACCCAGGTCTGTCTAACTCCAAAGTCTGTGCCCAAACCACTGCGCGTAGTGCCCACCACCTGCTACCAATCACCTCTGCTCACTTTCCCACAGTTCAACGATTTATAATCAGGAATTACAGTCTGTAGATGTTGATGTGAACAAAACTGACTCCATCTCTGTATCCCTGCTTTTGTTTCTCTTCAAGTTTCCATGCTGAAAACTCTGACCTAACTAGTCTCCACCAGCAGCAAAGCCTCAGTTAAGGATTAGCTGTGTCCTGTAAACTTACACAGTCTACACTAATAAAAGACAAACATGCAAATTGACTGTACCTTCACTATGCCTTAAGCCATGCCCACCAGCCAATCAGAGTGACTATATGCAAATTAACCCAACCAAGATGGCAGCCACGGAGCTGGAGCAAGCAGGAGGCTTGGTTGCCCCAATGATGGAGGAAGCCAAGCTTCCCTCCCACCTGCCCTGGCCGGCTCTGAGCTCCTGTCAAGGCTACAAAGTTTCAATTATAGAAGGTAAATAAATCCCAGAATAAAAAAAGAAAAAGAAAAAAAGGAGAGGCTGGGAGCTTCCGTCGCCCGGGGGTCTTGGCCAGCCTGAAAACAGCCCTCAGCGCCTCACCCAGACTGGCCAGGAACCCCAGTGGGGACCCCTCCACCCTAAAGGGGGTGTGGCCAGCCTGCAAACAGCCATCAGCCCCTCACCCAGGCTGGCCAGGCACCCCAGCGGCACCCCCACCCATGCACCAGGCCTCTATCCTATATAATAAAAGGGTAATATGCAAACTGACTCTAACAGCAGAACGACTGGGAATGACTGGTCACTATGACACACACTGACCACCAGGGGGTTAGATGCTCAATGCAGGAGCTGTCCCCTGGTAGTCAGTGCACTCCCACAGGGGGAGCTCTGCTCAGCCACAAGCCAGGCTGATGGCTGCCAGTACAGCGGTGGTGGTGGGAGCCTCTCTCACCTCCTCAGCAGCACTAAGGATGTCCGACTGCAGCTTAGGTCTGCTCCCTGCTGGTAAGTGGACATCCCCTGAGGGCTGCCGGGCTGCCAGAGGGATGTCTGACTGCCAGCTTGGGCCCGATCCCCCAGGGAGTGGGCCTAAGCCAGCAGGTGGACATCCTCCAAGGGGTCCCAGACTGCAAGAGGGCATAGGCCAGGCTGAGGAACGCCCCCCCCCCCCCGAGTGCACAAATTTTTGTGCACCAGGCCTCTAGTGTAATTATAAGATTCCTGTCAGTAAATGGCCAGAATGGCATAGCCACCCAGATACATATCAAACTAGGTGTTGGCATCAATTCTAAGCAAGTATCCACCAGGAGATATGGTTCCTGGCTTATACTACATTCGTTGTCTTGTCAGTCATTCGGAGTTCAGCTGTAATAGCTGTCTGGTGGCAGAGGTTTGCTATGCAGACCTAGACCACTGGATTGCCTGTCTGCCCCAATTTTGCCCCTTGTAAGTAACTTAGCCTATAGTAAATTATATTATAGTGGATGGACTTGCCTGCTTCATTTTTTAGTCTTAAGATACCTCTTTGGTTCAATGGTTACTGTACCTCTACTCCTCTGTCAGACATACAGTTTCTGAACAAAGGCACACTTATGTATGCAGTTATTTTAATGTATGCGATCTTAAACATCATGTCACAAGTCTTTTTTGTTATTACAGTCTTTATAATTATAATTTAAAAAATACATTATTATTGATTTCAGCAAGAAAGGGAGAAGGAAGGAGATATATAAACATCAATGAAGAGAGAGAATCATCAATTGGCTGCCTCCTCCATGCCCCCTACTGGAGATTGAGCCTGAAACCTGGGCATGTGCCCTGACTGGGAAGCAAACCAGTGACCCCCTGGTTCATGGGTGGATGCTCAACCACTGAGCCACTCTGGCTGGGCCATAATTACAATTTTTAATGGTGGCATAACATTCCATCAATTCAATGTATGTTATTGACTTATTGATTTACCTATTAAGAGACAGTATAGTATAAGCGGTTAAGGGTATAGACTTTGGTGCTTGGCTTAAATCCCACAGGATTCATACATTAAGTTAAATGCTATATTAAGTACCTGGCTATATATATTTTTGGAACTTCTAGGTTTTTTGATAGATAAAAGGTAAATAATGATTGTATTGAATATCTTTATGCATTAGATTTTTTCCTAATTTTGGAAGATTAAAAAAAATTCTGGGAGAGATTATTGGATCAAAGTTTATGATCAATTGTATGGCACTTGAAATTATTATCAATTTTTTTCCAGAGAATTATACCTGGGCTTGTTTTAAATGCCAGGTTCTACCCTACCCCGACCTACTGAACCAGAGTCTTTGAGAGGGGGTGGCATTGGGAATCTGCACTTTTAGTAAGTAACCTCAGGTGATTCTTACATATATTAAAACTTGAGAACCATTGGCCTAAAAGTCTCAAGGTTTTTCTCAACTTTGCTTTGTTTTGTTTACCACAACAAAAGAATAAAGGACACAGGGAGGCAGGCCAGTGATGGCCATCGGGGTGCTTGCGGGGATATGTATTGGGTTATGTGAAATTTGGGCATTTAAAGTTGGAACCCAATTTTTCTATTCCAGAAACTTATTTTTTTTCAGCCACTCACAAGCCTTCTCATCACATATGATAATGATTTGTGCTTGGAACTATCCTTATTATTCTCAACCCCCCCCCCCACAGCATATCCTCATGTAGTTAGCCTAGTGGTTAACGTCAGAAGAGGCAATAATTTTTCCCTGTTGTTTAGAGTGCATTTCTTTGGTTTAAATCTTTCTGAAAATTAAAAGGCAAGAAAAATGCTGCCCGGCTGGTATGGCTCAATGGTTGAGCATCCACCCATGAACCAAGAGGTCCCGGTCAGGGCACATGCCCGGTTTCAGGCTCAATCTCTAATAGGGGCCATGCAGGAGGCAGCCAATAGATGATTCTCTCTCATCATTGATGTTTCTCTCTTTCCCTCTTCCTTCCTCTCTGAAATCAATTAAAAACATTTTTTTTAAAGAAAAAAGTTAGTGACGCCTTTTCCATAGCAGTCATTGGAATGTATTGTGGGCAATATTGTTCCCTTCTATACTGCAAAAACATTTTATTTTATTTTATTTTATTTATTTATTAAGTTGATTGGGGTGACAGTAGACAACATGAACATATAGGTTTCAGGTGTGGGTTTCTGTGTTACAAGATCTGTATATTGCACTGTGTGTCCACCACCCAAAGTCAAGTCTTCTCCTGTCACCTTATTTTAGGTCCCCCTTCTCCCCCCACCCCCACCCCTCTGGCAACCACCTTACTGCTGTTTATGTTCATGAGTTTCAATTTTATATCCCAGGTATAAGTGAAATTATATGGTTCTTAGCTGTTTCTGACTGACTTATTTATTTAGCATAATGTTCTGAAGGTCCATCCATTGCAAAAACTTCTAAAATTAGGCTTCAGACATGCTATAACCCAGTGGTTCTCAACCTTGTGGCCCTTTAAATACAGTTCCTCATGTTGTGACCCAACCATAAAATTATTTTCGTTGCTACTTCATAACTGTAATGTTGCTACTGTTATGAATTGTAATGTAAATATCTGATATGCGGGATGGTCTTAGGCGACCTCTGTGAAAGGGTCCTTCGACCGCCAAAGGAGTTGCGAACCACAGGTTGAGATCCGCTGGTGTAACCTAAGAACAGGCTGTCTTAAAGTTCATTTGCAATTCAGTTCAAACTGGGGTATGTTTTCAAGGGGAAGAAAGGTAATTGTAATTAATGCCAAAGTGTCGAGAGTAGTAGTCCATGGATGCCTGCTTAGCAAACACAGAGGTGCGAATAGGCACCCATTGAGCCCCAGCCCTTAGTAGTAACATCAGGAACCCAGGGGAAGCTCAGGTGGGAGTTTTAGCAAAACAGCAGGGAAGTGGGCTGCTAGCTGCCTCAGAAACCAAGATGGGTAATAAATTAGGACTGCCTGTATATAAAATTAAGGTTATGCGGCATAAAGTATAAAGAATCTATAAAAAAGTGAAACTAGCTGACATGGTTCAATGGTTGAAAATTGACCTATGAACTAGGAGGTCACGGTTTGACTCCCTGTCAGGGCACACGCCTGCGTTGCAGGCTCGATCCCCAGTGTGGGGTGTGTAGAAGGGAGCTGATCAATGATTCTCTCTCATTATTGATGTTTCTCTCTCTTTCTCTCTCCCTCTCTCTATCTCTCCTCTCTGAAATAAATAAAAATATATTTTAAAAACGTGAAAATTCACCATAAACTTGAGATGATGGTGACAATGATAAATATCAAAGGACTTTGAGGACCTCTGCCACAGCTTGAATAAAACAGATGAAAGGATATGTGGACTCACTTGTATTTCCTTCAAAATAGTTTATACTTCTGGCTTTCAATAATTAATATAGGCATTTTCCAAAATTAATCCAAATTATCGTTTTTCTTTTCAGGGGCCTTGTGGAGAAAAAAGAGATGGAGCTGGTTTCAAGTAAGTTAGAAGCGGCACAGAAATACTTGGCGCAGAAGTACTGTGTCCTTGTCCTGGGCTTGGGAATGCCCGATAAGCATCACATGTGCTGCGGGAAGTAAGTGCACACCTAGGATTTCATTCCATCTTCATTTGTTTGTATATCCTCATGCTCGAGACTCTTAAATTTGACTTTCGGTGCCCTGGAGAAAGGTTCCTTTTTTTGTTGTACAGAATAATTGAGCTCAGCTGAGGCTCTGTCCCCAAAACATGTGATATTTCTTTTGAGAAAGCCAAGAAAGTATGGGAAGAATCCCAGAATCTTTGCTGATATTTTAACAACCATCTACTGCTTGGGTTTTTTTTTAAATTTTTTTATTATTATTAAATCTTTATTGTTCAGATTATTACATCTGTTCCTCTTTTTTCCCCCCATAACTCCCTTCTACCCAGCTCCCACCCTGCCCTCCACCCTCACTCCCCACCCACTGTCCTCATCCATAGGTGCACGATTTTTGCCCAGTCTCTTCCCGCATCCCACCCCCCCAAGAATAGTCAGTCCACTCCCTTTCTATGCCCCTGATTCTATTATAATCACCAGTTCATTCTGTTCATCAGATTATTTATTGATTTTCAGATTCACTTGTTGATAGATGTGTATTTGTTGTTCATAATTTGTATCTTTACCTTTTTCTTCTTCTTCCTCTTCTTAAAGGATACCTTTCAGCATTTCATATAATACTGGTTTGGTGGTGATGAACTCCTTTAGCTTTTTCTGTGAAGCTCTTTATCTGACCTTCAATTCTGAATGATAGCTTTGCTGGATAAAGTAATCTTGGTTGTAGGTTCTTGGCATTCATCACTTTGAATATTTCTTGCCACTCCCTTCTGGCCTGCATAGTTTCTGTTGAGAAATCAGCTGACAGTCGTATGGGTACTCCCTTGTAGGTAACTGACTTTCTTTTTCTTGCTGCTTTTAAGATTCTCTCTTTGTCTTTTGCTCTTGGCATTTTAATTATGATCTGTCTTTGTGTGGTCCTCTTTGGATTCCTTTTGTTTGGGGTTCTTTGTGCTTCCTGGACTTGTAAATCTATTTCTTTCACCAGGTAGGGGAAGTTTTCTGTCATTATTTCTTCAAATAGGTTTTCAATATCTTGCTCTCTCTCTTCTTCTGGCACTCCTATAATTTGGATGTTGGTAAACTTGAAGCTGTCCCAGAGGCTCCTTACACTATCTTCATATTTTCGGATTCTTTTTTCATTTTGCTTTTCCGGTTGGGTGTTTTTTGCTTCTTCGTATTTCAAATCGTTGACTTGATTCTTGCGATCCTCTAGTCTGCTGTTGGGAGTCTGTATAATATTCTTTATTTCAGTCAGTGTATGCTTAATTTCTAGTTGGTCTTTTATCACAACCTCAAGGGTCTCATTAGATTTCTTGTAGGTCTCATTAAATTTATCGGCAGTTTCTAGAAAATTCTTGAAAAACCTTAAAAGTGTGGTTTTGAACTCTATATCCAGTAGTTTGCTTTCCTCCATTTCTGTCATTTGTGTCCTGTTTCTTTGTCTCTGCATTTTTTATGCTTCTCTGTGTTGATAAAGTGGTTTTCTGTGCTAAGTGTCCTCTAGGGCCCAGTGGTTCAGCCTCCCCAATTACCTGAGGAGGACACTCTTGGTGCACCCCCTTGTGGTCTTTGTGCACAGTCTTGTTGTAGTTAAGCATTGATTGTTGTAGGTATCACTGGGAGGAATTGACCTCTAGGCCAATTGGCTGTGAGAATCAGCTGTGTCTGCAGAGGGAGAACTTCTGTGCTGGAGACACCCTTGCTTCAATGGGGCTTTGGTGCTCACTGAGTCTGCCCCTTGAGTGTGTCCTTTATGGTTCCACGGAGCTGCAAACTGGATGGTCCCACTCTGACCTCTGGGTACACTGGCTCCTAGATCTCTAGGGAAGTGCTAATCTAGCCTCTGCCTGAGGCTTTCCAGCAAAAGCCTCCCTGCAGGGCTTGGGCAGGGCGGGTCCCACGGGATCAACAGAGCGGGGCCAGCAGTTATGGCTGCTCTCAGAGGCCCTGCTGCTTCTCAGTGTCTCGGCAATCGCTGCAAGCCCCTCCGAGAGAAAGCTGCCCTCGAGTTCCGACTGATGCCAGACAGTCTCGCTTCTCCCGTATGAGTCTGGGTCCGCAGAGACTCACCCAGAACTGGAGCTCAGAGCCTGAGACTCCCTCCCGATTGAAAACGACAACTGCACCCTCAGCCGCCAGCCTGCTCTGCATGCACCTCCACACCTTAGTATTTTACTTCCGCACTGTGCCTCCTCTGAGTCTCGGTATGCTTTTCTCTTTCCTTCTAGTTGTAGAATTTCCACTCAGCCAGCCTTCCTGTGGTTCTGGATGATGTCCGTTCCGTCTTTTAGTTGTATTTTTGAAGTGGTTGTTCAAGGCAGCAAACTCTGGTGTTTACCTATGCCGCCATCTTGGTTTCTCCCTACTGCTCAAGTTCTTGGGTTTAAATATCTTTTCTCTCAGTCCTGACTGGTTTGCTCCAGTTAGAGCATCAACCTGCGGACCAAAGGGTCTTGGGTTTGATTCCCAGCCAAGGGAATGTACCTTGGTTGCAGGTTTGTCAATCGATGTATCTCTCTCATGTTAGTGTTTCTCTCTTGCTCCCCTTCCTCTCCTTTTCTTCCCCTTTCCCTTCTCTAAAAGAAATTAATGGAAAAAATATCCTCAGATGAGGATTAACAAAAAAAAAAATTCTTTTCTCTCAGCATATATCAGATTAATGGAATCTTGCTCTCAACCAGGAAGGCTTCCTGCTGCCACACAAAGGCCACTTGGCTGCCTTGTGAGGGAGACCGAGTGATGGGCCAGTGTTTGATGGGTGTATTGGGTGTGTCCCCTGTTTTGTTTTGATGCAACAACAGTTGTGGGTACAAGCTAGTGAGGTGATCCTGTTTGTGGGAAGGCAATTTTTACCTAAGGATGACAGTTCATACACTACAGTAATTAAAATGTAAAAGCGTCTTGCCTGGCGGGTGTCGCTCAGTATCCACCCATGAACTAGGAGGTCAAAGTTGTATTCCCAGTCAGAACACATGCCAGGATTTCAGCCTCGATGCCCAGTAGGGTGTGTGCAGGAGGCAGCCAATGGATGATTTTCTCTCATCATTGAGGTTTCTATCTCTCCCTCTTCCTTCGTCTCTCTGAAATCAATAAAAATATATTAAAATGTTTTAAATTATTTTTTTTGCTTTAGCTACGCTTATTTATTCATTCATTTATTTATTTAAATTTATTGGGGTGACATGAACATATAGGTTTCAGGTGTGGGTTTCTATGTTACAAGATCTGTATATTGCACCGCCCACCACCCAAAGTCAAATCTTCTTCTGCCACCAGCTGTGAGGGTTTCCTCAAATAGGACTTGGGTTTATTGTTGTTTTTATTGATATATTTTCAGGTCAGGCTCATTTTCTTTGTTTTTTTGTTTGTTTGTTCATACATTGGTTTACCTGTAGTTTTACTTTCTGAGGTTTTCATTACCCATAGTCAACTGTGGTCTGAAAATATTAAATGGAAAATTCAAGAAATAAACAATTCATAAGTTAAGTCGCACTCTGTTCTGAGTATTGTGATGAAATCTCATACCATCCTGCTCCATCCTGGGATGTCAATCGTCCCTTTGTCCATCACCTCCACACTGTACGTGCTCCCTGCCCATTAGTCACTAGTGCCTCATTCAGAAGGAAGAGCACACTACTGTCCCCAGGCTATTGATCGCATGGCATAGATTACATTTGCATGGCATAATGATATATTTCCACTTCTTTTTGCACCCCATCACCATAACCATTGTTTATAATTTTTTCCTTTTTCATTTTAGACTTACCCTCTAGTTGCTTTATTTCTGTTCCTACTAACACCTCATGTTGCTTCTTCATCATCTTTTCACTCCCCTCACCTCCCCAACACTCATCACCCGTAGCATTTGGAAGAATACATTTCTTGGCTTATTTATCCTGAATTTATAGTAATGAACCTTTGATAGAACACTCCAGGGGTTTTTATCTACGTAACCTAAGAAGTTGGAGAAAAACACATTGGGACTCGTTACCGATGCATCTTGCTAGCATTTATGTGCCTAAATAGTCTTGGGGCCACAGGTATTGATCCTGCAAAGGGACCTTTTGAAGATAAGGGTTTGCGTAGATCACTGAATATTTGAACTTTCCTCTCAACCTAGAGTTGTGATCTGTTATATTCCAGGGAGAAGATATCAAATACACAAAAAGACTGGAAATTCTTTGAGGTGAGTCATTTATGTTCGGGGGCTTTTCTCTTGGCTGTGAAATATGAAGTTTAGCAGTAACTAATAGCCATTTTCCAGGTGCTTATTTATAGTGAACGCCCTTTTTCAAAAGGATGCTAACAAACTATATATTTTTGGCCTGATTTTCCTTCTACAAAGTACATGTATAATTTCCCACAGCTTTTTAGGACTGTTGAAAAATTGGATCGTCTAGTTTTACATCTACTTAGCAGTTTTATATAGACAGGTGGGAGTTTTTCGTATCATAGCTGTGGGTTGTGATTCTTGCCTGTTTTCCGTTGTAGTCCTTTTTTACTTTCTGTGCATATGTAGCTTGGATTGTTTTCCGACGTCAACATTTCCAAGAGATTGAGGAAGAAATAGGGAGGCTCTTTCGTACCAATATGTTCAATATTCCACGAAGGAAGCGTGAGGATGAAGAATCAGGAGGGGAAAAGAAACGCATGACATTTGTAGAGTTCAGGTATGGCCTTCTGACATTCCTAAGCTCAAGAATATTTCTAGAAAATAGGATGATATGAACTAAATGTCACCTTTATCCTCATAGGAGAATGATGGCAAAACGCCCAGCAATTAAAACAGCCATTCACATGCGCTCTCCAGTCATGTCTACTCTGCTGCCGTCTCTCAGAGAAAAAGCTCAGAATGTCTTTGAGAGAAAGAATCAAGTCGGCGCGAGATCCCCAGCCCAGATGAAAAAGCACATGGAAAGGCTGGAGTCTGTGTCCATGCCAATGTAAGGGCACACGGAAAGAGAAGAGAGGGCCCGTGTATCATTTCCTAGGTTGGGCCAGGAGGGACAGGGCCTCAGACACCATGCCTCTGCCAGAAAGCTGAGCACAGATGAAAGCACCATCTTCCTGCCCACCCCTGCTCCTTTCCCCCTGTTTCCTCTCCAGGTAGCTCTTGGAACACCCATCTAGACTAGAAAAGGTTGCTAGAACATTAGCTAGTTCTAGTTTGGACACATGAGTAGCAGACTTTAAAGGCTGAGGTTTTTCCATTAGAAGACTCATCTTTGGGAAATGTGGGAAGGACCCGTACAAAATCTGGTTTGGGGCTGAGTTTTTGACCCATATTTAAGACCGCAGTGGTTCAGGGAAACGGAATAAAAAAGAAAAGAAAAAGAAAAGCTCTGTGTACACCAGGGGTGGGCAAACCTTTTGACTCGAGGGCCACAATGGGTTCTTAAACTGGACCAGAGGGCAGAACAAAAGCATGGATGGGGTGTTTGTGTGAACTAATATAAATTCAAAGTAAACATCATTACATAAAAGGGTACGGTCTTTTTTTTTTAGTTTTATTCATTTCAAACGGGCCGGATCCGGCCGCGGGCCGTAGTTTGCCCACGGTTGGTGTACACACACACACACACACACACAGCCATACACCTTAGTCTTTGGCCTTACTGCTTCAGCTATACCAATAATTCTTTTCACAGAGTTGGCATCTTGGGGCAGCCTCGATGTCTGTTCAACCCCCATACTCTTCTCCCCCTTGAACCAGAAGAAAACATGAAATCGCCCAGGAGACAGTCTTTCCTGATAGAAAAAAATAACGTAAGGATTCGGGATTCACTGGACTTGGTCACGAAAACACTGTCTTCTACAACAACATTCCCTAAATAATCTGGTACATTCCGTTTCTGTAATTAAGTTTGCTTTGTCATTTATTTACCTCCCTGGCTTCTATGTGACTAGAGTAACATATCAGGACATTTAGCCAGTGTTCTAGTGGACTAGTGAAGAAATATTCTTTTTGTTAATTTCTAAGTTCATTTTTGCTTTATGACAAAGTGTCTTTGGTATGTTTGTAAAAAATTTTATAAAAAGGCAAATTAAATATTTTAAACATTAAATCTCTTTGTATGGCTATATTATTACTGGCATTAAAATAAAAGGTATATCTGATTCATTTAAAAGCCTTTTAACATATATGTCTCATTAATTTATTTATTCATTTAACAACAAATAGGGATTAAGCCCATGTGCCATTCAAAGCCTTGTGTTGGGTTATGTAGAGAGAGCAGATCATCAAGATGGAGACCATATCCTCCAGGTCTGGGTAGTAGAAAGGATGAGTAAAATCCGTACCTGTTCACAAAACAATATTGGAGATGACAGAGGCCAGAAAAGAGGTCAACACTGGTGCCCTGAGAGGACAGAGCAGAAGAGCAGTCACTTCCGGGGGGACCACGAGTGTTCTGGTTGGAATCTGGTGTTGCAAGGAGCAGGTGGCACTAACGAGGGGCTTCCACGCCAAGGAGGAATGCATGCAGAGGCAGAGATGGACGAGTGTGCCCTGTGGCCGAGGAACAGCACGGGCATGATGTATGTGAAAGGGTGTGGTGGAAGAACAGGCTGGGAGGTTCAGCTGAGGGAGAGGAGGGGTGCTGTTTGGGAGGCAGTGAAGATTAGGCATCTCTAGTGAAACCAGTTCACTAGGTGGAATACAGAGCTGCTGATTATATAATGTTATCCTTTTAAAAGTCCTGTGGGAGTTTAGCCAAGTAAAACAACTGGACCAAATTTACCTTTCTGTGCCACAACTTTAAAAGCCTTCTTTCAGCATTTAGCTAAAAATTCATTCATTTCATAGAAAAAACTGGATACCTTTCCCAGATTTAACGCCTGGAGCAGAGGAACACCAGCTCCAGCCTATTGGTCATGTGGGGCAGCGTCTGTTAAACCTACTCTGTCTTCACTCTCTCATCCTTTACTATCCAGGTTAGTTTCTGTTACTCCTGTTAAAACTGCTAAGTTTTCATCAAAATCCTGGATTATAAGTTAACCCTTGCTGGAGTTTTTATTTATGTAGAGAATTTGGTCATAAGGCACTCTGTCATGACACATTTTTATCTACAACATGTTGACATGGTTTCATTTTTGTTTCTTGTTTTTGCTATCTTAACAAATAGAGCCTGGAAATTGTGAGATTTTATGCTGTCTTTACTAGGGCACTGGGCTGTCTCTGACTCCTTTCTAAACGGCAAGACTTTGGTGTGCCTCATTTATTAATGCCTTCATTTGTTTATTCATTATTTCACTCTACAATTACTATATCCCCACTCTGTGCTATATACCATGTCTGGTGCTGGGAACTTAGTGTGGAAAAAATATAGTCAGCTCTGACTTGGAATGGACAAGTCTTGGGGGAAGACAAATAGGAAACAAATATTCAGATAATGAATTGTAGTGGTGATGAGTGTGGCAGAAGAGAAGAGAATGCTGTGAGAGTATATAACCAAAGACTTGCTCATATGTGGGGGGTTGTCAGAAAAAGGGAAAGTCATCCCTGAGGAAGTGACATTGAAATCTGAGACTTGAAGACACACAGCAATTAAAGAGGTGGAAAGTGAGTAGGGGAGTATTCCTGACTGCATTAGCTATCTATTGCTGCATAACAAATAACCCCAAAACACAGTGGTTTAAAACAGTAACATTTATTTGTTATCTCACAGTTTCTAGGGATCAGGTATCTGGGTACAGCTTAGCTGAATCCTCTGACTCATCATCTCTCAAAAGCTTTCAAAGTGTCAACTCAGTCTGAAGTCATCTAAAGGCTCCATTGGGGTTGATCTGCTTCCAACATGACTGAAGTGGCTGTTGGCAGGATTAAGTTCCTTGCAGGCTGTTGGCCTGAGGCCTCCCTCAGTTCCTTCCATAGGAGCCTCTCCGTAAGGAGCTTATAACATGTCGGCTGGTTTCATTAGAGTGAAGGAACACGAGAGGGAGAGAGAGAGTGCAAGCAAGACAGAAGTTACAGTCACAACCTAATGTTAGAACTGACGCCATCACTTTTGCTCTGTCCTATTCATTAGAAGCAAGTCACAAGCACACCTCCAGGGGAGGGGACCACACAAGGCTGAGAATAGCAGGAGTGAGGGTCTTTGGGGTCCACCCTAAAAGCCAGCCTGCCACACTGGCAGAGGAAACATGGCAATCTTGCGGCTGGAAACAAAGCTCCCTCAGGTTGCGGATAAGGCCTTTGTGATGCAGAGAGGAAGGATGGGAGGAGGACATGTGGCTGGAGAATAGGCAAGAGCCCTGTCCTGGAAGCTTCTATAAATGCAGTAAGGATTTATAGATCCATGAGGCTTGCTGCAATTTGATTGTTCGATTCGTGCCTTGCACAAAGGCATCAGCGAAGGGCATGGATGGGGTGAAGCCCAAACACGTATCTCGGCCTGATTCTAGTTCTCTTCAGAGGGAGTCCCTATTTGTAACTCCTAAATCAACAGCCTTAAATGGGAACCCTTTGATGGTTTTTAAGTAGGTGCATCATTAAAGCTCACTAGGGGGGTTTTCTTTTTATTTAGAATATTCAGCAATTAAGAGAATGAAAAGATAAGCTACAGGCTGGAGAAAATATTTGCAAAACATAGCTGATAGAAAACTTGTATGAAAAAATATAAAAAGTACTCTTAACATTCAACAATAAAAAACAAACAATCCAATGGAAAATGGGCAAACGATATGAACAGACACCTTACCAAAGAAGATACACACATAACAAATATGCATATAAAAATGCTCAACATTCTTTGTAATCAGGGAATGCAAGTTTTAAAAGCATGAGATAAGTAATTACATACTTATTTAAAAAAAAACAACAACAACTGACAATACGAAATGCTGGTGAGGATGCTGAGCAACAGGAACTCATAACTGGTGAGAATCAAAACGATGCAGCCACCTTAGAAGACAGTTTCGAAGTTTCTCAATTTATGTTTCGTATTCATATCCTTTGCTTATTTTCCTGTTAATATACTCTATATTTCTCTTTCTTTTATTGCTTTGTCATTCTTTGAAGAAATTGCAAAGGTTTCTATGAGAAAAACAGGTTACAGAAAAGCTGAATATAGTAATCCTTGTTAAGTGTAAAAAACCCTTAGGAAAGTACAAAGAAGAAGAAGAAAAAAAAGCGCAATCTCACCACCAGGCTAACTTATAATTGTTAATGTTTTGTGAGCCTTCTTTCAGTCATTCGTGTGCATATTCATCCAAACAAAAATGGGGTCATGCGCGTATCCTTGTTTACAGCCTCTCTCCTTCACATAGTAATATGTTGTGAACATTCTCCTTCATCTGAAACATGATTTTAACTGCTCTGTGGTATTTAGGGTATGAATATATCACAGTGTCCTTGCCCAATCTCTACTTTCTTGTCACACACATATTGTCACTCATACCACTGGTCATTTTCTTAGGATAAAGCCCCGCAAATAATATGCCTGGGCCACAGAGCACACTCATTCTCAAGAGCTTACCATTGCCCAGTTTCCTCCCAGAAGGCTGGCCCCAAGGCACACCACCTCCACCTGTGTGTGAGACTGCTCGCCTCCTCACCTGGGCGTTATCATTTCTTTGAGTCTTTGCCCATTCTATGGTAGTGAAAAATGGAATCGAATGCTTGTTCTACTTTACACTTCCAAATAGTTGATGAAGGAAAATTTCTGTATGTAGAAATATGCCAGGTAATAAATGTAGAAGGTCCCAACCACTCTTATGCTAAGAAATGTTATGGTGTTTTGTCATTTCCTGAGGATGTATTTAATTATCCCATAGTAATTATGTATTTTCAAATCAATTTGTCATTTTTTCCATTTAATCATTATACATTCTGAGTCACAAGTGTGTGTGTACAAATTCAGACATGATTTCCTCAGGGAAATTATATTTTTTATTATCTTTATACTAAAAAATAAATAAATGGAGAAGGAAAAATAGAGTTAGGATATTACCATCTAGCAAAACCTTAATGGAATAATGGGTCTAGGTATTGCTCATTGGTGGCAGCAAGAGACATCTAGTCATAATGTGCCCCCAGTGGAAATATACACCAACGATGTGTTCCTGGAAAAAGCAATGACACCCAAATCAGATCGAGATTCTAAATCTAACATTGGATTTGTAGGCAATTCAGGGAAGAAGGAACATGTTACGTAATACTACAGGGATTCAATCAGAAATTTCAAAATGGGGAGAACTCTGAAGAAAAAAATTATCCTACTCTTCAAAAAATAAGGGGGTAGGAACAGGGAAGGGAAACCTTCAGGTTAAGAAAGAAACTTAAAAGACGTATCAGTCAAATGCAATGTGTGGACCTTACTTGGATCCTGATATATACATTTGACCCTTGAACAGCACTGACCTCCTTGCAGTCAAAAATCCCCATATAACTCTGCATCCACAATCCCAACTATGGATAGAAAATACTGTTTTTGATTTGAGGTCTGTTGGATCCACTAATGCGAAACCCAGGAATATCGAAGGCTGACTATGTATTTATTGAGAAAAATACAGGTATAAGTGGACTCATGCAGTTCAATCCTGTGTTCAAGAATTCATATATATATATATATATATATATATATATATATATATATATATGTATATATTTGCATGTACATAGGTAATATTAGGAAAATTTACTACTAAGTGGATATTTGATAATAAAGAATTATTGGTAAATTTGTTAGATGTAATAATGTTATTGTTTTGTACCCCCACCCCTTTAGAGGCACAAACGTAAATATTTACAAAAGGGGGAATAAAAGGCAGGCAATCGAAAGGAAGGTGAGAAAAAATGAGCAGCTATCAACTCTCCATAAACTATCGGATATGGCTGCAGGTTGACTGGTGAGTATCACACCCTCTTCTCTAATCCTTTTGCTTTGCAACAAGCACAGACCAGAGCATGCGTGAGAATGTCAAACAAACAGGATATGCCTGCAAGAGAAAGAAAACAGTAACAAAATGCAGTAAATCCACTGCATGCTGAGACAGCTGGACTCAAGGTCAGGCTGTGCCAGCAGCAGGGCTGTCTGGCCTCAGATGGGTCCTGCAGAGGGTTTACGGCACAATTCCTGCTTCAGGAGAGTGTGTGCTTTTGCGTGGCTTCTCTGGGCCCACTGACTATGAATAATATGCTGGTTCCTCCCCAAACACTGTTGCTTAATTTGGGAATAATTACCTTCTCTTCCCCCACATGCCCGTCTTCCTGCACAGAAACCCTTTATCCTGAGCTGATAATTACGCAGTGATGCAGCCCTACAAGGCCAAAACGAGCGTTTGCTTGAGGACACGAGTCTAAGTCATTGCTCACGAAGAATAAAGCGAGGAGGAGCCTTAAATGTCATCACAAGACTCACACTACAACACGTACCCATTAAAGAGCAATTGGGTGGGTTTTCAGAACTAGGAAAACTTTTTTCTACTAGTTCTCAGAGAAAACCAGGAAGAGTGGTGGTTATAGTTGCTGGCTTTTCAAGTCAGAACCCTGAGGTACAGAGCTGTGGTTACCAGTCCAGAATTGTAAGTTTATCTTACTAAATCATTGGTTTATTGATTTACAAACTAATATTTATTGTGTACCTGTTGCACTGGGCCCTGAGAATACCCCATGACAATGCAGTCAGACACATGGCTGGAGCCCCTCCTTGCAGAGGGGGGAATAAGAGGAAATTAAGAGGGGCCAGATGCCTGGTTGGCGTGGCTTGGTGGTTAAGTGTCAACCTATGAGCCAGTAGGTCACAGTTCATGCCGGGAGCCGGTCCATGCTTGCTGTTTCAAGGGACCTGGCATATATGTCATACGGTTCTTAATATGTTTGCTCACCTTCTTGGCGCTGTGTTTTAGCCAAGGTCACCTCTCTGAGAAAGGTTGTTTCCCCAGGTAGGAATTTTTCCCTGAAGTCAGGGAGGGGATGAAACTCCTTAACTAAGTGGCAGGCGGGTAGTTAATCACTACAAACAATCATGCTTAAGCTACATAATCTTTACTCCCTGGAATGGAGATAAGAAACGCCCTAACCTTTGTAATAGAGATTGACAGGATTAAAATGAACTGGTATAAATACAGATGTAACAAGACAGCAAGACACAGAACTCAGAACACAGAACTTAGAACAGAACTTATAAGACAGAACTTCAGACACAGAACTAAGGACACAGGGCTTGGAAGACAGGACCAAGAGAGACAGAGCCTAGGCACAGAACCTACACAGAACGTTCTCTAGAGACAGAAGAACTTCGCTGGAGAGACCATGCCGGAGGATCCTGGAGAGGGACTGGCCTCGGAGCCTAGAGACAGAGCCTAGCGGGAGAACATGGCAAGGGATCCTGGACTGAACCTGACTACAGAGATTGGCAGGAGAACCTGACTGGAACCTGGACACTGAACCTGGCTGGAGAACCTAGCGAGGGAACATGGCTACAGAACCTCGCTGGAGATCCGAAGCAGAACCTCTCTGGAGATCCGGGCTAGAGATCTTGGCTAGGCTGCTGATCAACTGAACGCTGTCTCCGTGTCATTCCTTCTTCGCCGACTCCGTCCACACCTTTGGGAACCCCTGGACCTGCTGGGGTTGGACCCCGGCAAGTTCAATTCCCAGTTGTCTAGGTTGTAGGCTTGATCCCTAGTGTGGGGCATGCAGAAGCAGCCAATCAAAGATTCTCTCTTATCACTGATATTTCTATCTCTTGCTCCCTCTCTCTTTCTCTCTGAAATAAAAGAAAAATAAATAAATAAATAAAATAAAAATTTTTTAAAAGAAGGCCAGATGGTTTGTGCTTTGTAGGTGGTGGCAAAATGTTGAGATTTTATCTAATTGTGACTGGATTCAGATGGAGGGTTTTAGGTGTGACATGATCTAATTTATGTTTGAAAGGATTACTCTGGCTACTATGTGGAAAGTGGGGTTGGGGGATTGAACAATGGAGGCTGGGAGATCAGTCCAAGGCAGTAGCTAGTGGGTGATGTAGGGTCAAGGGTCTACTAGGTTGGGTTGTTTTGGTTTTGGGCTTTTTAGAGACAGGAGTTACTCGAATAGAGCTTGTATGCAGGGATCTAGGAGTGAGTGGGTGGGGTGAGCAGGGATACTTGTAGGAGCTGAGAGCTTGAGGGCTGGGACCAGAAGCACAGGTTGGGGATTGCCCTTAATGGGGAAAGGCATCTGCAGATACCAGAGGGAAAGCAGAGGGTATGGCACTCTTTCTCTCCTGAGTGTCATAGTTTTTCCATGTTCTCTTAGATGTTCTTCTGCGTCTCTTAGATACCAAGAGGCCCCCTCTGTGTGCATCATTTGAACCAGGCTCAGTCTCTGAAATTTCAGTAGAATTCCAGATAGCAAAAAGCATAGCCCAAATAAGTGCATTCCTAACGGTGGGCCCTCAGACACCACATGGGAAAGATATAGCTGTGTTGTGAAGTTTTTTTTGGTTTTCTGGAAACCACATTTTTGGGGGTGGTCATCTGCTCCACTTATAAGTACAGCCATGAAAGTTGTATTGTTTTTTCCTCCTAGGATCCCTCAACCAAGTCGTGGATCATCAAGCATTAAAATTAATAGCACCTGATCTTTGAGCTCACGTTTTCCTCTGTAGAAGTTTTGTGTCCTATGGGTTACATTTTAAGATGAAGGTATTTTCTCTTTTAGAATTGACTTCCACGGGAAATACTGACTCTTAAAATTTACTGTAATTACTTTAATCACAGAACACGAATATATGACCGATCATGGTCCTCTTTTTCGTTGGCTGCAAGGAAGCACAGAAGTACATTTAATGCTCTATCATGAGAACGTGGAGCTTTGGTCTCTCAGGTTTTCATCTTCTATTTTTACAGCTTTGTGTTTTTTTAATACTTTTTTTTAAATTTTTTTTTTTTTTTGAAACAATGGCAGATTGGCATGCAGTGGAAAGAAAGAACACAGAGAAATCCTGCAAACCCTTTACCCATTTTCTCCCAGTGGTAACATCTTGCAAAATTATAGCACAGTTTCACAACCAGGATTTTATATTAATCCAGTCAACATCTTTAGCTGAGTTCTGTTTTAGACTGTTAAGTTAGAAATGCCAATAGTCATCCAAGTAGGGATGAGTCAGCCACAATAATTTCATTCCCACAAGAATCCCTCATGTTGCACTTTTATAGCCACATTAGGGGTCCAGTGCATGAAATTTGTGGACGGGTAGGGTCCCTAGGCCTGGCCAGCAATCAGGGCCTACAGAGCTTTCCGGCTGCCAGCAGGGCCTTCCTTCATTCCGTGCAGCCATGGTCAGCGTGTGTCATAGTGAGCGATCAAACTCCCTGTCTTCCAGTTGAACTCCTGAGGGGATACTTTGCATATTAGCTATATATATATATATATATATATATATATATATATATATATATATATATATCTCTTTCCTTTTATTGTGAACTAGAGGCCTGGTGTTGTAAATGTTTCCCTCCACGTCCCGCATGGTTCAGGGTTCAGGATCTGGAAGAGGAGCCACACACAAATGAAAGAGATGAGACAAGAGATAATTTGGAAATATTGGGGGGCCAGGCGGGTAAGACCAACTCAAGGTGAAGGACTTCCACTGGTGCTCAGGCCTCGCCAACCTTTTATTGGTTTGGGATATACCCATAGGATAGCCCTTAGGCAGGCAAGTTCCAGTAACACACAGACTATCTTATCATCAAAAGGATTTACATGACTATCTGGTGGGGAAGTTGCTTCAGCTACCATTGTCTGGACTAACTGGGTGCACAGCTCTGACCTTTGCTAGGGCTTCAAGGGTCACCAGCCTTCCGGGTTCCTTGTCCACACCTCTCTGCTAGTGAAGACAATAGGCGGTTTCCCACAGCCTGGTGCACAAAATTTGTGCAGGGGGGAGGTCTCTAAGCCCAACCTGCACCTTCTCCAATCCTGGAGCCTTCAGGGGATGTCCAACTGGCAGTTGGACATCCCTCTCACAATCTGGGACCTCTGGCTCCTAACTGCTCACCTGCCTGCCTGCTCTAACCACTCTGCCTGCCTGCCTGATCCCCCTAACTGCCCTCCCCTGCCAGCCTGGTTGCGCCTATTTTTTTTTTTTTAATCTTATCCCCTTCACACACAATTGCATTTGACTTCCTTATTGGCTTCTCTCTCACGCACAATTTTTCTCTCTCCTTTATGTAACACTTTTTCCTACTGACTCATCATTTATAAACTTTTCTTTCCTCGCTGGGCGCACCTGCTCCCCCCCCAACCACCCGCGGTCACCACCCCCTCCCATGTGCAGCCCCACATTTCCTTCCCTTTTCCATTCCTGTGTCTTTTTCTTGTTCCCTTTCTGTATTTCTGTTTCTCCTCTTGGCCTGTCTGCATGCAGGCCTGCCTTCCTCTCCCTCTCCTTTCTTATCCCCTCCTATCATATCCTATCCTACCCAGGCCTTGCAGCTGCCTGAGCAGAGGGCGGGGACGCAGCCTGCTGATCTGGTCATGACGTGACGCTGTAACGCTGTAAGGGATAATTTGTGTATTTCTCTATTATTAGTATAGATTATATTAGATCTTTTTCTGTGAGTGGATAGTATATAATCCCTAAATAAACAAAGACAATCTACTTTCTTTGTATTGTGATTATTGTTAGCATGCTATTATCCTTCATCTTCACAGCTTCCCAGTCTCTAATGCCTCTTGTGGCCTGGGCGGATGGGGGAAAGCAGATGAACTGGGCACAAAAGTTCTACAGAGGGGAAGTGGGCTCGGAGATCAGGTGCTATTAATTTTAATGCTTGATGATCCACGGCGTGATCAA
Organism: Myotis daubentonii; assembly: GCF_963259705.1. Taxonomy (NCBI): domain Eukaryota; kingdom Metazoa; phylum Chordata; class Mammalia; order Chiroptera; family Vespertilionidae; genus Myotis; species Myotis daubentonii. The sequence continues at coordinate 30,020,517 of NC_081840.1, read as the reverse complement.
GGGATCCTAGGGGAAATGCAGATGAACACCAATTGTTTGTGGGTCCAGAGGAGCCTGGATTCTGATATATGTTTTCAATTCCTTGCTTTTATGTGGCTCTTACGAAAACCACTACATTAATAAGATGCTGTTCCTGTGCCCACGTGGCTCACAGTCCAGTGGGAGAGGCATATGAATGTCTAAATAGTCATGAGACAATGCACTAAATGCCATTCCAAATCCGCTCATGTCAGTGGTGCCAGCACCAACCTCCAGTGACCAGAGGTGGTGGCAGCAGGGGCCTCACAGGATGGGGTCAGTGGTGTGGCCTAGTCTTTGGTTATGGCTGGTTGTCCAGTTCTCCCTTTATTCTTATCTATTTCCTAAGCCTTCCTGGCGTTTCTACCCCATATACTCTCAGTAAACTCTCTTTCTGCTTAAATCATTGAATGTTTATTGATAGGCCACTAGTGTCAGGTTCTTAGGAAACATTCCAGAATAGTTTGATGCATGAGAATGTGGGACTAAGCCTCACTCAGTTGTAAAAATGTTGAAATACTTCATGTCAGTTGGCAATTAGACACTGCTCATTCTTTCTAGTCCCTCCCCTCAGACCCTCTCCCCTATAATCTGTCATCTTGAGGGATTAGGCACAGGTGCTCTGGTACTAAAGGTGACATTCTTTCTGATTATCGGGTGCCTTTCATGATGCATCTAAATGTATACAGTATACATATATAAGTGGAGGTAAGAGAAAGGGAGATTTAAAAAAGAAAACAATCCCATTTACCATTGCACCAAAAAAATAAAATACCTAGGAATAAACTTAACTAAGGACATAAAAGATCTGTACTCGGAAAACTACAGGACACTGAAAAAAGAGATAGAGGAAGACACAAACAGATGGAAGAACATACCATGTTCATGATTGGTAGAACCAACATCATTAAAATGTCCATATTACCCAAAGCAATCTATAATTCAGTGCACTTACCATTAAAATATCAATGGCATATTTCACAGACCTAGAACAAACTCTCTAAAAATTCATCTGGAATAAAAAAACAAAACAAATAGCCACAGCAATCCTGAGAAAGAAGAACAAAGTAAGAGGGATCTCAATACCAGATATCAAACTGTAGTACAAAGCCACTGTTCTCAAAACTGCCTGGTACTGGCACAAGAACAGACATATAGGCCAATGAAATAGAATAGAGAACCCAGAAATTGACCCAAACCATTATGCTCAATTAATATTTAACAAAGGAGGCAAGAGCATACAATGGAGAGAAGACAGTCTCTTCAATAAATGGTGTTGGGAAAATTGGACAGATACAAAAAATGAAAACTAGTCCACCAACTTACACCATACACAAAAATAAACTCAAAATGGATAAAGGACTTGAATGTAAGATGGGAAACCATAAAAATATTAGAGGAATCCATAGGCAGCAAAATCCCAGACATATGCTGAAGCAATTTCTTCACCAATACAGCTCCTGGGGCATTGGAAACTAAAGAGAAAATAAACAAATGGTACTACACCAAAATAAAAAGCTTCTGCACAGCCCTGATTGGTTTGGCTCAGTGGATAGAGCATCAGCCTGTGGACTGAAAGGTCCTGGGTTCGATTCCAGTCAAGGGCATGCACCTTGGTTGTGGGCACATCCCCAGTGGGGGGTGTGCAGGAGGCAGCTAGTCGATGTTTCTAACTCTCTATCCCTCTCCTTTCCTCTCTATAAAAAATCAATAAAATATATATATTTTTAAAAAGCTTCTGCACAGCAAAAGAAACCATCAATAAAACAACAAGAAAGCCCATTGCATGGGAGAACATATTTGCCAATGTTATCACTGAAAAGGGTTTAATCTCCAACATTTACAGGGAACTCATACAACTTAACAAAAGGAAGAGAAACAACCCAATCAAAAAATGGTCAACAGACCTAAAAAGATACTTTTTGAAAAAGGACAAAAGGAAGGCCAAGAGACATATGAAAACATGTTCAAAGTCACTAATCATCTCAGAGGTGCAATCAAAATGACAATGCGGTACCATCTCACATCTGTCAGAATGACTATTATCAACAAACGACAAGTGCTGGCGAGGATGCAGAGAAAAAGGAACCCTCATGCAGACTGATGCAGCCACTGTGGAGAACAGTATGGAGTTTCCTCAAAAAACCAAAACTGGAACTCCCATTTGACCCAATGATCCACTTCTAGGAATATTTCCCAAGAAACTAGAAACATCAATCAGAAAGGATATATGCACCCCTATGTTCATGAAATTAATTTTAAAAAATATATGTTTTAAAGTGTTTATTTATAGATTAAATAGTGCATTAGACATGTACTGTATATAAGAAAGGTTAAAACAAGGAATCATTTTGGGGTCTGGAATGGATTAATTCAATTTACATTATTTCTAACGGGAGAAAGTGTTTTGGTTTTCAAACAAATCACTTCTCAAACAGCCTTCTGGAATGAATTAAGTCCAAGAATCAAGGTTCCACTGTATTTATGACAACTTCTTCACAAATGGGAACTTACTACACATTCTGTATGGCTAGTGTGAGATCCTCCCATGTTAGCACATGTAGATTTACTTCCCCTGACAAGCGGCTGCTTGGTGTCCCATTCCATGGATTTAACCATAAATGATGTAACCAATTTAGAGAGGTTTTAAAAAATAGAGATGCCTTGCCCCCATGTGTCAATACCACCTACAAGATGAAGATGCAGGAGTTTAGGGAGAGTTTGACCGTATGGATTTTCCAAACCCTCCAGGTGGTTCTGATCATTGGCCAGGTCTGGAATTTATTGGTGTAAGCAATGCATTGGTTCACCCTAGAAATATAAAAGCAAACAAAAAGCCACAAAACTCCTGTTTTTTAAAAAGGCCCATCTTCTCCTTTCTAGGACACCAGATATAAAATAAACGATATAAAAACCTGTGCTTAAGGACTTCCAATACTTCAGTTTATAGTTGCCCTGGCTTGCTACCAGATTGCAAATTTTCTGTTTAGCAATAACTAAAAGGCACGCCAGTCTAGAAGCAAGATGGGGGGCAGAGCCCTCTCAGTAGATTCCAGATATCCAGGCCAAGCTTTTGCTTCCAAAGAACATTGCTGTCCCTCCTATATTTAGAATCAATTCCATTTTGGTTGTTCTCCAGGAACTGGGCAGTGGCCAAACATCAGTATTTCTTCAGATTTGGGAACGAATCTTGATTGTTTCTTCATAAGTCGCCATAGAGCTCAGATAGTCAACTGCAGTTCTTGGGGAGGATTAAAATGTGAACTCAGCTCCCCACTCCCGGGCTATCTGGAAGCCAGAAAACTGTATTTACAGGTAAGGAGGTTTATATTAATGCTCTCCTCAGTGGCCCACATGCTAGAGTTGAAAATAAGCATCTTGTGTTTGATGGATGGTACCAGATTAGGTGGAGCTGCTAACAGCCCCCTCTGTGAGAACTAAACTCAATGTGACCCTTTCAGATTGGCCTTGACAAATTTTTAAAAGATGATTTATACCACAAATACAAGATGAGAAATGACTCATAAGAGCAACTGTGTGACAGTACACAATTAGTCAGCAATAGAGAAATGATTGGGAAAACACAAGAACACGATGCTGGAACGTTAATGAGGGAAAGATAAATAAAACTCCTGAATACTTTTCCCACATATGGTGTTGGGCAGGCCTTCACTGGAGAACATGCCTGTCCAGAATGGGCCGTCATCATTTGCGAACTCTATCTGGAAAAATAAACTGTGCCCTGAAAAATGCGGGTGGCTTATGAGATGGGAGGAATATCTGGGGGGGAAATTTTAACTAATTGGAATTATTATTTTTTAATTGACTTGAGAGAGAGAGAGAGACGAAGGGAGGAGGGGGGAGGAGAGAGAGAGAGAGAGAGAGAGAGAGAGAGAGAGAGAGAGAGAGAGAGAGAGAGAGAGATTTCTTGCTCCACTTATTTGTGTACTAATTGATTCTGACTGGGGACCAAACCCTCAGCCTTGGTGTATTGGGACGATGCTCTAACAAACTGAGCTACCTGGTCAGGGCCCTAATTGGGATTACTTAAACTGCAGAGAAAAAAACACACCTCAGAAACAACTGTCTTCAAAGATTCATGGTGTGATGACAGCGCTGAATATCTTTTTTTTTCTCTTCTGTAGAGGACACAACTGGAAATCAAGAGGTAAGTAGGTAATAATTCAGATTAAGCTAGGTCTAAAGATGTGTTTGCTTGGGGCAGGCTCGTGTCCCGGGCACTTAGTGTGCAGTGCCTGGAGTACAGAACGTGGACTCCGGAGCAGATTGCCTCGGGTTAATCCCAGCTCCCCCACTTACGCCCTGTGAGGCCTTGTGTGGGTTACTTACCCTCAAACTGATTCCCCTGTCCCCATATAAGTGAGAGGTCAATGCTGTCTGCCTCATAAGGTTATGGGGAGGAGAGTATGTGATGACGTGTGCAAAGCCCCAAGAAGTGTGTGGTTATTGGCTGATCACTAAAGATGGTAAAACTTCTGGAATGGGCTCCTGGGTGGGATCTTGGGTCTATTCCTAGACATTTAAAAGACTCTCAAATTTATGGTTCAATTTGTAGTTCTAATTGGAGTCAACTCTTTCAATAACACACGATGTGTATGCTAACTATCTCACACAACATTGTAGTCATAATTTCAAAATTGCCTCATCCTATCACATTTATATGTCGGAAAATTATAAATCTTGTGCGCCCAGCTGTGGCTGCCCTGCACACAGTATGTACATGCAATCACATGGATTGTGAGCCTGGATGTGGCTGATGAGAATATTTGCTCCTTCGCCATTTGATATTACAGAGATATTGTCAAACAATTTTCATAACTCACCATGGAATAGATTCATTCCTGAATTTTGTGTCAGTGTGCTCATTTCATTGGATTCAAATAAATTCCACTCAATTCAACTGACAGTTATTGAGTACTCCTGCTAGGCCCTCAGAAAGACAAATAACTCTTGTCCCCTGCCTTTAGTGGCCTCAAGGCGTAACAAGAAAAATAAGAAACAAAAATAGCTCATTTTACTATCATGTGACAGATGACACATTTCAGGTGCAATTTGACATGGAAGCATAGAGCCTGGTTGATGATTTTTGCCTGGGAATCACCAAGAGCTCACAGAAGCCCAGACGCGTCCATCACCCTGGAAGAAAGTGGGGAAGGCAGAGCGTTCCTTGAGGCGAAGCTGAGAGTAGGGAGTGACTCTGCCGGGTCCAGGGCCTGGCGTCAGTGTGGCGGAGTGAGGAGCATGGTGGTATAGGGAAGAGGAGGCACAGTGAGGGATGGGGCTGTTGATTCCAGGAGCTGACAGTGTTGGGTGACTTCCTGGCGCTGCCAGAGCCCTATCCCAGCTCGATGTCTATTGTAGGCAATTGTGGGAAGGAACGAGGTGGTCTCTCCCAGCTCCTCTCCCACGCTCCATGTGGGCAAGAGAGTCCTGTCAGCTATAGGGACTCCATCTTCCCCAAGAGGAAAAATCCCACACTGCATAGTTGTCTTAGGGAAGTAATGCACCTCCTTATGTAGCAGGAAGTGTTGAACGGGCACTGGATTTAGAGTCCCGTTCTAGGCCTGGGCTCCAATTCCAGCTCTGCCGCTTACGAGCTACGTTACTCTGGGTGGCTGCTCACTGGCGCTCAGTTTTTCTGGCCAACGACTTCATAGGCCCAGTTCAGAGGACCCTGGTAAGGATGAAATGAGAGATTGCATACGAAAGCAGCTAGCTTAGAGTAGAGGCTCCAATAATGTTTGAGGGGTTTATGTTATTGTTAGCATTATGATTTTGCCTAGGCGTGTTGGCATGGAGCTGTGACATCGCTAGGCAAACGCGAACATGAAGCAATATTGGAGGCAACAAGAAGTCAGAAGCCGTGGGTTTAAACTGCACCTCTGCCTTACAGAGAGATTTCAAAAGCACCACTGACAACTCAGTAAGAATCCTATGTGTGTGTGTGTGTGTGTGTGGGGGGGGTATCTATCTATTTTTAATAATTCTTAAACATCATCTAAATAGTAAAACAGTAAATGCCAGAACAAGATGTCCTATCTGTGAGCAATGGAATAGAAAGGACTCTTTCCTCCCATCCTGTGTCTAGGGATTCTGGTCTTACCGCCCAAATCACAGACATATGTGAGAAGGGGGCACCCATCCCACTTTATGTCTCTGTTCCAAAGTGCTGGACGTGTGCAATACTCCACAAGTGCTGTGGGAGAGTTCAAGGGATCCCACCCCTGAATGCTGCCCTGACGGTTTCCACGACAGGAACAAGGAGGAGAAACGGTGAGCGGAGAGAACAAGGGCGGCCGGGAGGAGGACGCAGTGTCCCTGCAGATTCCGGCCCAGCGGCGGTTAAGGGCTCTCTTTTAATCTCTCTTTTGGCAGCAGAACTGTTCTCTCTGTTTTTCTAAATAATAAGAAGCAGAATTCTGTTATAAATCACCCCCACCCCCGGGTTTACAGGGAAGGCAGCGCTGGCACCATTGACCAAGCCACCCCTGCCCAGCAGGCTCGGGATCCCGAGGGGACAGAGCTGCCTGTGTGTTCCTGGGCACCAACTCTGGGCATAGCGAACGGCCTCGGCACCCCTGATGGGACGTCTCGACTTTCAGGGCCGCGCTGGGGAGAAGCAGCTGAGTGAGGAGTGTTCAGTGCTTCCCTATGGCACTAGGTCAAGGCTTTTTTCAAAGCAGCCAACAGATCGTCCTTTGTCCATTCTCGCTCCGTGCCACCCGAGGCCCCAGCAGCAATCGTTGGTGCCCGTCACGAGACACCGCACCCTCATCACATGCCTGTGTCAGTCTCTAAAATGAGCCCGGACGAGCTGGCCCAGCGGCCCTGCCCCTGACCTCTGGCCAACAACTACTCTCCCCCCTTCTCTTCTCTGGTGTCTGGTTTCACAGATGCCAAAAACCCCACACCTCGTTGATTCAGCGTGTGGGATCATCAGCGCTGAACAAACGGAAGTTTCCTCTGCAGTACCTTCAGGGAAATATGATAAATAAACGAACAAGCAAGGAGTTGTTAGAGGAAGGGGGTCATTTAACCCGATTAAAATAATGACTGCATTAGAAAGACTTTCAGTAGGGTTGATGTGTTAGTCCCTGGTGATTTTATTGCCCCCTAGATTTTATATTTGGCCCATCTCCACTGAGAAAGATTATACATAAAAAAAAGAAGGAAGGAAGGAAGGAAAAAAAGAGTTTATCTAAGTCAATGTTTTGTTTTTATTCTAAGTTAATTTAAACAGCCTGCCAGGCTCTGAAAGGAAGGTAGGTACAGATGGTGGTAAGTAGGCCAGTCATGTGCCTCCTTGGTAGTGCCAAAAGCTCTTTTAGAAACAGAACTATGTAGAAAGCCAGCAAGCAAAATGAAAAGACGTAACATTAAAGAAACAGTTATGTTCTGGACCTATTCTAGATACTGTAGTAATTTTTTCATTTGCTTCTCATTGCACTCTCAAAAGTAGTCATGATCAGCCCAATGTTACAAATGGGGAAATTGAATCCTGTAGAGATTAATTAACAAAGGTCACAGTTAGGGGCAGAACCTAATTTCAAATGCAGGTTTGGTTGACTCCAAAGTCCATGCTCTTTATTTTTTATTTTTTAAAGATTTTTTATTGCATTTTAGAGAGAGAGGAAGGGAGAAGGGCATAGAGAAAAACATCGATGTGAGACTGAAACATCAATTTGCTGCGTCCTGCGTGCTCCCTACTGGGGATCGGGCATGTGCCCTGATCAGGAATCAAACCGGCAACCTTTCGGTGCATGGGACTATACCCAGCCAACTGAGCCACACTGGCCAGGGTGAGGTCTTTTGTATTTTAAAGATTGTGCACTATACCCTAGTCAGGGCACATGACCAGGTTTTGGGCCCAATCCCTACTAGGAGGCCTACAGGAGACAGCCGATCGATGTTTGCTCTCACATCGATGCTTCTTTCTCTCTCTCCCTCTCCCTTCCTCTCTTCTCTAAAAAAATAAATTAAAAAATATATATCTCTAGTTGACAATACATTAAAAGAATCGGTATGTTAGAAGGTTTCAGTGTGTATCAGAATACTTTCAATTAAAACATTTAAGTAAAGTTAAAATGGAATAATAAAAAATACTAAATTAATTCAATAGAATACAGGAAAAGAGAAAAAATGAACAAAGAAAAGATGTGACAAATGGAAAACAACTAGCAAGAATCTAGATTTAAATGCAACATATCAATAATTATGTTAAATTTAAATAGTCTAAACTGCTCCTAGTAGTGAAAGGCAGAGGTGATCAGATTTAATAAAAAAGCTAGACCCAACTATATACTGCCTATTAAAGAACACTTTAAATATAAAGACACAAATAAATTAAGAGTAAAAGGATAGAGCCCTGCCCTAGTAGCTCAGTTGGTTAGAGTGTTGACTTGTTAAGTCAAGGTTACGAGTTTGATCCCCAGTCAGGACACATACAAGAATCAACAAATGAATGCATAAATAAGTGAACAACAAGTCAATGTTTCTATCTCTCTCTCCCCATCCCCCCTGCCTCCCTTGCTCTGTCTCTCTAAAAAAAGTTAATAAGTACAAATTAAAAACAAGAGGATGGAGATAAATCATGGAGATAAATAAAACTAGAAGCATAAATTGTGCTAATAATAATAATAAAAATAACGCCAGAATAGAATTCAAAACCAAGGAATATTAGGGATAAAGAAATACATTATATAATAATAAAAGAAAAATTTTTATTAACAAGACATAGCAATTCTAAATGTATATATACCTAATAACAGAGCTTCAAAATATCTAAGATAAAAACTGATAGAAATGTAAGGAGAAATAAGAACTGAAAGAGAAATTCATTATTACAGTTGGAAATTTCAACATTCATCCAGCTGTAGCAAGATAAAACACATAGACAAAGCTGTCAGGAAAATAGTAACAACAGAGAAGACCCAAATAGCACTATTAACTAACTTTACCTAATTGACTCACCAGTAGATACCCATTTTTTTCAAAGACACACAAAATATGCCCCACTATAATCTGGACCATAACATAAACCTTAGCAAACTTAAAAGAATTGAAATGAAATTGTGTTTTCTAGATACAATGGAATTAAACTGAAAATCCATATGAATGAAAAACAAAGATATCTGGAAATCCCTTCATGTTTGGAAATTAAACAACACATTTCTAAATAGCCTATGGGTCAAAGTAGAAATCACAAGGGAAATTAGAAAATATTTTGAATTGAATGAAATAGTCTAAAATGCTGACATTTTACAAAGTCCAGCTGGTCTGAATTAGTGCGGTTTGTCTGCAGGTTATAAGGCAACGTGCCACTGGGGCAACTTTATTGAAATACAGGAGCAAGCACACTGCGCTCTCATCAGTCTCCGAAATGAAGAGCAGATGTGTACTGTGTGGGAGCACCTTCCTCTCCTCCTCTCTCCCTGCTGCCCAGGCTCTGCCTGCGTTTCAAATCACAAAGTAGACACGTACACAAGTGTCTTTACTCCAGACTCCAGACTCGTGTTGAGCATTTCTGGGAGAACATCTTGCCCATGATACAGCCACTGTGCAGTGTGGATGACAAAGGGGTTCTACAGAAAGTGACCTCACAGGGTGATTTGATCATGGATTCCTAACTGGGCAAGTCTTGGTGGGTCGTCATGCACCAGGCATATAACTTCTTTAGTAAGAGGTTTATCTTTGCCATGTCCATTGTTTCTGTGCATCTAGGTTAACACACCTTTTTAATGTCTCTATGAAGATCTCCCCTCCTCAGTCACCTGGATGGTGTGGCTCAGTGGTTGAGCATCAACCTATGAACCAGGAGGTCATGGTTCCATTCTTGGTCAAGGCACATGCCCAGTGTGGGGCATGCAGGAGGCAGCCAATTGATGATTCTATCGTACCATTGATGTTTCTGTCTTTCCCTCTCCCGTCCTCTCTGAAATATATATATATATAATTTTTTTCAAAAATGACCCTCAAGAGAGCGTGTAATCTTGTTAACTATCCTGTAATCCAATCCCTGACTTGCTTTCTTCCACCTCCATGTAACATTCCTATGATCCCTCCTTAATTCCAGATGCAATATAGAAGCTGCAAACTGCCATCTAGGAAGTATTTTTCTCAGTCTGCTGAGATCTTGCTTCCAGGTATATCCTGTTTGGCTCAAATAAAATTTTATAAAAATTCTCTGCAGGTTTGGATGTTCTTACCTCAACAGCAATGAACCAAGAGCTGGGAGGTTCTCTCTTCAGTGACCAGGAGTTAGCTGTCTTACTGGGTTTAAACACCTTCAAATATAGCACCAACCATATGGCTTGTCCTGTTGCGAACTTCTGAAGAAAGTCAGAGGCCTGCGTGAAATTCATTCCATCACCATGGGAGAGACAGCTAGAAAACAGGAAAAGCCAACTGAGGTATGGGAATGTAAAGATTACATGCTATTACTAGTAATTATAACATTATGTACTGCTTACTCTGTCTCGGGCATTAACTCTTTAAACCTTGCAGGAACCTTATGAGAGGTCCATTCTGCAGAGAAGAGATTGAGGTGAAGCAAGTTAAATAAATTGCTTAGGGTCCCACAAACAGCAAGTGACAGAGCTGGGATTCCATCCAGGCTGTCTGCTCTGGCAACTGAATGGCTCTAAAGGCTTCATATTGAAGTACATGGTCTCAATTAGTTCCCACAAGGACCCCTGAGGGAGGCCTTATAATCAAATGGGGAAATGGATGCTGGAGGCATGCCAGTGCCTGGACAGAGGCTCTCACAGGCCCAGAGAGGTTAAGTGACCCAGCCCCTGGTCATTAAGCTGTTGGTGGCAGATCTCAAGCTCGGACTCCGACCGTCTAACCCACAGGCCACTGCCCTTTGCTCCACACAATGCTGCTCCCTTACCTGGTGCCCCAAGGAAACCACTCATGTTTTTTACTTTCCAAAGCACCAGTATGACCAGCTGTAAATGCAGGTATGGATATAATGCACAGAGCAGAGATAGTATTTCTGGCGCACAGTTCCAAGAGCTGTGTGGTATCAGGGAGAGGGAAGGGACTGGGAATTACTGGCCTGTGTGGGCCCATATAATATGGCTCTGTTCATGGAGGCCCAGTTAACACATATGAGCTGTGTGACCTTAAGCAAGTTACTTAACCTCTCTGAGCCTCTATTTCCTTATCTAAAAAATTGGGTTAATAATGCTAACAACTTCAAGGAGTCACTGTAAATACTAAATATTAGAGACAATAAAGCACCTAAGGCAGTGCCTGGTGCATTGGAAATGCCAAGGCAGTGTTGGCACACACTTCCTAAGGATTGCTCCTTGAGTCTGCCTAGGAAGTAATTCCTTGAGTGTACACTCCTATAGCTATAACCTCTGAGTGAAAAAAGAAACCAAGTCATGTTTTTCTCTTCCCTTCTTTACTCACTTGAGAATGATGGTTTCTACCGTGTCTTCCCCAGGTGCTCACCTGCCTGGGACTTTGAGACAGTTGCCTGTCAGCACCTGCCTCATAGTCCAGGTCAGAGCTTCTCTTTGTTTTTAGCACACACCTAGCATTTAGGAAATTCCTTCCTGGATCCAGAGAGGGTGTGTCTAACCGTGCATTTTTTCCGAAGTTCAGAAATGGGAGGATTCCATCAGAATGCTTTGTAGGCCCAGCTGGCGTGGCTCAGTGGTTGAGCGTCAATCTATGAACCAGGAGTCACAGTTCAATTCCCGGTCAGGGCACATGCCTGGGTTGTGGTCTTAATCCCCAGTTTGGGGCATGCAGGATGCAGCCGATCAATGATTCCCTCTTATCATCGATGTTTCTCTCTTTCCTTCTCCTTTCCTCTCTGAAATCAAGAAAGATTCTTTTAAAAAAGAGAATGCTTTGTAGAATACACACACACACACACACACACACACACACACACACACACACATTCATTTATTTAGCAGAGGGAGCTAGGATGCCTGAAAGAAGATTGCTTTTTGCTTCCTGGTGTTGTACGTTCAGTTTCTGCTAGAGAGGGTTAGGACTCCAAACACCTGGCCTATTGATTCACGGAGTGTATAGTACCAGGAAGGACTCTATTTTGGAGGACACTCTCACAGCTGGCATCCCAATGGCCATGTTCCATTTTGAGATCCAAAATGATGGGACCACAACTTCTTCCTCTTGGGTACCTCCCACTCCCATAGCTCCTCTACGCGAAGCCACCCAATGACTATGTTTACTGAATCCGGTCATTTTTATTCAGTTGATTTAGTTGGGCAAAGGGAAAAGAGCCATGTCTTGATGTCAGCGCCAAGAGAGGGGGCAGGGACCATGACCCCAAACGTCTCACAGGCTCAGCAACCTCTGCAGGCTCCTGTGAAGTCCTTGGAGAGAGAGCATTACTGGCCAAACCGCTGGCTGGTCCAGATGGGAGCACATGCTTCCTCACCTTCCTGCCCTCGGTGCCTATACATCCAGGGGATCCGTTCTCTCTTCGGCTGGTTCTGCCACCGCAGCACGCCCATGGCTTGGGTTCTGTTCATAGAGAACTAGCCGTTCTGGTTAAGACCTGGCCCATCTTGCTCAAACGGTCTTCACAATGACTCACTTTATGTTTGCAGACCATGCTCTTTGGCCTTAATCTAACTTCCCCACACCAAGAAGAGAGCTGAAGAAGATTGGCATCCCTGTGCCTTCTAGACCTGCCACCCACCACAGGAAGTGGACGTGGTCCTGAGAAGCCAGGCTGGCCCTGCCCACAGCACACAATTCCTGGGTTTACTATCGGGACGGTCCGAGCCAGAGCCAAAGCTCTTGTACTTGTAGGAGCCAGGACACAATCCCCCGTCCTCTCTTCCAAAACAAACCCAGGGAGCCTTTGTTCTCTGCGCCGATTTCTTTGATGAGGTTTTCCAGTGACTGATGGATGACTCTGTTCCCTCACCTTGGCCTCTAATTACTGCCCACACTTGCTGCCATCTGTTGTGGTTTCCGAGCTAGGAATGGAAGTGCACTGGGATGTTTTATCATCGCTTTGGAGCACAGGCCTAGAAAAGCACAGGGTTCCCTGTAATTTCCACTCCTTTCTGCTCAGCCTTGGGTTTTGCTGAAACAGCACATACGGCAAAGACTAGACAAGGTATGGGTCCCTCCCCGAAGTTCCAGCCACCTCCCTGTCTTACCAGGAGTGAAATCAAATGAGGGAGCAAGTTTCTGTCTTTAATCAGCAATTAATCAGCAAGGAAGTACAAACTTATCACACATCACATGTCAAGACACAGCGGCCGAGGGAGTTCCCAGAGGTAGAAGCATACCGTCTGCCCCAAGGAGCTTGCCTTGTGGACTGTGCACTCACACGCATTCTCCACGCAGACCCACGTGGCCAGTAATGAGCAGGTCCGTTCTCAACCCAGGAGCAGACACAAAGGCAGCACAGGGTGAATTTGTTGCATATCCAGTGACTGTTCGTCACACTCAGAGCAGCTTGAGGTCACCGTGGACTAGAGGACTCAGGGAAAGGGACCTAGAAGAGGAACTGAATTTGAACTGAATCTAAAAAACAAGGAAGAGTAAGGGGAGTAAAGAAGAAAACAGTACTCTACTCTGCATAAAAGTTAGAGTGAACCCAGCACCTGCAGGGACCTATGCTGTGGTCCCCTTTTCCTTTGAACTTCTTCCAGACTTTTTCCTTCAGCTGCTTTAACCGAGTAAGAGAATCCTGGTAGGCCAGCCTACCCCTAAAAAAGGAAATCATCAAGATCCCTGAAAGGTGAAGCTCCAAAATTCAGCTTCCCCATGCCCACCTCAAGTTACCCAATGTGTATGTGTGTGTGTGTGTGTGTGTGTGTGTGTGTGTGTATAGTCATTGAAGTAAAAATCACTAATTAAGAAGCTTGCCCGACTGGTGTGGCTCAGCAGTTGAGCATCGACCTATGAACCAGGAGATCACGGTTTGATTCCCAGTCAGGGCACATGCCTGGGTTGCGGGCTCGATCCCCGTGCAGAGGGCAGCCGATCAATGATTCTCTCTCATCATTGATGTTTCTATCTCTCCCTCTCCCTTCCTCTCTGAAATCAAGAAAAATATTTATTTATTTTTTTAAAAAGAAGCAGAAGGGTGTGGGGAAGAGGGAGTTGAGGGAAACACCACAGGTTGCCCAAGGCTAGTGAGGATGAAAGGGGAGAGACCCCAGAAAAAGCAGCTGAAGAAGGCTGAAGGTCAGCGCCAAGACTTGTGTCGGGTGAAGAGGTCGGACAGCCCGACAGCTGTTTGTCTTGTAGGTGTGGGCAGAGACAACTGGAAGGAAAGAGCCGAGGGCTCTTTCATAAGGAAAATACCAGGAAAGACATGTATGGTGAGCTCTGTGACCTTGGGCACCTGGAGGGTCTCAAAGTATTTCCCTGCACTTTACCTGGGGTACCCCAGTCACTGCCAACTGGAGACAGCTCTTGCCTCAGCTCCTGGCTTCCCCACCCTGCATTCTCCTGCAGCACTTTCTCCCCTTGATTCCTGTGCTAACAACAGCCCAGGGAGTGTCCTGGGCCTGCCCAGGCTCTTCCCGTGGTCAGAACCAGGGAGGAGGAGGAAGCCCAGCATCTGGGAACAGTGAACCCAGAAGAGGATGCCAGGATAGAACTGTGCCTGAGAAAGGGGCCTGGGGCTGTCCACCTGCCTGGGAGCTGGGAGTTTTTGAGTCTGAGTGTGGGAGTAGCTTTTTATTGGTATCCATGTACTCATTCATCAGGATCGCACTCTAAGAGTGCGTGCCTGCTCTTCACCATACTTCCCTAGTTAGAGGCATCGGAACAGCACTGCCAGGAGGAGGTCCATGAAGGTTTTGTCAATGAAAAGAGAACTTGAGCCCCAGGAGGGCGGGAGGGCCTGTTGTTTTGCTTGCTGCCGTATCTCAGTGCTTGCCGCATCATAGGCACTAAATAAATATGTGTTCATTGAGTGAATCAATGAAGCATTTAAAAATTACTTGATCAAGGCTGGAAGCTTTTTTAAACATTGCAATATGGCCCTAGCCGGTTTGGTTCAGTGAATAGAGTGTCAGCCTATGGACTGAGGGTCCTGGGGTTGATTCCAGTCAAGGACACATACTCCAGTTGCACCTGGGTTGCAGGCTCAATCCCGGCCCACGTTGGGGCAAAATATCCTTGGATGAAGATTAACGTCGTCCCCCCCGCCCCATATGTGCAACCTGGGTAAAGCTAGGGCAAAAACTTTGCAGACCCTGACTTCATGATCCATCCATCTATCCATCCATTTACGGAGCACCTACTCCATGCCAGGCTCAGTAATATATGTTTGAGATACAAAAATGAATAAGATACAATCTCTGTCTTCAAGAGGGTCACAGGAGACTTAACAAATTAAAAGCCAAAAAACACCACTCCAGTTGGGCAGGATCAGAGAAGAGGTCTAGAGAAGGGGAAAAGCATGGGACCTGGCCTCAGAGAGAGGGTTTTAAGATTTCCTCTCCATTTCAATGTCTGCATCTGTAACTGGAGGACACTAATTGTTTCTATTTACTATATGGTTGTTGGGAGGATAAAACGAGCTAAAGCATGAAGTTGCTGGGCACAGGGCATGTGGTAACACAGAACACAGGCGGGACCCAAAGGAAGAGCATGAGTTTCGCATGGGAGGTGGGGCTCAGGCTACGTCGTCCAGGATGAGTGCATGTTGGCCAAGTGAGCAGAGAGGAGGGTTGAGTTAGATGGGATGATGATAAGAATGATATCAGTCCTTCTAGGTCCAGCTGATGAAGGGCCTGAGGAGGACATTGAGAGAGTGCTTAAAGCAAGAGCAGGGATCACACATCACATCACCCCACACTCGACCACTGGAGGGGCTGCTCTTCCCCACAGTGTCGTCTGCACGTAGGGCCCTCCAAGGTACTGCGCTAACCTCCAGGACATGCTCCAGGTGCAAGCCCAAGCACACAGACGACACCCACACAGTTCAGTTGCGGGTGACCCTTGCGAGCTGTCAGTCTGCAGGAAGGAAGGGCCAAAGACCACCGAACACTGCCCTGGTGCCAGGCTCTGTTCCAGGGGTCCTCAAACTACGGCCCGTGGGCTACATGCGGCCCGCCGAAAACATTTATCCGGCCCGCCGGGAGTTTTTGCCGCCACTGTGTGCATAGGAATTTGTTCATAGTTGTTTTTTTTAAACTATAGTCTGGCCCTCCAACGGTCTGAGGGACAGTGAACAACTGGCCCCCTGTTTAAAAAGTTTGAGGACCCCTGCTCTGTTCTAAGCCCGTCATTAACTGGTTCCACCCTCCCAACAGGCCAAGGAAGTAGGTGCTTCATTTGCCCCTTTAACAAGTGGAAAAACAGGGGCGTAGAGAGGTTAAGTAATGCGCCTGAGGTCATCCAGCTGGAAGCAGCGGAGGCAGGCTTCTCACCTCGCAGTCTGGGCCGGAGCGGGAGCTCTTAGGCACCACTGTTAGAAGCATGATGAGTCACAGCCTTTACAGTTTATATAGGTGTAAAAACCAGTGAAGTGTGCTTTGTCGGGAGTATTGGAGACCTACACACAGCTGAGCCTTTTCACGTCTAGGGCCCTGGAGACTGAAATCGGAAGGCTGTCTGGAAATCTGGGGCTGTGAGCCCTTTGAAGTCCATCCATAGGCCCATTACAGGCCTGTGAACTTGAAGTTAATGGGTCCAGGATTTCCAATTTGGGTGGAGATGGGGCAGGGGCGGGAGGTGGGTTTGCTGGAGAGGAGCAAGCAGGAGGCCGACAGGTTTTGAGTCAGAACCAGGTTCAGCTGAGCCAGGGCGCCGTGCTGCTCAGGACGCCGACTGCTTGCCGCCCAGCACAGAGCTTCAGAGACTAGAGCACTCCTTCAAACTCTGAATCATCCCTGGCTATTTCTTTACATATTTTTACAAGAAGAGAAGGCTTTACTTGGAATGATTTGCCAACATATTATAAATCAAGAGACATTATAAATCAAGAGGCATACAAAACGGACTTAAAAGGCTAAGAAACTTACGGAGACCCAGGAGCCATAAAAATAAATGATTTCCAATGTTCCCACACCAGGCATGTAAACTCAACTCCAGAGAAGAGAATAAATGAAATCAATTCACTTTTCAAGAGGTTACAGATCGAGCTAAGATAATGCCCGGCTATTTTCTCTAAACATTGAACCAAGGCAATATATGAACAGGATTAAAAAGTAAAAAATTTGGTCCTAGTCGGTTTGGCTCAGTGGATAGAGCGTCGGCTTGCAAACTAAAAGGTCCCGGGTTCAATTCCAGTCCAGGGGTCCGCAAACTACGGCCCGCGGGCTACATGTGGCCCGCCCAAAACATTCCATGCCTGTGTTGTGGGCTTGATCCCTAGTGGGGGACTTGCAGGAGGCAGCCGATCCATGATTCTCTCTCATCGTGGATGTTTCTCTCTCTCTCTCTCCCTCTTCCTTCCTCTCTGAAATCAATAAAAATATATTTAAAAAACAAAAACAAAAAAAAAACCCCACAAATGTATTATTAAAAAATAAAAAAGTGCCCTAACCGGTTTTGCTCAGTGGATAGAGAGTCGGCTGGCGGACTGAAAGGTCCCAGGTTCGATTCCGGTCAAGGGCATGTACCTTGGTTGCGAGCACATCTCCAGTAGGAGGTGTGCAGGAGGCAGCTGATCGATGTTTCTCTCTCATCGATGTTTCTAACTCTCTCTCCCTCTCCCTTCCTCTCTGTAAAAAATCAATAAACTATATTTTAAAAATGAAATAAAATAAAATTAAAAAGTAAAAAATTAGGAAAATCCAGCAATGAAAAGGAATAGCTGCATCTCTCCCCACCTTGAGTCCCAAACTCTAAAGGTTCTGTTTTCACCGCTCTTGGAGCTACCGCCTTACCTCTGAATATGCTTGACTTCTGTTGTTCTTCTCTCCTAGCAAGGATTTAGATTATGTCACCACCCTGATGACATCCTCTCTCATTTCTTTCTAGTTAAATTACTGTTTTCCACTCTGTAACACTGAAAAATATATACATAAATCCCTCTGTCTTGCGCATTCAACTTCTGACCATCTCTCTTGGTCCCCTACTTTACAGATGAGAAAATGGAGGCCTGAAAAGATCTTCGCTTGCCCAAGACCACACAGATGGTAAATGGTGGAGTCGGGAACAAACCCAGGTCAGCCCCCACGCCCGGCTATGATTGCTGTGGTCCCGGAAATACTTTTCTCTGGCACCTATCACCGAAGTGGGGCCACCTGCTATTTTTACACCTGTTACTATGCAAAGGGAGCCGTCTGTCCGAGGACTCAGCTCTGTGGCTGGTTGAAATACCGTGTTAGCTCGTGGAGGAGGGGTGTTTACAGAGTGGACTGCACGCTGTGATTGGTCCTGGAGGTCCGGGCCCCTTCACGTTCCCTCGTTCTCTGCTGCAGGAAAGCAGGATTGGAAGAGCTAGTCGGGGTATTCGATGGTAATAGGGATTGTTAGGTAGAAGCCAGCCGGGAGGTTCCCTGTTCAGCGCTGTTATCGAATATTGGCAAAAGAGAACAAGCGTATTGAGGTCAGTAGCTATTTGCTTAGTGTCCCGCCCCAGGTCTGGGAACGGGTGGTGGTTTTACTGGTGCCACTCTTCTTGGGTGGCTCCCTCTTCTGTGGAACTGTGGAGGAATGAATTAGTTTTCATTGCTCCTTGATGTTTAAATTCCATATCAGACATGGGCACACCCAACACAAGTTGTTTCTCAAGCCTTTTCAGTTGATCCACCTCTATCAGAACGAAGAACCCAAGGCTCATGCCTGCACGTAATGGTGTGTTGGTAAATACTTAACAACTGGTTTCTCCTTGGGGTGGGGGTGGGGCGCTGATGTGTGGCCTTGGCCAATTTGCAGGCTGTAAATCTTCCCACCCGAGTAGATTCCAAGCTACCAGCTGACTTCACTGAACATAGAATTGGGAAGAGATGCAGAGTAGCAACTGGTTATAAAGTATTTCCACCCTACAGCTGTAGTATATATAAATAATCTCGAAAGCACAGATATTAGCAAAATCATTAGGAAGTGATTATTCTTGAGTTTATTTATTACTTTTTAAAAAATATTTAATTGGTCGGATCATACATTTTTATCATTTAATATTTAATAGCTAGAGGCCCGGTGCACGTAATTCGTGCATGGGAGGGGGGTCCCCTCAGCCCAGCCTGCACCCTCTCCAATCCGGGACCCTTTGGGGGATGTCCGACTGCCAGTTTAGGCACGATCCCTAAATCGGCAGTCGGACATTCCTCTCACAATCTGGGACTGCTGGCTCCTAACTGCTCACCTGCCTGCCTGCCTGATCGCCCCCAACTGCCTCCCTCCCACCTGCCACTGGTCACCCCCAACTGCCACCCCCCTGCCGGCCTGGTTGCCCCACACAGCCTGCTGTTCAGCCATTTGGTTGTCCCTCACTAACCCCCCTGCCAGCCTGGTCTCCCCATGCAGCCTACTGTTTAGTCATTTGATCATCCCTCACTAACCACCCCCTGCCTGGTCGCCCCACACAGCCTGCTGTTCTGTCGTTACTCTGACAGACAATTTGCGTATTCCTCTATTGTTAGTATAGATAGCCGTGTTTAATGACAGGCTCACAAAATTCCTGAAGATTCAACAGCCAGCACTTGGGAACATCTATAAACCAGCTCAAGCGTGCCACTGCCCCTCAGACAGCTTAGGAATGTTACGGACTGAAGGGTCCGTTTGCCTGAGTGCGTCAAAGCCCAGTAGGACACGGGCCGGAGCTTGTAGCAAAGAGAGTAAGGGTTTATTTTTAGGAAGTGGCCCATGCCCAAGGACGGGTTAGCTAATGCTCAAAGACATGGCTCCCCGAAGGCTTCCAGGACGGGCTATACAGGGGAAGATCATTAATTATGGAGACTGAGGGAGGGAGAGTCGTGGTCAGGGCCATGGTCTCTACTGATTGGTCAGCACTGGGCAGGGGATCATTGGTCATTGCAGCTGGTCCTGAGGCAGCCATGGCGTAGCATCAGTCTGATTGCACTGCTTTTCTGGGCCTGGAGCTGAAACACAACTGAGGCCTAGATGTTAATCTCTGGTTTGACTGAAACTCTGTCTCTAAGGTCGACAGACCTGAGGCTTTGTTCCTAAGATTATTTGATGCTGATCAGAATCTCACTGTCCTGAGGGCTTAATGATTGAGGGAGTGGCCATGCCAGGGAGGAGGAGGCAGGCGAGTCAGGGTGCTGGATGAGGCCAGTTTGAATCAAAAGGAGAAAAGGTCATATTAAAGAAAAGTATTCCCTGGCCAGTGTGGCTCAGTTGGTTGGAGCGTTGTCCCATAAACCAAAAGGTGGAGGGTTAGATTCCCAGCCAGGACACATACCCAGGTTGCGGGTTTGATCCCTGGTCAGGTGCATGCGGGAAGCAACCAATCAATGTTTCTCTCTCACATCGATGCAATAAAATAAAATAAAATAATTTCTACGAGGCTACAGGAACCCACGACCTTGACTAAAGCAAGGAGTGAGAAGGCTGGGCTCTATTATAACACTATGATATCATCATAAGTGTCCCATGAAATCATAAACCTTATCCATGAGGGTGGGCTCTGGCCACACACAGAGCAGGCCTGGGAAGGCTAAACTGTGGGAGGTTTGAGTAGAGCTGGGCTAAACTGAAATCTTTTTCATTACACTCAGATGTGCAAAATAGGGCAGTGCTTTTCGTAACTATTCTTTCTTTAATCTTCCTCTAGTCTAAGGTATGAAATTGAGGGTATTTATCTCTCTCTTGCAGGTAGGAATATTAGGGGAGGTCTTAGGGGAGGGTCTTAATAGAATATTCATCAGTTTTCCAAGTGTGCTCTTCCAGGGTCTTGGTCTCCCCTGATTGGTCATTAGTCAATGCAACTGGCCCTGAGGCAGCCATGGTATTACTTGTCTGTGCCTGGAGCTGAAATGCAACTGAGGCCTGTTATCTCTAGGGAAGAAAGGTCAGGGGGCCCAAACCTCAAGACCAGCGATATGCTCGATATGCTCGGTGAGGAAAGGTAATGCGGGGGGAGGTCCTTGTTTTCCAAGTTTTGCCCCTTGCAAGGCACCAGGGGCTTTCTACCCTGGTGGCCTTCTGTACCTGTTCTACTCATGTCTAACTGCCCATTACAGTATGGCCTCATTTTGTAACTAATTATATGTGCAGCCATCTATTTCCAAAAAAGGTCACATTCTGAGGTCCTTAGGGATGTGATATTGTGATTTATAATAAAAATTAATATATTTAGTCTTTATCCTGTTTCTGGCACAAAGCTTCTAAAACCGTTGGAATTTCCTGAATGGTAACAGCTATAGGGTGTCTTTTGTCATGTTAATAAGGTGACTTGGACCCCTAACCTAAGGATAGGGGTTGGTTGCCTGCAGAGCCAACCATGTGATAAGAGGGTTGGAACTCTCAGTCCCAAATCCTCACCACTGGGGAGGGGAGGGGGTCCAGAGGTTGAATCATCCCCAATGGCCGATGACTTAACCAGCCACACCTAAGTAATGAAGCCTCCATGAAACCCCAAAAGACCAGCTCGAAGAGCTTCCTGGTTGGTGACATCTGGGGACCGTGGTATCTCAGAGAGGGCCTGGAAGCTCTGTGCCCTTTCCCCATATCTTGGTCCATGCATCTCTTCCATCTGTTGGAAGTAGTTCTGAGTTATATCTTTTCATAATCAATGGGTGATCTAGTGAGTAAAATGTTTCTCTGGGTTCTGTGTGCTACTCTGGCAAATTAATGGAACCCAAGAACAAAGTATTGGACCCGCAGATCTATAGCAGGTGAGCCAGAAGCACAGCTGATAATCTGGGCTTGCAATTAGCATCTGGAGGGGGATGGGGAGCAGTTTTGTAGGACTGAGCCCTTTACCCAGTGGTTCTCAACCTTGGCTGCACATTAGAATCACCTGGGAATCTTTTTAAAATCCTGATTTCTGGGCCTCATCCTCCGGAAATTCTGTTTCTTTGTTACTAATGATGAGGCCCAGAAATCAGGATTTTAAAAAGATTCCCAGGTGATTCTAATGTGCAGCCAAGGTTGAGAACCACTGAGTTAAATGGTAGGATACCCAGCTGGTGTCAGAGAATTGCTTGATGGTGTGTGGAAAAACCTCTCTCCCCACATTGAAATTGGGTGCAGAAGTCTTATTAAGGGGCTAGGAATTCAACATGAATCCTGGAGGGACACAATGAAACCCATAATAAATAGTACGCGGTTGTAGAAGCACCGAGTGGAAAGGGATATGCATGTGTCCTCATGAGGGTGGGAGCCTGCGAGCTGTCCTGGCCCTCACTGGAGAGCGGCTGGGTTCTGAACGTCCAGTGCCTGCCACGGGCTCACTCAGGTGAGGCTAGTCTCACCTGCCTCTTTTGGCTCCTGCCTTGGTAGCCCCTCTGGTCATTTGGTTCTCACATTTGCGGCCTCTCATCCTTCCTCAACTTTGTGTAACCTCCTGGTTCTGAGTATGTACTCAGCCCCTTTGGAGGACTGGTTCCCTTGGCGGCTGCTGCCCTCCCCTGGCTGCCCTCCTGGGGCGCTGTGAGACCACCAGGTAGCCCACCAGTCTCCAACCATCTTCAGCCTGGGCAGCCCTTGTTGGATATGGACCTTCCCTCAGGTGCCGGGGGAAGGAGTAGCCTCACTGCTCTGGGAGCCTCTCACCAAGCGCAAGGGGGAGTGGGACAGGATCCCCTGGCTGTTTGCCTCTCTGTCTTTTCTCTCCCCCGCTTGCCCACTAGAGGTGCTATTCCATGGTCGGCAAACTGCGGCTCGAGAGCCACATGCGGCTCTTTGGCCCCTTGAGTGTGGCTCTTCCTAAGCCTTAGGAGTACCCGAATTAAGTTAATAACAATGTACCTACCTATATAGTTTAAGTTAAAAAAATTTGGCTCTCAAAAGAAATTTCAATCGTCGTACTGTTGACATTTGGCTCTGTTGACCAATGAGTTTGCCGACCACTGCATGAGTGGTTACTTGTTATCTCTCCCTGCAATTTGTGGTAAAAGTCAACCTAGGGAACTCTAAGCAATGCTTTTGATAGTTAAAGGGAGCGTTTGGAATTTAGGGGTGGGCGGGAATCTCTCCTAAAACACAGCGGGCTTTCAAAATCTGTGGTCTCCATTTTTGAATCATGCATCCCTAGAAGTAAAAAAAACTGAATATGTACATGGATACTTGATATATAAGAACATCATATATAGGGTGGGGCAAAAGTAGGTGTACAGTTGTATGTGAAACAGTTTACCCATTTATTATTTTCCATACAAACAACTGTATACCTACTTTTGCCCCACTCCTGTATATATAGTCTTAGAATTATATACTTTTAATACTGTATAATGCAATACGTGCTTTATCAAACATACATCAAAAAATAGACATTTAGCCTAGCTGTTCGGCTCAGTGGATAGAGCGTCGACCTATGGACTGAAGGGTCTCAGGTTCGATTCTGGTCAAGGCCATGTACCTTGGTAGTGGGCACATCCCCAGTGGGAGGGTGTGGGAGGCAGCTGATCGATGTTTCTCTCTCATCAATGTTTCTAACTCTCTATCCCTCTCCCTTCCTCTCTGTAAAAAATCAATAAAATATATTTTTAAAAATAAATAAAGAGGCTGTTCCCTTTGTTTGGAATGACCTTTAGAAAAATAGACATTTAAAGGCTAAGATAAAAATGAAAATAGAAGTGCTAATATTTTCTTCCTGCACCCCAGAGAGTTGTCTTGGGAGCACCCCACTTTGTTTTCTTTTTTTCAAGCTATAAGAGAGAGTTTATTTAGAAAGTTACAGAGGTAGGAAAATGAGCCAACTGGGAGTGGATAAGAAACAGGTTACCGAGGTGGGAAAAGTGGGCCAGCTGGGCGTGGATAAGGAAACAAGTTACCGAGGCAATAGAAGGGCCCTTGGAGCTTAGGAGAAAGAGAGAAAGGCGAATTAATGCATCTGCGGGGAAGGAAAGGAGGAAAGGGAAGGTGCTCCTGAGAGGGAGGGCTCACCTAGCACACCCCACTTTGGAGACCACTATTCACTTCTGTTGTCTTGCAAGGAATTTAAAAAAAAAAAAAAAAAAGAGTTTGGCAGCCAGAGTTGAGCAATGACCTGGTTGCTCTCATTGGAGTCTTCCTTTCCCTGCAGCATGGAAACCTGTTAGGTGGGTGGAGAGCCACAGACTATGATGATTTAAGTGAAAAGAAAGACACACCAGTTTAATATACAGGCAGTCCTCGGGTTATGTCGGACTCGACCGTACGTCGTTTCGTGGTTAGTCGCCATCTCCCACTTATTTATAAAAATAAAAAGTTCCATCATTTTGACATATGTACATAGGTGCTTTATGTTTTTTATTATTTATTTACCACAAGTAAAGGTCAGGAATTGTTATCTTTCTTTTAAATATTTTTTACTGTTTCACTTCATTACTGCTGTGTGTGTGCTCCATGTGAGTGACGTAGGTGCTTATGTAGGTGGGTTCCGACTTATGGTGAAAATCGTGTTACGTTGGGCTGTAGGAACGGAGCTCTGACGTAACCCGAGGACCTACTGTACATTCAAAAGTACGTGAGAACTGTGCGATGGGCTGCTCTGATCTCCAAGGCCGGAGAGCCAAAACAAGCTGCCTCTTGGTGGCCCACAGCATTCCCTGTGTCATCACTTGAAGATCGAGGGGATAAGGTTGTCCCCTACCCTCCCTGGGGCTACGGGACAGCTAGGGCATCTGCCAGCAGGAGCATGTGAGCACCAAACTGTGCCTATATGTCGGGGTGGGAGCCGCCAGGAGGTGGATGTGGAGCAAGGTGAGAAAGGCCAAGTCCTATGTGCTGGGAATGAAAAGGACAGGGAGTCCGACGCAGGGCTTAGCTGTGATGACTCTGTCCCAGAGGCTGACCAAACCCTCCTTTTGCATAGAGTATCCAATTGCATGGAAGTCCCCCAGTCAGGATGCCAGTCCTGATTGTAGAGGCAGAAATAGAAACTCCTCCTAAGGCTAGCATTTCTCACATGGGCACACTGAGAACCCAGGAAGTCAGGGGAATAGATTGTACAAGTGCTGTCCTGCCTTTCAGTGAAGACCTAGGTAGGCAGCCCTGGCCGACTTGGCTCAGTGGTTAGAGTGGAGGCAACCAATTGGTGTGTCTCTCTCACATCGATGTTTCTTTCTGTCTCTCCCTCTCCCTTCCACTCTCTCTAAAAATCAATGGAAAAATATCCTCGGGTGAGGATTAACAAGATAATAAGAAAATGAGAAATAAAAACAAAACTTCGAGGACTGTTTAGCTACCTAATTAACCTTAAACTTAATTTATCTTTTGTATATAAAAATGTTCAACACCGTCATTAGGGAAATGACCGAAGAGTTTCTTACCACCGTGTCTAGCTATACTGTCACAGCACCAGCGCCCCTGAAGTGGCCACTCTCCGCTTCCACAGTATTCATACCCCCATGTGGTGTCCCTCGCACTACATTTACATGTGTAGTAGGAAGCTCTTGAAAACCCGGCCATTTTAAAAATCAGAAGTGCCTCCCCAATCCGGAGCCTTCAGGCTGTGTAACAGATGGTAGAAAGAAATATTTATATGAAGCCTGTTGAGTGGGAGGGAAGACACTTCTCACTGTTGCTTGGAGTTGAACCTGCAGTTGCTGCCTATCGGACCTGCAGGCACGAACCTGGGAAGGCTCTGTGAGCCGGCCAGGTCCCCCTCGCCGCAGACAGCCGCCCCCTTCGGTTACTAGTCTGGGCGCCAGGGTTCTTCTCCGCCAGCCTCCCTCCCTCACAGTCTCCTCCAGGAAGTGTGCTTGGCTCTCCCAGGAGAATCACAGCTGAAGATGACAGCCGAATGGCTGGCGCTGGCTCACAGAGCCGGCAGCAGGCAGGCGGGTGAGGGAGGGGTGCTGGGACAGGCGGTGGCGCTGAGGATTGGAAATCATCTTCCCTGGGTGTTTCTGAAAGGACAGCTCCATGGGGAGCACCACAGAGAGTGGCTTGGGGAGCGAAGGGCGACGGGTGACCTGAGGAGAAGGGAGGCACCTCCTCTTACCACTGCCATTTTTACAGAAGCCTCTCCTGCTTATTTTTAGTAAGAGGTTTCAAAAATAAAAAGCAGAAAGAGGCACATGTTTAAAAAGTATGACACAAGCAAGTGATAGGTCTTTCTGCCCCCACAGATTTGTCTTCGGGTCTCCTCCCGGGCTCTCCGTGCAGACCCTGGTGGGCTCGGGCTGCGTGGGAAACACTGCCACCTGCTGGGCCTTTGAGGATGTTAACGGACCCTGCCGGTCAAATCCAGCCCCGTGGCCCCCATGTCTGTCAGCACCTCAGCCCCTAGAGCTGGCTTTTCCAGTGGCTCCCGTGAGGAATTACTCAACTGGCCAGAAGATAGAGAAAATCAGCTAGGCTTTTTTTTTTTAAAACCTTTAAGAGAACTGTATTAAATTAAAATTCCAATGCTTGCTTCCTGAAATGACCTAATTTGCCCTACATATATATCACCTCCACGACCAAATAGCATTGGATTAGATCAGAAAAAATGATCCTTTTCCTAGCTTTACCTTTACCAGCTGTGGCACATGGCGGGAGGGTAGGGGGGGAGCCTCAATTTAATAGTTATCTATCCCATAGTTTTTTTTTTAATAAGGATTTAAAAATCTGGCACATAGTAGGTGCTCAATAAATAGTGGAGCTTACTATTTTTTAAACATGTATTTTTATTGATTTCAGAGAGGAAGGGAGAGGGAGAGAGATAGAAACATCAGTGATGAGAGAGAATCAGCATGCCCCACGCCGGGAATCCTGGTTCATAGGTCGCCGCTCAACCGCTGAGCCACGACAGCTGGGCGGGTCTTACTATTTTTAATTTGGTTCTAAAATTCTATGAAACCTGGAAAAGTGGTAACATATTAACCCAGTACTTTTGTCAGAGAATGTTTTTCAGATGAACTTTGTTCTCTTCGGCTAAGGTCCAGTCCTAAGTGAAACACAGGTCATGGGAATATTCCCTACCCTCTCTGTTATTTCAAGGTTACCCTGCTGCACCAACCTGGGTTTTCCTGGAAAAACAAACAAAAAAACAACAACTACACACAAAAAAAACACTCCCCAACACATATGCACACTAGGAATTCTACCAGAATGTGCCCAGAACTACAGTTGACACAGTGGAGGGGGAAAAGGCGATAAATAATTTTTTTCTTGGGCCCTTGCAGCCTGCTTCGCCTTTGGCACTTCCATCCCCTATTTCTGGCCTTAGAATTTTAACCAAAATCCCTGATGAAAGTTCCAATGTGATTCAGCAGAACATTGTGGGGGGTGGGGGAGCTTAGAAATATGCTGAAGCAAAGTAAAACAAAACAAAAATAGAAAGGCCATCTAAGGAAAAGTCCTTAGATTGTGGGTAGGGGTGAGGAGTGGGAAAGGGGCTGTGAGAAGTGAGAAGGTCTTCTGTTAGGAAGCTCTTAGCTAAACATCGCTAAGACACTGAGAGAGAAGAACAGAGGAGGGGAAAGAGAATAAAGTTCCTAGAGGTGACACATGACTTCTTGAACCCAGTCCTCCTTCCACAAAGCCTTCCTACCCTCCCCTCTCTGCTAGACTTGGGCTGGGGGTGTGCAGCATGACCAGATGTGGCTCCTCTGTAGGAAAACATAGGCCGCCCAGGCCGGCGTGGCTCAGTGGTTCAGTGTCATCCTCCACAACAAAAGGTTTCAGGTTCAGTTCTGTCAGGGCTTATGCCCAGGCTGGGGGGTTTTCAGGGTGTGTTTGGGAGGCAGCTGATCCATGTTGCTCTCTCACATCTACGTTCCTTTCTCTCTCTCTGCCTCCTCCTCTTCTCTCTCTCCCTCCCTTCTACTCTCTGAAAAGCAATGGGAAAAAACATCCTTAGGTGAGGATTGGAAAAAGAAAAAAGAAAAACCAATCTTGAGTAAGAATAAAGTTAGAAGATGTAAATTACTAATTTTTAAGCTATCATAATTAAAATTATGTGGTCTCCATGAATGGGTAGACAAATAGACCAAAATAATAGAATAGGGTTCTCAAATAGACCCACACGTATATAATCGCCTCAATTACAACAACAGTATAACGCAATACAGCAGGGAAAGGGGGGTCTTTTCAGTAAATGGTGCTGACCCATTGGATATTTCAATGGAAAAACCTTGACACCTACATCACGCCAAACACAAAAATTACAGCAAAACCATAGGCCTCCATGTGAAGGGGAAAACAATCAAGCTTCCAAAAGATAACAAAAGAAACATAGACTGTCTCCATGATTTGGGGATAGATAAAGATGTCTTTAACAAAAAGCACTACCCTATAATAAAAAAGATTGGTACTCCACATTTTATTAAAATTTAAAACTATCCGATACAATAAAGAGGGAATATGCAAATTGACTGTCACTCTGCCACAAAGATGGCGGTGCCCACAGCGGAGGCCAAGTTCCTGTAAGGAGCCTTAACGAGCAATCAGCAGGGACCTGAGGCTGTGCCCCCTCCCTCCACCCCTGTGGGGCTTAACAGGGGGCCTCAGGCCATGCCCCTGCCCCAGCGCTGGGCTGGGGGACCTGAGGGTGCACTGGGGGACCTGAGGCTGTGCCCCCCACCTGGCGGGGCTTGACAAGGGTGGGGCCGGCCAGGTCTGCATCTCACCCAATGGGGGTGGGGCCGGCTAGGTCTGGGTCTTGCGTGATTTTGAGGAGCCACGTGTGTGCGGGGACTTAACTCTGGGTCCCACAGCGCACCCCAGACTCTGACAGGAGAAAGATTTTCATATACATTTTACTAATTTTCTTTCATCTCTGACACTTCTATTATAGAGAAAGGACAAATAGTAATATTAAAATATTTTTTCTAATTAATCCCCTTTTAATGTGCATGAATTTTTGTGCACCCGGCCACTAGTTTTTTATAAAATAGCACCATGAAGGCAGTGAAAAGACAAGCCACAGAGTCTGAGAATACAATTGCAGTCCATATGACTGATAAAGAATTCATATCTGAAATAAGAAAAAGACAGACTACCCAAAAGAGAAGTAGGCTGAAGACGAACAGGAAATTCTCAAAAGAGAATAAATACCCAGGTGTCCAATGAGCCTTTAGAAAGGCGCCAGCTTTTGCAGGTGCCTTTGTCATCTGCTGAAGGGTCTTGGAAAACAAGGGTTGAGGGCTTTTCTCTCCTCTGTAGATCTGCTGCCCTCAATTTGAAATGACATATGTGCTCAGTCTTCACATTCAGGGCAATTTTTCCAGTGAGATGTATGTAATTCCTTTCCTCTAACGGCATGTTCCCTTATCTTCTCTCTGTCTCATAATTATCTATGTTTAAGAGAATTTATGGAGCCTGATGAATAGCTTAACATTTTTTTTTTTTTTTGAGCTCCCAGATGTTCAGACCCGCTTCCAGCTTGTAGTTGACATTCGCAGCCCTTCACCAGAGCTGTCTGGTAATTTTCTAACCCTCCACGGGACATTCCTATTTCCTGCTGAGAAACAAGAAAACAACAGTGTGTCCCAAAGGATGGTATGCGTGAGCCCTGAGGCTGCAATCTCCATTTTAGGAAAGTGTTTACAAGGCTCTGAAGCTCTGAAAGGAAATGGGCCTGTGAGTCTCCTGAAAATCCCGGATAAAGAATATGAGAGCTCACCCTAAGGATTTGCTGCAGATTTTTGCTGCATTCCTCAGTAGTGCAGGCTGTTTAGGAAGTTCATTTTGATGGTAAAATATATCAAAGAGAAAGTGTATGGAACAGATCTGATAAAAAGACAGAGAAAAATAAAGGAAGTGAGGGAGAAAAGGAGAGAGGTTAAGGGCAAATAGTTCTCTTTACTTGCAAAAAGATCTATTCAATGTAATTGAATTTTTTATTAAGAAAGTATTCAAACATATAAAAAATAGAGGCAACAGTGTCATGAACCATCACATACCTGCCATCCAACGTCAACAATTGTCAACATTTTGCCAGTCTTTTTCACCTATCTGTTCTTCTTTGTTTGCTCTGGAGCTGGGATTGGCACTTCACGCCCCATGAGCTAAATCCAGCTTGCCTCCTGTTTTTGTAAATAAAGTTTTAAGTTTTATTGGAATATAGCCACACTCATTCACTTACGTATTATCTATACCTGGTTCCAAACAAAGCTGAGTAGTTGTGACTAAAATTTTATAGCCAGAGGAAGCCTAAAATATTTGCTATGTGGCCTTTTACAGAAAAATTGCCAGTCCCAACACTAGAGTATTTTAAAGCAAATACTAGACATCATATAATTTCATCTGTAAATGCTTCAATATGAATCTCTAACAGATAAGAGCTCTATTAAAGCCATATTCATCACAGAATGATTGTATCTAACAAAATTAATAACATCTTAATTTCATCTATCTCCCAATCTGTGTTTAAAATTCCTCTACTATCAAAAAAAGAACTCTTGCCCTAGCCGATTTGACTCAGTGGATAGAGCATTGGCCTGCTGACTGAAGGGTCCCAGGTTCAATTCAGGTCAAGGGCACGTACCTTGGTTGCAGGTTCCCCCGCCCTGGTCAGGTGCGTGCAGGAGCAACCAATTGATGTATCTCTCTCACATCAGTGTTTCTCTCTGTCTCTCCCTCTCCCACTCTCTCTCTAAAAAATAAAAAAAAATAAAAAAACCATGGAAAAATATCCTCGGGTGAGAGTTTTAAAAAAAAAAAGACTTTTTTACAGTTGGTGTTCTCATATCATGATCTAAATAAGGTTCGCGCATTGCATTTGCTTAGTATGTCTCTTAAGTGTTCCCTTGCCGCCCCCCTCCCATCCCCCGACACTTTCTTTTGATGACATTTATTTGTTGAAGAAACCAGATAATCTGTCCTGTAGAATCCCCACCTTCTGGATATGGCTGTTTGCAGCCTCACAGTGTCATTTAACATGGCCACCGTGCCTCTGTTAGTCTGGGCCACAGGAGGTGACGTGGAACTCCTTGCCCTCCCGCGAAGGTCTGTGGAGAGATGTGGCTGAGCAGTCGGTCTACCAGACCCGGTGCTGCCACTCTGGGGCGAGGAGGAATGCCCGTTTTATCTACATTTAAGGCTCTTGTAAGTCCTCTTAACTCCGTGGAAGCTTATGTTGCACAAGGGGTGAGAGAAAATCATATAGTAGTTGGACCATCAGTAGAGTGATAAAAGCAAGAAACAGAATGCTACCTAGAGTGATCCACCATTTATACAAACTCAAAGTACAAAACAAATAGCAACGACTCCGCCTGCTGGACGAGGGCCCAGGCCTTCCCAGGACCTACAGCGAACCCAAGGAGGCAGGGACGGAAGAGACCACCGATGAAGAAGGGAAAGGCCCAGCCCCAGACAGTCGGCAGGGCACTGAGCCTTGTGGCCGATCGCCCTGAACTGGAGAGAACGGTTAACTCAGCCCTGCACCGAACAATCAGCCGGCCAGGAGGGACTCTTGTCCTTAAGAGAGACTGGACTGTGCGATTGCCAAGAAAAGCCAAGTGCTCATTTTGGAGTGATTTGCCAGGGTTGTTTTTAAGTGGTGAGCAGATCTGTCACCCCTCTAGCTGGTGAGGAGACTGAACTGAAATGGACCCCCACTGTGTGGCCACCCTGTCCCTCTAGAGCAGTGGTTCTCAACCTTCTGGCCCTTTAAATACAGTTCCTCATGTGGTGACCCAACCATAAAATGATTTTCGTTGCTACTTCATCACTGTCATGTTGCTACTGTTATGAATTGTAATGTAAATATCTGATATGCAGGGTGGTCTTAGGCGACCTCCTGTGAAAGGGTCGTTCGACCGCCAAAGGGGTCGCAACATTAGGAAGGTTGAGAACCGCTGCTCTAGAGCGACAATGGCTCAGCAGAGAGGCCTTCCCTAGCAGGGAGCAAGACCTCGGAAGAGACCTCAGTAACACAGGGCAGGGCACAGTTTCCAGGGGAGGAATAGGAGCTCTGGACCAGGGGATGCGGAAGAGGCAGCTACCTGGAAAGAGGGGAGTTTGGACTACAAAGACAGCAGTTGGGAGAGAAAGCAACCCCACAGGACAACCTTCTCTTGAAGGCCTAGGTCTGCAACTGTTATGGATTGAATTGAATCCCTCCCCCCCACCCCCACCCCCCCAAAAAAGATATATTGGAGTCCTAACCCCTAGTACCTCAGAATATGACCTGATTTGGAGGTAGGGCCTTTACGGAGGTAAGCAAGTTAATATAAGGTCGCTGGGAAGGGCCCGAATCCCCAGTGCCTAGTGTCCTTATGAAAAGAGGAAATTAGAGGCGTTCACAGGGAGAACACCATGTGAAACTTGTCGTATTGCCAAAGGCCAAGCCACCAGGAGAAAGGCCTGGAACAGACCGTTCCCTAGAGCCTTTGGGGGAGCAAAGGTCCTGCTGACACCTTGATCTCGGACTTCTAGCCTCCAGACTTGTGACACGAGAAAGGCCTGCTGTTCTAAGCCACCCAGTTTGTGGTGCTTTGTGACCACAGCTCTAGGAAACCACCCCAGCAACACTTTCCCTGTGTTACGTGAGGGGGTGACAATGTGTACAGTCAGACGCTCGGGTCCTCCCATGGGGCCCTCCTCTTAGATGAACCCCCGGACCGTCCACAGAAGACCACATCTTGGCAGGCAGCCGGAGGAAGACAGACCAGGCAGCCTGCTTGGCCAGAGGCACAGCCCCGGGCGGGGCGGGGGGGGGGGGGGGACAGGAAGCTGAGGTATCTCAAAAACCGTGAGCCGTGCCCAGGGAGAGGCAGCAGAACAGCACCAGGGAGACCACAGACACCTGTGAGCCCCGGGCCCGCCTCCCAACTCACAAACACACGTTTTCTTTCCCCGCAGAGGCGGGAGGAATAGCTAAACTTACAGACCGCAGGCCCAGGTCTCGCTTCGGCAGAAGAGACTAGAGCAGTGAAACCCAGCGCTGCCCTGCTGTGTCCCCGCCTGTGCTCCTGGGCTGAGGTGGCCCGGGAGCTCAGGCTGAGGTGGCCCGGGAGCTCAGGCACCTGCGTAACCGCAGGGAAGCCGGGCCACCTGGGAGCCAGTGTTGTCATTATCTGCGGGGACATAACAAATCACCCCTAAAACGTAGAGATTGAAAAAGTATAGTAGATGTTTGTTATAACACGCAGGGCAGGAACTGGGGAGTGGCTGAGCTGAGGGTTCTGGCCTGGGGACCTCTCATGAGGTTGCGGCAAGCTGTCAGCCAGGCTGCGGGGTCCACTTCGAAGGAGGCTCACTCGCAAATCGTGTTGGCTGCTGCCTGGGGCCTTGGTTCTCGCCCACACGGACTTCTCTGGAGGGCTGCTGAGTGTGCTCTCCGCGTGGCAGCTGACTTACTTGCGAGCGAATGGTCCCACGGAGCGAGGTAGAGCTGCACTGTCTTTCAGGTTATAGGCTCAGAGGGTCTACTCTTTCCTTTCCGCGTTATCCTTCTGTTGCACAGTTCATTCTGTTCAGTGTGGGAGGGGCCGGCACGGCGTGCAGGCCGGGAAGCAAAGGCTCATTCCGGGCCTTCACGGAAACTGGCTGCTACACGTCTCAGCATGGCTATATCCAAAGGAAGCTCGTTTCACCTCCAAAAGCTCCAAAAAGCAATCGGAGTCTATACTGACGTCTCTGGAAGAGGCCAGGGAGAAGGAATTACATTGCAGGGTGCCCAGGGAAGGTTCTAAAGTTCCTCTCCGCTCGTCTATTTCCCCAAAGTCACACTCATCACAGCAACTGCTCTCCAAAATCTCTCTTCTTCTAAACGTACTCGAATCTCCCCATCTCTCCTGTCATCCCGTCACAACCTCGGGTACATAGGTCAAGTCTCCCCTCTTGCCCTGGCCAATGGGGCTCAGTGGATAGAGTGTCGGCCTGCGGACTGAAGGGTCCCGGGTTCGATCCTCAGTAGGGGGTGTGCAGGGAGCAGCCGATCAATGATTCTCTCTCATCATTGATGTTCCTATCTCTCTCTCCCTTCCTCTCTGAAATCAATTAAAAAAAAAAAGTCTCTCCTCTTTACCTTGGAGCCCCAGGCACCAGGAAGGCAGCCATAGACACTTTGAGTGAGACACATAGAATGGAGGAGGAGGGGAGGTGGGACGAATATGTTAACATTTTGTGTCTGTATCACATTTATGTCCTGAGCACCAGTGTCTAGAACAGGGGTCCTCAAACTACAGCCGGCGGGCCACATTTATCCGGCCCGCCGGGTGTTTTTGCCGCCGCTGCCTGTCCTGCTTAGCAGCCGACTCGTCCCAGGCCTGCAGTGTGCATGTGTGGAATGGCTGAGGGACAGTGAACTGGCCCCCTGTTTAAAAAGTTTGAGGACCTCTGGTCTAGAACATAGTAGGTGTTCAATAAACGTTGAATTAGCAGATGGAGGCATTAAACAGATTCTAAAGGAAAATGCTGGTGTTCGGTGGTAATACTATAGCAACAAGTTTCCATATGGGAAACAAAAGTGAGACGATACCTACTATCTTGTTTTAAAAGGTTCATGATAAGGACGTGATGTTGCCACTTTTCTATGTATGTACACGTTGTGTGTGCTCTTCTGAATAAGCCTCTGGAAAGGGGGGTCTGTGTTTTATTCATCATCATGTCTTCAAAGACTGACAATGCCTGGGTTGGGGTAGGAAAGAGTTTTTTATTGAACACTTACAACATATGCCAGGCACTTCTCTAGGGCCGATATGTGTATTAACTCACTTGATTCTCATGGAAACTTAACGAGGCAGGTTATAGTATTATCATTCCCATTTTTCAGATGAGAAAATGAGGCACTAAGGATTCAACTTACGGAGGGCACAAAGCAAGAGCTGGGATTTGGACCAGGGTGGTCTTGTCAGTCTGCGACCACCTTTTCTACCACATCCACAGACTTGGTGGAATTGAATTAAAGTCCAGTGAGGAGATCTATCGGACTTCTTGCGGGGAAAGCCTGTAAATTTATACCAGGCACATCTAGAGAAACACGGAGGAAGTCTTGGAAACCACCAGTGTGCTCTAAGGTGACTCACGGAGGGAAGAGAGGAAGTTGGTTTAGAGAAGGATGACATGTATCTGAAACATCAATGGACACACAGAGGATTTATTAGGGCAGTGAAAATACATTGCCGTATGCTATAATGATGGCTACCTGTCGTTATACCTTTATCTAAACCACAGAATGGACTTTGGGTGCTAATGATATGTCAACGCAGGCTCATCGCTTGTAACAAAAGCACCGCTCTGGTGGGGCGTGCCGGTAGCGGGAGGCTGGGCATGTGCTGGGCGGGGGGGATCTATAACAAATCTCAATACCTTTCTCTTACTTTTGCTGTGAAGCTAAAACTGCTCTAAGAAAATAATTATCAGCAAGAAAAAACGAAAATCATGAACACAGAGAATGCCAAGCAGCTTTGTTCACATTAACATCAAAACAGAAACCCGGCCGGAGCGGGCCTTTCCACCCGTCCCCCAGCTGCTGTGACCGTGGCCGTGGCCGGGTGACTGACTGAGTGGGTCCATCAAAGGTGCGATAGCTCCGGTCACCACAAAGCTCTGGGATGTCGGATTGTGTTTATTCTCATCTGGATGTCAATGTTTGAGGGACATTGAAAAAATCACCATGGAAACCAGGAAGCAACACTTCTATTTGGGGCACCCACTAATGGAAAGTTGTATAAAGTCAGTAACACAGCGTATGCTCCAGCCATGGGTCTTGCAGCATCTCTCCCAGGTTAGGCAGCTAATGTCCACGTCGTTTAGCACCACTTAAGCGTACTTTTTGCCTTCAGGATTTTGCAACTACATAACAGTTGGAGAAGTTGAAAGGAATGAGACCATAATGGTTTCCCGAACAAGTAAAGAGTGTGCACTGCGGAGGCAAAGGCAAGCAGAGCTATGGGGAAGGGAGGCGGGTGGCACAGGGAGGATCCAGGCTGGTGTCCGGAGGCATGGGTTTGAATTTCAGTTCTGCCATGGACACGCTCTGTCCTTCCACGGGGCACTTAACCTCTCTGAGTCTTACTTTTCTCCTCTGGAAGGTGAGAGGGTTGCCCTAGATAATCAATCCTTAAGGACCCGCCCAGGGGGAGGTCCGAAGCCACAGGACCGCGGTGGGTGCGGTGAAGGTTATGGTGCCAACGCCCACAGGGTTAACACACGCAGTGAACCCCACGTGCAGTGTCGGCTTGCAGAGGCAGCTCGCACCCTCGCAGACGTGGAATCATCTGCAAAGGAAGCCTCCTCCGAACGTGCTCGCAGCGGGTAGAAGTGGGGGTGGGGTGGAGGACGGGGGAGACCGGAGCTTGTCTCTGATGGGCGGATCCACCTGCCCCAGCACTGACCAGGTTTCCCTTTGCCCCAGTTCCATGAGCCCTTTATTCCTCATTATTGTGTGTATTTTTTCTAAACACCTTAAATCCTTTCATGGATTGAAGTGGGGTATAAAATACTTTGAGCCCTTTGGATGATGATATTTTCTCCCATTATTCTTTTGTTTTCCCAACCATTTTTTTCTTGCCTCCGATTTTCCTTTCCTCTCTTATATCAGCTTCATTTTTTTTCTTACCCAACATCCAGCTCTTTGGTCTTCCAGCTATTTGAGAACACACCTGTGGGGTCTTACCCTCCTCTTCAAATGGCTTGTTGAATAATTCCTTCCAGCCACTCAACTTCTCTCCTTAGGGGGGGTCCTACAAACACAACCTGTTCTGTCCTAATTACGTTTCCAGAGGTATTGCTCCCCTCATAGACCAGGTGAGGCCCTGCCCGGCTGGCCCACTGGTCAGAGTGGGGTTTGTCGATCTGGACAGAATTCCAGGCTCTGGACATGACTCCAAGTCCTTGGTTAAAAGTCCCTCTCTGTTTACCAGTCATGAGACTAATTGATGTCGTGTGCCTTCTGATATGATGCGCTGAAAAGAGCACACGTCATTTTTGTGGTATGCCTGCCCACAGCACATAAATCATGAGGAAACATGAGACAAACCCAAATTGAGGGGCATGCCATCATGTATCTGGCCTGTGCTCTTTCAAAAACATCAGTCATGCCCTGGCCGGGCATGCGTCATGCCGTTCCACTGGTTAGAGCGTCATCCCCAGGAGCCAAGGTTGCGGGTTTGATCCCCAGTCCGGGCACATACAAGAATCAACCAATGAATGCATAAATAAGTGGAACAATAAATCGATGTCTCTCTCCCTCTCTAAAATTAATAAATAATTTTTGTAAATGTTAGGGTCCTAAAAGAGAAACTATCTAGATGGAAAGAGACTACAGGGACATGACAACTGAATGAGGCCGTGATCCTGGCTTGGATGCTGGATCTATAAGTGATGTAACTGGGACAATCAGTGAAATTTGAAGTCTGTGGAATAGATGATATTATCGAATGAGTGTCAACTTCCAGATTGTCATGGTCATACACAGTTGTATAGGAGCATACCCTACTACTTGAAAAATACGCACTCAAATATGAAGTGGAGAACAGTCCCTCTGCCTTTAAACGCAGGATATCAGTAAAGAGGGTAAGAGGATGAGCTTTGGAATCCAATATACCTGCCTTGCAGCCCAGGCCAAGTCTCAGTTTTCTTATCTGTAAAGTGAAGCTAAACTGCCCACTACAAAGGGCATTTTAAGAATTTGATGACAGCATAAGGAATATAGTCAATAATCCTACCTAATAAAAGGCTAATATGCAAATTGTCCCCTTGGGAGTTCGACCAGGAAACCGGGAGTTCTATTGCTCGCTATGATGTGTGCTGACCACTAGGGGGTGGTGTGGAACAAAGGCAGGCCTCAGCCAGCAGCCGGAAGGCCCCAATCGGCCCTGATCGCAGGCCAGGCCTAGGGACCCTACCCGTGCACAAAATTTTTGTGCACTGGGCCTCTAGCATTGTCATAACCATGTATGGTGTCACATGGGTCCTAGACTTATCGGAGGGAACACTGTAACTTGTATAAATGCCGAATCACTATGCTGTACATGTGAAACTAATTAATATTGAATGTTAACTGTAATTGAGACAATTTTTTAAAGACTTTGATGAGATAGTGTTTTCAAGAGCTTAGCCTGGTGCCTGGCACTGGCAAGCCCTCTGTTGCCCACACGTGTTTCAAGAGGGGGGTCAGTTTTCATTGTACTAAACACTAGCTGTGTAGCTGGGACCCTCCCAGAGTCTCTCCTGGCAGCTCTGCTTTGGGAATAGATCACCATCATCGTGGGCATGGCTGTCTTTGGGACTAGCCCCCGGTCAGAATTTTCTTTGCCCTGAATTCAGATTCCCAAGTTCAAGTGTCCAAGTCTGAAGGAAAGCTCCCAGCAGGAGCCTTGCTCGGTGTCGACCCGGGCTTCCTGTTCCTGTGGCGGAGCGCTGGGGACTAGCTTCTATCTCTTCCTGGACAGCCTGGGGCTTGATTGGGTTTCCTCTTGGCCTCCGGAGGGCTTGACTCTGCATCCGGAGGGGGCCCATCTACACCTCCTCCTTCCAGAAGACTTGGAAAGCTGCCAGTTCCTCCTGGCCAGTGGCTTCGTCGTCAAAGCTAGCCATCAGTCTCTCTTACATGTGGGCAGTGTGGATCGGAGGTGCGGGTGGGAGGCCAGGCCCTGAGGGCCCAGGTGTGTAACCACAGGGAGGGGACGTGGCATCTTAGAGGGTGTCGTTTGGGCTCTCCTCTGCCTCATCGCCTAAAGCGCCTGTTCAGGAAATCACTGAGGACGGGTGTATCGCTCGATTAGGGAGGGCGTGTTCATTTTCCACAGGTTTGACAGCAACGCCTTCCTGGCAATTTAAATCTTCGTCGTCCTTCACCATCTTTATAGACCTCATCCATCTTGGTCTTTCAATTACAGAATCATTTCCATTAAAAAAATGTGAAAGAACTCTTGCAGCAAAATTACATCACCATTTACTATCTCCAGGTCTCTGTTGGTTTGGAATTCAGACCAAACCCAGTGAGGACGTCTAAGGCCTTAGATGGCAGATGTTGCTGACGTTGAAGGTTGGAGTCATTCAAAGGCTCCTTCACTCACATGTCTGGTGATTAACCCAGGCCACCCACTAGGGACTTCACTGGTGGGAACATCCCAGGTGGCTTCTCCATGTGGCTTGGGCTTCCTCAAAACATGGTGGCTTCTTTCCAAAGGCAAGTACCTGACGAAAAAGAGAGAGCAGAGTGAAGGCTGTACTGCCTTTGATGACCTAGTGTAACTACATAGGTATATACAGTTGCAAAGAGATTTATTTTTAGGAATTATCTCATGAGAA
Source organism: Myotis daubentonii (assembly GCF_963259705.1). Lineage (NCBI taxonomy): Eukaryota > Metazoa > Chordata > Mammalia > Chiroptera > Vespertilionidae > Myotis > Myotis daubentonii. The sequence goes on along the minus strand of NC_081840.1, from coordinate 29,981,271 downwards.
TATGGACATGGAAACTTGTACACAAATGTTAGTAGCAGTATTATTCATCAGAGCCAAAAAATAGAAACAACCCAAATGTCCAGCCACTTATGCATGGATGAATAAAATGTAGGACATCCATACAATGGAATTATTACTCAGCAATAAGAAGGAATGAAGTACTGACACATGCTACAATATGGAAGAACCGTGAAGACATTAGGCTAAGTGAAATAAGCCAGATACAAAATGGCAGCTATTACATGATTTCTCTTATATGAAACTAGAGGCCCGGTGCATGAAATTCGTGCACGAGGGGGAGAAGTCCCTCAGTCCAGCATACACCTTCTCCAATCCGGGACCCCTCGGGGGATGTCTGACTGCCAGTTTAGGCCCCATCCCTCTTGCAATCCGGGACCGCTGGCTCCTAACCACTTGCCTGCCTACCGGCTTGATCGCTGCCTAACCACTCCCCTGCCAGCCTCATGGCCCCCGACTGCCCTCCCCTACTGGCCTCATGGCCCCCAACTGCCCTCTCCAGCCAGCCTCGTGGTCCCTAACCACCTCTGCCTTGGCCCCCACCACCGTGGCTTTGTCTGGAAGGAAGTCAGATGGTCAGAAGATGTCCCTTCTCCTGGTCTAATTAGCATATTACCCTTTTATTAGTATAGATGTCCAGAGCAGGCAACTCCATATAAAGACAGAAGGTAGGTTAGAGGTTGCTAGAGTCTCGGGGGAGGAAGTAATGGGGAGTGACTTCTAATGGGATTTGTTTTTGTCACAATGGAAATGCTTTGCAATTAGCAGCGAGTGGTGATGGTTGCAGCACATAGGAATATATACTTTAAAACATTGAGTTGGAAACTGGTGAATTTTGTTATGTGAATTATATCTCAATTTTTTAAAAATACTGACCTATTCATCCCTGAAAAAGGTGCAGGTTCAGAGGACTCTGGATCAACTCCAGGTCTTTCTGGATTTTCCTGCTGGCCATGGTTCGTGAGAAAAGTCGGCCTCTAGAGACTGCGGAGCTGGCTCTGTGTGTGAGAAAGGGGCGTGGCTGTGACTTCTCATCTGTGACTGTGCCCGCTCCCGGCTCCGTGCTGGGTACGGTCAATTGCTGACATTTTAATTAACTTCAGGAGAGGATGTTGGAGAGGGAGGCTTCCACCCTTTTCACTTGGAGCCGATTTCTGAGGTGTGTTAGATTCATCACAGTGTCCTGGGTAGCGAGGCCCAGTCCACCATCCTAATCGTTAAGAGAACAGGGGCAGGTGGCAAGTACTCGAGCTGGAATTTTATCACAGGCTTCGGAAGGTTACGCAGAGGTGAAAGCAAACCAGCCGGTGTTATCTGGGCCGTGGTTTAGAGCTGTCCCGAATCCAGAGAAATGTGCTCTGTCTGTAGCTGAGACCCTGGCGGGGTGGGCGTCAGGAGGGGTGACACTCCACTCATAAGTACATAGGGCGCCCTCGTCAGTCTGGTTGAACAGCGGGGCATTTTCAGGGTTTGTCCTTGCAGACATTTGTCCTCGGAATGAGAGGGGAGCACGGGCCCTTTACCAGGTTATCTTGAGAAGCAAGGAGATCCAGAGAAACGCTGATTTGGAAAAGGGAGAAACCGTGCTTGCAGGAGAGACGTGGCTACAACCAGGGCTGCTCTGATGCTTTGCTCTCACCATCAGGTCCTGGCTCTTGAAGGTCAGGACAGACCCACAGTTACACAGGTTGTTTTTGTTTTATTGATTTGAGGGAGAGAGAGAGAGAGAGAGAGAGAGAGAGAGAGAGATTGATTTGTTGTTCCCATTTGTGCGTTCATTGGTTGATTCTTGTATATGCCCTGTCGGGGGATCAAACCCGCAACCTTGGCATACTGGGATGGTGCTCTAACCAACTGAGCTCCCTGACTGTTCTTTCCAGTAATAGACATTTTGCTCTTTCTGGCCAATCTTTCCAGCAGCTTGTTTGCTGCTGCCCTGTAGTGCCTGGGTGTTTTTGTGGATTTTGTTTTTGTTTCATTTTAGTAGAAACAGGAGCTGATTACAAGGGCAGTAATTATTCACTCTCCAACTGCAATCAACTGAAGTGTCCAGCAGGGCCACACTTCTGCCCTCCTAGGCCCGGCTGGTCGGGGTAATTTCTGTGAGGGCGTCTGTGAGGCCTTGGTCTGCTCTGGGCCCCTCATCCTGTAGCCTCAAGCCCAGGGGGCCACACCCTCCGGCGGCAGATGAGGAAACCAAGCAGAGAATGGGTAACCTGCCCAAAGTTGCACAGCTAATGAGCAACAGAGCTAGGGTTTGAAGACTGGTCCGTCTGGTTCCAGAGTGAGTTCAGGATTTCAGAAGCCCTCGTTCTGGTTTCTCGAGAGCTTTCCTTTTCTAAACCAGCTTCACTTTGCCCAGGGCCGTTGTGTGAACAGGAAGTGGACTTCACACTCCACACTCCAGTGAAAAGAAGGGTCCTACAGGGAGGCTGTGAATGCAGGCGACAGGGACACGTGGGGCCCCAGGAGGGACCCCGGGCTGCTCCTGGCAGTGTGGTGAGCAGGGTGGCAGGAGGGGGGTCTGTGCCTCTAAGCAGGCCACCTAAGGCTTCCCCGTGGCCTCTTGACAGGAGGTTGGGGTGTGGCAGAGACAGAAAGGGACCCAGGAATCTGGGAGCAGGAGGCAAACTTGAAGAGTATTCACCCTCTCGTTACAGACGGGGAAACTGAGGCCTGGGAGATTAAGTCAAGTATGCCCTGTCTGCAAGCACAACCCGGATCTCCTGACTTCCACACCTTTTGGAAAATGGGCCACTTTCTAAATTAGGAGCCCAAGGCCCTGAGAGGTGATGTAATTGACCACAGACAGGGACCCATCCTCGACTCGCACGGGTCTGCCACCTGCTGAAGTGGCAGTGGGCTGTGGATGGCAGGCATTCTACACACACTTGTAGGATGAATGAGTCATGTGCATCTGTGTTTCCCAAACTTGCCTGATCGTAAGAATCATCTGGGGCATGTGTTTAACGTGAGCGCTTCAGTCCTGCCCTTGATACTGTTCTCACTGCTGGTGCAAAACAAAACACAAGAAACCCCCCCCCCACCAGGTCTCACCAACTTTCCATGAACTAAAGGGTGTTCCTTTTTAATTTTGTTTCTTGCAGGCCTGGACCTACCCAGATTTTGAGCACTTTTTAACCACTGCCTCCCTCCCTGTATTCTCAGCAGTGTGGACGGCGTCCTCTAGGGGGCAGAAATGAGCCACTTGTTCTGCATTTGGGCTGAGGCATCAGGCTTCTCCAGGGCTTGAAGGAGAAAACACCCAAAGGTAGCTGGAAAGGAAGCAGATCTTAAACACACACGCCTTTCTCACTAGACTGAAATGTGATCTAGAATCCTCTAAGAGGCAGAATACTGGTTCAAACAGACCCAGGTCCATGGCTCTAATGCTCAGCATGGTGACTGTAGTTCACAGCACTGTGTTGTATATTGGAAATTTGCTTAGAGAGAGGATCTGCAATGTTCTCACCACACACACACACACACACACACACACACACACACACACACACACACACAACGGTAACTATGTGAGGTGATGGATGTATTAACTAACCTTATTGTGGTAATATTTTTATAATATATATGTCTATCAAAGTGTCGTGTGTATACCTTAAATTTCCACAACGTTATTTCTCAATTATGTCTTAAAGCGGGGGAGGGGGGGATGGGACACAAAATAACAGACCCAAGTTCACACCCAGAGCCCGTCTTTGCGACCCCAGCTGGCTCGTTCAATTCATCAAGCCTCAGTTTCCTGTTCTGTAAAATGGAAATAATAATAATAATACCCGCTTAACAGGATTGTTGTGGGCCTTACATCATAATTGCGAAAACATGCTTGCTGTTATTATTACCTCAACGTTTGCTGGGGCTCTCCAAACAGCACAAGAATATCAAGTCTGCAGGGAAGGTGGGCTCTACTTTCTTCAATGGTTGGCGAAAGCTCTAAAGAGGCGTCAGCCCATCCTTTTCCAGGCTCTGTCCTAGGATGACATTTCACATCCTGGAGACCAATAATATGAACAACACAGAGGCCACATTGGATGGAAGGAAACGTGTTGGCTTCCGTAACAACATTAACCCCACTTCCTCCAAGGCCGACCCCGGCTGGCTGCCCGGAGATGCGCAGCATGGGAAGGGTGGCTGATCTCTTGGCTCCCGTCCGCCAGGAGTCACCTTCCCTGGGAGATTGCTCCCTCATCTCACTGGTGCCATCAAGGCTAAGGAAGGCTGCACCCCTTCCCCACCCCAGGGAGAATTTCACCGTCACTGCCAACCTTGGAGGACCTGGGTTTGATTTTACTGAGGGTATCAGTAAGTTTCTTTCCCTTGAGACTTGGGGGCTCTCTTCTCTTTAGCTTTACCTAGAGTCGCGTGAGATTTCAGAATCCTTAGATCCTAACCAGTCATCATCATCATAGCAGCTCCATGTTTTTTGAGCCCTTCCCATGGAATTCTCTCATTCCATCTATAACCCAGTGGATTGGTTCCCATGACCACCTTCATTTTACAGATGGAGAAACTGAGGCACTGGGCGGTCAGGTCACTAGCTCAAAGCCTCATGGGTGGTCAGCGAAGGAGCTGGGGACGAAAACCCGGCAGTCGGCCTCCAGAGCTGAACTCCAAATCACTTGGCTGTGAAAGGAGTTGAGTAAACACAGACTCGGCCTTCCCACCCCTCCTTTCCGTTTGTAGTGATAAAGCCTAAGGTCTCTGATAATACCAGCTTCATCAAAAAGATTGACTGCAGGCTCCCTCCGTTGGCCCCCGAGGCAGGCCAAGATGTCAGTGACACAGGGAGGAGTCTTACCCGGGGAGAGAGCTAGCCTCCCACAGCCTGGCCCTTAACCCTCTCCCACCCGCTTCCCGCTTCCGCCATCCTCGCCCACAGCAGGGCCCCTCCCTGCTTGAGACGCGGGGAGATTGCTCAGTTCCTGGGCCCAGTCCTTTGCAAAGGCTCAGGCAGAGGAAGAAGGCGGGGGCTGCTCCTGGAGGTGCAGTCAGCTTGCCCCTGGCTGGCACAGGTGGGAAGAGAGACACCTCTGAGCCCTGCCCTCAGCACCAGGGCCGTTCTCTCTTGTCTCACCTTTTCACCTCCTTATTTCTGCACTAGTGCGAAGGCACCACCCACGGGCGTGTGAAGACACCGTCCCTGCCCTGGAGACTCAGAATCTGGCCATGGCAGTGAGGTGAGAGGGAAACTCAGTGCTGAGGTTTCTGGCTTGTTCCTCCGTGAGAGAGGAAAACCCCAACTGTCAACAAACCCCAAACCCATCAACCAGATGATGCTGGGAGGCTGCTCGGCCGCCGGTCTGCCTCTGTGGCTAATGAGGTCACACGACAGCCTGGGCCCAGAAACGGAGGTGACAGGAACAGAGGATGAGAAGGAGAGGAGGGAGCCTGGGAAGAGGGGTGCTTGGAGCTCAAAGGGCATGAGGCCCGTGTGCGTGGGCTCCCAGGGTCCCAGGCTGCTGGGCCTGGCAGGGCCAGGAGGTGAAGAGGACAGAGGGAATGGAGGAGGGAGGATGTGAAGAGAGGGCTTCTGGGTCCCAAGAGGCGGAAAGAAACAATTTGGAAAGAAAAGCAAATGTTCCAGATTAGGATGTTACATATCCAGACCCGCTGACCCCGGGCGAGGCTCGCCTGGGCCCCTGTCCCTCACAGGAGTGGAGCGGTGGGGAGGCGGCCGGGGCTGCGTGACCCCGATTTGTCCATATGAAGCCATTTGCAGAAGAGGCGGAGTGGGGGAGCAGCAGGGAGCAAAGACAGTTAAGGAGAGATGTTTGAAGGTTTAGTACAAAAGGCTACATTCTGGAAAAGGCAAGACCACTGAGGAAGAAATCAGGTCAGTAGTTGCCAGGAGCTGTAGAGGGGCACGAGGCCTGGACCTGGCCTGTATTTCCGTTAAGGTGACGATCACAAACCTGTACACACTTGTCAAAACTTGCTGAGATGTACCCTTTAGAAGGTTGGATTTTACTGTAGATAAGTCGTGCCTCATTAGCCTGACTTAAAAATAAGTTGGTGGGAGTGCCAAAAGTTACATACTACAACTTAGCTGCGGAAGACAAAGAAAAGACAAAAATTCCGCCTCTTGCCCTGCCAGGCAGCTCAGTCGGTTGGAGCATCGTCCCAATAGGCCAAAGTTGTGGGTTCGATCTCCGGTCAGGGCACATGCCAGAATCAACCAATGAGGCATAAATACGGGGAACAACAAATCAATGTTTCTCTTTATATATATCCCTCTCTTTCTTAAAAAAAAAAAAATCAATAAATAACTTCTAAAAATTCAGCCTCTGAATATTTTAGAACAAATATAAACTTCTTCATAATTCTCATTCCCATTAATATTAAGAGGAAGACTTTAAACTTGCCAATTAAAGGAAAACTAGTGTTTTCCACTTTAACATAGTTTTATTAAAGTTGTTCAGCCTCTTTTGAATAAATATTCAGTCCAGGTCCTGCCTGGACTATTACCTGCTCTCTGGGTGTACCTCCTCTTGGTTCCCCCCTCTCCCCCCGACCGCCATGTACAAGTCTGGGGCAATGGGAAAGGGAGGTTGGCCTGGGTGCTGGACCCTGTGCTGTCCTCTGGTCCGAGGTGGCCTCTCAGCAATGTTCTTCACCCGCCCGCTCTGCTGGCATTGTGGTTGAAGTCCTGGCTGGTGGGGCCAGTGGTTCACCGGGTTCATTTGTCCTGTCTCAGCCCTGCGGGTTCTGTAGATGCAAATGTGCACCTGTTGGACGTTTCCGTATATCTTCTGTTCTCTAAGGTCAGTCCACAGGCTCTTAACCCTCAACCTCCTTCTGCCTTCCCTGGTGGCTCTGTGACTTCCAGGTTGTTCCTGGGCCACACTCAAGCCAAAGAGAATGGGGGTGGGTGGGGTGAGGGCCAGGGGACCTCTGCAGTCCCTCTCCCAGGCTGAACATGCCATGCAGGTGTCCACTTCGCTGCAGCTGCCCCAGGTGGTCTTATGGACACACCACCTGGGGACTGTCCCAGGGCTGCAAGTGAGGAGTGGGGCGCAGCTCTTCCTGTTTCTGGCGTGCTCTCAACCTCTGCGCCAGCTGTCAACTTCTCGCAGCGCCATTAAGGGGGGGGCGTGGTGGGAGAGCACTGGCCGGGCCTCCCCAGCCCCTCCCTGTCTCCCTCCAGATACCAGAGGGTTTGTACTTCCTCTTTCTGTTTCAGAGACTGCCTTTCTGCCCTGTTTTCCTTCCTCCCCACCCTATCGATTTTGTTCTAGATGGTATCCATCTCTCTCCTTCCCTGGGACAACAAGCCCCATGGTGCCTGCAGTGAGAGGAGATAGCTCACTGAGAACGAAAATACCTCGGAAAGTGTTTCAAAACAGCATCGTCATTACAGCAGGATTTTAGAATAAGGCAGTCATTTCCCAGGGAGTGTTTTGCTGGCATATTAAGGGACTGTCTTTCAAATGATACAAGTTTTCTCAAAATGATGGAATGCCCATCCACTCAGATACACTACACGCACTCCATTATCTTTCCCAAGTTTGCCTCACTACCTTTTTCCCCAAGCTTCTTCCTCTTGTGTTTCTAATCTACCCAGGCACCTAAGTCAGCAGTTGAGACTTCTAGACTGGACATAAAATATCCAGTCTGTGCATCCTTCTTCCTTAAAACTGGAAGAATTCTGGTCTCTCTCCCCACTCCCATCCCCACGGCTGCTGCCGCCTTAGTTCAGGCCCTTGCATTTCTCCCCTGGGTTGTTGGAATGGTTTTCTGATCGGTCTTTCTACCCCCACACTTGTTACTGGCTTTCCTCTACCATCCTCCTTGCCACTGGCATGATCTCCCCAAACACATATCGTACTGTGTATTCCTCAGCTTAAAATCCTTCTGTGGGGTCCCCATGCCTCGATGACCTGGCCCCCAACCATTTCTCACGTCTCGTCTCCTCCTGTGTGCCTTTGCACATTCTGTTCCCTATGGCTGGAATATCCCCACTCTCCTTCTTATGTAACATTCAGCTCCAAGATTTCCTCCCTCCCTGAAGCCTTTCTTGTCCCTCCGAGCAAGAACTCTATGCTGAAGTCATCGTGGTGCCGGCTTGCCTCTCTTAGGACACTGACCACACAGAATTGTATAACAATGCTAGGCTGAGAGCTCCTTGGGACCCGTGATACCACCATAATACTGTTTCCCCAGCACGTAGCACAGTGCCGGGCCCACGCCGGTCGATGACGAGCATCAGCCCTAGCGTGGGAAGAGATCTTGAAGGTCGTCGGGTTCAATGTTTGCATTTCCGGAAGCGTCTCAGAGAAGTCAAGTCCCTAGGCTTACCTCCAGCAGCTTAGACCTGCCTCAGGTTCTTTCCACCTACCATCTTTCCACCACTCTGCAGGGCCTCTAGACAGAGGGGAGGGGAGGGGAGAGGGGGCGCCCAGGCCGTGGGCAGTGGTCGGTGAGAAAACACCAGAGGGGGAAAAAAAAACTTAACTCAGGGCCTGGGATAACTTATTCTCAAGCAGGAAAATGGGTCAGCCCCACAAAGGGTTTTTGTAAAACCCTCTCACCTGTGCAATTGGAGAGATGCACAGAGTGTCAGCGTGAGCAGCTGGCACCTGAAGTTACAATCACGATGCTGTGGAGACTCAAGCGGAAGGCTTGCTTGTTCACTACCAATTTGTTTGAGGCGCAGACAATTCAGCCCGATGACGCCACCATCACCACAGGCCTTGTATGGCTTTATTTCCTTAAAAACAGAATAGGTATTTTACGATTTTTAAAAAGCAGCCATCCTTCCTAAGCCCTTACCTTGCTTTCTCCTGGAATCTCAGTGTGGGGTGATGGAGGAGCGTGGGCTTTGGGGCGCCCGACCCAGATTGAATGGGGTCTGCGGCTTACTTACGGCATGACCTAGGACAAGTCACTGAACCGCTCTGTGTCTCAGCGGTTACATTTGTAAAAACAGAGGTCATGCCCTGGCCGGTTTGGCTCAGTGGATAGAGCGTCGGCCTGCGGACTCAAGGGTCCCAGGTTTGATTCTCGTCGGGGGCATGTGCCTTGGTTGCGGGCACATCCCCAGTGGGAGATGTGCAGGAGGCGGCTGGTCGATGTTTCTCTCTCATCAATGTTTCTAGCTCTCATTCCTTTTCCTTCCTCTCTGTAAAAAAATCAATAAAATGTATTAAAAACAAACAAACAAACAAACAAACAAACAAAAACAACCAGAGGTCATGCTGGTCTGCCCATGGTTGTCATGGGCGGGAAAGACGGCACCAGGGAAGCAGCCAGCAGAGTGGTGAAGGCTGGCCCTGCAGCCAGGGAGTCTGGGTTCGACTTCCCCTTCGGCCCCTTGCAAGGTGTGACCTCAGACATAGTCCTTCTCCCTGAGTAGCTGAGTATTGCTAGTGTCCAACGTGGCACTTGGACAGGGCCTGGCATGTAGGAGGCACCACCTAAGTGTAAGCTAGTGAAACGCTGAGCACTGTGCCAGGCAGTTAATACACAGGGTTCCTGTCTCCTCTCCATCCCAGAGAGCCCAGCCTGCGCATCTGTGTGGTGGATGCCCATGACCTACCGCCCTCCTGAATCAGCTCAGGATGAATCTGGGGGGACCCGGCCCCCCCACTTTCCTCTGTTGAGCCAGTGACAAGTGGACTCTATCTGTTGGTCACTGGAGTCACCCTACATTTGGAGCCTGTCTCCCACCCCCAGGCTTTGCACAGCAGCAATAACAAGGGCAAGCCGTGCCTCGGGCGGCCCCTCTGCTCCCAGGCCCAGGGCGTGCGTCTCCTGCTGGGCTGGTCTCGGTGCTTTATTCAGCACTGCGGCCTGGGCCCTGGTCACCGAAACCTCCCTGCGGCCTGTTAGGACCTGTTGTTCTTGGGTTTATTAGTCTCGGCTCACTTGCTAGACTCTCAGCGCTGCATGCCAACCCCTGTGACCGTCCCCATTCAGACACATCCCCAGGTTCTGAGAAGAAAGCTCGGCCCCAGCCCTGGCCGTATTCTGGGAGCAGGTGGAAGGAAGCGGGTGGGGCAGGGCCAGACCCTGAGAAGAGCAGGAGCCTGACTCCTGCTGCTGCTGGGAAGGTGAAGCAAAGGCAGCAAAGGTCAGCAGGTCCTGCGTCTGAGTCTCTTAGAAGCCCCTCGGCCCCGTGGCAGCCCTGGGCCCAGGATCCCAGAGACCGAGGAGACCCGAGAACTCCTCCAGGCCCTCTCTTACCTCAGCCTGAGGCAAGCGGCCACAATCGGGCATCCCAGACGGCTGGCCCCCCAGGCCCTGCGTCAGTGAATGAATGCGCTCTGTCTGATGCTCACTCCCTTTCCACCTGCTCCCACGACACTAAGCCCCTCCACTGGCTGCAAATGTGGCCTCTGGGACTTTGACCCAGTGCTCCTGGTCCCTCTTCCAGGTACTAGGGTGTTTGAGTAGTCATCCCACCCCCTCCACACACGCACGCACACCCTCCTCCGCTTCTCCAGGCTAAACACCCTCATGGTTCCTCATATAACATGATTTCCAGACCCCCTCCCCATTCTGCCCGCTATCACTGGATTTCTTTTCTGTCCACAGAGAAGCAACTGTAACCATAACAATGATGCCAGCAAATATTTAGGGATCTATTGTGGGGTGGGCACCTCACCAGGTGCAGGAGGGTGGGGGGGGGCACACGGCTATCACACCTGGTCTCTGTCCTCAGGTTGCTGACCACAGAGGTGAGAGGGAGACAACTTACCCTCATGTTCACAGGTGATGGCGGTCACCTGCCATATGCCTAAGTATTACAAGTTTAAGAGTTAGGGGAATAATAGCTAAAGGACACAAAGTTTCTTTTAGAGGTGATGAAAATGTCCTAAAAATAGGTACAGGGAAGGCTGCATATTATCTGTGAACACACTGAATTGTGCATGACTTACGGCATGACCTAGGACAAGTCACTGAACCGCTCTGTGTCTCAGCGGTTACATTTGTAAAAACAGAGGTCATGCCCTGGCCGGTTTGGCTCAGCGGATAGAGCGTCAGTCTGCAGACTCAATGGTCCCAGGTTTGATTCCGGTCGGGGGCATGTGCCTTGGTTGCGGGCACATCCCCAGTGGGGAGTGTGCAGGCATTTAAATGGATGAATTGCATGGTAGGTGACTTACAGCTCAATAACGTTGTTTAAGATTTGATAAGTTTGCTAAAAGACATTCCATCTCCTACCTAGAAAAGTATCCCTTCATAAGGAACCTGCAGGGCCAGGTGTGAAGTTCTCAGAGTTCTTGGAGTTCTGCACGGGAATGTGGCCGTGCAGGGAGAGCTGGTCTGGCCCTCACAGCTCCCCACACCCACGCTCCCACCCCAGCTCTGTCCTGCACCCCGAAAAGCCTTGTGAGCACGCCTCACAGGTTCCAGCTCCATCCACCGCCCCCACCAGCACCCTGACGGCGAGGGGTGTGCACACTGGTAGTGAGTCTACCCTTGGATGGTCAGGCTCAGAGGAGACACCATCCCAGGCCCTGGTGGAGGAGGAGCCTCAGCCAGGGAACTCTGGAGCGCGGGCCGGGGCAGCGCTCTCCCACAGAACATCCGAGAAGCTGGCAAAAGGGTGGTTGCAAGCCTCCTATGGCATTGGGCACTTGGAATGTGGCTTTGGCACCTGAGGAACTGAATTTTTGATTAAGTAACATTTAAATTCAAATTGCCATGTGTGGCTAGTGACAGCGTAGGTCTAGAAAGTGAAGGAGAGGGTCTGACTTCGTCCCAGAGGAGGATCAAGTGGGGCTCCCAGGTCTCAGGAAGATCCTGGAAAGGGAAATGAGGTTTGTTCTCAGAGGGAAACTGCCATATAAGGCAGCACGTTCCTGTCCAGCCGAGCTGAGCTCTCCAGATCCTGGAGGAGGGAGAGGCAGATAGCTGGGGCTGGGGGAGGGGGAGTGACTGGAGGGCACCCCCAAACAAGTCCTCCTGAGGTATCTGAGGGGCCAGGTTTCACATAGGAGGCTTGCTTCGGTAGCCCAGGCCTGCGGGTCTTGGCAGAGGGAGACGGCCAGGTTATTTTTTCTGCGGAGGCCATGCGAACGGGCAGGCCGTGCAATAGTTTCCATGGCATAATCTGGCTATAAAGCCCTGTGTGTCTGGGAGGGAGGGACAAGGAGAGGCCCTGGTCCTGGCCTCAGTCAGAACTGGGCACGGGCCCAGGAGGCACATTCCCTCCGGATTCCTGCAGGGTCCTGGGCCGTGAGGACGGGCGGGCAGGGCGTGCCTGGCTGGCCCAGCCTTTGGGAGCTCATTTGGTGGCTGATTGGGGTGAGGGTGTGGGCTCCCCCGGAAGCCTGGACTGAGGTAGAGGAAGAACCGGGCCGGGGCGAGGCGCGGCGAGGCGCAGAGAGCACAGGATGCGGACTCACCGGGAGGCAAAGCCACGGCGGGCCAAGGAGGGCCTCCTTGTCTGCACTTGGCCACCAGCTCCCACCTGCAAAACAAGCTGCCTCAGGCTGGCTGGGGCCCCGCCTCCGGGAGGAAATGGAACAGGTTCGTTCACTGGAGAAAGGATGTCTCTAAGGAAAAGATGCCACTTGGCCAGCAGAGAAAGGTACTCAGTGAGCCTGCCTAGAGTCGCTCCGGGCCCGTGATCCTGTGCCATGTCCTCCTGGGCTCGGCAGGTGGAAGCCAGGGATGCAGAGCACAGGCTGATACTTACTCATCAACTACTAGGCACCAGGCTCTGTGCCAAGCGTTTTGCACGTTTCATCTCATTTGGAACAATACAGATTGATAATCATTGTAATAGCAAACAGTTCTGGAATGTCTACCAAGGGACCAGACATCAGTCCGTTTAATTCTCATCACCCCCCGCCCCCCCCCCCCCCCCCCCCGTCTAGGGGGTGAAGGAACTATGCTCCGTGGATAATTTTGCCCCAAGGCACTCAGCCAGGAAATGGTCTAGACAGAATTTGAACCCGCATTCTGACCCCACACTCCCTGCTCTTAACCATCAACGGTCAGACAGACGTCCTGGCTGTAGGTTTTCTGAGGCTCTTCCCCCAGGGCCTGGGAAATGGACCCTCAGCTCTGAATTATTCAAATTTCCCCAAAGCTCCTGCTTCCTGTCTCTACCCTGGCTCCCCCGGGATCTCGGAGCCTGTGGTCTCAGGGGAGCTCTGTCCTCGAGAGTGGCTGTCCCTTCCCGGGCTCTGAGTTTGTTGAGTGGCTGTCCCTTCCCCGGCTCTGAGTTTGTTGTGACGTGCGGGGTGGCAGCCCCAGGCCAGGAGGTTGCCCAAGACAATCCTGCCTTTCTGAGAGGCGAGCTGAGCCTCCAGCCACAGGCCAAGGCCAGCGCACACAATGCCCTCTGTCTCCGCCAGGGCAGAAAGGCGCATTATTGTGGTCGGGTGACTCGGCCCTGCTGGGGTGAGGTTTGCGGCCTGCACATCCCCCACAGGGTGCTGCCCAGAGGCTGGGTGGGACAGTGAGGGGCACCAGGGCCTGGGAGTCCCTTCCTTGGAAGCACCTGCCTTGCCTCGCATATCAGACTTGTCCCCTCACCTCCTGTCCACCCATAGGTCTCTCTCTGGATCCACACCTCACACTGCTGAGCCTTCGAAAGCTCTCATTTAAGTTATTCTGGAAAGCATTCTGGAAAGCACACGGTACTGTGCCTGATACATCGGGCTCTCCCCAAGCGTGACTTTCTCTTCCTTTTTCCTTTTCTGGTTTCTCATGTTTGGATTTTTTATAAGTTGGAGGTAATTCTGTTATCAGAAATTTTGACAGAGACCCCGAAAACAAGTGGGATCTTTTAAAAATATATATATATATATATTTATTGATTTCAGAGAGGAAGGGAGAGGAAGAGAGAGATTGAAACATTGCCCTAACCGGTTTGGCTCAGTGGATAGAGCGTCAGCCTGCAGACTGAAGGGTCCCGGGTATGATTCCGGTCAAGGGCATGTACCTTGGTTGCAGGCACATCCCCAGTAGGGGGTGTGCAGGAGGCAGCTGATCAATGTTTCTCTCTCATCGATGTTTCTAACTCTCTATCCTTCTCCCTTCCTCTCTGTAAAAAAGTCAATAAAATATATTTTTTAAAAAAAGAAAAGAAACATCAGTGATGAGAGAAAATCATTGATCGGCTGCCTCCTGCACACCCCCTATTGGGGGATCGAGCCCTTGACTGGAATCTAACCTGGAACCCTCAGTCTGCAGGCTGACGCTCTATCCAGTGAGCCAAACCAGCCAGGGCACAAGTATGTTCTTAGCAGCAGTAACAGCTACAGTTTACTAAGCCTTAGCATGTGCCAGGCACCTGGCCAACCCAGATCCTCACAGCAGCCTGGGAGGGGGTGCTCTTTCTAGTCCCATGTGAAATGTAAGAAATGGAGGCTCAGAGGATTTGAGTGTCTCACCCGGGATGGCGAAGCCAGGACGCGGTGCAGCTGGGCGTCAAACTCAGTCCTTTTTCTTTCTTTTTTCATGTCACTTTTTATTATTGTTATTTTTTGTTTGTTTAAAACATTTTTATGTTCAATATTATTTTATATTAGTTTCAGGTGTATAGCGTAGTGTTAGATAATCATATACTTTACAAAGTGTACCCCCTCCCCGATATTTCCAGTACCCACCTGGCACCACACATAGTTATGACAACAGTACTGACTATATTCCCTGTGCTGTGTTTCCATCCCCATGCAAACTCAGTCCTGACTGAGTTCAAGTTCTCCTGCTTGACTGTTGTGTCCCGGTGCCTGGTTAGTTTCCCAGGGCTGCCCCAACAAAGTACCCAAAACCGGGTGGCCTAGAACAACAGGCATCTACTGTTTCACAGTTCTGGAGGCTTGAAATGCAAGATCAAGGCATCGATAGGGCTGGTTCCTCTTGAGGGCCGTGAGGGCAGGATCCGCCCAGGCCTCTCGCCTGGCTTCTGGTAGTTTGCTGGCAATCTTCATGTGGTCCTTCCTGTGTGCGTGTCTGCCTCTGTGTCCAAATTTCCCCTGATTATTAGGACACCCATTGTGTTGAATTAGGTCATAAGGATTCGAGTGTCTCACCCGGGATGGCGAAGCCAGTACGCGGTGCAGCTGGGAGTCAAACTCAGTCCTTTTTCATGTCACTTTTTATTAGTGTTATTTTTTGTTTGTTTAAAACATGTTTATGTTCAGTATTATTTTATATTAGTTTCAGGTGTATTGCGTAGTGTTAGATAATCATATACTTTACAAAGTGTACCCCCCCCGATATTTCCAGTACCCACCTGGCACCACACATAGTTATGACAACGGTATTGACTATATTCCCTGTGCTGTGTTTCCATCCTCATCAACTCTAATGACCTTATTTGAATTTGATCATCTGCAAAGGTCTTATTTCCAAATAAAGTCACATTTACAGGTTCTGAGGGTTAGGACTTCAATAACTCTTTTTTGGGGGGGGTGGGGGTGGGGGGCGCACAATTCATCCCACAAAAACACCCTTCCCTGCTTAGCATTCTGGTGGCCCAGGATTTCTTAGGAGTATTGAGAGGAGATAACGCTTCCTTCAGCTTAGGAAGGAAATCTCTTCCTAAGGCAAGAAAATCTCTTTTCAGGACCTCTTTCATTTGCTCACATGATACACACACACACACACACACACACACACACACACACACACACATGCGTGCACACACAGCTGTGGTCAGGACAGAGGCTGGACTGCCCCATTATCATCTGGACCCCATGGAGACAGTGGCATATCTGGTTCAGGTGAGGCATGGAGGGTGCCAGGCGCTCCACCAGGAAGAGGAGGAACAGCCCGCAGTGCAGACACAGCCCTCTGAGCACAGCAGTTTGCACACAGCCACACCGACTGTTCTTAAAGCACCCCATTTCCCTTGCCACCCCTTTGTCCTTCCCAGATGCATCCTTCTCCACTGCCCTTTCAGCCCCAGTCCTCTCTGCAGTCTGAGTGAGGTGGGGGCAGGGGCCTGTGGGTCTATCTCTGGCATTTGGGGCAGGAGGACTATTTATGGAGCATGGTGGGGGGGGGGGGGGGGAGCAGCTTGCCAGCTGCAATGTGGACTCTTCCATCTGTACCTGCATCAACACCCAGGTTATCCCACCTGGTTAGTTACCGCTTCTGCTGGGTCTCACTTACCATAGCAAGTCCCACTCACCTGGTGTAGGCAGGGCCAGGGAAAGGGAATGTGTGTGTGTGGTGCGGGGTTAGGAATGTTGCTTCCTAAACCCCTGGCCTGAGGAATAAGGGCCTGAGGACTTTCAGCCCCCAGGTACCATGGTCTTCTAGCTGCCTGGCCGGCCACAGCCCCAGGCCTTCTATCCTGGCTTCCCCTCCCAGCTCCACCCCTACCTGTCCCCGTCTCCTCTTCCCACTCCTGTACCCCACCCCAGGGCCTCCTGGTCAACTTTCTGTCTCCTTAGCTTCTTGCCCACCTCCGTGATTGGTTTTCTCCATGTCAGGCCTCAGTGCATACACTCATACACATGTTACACAGTTACACACACACATGCTCACACACAACCACATACACATGTTCACACACACTTTAAAGACTCACAAATATTCACATAACCACACGCTTTACACACATATTCACATATACCCACACCCTTTATAAGTCATAGTCACACGCTCACACACTTTCACACAGGCTTATATACTCATAACGATAATACTGACACACACAGTCACACACACACACACACACACACACACACGGCCTCATACAGGCTCCCAGAACCTCCCTGACCAGGGCACTGCTGTGCCTAACAGGGACTTCCTTGAGTTGGCTCCTTGCTGGGCTTATAAATCGGGCCCCTGGGATAAAGCACCCATTGGTCTGGCTGGGAGAATGAAAGCTGAGACAGAGAGGGGCCTCAGAGAGAGCTGGGGGCGGGGGTGGGGGGGGGGCGGGGGGGACTGGAAGCCTGCCTGACCACTTCATGGTTGTGTGAGCTGAGGTACTTGCCTTATTTCTCCCAAGCTCATTTTCTTATTTGGAAAATGGGGATATGTTACCCATTTCATGGAGTTGTGCTAACACTAGATAACAGATTTGAAAGATATAGCCTGGCATCAAAGAGGCAATTATTATTTATTTCAAAATTCAATTGTTAAATTAAGTAACAGTCACATGACTCATAACTCAAAAGGCAGAAAAGGGTATACAGTGAGGTCTCCCTCCTCCCTATGCTCACCACTACCCTCCTTCCCACCACCAGGGTTACCAGAGTCTTACATTTTTTTCAGAGAGATTTTTACATACACGAATAACTATATGTGCATGTACTGTTTTTCTCCCTTTTTGCCACAGGTACTATGCTCTGTCCACGCTGCTCTGTGCTTTACTTTTCTCACTTAGTGTGCCTTGGAGGGTGTTCCAAATCAGTGCGTTCAGGGCTTCCTCGCTCCTCTAGAGCTGCTTTGAATTCCATTACCCGGAGGCACCCACATGGGTGGGACATGCAGGTTGTTTCCAGTCTTCTGCTGTTTCAAACCAAGGCGCAGTGGAAAATCTTGTACAGGCCTATTTCCCACGGGTGTGAGCATGGCCGTGAGTGCTGTAAAGGCTGCAAAATGGACACCAGAAGCTGCTTTTCCGGGCACATGGGCCACCCTTCCTCTTCCATAGGCACCCACTCCCACAACCTCGGGCTGCGGGAAGTCCGATGGGCAAGACCACACCTACGGGAGGGCACCAGTGCCCTCCACCAACCCAAGAGACCCAGGCTGTGGCTGAAGGGACAACCCTTCGCGCTTCCATTGGATTCAGTCCACGTGGGATGAGCCAGCACTGCCTGCATGTGGAAGGACAGTGACGAATAAGTTGGAGATCTGCTGAGGAGAAGGGCGTTTGCAAACCAAAGAGCACAGTGCTCATGCGTTCGCCTGTTGCTTCATGTAGTCAACAGTCACCGGACACACGTGACCTGCCACGCACTGCGCTGGGAGGAGGACCCAGTGCAGTCAAGCCAGGGCAGGCCCGGCCCTCATGGAGCCTGCAGTCATATGGTGGAGACGGACACAGAGCAAATATTGCACAAATGGTTATCTTTCTACCTGTCGCCTCCTTTCCTCACACACTCTGGGCAGGTGAGGGCCTGGGGGCTGGGTTGGGGTGGCGGATGCTGCTGATGCTGACCATCAGCCTCACGGCCTTGGAGAAGTGCTTTGGTCACGGGTGACCATGGGAGTCATACAGTGAGGAAAGCTTAGCTGCCACCCACTCCCCTTCCAGGCAGGGCTGGCCTGGGCCACGGCAGCTGCCTTGGGCTCGTCCTTATGAGAACCAAAGTTGGCTCACCCTTCCTGCCACACGGGAAAGCAGCCATCTGATAACACGGGGTTGCACCCAGGTGTCAGCCACTTAATGGATGGCCCTCCCAGGACAACTTGCATATCAGATGACACATGGGGAGGGTTTTGCTTAATGCAAAGGAGTGAATTCTCAATTATAGAGGCTGCCCAGGTGGGAAGATTTTATTTGGGTGGATCACAGGGGGCCTTCCCGTATTAGCAACAGTTTTACTTTATTTAGGAAGGTATTTCCCCAAATCTGCCCTGATTTTATTTATTTTTATTTTTGAGAGAGAGAGAGAGAGAGAGAGAGAGAGAGAGAGAGAGAGAGAGGGAGAGAGAGAGAGATCACTTTGCTGTTCCATGTACTTATGCATTCATTCGTTAATCTGCAACCTTGGTGTATTGGGATGACTTCTAACCAACTGAGCTCCCCGGGCCCAGCAGATCCCTTTCAGGCTGCAGGCTGTGGGTGGAGCCCTGTCACTCCTGCTGGCTGGCCTGGATGGCTTCCCACTGTGTTAGGTGACAGATTGTTCTTGGACAGGAAATCATTTAAGTTCAGCTTTTCCTCTGATGATCCGGGAGGCACTCAGTCAACACATGTGGAACTGAAACCCCACGGGACCTGGTCACTCACGGACCTTTGAGCCGGGGTCCTCAGGCACAGCGTGAGATACTTCCCACGGTGAGGGGGGAGTGTGGGATATGGGATCTCCAAAATCACGGGGTTGGCGGGGGCGGGGGTGCTCCCCATTGGGCTACGGGGAGGCGTGGAAGTTACTTCCTTCCTCACTGTACTGTGGCTTTGGGGACACCTGGTAGCCTCAGATGCCCCCGTGTGAGGTCCTCTTCCCCCGCAGCTCTCAGAGGGAGAGGCTGGGTGCTGACAGTTGCCAGCGTTCGGGCAGCTGAGGTCTGTGTTTAGGAAGGAGGCTGACCCCAGGGGTCTTCCCTGCTTCCCATTCTACACCATCTGCCTTTCCTGATGTAGACGGTTGATGGGGAGGCTCCGTTCCAATTTATCCTGTTTCCCCCCACCCCCACCCCACCCCCCAAGCCCGGAGATGGTGGAGGAAGGATGTTCTCTAAGGCTCGGTGTCTAACACAGAGCCACCAACCACACGTGGCTATTGGAATGGAAATTCAATGAAATAAAATTAAGCCCTAACTGGTTTGGCTCAGTGGATAGAGCGACGGCCTGCAGACTGAAGGGTCCTGGGTTCGATTCCGATCAAGGGCATGTACCTTGGTTGCGGGCACATCCCCAGTAGGGGGTGTGCAGGAGGCAGCTGATCGATGTTTCTCTCTCATCGATGTTTCTAACTCTCTATCCCTCTCTCTTCCTCTCTGTAAAAAATCAATAAAATATGTTTAAAAAAAGAAAATTAAAACTTCAGTTCCTCCGTCGCACTAGCCACATTGCAAGTGCCCAGGAGCCGCAGGTGGCCAGTGGCTCCTGCGATGGACACTGCGGGTCTAGAAGATTCCCACCATCACAGGAAGGTCAGTCGGATGGCACTGCCCTCAGCCCCCTCTCTCTTCTTTATGATTCCTATCTGGAGAGACTGGAGCTGCTGCTCCCTAGTCTGGGACCCCAGACTGTGCTGCCGACTGAGAATTCAAAAGCAGAGCCTGAGCAAAGTGGAAATAAACGCCTTCAGTCCTCACTCAATGTTGAGTCCAGGACGGCCTTGGGCTCGAAAGTCTTGCTTTTCCTGAGTGTGCCACCCACCGTCCTGAAGCTGCCACCCCACCCTTTCAGGGAGCTGAGCCTGCAGCAGGGGTTCTGTTCTGCTCACCACCAAATCCACTGCATGCATTTTTCAGGGGGTCCCGATCTGGTCTTCCGATCCAGATCCCTCTCCTAAAACAGCACATCTCTTTGGATGTTTCTCCGGTTACTGACCCTGCTGCAGGGTCCTGGAGAGAGAGCTGTTGCCTGTACACAGGCTCTCTTGGCCATTAGTCGTTAGTTCGCCTGTGAAAAGAGGCTGGCCGTTAGGGGTGGGAGGAAGTGGGGACGTGTCTATCTGGGAAGACTGAAACAGAGGATGAGGCTTCTAGAATAGGGCAGCACGGCCTTCCCGCCTTCCCCGGGGCATTTAAAGCCTTCACTGCTTAAACTGGTTTGTATTGACGCTCTCTGTCACACGCAACCAACAGAATCTTAACTAATATAGAGCCATTCGGTCTGAATGTTTGGGAGGGGAAAGCCTCTGTTTGAAGACCAAGTTCCAGTCATGCTAAGACACCTGCAAGGAATGACGCGCCTGAAAAGAGACACGAACCAGAGGTTCACAAACACCAGAGACCCACCCTCCCAGCGCTGTTTTCTGCTTCTGCTATTTCCCCTCCTCTTCAGCTCTCCCAAAGTCTCCCACTCTCTCAAGACCCTGTTAGATGGGGGCGGGGGGAAGTGAGCAAAGAGGGGGGGAAGGGAGGTATCTACAATAATGCCAAAATTAAAAATTTTAATTAAAAAAGACCCTGTTAGATCCTACTTCCTCCAAGAAGTCTTCCCTGACCACCCCAGCCTCTACCCTCTGGCTTTCAGTACTCATTATATTACCCAAGGACGAAAAATGTCTAATATCATGTCTGCTTTCATTGTTTGGAATGGCTCGTTATATATTTGCAGTGGGAATGGGATCTGATGCTTTTGTGTCCCTGACAGGAGCCAGCATAATGCCTGGCACAAAATAGAACCTCAGTGGATGTGTGTGGGTTAGAAACCTGTGGAAACCAGTGTGAGACTCAGGTCCCCCTGCAGCTCCTCTCAGTGGGAAGTGAGTGCTCGATGTCAGTGTTGGGGATGCATTCCTCTAGCCAAGCATCTGGTCTCTGACCAAAGGACTCTGTTTCACATCGGGAGTGAGGACGGAGGAAGAGGAGGGACAGGGGAAGAGCGTGGAGAAGAGGTGAGAATGTGGATCTTTGCCTGATGGCTGAGGCCTGCAGGAAGCTTTTGTGGGTCACCCAGGAGAATGGAGGAGAGAAGTGGCGCTGTGTCCCAGGCTTCTCTCAACTCCCCAGGGGAAGAGTGGGCGTGGGGTGAGGACAGGCTCAGGTCTGAACCAGCTCCTCTTTGGAAATACCTTCAGAGCTGGCTCAAGAGCCACGTGGGAGAAACTAGCATCCTCACGCCACGGTCACACCTCACTCTCAGACCATTTCAATGCAGCTGGAGTTCTATTTTCCACCAGACTTGGGTCAGAATGGTATTCGGCTATTTGCCAAACATACTCCCCCAGCCTTGAAAGCCCAGGATTTGCCAGCATTGAAGCTGTTATAATAATTTAAAGGCCTTTTGAGTGATGAGAAGATATTTGACATAAGCACATATCCTCATTCTTTGAAAGCCAACATTATTTGAATATATGCATTCTTGAGTCATACATCATGAGGGAGAGAATCTCTTTCCTCCCTTCAGGTGTGATCATTGTCACATCTGAGAGCATTAAGAAAACTATTCAGTTAGGTCCTCAGCTGTTCTCTGCTTGTTTTCTGGCTTCTCTCTTTTTCATTTGGTTATACATTTCCACCTCTCACGTCGCCCAAAAACCAGGACATTCAATAAGTGACTACTGGATGAACATATGGATGGATGGATAAATACTCAGTAAATTCCTACTTAGACAAATAATGACAAAACCCTGTATTAGGGTTCTGCAGAGCAACAGAACTAATAGGATATCTGTATGCCTACCTATCTATTTAATGTTATTTTATATTTATTATTATGAGGTATTGATTCATATGGTTATGGAGGCTGAGCAGTCCCATGATCTGCCATATATAAGCTGGAGACCCAGGAGAGTCTGGGGTGCAGTTCGAGGGCCGGAGAGCCACAGAGCCATGTGGCAGATTCCAGGCTGAGTCTGAGGCCTCAGACCCACGGTGCTACAGGCAGCAGAAAACTGACATCACAGCTGGGTCAGACCAATTTTCCCTCCACCTTTTGGTTCTATGCAGGCCCTCGATGGATTGGGGAGGGCCATTGGCTTCACTCAGTCTACCAATGAAATGCTAATCTTTCCTGGAGACACCCTCACAGACACACCCCAAATTTAACTAGATATCTGGGCGTCCGGTGATCCAGTCAAGTTGACACATAAAAGTAACTATCACAAACCCTAACACTTATTAAGCATTGACTGTATCCCAGGCACGTGCTGCTTTACTGATATTATCTCAGCAAATGCGTGTGTGTGAAAATTACATAGAGAGAAATATTCTAATACTAGGTGACTTCTAGGGCCTCCTCCAGTTATAAGATTCATTGGCATGGTGAGGCATTAGCGAAACTAGGATGTTGAGGTGGGGCTTGGGAACTTAACACTTGGAAGCAGAAATAAAAACTTTTGTTACTCGTTACCTCTTTCTGCGGACTAGGAGCTGTGCTAAGTACCTTTCAAATATTTTCTCACGTATTCCTGAGTAATACCCTATGAGATAGGTACTACTACTTACCCCATTTCAAATGAGGAAACGGAGGCACAGAGCGATTAAATGGCTTCCCTAGCATTCAGGTGTGTTGACTCAAAAGCCTGTGCTCTTAGCAGCTCCCTGCTTCCAGGGGCACTGCAAAGCCCCCCGCCAGGATGGAGGGCCTTGCCTTTCCACAGGGGTGCAGGCGAGCTGGGGGAGGGCGCGGGAGCATTGCCAGGGAAACAGCGGCTGTGAGGAGGGGTGGCACCCCTGGCATCTGGGGCTGAGGAAGGTTCTGGAGGCAACTCCACAGGAGCCCTGGGCCAGCAGGAGGCCAACGCCCACTCCTTTCAGCAGCACTCGGTAACCGCAGCTTTGCTCCCTCCGTGTCTCCCAGGGGCAGGCGGGACAGGACGTTCTGAGTTCTGGCAGCAGGGCTCTTTCTTGGGAACTATGATTCGGACTCAAAGCCTGTGGTTGCTAGGCAAAGGCCCTGCCTTACCTTTTATAGCTGTCTGGCTGAAATGTCACAAATATTGACAGACTTGCTTTTTTCCTCTCTCATCAGCTTTGTGACCCTGAACACATTCTCCCTTGTGTGGTAGGCGGTTAGGCAGGAGCAGAGCTAGGATGATGGGCCAGGTACAGAGGTCACCAGGCAGAAAAGCTCCAGGTGTCTGGCCAAGGACAATGGTAGGGTGGCACCTCGCCCCCACGGTGGCCTTTCCCCCTTAGCAGCATATGGTTGGTCATGCGATTTGGACCCTCTGACCTTTCTTTCCTAGAGATAACATCTAGGCCTCAGTTACATTTCAGATCCAGGCCCAGAAAAGCAGCAAAACCAGACAAGCGATACCACCAGTGACACCAACACTGACCTCGGGACCAGCTGCATTGAATAATGACCCCTGACCTGGTGCTGACCAACCAATCAGGGGAGACCTGGACACACCAGGAAAGCTGCTGAATATTCTATTGCCACCTTCCCCTGGGACTTCCCCTAAAATCTCACCCTTAAAATCCTTAGGATTTGGACCCAAGGCAATCTCCCTCCTGGGAACACACCCAAGCCTTGCCCTTTCCTCTTCTCCCTCTCCTCCTCTCCCCGCCCCTTCCCTTCTCTCTCCCCTCCCTTCCCCCTCCTCCAGTTTCGTTATTACCTTCCTCACTCCCAAGCTCTGAGGACCCTTCCTTTACCTCTATAACTTGTTTTCTAAACCCATTTCTTCAACAAATTACTTCTTTCTCTGTGGTCTTAACATAAAAAACATTCAAACCTATAAAGAATTTTTGTGAGTTTATTTGAGCCAAACTGTCCAGAATTGCCGGGAAGCAACATTGGGATTGGGATAGCGCTCCAGAGAACGGCGGTTTCTCATCTTTTTGTATATGTTGCTATCAAAGGAGGGGGTTTAGGTGGGTTACATGAAATCCATTGGTGATAGACTAGAGAGGTGGGAGAAAGCAAAGCCAGGAAACCTCTTCGACTGGATAAGAAGTAAAATGATAGACACATACTTAGGTGGGTGCAGGAACAATTAACATGATAATGAAGGAATTTGTGGTATCTGTCCTGGTGCCCAGGCACATTAGGTTGTGCCCCAAGGGGTCCAGAAATAGGGAAGTTACAAGTTACCCAGACATTTCAAGGATATGTTATCATAGATGCAAAAAGACAGATAAGCTCAGTTAAGGTAAAGGTTGACCTTGTCAGTGAAGATACCGGCCTAGGTATCTTCCCACCATACCTGCCCACCATAACTGCTTTAGTTAAAGTTTAATTTCAGACCATCTCTGTGGTTACTTTAGGTGTTTGAGTTTGAAAGACTCCCTTTCGTCCATAATGGTTTTCCAAATAAATGTGCTCTTATAGATTGAGTCTATAAGATATTTTCCGGAACTCAAGTGCCAAGATTGCTGAACCCCAGGTCCAGTTCTGACCCCAGGGGTCTCACACCTGGTGCCATTCAGGCTGCCTGCAACACTTTTCTTCCTATTATTCTATTTACCAGCCCCAGGAACAAACTTGTGAGCCCATAAGACTTTCTGGTGAGTTGCAAAACAATTCACACTGGCTTGGTTGGGCAGAGTGGGGTGGGAATATTTCTTGGGTTTGATTTGGTTAAGTTGCTCTCACTTCCTCTGCTCAGGTCTATCTGCTCCTAGGAATCTGGGATGGGGAATTTTGGTGGCTGGATGCTGGGTAAGAGCACGAGTTCAGGCTGCAGAGGGCCTGCACATGTCTCGAGTTTGCCATTAAAGAGCCACATGACCTGGGACATGTGACTTGGCCTCTCGGAGACTTGATGTTCTTCTCATCTGTAAAATGGGAGAGAACTGTTAACTGCTTCAAAGGATTGGTGAGGGTGAGCCAGGCTAGTAAGACAGGACAAGCAGAATAGGGACACTGAGACAGTTAAACAGCAGTTTGCAGCCATCTAGTAAATTCTATCTCCCCTAAACTAGGGGCACTTAAGAGTAAATGGTTTGCACTTCTCCCCAACCAGAGGGTAAATAGCGTAAATCACCCTATGCAGGGAGACAGATAACAGAAATCCAATTAATGCTATTTGCCAACCACACCCAAGCACAGAGGAAGTTAAAAGAATTGCATTGGTACATGAGCATAAAGCTGATGAATTTCCTGTTGATCCTCCCCTAAGACTTCTCTTAAATGCCCAGCCTTTAAACACCCTCAAAGGGAAGGTCAAGGTGCACTCTCTGCTCTCCCTCCAGTACACCCTCACCTTTCTCCTTCCCATCCCCCTCTTCTTCCCTCACAGGCATGCATCTCCTAAACCAGTGATGGCTAACCTATGACATGGGTGTCAGAGGTGACACGCAAACTCATTTTTTTTTGGTTGATTTTTCTTTGTTAAATGGCATTTAAATATATAAAATAAATATCAAAAATATAAGTCTTTGTTTTACTATGGTTGCAAATATCAAAAAATTTCTATATGTGACATGGCACCAGAGTTAAGTTAGGGTTTTTCAAAATGCTGACACGCCGAGCTCAAAAGGTTCGGCATCACTGTCCTAAACTCTAAGGGGCCCTACCAGGCTTGCTACCAGGGCAGCGATGGGCCTGGGCAGCTTGTCCTGGGCGAGTCCCCTGACCCAGTCCCCAAGGCCCCCTTTCCTTTGACTTTTTCTTGTTTGTTTCACTTATTTACGCATTCATTGGTTGCTTCTTGTATGTGCCCTGACTGGGAATCGAACCAACAACTTTGGTGTATCTGGACAATGCTCTAACCAACTGAGCTGCCCGGCCAGGGCCTTCTGTGACTTCTTAGTGACCCAAAGCAGAGCAGCCTAGGCCCATTTCCTCACCTAGTTCTTCTGCAGGCCTTCCTTGTTTCACTGTCCCCAGCTTTACAAAAAAGTTGTTTTTTTAAAAATCGTCATTGGAGGATATTTTTCCATTGATTTTAGAGAGAGTTGAAGGGAGGGAGGGAGGGAGGGATGAGGAGGAGGAGGATGAGAGAGAGCGAGCATTGATGTGAGACACACAAGGATTGTTTGCCTCCTCCACTCACCCAGGCTGGGGTTAAGCCTGCAACTGAGGCACATGCCCTTGACCCTTGGGTCCATGGGCTGATGCTCTAACTACTGAGCCAAACTGGTTAGGGCTCACTGTCCCCAGCTTTAATAAATGTCCTCTAAAATTCACCTGGACTTGTCTGGCCAGTGTGGCTCAATAGTTGAGTGTCAACCTATGAACCAGGAGGTCACAGTTCAATTCCCCATCTGGGCAGATGCCCGCGGATTGCGGGCTTGATCCCCAGTAGGAGGTGTGCAGGAGGCAGCCTATCGATGATTCTCATTATTGATGTTTCTCTCTCTCCCTCTCTGAAATCAATAAAAATAAAATAAAAATAAAATAAAATTCACCTGGACTCATGTTGTGAAATTTTTCCTGCACGAAGTCAAGAATCTACACTATCCGGCTGGCCCTAAGCAGACCCACTAGGGCCAGGTCCCCTTTCTGGTAACAGGAGGATGGAGTGAGAACGCTGATGGAGCACTTAGCTGTCCCCATAATCTGCCTGGCAGGACAACCGCAGGCCTGGGATAAGGGTACCTGGATTATAGCATCGGGGTTATGAACACAGGCTTTCCTCACTAGGCAAGCTTGGAGATGAAAAGAGAGCTTGCTGTAGCTGAAAGGTCCAGTTTGGGGTTTCTTAAGGTGGTAGAATCCAAGATTTCTAGGATTCCTCTAAGACGGAGAGGAAGGCAGTTACGTAGCAGGAGAGTGTAAATGGAGTGAACCCGGCGACCTCCACAAAGCACCACACATGGGGAGATGTGAGGTTTTGATGGGAGTGCCTGGCAGCCAAGAATAGGAGGGGACGGGGTGGGGTGTGTGAGCCTGCTCACTGCTCAGGTGAACAGTTAACCCCATTCACCTTGGGTCAATTCCTCATTCCCCCTGGAGGGGATGCTAGTGACTTCAGAAACTAGACGGACTCGGTCCCGGTTGCCCTAATCTGGTTACAGCCAACCCATGTTTCCTCTAGGGTCTGGCACAGAAACCAAAGGAAGGGTCTGCAGATCTGGGCCCCGCTGGTTCCTTGGCACAGCTGCTCTGTCCTCTTCCCCGACGAGATAGAGAAGTCAGGGCTGGGAACCCGTGGGCCCCAGTTAGGAAGAAAACATCAACAATCGAAATTACAGCCTGGAAGAACTGCCTCGTCTGCAAGTAACTGGGCAATTACCTCCCATTAAGCTCTCATTAATTTGTTTTCCGAGGGTTACAGTACAGTCCTGGGTGGGTGTACCCACCCTGCTGATCACCAAGGTGTTGAAGAAGATTAAGTCTTTCAAATGAATCATGGTGGAACTCTTCCATCTGGTTAACTATAATAGCCGTACTTATCCAGCAGTATGAGCCAGGCCCTTTTATCTTTGGAGCGGTGGGAGGGATTGCAGGGTTTTTATTTTGAGTCCTGTTTCAGGGGAGGAAGAGGAAGCACCAGGAGGGGAAAAGAGACACAAGGCAGAATTCAGGCCAGTGTTTTTCAAAGTGTGGTCTGTGGCTGGATCTCTCTTGCCTATGAATCACTTACTATTAAACAGGCAGACTCCTAAGTCAGAAACTTTCCAGGTGATTCTTACAAATACTCGGGTCTGAAAATCTCAGGTAGAAGTGGAAAGCCTTCTGGCATTGGGATATTACTGACAGTGATAAATGAGGTACACAGGCAACATCATTTCAGCCCATAATTTCTAAACCCACCCCAGAAGATCTTTCACGTTAGCATTAAGCTGGGTAAAGCTGGACTGTTTCATGTCACACTTCATCCATCTACTAGTACAGCTGGTGGTGCAAACAGAAAAAATGTCCGGCCCAAAGGCTAGAAGTCAGAGATGAAGAAACTTGTTTCATCGTCTCAAAGGCTGACGTCTTAGTTTCAACTTCCTGCTCTCAGGTGTTCTAAATGCTGATACACCGTCCCTTTATCTTCTGATAACGAAGGTGAACATAAGTGATCTCCAGAAATGATTCACACGTGGTTCCCAGGTTCTTGAAAAACCACAAGTGATTGGCAAAGGTTTGTGTTACAGACAAAAACTCAAACAAACAGCTCATTTCCTTCAAGGGCTCCTCAAGCAGTGGCTGGCAGCCTGAATGTAGTAAGGAGGGAAGTCTTCCCTTCCCTCCCCCCACATCTTCTTCCCCTTTCTGATGTCAGATTTTTCTGACACTATGGAGTCCAAACTGGGAGAAAAAAGCTATTGATAAGGAATGGGACTCCCACCCTCACCCCACCTCTGAGGTCACTGCCCTCTCAGAGTTGGTTACAGACATTTCATTTTATTCATTTCAGAAAGCCTGGGGGCCACAAGGCTCTGAATCAATATCCTGTAAGGCATACATTACATTGAACTTCGTTCAGTGTGCTCCGGGGAAATGAAGACTTGGGTTCTGATAGGATTCTGTTTACAAGTAGCCTGGGTAACTCTGGAACAGGTGGGAGTGACCCACACATTTTTACTTTTTTTTTTTTAAAGAAATAATCTTTTTTTTTTTTTTTTTTTGAGAGAGGAAGGGAGAGAGAGAATGAGAGAAGGAGAGAATGAGAGAGAGAAACATAGATGCGAGAGAAACCTCGATCAGTTGCCTCCCACAGGTGGCCCCTGGGGCATCAAACCTGAAACCTGTGTATGTGCTCTGACCGGGAATTGAACCCATAGCCTTTTCATTGTATGGGATGATGCTCCAACCAACTGAGCCACTCTTCCTAAAAAAATAACAGATTTATTGAGATATATTTCACATACCACACAATTCATCCATTAGCATAGTCAATATTTTTAGTATTGTATTACTCCTAAAAGAAACTCCAAACCCGTTAGCAGTCATTCCCCTTTTCCTTCAAACTCCCCAGCTGTAATCTTTTTGTTAAGATTTGCCTGCTCTGGACAGTTCATAAATGGGATCAGTCAGACATGTGCAGTCCTTTGTGACTGGCTTCTTTCACTTAGCATAACCTCTTTAAAGTTCACCTATGTTGTAGTAGGAATCAGCACTTCATTCCTCTAATGACTGAATAATAGTCCATTGTATGGATATACATTCTGTTTATCAGCTGAAGGACATTTGGCTTGTTTCTACCTTTTGGCTATTATGAATAATGCTACTATGAACATTCATGTACAAGGTTTTGTGTGGGCAGATGTTTTATTTTTCTTCTTCTTTTTTAAAAAATATATTTTATTGATTTTTTACAGAGAGGAAGGGAGAGGGATAGAGAGTTAGAAACATCGATGAGAGAGATACATCGATCAGCTGCCTCCTGCACACTCCCCACTGGGGATGTGCCCACAACCAAGGTACATGCCCTTGACAGGAATCGAACCGGGACCCTTGAGTCTGCAGTCCTATGCTCTATCCACTGAGCCAAACCAGCCAGGGCTATTTTTCTTCATTTAATATATTTTTACTAGAGGCCCGGTGCACAAAAATTTGTGCACTCGGGTGGGTCCCTCAGCCCGGCCTGTGCCCTCTCGCAGTCTGGGGCCCCATGGGGGCCCCTTCCCCTGGCTGCTGGCACCAGTTTTCCTCCAGTGCCCAGAACCCAGGCCTTCACTCTTTGCTGGGCCCTGGGGGCGTGGCAGAGGCCGGGGCAGCGGGCTTCCCTCTTTGCTCGCCACGCTGGCCTTTGCTCGCTGCTCCTGCCCCGGGGCCAGCTGGCTTCGCTCTGTTGCTTGGCACCTACGTATGCAAATTAACCGCCATCTTTGTTGGCAGTTAATTTGAGTATCACCCTGATTAGCCAATGGGAAGCATGGCAAAGGTATGGTCAATTACCCTTTTTGTCTTTTATTAGATAGGATTGATTTCAGAGAGGAAGAGGGAGAGATAGAAACATCAATGATGAGAATCATTGATCAGCTGCCTCCTTAGTTGGGGATTGAGCCCGAAACCCGGGCATGTGCCCTTGACTGGAATCGAACCTGGGACCCTTCAGTTCGCAGGCGGATGCTCTATCCACTGATCCAAACCAGCTAGGGCCTGGACAGATGTTTTCATTTCTCTTGTGCAGATACCTAGGAGTGGAATTGCTGGGTTGTATGTCTAACCTTTTCAGGAACTGCCAAACTGTTTTCCAAAGTTCATTCATCATTGGTGTATGAGAGTTCTAATTTCCTCCTGTTCTCATTAGCCATTATTATGTTTTTGATTTTAACCATCCTAAAGGATTTGAAGTGATATTTCATTGTTTTTTTTAAATATGCATTTTCATAGAGGCTAATGATGCTGAACATGTTTTCACGTACTTATTGGCCATTTGTATATCTTCTTTGGAGAAATGTCTATTTAGATCCTTTGCCCATTTTTAAATTGGGTTATTTGCCTTTTTATTATTGAGTTGTAGGAATTCTTGACATATTCTAAATAAAGTCTCTTATTAGATACTAGAGTCCCAGTGCACAAAATTCATGCACAGGGGGAGTCCCCTCAGCCCAGCCGGCACCCTCTCCTATCTGGGACCCCTTGGGGGATTCCGACTGCCAACTGGCAGTCAGACATCCCTCTCACAATCCTGGACTGCTGGCTCCTAACTGTTCACCTGCTTGCCTGCCTGCCTGCTTTCCCCCCATTGCCCCCCTGCCGGCCTGGTCGCCCCACACAGCCTGCTGTTCCCTTGTCCGTCCCGTTGTTTCAGTCGTGATGGCCTCTGGTTTTTTATATATTAGGGTATGATTTGCAAAACATTTTCCCCATTCTTTGCTATCCTGATATGTCCTTTGAGGCATAAAGGTTTTAAATGCTGGTGTTCAGTTTTGTTGCTTGGGCTCACACTTTGAGAAACATTGCTAAGTCACAAGTGACAGGAAATCTCCAAGTGTGGGACTTCGTTTCCCCACCCCAGCCAGCTGAGGCTCCTTCTCTGGGCTGGATGCACAGAGTCCCAGGGGACCTTCACCATGTTTACATCCCCTCCCACTCCTGAGGTCTACCACAATAGAGCAGCTGAAATGACAGTTTGCAAATGTCCTTTATTGTGAAAACTCAATGGCCTTTGTCTCTGGAATTTGAAATTTTGATGCACATGTTGGCAGCCAAGAGTTTGGAAGGAGGAGGGGAAGGGCCCAGAGAAGAAACCACGCCATTGATTTCCATAGTGAGTCATTTCTACTCTATGTTGTCTTGGTTTTTCTCACCCATAAAGTGGGGGAAATACCTCCATCTCCCCATGTCAGTGGGGGTACTATGAAGAAGAACTCTTTGAGATCTTGGATTAAAGGCATCACTGAGGCACAAGGTATTATTATAACAATAAATTATTTAATAGCAGGGAGAGTGAAGCTACTAAAGCAAGAATGGATAGGGGCAGGAAGGAGAGAGGCTGTGAGTTGTGGATGGAGGAGCTGCAGCCTACAGCTCCTGGGTCCAGAGACAGGTTTTTATTCTTAGAGGTGAGACTGTAGGTTTCTCCCAAATGGTTTGGGTTATTTCATCTGATTCAGCATTGCTTTACTGAGTGCTTCTGTAAGAAAACATGACACTCTTTTTTGGAAATAAACTCGATGTATATATACATTAAAACCATTAAAAACAATGCAAGACATTATAATCAAATGCTGAATTGAATATAATGAGTATCAAAAAGAAAGACTAGATGGTGAAGAGCAGTGGTCCCATTATGCATCCCAGGTCTATCACACTAGTGTGTGATCTTGGCTCCTCAGTTTCTTCTTTTTCTGTGACTGCAACTGTTCACTTAAAAGGCTTAGAATAATGGCTAGCACATAGGAAGAACTCAACGTGGGATCTACCTGAGATTTCATCTTGCACTCCTTTTGTTGGTTACACAATCTTGGCCAAGTTGCTAGATCCCTGCCATCCTCAGTTATCCAATCTGTAAAATGGGCATACAGATAGTTACTGGCTCCCTAGGCGGCTGTGTATACGACGGGAGACAATGTAAATCGCATAGTACCTACAAATGGTAAGCATTCGCTAAATGAGTTATTATTACAGTCATTAACACTATTTCCCGCCCCGGTGGAGTAAGGGGTGCGCTCAACGATTAGTTGAATCATCAGCTTTCTCAGGAAGCTGGAATATGAGATGGGCAGGAAGGTACTGGTAGGATTCCGGTGAGCAGAGAAGAGAGCGGGATCCAAGAAGACGGAGGCCTGAGGACCGACTGCCGTCTGGAAGGCAGGGAAGGACCGGGCCTTCTCCAATTGTCCTCCAGCCCGGAGCCCGGCCGGCTGCATCTGGTCGAGCCGTGGCGGCTGTTTACCTCCGAATCCCCTTCCACGTTCTCGACTCTCACCTTCGCCGTCGGCCGGTGCAGGCTCAGCAGGGCAGGCGCAGACCCTCCCTCCCTGAGGAATGTGGGTCCGCGTCCCGGGCCCGCGAGGCCAGCGCATACCTCCTCCCCCGCAGTCTGGAGCCCCGCTGTCTTCACCTCACCCTCCGCCCGGATCCTGTTTCAAAGTCACCTGAAAGCCATTTCCTTCCGCGTCCGCCCCTCCCCTCCCCGCCCCTCCGCTCCCAGTAAATCTGCTGGAGCTTGCTTGTACCTGGAGCAGCTTTTTTTTTTTTTTGGTTGGGGGGAGGCTTGTTTTGTTTTTAAGAATTCTCTAAGCACCGTTTACTATACACACTTGTCTACCCCCGGATCTCAACTATACCCAGTGGTTCTGATCCCAGCGTCCCTTCCCTCCTTCTTAGGAACAGGTTTGAACGCCTAACCAGTAGGACCTCCTCCAGGCTCCCAGCCGGGCTTCTCCCCTCTAGCCGTGTGCTGGGACCGCATCTTTTATCCAGGACCTTTACTGCTGAATTATTTCGGGTTTTCAAATGTACGATTTTGCTCAAAACCCAGCCTGCCCCTGTCCCCTCCCCCCTCTCCGGTGTGTATCTTCCCATGCTACAAAACGGGGTCCTCTATTGCCGTAGGTTCTGCATCTCCCCCTCCGCCCCCCCAGTCTCGTGGTGGACTCCCTCCAAGCAATCGGCTTCATCTCTCGTCAGCTTCTCACAGGCTCGGATTTACATCAGGAAGGGGTCACGGGAACCGAGTTTCGGGGAGGAATTCAAGTCGTGCCTCTCGGACTCAGAAGAGCCGAGCGGACCAGCTCTGGTGGGTTCAGGACCCCCAAATCGGACCGCAACCGGAAGCCCCCTTTCCTGTGCGTGCTACGGGGGCCGTTTGGGGGGTCCGGAGCCCTCTCGGGAGGCGGTGATATCAGGTATGTGACACCAGGGTGACCCCACCACGTGCGTGTTTGCATCTTGGAGCCTGGAGGCTGCCCGGGAGCGGCCCGCGCGCTCGCCCACCTGCAGGCGGTGATCAGCCGCCGCGCGCGCTCCGCCGCAGCCTGCACCCCCGGCTCCCGCTCCCAGCGCCGCGAAGCTCCCCGGGCCCCCGCCGAGCCGCCAGTTGCTGGATTCCTGCAGCGGCCGAGCTCCACCCACTGGAAAAATTCCTGGGCCGCCCCTCCCTCTCCCCTCCCTCCCGCTGCAGCCCGCTCGGCCCCGACTTCCTGCCGGGCGCTGGGAGCCGCGCAGGCCGGAGTCCCCGGGGGCCGCCAGGGGCTGGCAGTGGGCGGGCGCGGCCGGCAGCCTCGGTTCCTTCCGCGAGCGGCGTTCAAACTCGCGCCCGCGTCGTCGCCGCCCTGGGCAGCTTCGCGCACCGGGCGTGCGGGACCCGGCGGACGGCCGCCGCTTGGTGAGTGTCCTTCGGCCTCCCCCTCTCCCTCTGCCGCTGCAGCCGGTGGAGTGGCAGTGCCCGGAGTCCCTCCGAGGTCCCCACCTTCCCGGGACACCCGCCCAGCCCCACGCGGGTGAGGACGCGGACTCGGTCGGCCTAGGGGGGCCCCGGGCTGCCTTGGCTCTTTCCAGGGCGACCCTCCCGGCTCAGGGCTGGAGCGCGGGAGGCTCTTGCAAGGAGACGTTTTCCGTCCTCCAGCCCCCACCCCGGAAACAAAAGGAGCGAACGCGCGGGGTGGCTCCGAGAAGCTCCGGATGAAGCCCGGGAAGCCCGCGAGGCTGCGCCCCCCTCCCCGCCCCCCTGCGCTCTCGGTCGCCCGAGGTGTGGTCCTTGCCCCGGACGGGGGCGGGGGGGGGGGCGGCGGGGCGTACTCTCCCGGGAGGGACCCGAACCTCTGGTCCTGGGAGCCCGAGAGGCGCCAGCAGCCGGTTCCGGACTCCCAGGCTGGAGCTCCGGATAGTGCCACACGGTGCTGGCTCGTGGGAATCAGCTCATGTCCTGGAGGAGTGAGAGTAGGTGCCAGGAGTGGGGTGTTCGGAGCGGAAACCACCGTCTACCTCGACCTCACCCACCCCTGAAATCGGGTTGGCTCATTTGCTCCGTATTCGCAGCCGTTTGAGTTGGAAAGCTAGGATAAGGCGTGCACACTTGAAAATTTCAAGACGTTTTTCAGTAGCTGCGTTCACTCTTTGGAGCTGCTTTTGAAAACAAAAGGAAGAACGAAGTGGGAAATGTAATGGTGGGAGGCTGGAGAGGTGTGGCCTGGGGGGCGGGGGACGGTGTTACTGGCAGTTGTTAGAGTTTCATCTCTGAGGTCACTCTAAACGGTTGGCAGATGAAGGAGACCGTGCCCTGCTCTGGGGCCCCCAGGAGGGGACCTGGACTGCAACACCCTACAGGGAACCCTGGACTGGGGCTCCCAGAGTCTCACCGGTCCTGCCTCTGCACGCAGCCCAATCACACTGACCTTGCTCAAGAAATAATAAGCAGGGAGAGTGGTGACAGCCTCAGTGGCTCCCTGCTGAGCAAATCACTCTGCTGGACAGGGAGTGGACTGCTGAGTGACTTCGCTGGGATACCTCACCTCCACCATCCCTAGCAGAAAACCCGGGGAGTAAGAACCAGAGGAAGGTGTACCCCTTCCCTCTGTTATTCACCCCTTCCCTTCGGTCCCGGGACACCACATCTCCTTCCACACCTGCTGGTAACACTTTTGCTGCCCCCCCTCCCCCTTTCGGGAGGGTTGGGCAATCCCTTGGCTCCCTGGGTATCTGGTTCTGGGTATGGGGCAAACCAAGAAGCAGAGGGAGGGGTTTGTGTAAGAGCTTGGGGGCCTTTCTACTGCCTTTTATTAGAAGTGGTCTCTCTCTCTCTCTCTCTCTCTCTCTCTCTCTCTCTCTCTCTCACACACACACACACACATATCCAGAGCCCCATCACGGCAGGAATTCTTAGCTAAGGAAAAAAAAAAAAAGAAGTGGTTATAGCAGGGGGATGGACAGAGCTCTAGCCTGGGAGTCCAGCACAGGATTTTGCTCAAGATTTAGTCCTGTCTCTACTGCATCCCATCAAAGACTGATAGAGTCTCTTGGGCTGGAAGGCATCTCCAATTGGCCTGTTCCATTGACATGAAGGCAGCAGAGCTCAGAGTTGGGAGGTGATTTGAGCCTGATCCCTGTTGGCCAAATAGGGACCAGCACTCAGGTTTCCTCACTCTGTCTAATCGTGCTTTTCCCCACATGACTTGGGCAAGTCACATGTCTTTTTTACTCAGTTTCCACCTGGGGTGCTTGCCTGCTCTTCCTCATAGAGGCTGGGGTGAGAATCCAGTGAAGCCAAACATGTGGCGAGTGCTGCATAAATTCCTGTACAAAATAAAGGGCTCCACTGTGGCTAAACGGGGCTCTTTCTAGAGCGTTATAATTTCCTGGGGTCGTCCCACATGTGCCACAAGGAGGGGTAGACACCAGAAGCCAACGGTGAAAGTTTACACCCCTGGCCTGTAGTATCTCATCTCCAGAGTAAACATTTGCTTCACCAAATCTCAGGGTCACTGTTTACACTGGAGGAGGCCAAAGGCCATGGCCTGGGAGATGACCAGAGTTGGAGGGGAAAAGGACTGTGCCTCCCCCCCCCCCAGATCAGAACCTTGTGAAGGCTCTGGCTCCAAGCCTGGAGTGTTGCTACAAGCCCAGGCTGGAGCTGACCTAGCAGGGTTAACTGTGGAGCCATCTAGCTATTTTCTGTTGTGTTGGGGGTGCAGGGGACTCTGCACTTTGGGAATGTGCTGCCTTTCCAGCTGCACTGAGGGCTGTTTTCAGCTCCTCGTTTGCCCCCCTCCCCCCATCCCAGGCTGCCCCTCTGGCCCAGGCGGCTGCTCTGGCCCGCCTCTCTGGCCAGCTGCAGGTCCGTAGGCCTTTGTTCCAGGCCCGCCCTCCCCGGCAGAAGCCCTCAGGCTGGGGCCTGGCAGCTGGAACTCACTCCTGCCAGCAGGAAGCCTCTACTGGAGTCACAGAGGGCCTGGCAGACCCTCATTTCCTCCTGGAAAGCTCATGTTGGGGCCCCCAACTGGCCCCTGGCCAGATTCTCGCACTATCTTTTCTCATCCCCTTTCTTCCCCTGAATAGTTGGATCGTTCTCTTTTTCTTCCATACTCTTGCCTCTTAGTTCTGTTTTACAGCATTCATGTATTCATTCAACAGTTATTTATTTGGCACCTACTATATATGGATGCTAGACGCAGGAGACACAGTGCTGAACAAAATATACAACTATCGCCGAAACCGGTTTGGCTCAGTGGATAGAGCGTCGGCTTGCGGACTGAAGGGTCCCAGGTTCGATTCCGGTCAAGGGCATGTACCTGGGTTGCGGGCACATCCCCAGTGGAGAGTGTGCAGGACGCAGCTGATCGATGTTTCTAACTCTCTATCTCTCTCCCTTCCTCTCTGTAAAAAATCAATAAAATATATTTAAAAAAAATATATACAACTATCATTGACCTATGCAGTGGACTTCTAGTGGGGGAAGCTGACAGTACGCAAGGTAAATAATTAAACTAGAAAGCATTGTAGCCCTGGCCAGTGTGGCTCAGTTGGTTGGAGAGTAGTCCTGTGTACAGAAGGGTTGCGGGGGAGGAGGAGTGGTCCATCACCAGCCCCTGGGCAGCCGTGTGTAAGGGAGGCAACCAATTGATGTTTCTCTCTTACATCAGTGTTTCTCTCCCTCCCCCCTCCTTTCTCGCTAAAATCAACAAAAACATATCCTTGGGTGAGGATTAAAAAAAAAAAGCATTTTAGTGATAAGCAGAAAAATATGATCGGGAAGGTGGATGTGAATTTAGATGATGTCTAAGATAGAGTGGCCTGGGAAGCAGGTGGAGGGAGGGATGTTTGAGAGAATGCCTGAAGGCGGTATTTCCCTTCATCTCTGACTTCCTTTTCTTGAAAACCTTCAAGCAACACACTGCGAACTGCACCTGTGTGCAGATCCCAGCTTGGCAGCCTGTTCGCCCTGTGGCACTGAGCTCCTTTGTGCCTGTGTTTCTCACATGTAAAATGGAGTTAGTCATCATACTTACCACGGACGGTACTGTGAGAATGAACAAGAGATGATGGATGTTAAGTGCTTAGCAAAGCCTATCCAGGTGTTCAATAAATGACAGTCTTGTTATTTCTCAACAGAATCCTGCAGGGGTAGCCTAAGACATTTAATGCTAAAGACTGTAGATGAGGAGTTTTTTATTTCAATTATTAGGTGGGAATGGGGAATTCGAGGGAGATGAAAATAGAAATCCTAGTTAGTCTCTCCCGGTGTCTTGTAGATAAGCTTGATGGCGTGGGGGTTAGGGGTTGGGGGTGAAGGGGGTGGGGAAATGAGGGAGGGCTGCAGAAGAGCTGGGCAGAGGGAGGGCGGAGCTGTTCTAGGGAGCCTGTGGAGGTGGCTAGAGGATTGGGATGGAGGCTCAGAGGCAGCCTGGAAAAATGTTTTAAGAAGGTTCCACAGGGGCCAGAATGTAGTCATGGAATAGACGGACACTGTGAGATCTCAGCGTCTAGCTGCCCCCTGACTGCTCAGCGCTGCCCAGCTCCCACCTGCCAGCCCGAGGAGGTTCTACCCCTCCCAGCTGGAACCAGGACCTCAAAGGGAGCGGCCCATCGCAAAGACCGCTGTCACGGGCTGCTCACGGGCTGCGGTGAGCTGTTTCCTGGGGGCCCTGCTGGCTCCGGAAGCGGGGTGGTGGAGGGTGGGGCCCAAGGAAATGGTCATGGGCCAGACCACTCCCCTGGAGAGCCCGCTGCGCTCGCAGGCCAGCCAGGCGGGCCCTGCGGTGAAGGAACTTGTGCCTGGAGACCAGCTAAAGCTAGATATGATCTGGCCTCAGAGGAAGTTGCAAAGAGGGCCCTGAACAGCCCCAGACAGTTTTGTCATAGAAGAGAGAAAAGTAGGCAGGGTCAGTTAACCTGTGATTGTACGGAGGTGCGTGTGGAGATGCTGGCATTCTCTCTGGGGGTTAGCTGTCTGGATAAAGGCTGGTCTTGGCAACCGGTTTCTGCTGTGTTCATCTTATTTTGGTTAGAAGCTCTCTGAGGGCAGGAACGCTGCCATCTTTGTTCTCCTGCAGACTGTAGAACAATAGAAAGGAATCAGGGCAGCTGAGCTTGCCCTGGGGTCCTGCCCTGAGGGATCTGGGCTTAGTGGTCTGAACTAGGCCAGCTTTTGCTCCAGGAAGTTGGGGGGGGGGGGCGGGAAGAAGCATGGGGGGGATGTCAAGCCCAGCCCCTATGGGCTGTTGCTATCTGGAAATGCAAGCTAAGGGAGAGAGGGTCTTTTGGAGCCCTTTTGCTGGCCTCTGGGGAGGGAGCTTTGGTTTAAGCTCAAAGAACGGATTTTCTGTTCTGTGCTGACCTGACTGTGGGGCTGAATACAGGACACGATGGTGGCTGTGCATGAGCCTTTGGGAAACAGTTTGAGGAGGGTGGCTTTGATTATTGTTAGGGTCTGGTGGAGAGTGAGCGGATGCAAGAGCAGGGAAGTCAGTTTTACTGTGGTAATAGTATCCCAAGAGGAGAGGTGGGTTCTGCAGGTACTACCAGGCTTTGAGACTCGTGTGTGTGTGTGTGTGTGTGTGTGTGTGTGTGTGTGTGTGTGTGTGTGTGTGTTAATCAGAGGTTCTTGAGCAATAGATGGCAAGTGTTTATTGAAAGGAAAAGGGAACCAGTATTCAAGCAGCCTCTATGCATCCTGCACATTGCTACATCCCCTGTGCTTGCTGGATTCCAATAGATGGTTTGTCGAATAACTAAAACCTTACTGTGTGATGAAACCTTAGGAATGAAAGACATTTTCATAGTCTTCACAGATGTTCTATTCCTGTCTGAAAGTGCCCAGGATAGAAGATTCTAAGAAGGTAACCTGTGGTCAGCCTGGAAAAGCGAAAGGGACCAGTCTTCCCACTCCTGCTGCATTTTGCTCCCAAGCGGACTGCAGGGTGTGCTTAATAGTTTTGAATATAGTTCATCCCATCACATGTCCCATAAAATGCATAACATCTCTCCTACCTTATTCAGGACTTGGCCACCCAGCAGCCATACTTATCCGCATAAAGCCAGGTAGGTCTCAGGTCAGCCAGGACTCAAGTTACTACATTTCTTTCCACGTCAGCCCCCCCCAGACCCTGTTTAACTTTTGTACATAAGCTGTGTCATCCTATTTCCAAGCCCACAGCTGAAAGGAAGCAGCAAAGAAGAGTGTAAAGAGAGGAAAAATGACCACAGTGCAACTAAGCATTGAGAGTAAGTGTGGATGGAGATCAAAGGCTATAAAAAGGCAGTCCTAATAATGTCAGAGTCGGGAGTCATTTATTTAGGAGGAATGGCTTGGCACTCCTGGGCCCTTGTGGGAAATCCTCATTTTGATAATTGATGCGATGATGTGGATCGACCTTGAGAGTATCATGCTAAGTGAAATAAATCAGTCAGAAAAAGCTAAGACCCATAGGATTTCACTCATATGGGAGATATAAAACTGAAACTCAGACCCAGACAACAGAATGGCGGTTACCAGAGGGAAAGAGGGTGAGGGAGTAGTAAAGGGTAAAGGGGGTCAAATATCAGTGATGGAAGATGATTTGACTGGGTGGTGAGCACACAATGCCATATACAGATCGTGTGTCATGTACACTTGAAACATATAATCTTATTAACCAATGTCACCCAATAAATTTAATTTTTAAAGAAAGGTAATTGATGCTTTGCTGGTAATTGTGACCCTGAGTCATCAAGAAAAGGTTAAATTATATCCCTTGGTCCTGTTTAGGAAGGAGGTGGAGTGCATGTTTTTAAAAGATTCCCAATCAGATTGACTAAAATTTTTAAAAATGTTGATATTGCCCGGCCTGTGTGGCTCAGTGGTTGAGCATTGCGGTATGAACCAGGAAGTCACGGTTCGATTCCTGGGCATATGCCCCAGTTTCAGGCTCAGTCCCCAGTAGGAGACAGCTGATCAATGATTCTCTCTCATCATCATTGATGTTTTTTCTCTCTCCCTTTCCCTTCCTCTCTGAAATCAATAAAAAAATATTTTAAAAAAGTTGAACCCTAGCTGATTTAGTTTAGTGGTTAGAGCATCTGCCTGCAGACTAAAGGGTCTCGAGTTCGATTCCTGGTCAAGGGCACGTACCACGGTTGCAGGCTCCATCCCCAGCTCTGGTCAGGGCACATGTGGGAGGCAACCAAGCAATGTGTCCCTCTCACATCGATGTTTCTTTCTCTTTGTCAACTTCCTCTCCTTTCCACTCTTTCTCGGCTGAGGATTAACAAAAAAATGTAAAAAATGTTGATACTTAGGTAATAATATCACTAATCCTCTCAACAAGGAGAAATGAGTGGTGTTACCCCATCCACAGATAGGAAACTCAGAAGGTTCACTCCGCTAAGACTTGGGGGTGAGATGACCTTCTGAGAGACTCGCGTGCATGCTGGTAGCTTTAGGACCGTAGGCTTTTGAAACTCCCGACTTTCTTAAAAATGTGGCTTTTTGGACAGCTCTCCGCAGGGAGTCAAGGTCTCACTGTGTTAACAGTAGAGCCAGGCAGGGTCCACCTTAATTCAGCTCTACCCAGGCAGACTGCCAGTTAGCCCCAAAGGGCACTTGCCTGGGTGAAAACAAGAATGTTTTCAATACACTTACCCTTGCAGCACCTGCCTGGGTGCCACAGCCCTTTCTGAGGCCAGAGAATGGCAGGGAGGAGCTGCCCTTCCAGAAATCCCAGGCTTCCGTCCACCAGGAGCTCTGCTCCTTTGTTTCGGTTCTGGATGCTGCTGAAAGATGCTGTGCTGTGCAGTCTGGTTCTGGCCAGTATCCAGGGTGACGGGAGCTGCCCCATATGGGAACCCCTACCCCCACGTTCCCCCCATCCAAATCTGGCAAATGGTAATTTTATCAGGTCCACTGCTCTCATTTATTATTGAGATAGAATGTGACATACATTTGAAGCTTCCTTTGTTTTTCTCTCTAATCCCATTCTCTTCCCTCCCTCCCCAGAAGTAGCATTCTCCTGAATATGGTGTTTATCATTCCTATGCATATTTTTATACTCTTTACTGTAATCTGTAAGTAATTAAGATTTTGTGTTGCTTGAAATTTGATCTATACCATATTGAATGCATTCTTCTTGAACTTGCATTTTCTGGATTTATCCATCTAAACTAATAAAAGAGAAAAATGGTAATTGGTGTACGACGATACCCTTTTCATTGGCTAATCAGGGCTATATGCAAATTAACTGCCAACTATGATTGACAGTTAACTGCCAACTAAGATTGGCAGTTAACTGCCAACAAGATGGCGGCTAATTTGCATATGTAGGCACAATGCAGGGAGGCGAAAGGGAAAGCAGGAAGAAGCCCCCTGCCACTGACAGTGATCGGAAACCCAGCGGGGAGCTAAGAGCTGGGGGGCAGGGCAAAGGCGGCCCTGGGGCTGCCTTTGCCCTGCCCCCCAGCCATGATTGGAGAATCAGGCGCCTTTGCCGCCCTGGCCAGTGATAGCAGGAAGTAGGGGTGGAGCCAGCGATGGGAGGTGGACACGGTCGAAGCTGGCAGTCCCGGGAGCTAGGGGTCCCTTGCCTGGGCCTAAAGCGGAGCCCACGGTCGCGGGGCCGCTGCAGCTGTGGGTCCCCGCTGCCCGAGCCGGAGGCCTCAGGCCTGGTCAAGGGGCCGATCCGGTGATTGGTGATCGGAGGGTGATGAGGGTCAACTCCTCTGGCCGAGGCATCAGGCCTGGGCGGGGGGCTGAGCTGGGGATTGGGGGGATATGATGGTCCCCTTGCCCAGGCCTGAAGCCTGGGTCAGAGGCGTCAGGCTTGGGCAGGGGGTGGAGCAAGCGATCAGAGGGAGATGGGGGTCCCCTGCCCAGGCATGATTCCTGGGCCAGAGGCCTCAGGCCTGGGCGGGGGCCAGAGCCAGTGATCGGGGGGAGATGGGGGTCCCCTGTCCAAGCCTGCCACCTCTGGCGGAGGCGTCAGGCCTGGGCAAGGGGCCGATCAGGTGATCAGAGGATGATGGGGGTCTACGCCTCTGGCTGAGGCATCAGGCCTGGGCGGGGGGCAGAACCAGTGATGGGGGGAAATGAGGGTCCCCTGCCCAGGCCTGACACCTGTGTCAGAGGTGTCAGGCCTGGGCAAGGGGCCTATCCTGCGATTGGAGGGTGATGGGGGTCAACGCCTGAGGGCTCCCAGTATGTGAGAGGGGGCAGGCTGGGCTGAGGGACACTCTCCCCCCACACACACACCCAGTGCACGAATTTCGTGCACCGGGCCCCTAGTGTTGATATATTTAAATCTAGGTTATTCACCTAACTGTATCTGTTGGTGTGTATTGTACTAGTATAAGTACATCACAGTTACCTTATTAATGGACATTTAGGTTGTTTCCATCTCCACAGCGCTATAAATAATACTGTATTGAACATTCACGTGCCCGTCTTCTCTGCTGTGTGTATCAGCAGTGGGATTACTGGGTCAAAGTTGTGCTTTTTAAGATACTGCTGACCACGTAATGCCCCCAAATGATTCCTAACCAATTTATATTCTTACCAGAAAGATGAGAGCTCCTGTTTCACTGACATTTGGATTGCATCTTTTAACCTAGTAGACATGAAATGGTATTTTAAAATTATTTTATAAAGTGGTCTTTAAGGTAAGCACTTTGCTTATAGGAAGGGATGGTCACTTTTCCTGTTTACTGGCCAAGCATGTTTATTATTCTGTGAATCTTTGCACTTCACATTAAATTTTTTTTAAAAAAAATCAGTTAATACATCCACATGATTCAAAACCCCAAAGGGAATACAGTGAAAAATTTCCCGTCCCTGCCCCCTACCTTACCATCTCTGCACCCCGTTAGAGGTTCTTGTGTGCTTTTTCACTTTTAATTGCCATCATCTTTTGTTGATTTTTAGGAGTTAAAAATATATGTTAAATAACTATCTTTTCTGATGGTGTTCATTACATATATTATGGATTGTCTTAACTTTATTAATGTCATTTTTCATAGGGAAGTTTTAATGTCAGATTTGCTAATCTGTTGTTTGTACTTTCTGTTTCTTGTTCAAGAAATTCCACTCTGGAAAAAAAAAAAAAATCCTACTCTGATTTAAAATTTTTTTATTTTTCCATCACCATTTATCCCCTCTATGCCCTCTTTGATTTCTAAGAAATGTTTTTCCTTAAAAAATTTTTTGTTTCTACTCTGATTTTATAAATCTATATTTTAATGTTTTGTTTTATAAATTTAAGTTTTGCTTCCCATACTTAATTTTAAAAATGTTTTTATTGATTTCAGAGAGAGAAAGGGAGAGGGATAGAGATAGAAACATCTGTGAGAAACATTGATGGGCATGGCATGCCCCCTACTGGGGATCGAGCTCCCTGACCAGGAATCGAACCTGTGACCTCCAGGTGCATGGCACAACACCCTCAACCAACTGAGCCACAGGGCTGGGCCCACACTTAGATTCTAAATTCACCTGGAATGTATGTGTGTGGATAGATATATTTATATGTTTTTATTGATTTTTTTAGGGGAAGAGAGAGAGAGAGAGAGAGAGAGAGAGACACCTTGATTGGCTGCCTCCTACATGCATCCTGAGTGGGATCAAACCCGCAACCTGGGTGTGTGCCCTGACCGGGAATTGAACCTGGAAACCTTTTGGTGGACAGGGCGACACTCAACCAACGGAGCCACACCAGCCAGGGCCTTTTTTTTTTTTTTTTTTTTTAAATATGACATGGGTTCTCAACCTTGGTTACACATTAAACCTCATGAGGAGCTTTTAAAAAATGTACTGATGCCTCACCTCAGATCTGACCAATAAAATAAAAATATTTTGGGGTAGGACCCAGGCAGGATTATGAAACACGTCTGAGGTGATTTTTATGGTCAGCCAAGGGTGAGAACCACTCAGCCTTATAAGATGGAACTGATTTTATTTTTTTTCCAGAGGAATGGCCAGTTTTCCCAGTACTAGTTATTGAATAGTCTAAAGTTCCCTTCCTCTCTGAAATCAATAAAAATAAAATAAAATTCACCTGGACTGATGTTGTGACATTTTTCCTGCACGAAGTCAAGAACCCGCACACTACCGGCTGGC
Organism: Myotis daubentonii; assembly: GCF_963259705.1. Classification (NCBI taxonomy): domain Eukaryota; kingdom Metazoa; phylum Chordata; class Mammalia; order Chiroptera; family Vespertilionidae; genus Myotis; species Myotis daubentonii. The sequence continues at coordinate 29,936,680 of NC_081840.1, read as the reverse complement.
CCTGGGCAGACCCACTAGGGCCAGGCCCCCTTCCTGGTAACAGGATGACGGAGTGAGAACAAATAGCTGATGGAGCTATTTGTCTACTTTTTTGTGGCCTTCCCAACTGGAGCATTAGCTCCGTGATAGCAAGGATTTGCCTTATTCATTGCTATGTGCTCAGCACCTGGCATGTGGTTTAGAGTGCCAATAAACATGAGTGAGTGTGAGCAGTCCTGTTTCAGACAGGAAGTCAGCTTAGTCCGAGTTCTGCAGCTGCAGGCAGCAGAGAAGAGGTGAACAGTTTGGCTCTCATTCCCAAACCTTTCTCAGCCTCCACTGGGAATGTCTTTTTCTCCCATCATAGGAACCCAGAAAATACCATTCATCTGGCATGTGTTACCGCAGCCGCCAAAATCAGTACTAGGAATTTGAATGCCGGAAGCCGTGGGGGAAAACGGGGTACAGTAGCCCAGGGAGATCTGGTCCTCCTTACCTTTAAGAGGCTGTAATTGAGTTAAGTAGACAGGGCACTCACGGAAAACAAGATACCCGCCGCTCACTGAGCCGCTGTACAGATCAGTGCTCCCCCGTGAGAGCTTACAGGTGGAGAAAGGTGGTTTTGTGCCTGCTCCCGGTCATCGTTTTTTTCTGGAAGGTGTACACTTGACTGAACCGGTCCCAAGTCAGTGTACAGGTAAGCCCTGGCTGCCTGCAAGCCTCAGCCCACTCCCAGGAGACCAAAAGTCTTCATACAGCTCAAGTTGGGGGACAAAAAGGGGGCCATGATATGATGGCTGACCATTGTCCCAGGTCCTCTTATGTGGTGGCATAAGTGGTTTGCGGAGGCATCTATGGGTGACATCCTGGGTGATCCTGTTTTGGCGTCTTTCTAAGGTTGCCTCACAGTGTAGGAACGTGTTCTGAGCAAAGTGTTATTAGTAACAGAGCGAAAGTGCCCCAGGGCATTCCCACAAGGGGGCTGCGGGATGGCACCTTCCTATTCCATCCTAAGGGGCCTGGTGTTGGGGAATGAATTTCCCTCTGACCTCCCTGCCCAGTCCTGGGTAAGGGAGCAGGTAGCTCTGGATCACAGGGCTGCTGTGAGGAGATTGTATAGAGAATGTGTTTAGCGCAATGCCTGGTACATCCAAACAAAATACTAGTTGATATTATTCCAGTCTGGCACACTGGGAGCCACTTGTGCCTCAGTTTCTTGATCTGTAAACCTGATGCTCACCTGCCCCTCTCCTCTGCCCTGGCTGTTGATAAAGACGGAAGGGTTAATATCCTCAGGCTTTGAGGGCTGGGGTGGGGGAGGAGCCGCATAAATGGAGTATTATTGTGCTGGTGAATGAGCTGGCTTTGTTCGGCCGCCCTCTGTACTTGACTTCCTGCAGTTAGTGTCCCCGCGTTTAAATTGCTGGAGATATTTGCATGGCCTCCGCAGTGTGGTGCTCACCTGCCTGGCTCTGGCCTGGGTCCCCAGCCAGTGGGGCCTGCTGAATTGGAGTGGGAAGCTGCATTTCCTCTGTGAGGGGCCTCCCAGGCATCAGGAATGATAGAAATGCAGAAAGTATGACCCACACGCAGAACTGGTTCTGAATAGAACATTTATTGGAGAGGTTTTGCGGGAGGCGCAGGCGCTTTAATTCCCCAGGCTGTTGGTGGCAGCTCTCTGCTCGCCCGAAGCCTGTTAACTGCTCCTCTGCCGGTGGGAGAATGCGGCTCCCTGGTCCCACGCGGCCCTCCCGGTGCTCAGATGGGAGCCCTTTTGAGAAAAGCAGTAGGTACCCAGCTGGGGCCAGGCCAGGGGGGCGAGTGGGGTGTGGTCAGGACTCTGTCAATGCCAAGCTTCCAAGCCTTGCCAGGCGTCCCCCCCCCCCCCCCCCCCCCCGGTGAAACCTGGCCAGCCACAGGCTTTGGGGCAGAAGGTAGGTTTCTCCTTTGGGGGCTCAGAAACTGAGGCCCTCACAGGTACAGGGGTAGGACAGACAACAGCTGGTCCTTTTCATCCTGCCTGGCTGCTGCTTGTGGATTTGTCCATCCTGGCTGGGTAAGTGCACGGCAGGCCTGTGTCCTTTGGAGGTGACTGCGGATGATTCTGTTGGGGGCCTTTGGAGGCCTGCTGATCGCTGAGCATTCAGAGTTGGGTGGTTGGAGGAGGGGGCCTTCCTAGAGTGACCCAGCGCTCGCACGCAGGCACACACGCACTGGGAAAAGCAGAGTTAATCTGCCTCTTCTTCCTGGAGTTTCCTTTTCCCAGAATCCACAGAGCGTGGTTATTAGAAAATCAACAGTGGCAGGTGGAGCAGGTGAAAGGCAATTCTCCCCCGCCCTGTCTTGTCCGTGATGGACGGACGCCACCAGGCAGGGGCAGTCCCCGCCACTCGGGGCAGGTGGCCATGCCAGTGCCGCCCACTTCTGGAGGGAGCTCTGGGCTGCGGGAGCAGGGGGGTTGGAGGCAGAGCCTGACTTGGCTGTGCCTTTCAACCTTGAATCAAGGCCTTGCTTTTCCAGAAGCAGGACTCTGGGCCAAGCCACTCCGTGCCGTGTGCACCCCTCGCCCCAGAACTGGGGTTTGGGGACAGCTGCCCTCCTGTCCAGCTGTGTAACCCCTCAGCTGAGGGAGAAAGCTCCTCTCCTCCCACTTGGGAACTGGTTGGATGAGTTTTCTGGGCCTCCCTGGTGAGGCCCCTTAGAAGGAAAGGCAGGGACCTGGGGGTGGGGGTGGGGGTGGGGGTGGGGCAGGAGCTGAGGTGGGAGAGGGGCCCTCCTGGGCTCTGGGACAGGGATCCCTGAGGGGAAGTGCGTGGTCTGCTGTCTGAAGGGCTGGCTGCCATTGAGAATTGACCGTTGTGCGTGAGTCTGTCAGGTCTGCCTGGGAAATCCATGTTCCTATGTTTTCTGGGTCAGGCACCAGGCCCAAGGTCAGCGTCCAGGACAAGAAGGGGTGTTCCTTGGGGCTCTTCCCTTGCTGAAGTGTCTGAGGGACAGGGAAGGGCAGGGCTGGTTTGACGGATCGAAGCCACAAAAGGGGGCTGCGCACATTTATACACTTTTCTGAATGCTGATGCTTGGAAATGGAGAGGAAGCGTCCTGCTGGCGGCCGTGCCCCCTGAATCTAACTTGCTTGGGGAGGGAAAGTGAGGATTTGGGCAAGGGAATCGCTCACGTGCAAGGTGTACCCTGGCCCCTCCCCTAGCCGTAGGGGGAGCCCCTGGCCTGAAATTTCCATGGGAAATTCCCTTCCGGGTAAGCCCTGTCTCAGTTTTCTAGAGGAGGTGTTCTCATCCTGCTTTTAGAGGCACATAATTAATTCTCAGGTCGCTTCATAGCTTCACATGCGTTTGGGGCTTGTCCCTTTCCTCTTCACGGGGGTTGGAACGTGTCTCATTCTTTCTCGCAGGTGCTTCCTGGGGCTCTTTCTCCTCCTCTAAGCTGTCAAAGAGTCAGCATCTTTTTGGGCCTCCGGGTTCTTGAACACTCCGGTTATCTGGACTCCTGCTGCCGTAGCCCCACATGGCGGTTTCTCACACCTCGTCTCCTAGAGCCCCATCTCCACCTGTCTCGGTAGTTGTTCCTCCAGGCCTGGCTCACGTGTGTCCTTTTCCTAAAGCCATTGCCCATTCCTTCCGTCTGTCCTGGGCCTGCCTTTCAGCCTGGCCTCTCGCTGCCCGCGGCCCAGGTCCTTGGGTGGTCCGGGGTCTTTAGGGACTCAACTGTCCCAGGCTGCTGTCTTGCATCGAATGCCCTCAGAGCTCTTCACCTGGCAAAAGCTTACTCACCATCCAAGACTCAGCTAAAATGCCCCCTCCTCCTTTAAGTGGGCCCCGCCCCTCAAGTGGTACTTCTGTACCAGCATTCAGCGCACTGCTTTGTGGATCATCTGTTACGTGGCTGTTTTTCCTTCTGGAATTCGGTTCCTCAGAGACAGGGACAACATCTTATTTACTTCCGTGTCCCCAGGGCCCTGCAGGCATCATACTCAGGAGTGTTGCCCCAAACTGGAGGCAATCTGGGGTTCCCATACTGCCCACGACACCACTCTCTTCCTCCTGTTATTGATGCACGTGCCTTGTTTCTCTGATAAACACCAGCTCTGGGGGGCGGGTTCTGTGTGTGGTTTATTTTTGTTCCTCCCACAAGGCTGCCGCGATGTCTTTGTGCAAAGTGGGTGCTTGACAATACTTGCCCAGTGACTTCTGAAGCTCACAACTTCGGTAGGAAGGGCAGTCCTGTCATCCCGAAAGAGGGCAGGCACTGGGGCAGAACCGCTGGCTGGAGCCCCTGGGCTCATTCATACACATCCTGCTGCTTCCCCCTGTTTGATATTCCCTGGGACTTAGAAAATGGGTGAACACCAGGGCTTTGCATCTTTTTGTCTTACGTCCTGGCTCTCTCTCTCCGCATGTCCACCATGAAGCTGGTTTTTGTCTTTTCTTTAAAACCCAAGGATCAGTGTCAAGGACCACTTATTTGTGATCTTGCTACCTCCCATTACCTTAAGTTCTGCTCCTACTCAGGCCTGTTCTCCATGGCTCTGTTCCTCTCCAGCTCTGAGCAGGACATGCCGTCTCTCCCTGTGGAACCCTGAGGATTGCGTCTTGCCCGCCACAGGGAGGGCTCGGAATTATTTATACTTCATCTTCTGGTTTGACCTTCTGTTGGGCATGGATGTTAGACTGTTTTCCTTTCCAGCTGAATTGCTTTATATTTGCCCTTTTAAGAGCTTGGGCCAGATCGATGCTGGGATCATAGATGATGGATGGTCAGTGGGGAGGGTTAGGTCATGTTGGCTCACCAAGTTTAACAAATATCTTTGTTATTGATTTGAGATGTGGTTCAACATTTTAGGTACAAATCAGAAAAATCTTGTCCTGGTTGCTTGTGGAACAAATAATAATTTAGCTATCATTATCATTATTGCTACCATTTGTGGTGGCCTTTCTCTGTCAGATGTCATACAAATAGCTTTGCTTGTATCATCTCAATCTTGGAGATCAGCCAGGTTGGTGGTATTATTATTATTATTATTATTATTTTAAATACTAGGGGCCCGGTGCACGAAATTCGTGCACTGGGTGGGTGGGGGGGGAGGAGTGTCCCTCAGCCCAGTCTGCCCCCTCTCACATACTGGGAGCCCTCAGGCGTTGACCCCCATCACCCTACAATCGCAGGATTGGCCCCTTGCCCAGGCCTGACGCCTCTGACCCAGGCTTCAGGCCTGGGCAAGGGGACCATCATATCCCCCCAATCCCCGGCTCCGCCCCCCATCCAGGCCTGATGCCTCGGCCAGAGGAGTTGACCCTCATCACCCTCCAATCACCAATCACCGGATCGGCCCCTTGACCAGGCCTGAGGCCTCCGGCAGAGGTGTCAGGCCTGGGTAGGGGACCCCCAGCTCCCCGCGGTTGCAGGCTCCGCCCCTGCCCAGGCCTAATGCCTCTGGCCTAGGTGTCCGGCCCGGGCAGCGGGGACCCGCAGCTGCAGCGGCCCCGCGATCATGGGCTACGCTTTAGGCCCAGGCAAGGGACCCCTAGCTCCTGGGACTGCCAGCTTCGACCGTGCCCAGCTCCCATCGCTGGCTCCACCCCTACTTCCTGCTATCACTGGCCAGGGCGGCAAAGGCGCCTGATTCTCCGATCATGGCTGGGGGGCAGGGCAAAGGCAGCCCCAGGGCCGCCTTTGCCCTGCCCCCCAGCTCTTAGCTCCCCCCTGGGTTTCCGATCACTGTCAGTGTCAGGGGGCTTCTTCCTGCTTTCCCTTTCGCCTCCCTGCATTGTGCCTACATATGCAAATTAGCCGCCATCTTGTTGGCAGTTAACTGCCAATCTTAGTCGGCAGTTAATTTGCATATAGCCCTGATTAGCCAATGAAAAGGGTATCGTCGTACGCCAATTACCATTTTTCTCTTTTATTAGATAGGATACTTTTATTGATTTCAGAGAGGAAGGGAGAGAGAGATAGAAACATCAATGATGAGAGAGAATCATTGATTGGCTGCCTCCTGCACACCCCCTACTGGGGTTTGAGCCCACAACCGGGCATGTGCCCTTGATCGGAATCGAACCCAGGACCCTTCAGACCGCAGGCCGACGCTCTATCCACTGAGCCAAACCAGCTAGGGCCAGGTTGGTATTATTGCTCATTTTGCAGAGGAGGCACTTGAAGCTTGGCAAGATCAGGTGACTTGCCCAAGGCCACACACAGCCCGAAGCGGAGGAGCTGGGGCTTAAGCCAGGTCTGCCTGACTCCAAAGCCTGTAGATCCATTTAGTGCATTGAACCTCTGGGCTCTGTGGGCTTGTGTATTCTCTCTTCCTCTGCTGAGAACTCTGGGGACCCAGCGGGGCCCCTCTGTTCCCACTCGGTTCCAGCTGAGATTCTCCAGATGCAGTAGTAAATGCTGCAGCTCTTGAAGGTGTGGCTCCTGTTTCCTCTTCAACCCCACCCCAGCCTAGAGGCCTCGAACCTGGCAGCTGGCAGCTGGGGAAAGGGGCAGCAAGATGGCTAATTGGCAGGGCTGGGTCCCTGAATTTTGCTGATAAGGAGCGGTGGTCCTATGAGCCTTTTGACCTCGAGGTGAGAGGGGTGGGGCCTCTGGGCACATTGGCTCTGTGATTTCTAGCACCGGATTGGACTACTCCATCTTCTGGGATGTGGTGTCATTTCCCTGCTTGATGACAAGTAGTGCTGGCAGCCACGTTGACCTACCCTGGCTGTGAGCAATATCAATTTCTAATCAACAGTAATTGCTCTCAATTGCCTTTAGCACACGTCTACGGGAAACCTCCCGCTGGCCTAGAGGGACCTTATTGCAGTTCCTTCTCCAAACTCCAAAGGTCCCATGGGGACTTCCCCGGCCGCCCAGTTTCTTGTGGCTGGTGTGTGGCACGGCAGGGCAGCTGTCCTGCTCTAGTCCTTCGCCTGGGGCAGGTAGGCCGGGACTGGCGGGGTGAATGGGCAGTCACCATTCCAGGGTGCCTCTTGGCTGATCGGAAACTCGCTGGCAGTGACTAATGTGGAAACCCACTAGTCAAGGAGGAACCGGCTCAGATCTTGACGTTGACCACTGTTTATTGCTCACCTGACTGAGGGAGTGGTGAGAGGTGCTCCGGGCACGCTCCCGCAGTCCTCCCAGCGGGCATGTATGGAGCACCTCATGTCTGCATTGCCTGCTGGGGGTGAGGGGAGAATAAGGGAGAGAAGGCCCAGCCCACGGGGTTTTTTACTGTTTAGTCCAGAAGAAAAGCTTTCATATGTGAGACCAGGGGGACCAGTGTTTTAAGCGATACTCGGGGCCATTAGAATGGAAAGAAGTGTTTGGTGACCGTGTCCTCTGGTTGCTGTCAGAGCTCCGCAAACTCAGCGGCTTAAAACATTTACTAGGTTGCAGTTCTGGGGGTCAGAGGTTAGCCTGTGCTCCTTCTGGAGGCTCCAGGGGAGAACGTCTCCTTGTCCTTTCCAGCTTCCGGAGGCTGCCGAGGTCCTTTGACTTGTGGTCCCTTTCCTCCCGGTCAAAGCCAGAAGCGTCTTCCCATCTGTCACTGTGTCCCTCTGCTTTTGTTGTCACGTCAGTGTGAGTTCCGCTGCCTCCCTCCCATAGGGACCCTCGGGATTACAGGGGGCCCACCCAGATCACCTAGGACAGGGGTTCTCAACCTTCCTAATGCCGTGACCCTTTAATACAGTTTCTCATGTTGTGGTGACCCCCAACCATAAAATTATTTTTGTTGCTAACTTCATAACTGTAATTTTGCTACTGTTATGAATCGTAATGTAAATAATCTGGTATGCAGGATGTATTTTCATTGTTATAAATTGAGCATAATTAAAGCATAGTGATTAATCACAGAAACAATATGTAATTATATATGTTTTCCGATGGTCTTAGGCGACCCCTGTGAAAGGGTCATTCGACCCCCAAAGGGGTCTCGACCCACAGGTTGAGAGCCGCTGACCTAGGATAACCTCCCTTCCCCAGGCCCTTAACCTGAGCCCATCTGCAGTCTCTTTTGCCATGTAAGCTAGCGCCCAGGTTCCTTAAATCTGGGGATTAGGATGTGATATTCCTACAATCGGGTGTGCGCTGGAGGGGTTGGAAATGGTTGAGGAGGCCTTTCTGAGGAGGTGGTTTGACCAGGTCTGTGTAGAGAGGAGGGTCTGGGACGCAGTCCAGGTCTGAGGAAGAACAGGAGCCGTGAGTGAATGGGGCTGTGGGCTGGTGGGAACGGTGAGGTGTGGGCCAGCGAGCCTCCCACAGAAACGGCGCTTTCCTCTCCTCCCAAGGCCAGGCCAAGGGAGTTTTCTGGACTTGGTTTAGGCCCTGACTTCCTCCCGGATCCACGGGAGAGGGCCCGTTGGGAGTCACGGTCCTTTCCCTCCCGCAGCTGCAGTCCTGCTCGCAAGACCCAGCCGCACTTGGTGGCCCGCTGCTGTGCTGGGCGGTGGGAAACGGAATTCACGAGGGAAAGTGAACCTGAGCCAGCTGGCCAGGGTTTGGGTGGCCCAGAAACGCTGGTCACACTGGTCGCACAGCCTCCAACAGTCGCCTTGGGCACATTCCCTCCCCCGGGAGCCTTCCCTTGTCTGTGCTTAGGGTGCGGAGGGCCCCTGAGTCTCCTGGGAGGCAGGAGGGGCCAGCGTGAGGAAACTGCTGGTGAAAGGGGCCCAGAGCCAGCCCCTCTCAGGGGTCCTCCTGGGGAAAGCCTGGGGTGTCTGCAGGGTGGCTCCTGCCGGGGTGACCTCACTCAGCTCTGCCCAGGGAGAAGTGCCTGCGTGGGGGCCAGAGTTGGGGAGCAGCGTGGCGCTGGCTGTGCCAAGCTGTGGGCGGGAGCAGGTGAGTGATGCGGGAGGTCTCTGTGGAGGCTCACATTGCTTCTGCCCTGGAAACGGTGTTTGGAAAAGGTGTGACTTTTCTCTCCTGGTTCCTTCTGGCACCTTCTCTGAGGAGATCCTGACAGTGGGGTGGGGGGTGGTCCTGGGAGGTCAGAGGCTGTTTGGCTGCCTGGGCTGGGAGGAGCTTTAGAATGTCATGGAAGACACAAGGCAGCTGGCAGTCCCGGAGGAAGGACTTGGCCCGTGTGACCTCCTTCCCTTTCCCCTACTTTGGCCCGGGGACTTTGGAGCGGTTGCCTTTTGGGGGAACCCCCTTGCTCCTTTCCTGCCTCCAGAGCGGGCGTGGTGTGTCCTGCTTCTACTTCTTGGGTGTGGGGTGAGAGGATGACATCAGCTTCCTCCGCACCTGGACCCAGCCTCCCTGATCCGGAGTGTGTTCTGGGGCGCCTCCAGAGCGCCGGCCTGCTCGGAGGGTTCACTAGCAGGCGCCCCTTCTTCCCTCTCCTGCCTTCTCAGCCCACTGGCGGGGAGACAGGGCCAGCAGGGAGTGTTGCTGAGTCCTGGGAATTAAGCAGAGGTTCTCCGGAAGGTGGGTGCCCCTATGAGACCGTTTTTTTTTTTTTCCTGAAGTTGGTTGGGGGGAGCTGTGTCCTGTTGCTTCAGTGACAAGAGCCCTAAGGACAGAACATGGGGGGAGGGCTGTTGTGGATTTTGGGTGATGTCATTTTCAGGGTGTGGGTCGGATGCGGGGCATGGCGCCCAGGTGCAGTGGGGAGGAGGATGGGCACTTGCACTTTCAGCTGTGTGGGAATCCTGGGGGCCTGCCTGCTGCCTGCCTCCTTCCTGGCTGGGGATGTTCAGGGAAGATCGTCTGGAGGCAGATGACCTTACAGGTGTAGCTTATATTTAGATTTAGAGAAAGTTTAAACAAACGGGGAAAAAACACAAACCAGATCTCCCGTCCTCTCTTGCCCCCAGGCTCTTGACGATGTATGTCTGAGCAGCTCCTTGGGCCCTTGCGAAGGAAAGGTCTGCCCATCGGAGTGGCTCCGTTGGCTGAGCATTGTCTTGGGCACCAAAAGGTTGCAGGTTCGATTCCTGGTCAGGGCACCCAAAGAGAAAGGTCTTTTGTGACCTTGTCAGAGAGGGCGTCACAGGCCTGGGGTTTGAAATATCAGTTTTCTAGAAGACTGATTTGCTGATTGATGACTGAGTGGATTGAATCATGTTGAGAGATGGCAGCGGTCACGGCTGGGAAACAGGTGGAGGAATTGGGGACCTGGCGCCATGGGATGCAGTGGCCGCGGGCATCTGGCTGCCGTCTGCCTGTCGCCTCCTCTCGGCTCCCACTTCTCCAGCAGACAGGGTCTTCAAGATGAGTTGGAAGACCTGAGTTCTAATCTTGGCTTTGGGGTGAATCTTACAATATGAGGTGATGCTCGGTGAAGAAGGAGAAAGGGTTGGCTCTGCGCAGGGGCATGTGGGCAGCTACTCTCTGTGAGTCTGAAGGACACACCGGGCTGTTGGGAACAGGCATTTAGGACCAGATTGCACTCAAATTGAGTGTGATGTCTCTTTCAGGTCACTATCAAGTGGTGTCTACTCACAGTCCGCACCGGACTGTGCCTCGTTTGCTCTCATTGCCCCCTTCACTCTTCACCTCTCCCTTGCTGCATCTCTACATTCTTTCCCAGTCCTCCTACGCAGGAGAGAGAGCCTTGCGATCCTGGGTCTCCTGGTCACTGCCCAGCTTTCCTCATCATCCAAGGCATTTACCGTCTGACCTCATGACCGTCTGCGTTTTCCCTTCTCTGTGACCTGCCATCCTCTGCCCTGGAATCTGTAGTTTATTATGTTGTTCCAACAGGAGGGTAAATGGTCACATGTAGCAGGTCTAGGAATAGCCATAGGAATTTTAACACTCAGCCTTCTACCTCCATGGGGCCTTTGTGGGGTAAATGAATGTCAGGTTAAAAGCCCTCGTGGCTTATGCTGAGGTAAAGCCATGGCGCCCAGGGCTGTGACTCATCCTTGCCTGTGGTCCTGGCTGGTATGAAATCCATTAGGGAGACAGGAGAGCATGAACACTGGAGCTGAGTTCAGATCCAGGCTCTACCACATGCTACTTCTGTGGCCTCGGTTTCTGCATCTGTAAAATGGGGATAATAGCTGTATCTACCTCTAGGGTTTTTACGAGATGTCATTGGCTTGTTATGTCTATAGCGCTTAGAACGTTTCAGCTGCTAGGCTTGGTTTTAGTCCTGGAGGATTTGGGCAGGGGCATTACTTTGAAAATGTGAGCTGGGCTTGCAAGCAGATGGCTATGTTTAATCAGAGAAAGTTGCTTCAAGTAGGAAGGGCACTTTAGTTTCCGAGCTCCAAGTGTGCATGGGGTACCGAAAGGGTGTCCTCAGAAGGCATCCTTTAGAGATAAATGTCCCTGAGAGCGTGTTGGGGGGGAGGGGGGGCGTTAGTGGGGGCTGTGACCTGGCCAGCTGTGAAATCCATTTGGGACTTGGGCCTTTTTCCATTTAGCATCCCCCTAGGGGCTGACTGACCCCGGGTCTGATCTGGGAAAGGTTTTAGGCCCTAAGTCCCTGCCCCATGGTTTCAGCTGGGACTGATGGGGGAGGGTGGAGTGTGCATGCCTGTGCATTCTGCAGTGTGCTTTGAGGACAGCAGAGGCCCGCAGGGCTGGGGGTTAGGGCTGGGGCGGAGCATGGGTCTTCCTCTTTGTGCTGAGATAACATGGTATTGCCCTGCGGAAAGGCCTGCCTGGTTCATTCTGAAGGGTCTTTGAAGAGGGAGGAAGAGGCAGCCGTGCTGCATTCCCAAGGGGCTTTCCTCATGCTCAGTGCCACCCGGGTGATCCTGTTAATTAACCTTTTGTTTCGCCTGAAGGGAGGGAGGATGCAGGGTTCGCCCCAGTGCTGCCACCCGTCCTCATCTGCAGAACAGGAGGCTCACATGGAGCAAAACACCCCAGCTGAGGCGCAGGGACAGAGCCCTGTGTTTGAGGGTCCGTGCTCCTTGCTGAGCCGGCATGCATGGCCGGTAGCTCAGTAGACACCCTGTTTGTTCATCGTCATTTGCCAGATCGCCCTTAAGGCCCCCGCCCTTAGGTCACTTACAGTCTAGGATAGAAGGTCTGAAGCTGCTCACAGTCCCGTGCAGTGAGTGCTAGAGTAGGTCTAACTCTGGGTGCTGAAGGATTATGCAGGAGGTGCCCCAGGCTTGCCTTCTGGGGAGGTTTCTAGGGGCAGGCGGTGGTGGCTTCTGATCTGAACCTGAGGGTTGGGTCTAAGTGAAGTGGTTGGGTTCAGTATGTCATGGGATGGATGGGGAGGAAATAATGTCCACGCATAGAGAACATTTACAAAAGCCCGAGCCTGGGGTGTTGGCGAACGTTGGGGCAGAGGCACAGAAAACCAGGGGGCAAAATCATAGTTATCGGAGTGATGGCAACTTCTAGATCCTTCTCCTCATAGCTGTGGTCTGTGATCTGGTAGCTTCTGAGACCTAGAACTGGGGGCGGAAGGCTGTGGGCCAGTGGAGGTGGGAGGGATGCTCTGGAACCGTTTCCTGTGTACTTTCTGGGAAGGGGTGTGAGTGAGCGCTGGTCCTCTGGGGTGGAGGTGGAGTGTCTGTCCTTCTCCAAGGCCACGGCCCCTCCCCTGATTTGCTGCTTCGGGCAGGCCTCCCTGTGAGTCTGCCACCATCTGCGCAGGGAATAAAGTCCACCCGAGGCTGTTTGCCTCATCTGGGAGCAGCTTCCTGCTGGCTGTGCTGCTCTGGCTGAGCTGAGGTGGGCTGAGCCCGGGAGCGTGGGAGACTCACCGGTGGCTCAGCCCTGGGGAATTTCCTGTCCCTGGGAGCCAGGGTGAGTCAGGGGCTTGTACCAGGTTCTGGGCCTGGGGTCAGGGGTCATGTGGGCTCAGCCTTTGTGCCATCTCCTCTGCCTTCTCTGTCAGTATCTGGAAGTTTCCAGGTTCATGGTGTAGTCACTGGTGCCCCAAGATTTGGGAACCTTGGGGAGACTGTTACCCTCTGGCGTGCCTGTCCTCTTAGATTTTAAGAGCCAAGTCTTTGCCTGCCTTTGTCCGGTGACCCCAGCACAGGCCCTGACAGGTGGGCACTTGGGAAGTGCTCTTAGCCAACCACCATTAGCATCACTGTTTTGACAGTTTATGGAGCCCTTGCCCTGTGCCAGGTGCTCAGAGCCTGGAGGACACAACACTTGGGCAGATGGTGAGGAGCCGAGGGCCTGAGAGGCCAGGTGCTTGGGATTCCCTCCGAGGGCACCCCCGCCGTGGCTCTGGCCGCGGTGCGGTGTCGTCTCTGCTCTTCTGGGGCCTCGGGTTTCCGAGCCCTTATTGTCCGGGTGTGGCCCACCTGTCTTCCACCCTGGAAAGGTGGAGGTGGAGCTGTTGGAGTCGGGAGGGAATGTTATGGGGCATCCCTACCAGTGGTTCTCAACCTTCTGGCCCTTTAAGTACAGTTCCCCATGTGGTGACCCAACCATGACATTATTTTCGTTGCTACTTCATCACTGTAATGTTGCTACCGTTATGAGTCATAATGTAAATATCTGATATGCAGGATGGTCTTAGGCAACCCCTGTGAAAGGGTCGTTCGACCGCCAGAGGGGTCGCGACCCACAGGTTGAGAAACCGCTGCTATAGATGCTCATAGGGTCTGGGGGAAGGGACTTCCTGGGGATTCCAAGTTGCTGTTTTTTTTTTTGTTTTTTTTTAATGTTTTTATTTCAGAGCGGAAGGGAGAGAGAGAGATAGAAACATCAATGATGAGAGGAAATCATTGATCGGCTGCCTCCTGCACACCCCCTATTGGGGATCAAGCCCGCAACCTGGGCATGTGCCCTTGACCGGAATCGAACCCAGGGCCCTTCAGTCTGCAGGCCGACACTCTTATCAGGCTAGGGCTAGTTGCTGTTTTTAAAAATTGTGGTAAAACTGTTCTTAAAATAAGATAATATTTGCATTTTAACCACTTTTATTAAGTGGCCTTAAGTCCATTCATATTGTTGTGTCCATCACCACCAGTCCCCCGCGGGACTTTTTATTATCTTGCAAAACTGAAACTCTGTATGCAACAAACAACAACTACCCTGGCCGGCCCTCCCTCCCTGGCAGGCCCCCTGCTGCTTTCTGTTTCTGTGAGGACTCAGAGTTTGACACTTTGTCTGCCCTGCCCAGAATCTCCCCGGAGTGCCCTCGCCGGGCAGCGATGCCAGGATGCCCGTCTCTACCTCCCTCCGCCAGGACAGCAGCCAGGAGCGGCCCGTGAGCCTGACCTCCACCGCGAGCCTGACCTCCACCGCGTCCTCTTCGGGCTCCTCCCGGGACAGCCGAGGCGCCATGGAGGAGCCCAGCGGCCCTGAGGCCTTAACCAAGAACGGGGCCGGCTCCCCGCGTGGCAGGCACGCCCCCAACAGCAACAACAACTCCAGCACCTGGCCTAACAAGAAGGGACCCCTGTCCCCATTCAACAGCCGGGCAGCCGCGGCGCCTGCGCACAAGCTCAGCTACTTGGGCCGGGTGGTGCGGGAAATCGTGGAAACGGAGCGCATGTACGTGCAGGACCTGCGCAGCATCGTGGAGGTAAGGAGCGGGGGCGCCGGCCTCCTCTCGGGCTGGCCTTGCAGCCCAGCTCTGGCGCATAAACCTGCGACCACCCGGAAGGACAGTTCTCCCCGACTCGGTTATCCTGGAGGTCTGCCTCCCCACCGATCCTCTCCGCCCTGACGGCTGAGGCTCACACTGCCATGTGACTCGGGGTCAGCCACTTGCTCCGCCAGCAGAACTTACTGTGGGTCCCTAGGGAGTAGACACCTTGACGAGGAGGGAAGGGACTCTGGTGCTCCGTGGAGACGGACTCTGGAGCCCGCCTGTCTGCTCCTGGATCCCTGTTTGCTCTGTTGTTCCCTAGCTGTGGGGTCCCAGGCACTGGGGTAGGGTAGCCCCTGAGGTTCCTTGTTGGTAAAATGAAGATCGATGCACCTGTGCAGGTGAAGTGTGCACACTGTGCCGGGCACACAGGAGGAGGTGGCTGCCGCTGCGGAAGCTGCCTGCGGAGGGAGGAGTATTGGTTTCGCACGGCTGCTGTAACAAATTACCACAGACCCAGCGACTTAGGACGCAGCCATTTCTTCTGTCTCTCTCGGAGCAGGAGGCCGGAAGTTAGAACCCAGATGTTGGTGGGGTGGAACTCTGGCGGCTCTGAGGGGCTGCCTTCCAGGCCTCCTGCTCCTGGTGGTTGCTGGCCTTCCCCCTGTGCCGTGGCCTGTGGCTGCATCACCGCCATCTCTGCCTCGTCTTCACGTTGCCTTCTTCTCCGCCTCCGTGGTTCTCTCCTATAAGGACACCGGTCATTGGACTTAGGACCCACTCTAAACCCAGAGCCATGTCATCTTGAGATCCTTAACTAGTCGCGTCTACAAAAACCCTGTTTCCAAATAAGTTCACCTTCTGAAGTTCCATGTGGATATTAATTTTTGGGTGCAACTATCCAACCCAGTCTAGTAGGTGATGCCTGTGAAATCGCACTATAGCTGTAAATCGAGGCACAGAAGTGAGGTGTGGCTGGGGGCACAGGATTGAGCGGGAGGGGCTGCGTTCTGATGCCTCTCTCCCTGCAGGACTACCTCCTGAAGATCATCGACACCCCCGGGCTGCTGCAGCCAGAACAAGTCAGCGCCCTCTTTGGGAACATAGAAAGCATCTATGCACTGAACAGGTATGAGTGGGTCCGACGTACACCCGGTCCTGCCTGTGAGGCCCGTTTCGGGGCCTAGAGAGGAATCCTGGGTGTCCTGGGCGGTGGCGTGTGGGCCCAGGGCCTGATCTCTGAGGATGGGGAGGATGGTCCGTCCCTATACAGAAGTATAGCTGCTCCCTGCAGGGAGAGGACCTGTGGGACCATGTGCCCTGGGCCCTTGTGCTTGCTGGGTTCAGCCTGGGCTACGCCCCCTCAGGGGACTGCTAGACCCTTGCCCTGATATGCTCCCCTCTAGCTCTCTGTGGCCCCTTTGTCCCTCTCATTTTTGTCTCCCACTTGTGCATCTCTTAGTTTCTTCTCCATCTTCTTACCCCATGGGAAGTCTGGGCTCCCTGGAGGTGATCTGACCCTTTGCAGGGGTGGGGGACGTCCGGCTTGTGGTCCATATAAGGCTCGAGAAATCATTTGGTCTGGCCCTGCCAAGGCATTAGGGGTGAGCTAATTAAATGTTTGACCAAGTATAGCAGGAGAATTTTATTTATTTTAATATATTTTTATTGGTTTCAGAGAGGAAGGGAGAAGGAGAGAGAGGGAGAAACATCAGTAATGAGAGAGAATCATTGATCGGCTGCCTCCTGCATGCCCCCTACTGGGGATGGAGCCCACAACCCGGGCATGTGCCCTTGACCAGAATCAAACCCAGGACCCTTCAGTCTGAAGACCCACACTCCATCCACTGAGCCACACTGGATAGGGCATAGCAGGCTAATTTTAAAGTTGATAAATTTGTATGACCTACGAATGATGTTATAAATATCCAAATGGTCCTGGGCAGAAGAAAGGTTCCCCACCCCTGCTTTAGGGGAATGCACAGGTCAGGCAAGATATAGTGGGGGAGGCTGAACAAGGCCTGGTGAGCGCTGCTTCAGGGCAGAGGGGCTCCTTGAGGATCCAGAGTGTGCCGCCTGGGCCCACAGATGCTCCAGGGAAGGGCACTGGTCAGGAGGCGCAGAGCTGGCGGGTCAGTGTCGGCAGTTCAGCAGGCACCTTGCCCCAGGCCCTTTAAGATGGGCAGGGAGACTTCCTGCTGTGCCAGCGGGAGAAGTCTGGGAGGGAGACCGAGGCCGGATTGTGGGGGGTTGGGAAGAGGGGAGAACCCAGGGGGAAGCAGCAGGGGGAGCACCCTCTCTAGGGTTTCCTGTAGAACAAGGGGTGCTGGGGTCTCACCCTGTTCTCTCCTTTTGAGCCGGGGGCCTCGGTTCTTTTACGAGCCCCCCCGCTCTTCTTTCTCCTTTAATCTCTGCTTTTGTGTATTTGACTCCTCCTGCCTGCAGAGGAGCCGGGTCCTCTCCCAAGGTGGGTACTGTTGTCCCTTCTTCCTCTTGCCGAGCATGTGGGTGTCCCTTGCTCCCCATCTCTGCAGTGTTGCTGGGTGCTTTCTTGGTTGCTGCCCTGGGCAGGGCTCACTTCGAGGGCGGAAGTCCAGACTCCGCATGGCTCCGGGCTGGCTGTGTATCTGGGCAGGAGGTTGGGGAGGGGCATGGTGTGTTGGTGGACGTGGAGGCTGCGAGTGGTCCGGGATCTGATGACTGCTCTCCCCCACCCAGCCAGCTCCTCAGAGACCTGGACAACTGCAATAGCGACCCTGTGGCTGTGGCCAGCTGCTTTGTGGAAAGGGTGAGAAGGGCTGGCTGCTTGCCTCTTGTCCTCTTCCGTGGGGGCTCAGTGGGACAGCGATGCCCACCTTCTTGGGTGCCCCTCTCCAGGGGAAGTGCCAGGTGTCCTGTCTGGAATGGGGAGGGTGTTGTTGGGTGGAGCCAAGGGTTGCTGGGTGGATGGCATGTCCCAGACAGATGGGTATAAAGATGGGCCTGCAGAGGCTCAGGGAAAGGGCATAGGGAGCAGGGGAGCAGGGCATGTGTTGGGCACACCTGGTTTACAGTCGAATAGGGGTTTCCCTGAAGTCACTCTTTTTGGTTTCTCCATAGAGTCAAGAGTTTGATATCTACACCCAGTATTGCAACAACTACCCCAAGTGAGTCACTGGGGTGGGGAGGGGTGGCTGACCCCTTTGGTGAGTCTGGGGCACCCCACCTCCCATCCAGGCCTTCCCAGGTGGTGACCGCCCCTTCCCCACTCCAGCTCAGTGGCCGCCCTGACCGAGTGCATGCGGGACAAGCAGCAGGCCAAGTTCTTCCGGGACCGGCAGGCGCTGCTGCAGCACTCGCTGCCCTTGGGCTCCTACCTGCTGAAGCCAGTCCAGCGCATCCTCAAGTACCACCTGCTGCTCCAGGTAACCCAGGCCCTGAGGACGGGGCGGCTGGGGGAGGGGCAGGACCCTTGAGTGCGGGCTGCCTAAGCCCCTGTGTCTCGCGCAGGAAATTGCCAAACATTTTGATGAAGAAGAGGACGGCTTCGAGGTGGTGGAGGACGCCATCGACACCATGACCTGCGTGGCCTGGTACATCAACGATATGAAGAGGAGGCACGAGCACGCGGTCCGGCTCCAGGTGCTCCGGGCTGGCGACGGCAGGGACATGCAAGGGTGGTCGGGGGTGGGGGGCGTGGGGCCGCCCTGCTGGGGTGAGCGGAGGGGTGGTGTCCGTGTGGGGCAGGCTCCTCTAGGGGACCCAGCACTGGTTGGGTTTTCAGGAGCTCCTTGGAGTCCCAGGGGGCCCCCAGGCAGGTCATGAGAAGCCTGACCCTTTGGGTGGGGGCTTCTGGGCTGCAGGAGATTCAGTCGCTGCTCATCAACTGGAAGGGGCCCGACCTGACCGTCTATGGGGAGCTGGTCCTGGAGGGCACGTTCCGCCTGCACCGCGTGCGGAACGAGAAGAGCTTCTTCCTCTTCGACAAAGCGCTGCTCATCACCAAGAAGCGGGGCGACCACTTTGTCTACAAGGGTCACATCCCGGTAACCAGGCTGCCACCACCTCCTCTGTCCCCTTTCCTCCTCACCGTCTTCACCCTCTTCATCGGCCCCCAGTCAGTGTGGGCGCAGCTCCATCCTTCTGCGATTACCCTCCCTCCCCAGCGGATCTCGAGGGACGGGGCCCCCCCGGTCAGCTCCCCTTCCCCCTCCCTCGTTCTTGACTGCCCTCCCCTCCTCCCTAGTGCTCCTCCCTGATGCTGATCGAAAGCACCAGAGACTCCCTGTGCTTTACCGTCACCCACTACAAGCACAGCAAGCAGCAGTACAGCATCCAGGTGAGGGGCGGGCTGGGGGCGGGCTGGGGGCAGGCCCGCCTCCTCTGCTGGCTTAGCTGCAGGGGTCATTGTGGGCATCTCTCAGGCCCGAGCAGAGGCCCTCTTTCCACCTCGGCTGGAGCACGCCCACGTCGTGTGCCTTTGGCCCATGGTGACCCCTGGCTCCCTCTCTTGCCTCCGCCCAGGCCAAAACCGTGCAGGAGAAGCGGAACTGGACGCACCACATCAAGAGGCTCATCCTGGAGAACCACCACACCACCATCCCCCAGAAGGTGCGCTCCTGGGGTGCCCACCCTAGCTCCTGAGGGGGTGCGGGGAGCGGGTGTCCTTCAGAGCCAGCTGCGGGTTCATAAGGGCCCACCCTCTGGACATTGGCATCACTGAACAGCGGGGGTTAGTTCAGCAGATGCCTGGGGCCTCACAGCACTGTGGGGGGTCCTTGCTCACCGGTGGGGGGGTGTGCGTCAGGGGATGCACGGCACCTGGCAGGGCCCTAACCAGGTGGGTTTCTCCTCCAGGCCAAGGAAGCGATCTTGGAAATGGACTCCTATTGTGAGTGACCCTTTCTGCTGCTCTGCCCCTAATGGCACTCTTTTCTTGGTCAGGCTGCGTCCTGGGGAAGCTTGGCCTGACACTGAGATTCCAGGGGGCAGGGAGGACCGGGTGGCTCCCTTTGTCAGGGCCTGGGGGTCTCCTGTGAGCCAAGGCACACGGCACCGCTGACGGGCGGACTCCGTGCCGATGCCCCGGGTGGAAGTGGATGGAAGATGCGAGACGGGGAGCTTTGGAGGTTTCTGGCCCCTGGAGTTAGGGTGGCAGCAGAGGGGTGATCGGGTACGGTCAGCGTCAAGGCCAAGGCTGAGAGTGTCCCGGAGGCCTGATTGTCTCTCCTGGGTGCAGATCCCAACCGGTACCGCTACAGCCCAGAGCGCCTGAAGAAAGCCTGGTCCTCCCAGGATGAGGTGTCCACCCACGTGCGCCAGGGCCGCCGGCAGTCTGGTAAGGGGAGGGCTGTGTGGGCACAGGCATCGTCCTGGGACCGTTTGCAGCAGCATTTGGGGCTGGCTCTCACCGCCAGAAATCCTGGGAAGGGCGGGTGTGTGTGTGTAGTTGTGTGTGTGTGTGTGTAGAGGTGTAGGGGTGTGTGTGTGTGTGTGTGTGTGTGTGTGTGTGTGTGTGTGTGGAGATCCTCTCCCTGTGCTGCCTCCACCGGGCACCTTTGGGCAGCCCACCTTTTCCAAGGCCGTAGGCATGCTGTCCACTCAGGCCTTGGCAGCCTTCTCGGCTCCCCTGCAATGGAAACCTCCCCTTCACCGCTCCTAGGAGTCGGCCAGGAGCAACGCGCGACATCACGGATGGGCCCCGGCCCAGCTGCGGAACAGAGCAGAGGCAGGGCGTGGGGAAAGCTAGGCAGACTTCAAGTGGCATCAGATCCAGACGGGAAGTATTTGCTTTGGGTCTCGGGGGAAAGTTCCACTTCCCTCTCCCGGGTTTTCCATGACGGGGCTCACTGCTGTGTACTTGGAGTTTCTGGAGTGAATCGTCTACTGAGAAAGAGAAGACCTTGCTGTTATCCTTAGCTCGCCGGGTGTTTTCCACATGTTTCCACTCGCCCTTCCGTTTGAGGCCGGCCGAGGGACCGATCGGCTTCCGTCGGTACTGCCAAACTTACTCGCGTGGTGAGAGAGCCCTGGGGAGAGAGACTCGGGCATGACTGGCTTGGATCTCCACGGTGCATTGGGCTTTGATTGGCCATGGCCCGCGAGCTCTCTGAATAACTGTGGATTGACGCGTGACCTGCGTGATCTCGGGAAGCTGTTGTGGTTTTATTTTGTTTGCTCCCAGTGGACCTTGAACCCTAGGCGAACCTGTCACGGTTGCAGGATTTGACGGTGCCGTATGTCCGTATGTTGAAAGCCCCACATCGGCCGTGTTAACTTCGTCAGTCTCTGGCCCTCTCGGTGTCCTCACCTTCCTTCTTGTCATCCTCTTCCTGTCGCTCTGGCATTCCCCCGTGACCTGCCACAGCTCTGTATTGGGAGCTCTGGCACACGGGCGTGTTCGGTGAGTGACGGTGGTGGTGGCAGTAGTAAGTCCACCTGTCCATCCGCACGGCAGCTGTCAAGGCAGCAGGAAATGAGCCATTTTAGAGCCTACGTTTCCACGTGGCTGAGAGTTTCGCTTGGAAACTCGAGAAGAGCTGGGTATTGTTTGTGTGCTTGTTTTGGGGCTTTAGCTTTGACCAATATCAGAGAGAGACATCTTTCTAAAAACATGCTTCATGCTCCGGAGCCTTTAAAATAGAGGGTGCTGGCCATTGAACGTCTCCCTTTCTGAAGTTGTGCAACGGCATCACTGTGGTGTGTGGACTGCTAGATTCTCCAGGGCCCCCGGGGGGGGATGGGGGGTGAGAGGCCGTGGTTGCCATAGGACAGCCTCTGTCGTGTCCATCTTTACACTGACGAGTGTTTGCTCTGATCTGTCTTAGTGTGCTTGCCTGCAGTATTCCTTCCCCTTCAGTCTGTTCGAAATCAGTCTGTTGAACTTGAGAGGAGGAGTGTGGGAAGCAGGCCAGGCAGTAGCTGAGGAGGGAGGACGGGAGGGCCTGCTGCTGCTGGGCCCTTTCTGCTTCCTCCTTCGAGGGAGCTGAGATGGGCAGGTAAATAACATTGATGGATAAGTCAGGTACTACTGTCATTTTTGGTCACTTATTAAATACTAGAGGCCCAGTGCATGAATTCGTGCATGGGTAGGATCCCTCGTCCTGGCCGCCAATCAGGGGCCATCTTGCCCATTCCCAATCAGGGCCGATTGGGGCCAGCCGGCTGGAGGAGGGGCCGCAGGAGGTTGGCCAGTCGCAGGAGGTTGGCTATAGGAGCACACTGACCTCCCGGCCAGCCGGGGGGGGGGGGGGGGGGCGGGTGGCGGGCGGGCGGGGAGAGGGACAGCAGGAGTTTGCCGGCCGCAGGAGGTTGGCTGTGGGAGCAGGTGCCATAGTGACAAGTCAACTGGTCGTTTGATCGACCGGTCGTAATGGTCACTTAGGCTTTTATATAGATAGATTCTTGATTATAAGCTCTAAAATGAAAAAGTTGAGTGTTTGATGAAAACAATTGGATGTTGACGGCTATTGTGCAGATGGTGGGTGCACCTGCGCACACACACCTCTCAGTAGACTTTCCTTCTGGTTGGAAGTTTACTGTGGGCCTCTCATGCAATGCCAGCTGGGCAAGGACAGTGTGGGCTCCAGCCAAGGCTCTCTCGGGAGGTCCCTTGTGCCTGCCTGTCTCAGGTCCGTCCCCAGAAAGGCTGGAGTACAAGCTGGTGCCCCACCAGCCTAATGCCTGTGTTTTGTATCCTGTCCCCAGAGCCCGGTCAGCCCCTGCACAGCCGGGCAACACTCCCCAGCCAGCCGCGAGGCTTCATGGTGCCAGGCCTCATGGGCCGTAGAAAGTCGGGTGCGACCTCTGCTTTCCAGTGGGTGCTAGGAGAGGGCTTGGCCTGGGCTGCAGCTAAGGTGCTGACGTGCTCATTGCGGGGAGGTGGGGCTTGAGTGGAGCCATGGGTCTCCAGAGGTCTGGCTGGAGATACGCCTCGTTGGTCTGAAGGGGCGGTGTGGGGCTGTGGCTCCTTGGGTCAGCTGTGCTGATTCAGGGGGTTGGGGCGGTGCTGCTCTTGGGGGCTGGCGGTCATGGCAGAGGTCCCAGGGCTGATGGGAGTGGCCCTGCCTCCCCGAGGGACAGGTGTGAGGGCTGCCTCCTTTAGGCCCTAGGGCTGGGGTTGGGGGCAAGCCTGAGTGGACTTTGAGCTGGTGATGGGCTGGTGGCGCTGTGGCTTGGGAGCAGGGCCAGGCACAGCCGTTTCCAGGCTGCGCTGACTGCCCATTCGCTTTCCTCTGCAGAGCCAACCAAACACCTGCTCCGGCAACTCAGCGAGAAAGGTGAGTGTGAGGGGTGAGCAGCCATTCAGGTGAGCTGTAGGGTAGGGGCAGGAAGGGACGTCGGTAACCGTCTGGGTGGGGGTGTTGAGGACAGTTTAGAGGGGACTCTGTCTCTGTTCCTCCCTGGAAGTGGGCTTTTTGCCAGTTGCCCTCTATGGAGGGGGGTTGAGCCCCCCCCCGCCCCCATTCCTTTCACTGTCCTCGGGTAACAGCAGGAGCAAGTGACTCTCACAGACCTGCACTGCTGTGCACCCCACCCCACCCCCGCTCTTGTTCTGTCAGTCATTCCTTTGGAAGGTGAGGGTTTGGGGAATAGGAGCCCCAGAGAGGTCTGCTCGGCCTCTGGCCCTATAAAGAGGCTCTTTCTCCTGCCCACCCATCCCCTCTCCCTCCCCTCGCCATGTGCTGGGACTCTGTGGTGGTGGTAGCAACCAGAGCGGCCAGAGCAGCAGGAATGAAGGTAAGGCTGTGGGCAGAGGGGCCTGGCTGGGTCGAGAGGGGTGGGACTGCCCAGGTCAGCCCCTGGCCCCTTCAGCTCTCATCGTCTCCGTTCATTTGACAAATCCCTACCAAGCACCTCCTATGTACCAGGCTCTGTCATGGGGGTCGCAGAGATGAATGAGCCGTGGCCTGTGCCCCAGGGACCCTTCTGTACCCTTTCCTGGAGAGCCACCCTGGTGGTGGCCTGCCCAGCCTGGATCCTCTCATTCTGTCCTCTCTCCGGGGCAGGCAGGCCTCTCTGGGGCTTTGAGTTCCTAACCAGGCCCCATTCCTGGCTTTCCCAGGTCCCAGCTTCCTACCACGAGAAACCTGCCCTCTCTTCCCCGCCCCATCTGTTCGCCCCCCACCCCTACCCCCCGCTCCCCCTCTGGTCCTCTCTGGGCTCCAGTGGAGACCAGGGGTTGGTATCTAGATGTGGACTTACGTATAAAGCCTCCTCACCCCCAGCCACTGGTAGGAGGGGGAGTGTTGCCCAGGGCTGGTCACGAGGAGTCTTTGCTCTGAACAGCATGCGGGCAGCGCTGGCGCTCTCCTGGACTGTGGGCAGCCCTCCCGTACTCGGGGCCTGCAGGGCCTGCAGCCGGAGCCTGAAGGGGCTGCCCGGGAGGAGCAGGAGGAGGAGGAGGAGGAGGAGGAGGTGGTGGAGGAGGACGAGGAGGAGCAGCAGGCGTTTCAGGGCACTCTGGAGGACCTGGCAGGGCATGAAGGCAGCAAGAAGGGGTCTGGGCCAGAGCCCCCAGGCTCAGAGGAAGAGGAGGAGGAGGAGGAGGAGGAGAGCCTGGCAGTGGCGGAGCAGGTAGCCGACTTTGCCAGCTCCCTGCTGGCCGCCCTCCACTGCTGGCACTATCGGGCCAACGCTTTACTTTTCTCCCGGGGTGCTATGGTGAGG
The DNA here is from genome assembly GCF_963259705.1 of Myotis daubentonii. NCBI lineage: Eukaryota > Metazoa > Chordata > Mammalia > Chiroptera > Vespertilionidae > Myotis > Myotis daubentonii. The sequence continues at coordinate 29,912,586 of NC_081840.1, read as the reverse complement.
TGTCTCTTTGATCTCCCCTCCTCCTTGCATGTTCCCTGGCATGTGCAAGCCCATGCCCATCCTAGAGTCCCCTTCCCTGCCCTCTCCACCCCTCTGTCCTTCCTTTACTTCTGCCCTCAGCACTTCTTAACCCCTCACTCACTGTCACACCCTGGTGAGCCCCTGGCATGCACTGTTCCAGTCCTGGGCGTGGACTAGCATACCACCCAACGCGCGCATGACTAACGGGGTTGGGGGGAGGGGGGAAGGCAGCACACAGCAGGGCTGGAAGGGTCGGGAGGGTGGGGCTTTTCTGAGGCCGCATGCCTGGCAGGGACCAGTTCACGTTGACTGTGGAGTGGCTCCGGTCCAGGGCTGGCTCTCAGCAAAGCCCAGCCCCCTAGGCTCAGGAGGTGCTGCCCGTGTTGGGATGCAGAAGGGACCGGCTCCCAATTGTCCCGGGACCTGACGACTGCCCTCTTGCTGCAGGGGAAGGGGCGCAGGGAGTCTGAAGGCCCCAAGAGCTGCAGGCGGCCCAGCGGCCGGTCTCCCACCTGTGCGGAGAAGCGCATGAGCTTCGAGTCCATTTCTTCCCTGCCTGAGGTGAGGGGCCGGCAGGCGGGAGGGGGGTAGTGCAGAGGTGTCTGCAGGCGGGGCTTCCAGGCATGGGCTCTCCCATAGGGCCCATGGGGACAGGACTCCCGCCCCTTCAGGAAACCTGTCTGGTCTGTGGGTGCCTGGCTTGGTGAGCAGACTGCCCTTTTCCATGAATCAGAAAAGGTGCCTGTGCCTTTGGGCAGATGTGATGATCCCTTGCCCAGAGGGGCACAGTCAGCAGAAGTGACCACATTTTAGATCCCCTTGGCCAGGCCTCCTTGTGTAGGGCATACGGCCCTGCCCCTGCCAGGGGTCCAGACATTTAAATCATACCTGTGCCCACCTGGGCGACAGGGTAGCATATTGACGTCCGCTCGGTACTTCCTACATGTCTGATGTTTATTTCCTCTGTCTGAGCTCTGTGACAGCTAAGAAAGGTTGGGTGATGTGCCTGGCATGGAGGGGCCACGCTGAGACCGGACGGGGGTCTGTGACTCAGAAGCCCACGCTCTGTTTCCCACCACCCCATGCCATCTGGGGGTTGTCTAGAACGGAGTCCTTTGCTTCCCCTAAGTTACAAAGATTTGTTCATGAGGCCTAGACCCCGGGGTGGGCCTCACCTGGATGACATTGAATGAGAGCCTAGAGTGGTGCTATCCAATGATAATACGATGCTAGCCACACATCATTTTATTTTTTTAAAATGTGTTTTTATTGATTTTAGAGCGGGGGTGGGGCGAGAGAGAGAGAGAAACATCAATTGGCTGCCTCCCGTACAGACCCTGACCAGGGACTGAACCTGCAACCCGGGCACGTGCCCAGACTGGGAATTGAACTGGCAACTTTTTGGTGCACAGGACAATGTTCAACCAACTGAGCCACACCGGCCAGGGCCGTGTGTAATTTTAAATGGTCTGGTAATCACATTAAAAAGTCATTTAACTGCCTTGGCTGGGTAGCTCAGTTGTGTGTGTCCCCCCCCCCCCAAAAAAAAAATCAATTTTAAAAAATCATTTAATCCAGCATGTCCCAACTACTATCATTTCAATATGTAATCAATATAAAAAGCCATTGAGATGCTTTGTTTTTTTGTATGAGGTGTTGGCAGTTGGGGGTGTATTTTACCTTTACAGCTGTTTTCAGTTTGGATTGGCCCCGTTTCAGGTGCTTGAAGGCACCTGGGGCTGGTGGCTGTTCTCGCTGGACAATGCAGGCCCAGGTCTCGGGTTCTGCTCTGCAGATTCTGGACTGGATCAGTTCCTCAGACTATAGAGTGTTTGCTCTTAGCTTCTCCCTATATGCCGGGGTCCAACCCCAGCAGGTCCAGGGGTTCCCCAAAGGTGTGGACGGAGTCGGCGAAGAAGGAATGACACGGAGACAGCGTTCAGTTGATCAGCAGCCCAGCCAGGATCTCTAGCCAGGATCTCCAGCCAAGTTCTGGTCTGGATCTCCAGAGAGGTTCTGCTGGTTCTCCAGCCAGGTTCTGTAGAGATCTCCAGCCATGTTCGGTCACCAGGTTCTAGTCAGGTTCTCTTGCCATATTTCTGTAGTCAGGTTCAGTCCAGGATCTATTGCCATGTTCTCTCCAGCGAAGTTCTTCTGTCTCCAGGCTCTGTGTAGGTTCTGTCTTCTGAATTCTGTCTCTCTTGGTTCTGTCTTATAAGTTCTGTCTCTGAAGTTCTGTGTTCTCAGTTCTGTCTCTTTCTGTCTTGTTACATCTGTATTTATACCAGTTGATTCAATCCTATCAATCTCTATTACAAAGGTTAGGGCGTTTCTTATCTCCATTCCAGGGAGTAAAGATTATGTAGCTTAAGCATGATTGTTCGTAGTTAAAGTGATTAATTACCCGCCTGGCACTTAGTTGAGGGGTTTTATTCCCTCCCTAACTTCAGGGGAAAATCCCTACCTGGGGAAACAACCTTTCTCAGAGAGGAGACCTTGGTTAAAACACATAGTGCCAAGAAGGTGAGCAAACATTTTAAGAACAGTATGCCATATATGCCAGGTCCCTTGAAACAGCAAGCATGGACCGGCTCCCGGCACCTATAGACCTCTCTGGAAAGCTGCCTGTTCTGGCCAGTTTTGTGGTTCAGATGACCTACAGGTTTATCAAATTTGCTTCCTTCCTTGCCCATCTGCCGGGCATATGCAGTCATCCACAGGAACCACATTCCCGTCTCGCCCTCTGGCAGGATTTCAGCATGTGGTCCTGTTGCCTCCCCCCCCCCCCCCCCCAGCCGAATGCGAGGCCCTGGCCCCTCAGGGAAGTAGGAGTGGCCTCTCGTGTTGCTCAGGCCTGCGGTTTGCACTAGGGACAACTCCCGTGTGGGGAGCTCCAGGGCTCAGGGAGCTGCTCCATTGGGCGGGGCGTGCTGGCCCTGTGTGTGTGCTCCTCCGGTCCCTGTAGCTCCCAGACAGGCTGCACAGGCTCACCGCTCTCCCCGTCTGCGCTCTGAGACTTTTCCTTGGCTTTGAGGACATGGGCCCAGCACCCCAGCTGCAGGGTCACCAAGGAACAGCCCCGCGTGCCTCTCCCTCAGACCTGTTGCCCCTTCAGTCCTAAACCCGCAGCCCCTGTCACTCGGCATTGAGCAGTCCCGCTGTCCCTCATCCCCCTGTCTCATGTGAGCTCTCTGTGCTGTCCCAGGTTGAGCTGGACCCCGAGCCTGGGGCGGAGCCGGAGGTGTTTGCTGCCGAGGAGGGTCCCAGCGCCGAGGAGATGCCCTCGGACACAGAGTGTCCGGAAGTCCTGGATGCCCATCAGGAGCCGCTGGGGCGGGGCCACCCGAGCGACATGGTGGACTTCGCGGTGGCCGAGAGCACCGAGGACATGAAGGCCTTGAGCAGCGAGGAGGAAGAGGAGGAGGAGGTAGAGGAAGAGGAGGAAGAGGAGGAGGAGGAAGAGGAGGAGGAGGAGGAAACGGGGGCTGCCCAGGAGCCCGAGAGCCTCCTGCCTCCCTCTGTGCTGGACCAGGCCAGTGTCATTGCCGAGCGGTTCGTCAGCAGCTTCTCCCGGCGGAGCAGCCTGGCCCTGGAGGACGGCAAGTCCACTGGCTTCGCGACCCCGAGGCTGACCAGCCGGAGCAGCAGTGTGCTCAGCCTGGAGGGCAGCGAGAAGGGCCTGGCCCGCTGTGGCAGCACCACGGACGCCCTCAGCGCTCAGCTCCCCCCCGAAGTGGACCTCAGTGTAGGGGTGGCCACAGACAGTGGCCCCTCTGTCAATGGGACGGAGCCCCCAGGCCCGGGCTGCTCGGCGGAGACCGACAGGTCCTCCTGCAAGAAGAAGGAATCCATGCTCTCCACCCGGGACCGGCTGCTGCTGGACAAAATCAAGAGCTACTACGAGAACGCGGAGCACCATGACGCGGGCTTCAGCGTCCGGCGCCGGGAGAGCCTCTCCTACATCCCCAAGGGCCTGGTGAGAAACTCCGTCTCCAGGTTCAACAACCTCCCCAAGCAGGACCCGGAGCCGGTGGCTCCATTGGGGCACAAGAGACAGGCGGGCTCCAGGCCGGCTTCCTGGGCCCTGTTTGACCTCCCAGGACCAGGCCAGGCGGGTGCCGGTGCTGGGGACCCTGCTCCTATCACAGACGCTGAGTTCCGCCCGTCTTCGGAAATCCTGAAGATCTGGGAGGGGATGGAGTCTTCTGGGGCGAGTCCTCGGAAGGGGCCGGGCCAAGGCCAGGCCAACGGCTTTGACCTGCATGAGCCGCTCTTCATCCTGGAGGAGCACGAGCTGGGAGCCATCACCGAAGAGTCGGTCACTGCCTCCCCGGAGAGCGCCTCCCCCACCGGGCGGCCCAGCCCGGCCCACCTGGCCCGGGAGCTGAAGGAGCTGGTGAAGGAGCTGAGCAGTGGCTCCCAGGGAGAGCTGGCGGCCCCGCTGCACCCCTGCATAGTGCAGCTCTCCCACATGATGGACGGCCACATGAGCGAGAAGGTCAAGAACAAGGTCTACCAGCTGGCCCGCCAGTACAGCCTCCGCATCAAGAGCAAAATGGGGACGGCCAGGCCGCCACTGCCGTGGGAAGACGCAGCACCCACCGTTCCCCACCTGCAGGAGGAGGCTGGAGGGCCCTCGGGTGGCAAAGGTATGAGGGGGTTGGAGGTGGACCCCTCCTACAAGTTTGGGGGCAGAAGAACCTTTTAGGAGCCACTTGGCTTTTGGGAGAAAGTGACCCCTAAAGGACCTCTACCAAAGAGAGGGCTGGACCTCACACTGAGGGCCGGGGGGAGCCCTGGCACCTGGTCTAACGCCCCAAGGCCTGCGTGCTACCCTGGTGGAGCCCTTCCTCTGCCCCCCCAGCCCTTCCTCAGCCCCCCAGCCCTTCCTGTGCCCCCCAGCCCTTCCTCTGTACCCTTAGCCCATCCTCAGACCCCCAGCCCTTCCTCTGCCCCCCAGCCCTTCCTCTGCACCCCAGCCCTTCCTCTGCCGCCCAGTCCTTCCTCTGCCCCCCAGCCCTTCCTCTGCCCCCCAGCCCTTCCTTTGCCCCCCAGCCCTTCCTCTGCCGCCCAGTCCTTCCTCTGCCCCCCAGCCCATCCTCAGCCCCCCAGCCCTTCATCTGTCCCCCCCAGCCCTTCCTCAGCCCCCCAGCCCTTCCTCTGCCCCCCAGCCCTTCATCTGCCGCCCAGTCCTTCCTCTGCCCCCCAGCCCATCCTCAGCCCCCCAGCCCTTCAGCTGCCCCCCAGCCCTTCCTCTGCCGCCCAGTCCTTCCTCTGCCCCCCAGCCCATCCTCAGCCCCCCAGCCCTTCAGCTGCCCCCCCAGCCCTTCCTCTGTACCCTTAGCCCATCCTCAGCCCCCCAGCCCTTCCTCTGCCCCCCAGCCCTTCCTCTGCCGCCCAGTCCTTCCTCTGCCCCCCAGCCCATCCTCAGCCCCCCAGCCCTTCAGCTGCCCCCCCAGCCCTTCCTCTGTACCCCCAGCCCTTCCTCTGTACCCCCAGCCCTTCCTCTGCCCCCCAGCCCTTCCTCTGTACCCTTAGCCCATCCTCAGACCCCCAGCCCTTCCTCTGCCGCCCAGTCCTTCCTCTGCCCCCCCAGCCCATCCTCAGCCCCCCAGCCCTTCAGCTGCCCCCCCAGCCCTTCCTCTGCTGCCCAGCCCTTCCTCTGTACCCTTAGCCCATCCTCAGACCCCCAGCCCTTCCTCTGCCCCCCAGCCCTTCCTCTGTACCCTTAGCCCTTCCTCTGCCCCCCAGCCCTTCCTCTGCCCCCCAGCCCTTCCTCTGCCGCCCAGTCCTTCCTCTGCCCCCCAGCCCATCCTCAGCCCCCCAGCCCTCCCTCTGCCCCCCAGCCCTTCCTCTGCCCCCCAGCCCATCCTCAGCCCCCCAGCCCTTCCTCTGCCGCCCAGTCCTTCCTCTGCCCCCCAGCCCATCCTCAGCCCCCCAGCCCTTCAGCTGCCACCCCAGCCCTTCCTCAGCCCCCCAGCCCTTCATCTGCCCCCCCAGCCCTTCCTCTGTACCCCCAGCCCTTCCTCTGTACCCCCAGCCCTTCCTCTGCCGCCCAGCCCTTCCTCTGCCCCCCCAGCCCTTCATCTGCCCCCCCAGCCCTTCCTCTGTACCCCCAGCCCTTCCTCTGCCGCCCAGCCCTTCCTCTGCCCCCCCAGCCCTTCCTCAGCCCCCCAGCCCTTCATCTGCCCCCCCAGCCCTTCCTCTGCCGCCCAGCCCTTCCTCTGCCCCCCCAGCTCTTCCTCTGTACCCCCAGCCCTTCATCTGCCCCCCAGCCCTTCCTCTGTACCCCCAGCCCTTCCTCTGCCCCCCAGCCCTTCCTCAGCCCCGCAGCCCTTCCACTGCCTTCCCAGCCCATCCTCAGCCCCCCAGCCCTCCCCCTGCCCTCCCCCTGCCCTCCCCCAGCCCTCCCCCTGCCCTCCCCAGCCCTCCCCAGCCCTCCCCAAGCCCTCCCTCTGCCCTCCCCCTGCCCTCCCCAGCCCTCCCCCTGCCCTCCCCCAGCCCTCCCCAGCCCTCCCTCTGCCCTCCCCAGCCCTCCCCAGCCCTCCCCAGCCCTCCCTCTGCCCTCCCCCTGCCCTCCCCCAGCCCTCCCCAGCCCTCCCTCTGCCTTCCCCCAGCCCTCCCTCTGCCCTCCCCAGCCCTCCCCCTGCCCTCCCCCAGCCCTCCCCCAGCCCTCCCCCTGCCCTCCCCCAGCCCTCCCTCTGCCCTCCCCCTGCCCTCCCCCAGCCCTCCCCCTGCCCTCCCCAGCCCTCCCCAGCCCTCCCCAAGCCCTCCCTCTGCCCTCCCCCTGCCCTCCCCAGCCCTCCCCCTGCCCTCCCCCAGCCCTCCCCCTGCCCTCCCCCTGCCCTCCCCAGCCCTCCCCAGCCCTCCCCCAGCCCTCCCCAGCCCTCCCCAGCCCTCCCCCTGCCCTCCCCCAGCCCTCCCCCTGCCCTCCCCCTGCCCTCCCCAGCCCTCCCCCTGCCCTCCCCCAGCCCTCCCCCTGCCCTCCCCCAGCCCTCCCCAGCCCTCCCTCTGCCCTCCCCCTGCCCTCCCCAGCCCTCCCCAGCCCTCCCCAGCCCTCCCCAGCCCTCCCTCTGCCCTCCCCCTGCCCTCCCCCAGCCCTCCCCAGCCCTCCCTCTGCCTCCCCCCAGCCCTCCCTCTGCCCTCCCCAGCCCTCCCCCTGCCCTCCCCCAGCCCTCCCCCAGCCCTCCCCCAGCCCTCCCCCTGCCCTCCCCCAGCCCTCCCTCTGCCCTCCCCCTGCCCTCCCCAGCCCTCCCCAGCCCTCCCTCTGCCCTCCCCCTGCCCTCCCCAGCCCTCCCCAGCCCTCCCCAGCCCTCCCTCTGCCCTCCCCCTGCCCTCCCCCTGCCCTCCCCAGCCCTCCCGTGGAGCAGGGCCTCTGGAGGAAATATGGCCGTGCCCCTCTCAGCGCCCCCTTTTTCCAGGAGAGCGGGAGCTCTCATCTTTCTCCCTTTGACTCTTGATCCCTGTCCACTGCCTTTTCTTTATTCTTCCTATTTCCCTTTGATAAAGGGGCCGCGCATGGTCAGTGAGATTTCTCTTCCATCATCACACTCAAACCCCGCCAACCAGCCTTGCCCAGAGTGTGCTGAGGGCAGTCCAGAGGCCGCCCTTCCCGCCCCCTCCGCCCAGCGGTTCAGGCACCTCTCTCTCCTCACAGGCAGGCGAAGGCCGGTGTTGTCCCTCGACCAGGAGCAGCTGCTGGTCCAGGAGCACCGCCTGTCCCGGCCTGGCTCTGCCGGGGAGATGTCGCCGCGGTGCTCCTCCTTCAGCCCCCCGGCGGCCACCTCGAGGACCACTTCCCCGGGGGCCCGGCCCTCCAGCCGCAGCCCCCTCAGCCCCTTGGACACTGAGACTTTCAACTGGCCCGACGTCCGCGAGCTCTGCTCCAAGTACGCCTCCCAGGACGAGGCGGCCCAGGCCCAGGGCGGCCGGCCCCGAGGCCTCCCCGTCAGCCGGAGCTGCTCGGTGCCCAACATGGTGGAGCCGCCGCCGGCGGGCAGGCTGGGCCGCTGCCGCAGCCTGAGGGCCAGGAGGGGCCGGGGGGGCCCCGCAGCCGCCCCGCCCCAGCCTCCCGGGGGGCTGCCCAGCAGCTGGCCGCACGGAGAGGAGGCCCTGCACGTCACCGCGGACGTCGCCCTGGAGAACAACCGGCGGGTGATCGTCTTGGAGAGGGGCCCCCTGCCTGGCCCCGCTGCGGGACCCGGCTCACCAGCAGCCGTGGGGGCGCAGGGCCAGGATCTGCAGGCGCCTGCAGAGAACTGGCCGAAGGAAGAGGGTCCCGGGGACGCAGGGGACCCGAGCCAGCAAGGCCGAGTGCGAAACCTGAGGGAGAGATTCCAGGCCTTGAACTCTATAGGTTGACTCTTGAGTTGGGGAGGGAGGAGCTGGGGGGTGGCTCCTTCCAGGAGACTCGCCCCGGGCCTCCCGAAAGGCCGGCCGGCCGGGAAGACTGCGCTGGCGCACTCAGCCAGTGCCTTCACCTGCGGTGACCGCCCTGCACTGCCCGGGCTCACAGTGGTCTTCCCTCGGGCCCGTGTGGCCACTTCCCTTGTATATAGTTCTCTGATAAGAAGCCAGATATTTAAGCTCCCCTCTTCCCAGGAGAGCACGCCCCGCTCAGGCCTCCAGCGTGGGCTGGCCACGGCCAGACGGAGGAGACGGGCGCAGGTGGCTGGAGAGGCTCTGCTCTTGGGCTGTGCCTTTCCTTGGCATCCGGGCCGGAACGAGGCCCATAATTTATTGCTTTCCGTTCTGTGGTGTGTCTGTGTGAGTGCGTGTTTTCTCCGTTGTTGGCTCCCCTCCCACGAAGAATGGAACGGAATCAGTTCAGGTACTTTTGTGGGTTGTCTTGCTGACCCTGTGGATGTCGCTAATGTATACACATTTCATTATCTGCCAATGGTGCAATAACCACTGCTGACCAACCGACCTGTGTGGCCTCTTTCCTGGGCCTGCTGGGGTGGGAGAGTTGATCTGGCGGGGGTGTCTTAGGGGAGGCGGGCGTGGGGGTGACTTACTGGGCCTGGCTGGGGTGGGAGAGTTGATCTGGCGGGGGTGTCTTAGGGGAGGCGGGCGTGGGGGTGACTTACTGGGCCTGGCTGGGGTGGGAGAGTTGATCTGGCGGGGGTGTCTTAGGGGAGGCGGGCGTGGGGGTGACTTACTGGGCCTGGCTGGGGTGGGAGAGTTGATCTGGCGGGGGTGTCTTAGGGGAGGCGGGCGTGGGGGTGACTTACTGGGCCTGGCTGGGGTGGGAGAGTTGATCTGGCGGGGGTGTTTTAGGGGAGGCAGGTGTGGGGGTGACTTACTGGGCCTGGCTGGGGTGGAGAGTTGATCTGGCGGGGGTGTCTTAGGGGAGGCGGGTGTGGGGGTGACTTACTGGGCCTGGCTGGGGTGGAGAGTTGATCTGGCGGGGGTGTCTTAGGGGAGGCGGGCGTGGGGGTGACTTACTGGGCCTGGCTGGGGTGGGAGAGTTGATCTGGCGGGGGTGTCTTAGGGGAGGCGGGCGTGGGGGTGACTTACTGGGCCTGGCTGGGGTGGGAGAGTTGATCTGGCGGGGGTGTCTTAGGGGAGGCGGGCGTGGGGGTGACTTACTGGGCCTGGCTGGGGTGGGAGAGTTGATCTGGCGGGGGTGTCTTAGGGGAGGCGGGCGTGGGGGTGACTTACTGGGCCTGGCTGGGGTGGGAGAGTTGATCTGGCGGGGGTGTTTTAGGGGAGGCGGGCATGGGGGTTGTAGCTTTACGTTCACTCATCCACTGTCCATGCTTACAAAGCACAGGCACCAGGTCCTTGTGGGGGCGGTTGGGGCAGCGGGATGTGTGGGAAGGGCCTGTTCTCGGCCGCTCTGCTCCCACAGACTTCTCTGTCCAGCCCCAGCTTGGCAACCTGTCTTGGGGGCAGGGGCCTCATGCCAGCCTTGAGCTCTTTTCCTCAAGGACCAAAGCTGGACTAAAGGAAGTAAGGGCGGGGTGGGGGGAGTGTTGTGGGGGAGGGTGGTGAACGGGACATTTTTCTAGTGGGCAGAAGTTTCCAGTGTCTGGTGCCCTTTACTGTCTCTCCCCCTCATTCCCGGGAGACATCCTAGGAGGCGGGGATTCTGAACCTGGAGCCTAGAAATGTCTCCAGGCGGCTTGGAACACTGGGTGAGGAGTGCAGGTGCGTTTTTATGGGCTGCATCCTTAGTCTTCATCTCTTCTCAAAGTGTCTGATTCAGAAAGGCTAAGAATGCCTCCCTCTTTCTAGTTGGGTTTTCTGCCCTTGGTCCATGGTGGACCTGCCTTGTTCTGCCCTGTTCCTTCTGTCTGGGGCCTGGGAGTAGGGGGTTGCGGGACCCAGGTGGTAGAACTGTCCTGAGGCTCCCCACAGGTCTGCTGGTTCAGGGCCTCACGAGTCGTCTGCCTTCGGGGGACAGACTCAATCTACAGGTGGATGCACAGAGTCTGCTGAGGCTGGCAGAGCCGACGGGCCAGAGATGCCCATGTTCTACCCGCTGCCGTGTTCCGCGGCCACTTCCACTGAGGAGAGGGCCGGCTTCTACCAGGCAAGCCTTGGGTCATGACATTGAGTCGCCACAAACCTCATGGAGCGAGAGCCAGGGGACCTGGGTATTGGTCCTAACCCTGCCGTTCGCCTAGTCCGGCCACCTCAACTCTTGCTTTTCCCTCATCTGTAAATGAAGGAGGTGGATGATTCGCTGCTTCTCAAACTCCCTGCCTCAGACGCTTCAGCGGGTGGGGCCTGGGAAGTTGTAGTGAGTACTTTCCCGGGAGATTCTCACACACGCATCTGGATGCGTCTGGGAACCTTGGGCCAGCTCAGTGGTTCTCCCCGGCTGCCCATTAGAATCATCAGTGGAGCCTTTTGAAAAAATGGCTATGCCTGCATGTAGGGGGCAGCTATAGGGTTAGGCCTCGGACTGACCTGTTGGCAAAGCCACAAGTCCCAGCTTAGAGGGCACAGCTCTCTTAGCATAATTAGGCTTGACCTTAGGACTCGCCCTAGATCCTATCTGGGTAGCTAATGGGCTGTGGGAGGTGCAGCAAGTGTTGCCAAAACAAGTGAAACTCACAAGGACACTGTAACTGGTGACCACCACCTTGTTTACCTGTGGCTATAAAATAAAGGCTCAGCTTGCCGTCTGGCTCTCTGTGGCCTCAGCCAGGCACAGGAGATCCACCTAGACCCAGCTTATTCTCTTGTCTTTTTTCTTTTTCTTTTTTTAAAATATATATTTTGTTGATTTTTTACAGAGAGGAAGGGAGAGGGATAGAGAGTTAGAAACATCGATCAGCTATCTCCTGCACACCCCCTATTGGGGATGTGCCCGCAACCAAGGTACATGCCCTTGACCGGAATCGAACCTGGGACCCTTCAGTCCGCAGGCCGTTGCTCTATCCTCTGAGCCAAACCGGTCAGGGCTTGTCTGTCTTTTCTAAATCCTTTGCTGCCCCCCCTCAGGCTCACCGAGCCCTTGGCTGTGCTGGCACGGCACACCTACATTCCACCCCGCCCGGGGCAGATGAGTCCTGGCAATTCTGATGTTCAGCCAGGACCTCTGTCCTGAGCTCTGGGGAAAGGCCTGCAGCAGGCCCTCAGATGGTTGGATGCATGGCCAACTGAGCTTGAATCAGGGTCTTGGGTGAGGCAGGACGTGGGTGCAGGCAGAGTTGGCCCATAAGACTCAGAGACAAGCCAGAGAGTCTGGCTTGGAAACGGCTCCCTCCTTCCTTGCTTGCCCAACCAGCCTTCCTTGGCCCAGGGCAAAGGGAGGCAAGGCTTGTCAAATACGAAATGGAGAGAAATGTGGAGCATTATTGATTTATTAGAAAAACTAGTAAATGGGTTTCCTCTGTTTGGTGGAAGCACGTCAGAGCAGGTAGAGGACGAGGCCCAGTTGGCCCCAGGTTGCGTGGTCTGTGCCCAACAGGGTTGCAAAGTCCTCTGTAGCTGCCTCCTCCGCTATGTCCTCCCTGAGCTTGCGTGTCCAAGGGACCAAGCCGCATGGCCCTTGGGCTCTCTGCCCCTCCCACTGAAGGGAGGAGGGGATCCAGGACCAGCCTCCGGGACCTTTGTTGCCCTCCAATAGGCAGGAAGGAAGTGCTGTGGACGGGAGCCTCCGACAGGCCTCCTGTGATGGGTGCTAGTGGGGGAGGGAAGCCTAAGGATCATCCATCCCCCCTCAGCCAGAGTCCGTGGAGGCCAGGGGGTGAAGGGGCAGGAGGACCACCCGGCCATGCCCAGAGGGAGCTTCCTCAACTGCCCTGGGAGGAAGCCTGGTGTGCTGGTGTGGACTGGAGCTGTGTCGACCTAGTTTGGGAATTCTGTTAAAAGACTGCAGAGTAGAAAATGGAAGGAGGACAAAAAAACCCCAAAACACCACAATTGCCTTGCAGGGCACCAGGGGCTTCGCCCCCATGTGGCACAGTCTCCCAAAGCTGGGTGCCTGCACTGTCAGCCCAGTTGGTGGAGGGTCTGGGGGCCTGTGTGGTGTGGAGATGTGGGAGCTGGCACTAGGCGGCGGGTCGCATGCAGCTGGCTACCCTGGACCGTCAGGGACCTGGCTGGTTGGGTCCTCGTGCTTCCTTTGGGGCCTTTTCATTCTTGGGGCTGAGATTCCTCGCTCAGGTGCTACTTTGGCACGCGTGGAGGGGAGGGGGGCCCTTGTCCCTGGGCTCCCTCAAGACTGGCCTGGGAGGCAGTGGAGGGAGACTTGCCAGCACCTGCTCTTCAGCAAGGAATGCGCTCTGCCCGGGGCACGTACCAGAGGCCTTCTTTCTTGCCAGGTGAGTGTAGTTACCTCACTGCCTCCTGCAGCGGCAGCTGTAGGGCCTCGTATGGTCTCCCCGGGGGAAATGGGCAGTGCCACCAGCTCCACCCCTCTGCGGGACTGAGCCCGTTAAGACGCTGGGCTGGAGCTGCATTGCTTTCGAAGCGCGGCAGGGCCGTCCCTGTGGACCCAGCCCCCTTCCCTCGGGAAGTCAACCTCGGAGCCCTGGAAGGCCGTCCCTGTGCATCTAGGTTACAGGGCCCCTTTAGCTGTGCTTGGGGATGGGGTGACACTTGGTGACTTCTGCACCCGTGTGACTCCCCCAAGACCCAAGGCCAGGACCTTCAGAGAAGCTGAGCAAGGGGTGCCCCTCCTTCATGGCTCTGGCCCCAGCATTTGTCCAGCTGTCCACGGGTTGTGTGGTGAGGGTGGTAACCCCCAGGTGAGGCCAGGTTTGCCATCCCAGGGCGGTAGGTCATACACGAACTTGGCTGTCTATCAGCCGGTAACCTCGGGTGGGACCAGCTATATAGACAGTACACATTGGGCATTTGGCTTTGGGCTGCTTGACTCCAGGTGCTGGGCTGTCCATCTGGTATCTGGGGACTGGACTGTCTCGAAGGGGGCCTGGGTCTGAGTTGATATTGCTGGTTCAGCTGCTACTGGGAGAGGTCCCAGCGCGGAGAGGCAGCGCCTTAGGCAGTGTCAGGACGTGTCTACCTCCCTCGGGTCTGAGCGCTAGCCCTAAGCTTCAACGGAAGGTCTAGATTCTAGACTCTGGAAGGACCGCTGCAGAGCTCCCTGGCCCTTCTGCCACCTGTGGTGGTGGCAAAGAGTGCTGGAAGCAGCGGGAGGCCCCTTGCCCTTGGGACCCACAGACCTTGGAGGGGGGAAGGGATGTGGTGGCCCCTGAGGTGAGAGTCCCAGTTCTGAGGAAGCCCAGTGGGGAGCAGGGCCATCATGTCCCTCAGGCCCCAGCAGCCCTTTTCCCTGTGGGCCTACCTGGAGGCTCCTTCCTCATGCCCAGGGGTGGGTCAGGTATTCCCAGTGTCCTCTTCCCTTTCTCTGGTTTGGACCAAGTGGGGGGTGAGCCCATGCAAGATCTGCTTTGGGAGTGGGCGGCATCTGAGGACCCATCAGCCTCCTGCTCTAGCTTGTATGGGGCCGGGGGGCTGGTGCATCCTCAACATAGGGTGGGGAGGGGGGCGTGTGCCTGGGAGACCGTATTCTACCCCCAGGCCCCGAGGCCCAGCGAGGCCGGGAGCCTGTGTCCCGGGAGCCGCTCTGCAGATGGTGGGGGAGCAGGCGTCGGGCAGGTGAAGGCAGCTATTGCAGTGCAGCGTGGGCCCGGGAGCCCCGCCCGGCCACTAGGAGCAGGCGGGCAGCGGGCAGCGGGCAGCCGGGCAGGAGGAGGGCTGTGGCCAAGGTCAAGGCCGAGGACGCCCCAGCCTGCCCTGGGCCGTCGAGGGAGGCACCGCGGCACCCGCAGCCCGGCCCCACCTGTGGGGCGCCGCCGCAAGAGGCTACTTCTTTTTGGGGAAGAAGCTGAATCTCTTTTCCTTGTCTTTCTTGCCAAGGCTGGTGTCAGGGCCGGTGACGGAGGGCAGGGGCAGGCTCTGGGCCTTGACGCGGATACTCTGGGACTCGTTGATGGCGGTGCTCACGCCCTGCAGCCAGGACAGCATCTCCTCCTGTAGGGCGGGAGGGTCAGGCCTCACACCTCCCCAATGGACGGGCGGGAGGCCTTAGGACTGCCGCTTCTGAGGGCGCCTTCTCCATGTGCCCCTGTGTCCCAGGGGCTGGGCCAGGCTGCCCTGCACTTACCTCGTCCTTGCCATGGAAGAGCCACTCGCTGCCATTGCTCAACCTAGGAGGACAAAGGGTTTCCTGTCCTGGGCCACCTCTGGAGCCCCTGCCCGGGCAGAGGGCTGGCTCTGATGCCACAGCCCGCTCAGGCGCACAGCACCCGAGAGAGGTAAGAATCTGGGCCCTCCGCCTTTTTGATTTGAAAAGTCCCTGTGGGGCAACTCAGGCATGGAGCTGGCCCCAGGTAGAGGCCCCTGTCCAGCCACTCCTGCCAGTCACACCACCAGGGAGGGGCGGTGGACAGGAGGCCTCACCTCAGTTTGAAGACGTGCTTCTTCTTCTTGTAGTTGGCAGCGATCTCGCAGATGGCATGCCTCAGGGCCAGGGGCTCCTCCCCGTGGTAGGGCACCCCCAGGGCCAGGTTCTTGGCGTCCTTGTAGAAGGTGAGCTCGCTGTTCCTGAGCACACAGTACAGGTGGTTCCAGGACCTGCAACGATGCAGACGGCCAGGTCACCCCCGTCCTGGTCCACGGCTCGACAGGTCCTAGAGCTGCCCCTGGTTTTGATGACACCATTTTTGCCCTGATAAATAGTAATACATTTTCTTGGAAGTAAAAGTCATCTCCATGTAATTTCATTTCCAAGAGTTAACTATTGTTAACATTTCATGTATTTCTAGTCTTTTTTTCTATTCACATGTTTTTCTGCTCACATACCCGGGTAGACAAAAGCAGGTTTACAGTTGTGAGCATATGCAACAGAGTTTATTCTTGTATTATTTATTAATTATCTGTATTACCACTGTAAACCTACTTTTGCCCCCCCCCTGTATATAGCTAAAATTGGATTATACTACATATCCACTTTTATGTCCTGCATTTATGCTTAACGTTATATCATGAGGACATCCGCAAATCCTTAAATATCTCTTGAAAGTAATTTTGAATAGCTGTATGATATCCCATCACATGTATATAAATAATCCCTTTATTGGTGGACCAGGGGGTAAACATTCTTGTGCATAAACCTTTGCCGATAACGTTCATCTTACCTTGAGATACGTTTTTAGTAGAATCGTTGAGTCTGAGACCAACAGCGTACACTTTGCACAGCACCTCCCCGTCCACGAGCACACTGGATTCTCAGTACAGAGCCGTGACGTGCTCAGCGCGGGGTTTTGTTTGGTGGTTGCTGTTGTTTTTTTGTATTGTTTGCTGTTACTTTTTGTTTTGTTGATATATGCCCAGCAAACTGCACTAGCACTTGTACAAGAAACGTATTTGTGCAAACCAAGGCTCGTCTCAGCTGGTGTGCTGGGTGACAACAGCGAGCTTGTAGCTGCTGTGGGCTAACGGAGCTCCTCCATGAGAAAGGGGGAACATGTTGCCATTTCAGAGATGAACTCTGAGAAACCTTAAGCTCCTCTTCCTTCTTCCCCCTCCTCCTTTGCCTCCTCCTCATTCTTGCTTCTCTCCCTCCCTCTTGGAGGGCAGGAAGGTGGAACACTAGTAGGGCACGCAGGGAGGAAGGGCAGGGAGGTCGGAGAGAGAAGGTGCCCTGTACCGGGCTGGCTGCAGAGCCAGTTCACCGAGCCCAGCTTCCTGACGCCCAGCCTGGGGCTCTCCTCCAGCCCCTCACCACCACCTTTGAGTTGTAGCCCAAGGAAGGCAGCTGCTAAGAAGGGTCTGGGTCTGGGGATAAAATCCTGCCTGGAACAAACGGTTTAATCTGAGCTTCTGTTTCCCCATCTGGAAGATGGAAACCTCAATATCACAGGGCAGTCAGGAAGATTGCATGAGTCCTAACATCATGCCTGGTGCGCCGTAGGTGCTCGATAAATGCTACTTTCCACCTTCCTGGTGGACTCTCCACATAGGCAGTACACCTCTTCAGGCGGTGGAGTCCCCGAATTCATTTCTGGAACTTGCATTAGCTTTGGCGTCCCCAGAACAGACTCTGTGTGCTGCCGGCTGGTCCTGGGACATGGCTGGCTTCGACCTCCTTGCCACCCAGTCCCTGGGACCCTGGACAGCGGCCTGAAGGTGAAGGCCCAGAGTCCTTAAAGAGGCATCTCTGGGTAGAACAAACCCAAGGGCATGACTGCCTCCAGGTCAGGAAAGGACACAGCTTTTGAAGGAATTTCTCAAGGTCATGGAGTCGCTGCATCTACGCCGACCCCACTCTCCTGTATGATAGCTGGGGAAACAAGCCCCGATTGGTAAAAAGTGGGACTTGGTCAAGGATATGCTGTCAGTGCCAAGACTGACCTACCCCGCCCTGGGATCAGAGTAACGGCACTGGTGGTCTCTACGCTGCTCCAGGCCTGGTCTCCGCATCAAAGAGGCATGTTATCATCATCATCTTACAAAGGGGGAAACGAACTTAGGCTGAGTAACTTGCACAAGGTCACAGCATTTGAACTTGGGACCAGAACTGAAGGCAGGCTTTCCCATCATGCCAGGTGTCAGAGGGGCGCCCAGGAACACTCACGGCCAGAGGTAGAGGGCACCCTCTCCCCCAGCACAGAACTATGTTGCCCAGGCTCCCCTCCCACCGCAGCCTCTTCTCCACCCACCTGTTGGATGCCTTCTTGTTGGGCCCCTCCAGGTCGTGCTTGCGGCCCAGGTAGCCCTCCATCTGCACGCTGTGCCCGTGGTCCTGCTGGGCCGGCAGCGTGATGGGCTCGTCGCCCTCGCTCAGAGGTGTGTCCAGGACCTTGAGAGGCTCTGTGGCGGGCCTCTCATCCCCGCCGGATTTCTCCTCCTGCTCTTCCTTCTGCGGCCCCGGTGGGGGTGGCGGCTGCAGGTCCTGGGGCCACTGTCTCTCTTCTTCCCCCTGCTCAGGGGCACATGAGGGGAGCACACCTTGCTGGGGTTCTGCCCGGGGACGGCTGCTCAGTAGAACTGGGAAGCCAGCGGGCCCCCTCCGGAGCCCGGTTCCCTTCTGCTGTGCCCCTCCTGGCCCTTCCTGGCTCTGCACCTGCTGTGGGTACCAGCTGGCCTGCTTCCCTAGGCTCTGCCCACGTCTCTGGCTCCATTCCCACCCCCCATCTGACATCAACAGGAGGTTCTTAGAGTGAGCCGAAGGGGCCCGCCTGGTTCTCTCACCCGGGGGGTTGCGACCCTGCTGGCCAAGCCCGGCTCACCACCTGCCCCAGGCCCTACCCTGCCCTGTCATGTGCTCTAACTCCAGCCGAGTTCTACGTGGGCTCTGGCAAGATTTCCTATGAAGGGCTGCTGTTAGGCAGGGCTGAAAAACACGTGCATAAGATGTTGAATGGCAACTCTTCTGTTAACCTTCCACTTGTGTCTAAAACCTCCAAGTGAGGGCGCCAGGCCCTATGTGTCCCCCACGCCCTTAAAAAGGGAGAACCCAGCCTGGTTGGCCCTGCTCCTGCCCTTTGATGGGGCAGCGGTTCCCAAGCCTGGATGCCCTTGACGTAAAACTCACCTTGAGAACGCGAATGCAAGAGGCCCGGACCCTGCCTTTACGCTGCTGCTTTAGCCTGGAGCGGGTCAGCGCATCGGGCTTCCTTCACAAGCCTTTCATGCACGCTAATGTCGGAGGGCGGACCGTCGCCTGTAAGGAGTCCCTGCCCTGGGGAAGGACTGGCTTTGCCTCCCTGCACCTCCCCGTGGAGGGCGGGTGCTCCCGGCTGCCCACGCTGAGTGAAGGGCCTCCAGTGGAGCCACGCGCTGTGTCAGGTGCCCCTGAGAGGGGACGTAGCCCTCCCGTTGCCCAGCTGGGCACCTCCTTATGCAGCGGCCTTGCTGATCGGCCCTGTGCCTGCCGCAGGAGGAGAAAGCGGGCAGGCCAGATGGGTGGCTCTCCTACATGTCCAATGAGCACCAAGGAAGGCAGCCCAGCTCAAAGCCATCCGGCCAGAACCTTGTCTCAAAGGCCTGACTGCGGAGACCCTGCAGCGCCAGGTGGGAAGGCCTTGAAGGCCCCCGCGCAGCCGCGTCTGAACACCCGAAGGATCAAGGGCGTCGACAGCCCAGGAGCTGCCCCAGGAGGCAGTGATGAGATGGGTCCCTTTTCTGCTCCTTACTCCAACCACTGAAGATGAGGCCCAGAAGAGCAGACCCCTGCTCCCCACTGTGGCTCCTACAAAAGACACAGTCAAATACGAAAGAGAGAGACGGAGGATGGGAGGATGTGGGCACCGTCTTGGACGCCGGATTGAAGCTTTTAACTGAAATAGGTTGCGTAGACGAAAAGTGACCAAGGTCTGCCTGAGATGGCGCTAAGGAATGGAAAGGGAGGCTCACTGGCCATGTTCGAAGGCAGTGCTTGGAAGAAGGATGAAGCTGGTCATGTTTATATTCCATGAAGCGAGGGCTGTTCAATAAACAGGTATAAGTTGGGGTTCCACTAAGATCTTACTTAAAGAAAGGATAACATGACTGGAAAAGATCGAAAACCACTATCCTAGTCAAATACCTTCAATTTATGAGAAAATCTTTGCTCAGAGAGGTTAAGTGACTTATCCAAGATCACACAGCTTACAAGTATTGGAGGCAATTAAGAACGTGCATTCCAGAACTGGACGGACCTGAGTTTCTATCACATCTGTAGGGCTCTCATCCTTTGCTGTCTTAGAACCCCCTGAGAGTTGTGGCCAGGCCACCCTCATTTTCATGCATTTGCACAATTTGCATCTTCAAGAGCACAATGAGCCAGCATTGCCCACAAGGATCTGGAGGCCCAAAGCCTGGCTGTCCTCTAGCACAGAGGAAAGGCAAGAGTAACAGGAGTAGGGCTGGAGCCTGGGTTTGGGGTCCTTCTGGGAACCCCATCAGGCCAACCCTCTGATCTGGTGTGAGGTTTGGGAGGTGGACGGTATTGCAGAGTGAAGCCTTTTCATCCCTTCCCTCTCCACCTGGCCGTGCTGCTCCTCCCCGCACCTGCCCTGGGGTCTCGGGAAGATGGCATGGCAGACATTGGGTGGGGAGCCCGCAGACCCTCACAGCCATGCCTGACCCTCACCCAGCCTTCCCCTCCTGGGACTGGTCTTACTGGAGGCCTGTGGGTCCACATTTTCTTCCTACACTTTCACTTCCATTCTCCTTCCTTTTGGGAACTGTCCTCTGAAAATAAAGATGCATTTCCCCAGGACTGCTTTCCAACATAACCACCTCTCTCTGCTTCCTCCCAGTGGGCGCCCGGCCCATTCCCTGGCAGGGGCATCCAGAGGCCAAGGCCCCTGTGATCAAAAGTTAACTGGCTGGGTCATGGGTTGGCTTCGGAAAAGGGGCGCTTCCAACGATTTCTTAAGTGCTCTGGACTGTCCCCGTGGAGAGATTTAAAGTGCACCCTGTCCTCTCTGTCCCCACCGCCAAGGCCTGAGGAGAAGGCCCAGGGCTGATGGCTTCTCTTCCCCTGGGCTGGGGGAGGGGACACCGATGAGAAAGACGGTGGCATGGTTTGGGCAGACAGGCCTTCCTGCCCCAGGTTCCAGGGGTGACTATGCTTTGTGCCATCTTATAAGAGGGAGTCGGGAAAGAGGGGAGGAGGTGAGTTCTGCGGCCTCTGGAACCAGGCCATGGGGATCCTGCCTTGCCCAACAGGCGGAGGGGTCTGAGGACAGCAGAGCACCAAAAGGGGGGGGGGGCTGGCTGAGGAGCGGGGCCCAGAGCTGGGGGCTCCTTGGCTGTAGAGACAGGCAGGTTCTGCCAAAAGGCCCTGCATAGGTGAGGTGGTCTGGTTCCCGTCTGGCCTCCATTCTATAGGCAGAAGGCCTGCTGCGCTAGCCCTCAGGCCATTGGGAGGGTGCACGGATTAGACCTACACTGCTAAGCGGTACCCAGCCTAGAGACGGCACCCAGAGGAGCTGGGGACACGGAGGGGGAAGGGCCAGCTGCTTGGAGTTTCTGGGGGTCAGGCTGGGCTGGCTGGTGAGTCTTAGGCCATATGTGGGAGTGAGAGCATGAGGGAGAATGGCCTGGAGGTGAGGGCTGGAATAAGGGAGGTGCTGCCTGCAGCATGGAGCCGGGTTCTCTGGTGGGCAGGGGTGGGGGAGATGTGTGAGAGGCGGGCATGCGCACTGGCTGCTGGGGTCATGATGCCAGGGTAGGACTGGGGACATCTGCTGTTGGCTGCTGGTTGGGGGACATGAGAGGATAGAAGGGCACAGGCAAGAGCCTTTTATAGGATCGTAAACAGGGAGAGGCCCTGGCCACTGATGGAGGTGGGTGAGGGGGGGATGGCCACCTCAGAATCTTGTAAGCTCAACTTTTTAGGGTCCTGCCTTGCTAGGAAGCTGGCTTGGCGGGGGTGCAGGCAGAGGGTTGAGAGTCTCCTCCACAAAGGAGCTTCAAGAAAGGGAGGGGAAATGGGACGGGATGGGCACATTTCTTCTTAAGAGTGGAAGGTGTCCTTCCAGGCTCAGCCAGCAGGTGGCGGGAGGACAGCACACAGACTACTCTAGCTCCCAGCAGGAAAATAACCTGGTTTGGGAACACAGGAAATTGTGGAGGTTCTAGAAGATGCTCAGTGAACCCAGGTACACCAACAAGCAAAGAAACACAAGTGAGGAGCTTCTCTCGAGAGGAGATGCTGATAAGCGAGGGCCAGAGCATAAGGGTGCGTCACAGAAAGCGAATGCTCCGCCTGAGCCGTCCGATGGTCCTGCCTATGTCACTGCAAGGACTGGGCTCAGGGTGTGTGTGTAGTGGGCCTCGAGGGAGGGGCACGCCGGGAAGGTTCGGGAGGGCTTAGGCAATGGATGTTAGAATTCATAGGGAGGGAGTTTCTTTTAAGAGATGAAAGTCTGCCCTAACTGGTTTGGCTCAGTGGATAGAGTGTCGGCCTGCAGACTCAAGGGTCCCAGGTTCAATTCTAGTCAAGGGCATGTACCTTGGTTGCGGGCACATACCCAGTGGGAGGTGTGCAGGAGGCAGCTGATTGATGTTTCTCATCGATGTTTCTCTCTATCCCTATCCCTTCCTCCCTATAAAAAATCAATAAAATATATTTTTTTAAAAAAGAGATGAAAGGCTACAGTGAGGGATGGAGGGAAAAAATGAAGACTTAACTAATCACCTACCAGATGCCAGATGTTCTACCTGTACTCTCTCTTCCCATCCTCACACCCTCTCTGCAAGGCAGGTATCCTCACCACACCGATTTCAGAGGAGGGAACCAGGCCTGGGGTGGGGAATGAATAACTTGCCCACAGCCTCACATCTAGTGAGCAGAAGGTTGAGATGCAGACCTGCTGCGGGGGGAGGGGGTGGTACTATTGCTAGAGGGAAGTACCTGTCTGATGGGTCACAGCCCACATGGGCAGCTCGGTTCTGTAAGACACGTGGCTGGCCAGCTGAGGCAGCAGATCACATCAGAACCACACTGGAAGGGGCCAGAAGCGGGGCTTGGAGCCAGACAAGACCTATTGCTAATGTGGTAGGCAACCACATAGCCCTGGGAAACTGCAGGTGTGTGTGTGGGGGGAGTTGGCCACTTACACCTGAGTTTTACCCTCCCCCAGCACCTGACATCGAGGCTCTCCTCTGGGTGAGGGGCTGTTGGCAGGCAGGCTGTCCACAGTTGTTCACAAGGAAAGAAAAAGGGATGGTCTGTTGAGTTGAGAGCAGTCAGAGATGAAGAGATGGCCACTTAGAGTGATCAGAGACAAAAGTCTAAAGAGAGAGTTGTTGAATAGGGGAAGAAGGTGAGGAGCTGAGGCTGGGCCAGGCAGTGAGGGTCCCCCGGTTGGTGGTGGGGATGGTGAGGGGCTCCCATGAGAAGTGGGGTGGTGGGGAGCAAAGTGGATCAACATGTGCTCCTGGGGCCAGCTGTCTGAGATGCCAACTGGGGGTCCAGGGAAGACAACAGGAGGGAACAAGAGCAGAAGGCCCCCAGGTAAAGTGAGGGCGATGGAGAGGGGAGTGTGCAGGGTCCCCTTGGACGGACGTGGGGGCTGGGGGGAGACCTGGCCCACTGGCGGCATCTGGGCCAGAGGAGAGCGAGGCTTCCTGGGGAGCTGTCTTCATCATTCCCACCAGGGTGTGGGCTCTTCGGGCCCTGCCCTGGAGAGCAGGGCTTGCTGGGTCAGCATCAGAAAGACTAAACAGATGACTCGCCCATCCAGCTCCACCACCCACTGTCGAGCGGGCAGCTTCCAACCGACTGAGCTGAGGCCGCCCAGAGCCCACCAGTATCTGGGATGCTCTGAGACACAGCTTGGAAGAAAGAACTCGGGAGGGGCCTTTGGAACAGTGTGGCCAGAAAGATCCCGTCTGAACACAGCACAAAAGCTGGGCACACCCAGCAGTGAGCAGCTGTCCAGCAAGAGCCCAGGGTGAGCTTCTCTGGGGAGGCTGGAGTACCAGGGCCCGGGGCCAGAGAGCAGGCAGACACACCCCTGCCTCGCTGACTCAGGCATCCTGGGGAGGCAAGGACACGCCCAAGTTTAGGGGAAATGGGGTTCTTTCCAGGCCCGTCTGCTCATTATGAGCAAACACAAGATTTGCATTCACTGCAAAATGCGAAGCAGCAGCTCAGTTGGGCCTCGCAGGGGGAGGGGAGGAGGGATGGGGAAGCTTGCTCAGGCAAGAAGAAACAGCTGCTGCCTCCACACCCACATCCCTCCCAGGACATCAGAGCCTGGGCTCTGGCTGCTGATGAAAGCGCCAGGCTGCCTGGGGGAGTTGCACAGGTTGCCAAGGGGGTGGCAGCACTGGAGCCAGCCAGGCACTGGCTGAAAGGTGTCCTGTCTCCCAGAAGTGTGGGGAGGGCTGCAACCCAGTGCCCATCCAGCTCCGGGCACCGTCGCTTGCATTCTCCTGCTGGCTACTCTTCTGAAGCCACAGCGATCACAGGAGGAGAGCCAGGGTCCTAGTGTCAATGCCCATGCTCATCCCAGTCCTCAGGAAGCCAGCTGCAGGCAGCCTGGGGTCCCGGTGAGAGCGCCATCTGAGTGCTTGGGGGAGGGCGTTTTCTGTGACAACCTCCTGCGGGGCCTGGTAATGACTCGCACCGGGCAGCTGCTCTCCTGCGGGTCTGGTGCCCTCGAGTCCTGAACCACAGACCGCATCTGTCCAGGCCTGACTGTCCCAAACCATGAACCCTGAGGACACTGTTTTGTGTCACAGCCCCTAGGAGCACCTTTCAGGCATGTGACCTGTCGCAGCAGCTCGGCTGGGAGTTCCCAGAGCAGCCCCCTTCCCACCAGGCCAGGGACAAACCCAGGGCGCAGCCAGGAGACATCCAGGGCTGCTGGCCGGAGCCTGGAGTAACTCAGATTCTCTGCGATATCGCTTCTGTCCCGTGAAACCGACACAACATCTCAACGTCAGCATCTCACTCGGATGTCAAGGAGGATTCCGAGGCTCCAGAGCCCGGGAAATGAGGACCCTAGCAGGACCCCAGCTCTTCCCAGGGCCACACGCAGGTGCAAGGGAAACATGTAAGGCGAGGGTATTGGGGTGAGTGCGCCCCAGGCACAGAGAGGAACGGGGCCCCCTCTAGCACCCAGAAGGAGAGGCAAAGGTACTGGCTGTGTCAGGAACTGAGATCCAGCTCTGCCTCTTCCCCAAACAGGGACAGAGGCAAACACCACAGCCCTTTGCCTCGTCCTTCCCATCTCCAGCCTCACACCCACCGGCACCTGACAAGTGGGGAAAACCACCCTCCCACCCCTCCCTTTATTCACCACACTGATGACACTCAGGGGTTTTCTGTAATCCTGCGGAGGGCTTTATAAGGGCGAGGAGACCCGGGAAGACGAGGCGGCTTCTCTAAATCATGCCGGGAGGTTCCCGAAGAACTCAGGGCGAGAGCCCAGCGTCCTGACCTCCACCTCGAAGTTGGCCTGTTGTCATACCTGCTTCTTCTGCTTGGCCTCACACACACTTACTTACCTACTTACCTTACGAATGAATCCGTTTTACCAGAATATGCTCTAATGGGGAAAGGTGAGGGGCGAGGGAGGTGATGCACCACACAGCGATGTGTTTGAAGAAAACAGCGATGCAGGGAATGGCACTCGGAGCCTGCGTGTACATGCGTGTGTGTGCACACCAGGAAGGGGAGGGCTGGGTGGGGCTGGCAGGGTGGCCGCCTGTGGTGTGCAGCAGTCTAGACGGGCTCAGGTGCCTGGTCCGCTCCCGTCTGTTCCCCCAAGCAGGAAGCCGCATGCACCAGTGATGGGTCTCACAGGAAGCGAAACGCGTGGGTCTATTCTATAGGGCACCGACACCAGACCACACACACGGGACAGCAGCCAGCCACCACGCCCAGGCCCACCAAGAGAAGGCCCAGCAGACAGCCGCCTTCCTGGGAGAGGCCTTTCGTGTCTGCAAAGGGCTCCCAGCCTGCGTGAGACCCGTTAGGTTTTCTTCTCATATCAGAGACCAACGGGGGAGCACACCTCCCTCAGAGTTTCGTGGATCCTCATGAAAACTCAACGCAGGCTGAGATAGGATGGCAGCAGGAAGTGTTCCCAGGAGGCCTCGGGCCTGGCTTTAACGGAGTCGCCACTGGTTTCTTCCTGGTGCCGGGCACAGGCCCATTTTCCCGGCTGGAGGGCGGGCTCTCTGAGAGGGTCTCAAGGGTGGGCCCACTCTTCCTTCCAGAGAGACTCAGGTCCAAGCAGGTTTTATTCCCCCGAACCCAATGACCTCCCAATGCTGGATGGAGGCGGCTGACACACATGTAATTACATTTGCACAGACGTACGTGACACAGACAATGGGTGGAGTCATTCAGGAGGTCACAAGGAGCCCGCAGACCGGGGACACCACTGCACACAGACACAGGGGGATGCACAGCCGAAGCGCGGGTGGTGCAGGAGGTGGAGGCGGGGGCAGCCCCAGCCCCTGTGTCCACAGTCCGTGCCAGCCCCCAGCGTTGGCGCTCCTTCCGGCGGGGGCTGTCACTGGGAGAAAGGGGCTGGGGCGCAGTCCACCAGAGACTCCCACAGGCCACGATGGGAGCTTGAGAGGGAACTTCTGGGAGAGACCTGGCAACGGGAGCCCAGCAGTGCCCTCTGCTGGACAAAAAGGGCTGGTGCAGCTCAGGAAGAGAGGCCTCCGACTAGGCTGGAGGCGGAGAGGGGGCTGTGTGTGTGTGTGTGTGTGTGTGTGTGTGTGTGTGTGACAGAAGTGTGTGCTGAAGGGCTGAAGTCTGGACCTGACAGGGATTCTGCACAGGAAACAATCACTGTGTGTGCATTTTTTTCTGGGGTGGTTGGTGTGCCAGAAAATTTCACCTAGAATACCAATTTCCCTAAATCCCCAAAGGTTTAGGCAAGCTCACCGGGGCACCTGTAGAGGCGGGGTTCATGCAGAGAGAAGCCATGCAAGGCACATGCTGAGATTTTTTGCTTTCTTTTCAGCCGCCCTCCAGGGCGTTTTCCCCAAACCTGGGTTACAGACTCACAGGCCTCCTGCACTGATCCCCTGGGTCCTTTTAGCTAAGGGACCTCTTCCAGGCAAGGTCCTAAGTCATATGCCCAGGTGACTGGCAGCTGGTGGGTCTTAGTTCCCTCCCGCTCCTCCCCTCAGCCACACACGCTCCTTTTCCACAAGTGGGGGGACTGGCCCTGTGACCCAGAAGCCCTGGGGCTCTCCCCATGCTCACAGGGCTCCTTCAAGTCTGTTCTTGCCCCAGAACCAGCTCCACATCCAAACTCATTGACCAACAGGCCTCAGACCAGGAAAGTGCAATGGGGCAGGGGGCTGTGCCTGGGGCGGGAGAGGACTGCTAGAGGGGCGGGCGTCCTGAAATGTGTGGCTGTGGCGGGCACCCCTGGGCTGTCTATTTGTGGATGTGTGTGTATGTGTGTGGTGAGACACTGCGTTAAGGATGGAGTGAGGGGGAAAAAGGACCGTGTATGGAAATGAGTCATCCCTGTATACACTGTTTCCCCTGATGTAGATGGTGATGTATTTATACAAGAAAATTTATTAGACTAGGTAAAACCAAACTAATGGAGTCATGTCAGTGGGCTAACATGTCAGTTTCTTCTGGGTCGAGGGGAGGAGGGGAGTCAGTCTAGGAATTGAGAAAACCCAAGTGGAAATGCAGACTGGTCTGAAGGAGGAGTCTGGGGGTGCGGTGGCCGTGCCTGCCCTCGACTTCCGCCCCGGCCCCGGCCCTGGCCGAGCTTAGTAGGGATGAGCAGGTTCTGGCAGCAACGACTCCCAGGAACTAGACAAGTGGGACAGGAAACTGACCGGGGATGTTCTCTCCGTGGCCGCTCGGTGGGGACCTCGGGGGCCCTCCCCTGCTGTCTCGCCTTCCTCCTCTTGAGGCCTATGAAGACACAGCCCCTCCTCAGAAACAAGCACCTCTGAGGCCGGCGCCTACCCCAGGCCTGGCTCTCCGGCTCTCCTCCCGGAACTCATGCCAAGTACCTCCCCATCCAGGCCTCCCAGCAGCCTGGCAGGTGCTTAGCAAGTTGCTGCTTCATCTGCCTTAACTCGCTGCTCCCACTGGCTCTGCCTGCAGCAGGTCTCCAGCCAACCCTGACTTGGGGTTAGCCACAGCTCCTCTCTGCCCGCAAGCTCCAGACACTCCCAATTTCTCTAACTAGTGGCCCAGGTGTCAGAGGTCACAGGTGTATTTTTTAAACCTCCGGGGGGCCCAGCTAATGTAGCTCAGTGGTTGAACATCGAACTATGAACCAGGAGGTCACGGTTCAATTCAAGGTCAGGGTACATGCCTGGATTGTGGGCTCGATCCCCAGTGTGGGGCGTACAAGAGGCAGCCGTTCAATGATTCTCTCTCATCATTGATGTTTCTATCTCTCTCTCTCTCTGCCTTCCTCTCTGAAATGAATGAAAATATATTAAAAAAGATCAGGGGGCTGTTTCTGATTAAAAATACTCTCCCTTCTCCTCCCCCTCGCAGACTGCTCCAGCGAAGCCCACCACCCAGCCCTCCCCATACTTACCCAGTCTCCTCCATGGGGGTCTCTGGGATCTGGCGTTCTTTTAGCTCAAGCTGGGGGAGGAAAAGGCCAAGGGAGTCAGAGCAGCCAAGGAGGGGAGACTACTCTCAGACCCCTTTCTCTAATGGGCTCCCTGTACCCACCACACCCTGGCATATGTTCCTTCTGGGTTACCCCCTCTTGTCTTCGGGTTCAAAAGTCATTCCTCTCTACCACCCCTGCTTCCTTCCCACTCCCTGCCTTGCCAGCCTTTCACCCTGTCCTTAGCGTCCAACAACAGCTAAGAGCTCTTGACCTGAGGTACCCTCCAGGCGTGGCCGCCCACACCCAGCCCGGCTCACCGTGGTGGGCTTCTCCAGGGCCGCGAAGCGCTCGGCCCAGCTGGCCGTGGACTTCTCGAACGCCTCGTGCCTCTTGATGAGCTTCTCCACACTGTCCACCGTGTGTCCGAAGTCCCGGCTGGCCAGGTAGGGCTCCTGGGCGATCAGCCACGCCTCAGCCACGGAGGCGTCCCGAGAGAACTGGCACACTTCCAGCACTGCCACGGAGAGCGAGACACAGGCCCCACGGGGCCCAGGGGGCCGTCAGCACCAGCGGCCGCTCCTGGGGACCTTGGGGACCCGCACGGAGTTGGCAGTCTGGCATGAGGCCCGCACGCGTGCCCGTGACTACGGACACCCTGTGCAGGGATGACCTTCTGCCGAGACCACTCCTTCCCCACGCCAGGCCCCTACCTCATTTCCATTAGTAGTGATGCTTTAAAAACCCATCAGTGAGAGCCGCTGCTGCCAAGTGACAGCAGCTCAGCAGCTCCGGCGTTGAGCATCTGCCCTCTGGGGGTCAGTGCGTGTCATAGTTACTGGCCAGTTGGCCGTTTGTTTTGGCTTTTATATATATAGATTGGGTGTTACTGCTGTAAAGAAAAGTTATTGAGCCCGGCTGGCATGGCTCAGGGGCTGAGCATCGACCTATGAACCAGGAGGTCACGGTTCGACTCCTGGTCAGGGCACATGCCCGGTTGCGGGCTTGATTCCCAGCGTGGGGCATGCAGGAGGCAGCCGATCCATGATTCTCTCTCATCATTGATGTTTCTCTCTCCCTCTCCCTCCTGTCTCTGAAATCAGTAAAAAAATACAGTGGGGCCTTGACTTACGAGTGTCCCGACTAACGAGTTTTTTGAGATACCAGCTGTCTCTCCCCCGATTTTTTGCATTGAGTTGATAGAGTAATTTGAGTTAACGAGCTCCTTAACGAGCTCGGTCTCGGAACGAATTAAACTCGTAAGTCAAGGCCCCACTGTATACATATTTAAAAAATTAAATAAAACAGCATTGTTGGTGTGCAAAAAAACCAAAAAAACCCCCCAAAAAACAAAAAACCCATCAGTGAGAACAAACTCCATTTTGAAAACAAGATGTAGTCTAGACATCTCCCTTTGAGGAGCTGTGTTCTGCCCTGAACAGCCTCTCCCCAGCCCTCGGCTGTCCCACAGAATCGGGCATGAAGAGCCAGGGGACCCGTCCAGGGCTTCGTGGCTCATGGCGCCTGCCTGAGTGGTGGGATTTCTCCACCTTCCTAGTTTCCACAGTTCCTTCTGTGCCCAACATGCCTCAGATCAAACATCTGGGATGCACTAGGGCAGTGATGGCGAACCTCTGACACGCGAACTCATTTTTTTGGTTGATTTTTCTTTGTTAAATGGCATTTAAATATATAAAATAAATATCAAAAATATAAGTCTTTGTTTTACTATGGTTGCAAATATCAAAAAATTTCTATATGTGACACGGCACCAGAGTTAAGTTAGGGTTTTTCAAAATGCTGACACGCCGAGCTCAAAAGGTCCACCATCACTGCACTAGGGCCAGTTACTTAAACTCTAAGGATCCCAGCTGCTGGCTCCAGCAGCGTGGCCCTCTGAGGGGCTCCCAGAGGCCTGGGCAATGGAGCTTTGAGGATGAGTGTGCTGTGTGGGGGGCTGCTCTCAGCAGTGGTGACATCACCCTCCTGCCCCGCCCAGCAGGCCTGGTCCCTCCCCTCCAGGTCCCCTGGCTCCCGGGCAGCACTCACACATGCTGAGCCGCTCCCAGCGGGCCTCCCACTTCTCATTCATCTCTTTCCTCCTGGACATCACCTGCTGCAGTTTCTCCCTGATCTGCGGGGAGGGAGAGAGAACAGCTCAGGCTCTGGTAACCCTGCCCCCTGTGTGAGTCGGTGCACAGAGATCCTGCAGAGACCGCTGGGCTTGGTCACACAGACCTGGCTTCGAGTCTTGGCCCAGCCACTGGCTAGCTGTGCAGCCTTGGGCAAGTTACTTAACCTCCCTGAGGCACCTCACCTCGGAAGCGGGTGTTGCCAACTGCAAAGCCTGCACACGTGTCGGTGACAGGTGGGTTATTAATCTGCTCTCTCTACCAAGCAGCCAGCCCCTGAGTGGGTGTGGGGGGCTCTCACACCAATGCTCCAGGGAGGAAAGGAAGATGAGCCTCGCCAGGAAGCTGTCTGGTCCAGCGAGAGTGGGGGAAGGACGGAGAAGGCTGGCTGTCCCACCGTCCCCCTCACCTCCTCGGAGGCCTGGTGCTCCCGCTGCAGCAGGGACTCGCCGAGCTCCAGGCAGGCGTTGAAGTTCTTGCTGCGGGTTTCGATCTCCGCCCTGATGCCCTGGTGATACTTCATGAGCAGTTCCACTGAGGAGACGTCCCTGGGGGGCGGGGGAGGGGGGGAAGGAGGAGGACAGGGGCAGGGGAGAGAGTCGAGGAAGGAGGAAATGGTGGTGACTCTGGTCAGCCTGATGCCAAGTCCTGCTCAGAGGGGCCGCCCTCACCTGCCTGGGGTCTGAGCCCCCCCCTCCCCCCACAGGAACACTGGTGCTGACTGATGCCCTGGTGTCTCCCGCTGGCCAGTGGCCAGGGCCTGGGCGGGGCCTGGGACCCCGGAGGAGGCCTGGGGGTGCTATTTGACGATAACAAGGTATGAAGCTCAGATGCAGGCACCACGAAGCAGCCTGAACAGAGTGTGCTCAGTGACAGCAGCCAGGCAGGAAGGACCACACATTATATAATTCCATTCATGAAAAAAGTCTAGAGACAGAAAACAGGTTAGGGGCTGCCAGGGGCTCAAATAGGGGGCATGGGGAGTGATGACGGCTGGGGGCACATGGTTTCTTTTTGGGATGATAAAAATCTAAACTTATGCCCTGACTGGTTTGGCTCAGTGGATAGAGCGTCGGCCTGCGGACTGAAGGGTCCCAGGTTCGATTCTGGTCAAGGGCACATGCCCGGCGTTGTGGGCTCTGGTCCCCAGTAGGGGGCGTGAAGGAGGGCAGGACTGTCCCTCCCAGGGCATCACTGTCCCTCCCAGGGCATCACTGTCCCTCCCAGGGCAGCATGTCCCTCCCAGGGCATCACTGTGTCTCCAGGGCAGAGCCTCAGTGCAGCCTCTGAGACGACAAAGCCTGGAGTGGGCTGCCTTGGGGACGCCCCCTCACCTGGGCCTCTCCTGGGTCTCGATCTGCCGGATGATGCTCTCCATCCAGGAGAGGAGGTCGCGGGCCATGCTGAAGAAGCGGAACTTGTCCGCCGTGTCCACCAGCTGGGTGCGGCGCCCGGCACAGGCATCGAGCAGCGCCTGCCACGCAGCAGACACCTCCCGCTCCTTGTCCTGGATGGCGTCCGCCTTTTCCCCAGCGTACGCCATCTGCAGGCGGGTGGCCACGTCCTGGAACTGCTGTACCTGCGATCGGGCAAACCTGGACATTGTCCCCGAGAAAGATGCATCGCCTGCCTACTCCCTGCCTCCCCCTCGCCAGGCTCCGCTGGGAGGCAGCACCCACTGGGTGCTGGAGAAGCTCCTGCTTTGGCAGCTCTGCTGAGGCAATGCCCCTCCCACCCCCCACGGGTGCTCCTCATCCAAGGGGAGCGAGAGGGACTCTATGCCCTTTGATCTCCTCAGAGATATGATCATGAGAATAACTATGTGCCAGGAGCTTCTAAACACTTTAATTTATTGCTCCCTTCATTTTTACAACAGCCCCATGACAGAGGACTAGGGAACAGGCCTGTCATTCCTGTTTTGGAGATGAGGAAACTGAGGTACAGGGGGGCGGAGCTAAGTGATGGGCCTGAGTCACTCACAGCAGCAGACAGGGCAGCTGGGGGTGGGGTGAGCTCCCACGTCCCTGTTCACAACCTGCACGCTGCCTCACCAGACCCCTGTGCGAGGCCGGCCCGGGCAGTGCAGCCTCATCCTCACAAGTCAGCGGGACTCTAGCTGCCTCAGGGGCTCTGGCGCCCCTCCAGTTGGAGGACAAATGCCTAGGACGCCCCGCTCTGGGTGAACCAGGGGCCTGAGCGTGCTGGGTCGGTGCAGGACTGCACAGCAGCCCATCTCTCCTGCCACGGGAGGCCCGGCAAGTCCCCAACAGCCGGGCCCTCGCCCTGCAGGTTCTATCATACTGAACTCTATAGAACCCACAGACATTGGCAGTGCCTCGGGGGGTACCCCAATGATGGGAGGAGGGGGGTCTAGACAGATTTGGGGGCTCCCAAATCCTCCAGGTCCCATGTGGAAAGGCCGAACAGCCCGGGGCCAAGGGCAGTCTGTAGTCAGACTGCAGGGTCGGCATCCTGGCTCCACTGCTAATCGCATGTTCCGACACCGCGCCTGCCCTCGCTAAGCCTGGTCCTCATCTATAAAATGCAGGGAGCATTATACCATCCTCAGAGGGTGGCTCTGGGGACCCAGCCAACCCACGTATAACGTAGAACAGCGCCCGGTGCGAGGAGAGCGTGGTGTATGTGTCTGCTAATGATGCTTAATACTCTGCACAACCAGAGAAATCGTATTTTAAGGTATTTTGTGAGCTGGGTTTTTGTAAAGATTCAGTTTGAAGACTAGAAGCTGGACATCTGAAAGCCACTGCTCCTGCCTCCCTGCCCTGAGCGGCTGCTTTCTCAGGAGGGGAAGTCCCCTGTGGAAGCAGGAGAGGAACTGACCCCGGGGCCCCAGGAACTGGCCATGGGGAAGACGGGAAGGCAGGTCCTGGAACCTGCGGGGGACAGTGAGGGACAGAGGCACCTGCACGCCCAGGAGGTGGAGCTCCCGCTCGAAGGCCGTGTGCACCCGGTGGAAGGACTCGGCGGTGCTGGCGTCCAGCCCCACGTCCTCGGGCAGCTCGCGGTGCTTCTCGTCGATGAGGCCCAGGATCTCGGTGCCCGTGTAGAAGTAGCGGTGCAGGTCGTAGGAGGCGGCCAGCAGCTGCATGCGCGTGTCGATGAGCTCCAGCAGGTCCGCCCACATCTCGTTCAGCCCGTCCTTCCACTCGGCGATGGTGGCCGCCTCTCCGTGGCCCGCGTCGATGAGCCGCTCGATAATGGCATTCACGTTGTCCACCCGCTCCTGTCCGATGGCCCCAGTCTCCCGGGCAAAGTCCCGGAATTTGTCCCGGAGCAGCTGGGCAGGGGTAGAGAGAAATGTGGTTATTGCCCAGCCGGTGTGGCTCCGTGGTCGAGTATCAACCTCTGAACCAGGAGGTCAGGGTTCAATTCCTGGTCAGGGCATGTGCCCAGGTTGCAGGCTCAATCCCCAGTAGAGAGTATGCAGGAAGCAGCTGATCAATGATTCTCTCTCATCAGTGATGTTTCTCTCTCCCCTTCTCCCTTCCTCTCTGAAATCAATAAAAATGTATTTAAAGATATATTTTTAAAAAAGAAATGTGGCTGTCAGGGCTCAGGGATGGGTGGTGTCCTCACACTGGCGGCAGACTTTCCCAGGTGGGGACTTGGGCCACCGGGCGCCGCTCTCACACCTTCCCCAGAGCCCACTGCTGGGCCTGCACCCTGGGCAGCACTTTGCAACGGGCGGGTGTGCGTGTGTGTCTGGAACGAGGGCTCCTGAATTAGAGGAAGACGAAGAAAGCGGTCCGTGAGCACTCACAGTCACGTGGTCAAAGTCTTGCCCCATTTCTGGGGACGAGGCCACCAGCTCCTTCTCGGCGATCCACTGCTCCAAGTCATCGGCCTCCCTCTTCAACTGGAACAGGTGGTACATGTTCTCCAGCTTCCGCTTGCGCTCCTCGGCCATGTCCTTCAGCCCCGCATACTGCTTGTCCACTTGCCCCTGAAGCCTGATGATCTGCTCCCTGGAATTCAAAACAGAAAGCGCTCAGAGACGGCGACAGAAAAACCAGAGCAGCCAGCTCCAGGGGCCACGACCTACTCCCCCAGCCCGACCTACTCCCCCAGCCCGGGACAGGGACAGGCAGGGAAACGCGGCTGAGGAGCAGTGGCAGCGACTTCTGGGAGGAGCTGGGGAGAGAAGGAACCATCCCTCAGCCGTGATGCTCCAGGGGATGACAGAACGGTGTCCCGCTCGAGGTGGATGCTTCCCCCACTGCCCTGTGCTCAGGGAAGTCCAGAGAGACCAGTGCAAATGGGGCCGTTGCCATTATTCCTCCAGGCAGGCTGGTGGGTGAGGCCGCCTGAGCGGCTGCAGTCGCAGCAGGAGAGCGGCGTGCAGTACCAGCGGCCCATCCTCCGGCTCCCTGGGAGATGCTGAGGGGGCTGCTGAGGACCCCCAGCTGTGGATGCCCTAAAGGCAGCTGAGGACAGGGCCATGACGGGGGCAGCCTGTGTGAGGCCCCATGGGCTCCCATTCATGTAGAACCCCGAGGTGGGTACAGGTCTTCCACCTTCACCCGCTATGACAGTCTTGCTGAGAGACTGTGACATCCTGAGGTGCCTTGTGGACCATTAAGAGAACAGCAAGGCTAGTCTTCAGCGCCTCCTGGGAGAGTCTAACTCGTCAAAAGGCTGGTGCTCTCAGTTCCCCCAGAGGGTGGCTTTGCTGTCCTGTTTTCTGATCTCTTTGCAAACCAGACCTTAGTCAGCCCGGTTTGAAGTTACCCACACAAAACCAAGGCGTGGAATGGAACCGGGCCAATCGGAGTCCAGAAAGCAGTTTTCTCAAACCCGCACTTTTCAGGAAAACGGTTCCCGTTTTCCCACTGGGTCTGAAGGGATCCTGGTGGGTGGGAGCGCGGGCCTGACACCCCAGTTACTGCACGCACCCCTCGGGGTGGCCCGCAGCGAGCAGGCCCTGGGCCCGGCCGGCCAGCTGCTTGATGTTCCGCCCGTACTCCTCCACCGCGCGCTGCTGCCGCAAGTGCCGCTTCAGCATCACGATGGCGCCCTCTTCGTCCTAGGAGGCCGACAGCATGAGCACAGGGAGCGGGCGGCCTGGTCACAGCCCAGCTCCTGCAGGTGCCCCAGGCGGGGGAGAGCCAGGCTCACAGAACACCCACGGGGAACTGCGCCCTCCTTTCCTGCTACTCATTTCCCAGCAATGCCCACCCCCCATCTGCCTCCCCAGTCTGATCGCTACCCTTCCAGGCCCAGCTCCACCTTTCTGTTCCGTGAAAACTTCCTCTATCCCTCCAGCGTTTAGAGCCCCCCCACCTCACCCCTCCCACAGCTGTTCACCAGCACAGAACCCATGGTACCCAGAAGGTGAAGGACCCTTGGGTTGGAGCAAATCTAAGTTGGCAGACAGGGTGCCCAGCTGCCGTATGTGCTCTGTAGAGGCCAGGCATCCTGAGAAGGAGGGCTCCTCGTACAGCCTCCCCCTGCCTTCACGCCTCACATACTTGATTTACAAGTTCCCCACTGACTGCACCCCCCCCCCCCAGCTCCCCTTAGCTCTTCCTCTCGGCCTTACACCCAGCCTGGCACCCCTAGCCTAGCCCACCTTCGGGGTCTCGTCTGAGATGACATAGAGCTCCTGCTCGCTGATCCAGGCCTCAGCCTCGCCCGCGTCCAGGTAGTACTGCTGGGCCTCGCTGGCATCCCGCAGGCGCTGCAGCCGCCCGGCCGCTGCCTCCCGCAGCGTGTCCCACGAGCTCTGCAGGTGGCCCAGGCGCTCCTCAATGTCCCCGCAGTCGATCTCGGCCTCCTCCACCAGCCGCTGGCCTCGCTGCAGCACATCCTCCACCCGGGGCGCGTGGCCCAGGATCTCGTTCTGCAGCGTCTGTGGTCAGAGGGGAAGGGCTCAGAGCACGGGCCCTCCCACTGTGCAGGTGAGGGCCAGCCTGCAGCAGGCTGCCCAGGTGGCACCCTGGCACCTCTCACCCCCTCCCGCTCGGGGAAGCCAGAGCAGAATGGGTGGTGCCATAAAGCTGCCCGTGCCCACAAGCCAGGCTCAGTGCGAGGGACTTCACATCATTCTCCTTTCACCCTCAGTCTTTGGAGATAAGCACACAAAAACTGGCACAGAGCAGAGGAGTGACTTGTGCACAGCAAATGGCAGAGCTGGGATTTGAACACGCTCTCCCTGACCCCAAGAGTGCTCTTGACTGCCCCCTCTTCTCCCTCTGTTTTAGCAGAGCTTCGTTTCTTAGTTGTACGGGACGGAGGAAAGAAACACCATTTTTAAATGGCCTTTTGCTATCTTATTCTAAGAGCTTCCACGCCTATGAAACTACAGTTGACAGGTGCTCCTTGTAAGAGTTCAGGGTTTTCTTTTGTTTTTCCCCATTTCTATTTCTCAAATCTCTTGTGAGCTCTGTATTATTTTCGTGTCTGAATCTTTCATCACCAGAATGGCATTTTCCTCCCACTCTGGGCATTGGGTCACCTTTTTCTTCAGGGGGCCATGACCCAGGTGCCACTCACGTTCTGGTCCTAGAGGCCTGAGCCTGGGTGCTTCTCAGCCCCTTCCACCTCATCTCCTCGCTTTCTACAACTGCCCGTGGCCTTTCAAACCATTTGGAGGGCGGGGGCAAAAGCAGCACGTGCGGGCAGTACAGTCCCTGTCAGCATGTCAACTACATAGAACCAGCAACATCCACACGTCACCTAACTCTCTGAAAGGCATTTTTTACATTCTCCCGTGGTCTGTGCAACTGTATTCAAATTACCCACGGGGTAAGCTCCGTTTGCCTCTACTTGCCCTGAGATCCTATGACCTTGGCAAGGGACCCCAAAAGGTCTCTCAGCCTCTCTCTCCCTCTCTCTCTCTCTCTCTCTCTCTCTCTCTCTCTCTCTCTCTCTCTCTCTCTCTCTCTAATTGCTTTCTAGGCTCCTGTGCAGTGTGCTGACTTGTGATGTTTTCTTCCCTGACTTCATTCATTCAAAACGTATTTATTAAGTTATTTCCTATGTACCAGACCCTGTTTTAGGGACAATGTGGACACAAAACCCCTGTCCTCATTAAGCTTACACTCTGTAGAGGAATAGATGGTAAGCAGGTAAATAAATGAGTAAATGCAGATAATGGTGCTCTGAGGAAAATACATGAGATGTGGTGGTTGGTACTTGAGCTGGGGGAGTCTGGCAGGGCCTTTCTGAGGTGACAGCTGAGTGAGACATGAGTGGTGAGTGGGAGCCCCCACACAGAGACCTGGGGGATGCATGCTG
The DNA here is from genome assembly GCF_963259705.1 of Myotis daubentonii. NCBI lineage: Eukaryota > Metazoa > Chordata > Mammalia > Chiroptera > Vespertilionidae > Myotis > Myotis daubentonii. The sequence goes on along the minus strand of NC_081840.1, from coordinate 29,875,691 downwards.
CTGGCAAGAGGGAGGAGCACGTGCTAAGCCCCTGGGGTGGGGGCGAGCCTGGGCTGTCCGAAGGCCAGAGAGAGGCCAGGAAAGCTCGAGCACCGTGAAGGAGGGAGGAAGTGATGAGAGGTGAGAGGCAGGTAGGAGCCAGATCAGACGGAACAGTGGTTGTTGATCCTGGTTGCACATTGAATAATCTGGGAAAAGACACAGCCCGGGCCCCAACCCCAGAGCGCCGAATGCATTGCTCTGAGGTGGGACCTTTGCCTTTGCAGGTTTAAAAATTCTCCAGGCGACTCCAATGTGCAGCCAGAGTTGGAAGCCATTCATGTGGCACCTTGTGGGATTTGTTCAGTTGCAGCGGATAGCCACGGGAGCAGCGGTTCTCAAAGTGGGGTCCCAGAGCAGCAGCAGAACCCAGAATCTTGACAGAGATGGAAATTACCAGGCTCTACTCCCAGTGCGATTGAGTAGAGCTGGCCTGGAGCCTGGTCAGCTAGGTGCAAACCAACCCTCCGGGCGAGTCTGGTGCACACTGAGGTTTGAGAACCGCTGCAATAGAGGGGACGATGACACGGGATTGGAGCCTTCGCCAGGCTTAGCCTAAAACAGTCTGCACTGGGCGGCCACGCTCGCCCTCTGGCTCAGAGAACTCTATTTATACCTGCCCTTTTCCTAAAATAGTAACCTTCAGCCAGGCGAGATGACCATCTTTTGGCAACAACACTTACTGGACAGGGTCAAAAGTCTTCAGTGTGAGGAGGACTACCACCAGCTCATTTTACAGTTGAGGAAACTGAGGCCCCAAGGATCCTGTCCTCTACCAGCCTCCTTCCTGTAAGTGGAGGTTGTGGTGCTGACCCCCACCCTGCCGCCTTCCAGCCCAGGTCCCTTCGTGCGGCCACGGGAGCCTCGGTGGTCAGAGCATGTCAACTAGAAGCAAAGGGCCTGAGGGAGCTGTTAAGAACCTCCTCTGAGAATCAGTCAGGCCCGGGCACAGCTGCTGGGCTCTGCGAGTCGATGCCGGCGGCTGTTACTTTGGGGAAAGAAGTACTGTCTGCTGTGAGCCTCCTTCCCAAGGAGCTGCAGTGCCGACTGGCCCTCTGGGACACCGAGTCCCCAGGCTCTCCTTGCTTAGGGCCTTGCTGCCCCCACTTCTTGACTCAAAGAGCAGCCCAGGAAGGAGGAAGGACTCTCTGTAGTCGGACGACTGGGCCAGAGGCAACCTCTCCTCCACCCAGAGCTGCGGAGACCAAAGGCAGGGGGAGGGCGGATGACAATCATGCCACCCTCGCCGGACAGAGGCACCAGAGCCAGGGCAGCTGGCCTTGGAACTACATGATGACTCTGATACAAGAGGAAGTGTGGCACCTCTCACTTCCAGGAGTCTGACTACAGTACGACAGAGCAGAACGCCAATGCAGGTCTGCTCCATGTAGAGGCTTCCTAATGGGATTTGAGCTCCGTAAGTCCTCGTGTCCAGAGAAGTGGGGCCTTCTCACCCCGAGGACACACACAGGCCGAGCTCAGCCCTGGAAGAGGGAGAGCAACCAGGAGCTATGGGCCCCCTCTCAGGGAGGCCATGGGCTACAGAAGCTGTAAATCACATTAACCCCCAGGCCAGAGCATCTGGGCCCTGCATTCACCGTGCCCTGATGGGTCTGAATGGCCCCAAATCTTGAAGCATCTAAATACTCCCCCACCCTGCCCGCCTGTGGTCCTCCCAGAATTCTGCCATCACCAAAGTTGTTCTTTTTAGGGGTCTGGGGACCCCACAGCTACTAACAAGACTAACAATCTGCTGTCGCTGGCCTTCGGCAGGGCAGGATGGGCGGGGCAGGGGCAGGGCAGGTCGGGTGGGACTGACAAGGTAAGGTGGTACTCACCTGGTTCTTCTTCATGAACAGCTGCACAGTTTGCAGATTAATGCCGTAGTCGGACGACTGGGCCAGAGGCAACCTCTCTTCCACCCAGAGCTGCGGAGACCAAAGGCAGAGGGATGGCTGATGACAGTGCCACCACCCTTTCCCGAGCACTCGCTGTGATCAGACAGGGCTCTGCTGCACGTCTCCCCGGTTCTTCCCAGCCCGTATCAGGAACTGCTTTTGCCCCCATTTTACCGACGGGGACGTTTTGACGTTTTGAATTGAGGTTCCAAATAACTTTTTCCTGGTCACACGGGGGGAAGGTAATGTAGCTGGGTCGGGAACCCAAGTCTGTTTGGCCCCTAAGTCCATGGGTGAGCTACCATTCAAAAGCACTGGCTTCCCTTTTACATCTAATGCAATCACCACAGCAATCCTGAGAGAAGGGGGTAAGATGACCGGACGGCTGCTGCTGAGAACTGCCCTGGGCAGCAGCCAGCTGACCTGACGGTAGCGGCTGCCTCGGCGGCTGGGGCTTGGGATTGGGGGTTGTGGCCCACGCACCGTCTCGTCCTCTAAGTCACGGCTGATCTGCAGCTTGGCTCTGGATGATTCCAGCTGCTTCTTCCTCTTCCCCAGGGGCTCCAGGAGGTCCAGGAACCGCTTCTCGATGCTCATGTCAGCACCCCCCTCTTCCTCGTCCAGTGAGGGCATCTGGGCGAACAGCTCTCCCAACTCCTCCTTCCGCACATTCACTTGGTCCTCCACGCGCTGGGACACAAGGGGACAGTGTTGGCACCGGCCCTGGCACCTGGGCAGCCACTCCCTCTTCTCCATCACGCACATCCCACCCATCCTTAGGGGCCCAGTCTGAGCTCAGCCTCTCCCAGCAAGTCTCCCTGGACGCCCACTCTTCTTCCCCTCCCCGGACACCTGTACTTGACTTCTCAGGCCTGCTTTTACTAACCCGTTTTGGATCCTTGTCTTACCCACTGCAAAGGGGTAGCAGACGGGTGATGACCAGGAGGCATTTTGCATGATAAAGACAAGCCCGGTTAAGAGGGACTGGCTTTCAGGTTTCGGGTTTGCTCCCCAAGATCCCTTCTCTTCCAACACTCCCAGTCTACAACCCGCACACGTGCCTTCAGCTTAGCCAACATCCGGTTGACACTGGTCAGGTCCTTGCCTGGGTCGTCTGACCGCAGCTGGTCCTCCATGGCGCTGATCCACTTGTTGAGGTCGGCATGGGTCTTCGAGCGCAGGTCGGAGCTCCTGGCGGCGGAGAGCTGCTGGGCCTTCTCCTTCGTGGTGGCCTGAAGCTCATCCCAGAGTCGGTGCAAAGCCTCCAGCCTCTGGGACACCAGGGCTGCAAACTGGGGCTTCTCCTCCATCAGCTGCTTTCCTTCCTGTGTGGGAGGGAGGCGAGCTTACCGTCCAGTCTTGGAGCAGCCCTGCTCCAGATGGTTGCAAAGGTAAAGGGATGGGGGGGCGCCAGTGAAGCCAGGGATCTGGCTAGAACTTGGTGAGGCCCAAATGAAACACTGCACCCCCTGTGTTATTTGCAGTCGAAGGCGGGACAGGGGGAGCCGTGTTTTGGGCAAATGGCTCAGGCGATTGCAGTAGGGAGAGCTGCAGACAAGGGTCAGCTGGTATGTACTAAAATTTTTTTGTTTTAATTAAAGAAAAAAAAGATTCAGGCTCCATCCAGGTACAAGCAGCCTGTGAGTTCCACCCTCTCGAGATCGTCTCCCCTGAGGCTGTGCACTAACTAACCTTCGGTGGGATCTTTTAGTTACTGACTTTTTCTCACCAGGTCTTCACCTGCATAAATGTATCTTTTCTGGGTGGGCACAGTATGATACGACTTGGGCCTAGGAATACAGACCACTCATAACAGTCAATATTTATTAAGTGTTTAACAATCGCCAAGGACTATTCTAAGTGCTTTAATGCTCACGACTCCCTCAGGCAGGGAGCTGTTATCACCCTCATTTTACAGAGGAAGAAACGGAGGTGCAAGGAGATTGAGTCAGACAGCCGGGCTTGGAGCCTGCACCTTAACTACTGCGGACACGGCCTGGGGTGGCCCCTAGGCCTGCTTCCCCCTGGTCGCCACCGCAGGAAAGAACAAAGGTGCCTGCTTCCAAGATCTAACCCCAGCCACATTTTCCCCTTGGGCCCTGGGAAAACTCATTACAGAGGTCCCCTTACGTCCCCATCTACAAGGGGTGCGAATGACCACTCCCCATGGTTCTGCCTGTCCAAACGGTGAGGGTCAGAGGACTGCCCTGCTCATGTCACACAGTCCCCTGTGCTGGGCCCTGGTGAGGAGCACAGGAGGCAAACAGAGATAACCGCTATTTTGGCGCTGGATGCTGCAGCTCTGATGCAGGTGTCTTCAGTGTCCTGGACTGTCCCCAGACGCAGGTGACCCAGAGGAGGCACCCATCCTGACCAGCTTTAACACGTCTGGATGTATCTGAAGGTTAAGTACTATTCAGAGAAGTTTCTTTTCACTCCCAGGTCCTCTGGTGTCCAGCAAGCTTCAGGACGGTGCCTACGCCTGGGTAAAGCCCATTCCGTAAGCACGCCCGAGCACTCGCGTTACTTACCGCATCGATGCTCTCCAGCCACCCCTCGTGGGAGGCCAGCTCTGCCATGAACGCCTGGTGCTTCAGCCATTTGTTGTGAAGGTTTCGTGCTTCATCATAGGAGACATCCTGAGATGTCAGCAGCTTGTCATTGATCCAGAGAGTGAGCTGTGGGCAGAAAAAGAGGGTCCAATCATCCCCGAGTGTACCTCTTTGGCCAGGGGCTCAGGGCAGGACCTGCTGCCCCCCTCTGGCTGCAGAAGGCCGCGCAGTGAAGTACGGACATAGCAGAGTACCACTCTCCATCTCTGGATCCCTAACTCCCAGCACAGACAACTTGACCCACATTGTCTCGGGGATAAAATATGGACTCGGGAAGGTCTTCTACACCAGTGTGTGCAGGGGGACAACAGGGATATGTATGCTTCTCTCCATATATCCAGGACCTAGGACAGGGCCTGGCCTGTTGCAGGAGTATTTACTGGATGGATAAATCCACCCTTCAGCAGTACAGTGGGAATCATTAACAAACATAGAGGACGTGTTATCAGAGGAAGAAGCCAAGTGCAGGTTAACAATGAAGGAAGCCTGGCTGGTGTGGTTCAGTGGTGGAGTGTGGACCCATGAACCAAGAGGTCATGAGTTCGATTCTGGTCAGGGCTCATGCCCAGGTTGTGAGCTCAATCCCCAGTAGGGGGCGTGCAGGAGGCAGCTGACCAATGATTCTATTTCATCATTGATGTTTCTTTCTCTCTCTCTCTCTCCCTTCCTCCTTCTCTAAAAATAAATAAAAACACATGCACACACACACACACACACACACACACCCCATCTTTACAGCCCTGGCCGGATGGCTCAGTTGATTGAAGCATCATCCCATATACCAAAAGGTTTCGATTCCTGGTCAGGCACATACCTAGGTTGTGGGTTGGGGTGTGTGCAGGAGGCAACCGAACGATGTTCTTACATCGATGTTTCTCTCTCCCTTCCTCTCTCTCTGAAAATCTATTTAAAAAAAATATCCTTGGGTGAGGATTAAAACACACACACATCTTTGCAGATACTTTGAGAAATGAAAGTATTGTGGAACCAAAGATTCCCGAGGATGACCTACACTGTCCAGTACCGAGTTCTCCCGAGGAACCCGACTCTGAGTGAGAGAGGATCCCTGTGGACCTCTGGGCTCTTTGCTCCCAGAAAGGGCTCTCCTGCAAAGCAGCCGGCCCCGCTGGGCCTCACCTCCTGGCAGTTCTGGAGGAAGTTCTGGAGCTCCAGGTTGTCTTTCAGAAGAACGGAGGCTTCCTGAGCCTTCTCGCTGTTCTTCCTGTGCCTGGATGGGAAGCCAGAAGCCGCAGTCACAACAGGGCTGAGTCTGGGGTCCCCATGCAACACCGCCAGCCCCCCCTGATTCAGCCCATCACCCTGGGGGCGGAGAGTACCTGTCCTCAATCGACTGCACCTTCTCCTTGATCTTGTCTGCGTAGAGGTTCCCCTCGGCCACCAGCTTGTTTCCAGAGTCCACAGGACTCAAGACCTTATCCTGGTTATTCTCCATAGACACCAGGAAATCCTCGAACTTCCGGATCCCAGCCTCTGCAGCTTCTAGGGAGTCTGGGGTTTCCAAGTGAGCCAGCGTGTATTCCTGTTGAAGCAAGTTTCCAGACGCGGCATGAAGACAACCTGAGGAGGCGGTGAGGGGACCTGCCAGGCCGGGGCGCCATGTGCAGCCATGCGGGTTATATAAAGCGTGAATGCTGCCCCCCGGAGCTGTGCAAGGGAGCGGTTCCCCAGGCCTTGCTCCCCGCCCCTATCCTCACCCTGGGGTACCCACTGTGCCTAAAGCCACATGGAAGGGTCACCGCCCAGGGGGAAATGCACTTCCCTAGCACTGACCCAAGAACAGGCATAGTTTGGGACAAGGCTGAAAGGGGCACATAAGAAACAAAGAGGATTGTCTCCCTAATTAGTGGCTAAAGAGAGTCCCGGAAAAGCATAATTTGGTCGCTGAGCACCTGTAGCACATTTGGAGACTCACCAGTGCTGTTGCCCTGAGAGACCACTCCCCGCTCCTGCCCCCGCCCCCCCGCCCCCCCCCCCCCCCCCCGGCCTTAATACCTCCCTACCTGGTTGCTGAGGATGGCTTCAGCCTGCTCTCCCTACCTGGTTGCTGAGGATGGCCTCAGCCTGCTCTCCCTACCTGGTTGCTGAGGATGGCCTCAGCCTGCTGTCCCTACCTGGTTGCTGAGGATGGCCTCAGCCTGCTCTCCCTACCTGGTTGCTGAGGATGGCCTCAGCCTGCTGTCCCTACCTGGTTGCTGAGGATGGCCTCAGCCTGCTCTCCCTACCTGGTTTCTGAGGATGGCTTCAGCCTGCTCTCCCTACCTGGTTGCTGAGGATGGCCTCAGCCTGCTTGGCATCTTTCTGGAACTCCTGGAAACCCAGGCACTGGGCCAGGAAGTGGCCGCGGCTCTCCCACATCCGGCGCAGGGCGTCCCAGCCGGTCCCCAGGCCCTCCAGCCTCTGGCCCAGGAGCAGGTACTCCGGGTCTGTCTGGCCACGGAGCACCTTCTCCCCAGACGCCTTGACGCGCTCGTAGCCGTCCTGGTGCCCATCGATCTCGTCTCTGATGGCCGCATGCTGCTGCAGGAGCTGCTCGGCCTCGGGGAGGGACTCGGGCGTGTCCTCCGAGGCCACGGCCTTCTGGGCCATGGACAGCCAGCCCTGAAAGTCGTCCAGATCCTGCAGGAAGGCCTGCAGCTGGCTGGCTTCACCCAGCGAGGCCTCCTGGCCCTGCAGGGCTTGCTGCAAGCCCTGCCACAGCTCTTCCACATATGCCTGCCGTCGGCCAATGTCCTCCTTCAGTTCAGGGTGTGACTCCATCAGCCACCGCGACTCTCGCTCCAGGGCACCCACACGGGTCTGGATGGCAGCCACGTCGCGCTCCAGCCCCGACAGCTTCCGCTGGATGGCGATGACGCCCGTCAGGTCCCGGCCCAGGTCCTTGGTGGACTCCACTACCTTCGTCTTGTCCAGGATCCACTTGCTGGTCTCCTCACAGTCCACGCAGTAGTTGTGCACCCGGAGGGCCGAGCCCACTGCCTCCCGCCGGTCGGACACCATGGTCTGGAAGGCCTGCCACCTGCGAGGGGGACACAGCGACACCCTCTTCGGTGACTCTTCCTGCGGGACGTCCCTTCCCAGATTTCCCACCAGAGTCTCTCCCCAGAGACCTTGCACACTGAGAAAGTCATCAACCCACCACACTGCAGTGCATAAGGTGCATTTATCCAATTTTACCCAAGACAACACAACGCCAATCAGGTCTGTCCATTGGCAGGAGGCAAAGCAGTGACGTGACTCCAGCCATGAGCGGAGGAACATGGCACTTAGCTGGGCTCCGTGTGCAGCTGCATTTCAGGCTAACATGCAATTTCCCAGACCCACTGAAATACTGAAAATGACTAGGAAGCCCACATTATCAACCTGAAGAGTGCTGCCGGGCGTAGGGTCCCAGCTGCCCTAGGGCCGTGGTCGGCAAACTGCAGCTCGAGAGCCACATGCGGCTTTTTGGCCCCTGGAGTGTGGCTCTTCCTAAGCCTTAGGCGTACCCTAATTACGTTAATAACAATGTACCTACCTATATAGTTTACGTTTAAAAAATCTGGCTCTCAAAAGAAATTTCAGTCGTTGTACTGTTGATATTTGGCTCTGTTGACTAAGTTTGCCGACCATTGCCCTAGAGGAACCACGAAGAGGCCTGACCCTGTTCAAAGTGCCCAGGGCCTGAAGGCCACCTTGGCTCTAAAAGCAAAGGGGTGAAGAAGGAGGAGGAGGATGGAGGGGAGAAACTGGGATTATAATGAAAATGGATAACATAATCTTAATCTTCAGGTGCAGTGCTGGAGTGAAACTGGGAAGTGTGCAAAGATCTGGCCAATGTCCTGGGGCCTGGGGTGGGTCTGCAGTGCCTAATAAGCCTTTTTTTTAAAAAAATATATTTTTCCTGATTTCAGAGAAGAAGGAAGAGGGAGAGAGAGAAATAGAAACCTCAATGATGAGAGAGAATCACTGATCAGCTGCTTCCTGCATACCGGCTACTGGGGATCGAGCCCGCAATCCAGGCATGTGCCCTGAATGGCAATCGAACCTTGACCTCTGGTTCACAGGTTGATACTCAACTACTGAGCCACGCCGGCCGGGCCAGCCACTTCACTTTTGATCACAGGTTCCAGCTCAATCTCTGGCCTAGGTTGGGGGTGCATATGGGAGGCAACCAATTGATGTGTCTCTCTCACGTGGATGTTTCTCTCTCTCTCTCCCCCCTTCCCTTCCACTTTCTCTAAAAATCAATGGAAAAATATCCCCAGGTGAAGATTAACAACAACAACAATAACAACAACAAAAAAGAGGAGCGAAGAGTCATCCTCTTCCTCTGCATAAACCTCAGATTACAGAGATCTCCTGAGCTACAGTCTGCCTCTTCGGATGCTGAGGCAATCAGCCTGTTGTAGTGGCTCCTAAGAACCCCCCTCCCCGTCTCCCCCGTCTCCCCTGCCTCGCTTTGGGCCCCCAGGTATCCCCACTGTGCTGATCCTTTTCTTCCCTAACTGCACCTCCCCAGTTGCCTCAGGCAGAACAAAGCTCAGAAACAAGTGCGGGGAAAGGGACAGGGGCCATGGGGAGGCGGGGACCATGCGGCACTGTGTGTGCAGGGCCCGGGGTGACCAGCGGGACACGGGCCTGTGCTCTGCCTTGGAGATCCTCGAGGACTCCTGGGCCACTGCGCCTGCACGGAAAGCACCCCCTCTCCAAGAGCTCCTCAGGGCCCGTGCTTTGTTCTGAGCGTGAAGTGTACTCAAGGCTTCCTGCTAATTCTCTTTGTTCAAGCCAGCCGCAAGATGAAGACGCACTTCGGTACAGGCAGCAGCTTTCCTTTATGGGCAGTACGAAAGCTCTCAGAAAGCATTTTCCCTGCCTATGAAATGTCCGGGGGACGTGGCATGAGTACACGTGGCCTGATTCTAGCCACGGCCACTCAGAACGTCCCCCCTCACACAGTATGTGTGACCCTCAGGCACAGTATGTGCAGCCGCGTGAACACATCTCTCTCCCTCCCTGGCCGATCACCAAACAGCCCCTCCCTGCTGCTACCACAGGGCGCAAGGTGGCAATGCAGAGCAGGCGACCTGCCCTTTGGGCCACACCCCCAGGGGTGTGTCAGGTGCAGGGTGATGCCCCCAGCTCCACCCACACCTCACCTGGTATTCAGGTGGTCCTGGTACTGCTTCACTTCCCCACTGCGTGGGTGACCACTCTCTACCAGGCTGTTGGCAGCAAGGTTCACGCCATCAATCTGAGTCATCAACGTCTTCATCTCCTGGTCCAGGATGTCAAACCTGATATGGACAGAGACAGCGAGGACTGGTGAGGCAGCAGCAGGCACTGCATTGCCAGTGGCCACCCAGTCTCCACATATGTAGCTCTTGCTTTCTCCTTCCACCTCCTAAATACATTTGACCAGGTAAGGGGTAAGGCTGAACACACCCTATTTGGGGGTTCATGGGCCCAGTTTCGTGGGTTAGCATTTCTTGGACCAACCTAGGAGACAGCTGGTTCCTTGCTACACCGGCCACCAGCTCAGCAGAGAGGCATAGGGCAAAAACGAAGTGATGGGAGGTTAACCCCCCCAGAGACCATCTCCCTCAACTGCCCCAGTTGCTGCTCTTGGACCCCAATTCCACTGCCTTGACACCCTGACCTGAACGATACTCACCAGCCAGATGCCCTGGCCCTGAGTAGGAGAAGGGACAGCTGCTGGGGGGAGGGGAGCCGTGTAGTATGAAAGCTGACCCTCCTGGGGCAAGAGCCCAGGTCCCTCCAGCCTCAGCATGTTCCAGGGAGGCACCTCCCCCTCCTCCACCCCCGGGATTCTGTACTAGGATGCACGGATGCACACGGGCAGGCCTCCATGCTGGCGTGCCACGGAATCGGAACACCGGGAGTGTCAGTGGCTGTGCAGACCAGTGGTTTGCCAGCTGGTCTCTGTGGCTTCTCTGGGTTCTGTGGCCTAGGGACAGCCACAGAGAGCCAGAGCTGGCGGGCCCCAGCCGCTCACCCCCCTTAACCAGTCAGCTCTACTTTCCTCTGCGTTGCATGTCAGGGGTTCAGTACATAATTCATTTGAACACAGGCTGCTATAGCTAAACAGTCCTTGAATAACTGGACTAGAATGAGCCCCTTTGTTTATTTTGAGGAAGGCCGCAGGGGTGAAGTACCCAAAGCCACAGAGATGGAATGGAACCCTGGCCTCACAGACAGACGTTGGCTGATTAGAGGCTGTCCCCCAACCCTACCTCCCGGCAGAGGGGGAGTGCATGCCCCGGGGTGAGGAGGCGGAAAGGCAGGAAGAGAGGCCCGGCCCTGACCTGTGCTGCACGACCTCCAGGTCCTCCAGCGTGTCTGGGATCTCCATCTGGGCCAGCCACTTCTCCTTCTCGCCCATCCACAGCTCACAGGCATCCGTCTCCCCAAACACCGTGTACAGGTCCAGGGCCTCCTGCAGCTTCTGCCGACGCAGGTCCGCCTGAGCCACCACTTGCTCGTAGAGGTCCCGGAGGGCCTGCAGCCGATTGGTCACATCCGGGGAATCCCGAAACTCTTGGGGGAAGCCCTGGGCCTGCCGTTCCAGATGCTCCATCACGGCCCGGCTCTCCTCCAGCTCCTCCAGGAAGTCCTTGTGCTTCTTCCCCAGGGCCCGCGTGGCCCCTTCATCCTGTCCCACATCTTCACCCGACAGCAGCTTGTGAGCATCCTGCAGCCAGGCCTTCAGGTCGTCCGCGTCGCCCTGGAACTGGAAGAAGTTCTCGGCATCCTGCAGGTTCTTCTTGCGGAAGGCGGCCAGCTCCTTCAGCTGGGCCCACTGGGCGGACACCTCCTTGATGCGGGCCTCGATCTGCGGGTGCCCGAACTGCTTGCGCGCGACCATGCCCTCCGCCTCCTGGAAGATCTGGCCCAGGTGGGCGTCCAGCCCGCGGAGCTCGTCCTCGAAGGCCTTGTGCTTGCGCTGCAGGATGAGCACACTGGTCAGGTCCTTGCCGTAGTCCAGGGAGGAGTAGATCTGCTCCTTCTCCTTGATCCAGCTCTCGGCCTCGTCCATCTCCCAGAAGAACTTCCAGAGCCGCTTGGACTGCTCCAGCTGGGCCTTCCGCCCGGCTGCCATGTTGCTCAGCTCCTCGAAGCACTGCTCCAGGTGGCTGACGCGGTCCTGGATCACCTGGGGGTCACAAGGCTGGTACCCTGGGAGGCATGGGAGGAGGACAGATGAGAGGGGTGAGGGCTTCTTTCATGGGCGAGCTCCAGATCAGCTGCCAGGCTAGACCCCCACGATCTGGAACCTGCCGTTTCACTGAGATTTGGGGTTGGAGGCAGGGGGTCTCGGTTGCTCAGAGGGCAGGGCAGGTTCTTAATAATTAGTTCCCAGTAAACTTTCAGGGATAAAGGAGGTTAAAAGTTGGGTCAACTCTCAGTAGAAATGTACTATGTGAAATTATTTTTTAAAAAGCTTAGACACAGAGAAAAGCATTTGAGATTTTGCTCTCCATCAAGTCAGTTTGGGCTTAAATACACTCTTATAAAAATTAAAAAAAAAAAAAGCTTACATACAAATTTCAAGATGATTCTTCAAGGACACAACAGGGTCTCCTATTTAAGACCCGAAGCTATAAACCTAAATGGTCTCTGCTGTAACTTGAACCAGAAGAGGGGATGAAGGACGGATGAAGTCTCATTGGTGCTGATAAACACCTTCTACTCACGGATCACCAAAGCGGTTGCCTGGTCTGGAGAGTTTTGCTATCCCTCAGGCTTCTTTCTTGTACCGTTAGCTAACGAAGGAGGCGGAATTCTAAAGCTAAGGAGATTTATCCAAGCTGGGGTGCCAGAGAGCTGAGCCAGAGGGTGGGGCCCTGGCTTTGAGGGAGACGTCCAGATTCTCACCTTTCCCTTCGGTGAACTGCAGGGTGGCCGTGTTGATGGCCTTCACTTTGTCTCCTTGGATGGCGATGTCAGCCTCCATCAGCTTGTGCTTCTGTAGCAAGTCCTCAACTTCCAACAAGTGCTTCCCGAACTCAGCAGATAAGAGGTGAGCCTGGCAGAGAGGACGGGTGGAGGGAATGAGGAGAGTGCAGAGATCTACCCGCCAGGAGCAGAGGCCCCTCCCGAGGGGTGGGGGTCCATGGGCTGGGGGAGTCTGTGCAGTTGGAAAACAGCTGCTGCTTGGCATGGAAGGGGCTCCAGGGCAGGGGTTCCTACTGGGGGTGCCCATCGGAGTCATTCCTGGACCGCCTTCCATGAACCCCTCACTAGATCTCCTGCATTCGCCCAGGTTTGGGGCCTGGGCATGTGTATTTTTATTTATTTATTTTTTAAATGTATTTTTATCGTTTTCAGAGAGGAAGGGAGAGGGAGAGAGATAGAAACATCAATGATGAGAGAGAATCATGGATCAGCTGCCTCCTGCATGCTCCCTACTGGGGATCGAGTTCACAACCCGGGCATGTGCCTTTGGCTGGAATCGAACCCGGGACCCTCAGTCCCCAGGCCGATGCTCTATCCACTGAGTGAAACCAGTGAGGGTGAGGCATGTGTATTTTAGAAAGTTCTATGGTCACTCTGAGGTGTGTGTGGGTTGAGAGCACTGTGGTGGAGGGAGGGGAGATTCAGACTTCCTGGTTGCCCCTATGCGGGCAGGTCTGGATGCTCCAGGCTCCTCATTAACCCCTGTCTCTCTAGACCCTGCAGGTTGGTGCCTGTGCTATTATGAACCCAAGATTTCTCGATCATGGGGACAGAGTGGACCTGGGCTGCTGACTTTCCGGAGCCGAGTGGGTCACGCAGTGGACAGGCAGATGCAGCATGACACTGTGTTGCAAGCGCTTCTCCATTCTGATTCTGGGATGTGACTGGTTGGGAGGCATCTAGGGAAGCGTGTGCCAACTGCAGGGGGGTGCTGGAGGTGGGGGATGGGCAGCCCGGGCCCACCTTGATCTCGTCCATCCAGTCGATGCTGTGCAGCATGTCCTGGAAGAGCTTCTGCAGCGCCAGGGTCGTCTCGAGTCTCTGGCGCCGGGATGCCAGCAGCTCCTGCAGGTAGCTCCACAGGCGCAGGATGTTGTCCTTGCGGGCCGTGATGCGCTTCTGGTCGTGGTAGTTCTCCTTCTCCAGCTCCTGGGCCAGGTCCTCCAGAGCCCGCACCCGCTCCTCGTAGGCAGCCGTGTCAGTCTCGATGGCCTCGTGCTTCTTCTTGGCGGCCTCCACGGCTGCCAGGTCGTACCCGAAGTTATCCTGCCCACAGAGAGAAACACAGGCCGCTCAGACGGGCTCCTCCCCAAATGCAGAGAAAACCGCCGGTCCCTGCGGAACAAGGGCTGGGTGGGAAAGAGCGTTCCCAAGGCTGGGTTCTGCCATCTTTCCCAGCCACCTTACCAGAGCCAAGTCCCAGTGACTAACTGTCTCATAAGAACCTTTACAAGAAACTCGAGATTTCACTCCCTGTGCCATACCTGTGGGTGTGCTGTGCGTAGCGCACATTACGAACAGCCCTTCTCGGTCCCCGCACTCACCACCTGCCTTGCATGGCCCTGCCCCATTCTGGCAGGAAGGGGCTCCGACTCAGAACCATGCAGCTGTGAACAGCTGGTTCCGGGGTGTGCACACTCTCAAGTTCTCTCGGGACACCTGCTTTCCCCTTTCTGGGTGGAATTTAATTTGTTCCCAAGCTCCGAGTGAGCAGGGACAGAGACTGTCACGGACAGTCAGCCTGGGGTCCTTTTTTAGCCAGTGAAATAGGACCCGGCCCTAGAAGCCAGAGCCCAAAGGGACGTCCGCCACACACAAGATGCGCTGTTTTTACCCCACCCCCAGAGGACCACTGCCTAACGTCCACTCGAGCCCTGGCTTTAGTTGATGACAGGTTCAGGGGCCATTTTTGGAGTTGTGAGGCTCTTTCCCTAAAAATGAGACTTTAAGTCCTGCAGACTCCTTCCTCCGAGGTGAATCTTGATCCACCCAGTCCTGGGGAGCAGGGCTGCCAGGCCTCGGAGAGGCTTATCGATGGCCACGGAGAGGTTTACCCATGACCATGGAGGTGCCAGCTTGGGCTCCAGCCCCGCTGACTGCTGGGGGCCCTGGAAGTGCGTCCTCCGTTACCTGGGCCACCAGGCGCTGGTTCTCATTGAGCCACGTCTCCCTCATGGCGGCCTTGCGGTCAAAGCGCCGGGCCAGCTGCTCCAGCTTTTCCTGCCGGATGAGCTCGTTTCTCAGGGCCAGCTCCCGCCGGTACTCGGCTTCCTCCAGGCTCTCCCAGGCCTGCAGGGGGGACAGAGCAGGATTCTTGGGGCACAAGAGGAACACCTGGATTTGGGGGTTCCATCTCTTTTGCCCAACACTGAGTGGTTTCAGGAATATAGGCTCCCAGGGGATGTTATCTGTACTGAATTCAGGAATGTCTGGGCCCACCGAAGATCAGGGAGCCCTGGGTATGAGCTCTCAGATGCCCCTTCCCCTAAACCTGCCTTGGACTTGACCCCGTATAATGTTACTTGTCTCTGTGGCTGCGCTGTAAATGGCTACCAGTAAATGGCTACCTCCATTCTATTAGAATTTCCAGGGGGTATTAAGCATTTAAACCTTGGAAATATTAGAAGGTGTTTCCCTTCTGTTATAAGTAGTTAATATTCCATATTTAAAGAAATCCAATGTTCAACAGAGACGAGATTATAATAACTGACTCCAAAAATGGCTTCTGAGCATCTGATCAGGGGCTGAATTGATGGATGGACCATGGGTGGAGCTGACCTCTTAGAATTAGGTTCACAGCACCCCAAAGAGCCAGCATATGTAGTTATTAACACCATGGAAAGTGGCTTGGTTTAGCCCCAGTGACCCCTCCCTGTGCCCTCCCTGAGAACTCAGTCACTCACTAGTAACGCGTAATGGGAATCACTACTGTACCCGGTTGATGTCAGACACTAGCTTCCCGTCGTGGGGCGTGTACACTTTCTGATTGTTGGCTCTCATCCGGGACTGGATGGTAAAAAGTAAGACTTCCAGATTCCCCTTCTCCTGAAACCTGCCGAGAAAACAGAGGTAGAGAGACGCATTTGGAGATCCCACAGCCAACCTGTGTGAAGTTAGCATGGAACCCTGGTAAACTGGAGCTAGCAAAGCATATTTCCTTAAAAAACAAAAAGTGAAAAGGATCTATAGGTGCACTTATCTGTTAAAACATCTATCATATTCACCAACTGAGATCTAACGGTTACAACCCAAACTGGAGAAAACACAAGAGCTACCACAGCGTTTGCTTAGCATTTGCTCCCTTCGGGGAATGGCTACCTGGCGTAGCCTGGGAGTTCCTATGGCTATGGAGTTTCACCAATCGATACAAAGAAACTCTCCCCTATTCATAAATGAGGAAGGCTTCTGACTAGCTCTTTGGTCAGTTTTTATTGAGTCAGTACGTCCTCAGAGGCAGCGGCATACACAGAATATATTGCATTGAAAGCAGCGTTCACCTGAGTCCTACTGAGCTGGCTCTCCCAGAGGCCAGCTGCTCCCAAGCGGGGAGGACAGGCTGGGTTCTGGGAGGATTTTAGGTGTCGGAGATGAGATCTGGCAGCAGGACGAGGTCTGGAACTAAGGTCCAGGCTCCAGGTAACTGGGTACTTTCCTATTTCTGCATGTATGCAAGCACCTACCCACTTCTATATCCTCCACCTGGCAATGGAGGATCAGCTGTATGCAGGGTCTGCACGCTGAGGCCAGCCTCATAGGTCTGACTGCTCACAGGCACTTCAGGAGGGCTGTGGCCCTGAGCGCCATCTACACAGCCCAGAGATATCACCCCTGTGTGCAGAGCCTGGTAGACCCACAGGGGATGTTATCTGTATTGAGTTCAGGACTTTCAGAGTGGCTTAGTGTCAAACCAGAAATCAGATACTTGTTTATAGTACATTCTAGATTCCGTGTCTCACCTTTCCCTGTTTGAGAGTCATGAATGAAGAGCCTGGAAGATGAGAGGAGGAGGAACCGTCAGAGGGTACCCCTGAGGAGCTAGAATCTGTTTCCAGAGAGCTGGGCAAGCTAACAGAAGGGGAGCAGGAATGCATTGTGTCTGTGTGTGCCTGCTTTCATGTGTGTGCACGTATGCACATGAGCCTGTATGGTTGTGTGTATCTGTGCATACGTGCACCCACCCAGGCCCTGAACATGCTGGGGAGAAACGGAAGTCCCGAGAGGCGGGCTCAGAGCTCTGCTGATGGGCAGTGACAGAGGGGAGAGAACAAGAAGAATGTACTTGGTGATCAACAAGGCCCCACACAGAGGGCCCTGAGGCTCGGAATGCAGAGGTCATCACCTCAAAATAAACACAAAACTCAGTGCACAGACGAGAAAGGCACTCTCCAGCGCAGGCTCTTTGAAGAGACCGGGAAGCCTGAGATTTCACTGCTGCTCCCCCGTGGGGATCTGGGAAACTACTTTCTTTGGCTACTAGTCAGGGGTCACTCCTCAATGCCAATTTCCTACAGGCGGATGGCTTTGGAGCAGGGAGGCCAGGATGGGATGAAGGAGGCGACAGAGATGCAGCTCTCTAGAATACGCCTCCCATGTACACATCTCAAGGCCCAGAGCCTGGCTCTGCCTTCAGGCAGCTGGTTCTCAGCCCCTGATGCTCACCCTCCCTCCCAAGTGCCAGGGCCTTACTTGGGTGGCTTCTCCACGGTGCGGTAGGTGCTGAAGGCCTGTAGCTGCTGCTGGACGCCGGTCAGGGAGTTGGCAAATTTGCGGCTGTTCAGGACTGTGATGGTCTGCTCGATCCAGGTGAGCAGGTCCGAGGCCAGTCCGCTGTACTTTTCAATCATCTTCTCTGTCTCAATGGCATGGTCGATCACCTAGGGAATCGCCTTATTACTCCTCCTCATCAGAAGAGCAATGGTGCTTCAGTGAGGATCACAGGCGAGGTGGTCCTCCTTCTCTCCGCCCTGGAGCATCCCATGTTGGGCTATTCTCCGGGGCCAGGGCTGTGGCTCAGGCAGAGGAATGGCCTGGAAGTGCACCGGCAACCTCAGCAGGCAGCTGGCCCTGCTGGGGTTCAGGAGTTCCCACCTCTTCCCCTAACCCTACATAAGAGTGGTCAGCTCCCTGTGCTAGGACACCAGCCACTAGAGGGGCCAAAATCTTGTTCATTTTCAATGCATATTAGGAATGGAGGGCTTCCAGGCACTGTCTTTGCTAAACACCAGGTACACACAGATGAATGAGGAATGGTGTCCACCCTCAAGCAGCTGAGGACCCAGCAGGGGAGAGGAATCTGGCATGAGGGTCTGCACAGGGGGGTGGCTTCCTGGTATACCATGGAGCCTAAGAGGCTTGAACCTACGAGAAACCAACAAATGAAAGCCCGTTTTGTTCCTGTGGGAATATTCATGAGACGTGGGTCTGCAGGTGGAAGATGGGCTCAGAGTTGCAGGCTAGGACACCTTTCAGGACAGACTGCCAACCTGCGTTGGAATTCAGCATGGGAGCCATTACTTTGGCTTCAGAGGAAGTTGGTGGGGGTGACCTGCCCCCCACTCCCCTCCCCTAACTGCAGCTGGAGCTCAGGCACAAAGCTCTTGGCATGGGAAGGCAGCATCCCAGCCAAGGCCTGGATGGCAAATGCGGGGACACTGGTCACGAGACACTCGGTACCTTGCCGATGCGCTTGCCCTCCACCGCCAGCACCTTCATCTTGGAGAAGTAGTGGTAAAATGCCACCACGTAGGTGATAATGGATTTCTCATCAGGGTTTTCTGTGAAGACATCTGCAAGGGGAAAGGGTGCTCTCAGGGCTGACCCGGAAGCCGGAAAGGTCAGGCTGAGAGCGTTTATCTTTGTGTTTCTCCAGCATGAAGTTCAACTATAGGCACCGAGTGGCAAGCAGCAGGAAGAGTAATGGTCCGGAGATTTTAGAGAGGATGGACCATAAGTTATGAAAGAAAGAAGGACCCAAAGGCCAGATGAGGTGCCAGGAACCAACTGGAGCTGAAGGGCAGGATGAGGTGCCAGGAACCAAACAGAGCCCTGGCCTGGCTGCCCTCCCCTCGCTGTGCCCATGGCTTGCCCAGCACCTGGCCTAGACCCCTCCAGGTGCCCTGTCAGTCTGGCACTCCCTCCGGCATAAGAAGCACCGTCTCCCACCCGTACAGTTACGACTGGAGTGGGAGCTGCTCACCTTCAGGGTCGAGGAGCGGTATAATGCCCAGCTGACGTTCGGCTACATCAAACGCATGCTCCAGGTTGTGTCGGGCGTTGGAGTCTTTCAGTTTATCAAAGTCGATCAGGTCAGGCCTGAGGACGAAGCCAGACCGTCAGTGGCCACGGCATCCCCACCAACAGGGCAGCCCTGGCAGGGTGCAAAGACGCTGGCAGATGGAGGGAGGTGATGCAGGGAGGTGATGTGAAGACCCTGGCAGATGCGGGGAGGGGGACGGGCAGGAAAAGTGGGAGGAGGATTTGGGAGTGAGGCAGGGGCAGCTGTGAGCACCGGCACATGGGAAGGCAGCAGAGGGAAGTTAAGGGAGGCCGGGTTGTGGAGGGTGAGAGGAGGACCAGCAGAGGTGACATTCCCGTGAAGCTTGAACAGCAACCTACATGCTGAGTGCAATGTGCCCCAACACCTTCAGGGGAACTGCCCCTCCCCACAGCCCCTCTGCCCTCTTACCGGTGCTTGTGTATCAGGGCATTAAAGGCCAGGCCATCCTTCCAGCTGGAGGTGAAGTTGGTGACATTGACGTGGGGGTAGCTGCATCCAAAAGAAACATTAAGATTCTTTTCGGGTCCCAGACAAATGTATGGACTTAGGGGCCAATACACGGGAGAGGAATGGACCTGTCTCTCCTTGAGCCGCTTCAACATGAGGGCAGCCGTGAAGCCTCACAGAGGCTCCCCCATAACGTGGGCCCCAAAGACTCATACACCCAACAGAGCCCCCAGTCCGGCCCACACAGCTGTGGAAAGGAACCCTGTGTTCCCGGCCCCAAAGAATCAGGTCAGGATAGACTGTGCATCCACTACTCCGCAGCTGCTGTAGTTCTGGGTGATGGTGTCATGTCCCTTGGGGACGGCAGTGCTCAGGGGAGCGGGTGGGTGGGGAATGTGGCGGCAGCTGGCTCCCAGGGCATACCCTGCCGTCTTCATCTGACACCATAACAGCAACGCATCCTTGGCCGAGCGCGTCTCACGACCTTCCGGACCTTCCGGAACAACAATGTCCTGAATCTGGGGATGAAGGGACCCGAGGGAGAGGAGTTAGATTTGCAACTGGCTCATGCCTTCCTGCTCTCCATGGGGGGCTCCTTCCCTCTTTCCTCCTCCTTAGCCATCCGTCTGGCAGCAACACCACAGCCTGAGGCCTGGGCCCCAGTGGCTTGTTTCCCTGCCTCAGTCAGCGTCAACAACACACAGGGGCAGTGACGAGATGGCTCTAACTTGATAACTCTGACGGGATGCGGAGAATAAACACGGCACCGGGTTCCTCCCCAGGAGGGACGTGCCCTGCAAGGCCGGGAGCAGCACTAACGCTGAAGGTATTGGATTTGGATCAGGAGCTTCTCTTGCCTTTTCGTTCTGC
The DNA here is from genome assembly GCF_963259705.1 of Myotis daubentonii. NCBI lineage: Eukaryota > Metazoa > Chordata > Mammalia > Chiroptera > Vespertilionidae > Myotis > Myotis daubentonii. The sequence goes on along the minus strand of NC_081840.1, from coordinate 29,855,574 downwards.
CCAGTCCTGTCATTGTTACTGTTTAATCGCACCCCCGCCAACCCCCCCCCCCCGGCCCCCGCATGGTGAGATGGGACACCGGAGAGCACTTGGCCGGGCTCTTCAGTCCGAGAGCTGTGTGCTGTACCTTCCTCTTCCCTCCCTCCCCTCCTCTGACGAGGCTCTTTCTGTCCCCAAACCAGCAGGTGGACGGTCCTGCTTCCTTCCCTCAGCTTTCCACATTTCCTTATAAATAACAAACCTTGAAGTTCAGGGCGGGAAGAGAGAAGTTTCTAATTGAAACACATAAAAGCAGATCTTCTGCACTGTTTTTGCAGTTTCTGAATCAAACTATGTCAAAACCCGTAAAGTTACACACATGGGGAGAAGGGGACAAAAAGTAGATCTTCTAGACCAGCGGTTCTCAACCTGTGGGTCGCGACCCCTTTGGGGGTCGAACGACCCTTTCACAGGGGTCGCCTAAGACCATCGGAAAACACATATATAATTACATATTGTCTTTTTGATTAATCACTATGCTTTAATTATGTTCAATTTGTAGCAATGAAATTGGGGGTCACCACAACATGAGGAACTGTATTAAAGGGTCGCGGCATTAGGAAGGTTGAGAACCACTGCAGACAGACCTCAGTGCAGCCACTAATTCTCCCTCCTCCCTTACAGGGCCAGGCTGCTGACTGACAGCCTGCCCGGAGCTTCAACAGTTTGACGATGCAGAGGAGGGTCACTCCTTCCCACCGGCACTTTCCCGCAGGACAGGTTTCTAGCCTCCCCAGAGTGTACACACACACACTCCCTCTTTATTCACCATTTTATAAGATTCCCAGGCCTGCCTGGCTCGGAGAGGCTCCCTCCACGCCCCCTGCCCTCTGGGAACCCACCTGGAAGCGAAGGATGATGGTCCAGATGAGGCCCAGGACCAGGCGGTGGTTGCCGTCCACGATGTCGTGGGAGCCCATGTTCTCCAGGTGCACACGCTGCTCCTTGAGGAACTGCAGGGCCTTGTCCACGTTCTCCAGGCAGTGGATGCGCATCTTCCCCTTCGTGGGCTTTGGCTGGGGGACAGCAGTGGCCCCGTGGGCATGGAGGGACCTCACAGTGGCCGCAGAGGTGGCCGTAGCCTGCACCAGCTCCTATCTTCAGCAGCCACCCTCCACCCTCCTGGCTCAACTCGACTCCCACACTCACGCCTTGACACTTTCCAACCCCATTCTTTCAGCGAAGTTCAGAGGTTCTCTCCCTCAAGCACTCTGCAATCAGGCGGCATCAGTACTGAGCCTGGGGCTAAACCAGGCCTTCTGGGTGGGTGATAAATGGTATTCAAACCCAATAAGTAACCGGTAGTTGAGCACTTATTGGGTATGTGCCAAGCACAGTGATAAGGACTATTTACTGCCAGTTGGTGATAAGAGTGGCTTTTAGTTTGGGGACTGATAATGGGTCTATCCCACCATCCAACCTCCTCCCTCCTCACCCCCCAATGGCCCTAGCCAAAATTCAAGGGGACCACCATGGATGGGTAACCTCAACATCTGAAGGGTTCCCAGTGGGTAATTCTCACTAGTGGGCTTTTAATGCAGGGTAAGAGGCAGAACTTAGCCTGGAGATGAAAAGGCAGCAGAAGAATATGGTACCTTTTCACCAGACCCCAAGGATCTTAGATCACTTCATTAGGCACAGGTGTTATGTCCCTAGTTTTACACTCGGGAGAAACAAAGCAAAGAAGGTCAGGCGTGATAGGCCCAAGGTCACAATGAAAGTAACTGAGGAAAACATGGACCTAAATCTGGTTCTTCCTCGGGGGCAACATTACTGCTGGTGGGTTACAACCGAGAGGGCCCGTAATAGACTTCCATGCATAAGAGCAATGGAACACACAAGACAGCATCTTCCACACTTTCCCTTGGTTCCAAGAAGGATGCACAATTCTCCAGCTGGGTAATGGGAAGCCATCAGTCCATGTATCTCCCCCTGTGCACGGAGGTTGAGCGTGGCCATTGCAGACCAGCCACAGATGCCCAGATCTCAAGTGGAGAAAGTCAAGAGCTCCACACGGCTTCCTGGAGAAGCATGAAGGCTGGCAGAGGCCAGAGGAGGCCAGAAATTCTGAGAACAGGTCAGAGAACCTAGCCAGCCACGGGGACACTGCACCTCATTAAGTATGAAAACCTCCCAAAAGAATAGGGAGAAACCTGGAAGGCCAGGAGAACTGGAGAGGCCCCCAGACCATATCTTTCCTGAAGGGGGATGGCCCCAGCCACAGGCCCCCGGCACAGCAAAGAGCGTTACCAGCATCTCTCCAGAGAGCACCTCCAGCAGCTTGATGAGCATCTGTCCATCCCGCAGGTCCTTGTAGAGGTCGGTGATGCGACAGGACTTGCGGGCCAGGTGCGAGTTCACCCATTTCGTGAAGGTCTTCTTCTGAACAACTTCTCGCTCATCTGTGTGGGGAGAAGAGTCCTAGGTTAGGTTCCCGAGGTGGGCAAGGTCAAGGGGCAATGGCATGGAGTCAAAGGGTTTTCTCTGAAACCCAGAGTCCCCCATCTCTGGCAAAGGAGGTTGATGTATCTATTCCACACCCTTCCTGGAAGCATTTGTGATCAGAGCATAGCCTTTTGGTAACACAGCCCCACGTGCTGTGACGGGGCCAATGAAGAGATAACTCCCACTACCCTATTCCATGCACAGATTCAAGACACCCGTCCTTCATCCATCTGTTTTCCTGTGCCAGTCAGAATGTTCTGTACCACCGTGCCAGTGAGCTTAGACTTCAATGCCAGCTTCACCAATCCAACTATTCAGCAAATATTCCCTCTGCTAGAATCGTCTCTTGACCTCTCCCTCACCCCACTCTTTCCCCTAAATCCTATTCATCCTTTAGGAATCACCCTGGCGGTATAAGATTTTTCTCCTTAAGGTCAGGTCTCCCCTTGTGTGCCTTGATCCTCGCGTTTGCATTTCTCATTTATGTTTTGCTTCACACCTGTACTAATTTAAAGTCTGTCTTGCAGGCTTCTTGAGCCCAGGGAAGTCTGTCTTGCTCACCTCTATCTCCCCAAGGCTTGACGCCCGACACAGTGGCTACCCCATAGCTGTATTGTGGCTGAATGTACGGACACGGATTCAGCTCCTGCTGGTGCAGGCCTGTGCCAGCCTGATCACACATGAAGGGAAAACAAACTGTCTGTCTTCGAGGAGCTCCGGGGAGGGAGGAAAGAATGATGAACAAGGAGACAGGGAGACCATGTGCAATCTATGATCTGAGTGGAGTTGGGGATAATAGAGGCGTGGCCGGGGGGCTCCCCACGACTATTTCTCTCACACCCAGAATGGCAGGCAGGGGTTCTCCACCTTCAGACCCAGGAGCTGACATGACACCCCCAATCCTAAGTCAGCCTCAGCCAAACCAGGCTTCTGCCCACACCGTAGCAGTGCAGGCGGATGCCTCTCAGCACCTCTGCAAAGCCTGGCGAGCTGTCCAGTTAGGGCTGGGAAGCTTGACGAAGATGCTGGAGGAGGGCAGAAGGCTGGGCTAGGAGAAAGACTGGGGGAGGGTGAAAGAGAGAGAAGAGTGGTAGAAAAATAGAAAAAAGGGGGGAGAAGAGAGGAAGAGGAGTGAACCTCCATCTGTTTGCTTTAGTGAACTGTTTGTGGTAACCGGCTTCTGGGCACTTTGGCCGAAGACTCCAGGCGGGAGCTGACTTGGCAGTGTGGCTGGGCCCGGGGCCCTGGAGGATCCCCAGGGTCAGTCACAGCCAGGAGGGAATGTCAGCGCCTCAGGAGCAGGCTCACTGTTGTCTGCTCAACTCAGCCCCAACTGTGGGAGGGCTGGCTTCCTAAATTATTAAATATCTATTTAACAACAAAAAGAGAAGTCCAGTCAGCACCCCCTCGAGGGTACAATCCTGGCGGTTCCCGAGGCTCACAGCATCAAATTCCTTCCCCCTGTGTGGCTATTTTAGTGTTAGGAGCTCAGGTCCTTTATTCATTCACCCAGCAGATGTTTACTGTATACCCATCAGGTGCCAGGCTCTGGGTGTAGATGGGGAATTCAAGGACAGGAAGGAGGGCTCCTATTCTGAGTCAGACATATTCTATTATACATATGATGAGCGCTGGAATCGTACATAGAGAATTCAACGGCAGCCATCTAAATAAGACTTCCAAGAAAAGAAAATACTACAGCTAAATACACAAATCTTATGTAAATAAAACATTGAAGTGGCATTCATTCATTCTAGGACATTGGGCAAAGTTTCAGAGGGAAAAGACCCCTAACTCGTTTGTTGGCAGCGAATTAAACCACTTTCCTGATTTCAAGGACTGCTTCAGTAAAATACAACTAAAGTTTTGATGACGTAATTAACGGAAAACATTTATTCTGGGACATGTCCGGATCCAACAGAGTCTGCCGCAGTCCCACGGGAGCTGTTCCCCCAAACCCGTATCTGTTCTTTATTTAAAAAAATAGGTTTTTATTGATTTTAAAGAGAGAGGAAAAGGAGAGAGAGATAGAAACATCAATGAGAAGGAAACATCAACACCGATCAGCTACCTCCTGCATGTCCCCGGCTGGGGATCGAGCCTGCAACCCAGACATGTGCCCTGATGGGGGATGGAACCAGCAACCTCCTGGTGCATAGGTTGATGGTCAACCACTGAGCCACACTGGCCGGACAACCCAGATCTGTCCTTTAAGAGGCCAGCTCTTCCAATCAGTTGTGGAGCTTTTGACCAAGGGGCTGAAATTTTTAGCCCCTTTAGAGGTGAGTGTCTAAAAACACTAAAGTCCTAGCCCTGGTGTGGCTCAGTGGTTGGGCTTCCTCCTGGGTACCAAAAAGGTTGCTGGTTTGATTCCCAGTCAGAGCACATGCCTGGGTTTCGGGCTCAATCCCCGGAAGGGGGCATGCAGGAGGCAGCCGATGGATGTTCCACTCTCACATCAATGTTTCTCTCTCTCTCTCTCTCTCTCTCTCTCACTTCCTCTCTCTAAAAATCAATAAGAAATAAAAACACTGAAGTCCTTTCTTCTCTCACTTCCTCTGTCTTTAAGAATCCAAAAATTTCACTACATGGTTGCTAAGACCCATTCCCCTGTGCCTAGCAAAGTGTAACAAAGTATGCCTAGCTGGGTGCGTGGGCTTTAATTCTAGGCTGCTGGGTTGGCCCATAAATCAGTGCGATGCCCCCGGTCTTCAGCACACGAACGATACCTCCCGGCCCCCCAAATATGGGAGGTGCAGGTTTAGAGCTCAGGCAGGCACCCGGCGTCCAGGCCTCCGTTTCCTTGGAGGCTGGGGTGAAGCTGCCTGGGATCCCCAGCACCTGAAACACGCGGTGTGGAGACATGGGAGCGATTCTGAGAAGCCATGTTGGCCACAGGAGAGAAAAGGCCCAGGAGTGGGGATTAATTTCCATTAGCTCGTTGGCTCCGGCTGCTCCACGTCGGAACACTCAGCACATTCTCCCAGCAGGAGCCTTCCAAGTGCAGGAGAGGCTGTGGCTGGGAGCCAGCTGGGCTGGGAACCCGGGTGGTTCGGAAAGGCCCAGGAGGCGGCCGTGCATTGGGCCTGGTGTCCCCAGGGGGCTTGGGCTGCTCTGCAGGGACCTGCTGTGGAAAGGAGGCCTCAGCCAGGCCTGCCAGCACAGGCCTTATTTCTAGAGCCCTAACCCTGCCAGCACAGGAAAGGAGACAAGCCTGCCAGCATGGCCTGACTCGGATCCACTCGTGCCTCTGCTGCTATCCAGTCCAGGGCCTCTCCGTCCCCATTTGTGTCTCTCCCTTTCTTTCCCAGGCTGTGGCCATCCTCATTCCTGCCTACATGTCAGGCCTTCCCCAGAAAACTCTGACCAAGGAGCTAGAATTACTGTCTGGGCATCGTGACTGGGTGGTCTTTCCTTTATATCCCCCTTCAAAGGTTTAGTTTGAGCCCTGGCCAGGGTGGCTCAATTGGCTGGGCATCATCCCATGCACCGAAAGGTTGCCAGTTCAATTCCCAGTCAGGGCACATGCCCAGGTTGCAGGCTCGATCTCTGGCAGGGGTGTGCAGAATGTTTTCCTCTCTCTTTCCCTCTCCCTTCTTCTCTCTCTAAAAATCAATAAAAACATTTAATTAAAAAAAAAAAAAAAAGGTTTGCATGGCTGGTGTGGCTCAGTGGTTGAGCACCGACCTATGAACCAGGAGATCACAGTTCAATTCCCAGTCAGGGCACATGCCCAGATTGTGGGCTTGCTCCCCAGTAGGGGGAGTGCAGGAGACAGCCAATCAATGATTCTCTCTCATCACTGATGTTTCTATCTCTCTCTCTCCCTCTCCCTTCCTCTCTGAAATCAATAAAAATATATTAAAAAATAAAAAGGTTTAGTCTGAGACCAAAACTCAAATACTTATCCAATAATATGTGAGTTCACACATGGAAAGTGCTTAAAACAGTACCTGGCCCACAGAAAGCTTGCTGTCATGTTAACTATCATCGTCAGTATCACTACTATTACTATTACTATTAATTACTATTACTATTACTACATGCAGGCCCATCCTAAATGCTGCAGGGAGCATGAGGCAGGCTCACTCTCCCCAAGGGCCTCACAGGCCAGCTGAGGAAATATGACACAAATCCACAAAAGTTAATTTTGCAACCACACAAGAGATAAAGGGCAGTTCATTTTAATAATACAGAAGCTGCCACCAGGTAATATTGGATTAGTTACCAGATAAATGGCACAGACAATAAATGGTTGGGGTCAAAGAGGAAAGAGGTCATTTCTAATTGGAGTCATCAAGGGGCGTGGGGAGGCGCTCAGGAAGAAAACCACTTTGGACAGGCAGAGGAGGAGGGGAGCAGGGAGACGAGGCGGGGTGCGCCCACAGAGGCAGAAAAGGACAGCGCTCACTCGAGGGGACTACGAGTAGCTACAGGTAAGAAGAAAGCATGTCGAGAACTAGATGCGGCTTTAAACTAGATGTGGAAAGCCTTGAATAAAAGGCTAAGTAGTTTAGATTTCATTCTAGAGGCAAAAGGAACCCCTGAAGACGCGGCAGGATTATTTTCTGAAATATTAATTTGTAGGGCTTCCCAATGATAGTAAACAGACAAAGTGTTTCAGCTTAAATTTAAAAAGAAGTGTACAGAATGACAGATCTCAGAGGGAAGGGGGGTAGAAGGGATGGGACGAAATTAACCTAAGAACATATATGCATATATGCATAGCCCATGGACACAGACCATAGAGTAGGGAAGGCCGGGGCCTGGGTGGAGGGGGGTACAAAGGGGAGGAAAATGGGGAATAGCTATAATATTGTCAACAATAAATAAATTTAAGAAAAAAAAAGGATTCTGAGGCACACAAAAGGTTTGAATAAGTAGAAAAGCATGCCCAGTTCTCAAATAGGAAAACCCAACATCACCAAAATATCAGTTTACCCTAACTTAACCTATATGCTTAATATTATTTTAAATCTATTTAAATTATGTAACTTAAATTTAGGCCAACTAGAGAAACTGTAAGAAAATTCATTGGGAAAAGCAACTAAAAATAGCTACAAAAATTTTTAAAAAAAGAAAGGTAATAAAGGGTGAACAATTTTCTCAGGTATCTTTTCTATCAAATATTAAATCACAGAATAAAGTTATAATAATAAAACTGTAGTGCTAGTGTATGGATATAGACACACAGAAATACTCCCAAGTACACATATGCAGTTCCTATCTGATAAAGGTGGCATTTCAAATAAGAAGGAGAAACACAGGTCACCGGGCAAAGGGTGTTGGCAAAACTAGATAGCCATCCAAGAAAAGTTAAATTTTTTTAAAATATATATATTTCATTGATTTTTTTACAGAGAGGAGGAGAGAGGGATAGAGAGTCAGAAACATCGATGAGAGAGAAACATCGATCAGCTGCCTCCTGCACACCCCCTACTGGGGATGTGTCCGCAACCAAGGTGCATGCCCTTGACCAGAATCGAACCTGGGACCCTTCAGTCTGCAGGCTGACGCTCTATCCACTGAGCCAAACCGGTTCGGGTGGAAAAATTAAATTTATACCTCATACTTCAGGATACATTTCATTTGGGTAAAAAATTTAAATGTATAAAATGAAACCATAAACTACCAAACTTAATGTTTTTTGTTGTTGTTGTTTTTTAAAATAACCTTTGTTTAGGAATATGACACAAAATCCAAAAGCCAAAAAGTAAAAGACCTACAATTCAACTATGTTAAAAACATTTTTGTGTGGGATAACATACCATAGCAAAATCAAACAAAGGAGGAAAGATATCACAAAGGGCTAATGACCTAGTATGTAAAGAGCACCTACAAATTAATAAGGGAAAAGACCAATAATCCAATAGCAAAATGTACATAAGGATGTGAACAAAGAATTAACAGAGAAAAACCACAAAAGTCTCTTAATTGTGTAGAAAGTTATCCAAACTACTCATAATAGATGTGCAAATTAAAAGTATATATAATATATACACACACACAAGTCTAATACATGGTCCTTAACTAGTTTGAACAAATAAATCATAAAAGACATTTTGAGATAACTGGGAAAATTTGAATATTAAGTGGGTATTAGATTACCTTGGGGAATTATTGTTAATTTTATTAGGTATAATACTGGTGTTTTGTTAGTTGAAAAATGTTCTTGTTTTTCAGAGATACACACTAGAGCAGCCGTGGGCAAACTACGGCCCGTGGGCGTTTGAAATGAATAAAACTAAAAAAAAAAAAAAGACCGTACCCTTTTATGTAATGATGTTTACTTTGAATTTATATTAGTTCACACAAACACTCCATCCATGCTTTTGTTCTGGCCCTTTGGTCCAGTTTAAGAACCCATTGTGGCCCTCGAGTCAAAAAGTTGCCCACCCCTGCACTAGAGTATTAGTGGTAAATGTAATGATGATCTTCAATTTACTTTAAAAATACTTCAATCCCCCAAATGAATAGCAAATATGGAAAAATATTACCAGTTGTTAAATCTAGGTGATAATTTATTCTACTTTTATCTCTTTTTGTTGTTGTTGTTAATCCTCACCTGAGGATATTTTCCCATTGATTTTTAAGGAGAGTGGAAGAGAGAGGGAAAGACAGAGAGAAACATCGATGAGAGAGAAACATTGATTGGTTGTCTCTTGCATGAGCCCCGACCAGGGCCTGGGCTGGGGAGGAGCCTGCAACCAAGGCATGTGCCCTTGACCTGAATTGAACCTGGGACCCTTTGGTCCACAGGCCGACATTCTATCCATTGAGCTAAACTGACTAGGGTTCTATTTTTTTGTATGTTTGAAATTTTTCATACTAAAAGTCAAAAAGTAAAGTGAAAGTATACCAAGATACCATGTTTCACTTATCAAATGGGCAAAGATCAAAAGGTGTGAAAAAATACCAGTTTGGCAAGGAGGGGGGTGGGTGGGAAGTATTCATATGTTGCTGGAGAGGGCAGAAAAGGCAATTTGGCAAGACTGATCAGAATTACACATGCACATAGTTTTGAACCCAGTAATTCCACTTCTAGGAATTTATCCTAGAGATAAACTTATACATTTGGGAAATAACCTACATACATAACAAGGATATTCATTGCATTTTTTGAAATAGAACAAGATTGAAAACAACCTAAATGTCCACCAAAGGGGGCTGTTAACTTAAAATTGTATGTCCACCCCTGGCCATTGTGGCTCAGCTGGTTGGAGCATCATCCTATACACTGAAAGGTTTCAGGTTTAATTACTGGTCAGGGCACATGTGGGAGGCAACTGATCGATGTTTCTTTCTCACATCAATGTTTCTCTCTCCCCCCTCCCCTCCTCTTAAAAAACAAATGATATGTCCATACAATGGAATACTATATAGCTATAGAAAAGAATGAGGAGGCTATTTATCTATTAATATAAAACAATCTTCAAGATATATTGGGTGGAGCCCAGCCAGCATGGCTCAGTGGTTGAGCATCGACCAATGAACCAGGAGTTAATGGTTCAGTTTCCAGTCAGGGCACATGCCCAGGTTGCGGGCTCAATCCCCAGTTGGGGGTGTGTAGGAGGCAGCTGATTGATGTTTCTCTCTCATCGATGTTTCCATCTTTCTATTCCTCTCCTTTCTTCTCTTTATAAAATCAGTAAAAACATATTTTTAAAAAAGTTATTGGACGATGATTCTAACTGCCCTGTGTAAATGGGATCGGAGAGGGGAGAGGCCGGAGCCAGGGAAACCAGCTCTCAGGTGGCTGCAGAAGTCTCTTGTGAGGTGACATGGCCCACTGACAAATGAACTGTGGAAATGAAATGACAGGAGCTGATTTGAACAATAACACAGAACACAGGTCAACTGGCCCAGCAGGTGACAGAATTCAGAGACTGTAAGACAGAATTAAAAATGAGTTCAGGGTTTTGATCAAAGAGGCTCAAAAAGCTGGTGGTGGGAGGAAATATGGGAAGCAGGGTCTCAGGTAAGGCACCAAGGAGGGGAGAATGCAGGTCTGAAGGTCATCCAAGAGGCCCGGTATGCACCGTGATGACTTTAAAATCCTGTGATTTTCGTCCTGTCCTGCCACTTCCCGCTGTGTGACCTCCCTCATCGATGAAAGGGCACAGTCACAGTTCCCGCGGCCTCCTTCAGAGTGCCTGAGGGTCAGCCAGATCGTCTGGGTAACAGGCACCGAGAACACGGAGCAGCTGAGCAAACGCTGAGCACTGTTATTGGGCGCGCAGGTGGCGGCTGCATGGAAACACTGCGCTCACTGGGACTGCGGGGCACAGAGGTCGAGAGGCCCAGGATTCAGCCTCAGCCTCAGCCCAGCTTTTAGTGAACAGAGAGAATTTCTGGAGAACCCACTGATTTGCTAGAAAGTATCGATTCGCTTTCCCAGGCCAGGAAGCAGAGCTCCACAGTTCAGGGTGAAGAGGCATGCGGTCAGCAGGTCAGCGCTGCTCCGCAGGCCGCCAGAGTTGGAAAGGCCTGAGCATCATCTGGTTCCAGCCTCTCACTTTCCAGTGAGGAGACAGAAGCCCCGAGGAGCCAAGGTCACTGAGTGAGGGGAAGCCCCTGACAGCAGCAGGAGGACAGAAGAAGCACTTTGCTGGGACGGACCATTTTCTCTTCCACATGGCCACCAAGCTGGCTCACACTGCCACCTTCTTCCTGGACCACTGTGCCTCCTCCCCACAACCTGTTCTCCCACTGAGGTCAGAGTGACCTTTAAAACCCCTAATGCAGTGGTTCTCAACCTTGGCTGCACATTAGAATCACCTGGGAATCTTTGTAAAATCCTGGTTTCTGGGCCTCATCCTCCGGAAATTCCGTTTCTTTGTTATGGGGTGGGGCCACAACATTAGTAACAAAGAAACAGAACTTCCGGAGGATGAGGCCCGGAAATCAGGATTTTAAAAAGATTCCCAGGTGATTCTAATGTGCAGCCAAGGTTGAGAACCACTGCCCTAATGTAACCATGTTGATCCTTGTGAAAGCAGGTTGATGGGCTGCGAGCAGCTCCATCCCTCCAAGCTCCCCTGAAGGCCAGGGCTCCAGTTCTGAAAGCCCAGAGCTCTCCCTGCTAATGGCTCCTGCCCTGTGGTCCTGCAACTCTGCCATTCCTTTGCAAATGATCCCCACTTTAAATTCCTCAGCCACTCCTTTTTAAATATATATATATATATAATTTATTTCAGAGAGGGAGAGAGATAGAAACATCAATGATGAGAGAGAATCACTGATTCTCCTGCACACCCCTCAAGGGGGATCGAGCCCACAACCCGGGCATGTGCCCCGACTGGGCAGGAAGCCACCCATTGCCCATACTATCATGAGAGTGCACCAAGGAACGCGGAAGGCTGATGGACCTTCGGTGTTAGCAGGGCTAACACCAAGCACCATTGTTCTGTTGAGATAGTGGTGACTAGAAGCAATTTCCTGACCTAATAGCCTCAAAGTAAATGTTTACTGAGCCTTACTGACCTCTACTGATCTTTATTGACCGTAGAGATGGTCTGTCTGCTACCTGTTTGCTATGCTTTACTGAGGGCAAGATGTGTATCTAAAATTGAATGAAAAGCGGATAAGGCCAGGTTTCAGTGTGCCTCTCCAAGAGAGCGGTCTCCACCTGGCCCTCCATGCCTTCTAAATTCATATTTCTTGTATAGTATTTTCATTTGTGCATCGGCCCCTCCTTCAGATCCTAAACCCCTGTCGCAAAGGTTGTGGCCCAGCTGGGAATTGAACCGTGGTTGATGCTCAACCACTGAGCCACGCCAGTTGGCTACTACTTCCTGCCCGGACCCTGAAGACAGCCATAGCCTATGAGGGCCCCTGCATTGTGGCTCCTGCCTGCCCCTCCTATCTCCACCCACTATTCCCCTCATGTTCAAACAAGCTCCTACTCATCCTTGGATGACTTATCAGCTATAGGTTATGCTATAAACTCACAGTTCTCAGTAAACGTTCATTGCATTATCATGACTTGTCATTATGCACATGTCTGTAGGTCTATAAGCACATGTGATTATTTTATCTACTTCCTTCTCATTAGACTGTACAATGAGATTCCTTGGTTGATCTAGTTTCCAGAGTCTGAAGGCCAAAGGGTTTGGAGGCAAAGTGCTCCCAGAGATTTGGCTGCTACCAAGCCTCCCTGTCATTCTCTCTCAGTGACACGATTAAAAGGGAAAATGAACAATTGCTACAGATGCTCTGAAAACACCACCTCTTTGCCCAAGCAGCATGCACGGGGCCCACTGCAGGGGGTGAGGAGAGTGGGTGCTGGCTGCTCCCAGGAGCCGTGAGCACAGCCAAGGCCTGGAGCCAGAGCCTGCCCTTGGGAACGGAGCCGACAGCCCACAGGAATGTCCCAAAGATGGAGGAGGCTATTAGCATGGCTCACTCACTGCACCGCATGGGGAGGGAAGAGAGTCTTATTATTAACCTCGGTGTATTAATATTTGATCAAGCGTCTCCATGATGATAGTCATCCAGAGAAAGGGAGCCTTTGTTCTGACAGCTCTTATCAAGAGGGGAGAGGGGCCACGGGAGAGGTGTCATGTGCTGGGCAGGACCACACGGTGCAGGTGGCGCACTGGCCTCGCTTGCAGGGTTGTCTGCACAGGTACCTGGAGGTTTATCTGCACAGTGGCCTATCTGGGGGAAGGAGGGAAACTCACAATGGCTGACCTCCAAGAGGAAGCTGCTGAGCCAATTTTCTTCCCTCTGACAGTAGTACACTGAAATGATGGTTAATAATTTTAGATATTTCCGTGAATAGTATATTTTCTCAAAATATAGTCTCTAAATGAAACTCCAGTTCACGTTTTGAAATCTGACAAGAAAACACTTTAAAAAGACCTCTCGCTAATGACACCCTCTCTGTTCTCACATGTAGCGTAAGAGAGACATAAGGACCAGAAACACCAGGTGCCTTGGTCGCCAGCAGCTGCATCCGAATTTATCGACTTCACAGGCTGCCAAGAAGCTGCTGGTCCCCACCACCTGCCACCACAGTGTGGGCACACCCTGCCCTCTAAAATAAGTCATTCACCCTCTGGACATGAAACCACTCAGGCAACCTGGGCTCATGTCATCCTGGTACAAGTGGGGAAAGGAGTTCAGGGAGGGGCTAAGCATCATCTTTTGCCACCAAAGTCAGGAAGGAACCCAACGACGCTCTCCAGAAAGTTCCTGGGGAGCCAAGGTGGGTGGGCAGGGAGCAGCAGGGTCTGAGAACCACGGTCCTAAGGCTCTGAGGGAACACCTGTCAATCACAGAACTTGACCTTGGGGTCTGGGCACAATGGGTCTGGAAGGTGTTCAAGGTTCAAAGTGGCAGCAACTCGGTGACTCAGAGCACGGGACGTAGCTTGCAGTGCACCTGCTGTCCTTCTGCGTTCTCTGAATTGTCCTCGACCAACCTCGCCACTCGTCCTCATCTCATTTCTAGTAAAAAGGCCACAAAGAGAGAATGCAGCAAGGAAGCACATCTCTAGTTTGAAGCATCAGTTGGGTTCCAATTTTGAGTGGGCTACACAAGTTGGTGCACTTTGTTGGAAAAGGGGAGCTCTGTGTCGTTTGTCCCTCAGTAATTGTTCAGCAGGCCGAAGAAGAGGAGGAAGGGCGTGTCTGGCCCTCCTTACAGGCCTTCTCAGGCGGCCCTGGGCTGCAACCTTCCAGAGGCCTCTGTGCACCATGGAGCTGGGATGCCAAGCTGTGTGCAAGTGTGAGGCAGGGGGAGCAGGAGGGAGGAAGGAGAGGGAGGGGAGGGAGGCTGGTGCACAGGGTTTCTCTTTTGGGCGCCTTTCTGTGGCATTGCTCCTCCCCTAGCTGGGCCACGTCTGCCCTGAGCCACTGGGGTACACAACCAGTTGTGAGGAGGTGTGCAGGCACGCGGAGGCCTCCCCTGGGATGAGGAGAGAGCGCACAGAGGGCGGGCATTCTGGCTGGGAAAGTCCCTTGCAGCCTGCAATGCTCCTTCCCTCCTCCAGGTGCCACAAATGTTTACCGAATGGCTGCCAGTATGAAAAGGGGAGGGACAGGCAGGGGGTGTGACAATGAGATGACTCTAGGAGGCACTGAGAGCTTTTCTACTGTAGCACTAAGGCTGGAACCTTTTGGAGGGATAGGAATTTGGCCTGTTCAGCTGCTCCTTCCTCTAACCTTTCAAAGCAGATCCAAAGAGTGGCCTGTCTGGGAAGGTGCCACAACCATCAAAGCAGAGGACAGCTCCCTGTTCAGGAAGAAACCTCATGGCCACTCACCAAAGAACCTCAAAAAGTGCTGCCAGCTTTAGAAGCTGACATTGAGAGCTAACATCTGCCCAGGGAACCTACTGGGCAAATATTCCTGCTGGGCTCCCAGGCCTCCCCTTGGCATTGCCAAGGTCAAATCCATCTTCTCCCAGGAGCCTTCTGCAGCCTGTTCCATCCCACTTTCCTGACCCCATCTCACTTCCACTTTAGCCAGGCTGATCCGCAGTTCCGAATCCAGAGTAATTCATTCTGGAGAGGTCATTGTGGTGGTTTCCACACCGAGTAACCAGATGGCTCATTAATTCTGGCCCAGGGAGGGGGAGCTGGGGTTGATCAGGGAGGCAGAAGAGGGGCTGCTTCCTTTGGGGCTGAGAGGAAGTTAACTGAGAGGCAGGAAAGATGGAGTCCGGTTAACCAAATGCAAGTCTTCTAGCTACAGGTCATTAAGTGGAGACGGACTCACAGGAGGTGCTATACCAGGAAGAGCACTTAACAAGCTCGTCCTTTGGTCCCTTGGGCCGATGGAAGAGACACACAGCTGGGGTCCTGGCTGGCTGGCCTTACGGAGAAAGCTCTCGCAGCACGGGGTTTCATCCTCAGGGGCACTGGGTCTCTGGGGACGAAGCTGAGCGCTCCAAACACAAGCTTCAGCCTCATTTCCCCAGCCCCTGGTTCTTTTCTCCAACCCAGGCCTTCTAAGAAAAAAGAGGGTTAAGAGGGAAGAAACTGACCCTGGAGCAGGCCAGGGTCACTGGGCCAATGAATGAATTAATGATCTTGAATGTCTGAAGTTGGTAGAAGAGAAAGGACAGAAAGATACTAAGGTTTCCTATAAATACAAACATTCATTTGCCTAGTATTTTATTATTAATAAGAAGCTTTCATAAACTTCCTCTTATTTGATATTCACAGCCTTGGCAAAGTACTGCTGTCCTGATCTTATGAAACAGGAAATGGATCCAGCCGTCCTCTGTAGCAGTAGCATTAGAGGTGGAACCAGGACTTGGATCTGGGACTTGTGACATTTACCCAGGACCTTCAATTTCAGAAAGAAAAGGCCAGGCCAACCTTGCCATATATACCCGCAGAGCAGATCACCACCATCTTATAAGAAACACAGAACCAAGCACCTTCCTTGCCCTGTGACTCTTAGGCGTGGGGGTGGCCGAGCAACACACTGAAATGATGGGAACCACAGGTAGCTTCTGCTGCCTGAGCCTCTTTGGAAAGACTGACCCCTGCCTATTCTGCCCAGGCAACTCCAAAGACAGTACTGAAGAGAAAAATGTCAACAAGTTAAAACTGGGGAGATTGACATTTCCTTTCTCTGCTCTGCCTACCCACCTGAATGGGTCCATTGGCCATTCTACTTTGGACCTTCTCAAAACTTTAGCTTCTCCCAAATTCACTCAGAGTGGACTCTTAGGTTTTTGTTTTAAAAAATCCTGAATGGACCCCAAACTTCCATGATTACTTGTTAGCCAGATGTTCTTTTCTCTCTCTTTATTTTTTTTTAAAATATATTTTATTGATTTTTTTACAGAGAGGAAGGGAGAGAGATAGAGAGTTAGAAACATCGATGGGAGAGAAACATCGATCAGCCGCCCCTGCACATCTCCTACTGGGGATGTGCCTGCAACCCAGGTACATGCCCTTGACCGGAATCGAACCTGGGACCTTTCAGTCCTCAGGCCGATGCTCTATCCACTGAGCCAAACCGGTTTCGGTTCTTCTTTTCTCTTTTTAAAAAGAAATATATTTTTATTGATTTCAGAGAGGAAGGGAGAGGGAGAGAGAGAGAGAGAGAAACATCAATGATGAGAAAGAATCATTGATTGGCTGCCTCCGGCACGCACCCTACTGGGGATCGAGCCCACAACCCGGGCATGTGCCCTGACCAGGAATCGAACCATAACCTGGTTCATAGGTTGACTGAGCCACGCCAGCCAGCTGAATTGTTAAGGTCCATGCAACTCTGCACACCGTGGTTCCTCTCTCCCGGGTAGGACATTCAGGTTCTATGGGAGACAGGTGAGGAACAGGCCAGGCTGGCGGAGACTCTTTCCTGATCAACACATTTCCACTAGTTTCCCGGGCTGCTCATCAGACCTGGTTATACCTATGGGCCAAGTGGACAAACTCATAGCCTATCCGCCTGTCAGAGTCATGCGCACTCTTCAGTCCCAGCCCAAGCCACTTCCTCCACAAACAAGTCCTTGATTCTTTCTGCAGCTCTTCCTTTGCTCTTTCATTGCTATTTAATTAGGTGTCTTTCCTACGGTTCTTCTCTAATTCTATCGTGCTAATTATGATCATCATTCATTTTCCCTAATAGATCAGAAACTCCTTAGAGACAGATACTATGTAGAATTCATCTCTGTGCTTCCCCCTCCACTCTCATGTCTGGCCAGGGGCTTAACTCTGCATGTAGTAGGAGTACAATAGATAGTTGTTAAAATGGAATTTGCTTTAGTTTCTTAAAAAACAGGGTGTATGTGAAATGGATAAAATGATCCCCGCACGAAAGACAGTCCCACTCCTCAAAGGTCCTATGTCAAACCTTACGGAATATGGTACCCCTCTCCCTCCAGCCACACCACCAGGGTCACTGCAGTCAGATCAGCCAGCACGAGATATAAAGAAGGCACAACCAGACCGGCAAAGGCAAGGGTTCTGAGTTCGGTTATATAAAGAGGTTAAAATTACATAAGCAAAAGCAAGGGGCTGGTGCTCTTATATGTCCGCAAGGAAAACCAAGGAAGGATTTTGTGAGGGAGGGGTGGTGAAGAGGCAGTGAAGGGAAAAGAAAGGGAGTTTCCTGCCAAGAACAAGGACACAAAGGGGGATAGCTGAGACATGAATGGATTCCCCACCAGGACAAGAGAATGAGACACCACCCATTCCTTGTATGGGGACACACAGACACTCCTGAGGGGAAAGGTCATTATGGTCTCAGAGGGGCCTAGGGCCCTGCTTCTGCCTCAAGGTCAGCTTATGCCCCAAGGGCTGTGGGAGCAGAGGGAGGGAAGTTGGAAGAGTACTAGCATGAAAGTCAGATAAAGCCATGAGCAGTAGGGATGGTGGGAGATTCCATCCAGAAAGTACCTGTGGGAAAGTCTTATCCGTCTTACAAGGCAGAAGATGGGAACCAGCAATGAGGGAGGGAAACAAGTCAGATTTGGGCCCATCACTGGTAGAGCAGGTGAAACAGTCCACCCCTACACCACCCCATATAACTCAAGCTCTCTTCACTGGCCAAGGACCGAGGGTCAGAATATAGCTCCCCTGGGCCAGGCTCCAGGGAGGCAGTGTGCACAGGGGTTGTTGGGGGACAGGGGGGAGAAGGAATCTTAAGAATCAGATCTCACCCAGCAAGGGGAGGAAATCTATTCTGAACCTGCTAAGTAAAAATCTAATTTAATTCCAGTTTCAGGATAAGAGGTTAAGTCCAGAAAATCCTCCTTTCCGAGGCAGTGTGGGAGGATGTTATCTGTTCTCAATGTTCTATCAAATCGCTCTTTCCCTTCGGGACCACAGAGAGGATGCGGTAGTTCCTCCATCCAGGCCCAGGCAGGAGACTGAGGTGTGTACGGAGGCCCCACACACCTCTGCCAGGCTGTCCATCCCCTCGGACACTTTGCCCAGACTTTCTCTTACTTCTGACTGTGGCCACAGGTCATGCAAGACACAGGCAGAGGGCAGGGCCCGCTGGCACCCTCTCCCGCCTGGGAGGAAGTGCAGACACGTGGAACAGAGGCTGCCTGAGCCTGCGCTCTCTCCCCAGGAGGCCCAGCCTCTCTGAGCCACGCAACCACGTCTCCATCACCGCCCTGCCAGGGCTCACGTCAACGCACACAGAGGATTCACCACAGACAAGGAGGCGAGTGAACCTCCCCTACCCCCCATAGCCCCAAACGGTACCTGCCAAGGCCTTGATCCGGGACCTCTCAAAGAGCCTGGCCGAGCTGTTGTCATTATCCAGCTCATCATCCGGGGCATCCCAGCGGGCATTGATCCGGCTGTACGGTGGCTGGTTGGCCACGTTTTCAAACTCCGTGGCTGATGTCATGTCAGCAGGCTCTCAGCAGCTACACCTGCCTCAGTCTTCATGGAAGAGTCCCTGGGGGGGGACAACAACACAGTCAGGGGCTAGCTCTCACCCCCTTGGACTTTTTCTCAGGGGGAACTTATTTGGAGCATCCAACAGGAGTAGATCCTTGTGGGAGCAGCACGCAGTGCCATCTGCCCGGCCATGCTTCCTACCCGGGTATCTGGCTCCTTGGATATAAAATATTGCAGCAGCAGCAGCAGCAGCAACAGTAACAGCGGCAGTGGCGGCGGGGACAGAGAGCTGATGCAGCAAGGGTCAGGATGGCCAGCAGGTGGAGACATCAGTCGCAGCAAGCCCGCTTCCTCCAAACCCACCGCCACTGCTGCGGAGCCTGAGGCTAGCGGGACAGGCTGGGCATGGGGCCAGGACCCAGCCTGGGGTGGGGGGGAGAGGAAAAGAGGGGAGAAGCTGGAGGTTGCCTGAAGCTGACTCAAACATGAACCAGTGGGAAGAGGGATGAATGTGAGCTTCTGGATGCCATTGGTGTCAGCAGCCCTGGCAGCTGTGCTGGGGGAGGTTTACTCCTCCCAGAGGCTGCCCAAGAGTTCTTTCCCAGCTGCAAATATTCAGAAAGCTGAGCTCTGGTTTTGCCTTCTCTGAAGTGCAACCAGGTGCTCAGACAAGGTCTCCTGTTGAATCCCAGGACAGAACAAGAAGCCCATATGAGCCTGCTGTTCTATCAAAGCCATCAGCATGGTGGTGGGGTGGTGGTGGTGAGGGGATCCCATGGACAATGGAGCTGTGTGTGTTCATCTATGCAATCAGCATGGTCATCAGGAGCCCTGGGTATTCATTCATTCATTCATTCATTCATTCATTCATTCATTCATTCATGAATTCAAATATGTACCAAATATGAGGTGGCAGGCACTATACTAGACAATTATGAGCAAGACAGAAAGGGCCCTGTCCTCATGGACCTTATATTCAGGCAGCAAGACAGACGATTAAATAAGCAATTACAATGAGTGTGATGGGTGCCAGCCACCATTGGGAAAGAACGGGAAAGGTGGGGGACTCGTGGAAGCACTGGGTGTCAGGGGAGGGGAAGGTTAAGCTGATTCCTAAAGGAAGCTTGGAGGCACCCGTGAAGGGGTATATGGAAAGGGACGAGTCTCAACAAAGGGAAGAAGGAGCAGGAGCTGTTCTGAAAGTGAGGAAGAACATGGCAAAATTGGAAGCCGTGCCATGTAACCAGAGGGTGAGGGCCGGGTCAGGGAGGAAAGTGGGACAGGAAGCTAGAGGCACTAGGCTAGGTCCTGAATGTCTGAGGCCTTTGGAAAACGACTAGCTTTCCTTTAGCCTTAATTTCCTCCCCTGTACTTGCTATTCGGTCATCTCCCCAGGGACCTTAAAGGACTCCAAGGTCAAGTCTGTAAGAGAGGACAGGGAGCCCAGAGCCTTCGAGTCCAAGAGAGCAAAGGGAGGCGGGTGGGGAGGCTGCAAGGCGGACAGATGACACGTGTCTACAACTAGTGAGCTGTCAGGTAAACCACTCCCTCCACGAATATATGCACCACACAAACACACACACATGCACTCATATTACAAACACAGACACACTCTCCAACATAGACACTCACCCACCCAAGCAGGCACGCATTTGAAGAAGAAGTGAAGCAAGCTCACCAATCCAATCATAACTGCAGGGCTAGAACCCTTGTTTTCCTGACAGATTCACTTCATAGCCTTTTTCCCACTGTGATTAATCAATCCCACCACATCCCTTTGAGGTGAGACATGAGCCAGAATTATCCACTCTAATTGCACAAGGGAGAAAACCACGCCTACTGCAATGAGGCCTCCCCAAGGTCATCTAGGGAATGACTGCCGTGGCTGGGACCACAGGCCAAGCTGCAGCCAGTTCACCCCCTCGGCCAGGCGGATCCTAAGGAAACAAGTAGGAAAAGACCATGGTACATGGGGACAGAGGGCATGCCCCAGCGTCCAGGACTTGACAAAGGTGTTTGCTACTCAGGGAAGGGAAGGTGGAAGGTGGAAAAGCCAGTCATTACCCCAAACACACATGCCCTACGATGCCAGGCCTGTATCCAAGAACAGCCCTGTCCTCTCGGAAAACCTACCATCTTCTTCAGATGCACACGCTACTTCCACGGATGGCATTTCCCACCCAACTGGCTGGGCCAAGGGAGTTGGGAAGGAGTCCCAACTCCACGTGCCTTTCCCCACTTTCCTGCAGGGGCACTACAGCTGGCTCTGAGCGTGAGAGGGATGGACAGGCCCAGGGACCCAGTACCGAGAAGGCTGGGCTGCCAGATGCAAGAGGCAAGGTGAGATCGGATCCTGCGTGCAGGAGGTAACCGGACCCTGGCTCTCCTTGTCTTGGGCTATTTTTAAGAGTGGCCGCGAGAGGCCCAGGCCACGGGGCTGGGGGAGTGAGATTACCTTCGCCGTGGCTCCGTAAATAAGTCTGCCCCAGAAAGCTGAGCCTGAGCAGGCAGCCCAGCGGCCCAGCATTCGAGACAAGATTGATGGCCCCGGTGCAGAAGAGCAGCCACTAGACAGCAATTCATCCTGCTTAAAATCGCCATGCCTCCTGCGACTGCGGCTCAGGGAAGGCAGCAGCCAGGCAACGCTCTGCCCGGAACGTGAAAAAACACACGTGTGTCTAAATATACAAGCCTAGAGTTTTCTTTCTTTGCTTTCGTATTTTCTAGCAGGGTCAAGTCCCTGAAGACAAACACCAAGGAAAGAAGATTCAGAAACTAAAGGGAGGCCCTCTTCTTCCTGCCCCCCACCTCCCCCCCCACCCCGCTGTACCCACCCCAGTGGCCTGCCCAGATGGCATTCCATCAGAGCCAAGAAGGTGTGTGTGTGTGTGGGGGGGGGCATAATGGCAACGGGAGAATCTTGGAGAATTTACGTGTGAGCAGCAGAAAATAAGAAAATAAAAAAACTACAGATGGTTATTCTAGAAAACCAAACCAAAACCACACACACACACACACACACACACACACACACATACACACACACACACACCAACCACAAAACCTCGATGCCTGAAACCAAATTTAACCCAGTGTCACTCCTGTCTATTTCCATTATTATCAAATTGTTCCTCTGAAGGCCTCGCAATAAAGAAGCCATCAGGATGGGAAAGAATAGCATATGTTGGAGGCTCATAGTGGGGATAACTAACCCAACGGGGAGTCAAGGAAATGACATCTAAATTGATATCTGAGGGGAACATGGAGATGAGCTGAGCTGGTCACATCTGGAAGGCTGTCAGTCATCTGGGGATCTAGAGTGGCCCTCTGAGTAGGAAGGGCAGCAAGCACATGGCTAACAGTAGACCCCACGCTGTACCTCACTCCCCTGCCATGAAACCCAGGAAAAAAAGGCCTAAGGAGTAGTTCCTTGTTCAATAACTTCCCAATTCACCCCCAAGCTTCCAAGAAGTCCTCATAACCTGTCAGCATCTGGTCAGCATCTGGCCTGTGTCCACGAAAGCCCACCTTTCCCGCCCGTCTACCTGCCTGTCTAGCAGCTGGGCAAGCCTGTCTCTAAATGCAGAGTCCCTCACCCGGTGAGCTCTGCCAGCCTGATCCCTGGTTATATCCTGGGCAGGATGGGTCCCTAGAAGACTTGCCCACAGCTCAGTACTGAAAAGCTCATCTGACTGCACGGGGCACTCACTGGCAGAAGGAGCGCCTACTTGGTTAGTACATTTCACAACATCACTGACGAAACCCACAGCTCCACCCTTCCCACGTGTGCCCAGGAACCCATCCGCTTCTGAGATCAGGTGTTAGGCCTCAGAATCTCAACCTCCTGTGCTATGCCCAGTTAATCCCCGGGCGGCTGGAACCCAAGAAGCGGCTGCAGTGGCAGCTGCTCTCGGCCGGCAGGGTGCTGCCGCAGCCCTAGCTAGAACTCATCTCGGCCCTCCCCACAGTGCTGAGCACAAGGGGATGGATATGCTTCTCCTCCCTGTCCCATCTCCTCTTCTCTGGGCCACACAAATGTGTGAAGCAACAAAGCCCAGTCTACTTTAGGTGTGGGAAACGGGGTGGGGGGGTGTTGAAGGGGGGGGGATACAGGGTGATGCCGTTCTGCCTTATCAGGGTCACAGGTGGAGGCTGTTGCAATAGCTTGGACACCATCTTCCTTAAATAGAGAATTTAGACCCATTCTACCTGTGTTTTCTCTCTCGCTGTGAGGTTTGACCCCTTACCTGCTGTCTATTTTGTACTGCCCCCAAACCTACTTTTTAAATATATTTTGGTGCTATGACAACCCAGGTCAGGAGATTAAACCCTGAAGTTTCTCCAGTAACTTTTCTGCCAATGCCTTTGTAATGCACATTCACAGACACCTCAAATAGTCAAATATATAAGCACTCACTAAAACGGCATGAGAGAATGAAACAATGAATAGTGAATAAATAAATAAAACCAGCAAGAGAGCCAGTGAGATGCCCAGTAGATTTTCAGAGTACTCTAAACCTACCTCCAGCCTTACCCTCCTCCCTACCCCCAAGCTCTAGTCTGGCACCTCCCTCAGTCTACCAGACATCTCTACCTAGAGATTACAGTTCAGTCTCAATATGGCTAAGACTGAGCACATGGCTCCCAGGATAGGAGAATAAGGGGGTTTCAAAACCATGGGTGACTGAGAGGCCAGGTAAGCACACCACACCCCCTGTGGGTGACCTTTCCAGCAGATGGACATTACCTCCAGTGCCTGGACTAAGCCGCTTCCCCTCCCTCCCAGAGCACACTCTGCTTTTCTACTCCGTAGTTCCCATCCCGACCTGCCTGGCTCCCAGGTCACCAGTGGCAGGATGTGGTTTGGGTTTCTTAAAGTCTCAAGATTCCTATCCACGGCTGCCACCATGAAGGATCCCCCTGCATTTGCAAGGCCCTGGTCATCCTAGCTCACTGCCATTTGGTAAGGCCTTACCCAGACCCTTCTGCTCCAGTTTCTGTCACCAG
Organism: Myotis daubentonii; assembly: GCF_963259705.1. NCBI lineage: Eukaryota > Metazoa > Chordata > Mammalia > Chiroptera > Vespertilionidae > Myotis > Myotis daubentonii. Next base: position 29,831,762 of record NC_081840.1, on the reverse strand, counting down.
GCAGGGACTTCAGGCACACATGTCACCACTTGTCCCCTCCGCAGGGTAAAATCTCTTACTAAGAACTGGCTCTGGTTATGCTGCAGCTGCTGGGATGGGGGAGAAGGGTGGGATCATGGCCCCAACAGTTCTTACAGATATCTGGCTGGGGAACAGGTGCAGCTCAGCTCTGATACAGGGATTGTCCCATTAGCCCTCTATCTTAATAGCACCTATCAGTGCCTCACGTTCTACACAGAGGCAAATGTCCACTGGGAATGATTTGAGGAGACAGGAGAGGTGATATTCTTAACATACGTTCATAGTTTTCAAAGACCAACCTCTACTGGGCTCAATATCTCCATTCTCAGAAAGCTACTACAATCCCGTAACTTTTCTTCTCTCTCCCAACTCACTTCTTTCAAAGATAGACACTGACTCCACTCTCCAAGTAAGTAACAGTCTATGGTAGTTGAAGTGAAAACTGATGTCCAATTTCTCATCTTCCATGAAGACTTTTCCAGAATGCCCACTGTGACCTCTCTCTTCTCTGATGAAAACTGCACAGGGGGCCAGTGACATCTTAACATTGGAAGTGATCAAGAATAGATCAAAATAATCACTGAGATATTTTTAATGAAGTAACTGATTCAGAAAAGATCATGAAAAACAACAACTACCAAATAAGAGGTTGATGGGAGCTAAACAATAGAACCAAGTTCCCAACACTTGAATTCATTGATGAACCTTAGTATCACTAAGAGCAGAAGAGCTAGATACTGTGCGTCTCCTAATATGATGCAATACAAAGGACGTTGAGATCAATGACGTTCCTGCCAAAAAAAGGTGAACCTCAATCTGATCAAGTCTTTAGAGCTAACTTCCCATTTATAGGAATTATAGGAGATCAAGAGACAACTTAAATGACAACATAAGGAATCAAACAAATCCAGAATGTGGGACATTCTGCAGACAACTGACTCCATTTCTTTGACAAGTCAGTGGCATTAAAACACACACACACACACACACACACACACACACACACACACACACACACACACAGAAGCAGCAACCAGTAGGGACTGCTGTAGATCAAAAGAGATTTAGAAAATGTAATAGCTGAATGCTTTGTGTACCCTGTTTGGATCTTGAATCAAAAATAACTATTAAGAAACACTTGTGAGACAAACAGGTAAATCTGAATACAGCTTGGTCTAGGCACTGCTGGTGATGTCCACTTGCTGGAAAGGTCACCCACAGGTGGAATGCTGGGCCTCCCCCTGCCTAGACTATAGGTTCCTTGTAGGCAGCAGCCATGTGTGTCTTATTCATTTTTGTATGCCAGTGCCAAGCACTGGGCTTGGGACATATAGGTGCTCAAATATTCTCCTCCTCTTAGAGACCTGAACTCAAATTCTGGATTCTCTTTAAACCCCTCTGTCCCACCACACATCTTGATCCATGCACTGCCCATTCAGTTTTCTCACTTATGTGTAGTGAGCACTTATTTAATATTTACTCATCACTAAGGCCAGCCACTGTGGCTCTGTAAAGTGTCTTCCATTCATCATTCCTTTATGTTCTAAAGCTTCCACTTCACTCCAGGTTCTTACCGTTCCCCGCCTGGACTTGTGTAATGGCCCATCTCTGTACATGCTCAGTCTCTTTGATCCATCCTCAGAGTGACACACTTCTGCTCCATGAGCTTTCAGCAACAGTGTCGCACAGTCTAATCTAAGGCCCTACACCATTCAGCGCTGAGCTCATGTTCTCTCTTACGCTAACTCTGCTCTAACCAGGAGGGTCCAAGTGTCCCCCATCCCCACTGTTGTGTCATGTGCTTCTACAACTTTGTGTCACATCCCATATGCTGAAATGTAGGTACCTCTCCTCTTTCCTTGCATTTTAAAATAAATACAACTTGCAAACATTTAGAAACACAATATTTAACATTTTCCTAGAATCTGAGTGAGGTTGCCTCTCCTCTCCTATCCAACCTCATGGATCCTTCATTGCCTCTGTGACCTAGTGGAGGGGGCAGTCAATCAAGATGGGCTCAGGGAAAGCTTGTGATGGTGATCTGTGCACTCACTCCCCTCCTCAGTCCCAACCTCCCCCAGTCTCACTGCTGTGCTGGGAGAGGCCTCCCCTCTGCCCATCCTTCCAATCCTGGCAGGAAGGTGAGTCTTGAGCTCTTCTCCCTTTCATCTTCGTCTTCATATGCTCACACCTTTCCTTTCTTACATAAAACTCCTCCTTGTCATCCTCCCTCTCCTCCTATTCAGAGTCAAACTTCTTGAAAAAATTACCAAGATAAAAACAGGCGATTTACAAAAAAGGAAGAGACACTCAGGTTGTTACCAAAGAGACTCAGAATAAAACAAGGAGACACCCAGGCAAACATCACCCAGCTGGATAATGCCAAGGTGTAGATGATGACATGCAGATGGGAGTGTGGACTGGCCTAGCCATTCTGGAGGGCAGCCTGCCAGTTCTCAGGCAGGTTACATATCTACAACTCTGTTTCCAGGCATACAGACCAAAGAAATTCTCACTCGGATCTAAAAGGAGACATACACAAGGATGATCACTGCAGCACTGATTGTGGTGGAGGAAGGTGGGTATACTAGTAACCTGGGTGTCCATCACTGGGGGACGGGTAGTAGAATGTGGCGAATGTACACATGGAGGACACTAGGCAGCATTGGAGGATCTTAAAAACATAGAATAAGAAACAGAACGAGATCCATAACACACCACTGACATAATTTAAAAATACATGCATACAAAACAACATATATTATAAAACATATACAACCAAAAATAACTCTTAAAAACATGAAAATGGTTGCCTCTAGATAGGAGAGAGAGGAATAGAAAGGTAAATGGAAATAAAAGGAAACCAACCAACCAACCAACCAGGAGAGGGGCCTTGACTAGAAAATGACAATGAACTGAGAGGTATGATGGCTTACCTCTGCTGCTAAGGTAAAAATTTATGTACATTCATAAGAGCTTCCTCATTCCATACCAAACTCCTCAATTTATTGAAACCTGACTTCCCCCATTTCCTCATAAAATGATTCTCTCCAAAGGCTACTACTGACACTTCCTGTCCTTGTTGCTGAAAACAACAGATGGTTTTCAGGTCCTAGCTTGACTTCTCAGCAGCATTAAGCTCTGTTGGCCATTCCATTTCCTAAAATCACTTCCTTTGTCTTCCAGGACATGCTCCTTGTTCTTTCAACTCTCTCTTCCTCCTTGGCCTGCCCTGTGGGCTACTTTTCCTCTACTGTCCCTTGAATGGTAAGTTTCTCCAGAGTCCTATCCTGGGCCCTCTCTACTTCTTCCTGTCTACACACCGTCCTTAGGCTCTCTACTTCACTCCCATGACCTGAATACCACCTCATGATAATGGCTTCCAAATCTACCTCCTCAACTACCATCCATCATATCCGACTGCCTCTGAACATCCACCTGGCAGAGCCACAGGCCCCTCATATTCAATATGACCCCCAACTGGATCTATCACCATCCCTGTCCCACTCCTTCCTGCCATTATCACTGTCCACCAATATCCCAATGGCCTAAACCCAAACCTGAGGTCATGCCTACTCCTCTCCTTCTCTCACAGTATCTCACAACTCATCCCCCTCCATGTCTCTCAAATCTCGCGTCTCCGTCTCCACTGCTCCCTCACTTCTAGCCACCATCATTTTAAGTCTAGTGATTTCCTGCTGATTTCTTTGTATCCATACCCATGCTCCAGAAAGATCATCTTAGAATGCAAATATGATACTGCCACTTCCATACTTTAATAGCTCTTCTCTATCTCAGAAGAAAGTTTAAAACCCTAATAAATCAGTCAAAGCTCTTCATGATCTACCGCCTACCTGAACACTTTTCAACCCAACCCTTCCTCCCGCCATAAAGAACTCTATTCAGTTCCCTGGCTCTCTCCGGTCATGCTCTTCGCACATGCTGTCCCTTAAACCCAGAAAACCCTCTCTCCTTTTCAGAATAATTTCTTGTCCTTTAGAACTCATCTTCGTCTGCACTCCTTCAAACCCTTCCCCCATCTCACCACCATCCCCTGGGGCAGTGGGGTGCTTCTTTTAGGTTCCCATCACACTCAGTGCTCATTTTCATCGAAGTGTTTAACCACCTTGTAGGATAATAATCTATGTCTCTATCTTTTCCAATTGACTGTAAGATATGTGAAGCCAGGGACATCCTAATTCATTCTTTTTGTCCTAATTACCCAGCATAATGCTGTGTATGTGAAATGAGACTAAAAAATGTTGAACAAATGGAGAACTGAGAAATGCAGAGCCCTTAAGAGGCTAACAGTGGCTCCTGCAGAGAACACCCTACGTGGAGGCCAATTTGGAGGCCAGGGTGGCCAGGGGGCTAGAGACAGGGCACACAGCAGTAGTGCTGTGGATCAAGGCTGGGCATCGGTGCCTTGACATTGCCAACTGCTGCCCCTGCAGCTTCAACCACATGTTCCTGCCACCTCTTTCCTTTGGCTAGACTGGCAGCAGGGATGGGCAGAGGCGACAGGGCCCAAGCTCCCATAAATGTCTGCAAATCTTGAAGCCACTCAGAGCAGCTCTGATTCAGCCCATGCCTCAATTTCCTCACCCAAAACATCGAAGAAAGCAGCAGCTTCTCACCCAGACCTCTTCTAGACAGGGAAGCCCTACCCCACTCAGTGGAGGATCTTTTTACATCTTATAATTCTTGTGTCATAGGAATGTCAGTCATAGAGTGGTATCTCTGCCACACAACCAAAAAGAGCTATTTTAAAAGTTGAACCTATACATAATATATAAATTATGGGTGCCAATTTAGTCATTCATGCTAGAGCTTTTAAAATAATTAGATTAGTGTTAATCTTTTCAAAGTTGCTCTGGCCCACAAGGACTCCTGAGGGAGCAGGTGCTGGCTAGAGGACTCCCCATGCCTGGCCAGAGCACATGCCCGACGCAGTGGGGCCGTCCTGGACACATACAAAGGCCTGGAAGACCCCTTTTCTGCCATGCACAGCTCCCCAGGCCTGCAGAGAGAGCTCCTCTCGGTCACCAGAGTCTCGTCAGCCCCTTTCCCTGGGCTCTGCTGATGGGGAAGCACCGGCTGCTGGTGCACGCAGTCACTCCGCTGGCCACAGTCCCCGGAAAAATACCTGGCTTCTATAGGACTGTGTAGCAGAGTCTGGAATTTACTAAGACCTTTATGTATATTGTCCCATTAATAAACACATTCACAAACTGCTAGATATTATTATTGTTGTTATTTGCTGCTATTATTATTCCTGTTCTATCAAAACAGAAGAGCTGGGTTGAAATCCTAACTCCTGCACTTAATAGCATTTTATTCCACTGTAAGTCACTTAACCCCTCTGTACCTCAGTTTCCCCAGATGAAACTGTGGGCTGGCCCCCCTTGTAGTTTAGGTATGGCTGTGTGACTAAATGAGCAGATTAATGTGCATCACCTCAAGGTCTTAGCCATAAAAATATTCCCCATAATTCTCTTACCCTTTTCCCTAAATTCCTAGAATCTACATTATGGGGCCAAGATGGAACAAACCTGATTTCCTGGATAACTGTGGGGAGCAAAGTCTCAATTTATGCCCATTTACTCATATATGATGTGAGCAAGAAATAAAATTTTATTTTTTAATTCTTTATTAGAGCAGTTAGGGTATCCTAATTAAATACCCACCACTTACCACATAAAGCTGTTGTGGAGATTAAATAAAGTTATGTGCTGCCGAAACTGGTTTGGCTCAGTGGATAGAGCGTCGGCCTGCGGACTGAAAGGTCCCAGGTTCGATTCCAGTCAAGGGCATGTACCTGGGTTGCGAGCATATCCCCAGTAGGAGATGTGCAGGAGGCAGCTGATCGATGTTTCTCGCTCATCGATGTTTCTAACTTTCTATCTCTCTCCCTTCCTCTCTGTAAAAAATCAATAAAATATATTAAAAAAAAAAGTTATGTGAAAATGATGTATAATCTGTATAGAAACATATAGTCCTAAGGTATTGTTATCTATAAATATAAGAAGGAAATATGCAAATTAGGCTGGGACACCATAACGGGTCACCACCAGACAGGAGGAGGTTACCCACACAGGTGAGGCCCCGAGCGGAGACAGACACAGAGACAGGGGTCCGGGAGCCACCACACCCCAGCTCGGGCTGGCCGCCCAGAGCCCGAGAGGACACAGAAAGGGATGGGGGCCAGCCCGCAGCCTCCGCGGCTGAGTGCAGGCCCGGAGAGGAGACGGCAGGCCCGCCTCCCGCGGAATCAGCGGGGGTCCCTCCTGGCTCCCGTGGGCACCCACGGCTCGCTTCTGCCTCCTTTGGAAGCCACACGTCCCCGCCCCCCGCCCGCCCCGTGGAAGCAGTGCAGCCGGCCTACTGGGCGCAATATCGCTCAATGGGCTACTAGTCTTCAAATAATAGACAGTATCTCTTGGTATTAGGTTTGAGGGTCTGTTTGATAAGCACACTCTCATAGTAAAAAGAAAAGTGTACAGTGGGTGGAGTCTATTGGCATTGCCCTGCTGCCCCTTCTGAAACTTTCCCTTTCACTCCTGCATCAAGCCTCTATGCTCTCCCAACCTACCTTGATGCCAGGTTCCTCCACTGAGTTGAATGATCCAAGAGACACTCCTTCAGATCTACTCTGCAATCCCTTTTTAATTATTATTTTTTAAAATATATTTTTTATTGATTTCAGAGAGAAAGAGAGAAGGAGAGAGAGATAGAAACATCAATGATGAGAGAATCATTGATCAGCTACCTCCTGCATGCCCCCTACTGTGGACTGAGCCTGCAAACCAGGCATGTGCCCTTGACCAGAATCGAACCTGGGACCATTCAGTCTGCAGGCCGATGCTCTATCCACTGAGCCAAACTGGCTAGGACCCTTCTTTATTTTTTAAAAGATATGTTTTTATTGATTTTAAAGAGAGAGGAAGGGGGAGGGATAGAGAGAGAGAAACATCTACTGGCTGCCTCCTGTATGTCTCCCAATGGGGATCGAGCTGCAACCCAGGCATGTGCCTGACTGGGAATTGTACCAGCAACTTCTTGGTTCATGTGGCTCAACTACTGAGCCACATCAGCCAGGCCAACCCCTTCTTTAAATAAATTTGACTTTGATAACCTAATTCCTTCTCACTGTAAGCCCCTTAAAGGAATGCATGCCATTTTCACCTTGGAGGTCCTTGCATATGGTAGGTGCTCAATTAGTACATAGTAATAATTGGGTAGAACAAATGTGAGTATTTACCTTTCCAAGGGGCCAGAGTATCCCTTCCAGGAAACATATTAATAAGGGCCTTATGAAAATAGAATACCTTACTCAAAAGAAGGATATAAAAGAGGTAGTTTAGGAGCCAAACCAGGCCAGTGGGTGAGAAATGGTTAGTCAACCAGGCTATTCAGTACATTCAAATCATGCAAGGAAGGCAACTGTCTATTGCACCTCCAGGGAAAGCCAGTTGTTCCTAAAGTCCCTGAAAAGTGTAGACCTAATTCAATATACAACTTGTGCTAGGAGGCTGACCCTGGGCAGGGAGAAGGAGCTATCCAAGGTTAAAGAACGTGGTGACAAGGATGTCAGAATGAAACCCGTATTTCCTGCCTTCTAGAGTTATACTTAGACCTCTGAGCCTCACTGCTGACCTGGCCAAACCCAAGGGCTTTGATGAGTTTGCCAACCTCTAGGGCCCTTGTAAAATTTGCTAGCATCTTGTAAAATTTGAGTACAGAATCAAGAATGCATTCACAAGCAGGTTGCCACTATTTATTCATTAATTCAACAACATTTTATTGAATAATAGCATCCCAAAAACCCATGAAATACTTATGTATAAATATAATAAAATATATGTAAAATCTATAGGCTGGAAACTACAAAACTTTGATGAAAGAAATGAAAAATCTAAATAGAGAGCTATGTCATGCCCATGGATTGGAAAATTAAGTATTATTAAGATGTTGCCCTAGCTGGTCTGGCTCAGTGGATAGAGCACTGGCCTGCGGACTGAAAGTTCCCAGGTTCAATTCCGGTCAAGGGCATGTACCTTGGTTGCGGGCACATCCCCAGTGGGGAGTGTGCAGGAGGCAGCTGATCGATGTTTCTCTCTCATCGATGTTTCTAACTCTCTATCCTTCTCCCTTCCTCTCTGTAAAATATCAATAAAATATATGTAAAAACAAACAAACAAACAAAAAACTCACTGATCAGATAACAAGACCTCAAATTAAAATGAGCAAAAGATTTATACAAATATTTCATTTAAAAAAAGCTGTATGAGTTATAAGATACAAAATCAAGATACATAAATCTGTTGCATTTATATATACTAACTAGAGGCCCAATGCATGTGCAAGAATAGGCCTTCCTTCCCCCGGCTGCCAACACCAGCTTCCCTCTGGCACCTGGGACCTGGGCTTGCCTCCAGCCGCCAGCAGGCACCTGAGACCCAGGCTTCCCCTGGCAGGCACCAGGGACCCTCACAGCCCTGGCTTCATCTGGAAGGTTGTCCGGAAGGATGTCCGGAAGGATGTCCAGTCTAATTAGCATATTATGCTTTTATTATTATAGATAACAAACTATCAGAAGAGAAATTAAGAAAACAATCCCATTTACCATTTCAACAAAAAGAAAAAAATTATCTAGGAATAAATTTAACCAATGCGGTTGAAAGACCTATACACTGAAAACTATAAGACAAAAACTATTAATGAAAAAAATTGAAGATAACACAAATAAATAGAAAGATATTCCATGCTCATGGAATAAAGGAATTAATATTGTTAAAATGCCCATACTATCCAATGCAATCTACAGATTCAATGTACTTTCTACCAAAATTCCAGTGGCATTTTTCACAGAAATAGAACAAACAATCCTACAATTTATATGGAACCACAAAAGACCCTGCACAGCCAAAGTAATCTTGAGAAAGAAGAACAAAGCCAGAGGCATCACACTCCCTGATTTCAAACTATATTCAAAGATACAGTAAGCAAAACAGTCTGCTGTTAGCATAAAAACAGACATATGGATCAGTGGAACAGAATAGCGATTCCAGGAATAAATCCAAGCATCTATGGCCAGCTAATTTACAACAAAGGAGCCAAGAATATACATGGGAAAAGGACAGTCTCTTCAATGAATGGTATTAGACAGCTATATGCAAAAGAATGAAACTATACCACTATCTTACACCATACACAAAAATTAACTCAAAATAGGTTAAAGACATAAATATAAGACCTGAAACCATAAAACTCCTAGAAGAAAACATAAATGGTAGACTCCTTAACATCAGTCTTAGTGATAATTTTGTGGATTTGACATCAAAAGCAAAGGCATCAAAAGCAAAAAATACATACATCAAACTATAAAGTTTCTGCATAGCAAAGAAAACCATCAAAAAAATGAAAAGGCAACCTACTGAAAAGGAGAAAATATTTGTAAATCATATATCTGATGAGGGGTTAATATCTAGAACATATATATAAAAAACTAATAAAACTCAGTAGCAAAAAAACCCCTCAATAACAAATACTATGACTAAAAAATGGACAGAAGATCTAAATTCACATTTTTCCAAAGAAAATATACAGGTACATGAAAACGGGTACATGAAAAGGTACTCAGCATCACTAATCATCTGGGCAACCCAAATCAAAACCACAATGATATATCACCTCACACCCATTAGAATGGCTATTACAAAAAAGACAAGATATACTAGTAAGTGTTGGATGTCGAGAAAAAGGAACCCTTGTGCAATGATGGTGGGAATGTAAATTGGTGCAGCCACTCTGGTAAACAATATGGAGGCTCCTCAAACAATTTAAAAAAGAATTACCATATGATCCAGCAATTCCATTTTTGGGTATTTATCCAAAGAAAACACTAACTTGGAAACATATATATACCCTCATGCTCATTGCAGCCTTATTTACAAAATCCAAGATATGGAAACTAGTTAAGTGTGCAACAATAAATGAAAGGATAAAGAAAATGTGAGGTATATAGATATATAATGGAATATTATCTATAATAATAAAAGCATAATATGCTAATTAGATGACCTTCCGGACGAAGCCAGGGCTGCAGCCACGGGATCGAGGGATCCAGGCAGCTGCTGTGGCTGCAAAGGCCTACTCTTGCATGAATTTTGTGTATCGGGCCTCTAGTTCAACTATAAAAAGAATAACATCTTTACATATGCACCAATATGGGTGGACCTTGAGGGCATTAGGATAAGTGAAATAAGTCAGAGAAAGACAAATAAGGTATTACCTCATTTATATGTGAAATCTAAAACAAAACAAAAAACAAGCTCATAGATATAGAGGACAGATTGGTAGTTGACAGAGGCAGGAGGAGGAGGGGCAAACTGGGTGAAGGGAGACAAAAGGTACAAACTTCCAGTTATAAAACAAATAAGTCATGGGGATGTAATGTACAGCATGGTGACTATAGTTAACGCTGTACTGCATATTTGAAAGTTGCTAAGAGAGTAAATCTTTTTAATTCTCACCTGAGGATATGTGGTTGGTTTATTATTACTAGAGGCCCAGTGCATGAAAATTCATGCACTGGAGTGGGGAGTCCCTCAGCCCGGTCTGCCCCCACTCACAGTCCAGGAGCCCTCAGGGGTGGGAGGCGACCCAGTGATCAGGGGAAAGTGACTCCCCTTCACATCTCTGCTGCTGCCACTGCCGGCAGCGCAAGCCTCAGCTGGCCCTGGTTACCTGAGCCTTGAGCGGCCCTGGGCAGCTGGGCAGCTGACATCTGAGGCTTGCCTGTGCCTCGGGCCGGCCCTGGGCAGCTGGGGGTCTGAGGGGACTGGGGGACTCTGGAGGCAGCTGCATGCCTGCTGCCCCAGCGGGGCTGAGGGAACTGGGCACTGCCATCTTGTGGCTGTGGGCGCCACCATCTTTGAGGGTGGGGCAATTAGCATATTCCCTCATTGGCTGTGGGTGCCACCATCTTTGAGGGTGGGGCAGCAATGAGCATATTTCCTCCTTTTTGGCTGTGGGCGCCGCCAGCTTTGCGATGGCATGAGGGTCAATTAGCATATTCCCTCTCTATTAGATAGGATTATTAGAGGCCTGGTGCATGAAATTTGTGCATGGGGGGGGGTTCCCTCAGCCTGGCCTGCACCCTCTTGCAGTCTGGGACCCCTAGGGGGATGGCTGCCTGCCGGCTTAGGCCTGATCCCCAGGATAGGGTCTAACCTGGCAGGTGGACATCCCTCTCGCAGTCCAGGGCTCTTGCAGTCCAGGACCCCTAACTCCTTACAGCCCGCCTGCAGTGGAGGTGGGAGAGGCTCCTGGCACCGCCGCTGTGCTCGTCAGCCATGAGCCCAGCTTGTGGCTGAGCAGCACTCCCTCTGTGGGAGTGCAATGACCACCAGGGGGCAGCTCCTGAATTGAGCGTCTGCCCCCTGGTGGTCAGTGTGCATCATAGTGACCAATCGTTCTGCTCTTCTGTCAATTTCTATATTAAGTTTTTATTATATAGGACTGATTTTAGAGAGAGAGGAAGAGAGAGAGAAACACCAATTGATTGCATCCCATACACACCCCAACTGGGGATTGAATCCACAACCTTTCAGTGTATGGGATGATGCTCCAACCAAGTGAGTTACACCAGCCAGGGCAAGAGAGAGTAAACCTTAAAAGTTCTTATCACAAGAAAAAAGTCTGTAATTATGTATGGTGACGAATGTTAAGTAGACTTATTGTGGTGATCATTTTGCAATATATAAAATACTGAATCATTATGTTGTATACCTGAAACTAACATGTTATATGTCAAAATTCAATTTAAAAATATATGGATGGCAAATAAGCACATGAAAAGATGCTCAATTTCATTTGTCATTAGAGAAATGCAAATTAAAACCATAATAAGATACAATTACACACCTATTAGAATGGCTTAAAAAAAACTAACAATAACAAATGCTGATCAGGTTACAGAACAACTAGAACTCTCAAGCATTGCTGGTCGAAATGCAAAAATTGTACAACCTCTTTGGAACACAGTTTCTTGTAAAATTAAACACAAATTTACCATATGACCTAATAATCCTACTCCTAGGTATTTTTTTTCCCTAGAGAAATAAAAACTTAGGGTAACACAAAAACCTCAATGCAAATGTTTATAGCAGCTTTATTCGTATGACCAAAAATTGGAAGCAACCTAAGTGTTCATTTACTGATGAATAGATAAACTAACTGTGGTATATCCACACAGGGAAATACTCCGTGGTAAAAAGGAATTTATATACATACAACATAAATGAATCACAACATGCATTATGCTAAGCTAAAGAAGCTAAACTCAAAAGGCTATATACCATATGCTTCAATTTATGTGACATCCTGGAAAAGGCAAAACTATAAGAACAGAAAATAAATCAATGGTTGTAGGTGTTAGAGTTGCAGGAAGGGGCTGACAATAAAGGTGTATGAGGACATTTTGGGGGGGGTGATTGTGGTGGTGGTGATTCTCTGTATGCATTTGTCAAAACCTATAGAAATATAGACCAGTGAGTAAATTTTACCTCAATAGATCTGAAACAAAATATTAAAACTAAAAACAAATAAAAAGACTAAAAGCATATACTTCTTGAGCACCTACTATGAGGCAGACTTATTGTTATTAACTGCTCTGATAATAATGACGTAGAATAATTACTACGACTTATTTTATTTTTTAATATATTTTTATTGATATCAGAGAGGAAGAGGGAGAGTAACATTAATGATAAGAGAGAATCCTTGATCAGCTGCCTCCTGCACCCCTGCCCCCCCCCCTCCCGCGCACACACACACACACACACACACGCACACACACACACACGGGATCAAGCCCGCAACCCGGGCACATGTCCTGACCAGGAATTGAGCCCTGATCTCCTGATTCATAGGTCAACACTCAACCTCTGACCCACACTAGCTGGGCACTACAACTTATTTTAAAATAATGAGAGAGTTTTCTCAACAAAGGTACTTTAATGCCGTATATATAAGGATGATATAAGCAGGGATTCTGCACTCAGGTTGCCTAAGCCATGGATATAAGTATGATACAATAAGATACAATTGTGTAAGTGTCGAAGGAAAGGTATAAAGAAAATGCCATGGGATTTCAGAGGCAGAGAGAAAACTGAAAGCTGGAGAAACCAGAGAAATCTTCATGGAAGAGATGGCATGTGAGTTATGATTTCATTGTCCATATAAACAATGTTTTATCAGCAAGTTTTCTCATGCACTTTTAAAAAAATCTAATAACCCTGTGAGACAGGTGAGGGAGGTACTATTGATCTCAGTTTCAGTTCGACTAAGAACTTAAGAGATCAAGTTCCTTGCTCAATATTTGGGCAGCAAAGCCGAAGTTGAACTCAGGTCTTCTGAAAGGGCGGTTCATCCTCTGCTCCATGGTACACCCACCCAGAAGGAAAGTTCTTATATAACATAGAGAGAGAGACTGCTAACAGCCCATTTCTACCTCAGGATCTTTCCAAGAGAATGGGCTACTTCTTGCCGGTCTGGCCATGAATTTGAAATTTTTAAATCTTTCCTGCAGATGGAAATGAGAGCCAGCAGAGTGGACATTTTTTTATAGCATTTGTTTAAATTCACAGTGTAAAGGTCTCAATGTATCTTTTATAAATACTATAAAAAGCAAAAGACAAGAAAGTTACAAGGATAATATTGACTGCCTCAAATGTATATAACCCTGAAATTGTTTAAAATGTACCCTTGACCTTGGAGGGCAAATTAAGAAAGCTATACTCACTCTTGGAGGGGATCAGCTCCCCAAAAGAACTCCAAGGCTATTTCAAGAAGCTTCCTTGTGACCTGCAGGAAAACACCTGTTCACACACCTCACTTGGCTGAGCTGGACCCACAAAGCCCTTTCCTCTTCACTCCTTCAGGCACATGGGAGTTCATCTGACACACACAGAACTCGGTGCTGTGGGGCTTGTCTCCGTGCTAACCACCAGGCTAAAGATCACCTTCTGTAGGGAAGAAACGTATTACCTAGGAGATGATAGGACCTCTACATTTTGCTGCAATCTCGATCCTTTTTTTTCTCCCTCTTTAAAAAAAATTTTTTTTTTATTGATTTCAGAGAAGGGAGAGGGATAGGGAGATAGAAACATCAGTGATGAGAGAGGATCACTGACTGGCTGCCTCCTGCACACCCTCCACTGGGGATGGAGCCTGCAACCCAGACATGTGCCCTGACCTGGAATTGAACCATGACCTCCTGGTTCATAGGTCGGCGCTCAATCACTGAGCCACACTGGCCAGGCAAACTCCATACTTTTTGTTCACTGCTAACTTAAATAAGATGATGCCGTTATGAACACCGATTTAATCAACCAAATATTCATAGTGGATACTATAAATGTGCTCAGAATGAGATGGTCCTTTCCTCAGGCGCTTACAGTCAGGCAGGTAATTTAAATGTTCCTCGTCGGCACAACTGGAGAAACTGCTTTCTCCTTTCTGCGTCCCAGGTTTTTCACCTGGATCAGAGAGAGGGAATTTCTCCAGCTATTAAGAGGTTGTCATCACACATTTATTGAGAGCTTACCTTGTGCCAGGAAACAGAATTTATAAACACCATCGCATGGAATCCTCAGGACAACCCCGTGAGGCAGCCACTCTCATTATCCCCATTTTATTGGTGAGGAAACCGAGGCCCACAGGGTCCCGTGATTTGCCACAGTCCGTCAGCCAGTCACTGACAGAGCCAGGGTTCAAACCCAGGCGGTCTGCCTGTGAGGCCCTGCCCTTGACCACTGTGATCACAGTCCCGCCTGACCCAAGCCCTCTGCAGGAAGGAACGCGAGATCAAAGGAACAGGATGCTTATAAACAGCTTTTAAATCATCTGAGACAGATTCCGCCACATCCAGGCAACAAGAACATCAAGAAAGGCAACAGGAAAGAAAGATGATCTATGCTGCGAGGCCAAAGAGGCCCTTTCGGGTCACAGTTAATCCAGCCCCGAGATTGCAGAACACAAGCACACCGGGTCTCCAGCGCAGCAGACCCGCGTTTCCTGTGAGATCTCCAAGCTCCTTTCCCCCACAGATCGTCACAGACATAGATAGAGAAGACAGGAAAGCCAGGAGGAGTCGCTCTCCCGCTACGCACAAGGGGCAGAGCCAGAAGGGAAATGTTTCTGTCAACCCCTGGCTCCCCTCCTCAAGCCCCACCCTATTTTTAAGGTTCCTCTTTAACACGGCACACATCGGTCTATTTACAGGAGAAGGGAAACCCCAACCTGCGGAACTGGAAGAGGCTTTCGGGCCGAAGCTTTCCCAAGGTGCTGCCGTTCGATAACACTCTCCTCCTATCTGTCCGAGAGCGCGGCAAATGCTATCATCTGAAAGCACCCGGGCCAGGGTACCCCCAGTTCTGAGCACTGTACATGGGCTACCCAGAAGCTCCCCCTGGACAGCACGTCAGCGCCTCACCCCGCGATCAGGCTGAGCTGCTGGCTAAGTGAGTGCACCACATTCCTCTCTTGACGTGACCTGACTCCAAATAGCTTGGCGAGGGCAAGGGGCAGCAGGAGCTGCCAAGAGCCTGTCGTTCCCGGGGAGGTGTGTGTGCGTGGCCGGGGTGGTGGACACATCAGCCAGGGTAGGTCATCTGAAAGGTATGGAGAAGTGAGTGGGCATTGCTAAAATCGCCTGTAAGCAAAAAGCCGGTCACGCCTCAACGTTCCCGGGTTCGTGGGGGCAACGCCCCTCCATTCAGCAAGGGCTCGAGCCAACCTCCAGAAAGAACAGGAGGGAAGCGCGCAGGGGATTGAGTGCCAGAAACAGACTGAGGTGGCTTTGATCTGGGGAAGTGAACCAGGCAGTACGGCCAAGTGGTTAGGGGCATCCAGTGTTAAACTGCCCTGGAACGTGTTCAGACGTAGCCATTCACTAGCTGTGTGGCCTTGGGCCATTTACTTCAACTCTTCAAGCCTCCATTTCTTCATCTATAAAGCAGAGTTAATAATAGTCATCACCTCACAGCACTGCTGTTTGGATCAAATGAGATTATATATTTAGAGTCCTCAGCAGAGTGCCTGGCACGGAGTAGGGCCCTGAATGTGTGGGTCGCTCACACTGCACAGTCAGCTGCTGCCTCCACAACTCAGAGTGAACCGTTAGCTTCTCTGTGCCTTAGCTGCTTCAGTGATTAAACAGCAACGATTCCCCCCTCTGCTTGAGGCACTTAAAAGCCGAGGGGCTTTTTACTCGTCAGAAATGTTGCCCAGTGTTCCCACGGCATCCACACAGATGCCGGGCATCTTGCCCCTGTTGCGTATCTGTGTGGGTCCTCTACACGTTGAATGACAGGCGTTTTATTGGAACAAGCAGCCTATACGTCCGCACGTCTCAAGGCTCCCCGGTGCCTGGAGCAGACCTGAGGAAGCAACATCTCCCCTGACGCCAAGTGCATCTCCAGGAGAGATGCTCGGGGGAAGGATGCAGAGCGGTTGCGCTGTTGCTGCCCGAGGTTTGTCACGTGACTCCTTCCTTCCCTCCAAAGGAGGGAGAAAGCTGGTTTTACCCCACTGGGGCGAGAAAACAAATCAGTGTCCGAATGTTTGCCACAATTCTCCACAACAAACAAAGCAGTGACTTCCTTGCTTTCTCACTTCTACTTGGCCACAGCCCATGACAATCCTTAGCTTCTCATGATGGAAGAAAAGGGACAGTCCATTGAGAGTTAGTATGGGCACCAGGCTTCCTCCACTGGCTGCCTTCTCGGGATAAAGGCCCCCAGCTGTTAAGCAACCTGAGGAGTGGGCTCTGCAGGCTGCAGAGTAGGGAGCATTGTCTGGCTCACCTCAGCAGCTCTCCGCCAGGGTCCGCCGGCAAGCTCCGAGAATACCAACGTTCATCTTCTCTTAGCATCCACTCGTGTCCCTGACCCGAACTATTCTACCACCTCTGCCACCTCCACCACCACCAGCCTCCCTCCCGGAACAATGACCATTATTAATCTGGTGTGTTTCCTTTCCACCTAATATGCTTTGATTGTTTTCAAGTATAAAAGTAACATAGGCCAGGCCTTTAGAAAATCCCAATAATGACAAAAAAGAAAATCCCCCCAAAACAGCTGCAGTTGAAATCCAACAAAAGCAGAGCGTGCCTGCCCTCAAAACAGCACAGCCACGCTGAGCGGAGAATCCTCACGGGAATATGTGGCCACTACGCTCGCCAAGGGATGCTGAGCAGGAGTCCCAGGATGAACTGATGGGCCAGAAAAGCCAGCCTTCCTCTGTTCCTACAGCTGCCCTTGATTATGAGTGAATGAAGGCCCTCCATTGTGAACTGTCCACACTATTGCCGTCCACACCTCCTCCCCACTCTCCCGGCAGCCAGACTGCTGGCTACTCCTCAGTGAAAGGGTCAGGTCCCAACACTCAGCAGGAATTTGTATCTCCAACATGTGTACCATCCCAGAAAACAGCTATAGAACAATCATGGCTAGCAAGACCCGAGACCCTGGGAGGCTCTATGTAAGTGGCGTGCATAGCTCCTTTCGTTATCAATACACTCCTAGGAATGCTTCCCACTTTCTCCATTTTATAAAGGAAGACACAGGCTTACAGAAGTTAAGAGAGGCCGGGGTGGAGTGTGACATGTGCCAGCCTGGCACTGGTCTGACAGCAGGACTTTTGGATGAATTGCCGCTGATGATAAATTTCCATGTATGAACAGTCCAGTAATTCACATTAAAATTCAGCAGGGCTTCAACTGAAAAGAAACTCGAAGATGCTAGGGCTCCCCACAAACTTCTACTATTTGTAAAAGTCAGATTTACGATTCTTCTCTCCCATTTCTACCCAAAATAGCCAAACATTTCCAAGATCCATCTAAACCACATCCCAGGGGCCCCGCCTGATTGAAGACCTCTCTTTGGTGTTTAGAAAGTGGGCTGCTGTTCCCTTGTGATCACAGCATATTCCTTCAGATGGAGGGGAGGCTGCTGTCCCCAATAGGCCTGAGCATTGCAGGGCACCAACCCAACCAGACAAAAGACCCATATAATACTCTACATAAAATACTCCCTTGTTAAAGAGAAAGACAGATAGATAGATCTAGAACACAAGCAAAACCCTGGGAAATGAAAGATCCAAAGTAACCTGTAACCAAACCAGCCCAGGCCGTGTGTATGAAACAGACTCCTCCTAAGCCCCCACCCATTATCTGGGCCTGGCAGAACCGGCCCGCTCCCCGCTCTTATCTCTCTTTGTGCCCTACACAGTCTGCTACGCCCACTGCATGTGGACGTCCTTATCAGAAAATAGCCACTGAGCAAGCGTCTGCCTTTGAACAGAAGCAGCTCTTTAGCCCGCCAAATGTCGATAAGTCTGCGCATGCCTATTGGTGCACAAATTACGAACACATACATACAGCTCACGCACACAGGGCGGGCACCGACTGCAGGGCAGGAGGAGTGAGTGCCTTTGGGAACAGCCAGCCTATTTACAAGCTGTAGTCTCGGCCCTTCAACTAGCATACCTGCCACTCCCCTCTCCTCTCTGCCAACTAGAAAAGGAGGAGAACACAACTTGCTGCTCCGTGAATGAAAATGCATCCATGCCACAGATACTTTTCTGAGCACCGTGCTCTCAAATTTAAGTTTTTACCAAACTTCAGATTCTGGAGATGAAGATGAAAAGGTTGTCCTGGAGTCCCCTGGGTGACACTAGTATTAGGGGACCGCAGGATTACCTGGTTTACAGACTTGCCAAAATATAACCGTCCTTGACAGTATGAACTCATCATTGTTTAGGGGTCAGCGCTTCCCCACGTGTGCAGCCAACATCGTGAAATGACCTCTGCAAGAAGCTCGTCTACTCTCCTTATCTTTGAGTCAAATTATTTTGACTCTCCTTAAAGTTTACCACTTTGGTTTTTAATGTGTCTGTGTTGTTTGTTAAGTATATTTTGTGGTCAGGCATTTTTGGACCAATATTGATTTTTTTTTAAAAAAATATACTCTGAATTCCATGCATAAAGTAGATCAAGGAGCCGAGATAAAATGGTAATGGCTTCATGGTGCTTAAAAGATTGAAACCACACTGTAAAGCACTGTTGCAGCCACAGCC
The DNA here is from genome assembly GCF_963259705.1 of Myotis daubentonii. Classification (NCBI taxonomy): domain Eukaryota; kingdom Metazoa; phylum Chordata; class Mammalia; order Chiroptera; family Vespertilionidae; genus Myotis; species Myotis daubentonii. The sequence continues at coordinate 29,812,598 of NC_081840.1, read as the reverse complement.
TAAAGCACCGAGGGAAACACGAGCTGCCACGCTCCTGTATCGCCTGCTGTGATCGGAATGAAAGCAGAGAACTGTTACTCCTGACTTGTGGTGAGTAACCTGATTATAATGCACCAGGATGGCTGGAATTCCCTTCTCCCTACACAGAGAAGCCGGATCTCAACAACAGAACAAAGCCTACCTGGTAACTAAAACCCTGCCCTCAGAGTGGAGTGGGGAGTGGACCTCCTCCCTAGACCCATGGAAGGGTCAGGAAACATTAGGGATGGGGGAGAGGGAGCTGTAAAGCCCCTTAAAGCTGTATCCCAAAGGCTATGTGTGCAAGGGCTAGCGGGCATCACACTTGGCAGAGCATGCTTGCCTCAAGGGGGGTCTGTCTAGACCAGTGGTTCTCAACCTCGGCTGCACATTAGAATCACCTGGGAATCTTTTTAAAATCCTGATTTCTGGGCCTCATCCTCCGGAAATTCTGTTTCTTTGTTACTAATGTTGTGGCCCCACCCCATCACAAAGAAACAGAATTTCCGGAGGATGAGGCCCAGAAATCAGGATTTTAAAAAGATTCCCAGGTGATTCTAATGTGCAGCCGAGGTTGAGAACCACTGCTCTAGACAATGAACAGCTGCAGAAAGTCTGTGCAGGGACAGAGGGGGTGGGGACCTTGCAAGGGCAGCTGAATGCACAGGTTGTACTTGTAGCTGGATGAAAGCGCAAGGCAGATAATTGTGTGCACCTGTGTTGTGGCAGCTGATGAATTCAATTAATATTTATTGTCCACCTGCAGGGCGCATGGCCGAATACTATGGGGAAAGAAAGGCAGTATCTCTTGCCTTCAAGGAACTCACGATCTCGTTACAATAAGACAGTGACAGGGAGATGATATAACTGAGCATACTCAGGCACATATGAACCATCTACAGGCACGGCTTGTTTAAATTTGGTCTAAACATATGTCAGAAATGGCCTCTATCTCTCTGATCCTCCACGTTCTTGGATGCTTACGGCAAGAAAGAAGTCAACTCAACAATCAGATTCCAACCTGCTCTAGGGTTTTGCTGAGAAGGTGAAAAGGAGCACCAACAGCTCTGGCCGTGGCCTGAGCAGAGAAACTGTGTGTTTGGAGGGAGAAGCGCTGGCCCAAAGCACAGATGTCAAAGTCCAGGGTGGTCTGCAGCCAGCCCACTAAGATGTCGGGAACCAATCAGCCACCCGTAGCACCTCCATCCTCATGTTTCTTAATCGCCCTGAGAGCCACTTGTCAATGTGCAGAATCACCTCGGGGTGTGAGTTCCTAAATCTTTCACAAGCTTTAGAGTCTCAACCACAGCCAGTGTTCGGACAGGCATCCAGTCCTTAAGGCTCCAGAAAATTAAAACAGAAGTTCACTAGGAAACAGTGATCCAACAGGCCTGCGAAGAGAGCCTGACTTGGCTACTGGTCTTCTCTCCTAAAAAACATCAAAGCCCCAAATCCTGGCTACCTGAGAAGGTGTGTGTGTTCCAGCCACATGAAGGAGGTCATATCTGCAGACAGTACAGAGTCTCGCTAGGAGGACCCTAATGTGGGCATCGAGGGAAGACTCCCAAACTGTGTTCAATGGGCACTGGGGGTGGGTGGATGAGCACAGGCAAAAGCCCATTCATCTATCCTTCAGATACCTTGCCAGGTTGGCTACAGCTCCATCAAGCCACACTGGCTTTGAATCAGAACATTAACTCAGAAGTGGAAATCCGGGTCTGGGAGAAACCACCAAACCCTTAAGTCAAAACAGCAAGCAGGGCTCAAGAGAGTTTGTGATAGAGCATTTACTTCCTTGAGACGAGGAGCCAGCTGGGGGAAAATGCTGACCTGTTATATTCCCTTCTTTTTCTGGCCAGATTCTAAATAAGCCACATGAAACTCATTACAGGCCATCCCACCCTCTGCTGTCACGCCAGCCAGCACAGACCAGCTCCTGAAACGGGAGCAGAGGGAGGCACATCTCCACTTCCCCCACACTCTCGGCCAGGTGATCACACCATCCTTTACCATGGAAGTGCTTTCAGTCCTCTCATCTGTGTCCTCTTATTTACACTGATCTTGATATTTAAGGCCACCCCTAAATATCTTCTGAGAATAGAGGTGTCCATGACCTTCTTTGATAATCTCTTCTGGTAACTCATTACAGCACATTTATAAGTTTTATGTTTTGCCTTTATTCTTTTATTGCACTTAAATCTACTTTAACAAAGACCCACACACAGCTAAACGATGGTTCCTTCTATTTTGCCTTCGATACAAAGATAGAAATCTGATTATGGGCACACACTTAAAGAAGTCACACTCCCTCTTGCTCTTTAATATCACAATCCAAATACCTTCAGCCTTTTATTGTGGATCCCATTTCAAAGTCACAAGAATTTTCTTTGCTCTGATTAACACTTCTCCCAATTTCCCTCATTTCTCTAGGCCAGAGGTTCTCAACCTGTGGGTCGCGACCCTTTCGGCGGTCGAACGACCCTTTCACAGGGGTCGCCTAAGACCATCCTGCATATCAGATATTTACATTACGATTCGTAACAGTAGCAACATTATAGTTATGAAGTAGCAACGAAAATAATTTTATGGTTGGGTCACAACATGAGGAACTGTATTTAAAGGGCCAGAAGGTTGAGAACCACTGCTCTAGGCGCTCTCAAAGAGACTCAGTCCTGTCCAACGAGCTGGCCAGATGTTGAGCGGATGACCTCCTTGCTCCTCTCCTGCTGATGGCAACATTCTCAATATTGTGAGTACATCACTTAGTCATTTGCAGTTCATGGTTTAAATAGGTAGTTAAGACTACGGCACAATAAATCTACTCTCCATACATCACTATCGTTAACAAGTCAATCATGTGTATTACAGTTATGAATTATAACAACTGCAAGACACCTCAAAAAATCAGCCAGTCCATCTCACAAATTAGCCACTCGCCCACCAACACGCACAGAATCTAACTGCCTTTACTTTATTTACTACTTTCCAACCTATGAGGCATCAAGGCAGCTTTTATAGCTGACAGGGTAATTCAACACTTTTGAAAATACATTTTGAAATTAGAAAAATGAAAAAATAAATAAGGAGGGGCTAGTTGTAAAATAGCCTCATAATACTCATGACATGTCATCATGTTGATTTTAAAAAATCAATTAACTTTTAATGAGCACCTACTATGTACATGCACCATGCTGGCACTGTGAAAGATAAATCCCTACATTGCTCCCAATCTAGTTTAAAAGATAATCTATGGATCATAAATCCTTATCTACAACAATTCTGAGATTCAAAAAGTTCTGAAAGCATAAAGATATTTGTAATTCATTTGGTGGCAAAGTCTGCCCTGAACTGAGGTTAGGCTAAATTTATAGTCCTCCTTCGTGTAAATATAAGTTTTGCTGCAAAAATAATAACATGTTTGATTATAGGATGCTGCTCCAAACACTTTATGTTTCTAAATCTAAAAAATTATAAACACACAATTTCCTAATGGCTTCAAAATAAATTGGCCATGAACTTGAAAATTGACACACAAAAAAGAAACAACACAACTCAAAGTTACTCCACCCATTGAGTGAAGAATTAGGCGAAGAGTGGATTACCCTGTTACTCTCTGTTTTCAATACCTCTAAAAATCGACTCTGTAAGTGATAAATGGGTGTCACAGCAATATTTAAAGTAACTTAGTCTCTTGGAAAAAGTCAGGGGCAAAGGCAACAATAGATTTGGAAATGTTGGCCCCATTTTATTAAAACTTAGACATATGAACCAAACTCAATCCAGACAAAGCAATATGTGTGCATCTTCTCTTTAAGAGCAGAGCTTTGCTTTTCACCTACAGGTGGAATCTCACGCAGGCCATTCTCCAGCTCCAATGTCAGGGATGCCCATCTTAGTCACTAAGATTAGGGCCAATCCGCATTAAAGTCACCCTCGGAGTAAAGTAAGACATTTGCTGTCTTCCTTAACTGAAATTCACTGTTGTTACTATTGCAATCAGGAGGCCTGGAAGAGGGGCTATTAATCCATCTCAGGCCACAGGGCTTTTCCACTCAAAGACAAAGTTTAGCATAACCTGGGGTTTTGGGAGCATTCCCACTGCTCATGGCAGGGCCTGAAGCTACAGTTGGATTATTACTCTAGACCAGGAGAAATCAAACGACAACTCCCAGCCTGTTTTTATACAGCCCAAGAGCTAGGAGTAGATTCAACATTTGTAAGGATTGTAAAACAAACAAACGAGAATATGTGACAGCGATCGTATGTGGTGCACAATGTCAAGAATATTTACGGCCAATTTTTGCTATTTACAGAAGAAGGCTGCCTACCCCCACTTTCTCACTGGCGAAGAAGGGGGGAGAAGGATTAATGTCTGAATGCCCATCAAACATCAGACACCACGTCTGACCGCACATGGTGGCAGGATAAGGGCCTGCCCAGCCCACATCCACACACACCTGTGGAAGGCTCTTTGGGATCCCACCTTGGGACTTTCCAGCAGGATTTTAGAAAGAATGGATTCAACCTTAGATTTATTTTTTTCAAAAGCCCACTTTTTCTCACAGGACATTTCCCCCATCACACCAATGCAGACACATCAGCAAACATGATCAGGTTTCAGGTCTCTCTGCAGGGCCCACTCACAAGCCACGCCGCCTTCAGAGCCCAGCAGCCTGAGCTGAAGCACTCAGGTCCCCTCCCCAGTAAAGATCCCCATTGTCGGGAGACACCAAACAGGTGGACCAGCAGCCCTTCACACTGTCTTCTCATTCTTTATGTTACCTGTGTGGACATGGAAGGAAACGAAGCTATTTTATGGGGACCCCGCCTTCCTTCTTCTCGATGGCTGACTTCCTCAACGACGGCACAGTTCTTTCTGCTCTCGCTCCCCCTTTCCTTTCCTCCGGTCAAACTCTGTCCTGAGGGACTGGTGATGGCCAGAGTTTAATGTGTTCCTACCCTCGTTCAAAGGGTGAGAGTCAGAGGACCTGATGATGAAATGTGGCCTTTGAGACATTGGAGCTAGAAGACATATTAAACACAGGACTAAGCTGGCCCCCATCGGTTCGTCTTTCTGTCTACCTGTCCTATTCTTCACGAACCTGGCACACTTCCCTGGCAATAACCTACTTCCCCCAGAAATGTCAGAGAGACCCTGGACCCGTGGTCGGCAAACTGCGGCTCTTTGGCCCCTTGAGTGTGGCTCTTCCTAAGCCTTAGGATACCCTAATTAAGTTAATAACAATGTACCTACCTATATAGTTTAAGTTTAAAAAATCTGGCTCTCAAAAGAAATTTCAGTCGTTGTACTGTTGATATTTGGCTCTGTTGACTAATGAGTTTGCCGACCACTGCCCTGGACTGAATACGGCTCTTTCTCCCTTCCCCAGAGAAGTCCAGCTCTGGACTCCCTACGTCAGTTATGGCTCCGCTGGTCTTGTAGAATTTCTACCAGCCCAGAAAGCCACATGGATGAGAGGAAGCCTCCTCAGATTACCCCCCAGCCCATCCTCCAGGATGCTGGGAGACTCAATCCCTGCTCCAGGCCAAGGCCTGGCCCTTCATTAGGGGGAAAACTGAGAAACTTGGTATCATTTCCTGGTGAACAAAATAATGGCACTACCTCAGCCAGAAACTTCCCTACAAATGAGCTCTCTGTGCACGGGAGAGGCTGGCAGAGGGCGGCTGATGCCCCCCTATGGGCCTGGCTCCCTGACCACCCCTTTCAGGAAGTGGCGCCTGAATGAGATCATCCTTTGGGGCCCTTGCCCTTACTTTACGGCAACTCGCCAGAGAGCAGGCGTCGCTCACAACCCTGTGGTCAAATGACAGCAGGGACGCCTGGAACCAGTTAGCTCCGTGGAAAAGAAGAGCAGCCCTGATGCTTCAGTGGCCAGCCAAGCGCTTCCCAACCAGCAGACGCTTGGAGGAGTGATGAACAAAACAAAAAGCAGCAACAGCTTGCGGGGGGGGGGGGGGGGGGGAGACGTGGGGGACAGAGAAAGAGAGAGAGAGAACAAGTGCCTAGAATAAGAAAAGTCTGGATAGTTCAACAGGGGGTCACCCTTATAGAGACCCTGGCCCAACAGGGGTCACCCACATAGAGAGCCTGGAAATGCATATTAAACACTCTGCCTTAAGAAATACGAAAATAACACTCTGAAAGTTATTCTTTATGGTCTGGGGAGACAAAGAGATGGATTGGATTAGATAAAATATTTCTATTTGACATCTGTGGAGAGCAGCTACAGCGTTTGAAGAGGTTCAAGCCTCGGACCAATGAGAGGGCACGGTCCTCCTGTGACAAAGCCACGTGTAGGTCCCAGCTTGGAGGGCAAAGCCCTCCCAGCACAGTTATAGCCAAAGGCTGTGGTTGTGAGCTTGACCTTATGGTCCGAACCTGTGGCCCCAGGTGGCTAAGCGGTGTGGGCTGCGGGAGGTGCAGCAAGTGCTGCCAAAACAAAGCCCGATAGAGTTCAGGTGCATGTAATTGAGTAGATTCGAAACCCGCGAGAACATTGTAAACATCTTGACCACGCCCTTGCTTTGCCTCCTGGGATCTGACTATAAAATGAAGACTCAGCTTACAGGCTGTGGCACTGTCTCTCCATCACCTGGCCCCAGCTTTACTCTCTTGTCTGTCTTCTTTAATCCTTCACCGCCCCCACCCCCGCAGGTTCACCCCTGGCCGTGCTGAGCGCCACACACACATCCCTTGTATTCTAACACTACGTAACTGGCTGAAGAGAAACGTGAGCTCTTCTTAATAAGTGGTCTCCAAACGTGAATTTTCCACACAATTTTTCCTGCAGCCACTGGGACCACAAAACAAACAAACACACACACACAACACACACCCCTCCTCCTCTCCCCCGCCCCCCCCCCCCCCCAAGCGAGAAACCAGAGGACTGTGGTGAGTGTCTGAGAGCCACAGGGAAGGGAGGGATAGCTCTCTCACCACCACTCTGGCCTTGACGGCCTCGGAGGGGACTGTGTGGCCACTGCCTCCTTTCAGCACGCGGCCGTGCAGGAGTGGAACAGGACCCCGGTGGGGCACCTGGGCGGTGCCGCTGAGGCTGGGGTGCTGGGCAGGGCTGCGGAAGCACTGGCTGAAACCCAGGCTCTGGCCTGAGAGTGAGGCCTGGCAGATGGCAAGGACACACACAGCCCAGCTGGCCTCGGCGCCTCCGTGCCTGGCTTAGGGGAGGGAAGAAAAGGGAAGCAATGTGCTGAGGCTGGGGTCTGGAGCTCCCCTGGGCGTAAGGAGGCAAATATAGTAAAGCCCAGAAACTGTCTCCCAGGCCTCCTGCTCCAGGATGTTGTTGTCTTAGAAGGCGGCTCACCGCCTGAGAGAGGGGCTTCCTGATGTTCACCTTACAAGGTCCTGCCAAGAGCCCTTCCTGAACCTCCTCACTGGACCATCCAGGGCTGTCACCTAAGAGGGAGGACCCGGTGGGAAGGAGGCGGGCACAGCCAAGTCCTTCCCTTCAGCATCAGACTACCCAACTTTCTCAGCCCAGCTGAGCTGCCTCTGAGCCACCTGCTAAGGGAGCTCAGCATGACACCCTCAAGAGGTTTTGCCAAGTTCAGCGAGGGAGCAAGAGCTGCTGGGTTTTGAAAAGAGAATTCAGTTGTGGTAATGACTTTGAGGGACTCTAGGCAAGTCATTTCTCTTACTCACAAAGCCTTCTGTCACTTGAAAAGGAAGAGACCCTACTAGCCAACCTGCCCCCAAGAGGATGAGCAGGAGAAAATGCTGCCCAGAGAATGTCTTGGGTTTTCTAATCCTTTCATCTTGGGCAATGAAAGGTTTCCAGGGTTTAGTTCAAACCATCACAAAAGAAAGGGGCTCTGCCTAAAGGGCAGGAGTCCTCAAGAATTCATTCCCTGGTGGGTAACAGAGGAGGGACAACTGCCCCTGAGTGTGGCAGAGCCATTGCGGGGAAGCCGCACGATTGCTGGCACCAGAGAAGGGCAGGCTGTAGTGGTTGCTGATGTGCTCTGGGACCCTGGACAAGTTCACCACCGCTGTGTGCAAGGAACAAAGTTCTTAGTTTTCCTTTGGAAGAATTTGAGTTCGTGTTATAATTTCCTCATCATTTGTCCATGTGGTCCAGTGCATCACCAGGAGGAATTAGCACCAGAAATAAGTAACTCCAAGATGCAGAGTATGAAACCCCAAAAGGCAGCATCATCACCACCATAACCTGGGACAAATCCTCAGACGAACTGGGAAAGTCTTTGCTTAGAAACCCGTTGGTGCACATTTATGTCAATAAATCAAACCTCAAAGAGCGTCCCTCAACTCAGCTGCTGGACCTCAGAGAGCAAAAGAAACCAGACTCGGAGAACAATCTGGGATAAATGGGAACAGCTATTTTTTTGGAAAATACAAATTATTTCTAGCACAGGGGACTTCACAGAGACATCTAAATTCTTGTCCTAAATTTTTGTTTTATTATTTTATTTACCGCTGCCAGGAACAGGAGAACCATTAGTTGGCAAAAATATTTATGTTCAAAATTTTACATTAATACAGGATCCATTTCTAACAGAACCTTGAATGCATTGATTCTTTGACCCCCTTAAAGACCTAATGAGACTGGCTAAAAATGAACAAGTTTGCTAACAGAAAACCAAGCAATAATGACAGGAAGTAGCTATCATTTTTGGTCACCTACCATGTGCCAGTCATCTGACACATTTTTATCCAGTCCATAGCATAATCCTATCTGCAAGGTAGGTATCCTTATTCCCCATTTTACTGAAGAAGAAAACGAAGATCGAAAAGATTAAGTTACCTGCTGAGGTCACACAGGTAGTAAGTGTTGGACTATGAATGCGAAGCCAGGTCAGACGGTAGCCAAAGCATGGCACTCTCTGCCACAGCACAGGGCAGGAGTTTCCACTAGAAACGAAGTGGCCTCGCAAGGAATGGAAATTTACTACCACAGGACAGTGAACAGAGGGTGAGGATCCGTACCAGGTGAAGCCGGGCGAAGGAGCAGCTGTGTCAGGCCTGATGTGAATTTAAGTCCTTTCAAGGGTAGGGTAGGTGACTTGGGAAGCAATAGTTCTAATCTATTTGCAGATGAGGCTGCAGCAGAAGCCTGCAGATGCTAACGAGGACACCATCTAGAGAAACTGGAAACTTGAGCAGGGGATCAAAGGAGATCAAAGTCAGGAGCAGTGGGAGGCCCTTCTGGGGGAGGGGAAGGCCCATGGAGCCTGGACACTCAGGGGTGACTAGAAGAGAGGGGAATTAGAGCAGAAGCTGCAACTGGACACCAAGTTAGCAAGAGGAAGGAAGGAGGGGGGAGAGAGGAAGCAAGGGAAGGTAAAAAGCAAAACAAATGGCAATATAATTCAGTGTGAGTATACTTCATAATAAAAGGTCAGAGCCAGGCCCTGCCTGGGAGGAAGAACGGGGCCCCTCTGGGCGGCAGGGGAGGTCTCTCCCTATTCTTGCTGTTAGGAGAGAATGGGAAGAGTCGTGGAGATCAGACTTCCGCCCCCCCACGGAACATGACCTTGTTTTACTAGCCCCCTGAGCTTGAACAGACCACCGCCCCTGGTAGCTTAACACTAACTCCATATTACTGGTTAGAGAAAAAGAAAACAAAAACACACAAAAATAAAAACGACCTAATTTAGCCTCAATTAAAAATTAGTTAAATAAAGTATGGTTTCTTCCAAACAATGGAAGAATTTTGAATGAAGACAATCTACAGGTAGGTATGTGTGGAAAGATGACCTTGTGTCATCTTTAACAATGTAAACTGTGAAATCACATTCATAATATAAGTATTATGTAAAAGTAAATAGCAACCATTTATTTTATTAGTACTATATGTGTTTTTAATAATTTAGAAGAAGCCCAGCTGGTATGGCTCAGGGGTTGAGCACTGACCTATGAACCAGGAGGTCACAGTTTGATTCCTGGTCAGGGCACATACCCAGGTTGCGGGCTTGATCCTTGGTCGATGATTCTCTCTCATCACTGATGTTTCTATGTCTCTCTCCCTCTCCCTTCTTCTCTGAAATAAAAAAAATATATAGAGAAAAAAATAATAATTTGGAAGAAAACGCATCGAATTATAGTGAATGAATAGCTAGGGCAGCGATTTTCAAATGGTGTGCCACAAGAATTTTTAAAACGCTCAGTATCTGACTATTTAGTGAGGGGCACTGACCTCTTTTTCCTTAGCTTGTCAAATTTAAAAAATGGTAAGAGTTGCCCTGGCCAGTGTGGCTCAGCTGGTTGGGTGTCCTCCCGTGCACCAAAAGGTTGCTGGTTTGATTCCTGGTAGGGATCATGCAGGAGGCAGAGAACTGATGTTCCATTCTCACATCAATGTTTCACTCTCTCTCCCGCTCCCTTCCTCTCTCCCTAAAAATCAGTTTAAAAAAATGACAACAGCCAACATGTTCACTGTCTAGTGCAGTGATGGTGAACCTTTTGAGCTCGGCGTGTCAGCATTTTGAAAAACCCTAACTTAACTCTGGTGCCGTGTCACGTAGAGAAATTTTCTGATCTTTGCAACCATAGTAAAACAAAGATTTATATCTTTGATATTTATTTTATATATTTAAATACCATTTAACAAAGAAAAATCAACCAAAAAAATGTGTAGGGAGCTGATATAGGGTTAAGCCTCGGACTGACCTGTGGGCAAAGTCACAAACAATTCCCAGCTTAGAGGGCACAGTCCTCTTAGCATAATTAGGCTTGACCTTATGAGGCTCCCTAGATCTTATCTGGGAAGCTAATGGGCTGAGGAAGTGCAGGAAGTATAACCATGGTGTAAACAAGTGAAACTCACAAGAACAAAAACAAGTGAAACTCACAAGAACAGTGTAAACAAGTGAAACTCACAAGAACAGTGTAACTTTGGAAACCACTACCTTGTTTACCTCTCACTATAAAATAAAGGCTCAGCTTGCCTTGGGATATCTTTCTCTGTGGCCTCAGCCAGGCACAGGGAAGATCCACGGAGACTAAGGAAAGCTAGAGAGTTCTGAACGCTGTCTCTGTGTAAAACATTCTTCGCCGACTCCGTCCACACCTTTGGGAACCCCTGGACCCGCTGGGGCTGGACCCCAGTATATGGCGCCCGAACAGGCCCCTGGACCCGCTGGGGCTGGACCCCAGTAAAAATGAGTTCGTGTGTCACCTCTGACACGCATGTCATAGGTACGCCATCACTGGTCTAGTGCAAATGAGTCAAAATTACACCTATTTTTTTTTTTTCGGTCAGTTTGGCACAAAGTGTATCCTTTTTGGTGTGCCGCAGAACTTACACTAATTAGTTTATGTGTGCCATGATATGAAAAAGGTTGAAAATCACTGATCTTGGGGGTTGAAAGGTGGATGATGAGAATTTTAATTTTCCTGTGGTCTTTATTTCAGCAATATTTTATGTTAGTGAAGCTTTGTATTACATTTGTAAATAAAAAGGAAAAGGAAAAGAAAAAATATTAAGTGTCCCTAAAAAGACTGTGAGTAAAAAGTTGTCTTGCACCTCATCTCAATGACAAAAGGTAAAATCGTTAAAAACACAAGCCAGATACATCCCACTGAATAAAAGGCGTCATACTCCTCGAGTCAAGAGAATTATAGCAAATGTGGCCTGACCCTTGGGCTCCTTCCTTCCCTGACACAGAGCTGGGGTGGCAGGAGCTAGACTTCCTAGCAACGGGCCGCCTGTTCATTGGGATGCAGGAAATCCCCCAGTGACACAACCAAGCAAAGAAAGTGCATTCACACCCAGAGCGCTTTCAGGAAACAAGATCCTGTCTTATCACCATCAACAAGGAGACTCATCTTTCACCAACTCATTGAATGAGCCCCTTTGTTTCCCCTAAAGGATCATCATATATTCTTCCCCCGCTGCTACAGAAAGCCCAGGTGCCCCAGAATTCGGCACTGAGAGGCAGCGGAGGAGTCCCAAGACAAACTTCCTCGTCCACGTTTTCAAGAGGAACAGGCGCGGAGATGGCAGGGCACCGAGAAAGGGGAGCGCAGGCAGGTAGGTGCAGGAGTGTGAGCGCAAGAAGGTTCACTTTACAGCGAGGCTTCCCAGCTTCCTTGTGTGTGCCACATGCGTCACATGCCCCACAACAGATCAGTGAAAAAGGAAAGAGGAAGGATGGAGCCTGCTTCAGGATGCTATGGGACAGGAGCGGCGAGTCCATCAGTGTGTTGACAAATACACACCGACCATCGTTCTCAATGCCAGGCGCTACTCAAAGAGTCAACGTAATAAAGTCCCTGTCCTTCAGGAACGCAGAATCGCTTCAAGCCTCGGAGACATGTGGGGTGCCACTGTGTGATACCCATCACGGGGCCTGTATGCAGCAGAGGCTTGACAACTGTGCACAGACTTACACTGTCATCTATGTCAGGGCACAGGTGTGACGGTGTTGACTGGCTACCCCAGTACCTGTCACTTTCCAGCCTCCCAGAGACTTTCCCCAGCCACAATCCTTTCTCATCTCTTCTTACCTTCTCGTCCCAACTTCCTTTCCAAGAGTTCCCCACCCTCTCAGCCCATAACTCACATTCTCCACCACACAAAACTTGCCTTGACCTGTCCCAAACCATCCTTTTCCCATCTAGATCTCAGAAAAGCAGTCTGTATTCACTGCCTTCTCCTCACCACAGAGCCACTCTAATTCCTGATCACTGAGTTTCAACCCTGCACTAAAACTGCTTTCTCGGGGGTCACCTGAGCCTCTTACAAAGCAAATGGCCTCCTCCCAGCCATTTCTCTCTTCCCTCTCCAGCATTAGGTACTATTAACCACCCTTTTCTCAAAGCTGATTTCCATGGCCTTGGATTCCTGGTTCTTCATCCACCATCCATCCATCATGTAAGATGTTACATTGCACTCTCATTCTCTAGGTCCTCTTCCTCCACCCACCCCCTAAGTGTAGGCATTACTCAAAGTGAAAGTCTGTTCTCTTCCCTCATGGGATCCTCTCCCCTTTCTGTGCCGACTGAGGACCGTCAATGATGCCCCAGATTTGCTACAGCAGCTCCACGGAAACTTCCTACTGAACGTGGTCAACACTGAGCTCTTTCTTTACACCTCCTCCCACTCTCAAAACTGCTCCTTCTTTTAAGACTTAAATCTCAGTGAATTAGCAACACCAGCCTCCCAGATACCCGAGCTATAAATCTCTAAGTCATATTCAACAGTTCTATCCCCTTCCCTTCTGTGCCACTGGGCACAGTGCACCTACAAGTGAATTTTAAGGACCTGCACAAATATTTAAAGATGCGAACAAAATTTATTGGCACCAAAGTATAAAATTATGACTGTAGAATCAAATCCTATATAATAAAAGACTAATATGCAAATTGTCCCCTCGACCGAGAGTTCAACAGGGAGTTTGACCAGGAGTTGGACCAGGGGGCGGGGACAGCCCGCCAACTGCCCTCGGCCCCTCCCCCTGGCCAGCTGGACCCCACCTGTGCACAAATTTGTGCACTGGGCCTCTAGTTTTAAAATAATTCCAAGCTCTGGTCAGTGTGGCTAAGTGGTTAAAGCATCAGACCACACACTGAAGGGTCTCCAGTTTGATTCCTGGTCAAGGGCACATACCTGGGTTGCAGCAGAGGAAGAGTGTGGGAGGCAACCAATCTATGTGTCTCTCTCACATTGATGTTTCTCTCTCTCTCTCTTTCTCTTTCTCTTCCACACATCACCCCCCTCCTACATCACCCTTCCACTCTCTCTGAAAAGCAATGGAAAAAATATCCTCGGGTGAGGATTAACTATATACCTCCAAAATCCCTTCAAATACCTTTGACAGCAAAAACATTATATTTAAAGTAGGATACTGGTAAATTTTAATACATTTGGTCCTTTATGTAACAGGGCCCTCACAGGTCAACTACCTCACACAGAAAGTCCAGATAATTTCATTTCTCAGAATCTATTAGATTCACCTCCTCCCTTCCATTCCCACTGCCTGGTTTAAACCCCCTTCAGCCCTTCATCATATTCCTGCAGGATGTCCTAAAACACAGCTGATAGCATATCACTCTCCTGTTCAAAAATGTTGATAATGCCCCTAGGACCTGCAATTAAACTACACCCTTTGTATGCGGCATTCGGGCCTGCCACAACCTCTTGCCAACTACTTCTTGGGCCCCTCATCAATACATGCTCCTGCTCTTCCTCTGCTGCAGCCACACCAGACTCCTCCTGTCCCACAGGCCCCCATGTGCCCATGGGATGCCCTTTCCCTAATCAGCCTGTGGAACTTGTACCTGTCTCAAGGGTCAGTTTAAAAGGCCATTCCTCAGGGAAAGCTACCTTCCCAGGGTGCCCAGCCCAAACCAGCCTTCGCTTCCTGGAGGCCGTGGAGCAGTTTCCACAAATGTACTTGCCTTGGCCACCTTGTGCTACACTCAGACTCACGTGTGGCTGTCCCCATCACAAAACCACAAAGCCTTTCCAGAGCGGTATCTCAGCCAATCACCTGTGCGCTTCCCACACAGCCAGCACAGAACAGAAATAATGCGTCCTGGCCTGGTCGGCATGGCTCAGTGGGTGAGCACTGACCTATGAACGCTCCAGGTTTGATTCCCAGTCTGGACACATGCCCAGGTTGCAGGCTCGATCCCCAGTGTGGGGCATGCAGGAGGCAACCGATCAATGATTCTCATCATTGATGTTTCTCTCTCTCTCTCTCTCTCTCTCTCTCTCTCTCTCTCTCTCTCCCTCCCTCCCTCCCTCCCTCTTCCCTCCACTCTGAAATCAATAAATATATTTAAAAAAACAAAACAAGACACCACCACCAAAAAAAAAAAAAAAAAAAAAAGACTGCAGCCTGAAGGGCGGCCACCTCCTGCCCCTCCTCCCCACATCAGTCTGTCTCTGCTCCACTGCTATGCAGTCCTCCATGCCATTGCTGTGTGTACAGTGGACCCCTGAGCCAGGCCTAAACCAAGAAAACTTGAAAGCTCTGAAAGATGCTTCGCTTCAGACCCACCGTAACTTTTCCTTCTATGTCCTAGGTTTCAGATGGTGAGAAAGAGCATAGGCTTCAGGGTCAGGCAGGTCTGGGTTCAAACCTGGAGTCTGGCATTCCATTGACTGTGACTTTAAGCAAAGTTGGCTTGACAAGCCTCAACCTCCTCCTCAGTGAAATGGGAATTATATCTAACTCAATGGACTGCTGTGAGAGGTAAATGAGCTTAGGCACTTCAAGTCCCAAGCTTGGCATCTGGCATATGACAGGCCGGAAGGAGCGGCAGGAAACAGAAGGAGAGGCTCAGATTTCTCAAACCATGTGACCTTGTCAGAAGTCATTCCCCTCCCTAGATGCTCATTAAAGCAGGAATTCTTACACTGGCATCGTGATTTCAGGACTCAAACTCCATGGTGCTGCTTATATGTCCCATGCAGCTGTTAAGCATGAAAGAGGTCAAGCTCTTCGTCCTGATATAGAAAGACGTCGAAGTGTTTCATCATTAAGCGAAAAGGGCAAGTTGTAGTACAGTGTCAGAAATAAATAGCCACAACATACATGCACAAACATATGTATGATATATATATATAGACACACACACATACATATACCAACAAATACTTACATACCTATATCTATATGTATATGTTTACATGTACTCAGAAAATCTCTAGAGGGATACATGGGAATTGTTAATGGTGGTTACCAACGATAATGATCTAGGAGTATCATTTACATTCTGCTGTATGGCTTGAATTATTTTTGCCCTGGGTATGTGTTCATGTTATAATTTTTTAAAACCTGTTTTTAAAAGTTGTAGGAGAAGGCAGAGGAGTGGGAGAAGGAGGGAGAAAGGACAGGGTCATAGATCCAGAGGCCTGGGTTCCACTTAGAGTCCTGCAACTAACTCTGCAACCTCAGGCAAATCGCCTCCCCCTGTGGATCTCTCTTACTGTGAATTAGGGGCGTTGAACCAGACACCCTTCCAAGATTTCTAGGTTATTAGATGATGTCTGCAAGGTGCTCTGAGTACATTTTATCCATAGAATACCTCTCTCTCTCTCTCTCTCTCTCTCTCTCTCACTCTCTCTCTCTTTGTTTTGATGCTTTAAGCATCAGGTTTTTAAAAAGGAAAATATATACGCTATTTCATTTTGACCTTCACATTTCAAGGAGAAAGCACTCCCACCGTCTTACTGACAGAGAAACCCAGCAGGGACTGTAATGATCCCTGGCTCACCAGATACACCCTGCTCACCAGACTGCCGTTTGCAAAGAATTATGATGCCAGGAGTTTTATAGCTCCCAGTTCATTCCGCGCCTCTTCTGCAGAGGAGGTACAAGGCTTATGCAAAACAAGCAGAAGGCACTCTTTGCTGGAAACAGGGCGAGATGTAAAGTGACTTCCTCGGGGCCAGAGCATAAACAAAGCTCACTCCCAGTGCATTGAGGAAGTGAGCACTGAACCCTTGGGATCGACTCCGAATTCCTCTCCCCACCTGGACTGAAAGCTTCACCTTGAAGATGCATTTCGCTGCAGTCGTTTTCTGAGCCTTTTCTGGGTCAGAAGCAGGGAGAGGCGCTAAACCGAGGCTGCCGATGGAGTTGCTACACTGAGGGCACGGTACCAAGTTACCCGCTCCACTACACACTCACCCAGCTCACCCAGCGACTGGCCAGTAGGGTATTTTTCCAGTCTCCTGGGCAAAGTGGCTTCACACAGCTTTGAGTGCAGACAACCTCATTTGTCCTCATAGGTGTGCGTCTCCTCCTTGCAGAGGGTCCTGACTTCCTACCCCAGAACAGTTTGCTTTGGTTCTACCATAGCACCTCACTCTCTATGCCTGTAAACAACTCCAACCTTCTGCTAACTTCCCACACTGAGGGACCCTCCTGCTTCAGACTTTAAGTTGAATGTCTGGACATTAAGATTTCCCAACAGTGGCAGAAGCATGTAGGATGCACATACACACCTTGTAGAGAGAGGCAGAGCCTGACCACTGACCCTAAGAAGAGCCTAGCTTTTAAATAAAAAAATCCCAGCCCTAGCCAGTTTGGCTCAGTGGATAGCCCATCAGCCTGTGGAATGAAGGGTCCCAGGTTCAATTCTGGTCAGGGCACATGCCCCAGTTGTGGGCTCAATCCCCAATAGGGGGCATGCAGGAGGCAGCTGATCAATGATTCTCTCTCGTCATTTATGATTCTATCTCTCCCTCCCTCTCCCTTCCTCTCTGAAACCAATAAAAAATATTTTTTTTTTAAAAAAAAAGAAAATCCCAGATCAGAGCACAGCTAAATACTGCAAAGTAAACCAACCCTGAAAATAAAAGGGACTGTTCACTCAGAAAGTGTGCAGCCAGACCACGAGCGAGCCCATGCTCAGGCTGCTGTACTCTCTGCTGTGGTGCCTAGGCATCCTTGATGCGGCAAAACCATCACTGGCATCTGTTGCATTCTAGACCTTCCAGAAGCTGCTCCCAGACCCCACTCTCACCGCCAGCCCTGTATCAAGTTTGCTGTCTGTTGTCAGCTTACCACTGGCCTTGTTGTGCCCCTGAGGACTCACTGGGGCCTTCAGTTGTCTTGGCTGAGTCCCTCTGCACAAGGCCTAACACTGTCCTCTGCCCTTCTTTATCCCGAGCACATCTTGCCAAGACCTTCTGAGTGCCTTCCGTCCATAGTTCATCGCAGACCCCTCCACATGTTTACAGAGGCCTAGCAGCTCCACTCCACGCCTTCAGAGCTAAATACCAGCTCCCATCAATCACCACGCACGGAACACAGCAGCAGGAGAGAGCAGTTAGATCGCAGTGGGAGTGTATCCCTGACAGAGAGTTTTGTTGAAAGAAACAAAACACGCCCAAAGGCCTGAGCAAGCAATATTCTGGTGAGTCCAGCCACTGGTGAGAAACTTTCTGTCCGGGTGAGGCAAAAATGAGGGCAGGACAAACCAACTAATAAGCGCTGTAATGGTTCCCAAGGCACTTTCTACTTTGACATGCCGTAAGCACAGACTAAAAGGGCTCAAAAAAAAAAAAAAAATCAAGAAAGACAGAAACCTCTATAGAGGAATTTTTGGTGTCCCTTCTTAATTCTTTACCATTATAAAACAGATCTATGGTCTGAAACACCCACTCAAAGAGCCTTTCACAGCTGCATTCTGAGGGTCAGCCTCAGACAGTCACTGAAAAATGAGGTGGGAGGGACTGTATTCTGCATGAATAACCGAATGTTTCCAGCAACAGGCATACTCTGATGAAGTAGTTAAAATCAGCTGTTACTTTTCCCTTCGATAAATGGAAAGCAATTGGGGAATATCGAGATGAGGAGATAACCTCCACTCAGGTGGGAAGCATTCCTCTTCACGCCTGTCCACGCCCCGTCAGCAGTGAGAGCCTTCCTCAACCCTTCTTCATAATCTCCTATCGTCAAAACTGGGGGGATTGTTTTCAGCGCTGAATATGCTGGAAACTTCCCCTGTCGCCCAATTCAACTGGCATTTCCTGAGCACCGCACATTAGCCAAACACTGATTTAGACACCAATGTCCTTTCTTCAAGGAACTCATACTCTAGAGCAGTGATGGCGAACCTATGACACGCGTGTCAGAGGTGACACGCAAACTCATTTTTTGGGTTGATTTTTCTTTGTTAAATGGCATTTAAATATATAAAATAAATATCAAAAATATAAATCTTTGTTTTGCTATGGTTGCAAATATCAAAAAATTTCTATATGTGACACAGCACCAGAGTTAAGTTAGGTTTTTTCAAAATGCTGACACGCCGAGCTCAAAAGGTTCGCCATCACTGCTCGAGTCAGACCTGAACACGACCAACAAGGGGACAAGGTGCAAGTGACAGCTTAAGAACTCAGAGGAGAGAGTGGGCACCTCCCTGGGACAGAGAAGAGGGAAAGCACGAGGGGTTCTGTTTGAGCAGGGCCTTTGGGATACACGTATAAGAGTTCATGGCCGAGGAAAGGAAGCAAGATATTCCAGGCCTAGAAAAGAGTACAGGCAACGTCATGCACGCATGGAAATGTACCCCAAACAAGCCTCCAATAGTCACAGGGCAGGTGGAGAGGGGATGAAACTGGGGAGGGAGGTTGAAACCAACTGTGAAGGTCACTGTCTGCCTGTTTAAACTTTATTTTGGGGAAATGGGGAACCATGAAGGGTTTTAAAGCAGTTGAATGACTCAGTCAGGCTCATGTTTCCAAAAATACTTCTGAGGTCAGGGTGTGTGATAGGTTAGGAAGGTAGAGACTGGAGGCCAATTATTCAAACATAAGAAGAGGAAAAGTGGACATTGAAAGGAAGGAACTAATTTGAAAAGTTTAGAGAAAAAAATGAACAGGAGTTGGCAGCCAACTGGGTGTGGAAGTGTGAAAAGAAGGAAAACCAAAAAGGTTGCTGAGGTTCTTACTTGGGAGGATGGGGACAAGATGAACCAAGCTTGAAAACAGGCAGAGGAGCAGGGTTAGGGGTAAAGGAGGGAGCCAGGAGGTCCTCACTGTTGCTACATGGTGAGTTTGAGACCTCTTGCTACAACCAAATGAAGGCAGCTGACAGACCGCTATAAAGCAGACCTGGAACTGAGGGGGAGATTGGAGCTGAACATAAGAATTTAGATGCATTGGCAACCCCAACAAATGAAGAAAAAAAAAAAAACGAAAGGGAGCAATGGTGTCCTAGCCAGGGTGGCTCAGTGAATAGAGCATCCATCCGTGTGCAGGAGGTAACCAATCGATAATGTCTCTCTCACACTGATGTTTCTCTCTTTCTGTCTCTCCTGCTCCCTTCCACTCTCTCAATAAATCAATAGAAAAAATATCCTCCAGTGAGGATTAACAAAAAAGAAACACACAAAAAAGAAGCAATGGTAAGAAAACTAGGAGAGAAAAAGGAGAGCGCAGGTCCGAGAAGCCAAGGGAGGGCATAGTTTCAAAGTAAGGGAACGGTTAACGAAGTCAAATATTTCCGAGAAGGTAGGAGTTGGGTCTGGAGGGCGGCCATCGCATTTGGCCATACCAGCCCTTTCTGAAGCAGCATGTACAGCAGCACGGAGAGCTGCCTTAGGACAGGGAGTACACTGTGCAGTGCTAATTAGCACCTTCATCCTCAGATGTCAAAGAACGATGTCGGAAGTCAAGTTCAGGACATTAATTATTTATTAACAACTAATGAGGGGATTCGAGTCTATTAGGTTAAATCATTGCAAAGAAAAAACAACATAAACAAGTACACAACTAATTGCCCTTATAATTTCAGATCATTAAAGATGCAAGATCAAAGGGAAAAAAATCTCTTAGAATTAAGAGGCATAATTGTTGACCTCCACCCAAATATGGTGGGTGCGGTGATTCTAAGCAAGCACTCTAGAATAAATACACCAGGGTTCAAGTCCAGCTTTGATCTTCTAGCTGTGTAATCTTGAGTACATAAACTTCTCTAATCCCTGCTTTTTTATCTGTCAAATTAGCATAATAATAGAAATAACAAAGACATATTAAAGCTCTCAACACAGTGCCTAGCCCACAATAAATGTTGACTTATTATAGTAACAACTTATTATAATGCTTCATTTCCAAGATATATAAACTAAATTACATATAATCTATTTATTTTTTTAGTCAATAACTACTTTTGAGCCACTCCCTTCTATGAACCAAACATGGCTCTAGATGCTGGGCATGAGAGAGAGAGAAACAGAGACAGAGAGAGAGAGAGAGAGACCCAGTCCCTATCACAAGAAGCATGGTCTAACGCTGTAGAAGGCAAGTTGACAATTAGAAAACAATAGGATCTATGCTGAACAAAGTATTGAGATGGGTACCCTACCTGGGTGGCTCAGTTTATTAGAGCATCGTCCCATACACCAGAAGGTTGCAGGTTTGATTCCCGGTCAGGGCATGTAGATCTAAGTTGAGGGTTTGATTCCCAGTTGGGGCATGTACAGGAGGCAGTCAACCAATAGATGTTTTTCTCTCTCCGCCTTCCTCTCTAAAATCAATAAAAGCATATCCTTGGGCAAGAATTTAAAAAAACCAAAAACTTCCCTTTAAAAAAAAATGAGAAAGGTGCTGCAAACATACATAGGAGGAAGCATTCAGAGCTCCCTCAGTCCTGGTGAGGGAGACGGGCTGTCAGGCAAGGCTACAAACATGAGGCAACACTTACATTAAGGTACCGTACCATCACACTCACACACACACACACACACACACACACACACACACCCTCTGAAAAAGTGTCAGAGAAGGAGGAAATTCTTTGCCCAAGGGCAAACAGCAAGAAAAAAGAAGCTGGAAGCAACCCAGGCTCTTGTCATTCAGCTCAAGGAGATAGTTTGGCTGAAATATATCATCACATAATATTTACACCTTTCCCCACCTGAGTGTGGGCTACATGCTCTACAAAGCAAAATAAACATCTCCTGCCTGTCCTCTAAAAGTCTAAAACTTCAAAATAGGCAGGCTAACATAAGAACTTTGATGACAAACTATCCCCAGATGGCAGTGTTCTCAACAATTCTGAAGTTCAGTTTGGTCCCCAAGGTGAGGATGTTAATGGATTTTGTCCTTCTTTTCGGAGATGTCAAACACCAGGGAGGAATATTAAAACTGCATGGATTGGGTTCTCAAAAAATTAAAAATAGAATTACCATATGATCCAGCAATATACTGGAGTATATACCCCAAAGAAGTGAAAGCAGGGTATTAAAGAGATATTGGTACACCCATCTTTATAGCAGCATTACTCATAATGGCCACAGTGTGTCTGCCAATGGATGAATGGATAAACAACATGTAAAAAATACATAAAATGGAATATTATTCAGACTTAAAAAGGAAGGAAATGCTACAACATGAATGAACCTTGAGAATATTACGCTAAGTGAAATAAGCCAGTGACAAAAGACGCTGATTCCATTTATATGACAACCAGTAATCAAATTCATAGAGACAAAAAGTAAAGTGGTGATTGCCAGGTGCTGGGGGGTGGGGAGAGTTAGTGTCTAATGCAGGGGTCCTCAAACTATGGCCCGCGGGCCACATGCGGCCCGCCGAAAACATTTATCCGGCCCACCGGGTGTTTTTGCCGCCGCTGCCTGTTGCTTAGCAGCCGACTAGTTTTTTTTAAAACTATAGTCCGGCCCTCCAATGGTCTGAAGGACAGTGAACTGGCCCCCTGTTTAAAAAGTTTGAGGACCCCTGGTCTAATGGGTACAGAATTTGAGTTTTGGAAGAGGTTCCAGAGATGGATGATGATGATGGCTATACAACAACGTGCATGAATTTATGCCACTGAACACTTAAAAATAATGAATATGGCAAATTTTTGTTATATATTTATCATAACTTAAAACAATAAAAATTTTTAAACTTCATGGTTGCCATGCCCATTAAATAACTGTTCTTGGTCATTTAGGGGCAAATGAAAATACCTTGTTTCTGACATTAAATGCAATGCCATATGAAGAGTGGATGTGAGCATGAGACCAGACCCATTAGAAAGTTCTTAATCCAAAAGAGCAGCGTCCAGGTACCATTCTCTGGAAATGGACACCTACAAAACCCACTAAGAAGGTGGCTTTGTTGGCAACCGTCATCTGACAATTTTTAATGAAGATAATCCCCACGTACCAGCACCACCCTATTAGGGGATGACTGCCAAAGTACACGTTCCAAAAATTACTAATTGAACTTCTATTTGTAAAAGCATTAGGCAGAGCTTTATGTAAGGCTCACAACTAATATTCATAAATCAGTTTGTGCCTTTGAGAGCCATCTGGTTGAGCAAATAATAGATGAATACAAGAAAAGTTAAATAATAATCAGAAAAGAAGTCTATGATAATGTTCAGTTAAGTAGAACATGTATAGCCCTTTAACACATTTGGAGAAGGGAGAGATTACTGGGGCTGGAGTGTTCCAGGAAGACTGATAGAAACCACTCCAACTCTGAAAGAAATGTTCAGGACTCAGTAAGTGGAAGCAGACAAACCTGGTTCAAGTAGAGGGTTTATGATGGAAAGGAGGAAGAGACAGGGTAGAAAAAGAGATAGGAGCCAGATTATGATGGCTCTTAAAAGTCAACTTTATGACTTTGGATTTCCATCTCTACCCGGAGGGAAACCAACAGAGGTTGAGAAGGGATGTTATATGATATACACAGTGTTCCAGTACAGGATGGCTTTGGAGAAGAAAACCCTTCATGGACAAAAAGGCCACCTAAGTTTATAGCTGAGGGCTACTAAGTCTCAAAAATGAAAACAAACATGTGCTTTGGCGAGGTTAAAACTATGACTTTGAAATGTGTCAGGCCATATGCTGACATCTGCGCTGAATTTTTCTTGAAGGACATGCAGGAAACTGTGGACATTGGTAACTTCTTAGGAGTCGGGTGGAGGTGGGGGAAGGAAGACTTACTTTTCATTTTATATCCTTGTACATGGATACACTTAATCATGTGCAAGAATTCATTTTATAATTTAAGAAGTTTTTAAAAATATGAGAACTGAAAGTGTTAAATAGTGTTTGGGCTCTAACCAGCAAATTCAAAACATTTCTAATTATAAGTGAAATACAGTTCAACCTTATTTGTAATATATCTTAATCTCTGTCACGTAGTGAGATGTTGTGAGAATGACCTAAAAGTAACAGTACAGAGCACATAGAACTAACTGCACATCTAAGACTTTACTTCAAAATAAACATGTTCTGAGTCACCCACAATAAAATGCCTCCTTTTGGGTGTATTTAAATGAAAAATCTGCCTGAGTCTATTTCAAATCAACCCCACAATGAAAAAAAAAAATCAGAAATAATATCCCATAGTACCTTTCACAAGACATATTCCTGGCTCAGTTAAATGGCTTTTTCATTCTTTTAGTTGCTCAGACCAAAACCAATTGGGTCATCTTTGACTTATCCTTTTTCTCTCATGCTCTATATCAGGGGTCCTCGAACTTTTTAAACAGGGGGCCAGTTCACTGTCCCTCAGACCGTTGGAGGGCCGGACTATAGTTTAAAAAAAAAACTATGAACAAATTCCTATGCACACTGCACATATCTTATTTTGAAGTAAAAAAACAAAACGGGAACAAATACAGTATTTGTATTTGCATGTGGCCCGTGGGCCATAGTTTGAGGATCCCTGCTCTATATCCTTATCCCATCAACTCTACCTTAAAAAATCTAACCAGAAACCAGCTGCATCTCACCACCCCACCACCAGCAGCCTGGTCCATCGTCTCTAACCTGGACCACTAAAGTAGCTTTCATTCCACTCCCTGCTTCCACCCTTGTCCCCTCCGGTCAATCTTCCACAGGACAGTCAGAAAGATCCTCATAAAATACAAATCTGAACAAGTCCCTCCCCTGCCCACAACTTCCAGTGGCTTCCTAGTGCATGGCTAAAACCCAAAGTCCTTGCAAGGCTGCAAAGCTGCATGATCCAGACCCCATTTCCTCTCCAACATCAACTCCTGCACTCCCCACTTCTCCCCTCACTTGAGTCACACTGGCTTCCTGACCACTCCTGGGACAGAGCAGTGGCCCAGCCTCAGGGTCTAGGAACTCAACCTGAATCTCTTCTCCAAACATCCCTCTCTCCCACGCCCCTTGCTTCATGTGGGTCTCTGCTTGTGTGAAAACTAATCAGAGAGGCTCTTCCCATCAATCCTACTACCTCAAATAGTAGAACTACCTCTCCTTCACTTCATACTGCTTTATTTTTCTTTATATCACCTGAAATTATGTTACACAGGCACGTGTTTATTGTTGTTTAGTACCTGTCTCCCCAACTAGAACATGAGCTCCATGATGTCAGACTTGCTTTTTTGTCATGTACACTGGGCCCAGGCTATGTCTGGCAAATAAATGAGAGTTTAATAAATAGTTGTTGAAGACTAAAGTAAGTACAAATCAAGGTAATCAAGATCATGAGACAAAAAGAGATTTTTAAAGCCCATAATGAGACATGAGCATAACAATGCCCAGTAAATTTGGGATAAGGTCATGAAAAGCTGAAACATCATTGGCAGGTATACACCCATCATTTATCTGTGGCACTCTGGGAATCCATGTGCATGCTTGCCATTAATTCACTGCTTTGAGACATCATCTGTGTACATTCTGGAGGGCCATTCTTGAAGTTTTGAGGCTAAAGAGTAAATACTGTAACACGTTTCTCCTCCCTCTTTCCAGAACCAATGAACTCAGACTGAAAGTTCTGCTGAAGCAAGCAAGCACTGTCCCAACCAGAAAGCCTAGAATATTCAGTTACTCTATTGAGGAGATCTGGACAAAGCCCCAGCCTTGGAATTAGGAAACTGGGTCAAAGTCAGGTTCTGCCGTCATCTACCAGAGGGACCTTGGGATAATCATTATACATTTCCAATCCTGTTTCCTAGACTATAAAGTAGGGATGATGAGATTTTTCTTGCTTTTTTCATGTGGGCATTATAAAGTAAAATAAGATATGCATATACAAAGGCATCCTGAAAACGGAGTGGACTATACATCACCTTGTGCTAGCCAATTTCTAGTTCTCATGTCCTTCACTGCCACTGGTGAAGTTTGTTTAAACAAGGGTCTGACAAGGTCTTGCCTCTGCTCAGCCTTCATTGATTTAAACTTGAGCTTTCAATGTTCTTCACAGACTGAACCAGATGATCTTTCCAGTCACATCTCCAGCCCCTTCCTAGGCTAAACCCTTCATAGACACATGGGGCCTACCCCTCACTCCCTAATCTAATCATGCTCTAGTCTAGTGCATGTCTGTTCAGGGCTAAATGCCTCAGACCTCACCCCCGCCCACCCTCCCTTCTTCCATTAGAAAACCCTAGAACTGGAAAGGCCTGAGAGAGTCTTTTGAAAAACATTCAAAAAGAGCAAACATTGGGCACCTACTGTGTATAGTACGCTGTTCTGTGCTGAGGACACAGAAAGGAATCAGATAGAGACCTGCTGGTCTGGTGACTTATAACTCAGAGTCAGCATTATAAAAGGCCTCTTCTTACTCTTTCACCCTGAGAAAATATGATGGAAGGCAAAATTAACTGACCACTCCTAGGGGGCTTCTGGACACAGGTAGGAACTGAGCAGAAGGACAGAATGAAGCTAGGGACGGCTTTCCAGTCCTCATAAGTTATGTCTTTCAAATATCCTTTGTTTTATTTGAAGTATTATGAATTCTCAAACGAGACACACCCATATTTAAGTCTGGTACAAATGGAAATTATTTTCAACATATTTCCTTTCAGGGTTATCCAAGTTTCTGCTCCTTTTTATGATGGTGGAAACTTCTAAACTGACTATAATTCAAAGCAATTATTGTTCCTTAGCTGTCAAGGCGCCCTGTGATTCTCTTCATAAATATCCTGGATGATCTGAGCCAAGTTCAATGGAAAGTCTACTTTTTCTAGCCCTGTACCTTTTCACTGGCTAAATTTATAGCATTCAAATGAAAAGAAGAAAGGAAGGCCCACTTTTGCCCCCACTGCTAACACGATATCTGTCTGGGTTCTAATTGCCCTTGTAATTATACCCCTGGCCAGGTCTGCACAGGTATGGTATGGAAATTAAACATTATGGCAAAGCCTGAAAAGGCCTCATGAGGTAGGAAAAAGACAGCTTCATAAGATTTCCAGCCACCGGAAGAAGAGAAAAGGCAAAGGTGGTCTGAAAATGTCATAAGCTAGCCAGACAATCCACTGAAGAAGCATTTTCTGTCTATGACTGCCTCTAACACTGTGAGCTGTAAGGCTGGGATCCCCTGGAGGTTTGATATTCAGCTAAGGCTGGCTGGAAATGGAAGAATTGGCTCTTTTGGATGTGAATTAAGAAATAAGCACAGCTACAAAAGGAAACATGCTATGACATTTTCTAAATATTTACCAAGGGGAGTTGACAATTCAATGAGTGGAGCCAGATCTGACAGTGAATTCTCCTGACTGCCTCCTACAACCTTCCCTCCATCACCATTTCTATCTCCAAAACCATGTGACCGTTGCCTTTTGGGGTTGTCAGAGCAAAGCATTTGCTACATTTAGAGCCCACTTTTGCAGGGCTTCCTTTCTTCTTTTCATTTGATAAACCCAGCCAATGTTACCCAGTGACTTCTGGCACACAGACCACTGCCTTTACTCTTCTTCCCCAGATTTCTGATCTAGGAGTAACCAGAGAGCTGTCCGTAAAAAACTGAGTCAGTGCAATCTATTTTTAAGACAAACTACTTCTTTTTTACAGCAATACGTAGCTAGTAATATCCATATGGTTTCGAAAGCCACATCCATGAACTTCCCTGCCAGTCCTCATTATAAAATCAAATTTCCCATCAACCCACACAGCACAGTCTTTTTCACTCTTGATCTTCGCAAGTCAATGTATAAATATTAACATCTGCAGGTCTGAGATGATAAAAAAGATTATGGATAATGAAGAGATATACTTTTTATCACTTTAAACCTCCCACTGCTCATATTTCCTACCTTCTCGGATATTGGATAGAGGGTAAAATTTTGTGTTTGATTTTGATTTAATTGACTGAGTTTAGATTAAACAGGTATTTGATAGTCCCAATAATTCCCAAAAGTCCTTTCTTTCCCCCACAGCCCCAGAAATGCTACATAATTATTGGTCTTGAGATTTGTACCATCTCAAGATAGTAATGTGCATACGTATTGTGTAAAGATACAGACCTCTGTGAACCTAACAGGCAATGGGGAGATTGTGGGACAGTTTAGAATTTAATGCCCACCTATCTCCAACACGGTTCTTATTTTTATTATTTTTTAAAAAAATATTTTTATTGATTTCAGAGAGGAAAGGAGAGGGAGAGAGAGATAGAAACATCAATGATGAGAGAGAATCATTAATCTGCTGCCTCATGCATGCCCCCTACTGGGGATTGAACCCACAATCCAGGCATGTGCCCTTCACCAGAATGGAACCTGGGACCCTTCAGTCCACAGACCTCCATCCACTGAGCCAAACCAGCTAAGGCTCCAACACAGTTTTTAAAGATTTCACTAAGATGAAAGCACTGAATTTTACAACGTATTCTCTCACAATCTCCCCCAAAGGAAAAACAACAACACTTCCAGTGGGTTGATAAGGAAGAACTTCAGGAAATCAACTCAATTTTGGCCTTGAGAGAGAGAGAGAGACAGAGAAGAAATGGGAAGAATGGAAAGTATAGAAGGCATGTACCATAACTGCACATAAATAACCAGGTAAACCTCTCGCCTTTAAGCAAGTGACTACACGAGTAGAAGACGGGACTCAGTGACCTCCAAGTCCCTTCCCACTCCAATAGCGTTTGTCTCATGAATTTTTTATAGTCACCCTCTGTCCTATCACACTGTCCTCATACATCATCAAGCCCTCCTGGCCACTTCCAGGGCTGAAAGGAAAATCTGTTTTCAAAAAAAATCCATGCTTTGACTACTGCCAAAATTACAGTTCTGTCCTTGAAACAATGACCTGAATGTAACGGGCAAGGTGAAACACCTCTGAGCAAATAAGTGTCCAATACCATCTTCAGGTAATATTCTAAAAAAGCTTCTGATATCAGCGGAATGATTAGCCGAGGTCTTGAGAGTGAATGCTTGTGAAGCTAACAACCAATCCTACCACCAAATCTCTCCAACTTGTACTTCTGTATCCTCTACCGAATGTCTAACTTTAAAAAGAGGGTGGAACCAAACAGCTGAGTTTGAATCCTGGCCCCACCTCTCCTCAGCTGTGTGATGTGAAGCAAATTATTTAATCTCCTTCAACCTGTTTCCTCGCTTGTAAAATGCTGATACTGTACTATGAACTACCTTGCAGAGTTACTGTGACAATGAATGGGATAATAGAAAGAAGACTCTGAGCATTCATTTATCATTTACTCATTCTCTCACTCACTCAACAAAGCTAACCCAGTGTCCAGGAACCAGGCTAAGCACTGGTACATAAAAGATGGGGCGGGGGGAGCTGTTATTCTTTTTATTGACCAAAAACAGTTTGCTTCCATAACTGTGGCAGAACTGTCAGATGTTGACTTTAATTCAAAACTTTCATCCACACCTGGTTTGCCTAAAATAGTCCTTTTTTAGTTTGTCAGATATGATCCCAGGTGGGAGTCTGCCTCCTGCCATATCTTTACCCCAAGGCCAATCTTCTAGCAGGTGTTGTGCTGGAGGACACCATCAGAACACTTGGAAGAAGCAACAACCAGAGCAAAAGGCGGTATCTCAGCTCTCGGCTGGGCAAGCCACTCAGGAAAACCTGATATGCCTGTGCCACAAAGCCCGCCCTGGATGCCTGGGAGTTCTCAGGTGCTTTCAGTTCCACTAGCAGACTCCCAAGTCCTCCGAGAACTGGGGATTAAGAGAACTGGCTCCTCCCCAATCATTGTGTCTGAGCCCCTGATAAAGCTAAGAGCAACAGCTAAGGGGTCTAAAGGCTACCTTTTCCTGATGTAGGGTTTACGGCTTTCAGCTGTGCTTTACTGCGTTTGATCAAGTTCTGTGTACACCACCCACCTCTGAGGAGTCACCTGGCTTCAGGGCTGGTGGGCTCTTCTTCCATGTGAGCCTGCTATTCCTTTCCCTAACGGGCCCACAGCCTCCGGGCAAGGACCACCCTAGCCATGTTGCATGCTGGGTGTTCAGTACGCTTAATTTTTTGCACGTACAGAAAAAGAGTTTAAGATATTCTGGAACTCAGGGATCCTAGCAAAAGAGTAAAGTCTCGACCTGGAATAGGAAATGACCTGCCCCAGGGCATGGGGGTGGGAGGTGGTCAAAGAGGGAATTCTTGAGTAAAATTCAGAGCCATCTGTGAAGCTAAGGGTGGGTGAGGGGATAATTTAGAGGTGCCTACAATTTTGATTTGCAGACGCCATTCATTCAGGAGCCACCGGAATCACTTTCCTCAGAAACTTAAGTATAGATCATGCCTATCTCAAGGCTGTGGATTTTGCATGGCTGCCTCTTACCGGGAGATGACACCCTAGCCTCCTGTCACGGGAGTTCTCGGTACAAAATACTGTCACTAGATTACACACACACACACACACACACTCACACACACACACACACACACACACACATCTGATGCATCTCGCATAAACAACAACAAAACAGTGGCTTCTCTTTCATTTTCCTTCAGCGAGTTAAGCTTCTTATTAACTCCTGGCGCCGATAACTGCTCACTGAAAACAGTGGTTTGGATATTAATAGGCTGTAAATCAAGGCCCTGCCTGGCGCTTGTTGTCACGGAAACGGTACCCAAGCCCACGGCTACTTCCCTACCCTTGGAAGTCTGGGCGAGTTGGTGGGAGTCGGGAGTTTTTTAAAACTCCTGTTATTTCCCCCACTTTCTGCTATTTCTCAGGGCCAAGTTGTTGGAGAAAGAGGGTCTGGGGAGGCGGCGAGAGTAGACTGGACCATAGCAGCTTGCAGGAGCCAAACTCTTTGTGGGAGGAAGGGTAACCTGGCCACTCTCTCCGCGCCGTTCCCCGCGCCAGGGAGCCGCCCCCCTCCGCCGCCCAGCCCTGTCCTCCCTGCCTGGGCGCTGGGGCTGCCCCAGGAGCGCAAAGCCAAGTTCCCCAGAAGAGAATCCGAGCAGCCCCAGGGCTGAGAAATCCGGCTGCGGAGGCAGAGAGGGCAGCGGGAAGGTCGGACAGGCTAGGGACAGAACTCTCTTTGCCCCCAAGCCGGAGTCCTGGGGGAGGCAGCCAGGGACCAGAACGTGCACCCCCCTCACCGCCCTCCCAGTGCCCCCGGGCGACGCTCCAGGATCTGCTTCTCCAAAGCAAGCGCCCAGCTCGCCAAGCGCCTCCCGAAGCCCACGCGGATTCCCGCGCCCCGGGGAGTTCGTTGCCGCAGCCGTCAGGGCCTCTCGGGCCCCGTGCCGCCCCCAAGCCCGGCACCCAGGCTGGGCCCCCGCCCGGTCTCCAGAGCCCCGCGCGTCAAGCGCCCCCTGGGCCCAGCGCCTCCCCAGCGCTCGCGCCGCGCGCCCCAGCCTCGCGCATCCGCATCCGCACCCGCACCCGCACCCGCACCCGCACCCAACCCCCTCGAACTGCCGGGCCCTCCCGGGACTCACCTGCGTCGGGGCTGTAGCTGCGGCCAGACCGAGCCCGGGGGCGACAGCGGCGGCGGCGGCGCAGGGGGAGGAGGGCAGCGCGGGGCTCCTGGCACAGCGGCCGCCGGGCGCCTGGTGCTGCCGAGCCGTGGACCCGCCCAGAGATATAAATAACATTATCTGAGGAGGGACATTCCTGCCGGGGGACATCGCTGCTGCCGGGACCAGATAGTCCCGCGGCGGGGGCGGCGAGGCGGGGCCGCAGCCTCCCTCAGCGCCAGGCCCAGCCCCCAGTTCCCCACCCACTCCCGCACCTGCCAATCAGCCGCCGCGCCCGGGGCACCTGCCCTGCCTCCGCCCGGCTCCCGGGGCGGGCCTCTGCCTCCCGGCGGGTAGCCCGGGCCCAA
Source organism: Myotis daubentonii (assembly GCF_963259705.1). Lineage (NCBI taxonomy): Eukaryota > Metazoa > Chordata > Mammalia > Chiroptera > Vespertilionidae > Myotis > Myotis daubentonii. The sequence continues at coordinate 29,781,110 of NC_081840.1, read as the reverse complement.
GACGCCAGTCGTCCGAGCCGCCGCAGCGCCCCTTAGTCGCTCACCTCCCCAAACCGCGCGCTACCCGAGCCCCCGGCGGCGGGGAAAAGGGTTTGACTCTGCAGCTCCGGCCTAATTCGTGCGCCGGGAGCCCTGAGTGGCTAGCCGGGCCCCGAAGATGAGCTCTCCAGCCTTTCCCGCCCTGCGTCCCCACGGTATACAGTCAGGTGTTATTTGCCAAAAGACACGCTTAAGCCGTAGGGTGGGCGAGGTGGGCGAGGCGGGCGCCGGGGCAGTGCGCCCCCGTTGCGGCGGGTTTGGGAGGAACAGGTCGTTCTGGGGGCTGGCCTGTTTGCTCGCTACGCCGCGGGCTTCTTCCCCGGTGGTCCGGAGCAGGCGCTGGGAGGACAGGGGTGGGCGCTGGGCCAGAGGCCCCCACTCCCAGCCTGTCCCTGTCTGCCAACCTGGTGAGGTCGGGGCGGACCCGGCAAAGCTGGCGGGGCGCAGCCCGCAGTCCCATGGCGCTTGTACATTGCAGGGACTTGAATCAACAGGCAAGCTGCCACACAGACCCACCCGCACCTCCTGGCCGGCCCCCAGGCTCCAGGCGAGACTCCAGGTCTTCCTCACTGTACGCCTGGGTGGTGTGGGATGCAGCAGGCCAAGGAAACACTAGAACCAATGGTGCCAGAGGAAAGACAAGGCACAGCCGAGTCACCTCTGGAGAAACTCACGGAAGAACATGGGCAGCTTGTAAGACAGTCCATCTTCCTGACTTTCTAGCGATACTAAGTCATTGACCAGTAAGGGTTGGTGGTCCTCCTCCTCCACCCCCTGCGAGGCTCCTCACGGGTCCTCAGCCCAGGTATGATGGAGATGGCAGTGGAGGTTAAAGGGCATAGATGCAGAGAAGAGTTTTAACTTTGACTGATCCTGCCTGGTATTCTTGACAACCGAACAGTCTTACTCCCGAGTTGTTTGCTTGGGAGTATAATTATGCTGTTTTCCAGGATTCACCAGGAAAAGGATGTATAATTGCCAGATGTGCATGCTTAGATTATATATTGAGCATTAGCAAAGATATTTCACTTCCGGCTGCAGCCACACTTCTTGAGAGTGGGCATTTAGACACTGAGATGTGCTAAGTGGAGTAAACTCCACAGTTATTGCAAAGCCACAGAACTCTGCACCGCACTCCCTGTTGTCTTGGTCTTTATTAAGCTCAATTTCCCAAGAGACAGTAGTAATGTAGGGAAGATAAAAGAGTATTTGTGGTCATCCATTAGATTAGCAGTGATTCCCCCATTTCTGATAACATTTAAGAACACGTTTGTTTATTACTGAGTTAGAAACAGAAAGGTCTTTTTCATTTAAAAAACAAAGAACCAAGAAAAACAGCCAACTTCAAAAGCTCAGATGATCGTATATCTCAAGTAGAAATCCTTGATCTACTTTTGAAATTTTTTCTTTCAAAGGAGAGAAATGATGTTTATGTGTTTAGAAGCCTGGTGTGAAATAACATAAAATAAATTCATGATTCTCTAGGTTTGCAACTCCACAGCTACATAATCATATACCTCATGAAACAGATCATTCCTTCGCTATAGATTTGTGGCACTGAACTGAAAAGATTTCTTCATAGCCTAAAATTTATAATTTTTAACTATGAGAAAAAAATAGTATGATAAAAGTAACGATTCAGTGGACAGATTACTCCAGGATTTTACAAACCAGCTCAGCTGCTTTCGTTATCTCCACTTCAGCTAAAAGCTAAATAATTCAATACAACCTCATTTACTACAGAGCCTGTTTCCCTGACAGCATCCCCAAATGCTTTACAGCTAATAGAGTTACAGTGAAATGATAAATCGGAACTGAGAGAGTTTAGGTGTCCATGCATACCCTGTTTTATTGTGCGTTGCCTTATTGTGCTTCACAGATATTGTGTGTTTTACAAACTGAAGGCAATACCCTCCACCAGCAAAATGATTACAACTCTCTTTATTTTGATACTTGCTTTTTATGGTGGTCTGGAACCGAACCTACAATATCTCTGAGGTGTGCCTGTACAGAGGAAAAGGGCATTGTCAGATGCGGGTGGGAGAGGGGATGTTAGATCCCAGGAAGTGGGAATTAGAAATGAGGGAGAGTCAAGTAGAAGGGAAGGAAAAGCTGATAGAAGGGGTGATAATTGAGATCATTGTTGTGGGCAACAGGGATTGATTCTGCAGAAACTTCCTGAGAAGAGTATACAATACCTTCTGGAGTGTGGGAGATTGTCAAAGGGCTGCCTCCTCTGACCACCACCCAAGATTGCTAACAGGCAATTTGCAGCTTTGGAAGAGTTCTGAGCCAGAAGGAAGGCGTGTTCTGAAAATAGATGCTGTCAGCCAGGAAGTGTACCCAGCTCCAGCTAAAATCAATAGGTGAGGCCAGCAAGATGTAAGTCAAGTCACTAGAGGAATCTGATACAAGAAGGAACATTCACTTTTTATCTATTTCTATATTCTCGGAATTTTTCACATTGAGCTTATATTATTTGATCATAGAGATAATAAGGAAAATAATAGGTAGAGATTGGATCAAGATGGTGGATTGAACACATGGTTTTACCTTCTCTTCTCAGTTGGTTGTGCATCATCCCATGCACCCCAAAGGTTGCCTGTTGCTTGTTGCCTGGGGTTGGGGTTTGATCCCCAGTAGGGGGCGTGCAGGAGGCAGCCGATGGATGGATAGTCCCCCTTCACATCTATGTTTCTCTCTCTCTAAAAAGCTCAGAATTGAGAAAAAGGGTGATCAATTTTCCAAGAATTTTCAGGAAATCCCGAAAAATAGGAGAGGCAGGATCTGATCCAAAGAGAAACAAAATCAGGGGAACCAGAGCAGGTTCAGAAGGAATAGTTTTAGGCAAGTTCCAAGAAAGAGTCCAATGATCAAGAGGAGAAAAGGGCCCTGGAATGACTCACTGAAGCCTCCTCTCCCCTGTGGACATTAAGTATCAGAACTTTGCCTCTGGGAGTAAGAAGTTAGTGGAGATCCTGGGGCCAGAAGGGCAGAGCCCATGTGTCTCCTAACCCCTAAAAATGGGAGGGAACCCTCACTCTTCCTGCAAAGCATGTCGTGCCCTTCCTTTACAGCCCCTGAAGAGAGGCTATAATTAAACAGAACAGCCAGGCAAAAGCATTCTCAAATAAGAGACGAGTGAACAATTAAAATCAGCAAAGATTTTGTGGGGGGGAGGGGAACCAGTACCATGAAAAAGAAACACCAAACTCAACGAACAGAAGTAATATCAGAGGAAACTAAGTTAATAAAGGAAACAGAAGATAAAATTAAAATGAATTTAAATGTTATTCAGCAAGACTTGAAAAGATATTCAATCTACAACAAATAATCAGTGAGAGATCATAGAAACTAAAAAGCAATTTTCTAAAATTGGAATTTCATTAGCTGATAAGCAGAACAGACCAAGTTGAAGAGCAGATTAGTAGAAGCAGACATTCTCCCCAAACAGAGAGCAAAAGACCAGGAGATGGACAGTTCATGAGAATTTTTTCATGACTGAAAGCCATGGAGGCAAGATCCGCAAGGTCCAATATCTATCTTATAAAAGTTACAAAGGGAAAGGAGGGAGAATAGAAGGGGATAATAAGGAGAAACTAGAATAAAATTACTCAGAGTTGAAGAAAAATATAAATTTTCAGGTTATAAAATCCTGGGTTTAGAGCAAGATGAAGATTTTAATATACAGTTGACAGTTTTATATAAAGCTTAAGGTTTATTATTTTATTTGTAAAATCTAAGGACTGGAATAAAATTAAATCATGAACCAAAACTATAATAAACTAGATTAACTTTTTGTGACTTGAATTAATTCTAAAAAGTTATTTTTACTGAATCACAGAACCAAATTTGTTTGAAATAAATTTAAAAACAACTTTCACTTTAGAAATGAACATATATATCAGAAAGCTCCTTAAAAGAGAAATGCAAAACAAAATGAACCTGAACTTACCTGATTTTTGACCCATTCAACCCCTTGCTAACAACAATGGAGAAATCAAGAACTTAGGGTAATATGCAGAAAAATAGTACCTAAAGCAGGGGTGGGCAACCCCTGGCACACGTGCCAAACGTGGCATGCCAGTAACTTTTGCTGGCATGCGAAACCCTCTCTTATAATCTTCCATTTACAATTTTTTTCTTAATATCGACTTTTTTATTTTTCAGATAAATTCAGTGTAGGTGCACCTTAGATAAATAAATAATTTTACATAATAAGTTATCTTAAAGACCATAGACATGGATTGATGAGAGAGGGGAAGAGCAATTTCTATGCCTCTGCCTTAACTCTCCCTGCCTTCCTAGATCCAACCAGTGTTTTGGTTTCAGCCTCAGACGCAACGGGTTTTCGTTGACAAGACAACCGCCTCACCTACTTATTCAAAATTTCACTCTATAAAAATGAACCCTTCTCTCTCGCTTTGCCCACCGGTACTAACGAAAGGGGAATAAATTTCTATGTTTCTCTTGATTTGCGAAATTCAGAGAACTGGAAGAGACAGCACAATTCATGAGGTTTCCAGACAGCATGAAACTGGAGGAACTAAACTTACAAATGTTTTCATGGTTAGACATGGCTGACTTTGAAATGCAGTTGATTGAATTTCAGAGTAGCTCAATTTGGAAGCAGAAATTTATTGACCTTAGAGTTGACTTGGAAAACATTGAAAAAAAGCGATTAGAGACAGGAGTACCAGAGAGAAGTGTCGAAACTAACTATTGAGGACTTAGAATGCCATTCCAGAAATTTTTTTCTGTTTAAAAAACTTTGCAACAGCATTACTCTCCATGTTTTCATCCACCTACTCTTGTGAATCTTTGTTCTCAGTGATGACTTTTGTTAAGTCTCATAATAGGAGTTGCCCGACGGATGAAAGTAGTAGCTCGTGCCTATCTCTGAAGGTCACGAAATATAAACCTGATGTAAAATCTCTGTCATCAGTGATGCAGCAGCAAAAGTCCCACTGATAATATCAAATGGAGTCATAAAGTTTTCTGTCGGACTATCAGTGTATATGTATACATTAAAAAATAAATGTATTTTTCATCATCATATACTGTGTTTTTGTTGCTCGAATAAATTTTATTATTTCTTCAAGGTTCTTCACATACGTACACTTTAAGAGATATCAAGTAGGCGTAACATGTTCTCAAAAAATTAGGGTTGGCACGCAGAAGAATTTTGAGTCAGAGATTTTGCTGGTTTTGGCACGCACTCACAAAAAGGTTGCCCACCCCTGGTCTAGAGCTTAAAACACATTAGTTCCCTCTTTTTACCCTTTCAATCAAGAGATGCTTTTCATGAAACTAAGCTGAAATTTCCATTCCCTTTCTGGAAATATTTAAGGAACCACACTCTCCATATGAAGACAAAGAAGCAGCAGGACCAGTCAGAGAAAGACAAGTATCACATGATCTCACTCATATGTGGAACCTAATGAACAAAATAAACTGATGAACAAAAATAGATCCAGAGAAAAGAAGCATGGGACCTCAGAGGGAAGGCAGGGGAGGGTGGGTGGGTGGGAAGAGATTAACCAATGAAGTTGTACGCATATATGCATAACCCATGGACACAGACAATAGGGTGGTGAAGGCCTGGGGTGGGGGGAGGGGGCAGGCTAGAAGAGGTCAGTGGGGGAAAAAGAGGGACATAAGTAATACTTTCAACAGTAAAAATGAAGGAGGAGAAGGAGAAGGAGGAAGATGAGGTAGAAGAGGAGTAGAAGGACCAGGAGAAGGAGAAGAAGAACCACCACCAATCAGAATAGCCCACCATTTACAATATAGAGGAGCCGAGGATGAAGGACCAAACCTCCCCTTCAGATGCCTCAAACAGAATGGTCACTGGAATGAACTGAAAGCCTGCACAAGTGTGCAAGTACCAAACTGACACCCTCGGAAGGAGCAGGTGACACCAATTTCAAACTTCCCTCCATCAGTAATGGAAAGAGGCGGAACAAGGCGTACACCTGTCATCCACCACTCCAGGGAGCACTGGCCAGGTTTTGGAATGGATGAGCATCTTTCCTTAGATAGCTCTTCCTGAGCTCTTCCTCCCTTTGCAGGCCTAGATTTTCTGTTACCTGAGGGATGCGGGCTTGTGCAGGTGTAGTAGCAGGCTGGTGGGTGTGCTGATGAGCTGTGCCTGAAGGTGCTGATCTCCTGCAGTTGCCTTGTTCAGGCTGTTTTAATTCATGAGGGCCATGATGACAAATACCACAGACTGGGTGTCTTAAACAATGGCAGGATTGTTGCCTCTGAGGCCTCTCTCCTTGACTTGTAGATGGCTGTCTTCTCCCTGTGTGTCTTTCCTCTGTGTATCTGTGTCCTAATTTCCTCTCTTCTTGTAAAGACACCAGTCCTAGTGGGTTAGGCCCATCCACATGACCTCATTTTACTTTAATTACCTCTATAAAGGCCCTATACATTGTCACTTTCTGAAGTAGGGGTGGGTGGTTAGGATTTCAACATATGCATTTGTTTGGGGGGTGTACAATTCAGCCCATACCTAGCCCTCATCTTTTCTCACGTGCCTTGCTTCTGTGAGCCTCCTGACTGCTCTCCCATCCTCCAGTTGCACTCTCCTTCCATTCCTTTTCCACAGAGTAGCCAAAGTACAGTTAATTAAAAGGAAATTTGATCATGGAACTCTCTGTCTTAAGTCAGCCAGTGGCTTCCCATTGCTTTCATGCTATAGATTTAAGTTTCCCAGCACTTAGCACAGTCCTAACACAGAAGATGTACTTTAATAAAGGCAGAAAGGCCTGATAAGTGAATGAGTGAATAAATGAATTAATGAACAAACAAATAATGGAAGCTAAAAGAGGGTTGCAATCTTGGAGGTCAACAAAGAAGGTCGGCCGATGTGGCTCCATTGATTGAGTATCATCCCATGAACAAGGAGGTCACGGTTCAATTCCCAGTCAGGGAACATGCCCAGGGTTGTGGGCTAGGTCCCCAATAGGAAGCGTGCAGGAGGCAGCTGATGGATGTTTCTCTCTCATCAATGTTCCATCTCTCTCTGCCTCTCCCTTCCTCTCTCTGAAATCAATAAAAACATATCTAAAACAACAATAACAAAGAAGTAAGTAATCCAAAGTCATTCCTATTAGCTTAAATATATATATTTGTGATTTTTTTTTCATGAAATTCACTTTCCTATTTTTGTTTGAGTAAAGTTATTTAAATGAATTCACATTCTCTGAGACATAATTGACATTCACATTCCCTCAGACATATTTGTGCCTGAATTTCACCAACTCCTTAGCCACCATGGCACATTCATACCTAACTTACTGTCTGTGGGTGAGAAATAGAGTAATTAAATTCTATATTCACACCTACCACCAAGTTCACCTATGGGAGCTGGAGCCTAGTGCCTTCCAGTGTCTCATTTATAATGCGGTATAGCAAATATAATAGTGATGGCTCAGCTATGTGCACGTTTGTCTGTCTGCTTCACCCTCTCAGTGCCATTTCAGACCTCGTCCTCGGGCAGTGACCCTGCTGCAATCCCCATACTCCAAAATGCCAAAGTCTTGACACACAGGATTAAGAACATAGAATGTGAATAAAAAAGCATTATAAGCAGCAAGTTGATGCGGTTTGACATTACACTCTGTCTTGAGTATTCCACAAAGTGGAGAATCTGTATGTGAATAATCGAGAGTACCTAAACCTGAAGACTTTGGTCTCTTGCTTTTTGAGTACTTATCAAACCAGGAAGTCAAATTAAGAGGAGAAAATATAGTTTCAGAATCAAGTTTAATAAGGAATGATAGCTAGAGTTCTAACAATTCAACCAATTAAACAATTTTGTTTTTTAGAATGATCATTATTGCCAGCATAAATAGTCTTGTTGCCTTTATTTGTTCATAAGCAGTTTCCAAATTCACAAATATTTTGTTGTTGTTGTCAGTCCTGTTGTTGTTGTCAAGGATATTTATCCATTGATTTTTAGAGAGAGTGGAAAGGGAGGGGAAGAGACAGAGAGAGAAAAAGTGATGTGATAGAGACACATCAATTGGTTACCTCCTTCACATGCCCGAACCAGGGCCAGGGATTGAGCCTGCAACTGAGTTATGTGCCCTTGACTGGAATTGAACCCAGAACCCTTCAATCTGTGGGCCGATGCTCTTTCCACTGAGCCAAACCAGCTAGGACCACAAATTTAAAAAAATATATGTCTTTATTGATTTCAGAGAGGAAGGGAGAGAGAGAAAGAGATAGAAACATCAATGATGAGAGAGAATTATGTGATTGGCTAGCTCCTACACGGCCCCCACTGGGGATCGAGCCTGCAACCCAGGGCTTGTACCCTGATCAGGCATTGAACTGTGACCTCCTGGTTCATAGGTCGATGCTCAACTGAGCCATGCTGGCTGGGTACAATTTTTTAAAAAAAATAATATCAACCAAGCTCTTTGTGTAAATTTCAATAAAGTTTGGAAAGATACTGCAATAAAAATTCCACTACCTCCATAAATTCATCTCATTTTCTAGTCTACGGGATATTTCTGCAGCTGCTCAACTTTTGTTTAAATATCTCTTCAGTGCTTTGAAGTCCACAAGAAACTATGGTTCAACTCGAACGTGATTTATTTTGTAGAATAACCAGTACTTATAAAACACATAACTTTTTCTTGGTTTTCTTTGTGTACAGCTAATTCTATTTTTAAAAGATTATTTATCCGTTTCTTTTTGCCAAATGCAATATAATTATTTCTATTCAATTTCATGAAGTAAATTGCTATCATTATCCTTATTGCTAGATAAAGAAACTAAGAAACTCAGAATTTAAGTAATTTTCCAAAAATCACATAAAATTCCAAATCCTTTGCTTATTAAAGAGTTCTTTATCTAGGAAGCAGAGTCCCATGGTTTTTAAATTAACTAAAAGATTCACATGATATTTAATGTAGATAATTTATAGTATAGCCTAATATTTTAAGTCAGAGGTGGGGAATGTCCGGCCTGCAGACAGTGCTAGTATAAGGCCCGAAAAATCATTTGATCTGGCCAGTATGTCAATGCATTAGGGGTAAGGTAATTAAATGTTTGATCAAATATAGCAGGCTCCTTTTTAATTTGATAATTTTGTATGGCCCCTGATGATGTTATAAATATGCAAATGGCCCTTGGCAGAAAAAGTTTCCTCACCCCTGTTTTAAGTCAATAATTAAGAATTTAGCCCCAAATTATACTGAGCATGGAGAAGTAACAACTCTATGCTAATTGTTCTATTACCTATCATCTTAAACTTCAAAATACACTTAATTAAGCATCCACCTCTGGACCTGCCATAGTAGAAACTGAAAGAAGTGAGAGCATTACAATCCAAATGACCCTGGGAAGAGTTAGCTGTAAAATGTTTTTTAATTTATTTATTGATTTTTAGAGAGAGAGAAATAATGATTTGTTTTTCCACTTATTTATGTATTCACTGGTTGATTCTTGTATTTGCCCTGACCAGGGACCAAACCCACAACTTTGGGGTATTGGGACAATGCTCTAACCAACTGTGCTACCCGGGCATGGCCGAAGAGCTCTTAAGGTAAGGCCTTTAACTATTAGAGTTAACAAAAAGTCAGTGCCACTTAGTGTCATTTTAATAATCAAGCAATTTTTTAAAAAGAGGGTAGCAGATTGGAAAGATCAGTCAACGTACAGTCAAAATAACTGCATCCTAACCCCCCTTAAACCTTTCTGTGCCTCAATTTTCCTTCTGCAAAATGATGGCATTATACTAGCTAGTCTCTAAGGACTCTTTTAGCTCTACCTATCTATATATTACATTTATAGTAAGGAACATACTAGATATCTATCTATCTATATAAAAGCCTAAGTGACCAGCTGACTGGCCGATAGCTATGACACGCAATGACCACCAGGGGCAGACACTCCAATGAGGAGCTATGATGCACACTGACCACCAGGGGGCAGATGCTCAACACAAGAGCTGCTGAGCTGCGGTGACTTGGCACCTGCGGTTCTCTGGTGATGCACCTGGAACCAGAGAGGAGGGAGCCCAATTCCAACGTGTGTCAGCCGAGAACTGCCCTTTCTCAATCCGGGATCCCTCAGGGGATGTCAGAGAGATGGTTCTGGCCCTATCCCTGCAGGCCAGGCCGAGGGACTCCACCAGTGCATGAACCTGTGCACTGGGCCTCTAGTACATTATAATGTTCATTAAAATGGAAATTGGAAATCACTTCACTGTCCATCAAAATGGAATTGGTTAAACTAACTATGGTGTATATACATACACACATACTATAGTACACATACACATGTATAAATTCTATGTAGCTAGTTAAGAGATAATGGGGTTTTATATTTATTGCTGGAGAAAGATGTCATGACGTACTGTGGAATTTTTTAAAGTAGGCTTCAAATAATTTCTATTTGACAAAGAAATAAAGTATTTTATATCAGAAAATATTCTCCTAAAAATCTTGTTATTTCTAGATGATAGGATTAAAAGTATTACTTCTTGTCTATTTTTCTACAATGTTTGGGTATTTTATAGGCATAGTATATTTTTATAATAAACAAGGAAGTTATTTTTAAGTTGGGGAAAATATAGTAAAATGTACATAACAAATATTAGATCCTTTCCTATGAGCCAGTTTGGATAGAGAAGAAGGCCAGGGCAAGAACAAAACAGCAGTGAATTAAAGGAAAACAATGTCTGAATATTTTCATTAATAACGCAGATAATGAAGTAAATATGTACCAAGAAGGTAAAGAACTGTCTTGTTACACAAACTGGGCAGAGCTGATCTGTTTTCCTCAGCCATTTATCATCACCAGTGATGGGAGATGGACCGGCCTGACCGGTGCTCACTGTCTCACCAATCCATCCCCTGCACTATGGGAATATCTGTCACACCGTCAGACTGGCCGTTGGATCCAATCCAAGGCTAACCATCTTATGACAGGATTAATCCCATCACACTGTTTCTTTTATTACTATGCTTTAATTATTTTAGAGTTTCCTAAGGTTGCCTAGTCAATCTTGATAATTATACTTATCACTCAAAACAAATTTGAAAGAAAAAAACCCACCAGAACTAATTATTAGAAGATCCATTAGATCAAATAGAGATTCATGCATGATAAGTTAGCAAAGGAGGAAGAATAAGCTTCCTAAATACAAAATGGTGAATGATAGTTTTGACTCAAGTTGAAAATTGATAGGAAAACAAAATCTTGTGGGAGATCGTACATTAAATACAGTTCAATACTATAGTTATCATTCAAACAGTGTGGGGCGTGGCTACAACCCCCAGCAGGAGGATCCTGGAACCAGTCCCTCTACGGATACCAGATACCGAGGGACAGCTACAGTTAAGTTTTGGGGAGTCAAAAGCTATACATGGGTTTTCCACCGTGGAGGGGCTTGTCACACCGAACCCTTGCTTTGTTCAAGGGCAATTGCTTGTCACCCATTATATCAGGCCTTTGATGCTAAAATTAAATTCCTTGCATTAAGTCGGGGGTCAATGGCTAGTATATAGGTTGACAGTCCAGGAGCTAGAGAGGGCCACTGCGAGAGGAGCTACGCCCACAACAAGGAGAATTTCTGTTTCAGACCTGGAGCAGCGCAGGGAGTCGACTGATCTTTGGCTGCTGGAAGTGCTGGCAGTTGAAAGGACCATGGTGGAATCACTTTAAGTCAAGGGCAGCCTGTATATAATGAAGGTAATATTATTTTATGAATGTACTTATTACTTATTTGATCATATTCTGCTTCCTGAAAGGATTTTAAAAAAATATTTTATTGATTGATTTTTAGAGACACAGAGAGAAACATCAATTTGTCGTCCCACTTATTTACACATGCACTGGTTGCTTCTTGTATGTGTCCTGACTGGTGATCGAACCTGCAACCTTGGCGTATCAGGATGATGCTCTAACTGTCTGAGCTACCCGACCAGAGCAGTTTCATGTATTAGCCTTCTATTCCCAACTAGGTTGTATATAATGCCCAATACTTAAAAGCACGTCTTTAGTTTCTCTTCTATTATCCAATAATGCTGAACAGTGATAGGTGGGCTTACATAAAAATATACTGAAGACTTTAGTAATCAGCATACGTACCTAGTAGCCACTGGTTGCTTTAATTAGCAAAGCCATGTTACAGAGCCTGGCTCTCCTCCTGGACCCCACAGAAGACATGGTGACCACAGGGTGACCTTATGTCCCAGTTTACTTTAGACAATCCCCTGGTATACACCTTTCATCCTGGAAGAATCATTGATAGTGTTCCCTCGTGCTCTCAAAAGTGTACGAATTATGAAATGACCCTATTGGCCAGGCATCACTAAGGGGCTTCCCAGTAAATTCCAATATACACAAAGTAAATGAAAATTCTGTGGCAAAAGACGACCACAAAGTACAACGTTAAGATTACATTAACTACTTGCTATTTCCTAAGACAGTTATCTCTATATAAATTTAAGTCAACTCTGCCCTCTACTGTCTTATGACAGTATTATGACATCATGAAGATCTCCCTGTTTGGCCCCATTGAAGCAGGTTGCATTAGTCCTGTTGATTACTTTAAGAGGGCTGGTCCTCAATCCTTGCCTACTGCTCTCCTAGCTTTTAAAAACTCCCACTACCTGTGCCACACCCCCAACCAATTAAATCAGAGTCTCTGGGAATGAGACCCAAGTGTCAATTTTTGTTAAAGCTCCCCAGTTGCTACCAATGTACAGTAAAGGCTGAGAACCACAGCTTAGAGCAGGGGTGGGGAACCTTTTTTTTCTGCCAAAAGCCATTTGGATATTTATAACATCATTCGCGGGTCATACAAAATTATCAAGTTAAAAAATTAGTCTGCTATATTTGGTCAAACACTTAATTAACTCGCCCCTAAGGCCTTGGCAGGGCCAGATGTTCCCCCACCCCTGGCTTAGAGTGTCCGATCCAATAATCTGTTGTGGTTCATGTAGTTTTTGATTCATAGCCCAGACTATACATCCATACTCCTAATAATATCTGGAGAAGCCTTAGAGATTGGAAGAAAAAAATGAATGCATCAGGACAAATCTACATCACTACCAGGGGTGGAGGGCGGATGGCATTTAAAAACATTCTAAGGAATAGTATCTTCCTCGGGAATATATATTTTTTAATTCATAGTGATGATATAGATAGTACCTACTTGGAAGTGAATATGTTGTTGAGCCATCAGCTTTGATGCCACAATCAGCCTTAATTCTATGTTGATGGAATTATCTGCTGAAGAAGTTCCAGGAGAGCTAGGAAAGTTGGACCAGAAGACAGGGTCAAATGAGGTAGAGCCCATTGCATTAGAGACTGCTTCCTTCCCCTTGGGTGTTCAGAGACTTGCTAATGGGGTTCATCATAAGAGAAAGCACTGATGTGAAAGCCCAGGAAATCTGCCGGAGTAGAAGTTGCACTAATGAGAGCATTACCTAAATTAAGTCTCTGGGGGGAAGGGAATCCCAAGGGAAATAAGAGAAGAAAGAGAAAGATACAGAAAAATCATCAATGATCAGCAAGAGGGAGACAGCTTTTGCAAAAAGTTAACCAATACGTAGGTTTTTAATTATAAGCCCCAAATTTATTTCCCACTCCCTTTTTCTAAAGTTCACGAGAAAAAGCTAATGGATCTAGTGTCTGAGACTGACCCTGTTAGAAGAGATTTTTTTTTTTCTCTTAAAAGAAACTCTTAACCAAAAAAGTTAAGACTCATACAGAGTGTAGGCATAAGACAGAAGGGGTCAGTTGGGAATTTCGACAGTGAGCATCAGGGTAAAAATCCCCTATGAAACAGCAGGGACCTCCTAATACTAAAAGGATGGGCCTTGGCTGAGTAGTTCAGTTGGTTAGAGCATTGTCCCAATATGCCAAGGTTTTGGGTTCGATCCCTGGTCAAGGCACATACGAGAAGCAACCAATGAATGCATGAATGCATAAATAAGTGGAATAACAAATTGATGTTTCTCATTCTCTCTCTCCCCTCCCCCTCCTCCCTTCCTCTTTCTCTAAAATCAATTAAAAAATAAAAATAAAAGGATGGCAGAGGAAGATGTACATGACAGATGGTGAGGTTCTTCCACACTGCGCTTGAGATTGCATTATTCAGTTCTTCCATCCTGCCGAAGGCAAGAGTTAGCGTTAGTGGGGACAGAGTAGAGGTCTGAAAGCGGCATCAGGAATTATTCTAAACTAGAGGCCCAGTGCACAAAATTTGTGCACTCAGGTGGGGTCCCTCAGCCTGGCCTGTGCCTCTCACAGTCCGGGAGCCCTTGGGGGATGTCCGGCCTAAGCCGTTAGTCAGACATTCTTAGCGCTGCCGTGGAGGTGGGAGAGGCTCTCCCTCCACTGTCACTGGGCTCGCCAGCAGTGAGCCCAGTTCAGGGCTTCTGGCTGAGCAGTGCTCCCCCTGTGGGAGCACACTGACCACCAGGAAGCAGCTCCTGCGTTGAGTGCCTGCCCCCTGGTGGTCAGTACGTCATAGCGACCAGTTGTTCCACCATTGGTGGATTTGCATATTAGCTTTTTATTATATAGGATGATTCTCACTGTGCTGGTTCTATGTCTATGGAATAACTACTTTTAAAAGGATAATTTTAAAAATTCCTTTGCAAGAAGTGGAGACAAAGTAAAAATGTTTCCACAGATGTATTGATTCATAAGAATAGTTCTTACTCTTTTCCGAGTCACAGAGCCCTCTGAGTATCTGATTAAAGCTATGGACCTTCTCTACTGAGAAAATTTGACATTTTTCATATATAATTCTACATATAGGTTCATCTTACTTTAAGAATTCTTGATTTGTAAAATAACTTTCTGCAAATGGATTTATTAAAATTATTATAGCCCTGGCCAGTGTAGCTCAGTTACTTGGGCATTGGTCATCCTATGCACAAAAGAGTTGCTGGTTCAATTCCCGGTCAGGGTACATGCCCGGGTTGTGGGCTTGATCCCAATAGGGGACATGCAAGAAGCAGCCAATGGATGTCTTGCTCTCATATTGACATTTCTCTCTCTCTCTAAAAAAATTATTATAATAAAATATTAAGAGCTTATACACAAATCTTTAAATTGAGCATTCCATACATGCTAGGTTACACCATAAAAAGTCCTTGTCCTCTATCTACTTATAATCCAACATATAACGCCGTAAAGTCACAAAAAGGACACGCAGTTGCTACACTGAAAAAGAAAAACATTTGCATCTTCATAAGAAGCCGAAGTGACATGTTGAGAGGTGATGGGCAACAGCAGAGTTATCTAAAGGTCCATAACTTCTTAATATAATCAGGTAATTTAAAGAAAAAAAAAAGGATTGAATGCCCCCAGTGCAAGGTATAAGGCTAGACCATGGAGGGGATCAAAGATGAGGATCCTATGGTCTTGTCTTCAAGTTGCATTTACTCTACAAGGCAGAGACAGGAAAAGCACACACAGTACTCTGATAGAAGGCAGAATTTACTAAATGCCATATAAAATTTATAAGCAAAATATCTTGGGGGAGGGTTCAGACAGCAAGATCTCATTTTACAGGACGTGAAAAATGACCTCCACACCATCTTCTACTTTCTTTCTGGGTGAATCCCTTGTTGTTTTCATGGGGGGATTTCACACTGACCACTGGAGAGAGAAAGCCCAAGTGACCCACTCTTTTTCATGCCTATAGATCAGTGTGACTATAAGGAGAGAAAAGGTAAACCAAAGCCGTATTATGACTGGCTTTAAAAGCCGGGGTGAGGAGCCTGACCCTAATTCAGGTGACAATAGGAATTTGTTGAAGGCTTTTAAGCAAGGCACAGATAGGATCAGAACTGTGCTTTAGGAAAATTACCCCGGCAGCTGTGTGTAGGAGAGCTGGAGTGGGGAGACAGAAGACAGGCTATTACAGTAGGCAAGGTGAGGAGTAACAGGGGGCCTGAGCTAGGGTGGGGGCTGAGGAAGTAAAAAGCAGGATGGATGCCAGGCTGGGAAATGTGTGAGCCACTGAGGGCTTTTAAACTGGGCGGTTGATTGAGGGATTTAGAGAACCCTTCAAAAAATGCCTTAGCATTTTAGAGATGTCCTCTCCTAACCTAAATGTCTGCTCCTGCTATAGACACACACAGTTTCTGTCTGAATAGAAAGGGGCCCAGCTACATGGAGATTAAGTCCACTTTAATCACCTGTGGATGACTAACTGTTGGATCCTTTATCGGTTCTTTCCCTGTCTGTATTTTCTGCCTCCCTTGCTCTATAAGCTTCTTGCTTCAAGTTCAGAGGAAGAAAGGCATTGTGAGCAATTTCAAAATTCAGAATTCATTCTAAGCAAATAAAATGCCATCTATAGCCCTGACCGGTTTGGCTCAGTGGATGGAGAGTTGGCCTGCAGACTGAAGGGTCCTAGGTTCAATTCCGGTCAAGGGCATGTACCTTGGTTGCAGGTACATCCCCAGTGGGAGATGTGCAGGAGGCAGCTGATCGATGTTTCTTTCTCATCGATGTTTCTAACTCTCTATCCCTCTCCCTTCCTCTCTGTAAAAAATCAACAAAATATATATTTTTTAAAAATGCTATCTATAATCCAACACAGAACATAAATTCCTTATCATATCATTTTAAAAGCCCTTCCTTAATCCTGGCTATTTCTTGAACTTTCACTATATTTTTTTTTCTCCCTTTACTACCAAATTTATCACAAGTTCAGCCTTCATTCACATATTTCTTGAATCACCATCATTCTTCCTTTAACCCATAAAACAATGGGGTCCACCTCTACAACTACAGTAAGACAGCACCCCCTCCAAAGACCCATGGCATCCTCACCACCAAATGCTATGAATGTTCTCATAGTCCTCCTGGCCTCTTTCCAACATTTGGCTCTGCAGATGCTCTCAAGCTTGAAACTTTCTTTTCCTTTGGGCCTCTGGACGACACACCATCCTGTTTCCGTCCACCTCTGGGATCTCTCTCCTGCTTTCTTTACACACTGCATTCCTTCCTACTCTACAAAATATAATTGCAACCCAAGGGGTAATCTTGGACCATCTACTATTTATGGTCTTGAAGGAGAAAACTTTTAAATTCAATTTCAACACTCTACAGCAGGGGTCCTCAAACTACAGCCTGCGGGCCACATGCAAATACAAATATTGTATTTGTTCCCGTTTTGTTTTTTAACCTCAAAATAAGATATGTGCAGTGTGCATAGGAATTCGTTCATAGGTTTTTTTAAAACTATAGTCCGGCCCTCCAACGGTCTGAGGGACAGTGAACTGGCCCCCTGTTTAAAAAGTTTGAGGACCCCTGCTCTACAGAATCCCTAAATCTACACCTCTAGCCATCACCACCTGTTTCAGCTCCAGGCTACTATTTCCTCAGCTCCAGGTGGACATTTCCCCATGGATGTCTCACACTCATCATGTCTGAAGGGGAGCTCATTGATTCACCCCAAAAAACTAACTTCTTTTTTTTTTCAATTTATAAGTTGTCCTTTTATTATTTTAAAAATTTTTTTTATTGTTTTATTGCTTAAAGTATTACAAAGGGCATTACATATGTCTCCTTTTTTTCCCCTGCCCTTGACAATACCCTGGCCTCCCCTACCCCCCAGTGTCTTATGTCCATTGGTTATGCTTATATGTATGCATACAATCCTTCGGTTGATCTTTTACCCCCCACTCCTGCCCCCCAACCCTCCCCGGACTTTCCGCTGTAGTTGGACAGTTTGTTCGAGACAGCTCTGCCTCTGTGTCTATTTTTGTTCATAAGTTTATAATGGTCTTTATTATCCATGAATGAGTGAGATCATGTGGTATTTTTCCTTCATTGACTGGCTTATTTCACTTAGCATAATGCTCTCCAGTTCCATCCATGCTGTTGCAAATGGTAAGAGTTCCTTCTTTTTTACAGCAGTATAGTATTCCATCGTGTAGATGTACCACAGTTTTCTAATCCATTCATCTACTGATGGGCACTTAGGCTGTTTCCAGATCTTAGCTAGGCTGAATTGTGCTGCTATGAACATAGGGGTGCATATATCCTTTCTGATTGGTGTTTCTGGTTTCTTGGGATATATTCCTAGAAGTGGGATCACAGGGTCAAATGGGAGTTCCATTTTTAGTTTTTTGAGGAAACTCCATACTGTCTTCCATAGTGGCTGCACCAGTCTGCATTCCCACCAGCAGTGCATGAGTGTTCTTTTTTCTCTACATCCTCTCCAGCACTTGTCGTTTGTTGATTTGTTGATGATAGCCATTCTGACAGGTGTGAGATGGTACCTCATTGTTGTTTTGATTTGCATCTCTCGGATGATTAGTGACTTTGAGCATGTTTTCATATGTCTGTTGGCTTTCTGAATGTCCTCTTTTGAAAGGTGTCTATTTAGGTCCTTTGCCCATTTTTTGATTGGATTGTTTATCTTCCTTTTTTAAAAAAAATATATTTTATTGATTTTTTTTGTTACAGAGAGGAAGGGAGAGAGATAGAGAGTTAGAAACATCGATGAGAGAGAAACATCGATCAGCTGCCTCCTGCACACCCCCTACTGGGGATGTGCCCACAACCAAGGTACATGCCCTTGACCAGAATCAAACCTGGGACCCTTCAGTCCCTAGGCTGACGCTCTATCCACTGAGCCAAACTGGCTAGGGCTGTTTATCTTCCTTTTGTTAAGTTGTATGAGTTCCCTATAAATGTTGGCGATTAAACCCTTATCGGTGATAACATTGGCAAATATGTTCTCCCATGCAGTGGGCTTTCTTGTTGTTTTGTTGATGGTTTCTTTTGCTGTGCAGAAGCTTTTTATTTTGATGTAATCCCATTTGTTTATTTTCTTTTTAGTTTCCAATGCCCTAGGAGCTGTATCAGTGAAAAACTAACTTCTCTTAACTCCCCCACATTTACCAACGATACCATCATTTTCTCAACACTCGGGTTCTAAATCTTGAGCCATTCTTGATTGTTCCCTCTCCTTACATAGATAACCAGTTACTCTACTCCATCAATCCTGCTTTTGAAAACTCTCTCGAGTCTATCTCCTCCTATCCCTTTCTCCTGCCACTACTGTAGACTCTCATCGTCTCTCTCTCAAGTATTTCCAACACTAGTTTTTCTTTCTTCTCCTTTCACTACATTGAACACTTTAGTTGAGGACATTAATCTTCCAAAACCATTTTGTTGTAGGTATCATTCCCTGCTCAAAACTCTTCAGTTAAATTATCCAAGGACAGGATAAAATTTAAATTTCTTAATCTGGCATTTAATATCCTTCACTACCTGTTCTTTGCGTGCTTCTAGTCTTATCTCACACAGACCCTCTACACAAAGTATCTTCTCCAGCTAAAGTGGTCTCCCAATTGCTCCCCAAATATGTCATATTCCTTAGAGCCAACAATTGTACAATCCAGAGGGCACCATTCACAGAGAACATAATGTGAACAGTGTCCCCTGACACTGTCGCATGGCTGCCTTTATTCTCACATCCGTTTGGGTACCTTTGTTCTTAATATTCTCCTGTAGAATGCTCTCCTCTTGCCTCTGCCCTAACTCTTCCTTCCAGGCCCAACTCAAGTTCTACAGCCCCACCGACTGCCCTAGCTATTGATACTCACTCCCGCCCCTTAATTCCTAGACCACTGACCTGTAAATAAGATGAACATATAACTGATCATCCACACTGTGATGTTTGAGAATTAAAGGGGCACAGTCACTCTGGAACAGCAGGCATAAACTGGGACTATGCCGGACAAATTGGGGCTTAGGATCAGTTACTTATCTATTACTCATTTGGCATCAGTATGTTTTATCTGGCAGTTCTAGGTTTTTGTTTGTTTGTAAAAATATATTTATTTTTACTTTTTAAAAGATTTAAAATTGATTTTTAGAGATAGAGGTAGGGAGAGGAAGAGAGAGAAACATCAACATGAGTGCATCATCCATTGACTGCCTCTTGCACGCCCCCCACCAGGGATCAAGCCCACAACCTGGCCATATGCCCTGACTGGGAATCGAACTGGCAACCTTTCAGTGCATAGGACAATGCCCTACCAACTGAGCCATACCAGCCAGGGCTAAATGTATGTATATATTTTTTAAAATATATTTTTATTGATTTCAGAGAGGAAGGGAGAGGGAGAGATGGAAACATCAATGATGAGAGAGAATCATTGATTGGCTGCCTCCTGCATACCCCCCTCCCCGTCAACTGGGGATGGAGCATGCAACCCTGGCATGTGCCCTTGACAAGAATTGAACCCGGGACTCTCAGTCCGCAGGCTGACGCTCTATCCACTGATCCAAACCAGCTAGGGCAATTTATGTATGTATTTAAATGTACATTCCTTTTAACCTCAACACAATAAGCCCTTTGAGTACAAGTCATATGTACTACCTCTTTGTTTACCTGATGCCTGGCCAGCATCTTACATATAATATACACTAAAAATTGTTTATCATGATGGTATCTTTACTGTTATTTAGGAATGAAACTTGGGCTCGGAATAAATGTTCAAAAGCAGTAAATTAACCTAATTATCATTCTGGCAGGAAGACAAATTTTCTGTGTCCCTAGATATGGATATCAAAAAATGTCCTCAAGTTTTAGGTGAGGGCTGGATTGTGGACTCTGGGACATGGTTCTGCCTTGCTCCCTAGTAAGAGCCACACTCTATCTAGACAGCATTCCCTTTCCATTGCTCTGTCATGACGCCTCACAGAGGAAAGCTGACAGCCCCAACCAGAGGCTTCCGTGACACATCAGAATAAAACTGCATCTAAGAAAACGCTGCTGTGGCTGACTGACCTGAAACCAAATATTTGGAAGTTTTGATCTGCTTGACTTATTTTGCTTAATTAACATCTGGCCCCCGTTCAGCATTATCTCTGCTAACCTACCAGTATGCAAAGGACGAGAAGGAAGCAGACCTAACAACAGAAAAAGACAGCACGCACTCATGGCAGCTCAGGCTCCAAAAGTAAACCAGAACAGGAACTGAAAAATGAAAGACACGTGGGAAAGAGAGAATTAGGACAGAATCATCTCCGAGTAAATACCGAACAGAGACCAATGTTACCAAAGAGCATCAAGTCAAAATCCAATGGGGTGTGAGTGGAAGTGGAAAAGCTCCTGGGAGGCAAACCATTTTGTTCAAACTCTGATGGTTGAGACCTTATGAAAAACCCCTCCTGCCAAGCAGGCGACTTGCAGTAGGCAGCACTCATCTATTTTTCACACGGAATCATATCAGGAAGTTTGCCTTCGATTACTCCGAAAGTGGGTTCTCACAGAGAGTTCACCTGAAAAGCGTTGGCCTCTAACAAGCAGCCATCTCTGAGCCCCTCCAGAGAGTCTCATATTCTCCAGGATTTGGTGAAGAGCTCCCAAACATTCCCAGAGATGTCCTTCTTCCTTCTACTCAGGATTTTTAAAAAATATAATTTTTTATTGATTTTAGAGAGGAAGGGAGAGGGAGAGGAGATGGAAATATCAATGAAGAGAGAGAATCATTGATCGGCTGTCTCTTGCACGCCCCCTACTGGGGATTGAGCCCACAACCCTGGGCATGTGCCCTTGACCGGAATCGAACCTGGGACCCTTTAGTCCACAGGCCAATGCTCTATCCACTGAGCCAAACCAGCTAGGGCAGGATTTTTTTTTTTATCTTCACTGAGGATATTCTTTCCACTGACATATTTTAGAAAGAATGAAAGGGAGGGAGGAGGAAAGAGGGAGAGAGAGAGAGAAACATGGATGTGAGAGAGACACATCAATTAGTTGCCTTCTGCCCTCACCCCAACCTGGGCCAGGGATCAAACCTGAAACTGAGGTTTGTGCCCTTGACCGGAAATCAAACCCTTGATCCTTTGGTCTACGGGCCAACGCTCTAACCACTGAGAAAACTGGCCAGGGCTATGTGGGATTTTTTATACCTAGACCTCCCTGGAAATATTGAATATATGACCTCTTGGAGTTCCCAAACCTTTCATTTGGTTCTTTATCTCAAATAAGGTCATAGTCTGCTTTGGAAGTTTTATGCCCAGAATAAACAATTAATAATAGCCAATGTGCTGCTATAGTATATTTCCTTTTTTAAAAATCCTCACCCAAGGATATTTCTCCATTGATCTTTTAGGTAGAGTGGAAGAGAGAGGGAAAGACAGAGAGAAACATCGATGTGAGAGAAACCCATCGATTGGTTGCCTCCAGCATGCACCTGACCAGGGCCCGGGCCTGGGAGAGGCCTGCAAAAAAGGTACATGCCCCCGACTGGAATCGAACCCGGGACCCTTTGGTCCACAGGCCAATGCTCTATTCACTGAGCAAATCCAGTTAGGGCTGTAATGTATTTCCTGTCCCCTTTGATCATTCTGTTGCCTTTTCTTCTTATTTTTCATTCCTTTCCTTCTGCTTTATTTTATTTCATTCTCTCCCTCACTTCATCTTTCCTCAGATACATTTAGGGCCCTTGATTGCAGGCAGGGCCAATACTATAGATTTTTTAAATATATTGTTTTTGATAGTATTACAGATATCTCCCATCCCTCGCCATCAGCACCCCTCCTCCCAGCCTCTATCCCACCCCCCCAGGTCTTCACTGCCCTATTGCCCATGTCCATGGGCTATGCATATAAGTATACTAGGGGCCCAGTGCATGAAATTCGTGCACTGGGTGTGTGGGTGGGGGGAGTGTCCCTCAGCCCAGCCTGCCCCCTCTCACATACTGGGAGCTCTCAGGCGTTGACCCCCATCACTCTCCAATCGCAGGATCGGCCCCTTGCCCAGGCCTGACGCCTCTGACAGAGGTGTCAGGCCTGGGCAGGGGACCCTCATTTCCCCCCATCACTGGTTCTACCCCCAGCCCAGGCCTGATGCCTCTGGCCCAGGCATCAGGCCTGGGCAGGGGACCCCCAGACCCCTCCGGTTGCTGGCTCTGCCCCTTGCCCAGGCCTGATGCCTCAGCAAGAGGCGTAGACCCCCATCTCCCTCTGATCGCTTGCTCCACCCCCCGCCCAAGCGTGACGCCTCTGACCCAGGCTTCAGGCCTGGGCAAGGGGACCATCATATCCCCCCAATCCCTGGCTCAGCCCCCTGCCCAGGCCTGATGCCTCGGCCAGAGGAGTTGACCTTCATCACCCTCCGATCACCAATCACTGGATCGGCCCCTTGACCAGGCCTGAGGCCTCCGGCAGAGGTGTCAGGCCTGGGCAGGGGACCCCCAGCTCCCCGCGGTTGCAGGCTCCGCCCCTGCCCAGGCCTAACGCCTCTGGGCAGCGGGGACCCGCAGCTGCAGCGGCCCCGCGATCGTGGACTCCGCTTTAGGCCCAGGCAAGGGACCCCTAGCTCCCGGGACTGCCAGCTTCGACCATGCCCAGTTCCCATCGCTGGCTCCACCCCTACTTCCTGCTATCACTGGCCAGGGCGGCAAAGGTGCCTGATTCTCCGATCATGGCTGGGGGGCAGGGCAAAGGCGGCCCCGGGGCCACCTTTGCCCTGCCCCCCAGCTCTTAGCTCCCCCCTGGGTTTCCGATCACTGTCAGTGGCAGGGGGCTACTTCCTGCTTTCCCTTTCGCCTCCCTACATTGTGCCTACATATGCAAATTAACCGCCATCTTGTTGGCAGTTAACTGCCAATCTTAGTTGGCAGTTAATTTGCATATAGCCCTGATTAGCCAATGAAAAGGGTATCGTCATACGCCAATTACCATTTTTCTCTTTTATTAGTGTAGATAAGTTATTTAGTTTATCTCTTCTCATCTCCCCAACCCCACATTGAGGCATGTCAGTCTGTTAATACTGTAGATTTAAGCACTGATCTTCTTAGATGCAGAGGCGTATATTAGAAAACTTCTTGAGAGTTCTCCCACCTCTGGGATTCTCCGGAGCTACAGTTAATAACCATCCCTTGATTATCAACCACTCTTTATATCTTTATTAGATTCTCTGGACTCCTGTTCATCAGCACAGCTAACATTTATGAAATACTTAATACATATATCAGACCCTGTGTAATTCTCACAGCAACTTGATGAGGTAGGTGGACTCCCATTTTGCAAATGAGGAAGAAGGCACAGAGGGGTACCTTGCCCAATATGTCACAGCTAAGTGATGGAGCTGGGATGGGAACGCACATCAGTATGTCTCCACAAAACCACTCAGCAGAAAATGTGATGCTGATAGATATTAGGAAGAGGCCTGAGCAATGTTAAAAATTCATTACATGGTAACACCCATCAGGGCTGTGTGAGGCATCATTATGAAGTCACTCCTGACTTAGGGTCGAAACATTATCCTTCACATGAAAAGATTGAACGCTACTTAGATCTAAGCCACCTACTCTATGCTCCAGCCTTCCAAACTTGCTGCTTTCCCATGCCTCTGTGCTTTTGCACATGTTGTTCCCCCTGTCTAGGGAATACCCTGTCCAACATCCTCTAATGTCCCAAAGTCTGCTGAAATATCAACTCTTTTTTTAAAAATTATATTTTTATTGATTTCAGAGAGGAAGGGAGAGGAAGAGAGAGATAGAAACATCAATGATGAGAGGGAATCATTGACTGGCTGCCTTCTGCATGCCCCCTACTGGGGATCAAGCCCGCAACCTTGGCATATGCCCTTGACTGGAATCAAACCCTGGACCCTTGGGTCTGCAGACTGACGCTCTATCCACTGAGCCAAACCACCTAGGGCTGAAATATCGACTCTTTTGAAAAATCTTTACTGACACCGTGTGCCTCCTCTGCCCAACCTCTCCCAGGCTGAGATGCCTGCCCTTTCTCTGGGCCCTACTAGCATCCCTAAGAGCAGTTATTACACTATATTGTGATCACTGGTTTGTTTTTTTCTCCCTCCCCTCCTCCATAAGCTACTTGAAGGCAGGCATAAAGTAGGTATTCCAAACATAGCATGAATTGAGTCAAGTTGAATTCCTGAGCTTTAACATTATCATATTACTTCTTCCAGGAATATTAACACTCTGAGCACTATTTTAAATTTTGTAATGAAAGGCTCTCTGATGTAGGCATCTCAAGTATTAACTGAATTGGTGAGAGAAGACCAAGAAACCACACTGGTAGAAGAGTGGCATACCCTCCTTCAACTGAAATCAATAAACCATTATGAATCCAATCCTATATAATAAAGAGGTGATATGCAAATTGACCATCACACCCTCACACAAGATGGCCACCCCCATGTGGTCAAAGATGGCCACCACAAGATGGCCATCAGGGGAGGGCAGTTAGGGGCGACCAGGCCTGCAGGGGAGGGCAGTTGGGGGGACTAAGCCTGCAGGGGAGGGCAGTTGGGGGGACTAAGCCTGCAGGGGAGGGCAGTTGGGGGCAGCCAGGCTGGCAGGGCAGGGCAATTGGGGGTGACCGGGACATCAGGGGAGCAGTTAGACATTGATCAGGCTGGCAGGGGAGTGGTTAGGGGGTGATCAGGCTGGCAGGCAGAAGCAGTTAGGGGCAATCAGGCAGGCAGGCAGGCGAGCAGTTAGGAGCCAGCAGTCCCAGATTGGAGAGGGTGCAGGCTGGGCTGAGGGACAACCTCCCCACCCCCCAGTGCACAAATTTCATGCACCAGGCCTCTAGTCCTATCTAATAAAAGAGAAACATGGTAATTGGCATACGACCACTACCCTTCCCATTGGCTAATCAGGGCGATATGCAAATTAACTGTCAGCCAAGATGGTGGCCGGCAGCCAGGCAGCTTGAAACTAACATGAGGCTTGCTTGCTTCAGTGACAGAGGAAACCAACGTTCCCTGCCTGTCTTGCAGGCCTCTGAGCCTGCAGTTTGAAACATTTTAACAAATATAGAAGCTAAAAAAAACCCCAGAAACCAGCTTTCAGTGAGCTGGGATCTCAGAGCTGGAGTCAGAGCTGAAGTTATACATTGTTTCGAACTGAAACAAACCAGATACCTACTTTCAGCAGCAGAGGCCTAAGAGCTGGAGCCTCAGAGCTAAAGCTGGCCCAGAATTAAAACAAGAAAAAGAAAAAAAGGAGCGGTTGGGAGCTTCCGTCACCCGCCAGCCTGAAAACAGCCCTCAGCCCCTCACCCAGACTGGCCAGGCACCCCAGTGGGGACCCCCACCCTGAATGGTGTGTGACCAGCTGCATACAGCCATCATCCCCTCACCCAGGCTGGCCAGGCACCCCAGTGGGGACCCCCACCCTGATCCAGGACACCCTTCAGGGCAAACCAGCCAGACCCACCCATGCACCAGGCCTCTACCCTATATAGTAAAAGGGTAATATGCCTCCCAGCACCGGGATCAGTGGGGCCACAAGGTCTCCCGGCACCGGGATCAGCGTGACAGGGGGCAGCGCCCAAACCCCCTGATCACCCTGCAGCTCTGTGTGTGACAGGGGGCAGGGCCACAACCTCCCTCTCCGCCCTGCTCTGTTTGTGACAGGGGAAGGTGCCCCAACTTCCTGATCAGCCCTGCTTTGTGCCTGATATGGGGGAGCTCCCCAACCTCTGATCGCCCTGCGGCTCTGTGTGTGACAGGGTGCGGTGCCCCAACCCCCTGATCGGCCCTGCTCTGTATGTGACAGGGTGCGGCGCCCCAACCCGCCCCCCCCACCACCACCACCACAGGCCCTGCTCTGTGTGTGACAGGGTAGAGCCATAACCTCCCCATCGGCCCTGCCCTGAGTGTGACAGTGGCAGCGTCCCAACCCCCTGATCTGCCCTGCTCTGTGTGTGACAGGGGGCGGCGTCCCAACTCCTCTATCGGCCCTACTCTCTGAGTGACAGGGGGGAGCTCCTCAACCTCCTGATGGGCCCTGCTCTGTGTGTGACAGGGGGGAGCCCCCCAACCCCCTGATCGACCCTGCTATGTGCGTGACAGTGGGGAGCTCCCCAACCCCCCTGATCGACCCTGCTCCGTGCGTGACAGGGTAAGGAGCCCCAACCCCCCTGATGGGCCCTGCTCTGTGTATGACAGGGGGCAGCGCCCCAACCCCCGGATTGGCCCTGCTCTGTGCATGACAGGGGGTGGCGCCGCAACCTCCCCATCGACCCTACCTTGAGTGTGACAGGGGGTGGTGCCCCAACCCCCCAATCGGCCCTACCCTGAGCGTGACTGGGGGTGGCATCGCAACCTCCCGATCCGCCCTGCTCTGTGCATGACAGGGGGCGGCGCCCCAACTCCCCAATCGGCCCTGCTCTGAGCCCAACCAGGGGCTGCACCTAGGGATTGGGCCTGCCCTCTGCCATCTGGGAGCAGGCCTAAGCCAGCAGGGCGTTATCTCCCGAGGGGTCCCAGACTGCAAGAGGGCACAGGCCAGGCTGAGGGCCCCCTCCTTCCCCCCGAGTGCACAAATTTTTGTGCACCGGGCCTCTAGTTATCTATAAAAGAAAAAGACAAAATTGTGTATAGAGCCGATTAAAATTAGGAAGATGTTGCTAAACTTCCAGGAATGAGGTGACAAACTGAACTCTAAGTTTACAGATCATTTCCTAGAGAGCAATGAGGTGTTAAATGGAATAATATTAGGGTACAGGCCCTCGGCAGAATCATGCTGGGGGGCACAGCATGAAGACATGACTTAGCAATATATTCTTGGTGAGTAATTGGTGAGTATTGGGCTTAAAACAATTTTTAAACCCAAACTCCTTCTCCTAAAAAATGTTTGTTTCCTTTTTCAAATGTTAAAAGCTTTGAAAGCAATGACCTGGAGTTAATAGAATGAAGTCTAAATGAGATGGGCAGAATGATGGCTGCTTTTGGCCATGGAATTTGGGGTAAGGCGGTGGCCTGGGTGAAACTGTGTGTTCAGCTTTTTAAATCAATCAATAAACATTACTGAGAGCCCATGATGTGTCAGGCATAAAATGCTAAAAGCTGGGAAACATGCATCATTCCCAAGGAGTCCCAGTCAAGTGGTGCATTCCATAATAGGGGAGTGAATAAAGTGTGGTTATAGGAGTTTAGAATAGGAAACTAATATCTGGTCTTCATGGAAGAGGTGAAGGTTGAATTATGTCTGGGAGACTAAATAGGACTTCAACAGGGAGAGAAAGGGCCATTCTGGGCAGAGGGAAAGCACACAAGAAGCTAGAAAGAAATACTTGAAAGACTTCGTTGTGGTTAAGGCCATGAGAAGTTTGGTGAGACTACAAATAGGTAATGTGTGAGGACAAGGATAGGAGAGCAGGAGAGGTGGGGAGCAGGAGGACATGAGGAGAGAGAAATAGACTGGGGCCAAATTTTACAAAGTTTTGAATGCAGTGGGGGAATCTAGGGGCTTTTAAAGCAGTGGCATAATAAGATTCAGTATAACTTGCATTCTGGGCACCGTCTTCTGTAGATGCTTAATAACATGGCTCAGCTCTCTCAAACCTTGGTATGTACTTTCACAGTAGCTCCCAAAGAAGATTTTGTGCAGAACAAGAAGTACAAGGAACCAGAAGTGGGGTTGGAAATCTGGGATTAGGGCTCCCTGCCTCTTTGGATCTTTGGGTAACTTTCCAAGTCTGCTTCCCGAAGGAGCCTGGCTTGTCACTTTCTCTCGATCATCTGTGGTTTCCCTCCCTAACACAACTCTTTCCCAGTGTCCTCTCCAACACAACATGCACACTCAGTCTTTTCAAGTGCACACAAACCGCCTTGTACAAATTAAAGTACACAGTCTCATATCACCCAATGCAGCTAGACACACATTCACGCATTGAGCAGGCTGTTAGTCATTCATGACCAACCCCCCTTTCCTCATTCATGATCCTCCCTTCTACTTCAGACCTCACGCTTATGGTGGAAGTTATTTTTCTTAACACGCTTGAATCTTGTGT
The DNA here is from genome assembly GCF_963259705.1 of Myotis daubentonii. NCBI lineage: Eukaryota > Metazoa > Chordata > Mammalia > Chiroptera > Vespertilionidae > Myotis > Myotis daubentonii. The sequence goes on along the minus strand of NC_081840.1, from coordinate 29,752,283 downwards.
ATCATTTTATAAAACAACCATGTGAAGTGGATGTATGAATTACTGTCACTACTTTACAGATGAGAAAATTGAAGTCCAGCCAATAAGCAACTTGCTTAAGGTCCTACTATTATTAAGATAAAACTTAAGACCAGAATCTAAAATCTTAGCTTTAAATTACCAGGCTATTCCCCAAATATTCCTTGTGGGGCTCTTCAGTCCGCAGGCAGATGCTCTATCCACTGAGCCAAACCGTCGAGGGCTCCCTTGCTTTTAAATGCCATGTGCTTGAAAGCTGGAGCTTATACTCTGAATAGCTATGAGAACCACAAAGGGAAGAAAGAAAGTCCAACTTGGCCACTAAACTAAAAAGAAAAAAGGCTGGTTTTGACTCTTTCGGCCAGGCTCACCTGTGTTCACAGTGTTGGCCTGGAATTGCTGCTAATTCATTCATGCCAGGCAGATGATACTGGATAAAGACGACCTCTCCTATTTCACACTTCCCTTGAGACAATGGAAAGAATGACACAAACCTTCACCAGTTGAACTCCTGCTTGGGGATGAGCTTCCTTCCACCTCTGAAACTGGTCTGACAGTGGTACCATAAAAGCTGTGGGGCGCTTCCTCACCCCTTTAAATGGAAGGTGAAGAGGATAGGTATACTCAGCACCTTATCCTTCCAGCCTCTTGGCTTCAGGCATCATAAAAGGCAAAAGGAAAGAAGTGCTAGAAAGAGGGTGTTGGGAGATTCAAACTGAACTCTTACGGGAAATTTTAATCTTGTCCCGGGGGAAAGTTTAGCATATGTAATTGAATAATTTTAACATTCAGAGCTACCTAAATGGATTCATTTACCAAGAGGTAATTTCGTGCATTAACTGCAATCCGTGAGTATATTTGATGTACGTTATTGACATCGCAATATTAAAGAGAACATTCTATTAGAAGGTAATCCTTAAATATTTCCTATAAATTTTGCTTTAACATAATTACCTACAAGAGAAAATAGATTTTTGGGGTAAACCTTTTCAAACTTATTTTATACCACTACTTGATCATTCCTTTCTAGTGCTAATTTCCTTCTGCTTTGTAATCTGTTTTCCTGTCTGCCACCTGTCAACCTCACAGACTTTCATATGCCTATTGCCATAATCTCACTTTAATTTTTGGTCCTGTCCACCTCCTCTTGCCAGGCTCATTTGCTGACTCTCTTCCCTGAGCAGGGTTATATTTGAATAGGGAACTTCATTGGGTGGATAGCCATTAGCTCTTGACACTTTGTGCCTCTGAATAAGATGACCTTTTTATTCACTTGCTCATTTTAATAACAAGATACCGTATCACTCTGAAAGGCAAACACGTTGGTAAGTCTGCAGACTGGTTTTCATGCCTCAGAACCTAAGATCAGTTCACACCAAGGAACTCAACCACCGCGATCCTGGCAGGGTGATTTTTAATTTTTACAAAAATCATGAACATTCTCTATTAGGGATGCGGCAGGAAGCGATACATCTCCCCCTTGTGGTTCATGTTTGTGTTTGCCTTTTGCATATCCAATTACTTCCAGTTTCCATCAGTCCCAACAAAATGCTGCTAAGATAATCTCCCTAAACCACAACTCTGATATCCCTCTCCTGCTCAAACTTCCAGCGGCTCCCTATCACCTACATGATAAAATCCAAACTCTTTGGTATGGTCCACCTGAAATTCCTATAGGAAACTCTCTGCTTTTTGAAACCCTGTACATTCTTCAAGACCCAAATCCCTCTTTTGCAATCCCACATCTGCCAGAAGTCTCTCCATGTGGTGGCCTAAAACCACAAGCTTCCAGTAATTATAGGCATTTGTGCTCATTTCATCTCTCAGATTCTATTGTGAATCTCTGGAGACTAGGACAATGTCTTTTTCATCTTCCTGTTGTCCGCACGGTTCCTTGCACAGAGATGGCACTCAACAAATGTCTATAGAATTGAATAAAAGAGATACAGTGGTTAGTAATGTTAAATGTCACCATTAAGCTTTAAAAATAGAGGATGCATTTAAAAATCAATCAAGAAAGAGAATTGTTTAGACCAGCCTTGTGTAGTACAAATATAATTTAAGCTACATTTGTAATTTTAAATTTTCTGGTAGCCAGATTAAAAAAAAGAAACAGGTGAAATTGATTTTAATAATTAGCCCAATTATTTCAATATCAATATAAAAATTACTAATGAAATATTTTACTTTTTTTCATACTAAGTTTTCTAAATCTAGAGTCGAAGATGTATTTACAAGTCATTTCAGTTCATATTTATCACATTAAACGTCCTTTATAGCCACATGTGGCGATGAGCCACTGTATTAAAAAGAAGTTGAGCCCAGCCCTGGCTGGTGTAGCTCAGTTGGTTGGAGTGTGGACCCACATACTGAAAGGTTTTGGATTCAATTCCTGGTCTGGGTACATACTTAGGTTGCAGGTTCAATCCCTAGTTGGGTTAAGTACGGAAGGCAACACTCAATGTTCTGATGCTTCTCTCTCTCATCTTTCCCTCTCTCTAAAATCAATAAACATATCCTCTGGTGAGCCCAGGGTCAGGACTGTGTCCTAATCCTGGCAGATTACTGACTAGTTTTGTTACCGTAGACAAGACCCTTAACCACTTACTTTCTTAGTTTCCTCATCTGAAAAGGGAAGATGACTTTTCTCACTGTCAACAACAGTTCTCAGTTTGAGTGTGGAGAAGGATAGGCTTTATTCCTGTGCACAATTTGCAACCAGGAAAACACAGTCTCTGATGAAAACCAAAAGTGTGCTCCACTGAGACTAAGGGGAGGCCACCTTTTATAGAGAAACTCCCCACCCTGTTTCCTGATTGGTCCATTTTTATGCAAGCGAGAAATCCAGAAGCACAGCTCTGAATGGTCCAAATGCACTATTCTGATTGGTTGGAACTCTGCATTCTGATTGGTCTCGTTAGAGAACAGCTCTGATTGGCCAACATAGATGCAAATGAGTATATAGCTCTAAAGTTCCCATTGGTCCGGGCAGGTCTCGCTGCATGGTTGGAACTCCCTCATAGGAGTTGACTCAGGTGGCTGGAGCACACAGTGCAGGAAGCTGACAGCTCAGTTCCCTGACTTTTCCCTGAACGGCAGTGTGTGTGAGAGGCCTGTCAGGGCCCAGTTAACCATGAGGAGTCCTTCTTGGCAGATGTATTTCTTCTGGGGGCTCACATTACTAATCTTACAGGGTTGTAAAAGCATAAAATTAGAAAGTGAAATGTTGAAAATGTACACAAATGGAAGAAGGCATAATTATTCCAAGAATAGAGTGAACTCGGATGCACTAGTTCCTGCACACCTGCGACTTTTAGTAACTGTTGCAGATCCTTAAATACCAAAGGTTACAATTTCAACACTTCAGTGGATATCCAATTCCCATATTAGCAAGCCCCATTAAACTGCTTGCTTTAAAAAGGTTATTAAAAAAGAACCAGGGCAGCAATCACAAGCATTTTGAGCTGTACAGAATCGGGAAATGAGGCAGAGATCACTGACCTGGCCATTTTCTATTTATATAGTGTTTGCCGGCCACTGAGGTGCTTCTGTGACACAGAGGACTCCAGGAATGTCATTTACTATTAACATTTTACATGTTCTTTTTAGGAGAGTCTCTGCAAAGCTTTATTTATTTTTAATTTCTTTATTGATTAAGTTATTACATATGTGTCCTTATCCCCACATTACCCTCCTTACCCCCCTCCCCCCACTCATGCCCTCCTCCCACCCCCTCCTCCTTGTCTGTGTCCATTGGTTAGACTTATATGCTTGCATATAAGTCCTTTGGTTGATCTCTCCCCCTTACCCCCGCCCTCCCCTACCTTCCCTCTGAGGTTTGACGGTCTGATCGTTGTTTTTCTGTTTCTGGATTTGTTTTTGTTCATCAGATTATGTTGTTCATTTCTGCAAAGCTTTAAGTGCCTCTTCCCAAACACTTCAGTTATTGCTTATTCATCTGCCGAGATCTGATCTATCATTCTCACTGCCCTAAGAAATGGTTCAGGAAAAATACTTAAATTATAATTTCAGCTTTATATATGGAGTAAACCAAGGCAGCTGAAAGGTTGAAAGTAAGCAGAACGTGAGAAATAATTACTTTTCTTGTGTGTTGTAACTGGCAGCCTAGACTCAGGAAGGCGCCTATTGGAACTTTGCTCGGCCCAAGATCTCTTCCCCCTTCCCGCCACTTGGTGCTCCTTCTCGTGCGGTTTCAGAAGGCCGAGCGGTTGCTGTCGGTTGTTGTATAAGAGACCCCGCCGTGCCCTGACAACAGTTGCTAAGGGGCGGGGACTTAGACTCCGTCCCCTGACTAAATCCTCCAGGGGCGAGGACTTAGGGCGCATGCGGCAATCTCTCAGCTCTCGCGAGGTTTCGCCTTCCCGGAAGTACTGGAGGACCGTCCCTGTTAACGGCGTCGCTATGTGCGGGGACTGTGTGGAGAAGGAATATCCCAATCGGGTGAGCGAGTGAGCGCCGAGAGCTTCCCGCTCCTTCGGCCCGAGCCCGGCCCCTGGGGCTTCTCATGCCGGCGGCTGGCCGTCCCCGTGAGGCCGGGCGCGGGGCGGGCTCGGCGGCTCTGCTGTTCCCACTTGACGGTTGTGGCGGCCCTTCCCTCCGTCCCCGCCCTGTGGGTGACATCAGCCGTCACCCCGCTTCTCTTTAGCTGCAGGGGACAGCAAAGGACACCCCACCGCCCTCAACCCAGTCGGCAGCAGACACCCCGTCCCTCCCCTGGTCTCACCCGCAGGCTTCATGGGATGAAGTTCCATTCTTCTTACAGAATTCTAGTTCTGGAAGGGGCCTCTTCCAACCCCACTTTGTAGATGAGAAAACACATGCCCCGGAAAGGGGAAGCCACTTGCCCAGGTTCATATGTAGTTAGTATGAGAGCCAAGACTAGAATTTAGGTTTCACGGCTGTTAACCTAGTAGATCTCTGTTCCTCTCACGCTCAGGGGCTTGCGGACTCGTTTACTCTCCTTCCACATTCATGGTGTACGTACTGACTTCTGTGTGTGCGTGGCCAGATTACAGGGGTAGCGGAGAAGGAGTAAGAGGCAGCCTCACTGCAGCCTAAGAACTTACCTTCTGGGGGAGTATGTGATTAACCAGAACTCAGTAGTACCGTCCATAAATGCTGTTCAAGTTTAGAGAAAGGAGAGAGCAATAGGGGATTACATTGCTATCCTCCCCCCTCCCCCCAGAGGACTTAAGTTGGGACTTGAAAGTTCGTTGTGACTAGGGTAGAAAAGAAGGAAGGGGGAAAATAGCAAAACGAGGATTCTTGTATTGGGTGAGAGGTAGGAAATCTCTACAGTTTCTTCAGCCTCTTAATATTTTGAGTAATATTTATTCTTTTTATATAACAACATGGAAACTCATATGGGACAACCCCTTTGAACAGAGGTTTAGCATTATCAAGTAAAGCTAAAGATGCGCCTACTGAGTGACCCAGCAGTTGCCGTCCTACAGAAATAAAGGCATGTGCGCATGGTCCTGGACTTGTATAAGATGTGGGTAACAGCATTGTTTATAGGAGTAGGCTGGCAAAGGGCGGTGGAGTCATAGGATGGAACACGGTGAGTGAGCAGTGAAAGTGAACCAAGTAGAGCAGTGGTTCTCAATGAGGAGTAATTTTCCCTCCCAACTGACATTTGGCAATATCTGGAGACATTTTTGGTTGTCACATCTGGGAGTACTGCTGACACCTAATAGGTAGAGGCGTTATGGTGTACATTTATTTTTGACATACTTTTCTGTACTGTAATCTATTTCACATATACTTTTAAAGTTTAAAAAGAAACTTTTATGAATCCAATAATGAACACTGCACGTTACAGAGACCATGAGGGAGATACATTAAAGAGATTAGGTTGGATTCTTAGGAGTTGAGCTGAAGACTTAAAAATTATATTGCAAAGTTTCGATTTAAAAATTATATTGAGACTTCAAAGACTTAAAAATGATATTGAGAAGTTTAGATTTTATACTTTAGGCATTGGGCAGCCATCAAAAAAAATTGAAATCTGTTGCTTAGGAAAAGGAATCTTATGGCTGTATATTGAAATAATGGGATGGGGAAATGTAAAAGGAGAGTCCCATAAAACATTTGGGGAGCCATGACAACAGTAGTGTAGGCATGAAATAGTGAAGACCGCATTTCAAAGAAAGCATTAACAGGACTCAACCAATTTAATGTAGGAGGGGAGAAGGAAAGAGCTTTAGATGATCTCAGGGTTTTCAATCTAGGCAACCGGGAAAATTGGAATTATGATTATCAACATTGAGGATCAAATGGTCAAATTATTTTAATCATGTCTCACTCAAGGTTGAGAATGTAAAATTCAAGCAATCAAGTAAAAATATAAGATTGCAGTTTGGGTGCAAGATTCAAACAGATGAGTCAGCCAAATAAAGTTGTCAAATGGAAAAGATTTGTTCTCTTAAAGAAAGAATGTATGGAATCAAGGATTGAGCTTCAAGGAATAAATTAACTTAGAGAGTGAAAATAGAATATAGTAGAGGAAGAAGAGCGGGAAAAGGATTGAGGTAATTGGAAAACGTAGGAAAGTGCCTTTCATAAGCACTTTTCTCCAATTTTATTATGCTCCAAAATAATTAAAGGGTTGTCATGAGGAAGAATTAAACTTTTCTTTGGAATTTCAGAAAGCAGAATTAGAAATAATTAGTGGGTGGGTGTTATGGGATTGTAGGCTTTGAATCAGAATAAAGAGCTTTAACAGATTTTAAAAATGGAATAGGTAACCTTTAGAACAGCGGTTCTCAACCTGTGGGTCGCGACCCCTTTGGCGGTCGAACGACCCTTTCACAGGGGTCGCCTAAGACCATCCTGCATATCAGATATTTACATTACGATTCATAACAGTAGCAACATTACAGTTATGAAGTAGCAACGAAAATAATTTTATGGTTGGGTCACAACATGAGGAACTGTATTTAAAGGGCCAGAAGATTGAGAACCACTGCCTTAGAAGAATTGAACTCTCTTCCTGATGTTCAGTAAGACTAATTGACCATTGGAAATCTCAAGCATCTTTCCTTGAGATTTTATTGAGTCATAGATATTTTTAAGGGCAGTAAGAGCAGAGCCACTTTGCTTGAGCTTAGCAAGGGAAAGAATAATAAGATGGTGGTAATAAGTATAGTCATCCAAAAAATTTGGCAGAAAAAAATAATGGATTAGCATATTGGAAGTTCTAAGTGTAGAATGAGTAGATAATAAATATCTAATTATTTATCTTGGTTTTCATAAAATTTTCTGGAGTTTTGTGATAGGTGTTTTTCGTAGACTAGAGATACACGGTAATGAATTTTTAATAGCTCTGGCCTACTTGCTTGTAATGTTACACTGAGAACTTGAACTTTCCAATTTGATTTATGCTGTCAGTGTTTTGAGTTTACATTCTGCATACTTACAAGGTCAGATTACATGGATTAGCCACTTTGTATACAAGGTGCCGGTATTCATGGGTGCAGTCCTGTTCAGAGTTCTATTTACTTGAAATTGGTATTTAGAGCTTTCTTCTCTTAAGACTGTTTCTAATTCCTTAATTTCTTTTTTTTTAAATATATATTTTATTGATTTTTTACAGAGAGGAAGGGAGAGAGATAGAGAGTTAGAAACATCGATGAGAGAGAAACATCGATCAGCTGCCTCCTGCACATCTCCCACTGGGGATATGCCCGCAACCCAGGTACATGCCCTTGACCGGAATCGAACCTGGGACCCTTCAGTCCGCAGGCCGACGCTCTATCCACTGAGCCAAACCGGTTTCGGCTCCTTAATTTCTTGGAGTCCTTAACAGTCCGCTTTTATAGATTCAAGGCAGTCCTGATTTAAATCCAATCAGGACTACCTGATTTTAAAGACTACAGTAATCAAAAGAGTGTGATAGTAGTGCATAGATAGACATATAAATCAAGGGAACAGAATAGTCAAAAGTAGACCCGCATATGTGTAGTCATTTGAGTTTTCCACAAAGGTGCCAGTGTTACTCAATGTGGAAAGGATAGTCTTTTTAATAAATGTTGCTGGAACAACTGAATATTCATAAGGAAATAAATGAAACTTGATTATTCATATCATATATAAAAATTATTTCAATATGATTGTAAACCTAAACCAGCAAGCTAAAACTATAACATTTCTAGAAGAAAACATAGGAGAAAATCTTTGCAACCTTGGGGTAAACAAATATGTCTTAGAAGACAAGCACAAAAATAAGGGAAGAAACAGTTTGATAAATTGGACTTCAAAAAATCTTCAAAAGACACCATAAAAATGGCAAACCAATGACAGGGAGAAAATATTTGTAACACACGTGTCTGATAAAGGATTTGTGTCTAAGAGATATAAAGAAATCTTATAGCTCAATAGCTTATAACTCAATAAGATAAACAACCTAACTTTAAAAAAATGGTCCCGCCCTGACCGGTTTGGCTCAGTGGATAGAGCATCAGCCTGCGGACTGAAGGGTCCCAGGTTCGATTCCAGTCAAGGGCATGTACTTTGGTTGTGGGCACATCCCCAGTAGGGGGTGTTCAGGAGGCAGCTGATTGATGTTTCTCTCTCATCGATGTTTCTAACTCTCTATCCCTCTCCTCTCTTCCTTTCTGAAAAAAAATCAATAATATATATATATATTTTAAATGGGCCCAAGACTTGAATAGGCACTTCATGAAAGAAGACACATGAATAGGCACCGTGAAAAGATTCTCATTTTCATTATTCACTAGAGGCCTGGTGCTTGAAATTCTTGCACAGGTAGGGTCCCTAGGCCTGCCCAGCGATCAGGGCTGATCTGTGAGGCGACCGGTGGGGCCATTTCCCCTCCCCTCCCCCCCCACTGGCACCCACCTTGGCTGGCCTAGGATCTATGGGCTGGGGACAGCTCCTGCGTTGAGCGTCTGCCCCCTGATGGTCAGTGCACATCATAGCAACCAGTTGTTTTGCCGTTCAGTTGATTGGCATATTAGGCTTTTATTATATAGGATAAGAGAAATGCAAATTAAAGCTACAGTGAGATACCACTTTACATCATTAGAATGGCTAAAATTAAATATAAAAATCTTATAATACCTAGTGTTGGTGAGAAAGTGGAGCAACTGGAACTCACATATTGCTGGTGGGAATAGAAAATGGAAAACCTGGAAACCATGTGGCAGTTTATTATAATGTTTATATATATTATATTTTTACTGTATGATTTGATTCAGCAATTCCACTTCTAGTGACTTACCCAAGAGAAAGGTGTATGTCCACACAAGACATACATGAATCTTCATTGCTGCGTTATTCATAATAGCCGAAACCTGAAAAGAGCCCAAATGTCTGTCAACAGATAAATCCATGCAATGTTATACTACTTGGCAATAAAAAGCAGCAAACTACCAATCCATATAACAACAGAGGTGATTAACATGGATATTATGCTGAGCAAAAGAATTTGAATGCAAATGAGTATACTACATGATTTTGTTTATATAAAATGTCAGGAGAGGCAAAATTAACCTCTAGAGATAGAAATCAGATCAGTGGGTGTCTGAGATGAGAGAGGGGTTAGAGATAAACTGCAAAGTATAAAGGAACTTCCTGGGAAGACAGACATTTTTATATCTTGATTGGTGTAGTGTTTACATTGGCATGTATGTTTATTAAAAGTCATTTCCCAAAACTGTTATAATATGCGGATTTTATTGTATGTAAGTTAGAGTTGTGTGTTTTTTAAAAATATTTTTATTGATTTCAGAGAGGAAGAGAAAGATAGAAACATCAGTGATGAGAGAGAATCACTGATTGGCTGCCTCCTGCATGTCCCTACTGGGGATCCAGCCCACAACCCGTTAACAGGTCATGTGCCCTGACCATGCCCTGAGCCGTAATTGAACCATGACCCTCTGGTTCATAGGTCTATACTCAACCACTGAGTCATGCCGGCTTGTTTTTTTAATCAAAGCAAAACACTTGTTCTTAATAGCTGGAAATTTATACTTTAATCTCAAGGCTTTTCCCTTCTTTAGTAGGTAAGTCCATGCGCCTATGATTTAATGTCTTCAAACTATATACACGTAGTTAGCTTGATTTCCCCCCATCAGGGTTAATCTCTTCCTTAATGCATAGCACCGAGGAGCTACTCATAAAGGAGAGGTTAATTGTCCAGGGAATCCAGGATAGCTTCACTGTGACATCACTGGGCCTTAATTCCCTGATCCTTCATACGCTCTTTGAGAGAAGAAACATGTGACTCATCCTCAACTTCTCCACTGCTATGCACAGTGTCAGGCACGCAGCTACATTGGAGAAATGTTTATTTGAATGTTTTTTAATCACATTAACTATTAAAAATACTCTTAAGTTTGCTAGTCAGAAATGAGATTGAAGTAGGTTATTTATGAAATGACTCTTAGTTGTGAACAATTATTAGTAAGCCTTGAACAAAGACTTCCCCTGAGCCAGGAGCATAAATTGTTAGTTTCTTAGTGATGAAGCAGAGCTCTCTCTCTTTGAATTGCCATGGTGTTAGTCTGATGAATTGCAGAGTTTATCTCCTCTGCCTAAATCACATATATTCTTTAGGACTGACATCTATAGAGCTAAGAGTCTATTTTGTTTGTTTATGTTATGGTATTTTTAAGGCTTCAGAAAACGCTGTTTCAACAATCAACTGAGCATTGCAGTGTATAAGATCATTTTTCTTATTGGCTCAGTGTTTCCATTTTGATTGAATTTTAATTCTAGTTTTATGATAAGATACCTCATTTAATATTGTTTGCTATTATGTTTCTTTAATTCTTCTTTTCATATTTTATATTATTAAAGCTTCATTAATTGTTTCTGAATATCCATTTGCATTTATTTCTCTTAAACATAGTTGCATATTTCAGAGACTTACAGCTCTAACACCATTTCAGTTTTATTTACCATGAATAGCACATCTAGAGGAAAAAATAATAATTTCAAAAATTAATTGGTTCTGCCTTCAAGCAAGTAAATTTTGGTGCTTTTTTTTTGCCTTTAGAGATTTTAAATCTATTAATCATTTTCACCAAGGATTTTGAAATATAAGAAAATTAAATTACTATTTTTATTATTTTAGGGTAACATTTGCCTGGAGAATGGGTCTTTCTTGCTGAACTTTACTGGCTGTGCAGTGTGTGGTAAGCGGGATTTTATGCTGATCACAAACAAATCCTTGAAAGAGGAAGATGGAGAAGAAATAGTTACCTATGATCGTAAGTAGACCTTCTTTTTGTCTGTTTTGTTAATCCTCATCTGAGGATATTTTTCCATCGATTTTCTATTGGTTGCCTCCTGCACCTGCCCCCACTGTGGCCGGGGATTGAACCTACAACCCGGGTACATGCCCTTGACTGGGAATAGAACCTGTGACCCTTTGGTGCAAGGGCTGGCGCTCTAACCACTTAGCAATACAGGCCAGGGCAGTGGCCCTTTCTGTTCACGCAAGTCTGTTAGCAGGTATTGGCTTTTGGAAGTTGGTATGTTGTGTGAAGTATGATGAGGCCTATTTTAATATATTGCAACAAATAGTTACTAGTTAGTTAGGTTTTTAAGAGAAAATTATAAATAGCACCTCATTTATCTAGCATCAGATATTCTACTTAAATGACTTTTGGAGATAATTGAAGCTTATGATTCAGGCACCATTTTTGTTTGTTTATTTTTAAAGCCTTTATGCCTTCTGAAACAAGATATAGAGTCTTTATTTTTTAACCTTAGGGTCATCCATGTGTTCATTTTCCATTACGTAGTATAATACAGTGATGTCCTCCTATAGCTATTAAAGTGTTTAGGGTTGCTTGCTTCTGTTTTACACTTTATCTTAGCCAAAAGGCCGAGAAGCCATCTTTGCCCCTATTTTAAATGTCTCTGAGTTCTATGGTCTTGTTTCTCCTTTCAAAGCTTTTTTTGGTCTCCTATCTCACTATCAGTCTTCTATGTCTTTTTTTTAAAAAAAACTTAGGAGCCACTCTTTTTAAAAAAAAACAAAAACCACATGTTTTTATTAATTGGAGAGAGAGAGAGAGAGAGAGAGGAAAGGGGACTGGGAGAGAGAGAGTAACATTGATTTAAGAGAAACATCTATCTGTTGCCTCCCACCAGGGGTCAAACCCACAACCTGGGCATGTGTCCTTACCAAAATTGAACCAGCGATCTTTTGGTGCATGGGACGATTCTCAGCCAACTGAGCCACACAGGCCAGGGCCAGTCTGTTGTTTCTTTTGCTGCTGTAAATATGCTCCCTATATATGCTGCTCCTCATCCTCAATAATGGGAAACCAAACAAATAAACTATGGATAATAAAAATAAATCAATTCTGAGATTGGCTCTACAAAGTTCTATGAATAAATTAAGTATATGTACACTTTAGTGCTCAGATATGTTAGCAAGTAGTTATACTGTTCAGATCTCCTTTTGGCTTGTGTCCTAGTTCTTTGATATGTTCTGAATATATAAGGAATAAATGTACAACTAATGATATTTTGCAAGAGGGGTATAAAAACACTAAGCCTTTAGAATAGAGTCAGACTATCAAAAATTTTTTTCTAAATTAGAAGAATCTTTTTCTTTCTTATAGATATAATGTTTTAAACTCAATTTCCTTTCAGGTAGTAAGTCATAGTGGTTAAGAGCAAGGGTTCTGGAGCCAGAATGCTTGGTGTTGAGTTCTGGTTCCAATACTTGCTAACTCAGTAGTCTTCCTAGTTATATAACTACAGTATGCGTTTGTTTCCTTATCCCTAAAAATTGTATCTACCTCTTTGAGTTTTTGAGAAGATTAAATGGATAAATGGATACAACATATTTAAAACACTGTAAACACTCAATAAATCATAGTTATTATTATCATATTGTTTTGTTCTCTTAATCTTCACCTGAGGATATTTTTTCCATTGATTTTTTAGAGAGAGTGGGAAGGAGGAGAGAGAGAGAAACATCTATGTAAGAGAGACACATTGATTGGTTACCCCCCGCTTGAGCCCTGGCTAGGACCAGAGATCAAGTCTGCAACCGAGTTACATGCCCTTGACCAGAATCAAAACCAGGACCCTTCAGTCCACGGGCCCATGCTCTATCTACTGAGCCAAACTGGCTAGGGCTATCATATTGTTTTCACTAGAGTATTTTTTTTACTGCTAGATTTATTTTAATGTCTAGCATTAGTTGTTTATTATGATTGGTTGTCATAGCACAATTTCTATCATTCCAGAGAATAAAAGCTTTTATATAGTTAGATCTAGCTGGTTTAAAAAGCAGCCTTACATATCTGTTTACTGATTACCTTAGAGAGCATTCAATGGGAATTAATATGTGCACATTGAGTGTCTGAACTTAGGCTCTTAATTATGTAGTGATGCTGTGTCTCGAATTCTGGATTTCTTATCAAGGTAGATGTTTTAAAGCAATACCATTGCTGAGAATAGAAATTCGACTGCCTTAAGACACCTTCCAGGACTTAATTATTTAATATTTAAGTCTCTCTCTTTTGGCAGATCTATGTCAGAATTGTCATCACGTAGTAGCCAGACATGAATATACATTCAGTATCATGGATGAATTTCAGGTAAATGTATAACTATGGGTATGTTATTGGTGGGGGAAGATAAAAGAATCTTGAAAAACTGGATATAGTTTTCATAAATGAAGTACTAGCGAATATTAGAAGAGACCATCCCTCTCTTTTACCTGTGTAACTTGAGAAACTTTAGATGTGGGTGTATCTGCTCAAACCTGTCTTCACAAGAATCAGAAATCAGAGTGTGTATTTTACAGATGATTTCTCAGTCCTGTCATTTTTATGAAGAACAGTCCTATGAGGTTACTATTGTGTCTCTTTTTTCTCTACGTAGTTATATGATTGCACAATTTTCGGCTTTGAGTGTTGGCCCACCACTCCCATCATACTTGCTGGGCATGGAAATTGTGATAAGGAGGTTTTCCCTAATAGGCATGTAGAGTTGAGCAATTCTGTAGTCTCTATTGCAGTAAGACATTTTAATATTATTTGGTAGGTAAAATAACAAAATGGACGTATCAAGGTTGGAGGAGAGACGTTGAACCACTCTTAGGACAGAGAATAGGGATTTACAGAGAATAAGGCTTAGTCCTTAGACAATTGTCAGAGCATGCGAAGAATGCAACAGAATTCTACGGGTTCGTGTAGGCCTGAAGTAGGTGTAAAGGTCAGGAAGGAAAGCTGGACCGTGCAGGAGAGCCAAGGGCACACTTTAACCATGAGGACACGTTGCAGCCTGCATCTGTCCCTCACTGTCTCCATTTTCAAGCCTTCAATTTGAGTTACTTATTTAGTGTGAACTAAATGTTCATCCACAGGATATAAGTATTAGGTTAGCGTTTTTAACAGGCAAAGGAATTTTTTTAAATCCTCCAGATTTGGGTAATAGTATAATTAGGAAAAAAATAAAAAATCTTTACTAATAGAATATTATAGAATAGTATAACCACTCTCATTCTTATTTTAATGTGCAAGAAAACACTTAGTCACCTGTCATAATATGGTCTAATATATTGTGCTTATAAATAAATAGCATCTTGACCGCATCTCCTCAGTATCTAAAAATTATACCTCAAAAAATATTTATAGCCCTAGCTGGTTTGGCTCAATGGATAGAGCGGCGGCCTGCGGACTGAGGGGTCCCGGGTTCGATTCCAGCCAAGGCCACATGCCTGGGTTGCGGGCTCAATCCCCAGTGGGGGGGCGTGCAGGAGGCAGCCAATCAATGATTCTCTCTCATCATTGATGTTTCTCTCTCCCCCGCTCCTTTCCTCTCTAAAATCAATAAAATATATTTAAAAAAAATATTTATATGATATATGTAACCGAGGCCGAAATCAAGATCTCAGTGAATGAGCAGTGGCCAGATAGGGGAACAAGCATGTCACGAGCTTAAAGGAGCAGCTCCATCCTTTCATGGGAGGAAAGGAATGCTTGTAGCTATTTTCCAGAAGCTCCTGAAGGACCTGAGAGCTTTTTAGAGTTCCGAAATGGATATTGAGATTGCTTGTTCATGCCCTAATTGAGCCATTGTATATTGCTGCCACGAGACCAAACTCAGGCTGATTTTCCTTTATGACTGAATGCAGCCATGTTCAAAGCTGCCCTAGAAATTACTCTGTGAAAGGAGGATGGTTTACTGTCACAATGCCCAGATAGTGTGAAATTCTCTTGGAAAAAAAAAATCTCTTAGACTGGACTCTTGATCTCCAGTGTTCTCTCTCCCAGCATCCACCTTCCCCCTCTCATATGTGAAATTCTGCCCTCAGACTACCTCACTGGCCCTTCGTAGCTCACCTTTAGCTACAGTATAATGTCCAGACTCCTCTTTCCAGCGCTCTTGCTGGGCGGCGGCTTCACTTTCCCTAGTTTCCCTCTGCTCCCCTCATGTGCACCCCACATAGCACCGACCTTAGACTTCTTCCTGCCCTCCTGTGACAGCGGAGTTTCATTTCCTCTGACGCTTACCCCTGCCATTTCTTCAGGAGTCTCCTGTTACCTTCTCTCTTTAGCAAACTCTTTTTTTCCGTGGGACTTAACATTGTTTACATTCAATATACGCTGTCCTTTATTTGTTAAAAATAAACTAAACTTTTTATTTTTCTTAGCTCCCTCTTTGATGCATCCTCTCATCATCTTCCTTCCTTTTGCTTTATTACTTGAATAGGTTTATATCCTGCTTCCCTTATTTCTCTATGTTCCTCTTAACCACCTACAAACTGGTTTTCACTTTCACTTTTCTAAAACTCTTCTCTCGTAGGTTTCCCAGAATAGTTCTTACCTCTTTTAGCATCTCTTCTGATTCTGGTTTTGTTAACCATTGTCTTTTTAAAGCATTGCTTCACTTAGGTCCATAGTGCTAGACTATTCTTTATTTCTTTTAAATCATTTAGCTGCTCATTTGCTTTTTCTCTGGTTTCCTTTCCTGTTTTCCCTCCTTTTCCCCTAAGCTTTGGTATCTGGCCTAGGACCTTCTCTATACTCCATCAAATAGTGAGCACACTCCGTCTCATTTAAAACCTATCAGATATCTTCCAAATCTCCTTCTCTAAGCCTAATATCTTACCTGCCCTCTTTTTTCCTATATTTCTCTTATTTTTGCTCCATTGCCAAACCTTGTGTCAAGGACAATAGCCACTCAAACCAAATTACTGCAGCAGCCCCCAAACTGTAGTTCTGCACTCTGCCCTCAGTTAATCTTCCTTAAGCATATCACCCTGTCGCTCTTCTGCTACTTCATAGGATATGCTGCCCTTTTTCATACCACTGTCCTTATTCGGACTTTTTCCTTGACTGGTCCCTTTCTCTACCTTCAAGCCAACTAAATCTTACCTCTTTTAAACTGAGTTTAAATTTTATCTCCTTGCTCTTGACAGTTCAGCCCATACTTCTTTCTCCTTTTTCTGAGCACTTCTTGTACCTCTAGCAGGCCCTGTAGGTCTTCATTCTCAGCTGCTGTGACTTAGTTTTCTCTTCCCCACCTTATTCAGCCTCATCTTATTCCGGCAGTGGTTCAGGTTTAAAGTGCAATTCCCATCACTGATAATGTATTGTTTTGTTTTAAATGTCTTATAGGAATTTTAAACATAATAAAAAATAGGCAGAATAGAGTATTAACCTCCATTACCCAGCTTTAATTGTACCTCACCATTCCCATGTCTCCTCACAGGATAATTTTGAAACAAATGCCAAATGTATCACTACTTCTACAAATATGTCAGTATGTATCCCTGTTTATAAAGCAACCACAATGCCATTGTTAAACAAAGAAGATTTTCTGATGGCAAGAATAGAGGGGAAAGTAGAGACAGAAGTACAGAGTTGGTGGAAAATACATTATATGAATGATTACAGATATTCTTTATTTTTTATATCACCCTAAAAGCCACTAAAATGACTATGTGTTTGCCCCAGGAAACCAGAGGGGACTGTAAGATTGCTTTCTGTTCCTCTTTGGACCAGGGAGGAGAGGCTTTGGAGTCAGAATTAATATATAGTGCTAGAGAAAAAGGACTTCTGTGATCTATCCATGGGACCTCAGAATAAGCCAGAGGACCTGGTCTCACCCAAAGGTGATTCCACCCACTCCACCCTTCCTTCCAAATCTGTGCCCTTTGGCTTTGCTCAGGTGGAGCCTTTGAGGGTCTCCATGAATAACTGGGAGGAATTCTTATTCTCCCAAGTTGGCTAGTTTTGGTAAAAGGTTTCCCAGTCCCACCACATTCCTGGCAGCACATGGAGTTATGTTTCTGGCATTCCAAGGTAGAATTCTAGACATATTTTCCCACAGAAGTGCTGCTATATATGGTTAGAATCTATAGTGCTTGTACAATATAAATTTAAAAGACTCCCTGGGGTTCCTGGGAATCTGTCGGGTACAACTACTTCTGTGGGAAACTGCTTTTGAATTCCTAACAGTTGACCTACAATGAAATTTGGAATACAGACTACCTATAATCAATCTTTACAAATTATACCATATGCTAGGGGTGTGTTTGTTTTTCTCCCAAATTAGGTTGTAAGTTTTGCACGGTCAGTTTTGTCCTTGCCTTCTTTCATGTCTACCAGTGTTTCTTGCACTAAATAAAAACTTGTCAATGGATAGATCGGTTGAAAACTCAGATATTTATCTAGCTTCACAAATAGTCCCATTTGACTTTATTACCTTTTTCTTCATTTCAGTGGGAGGCTGACATCCTACTGGTAATGTCCAATGGGTGAAAGCAGAAGTATTTGAAGGCAGTAAAAGACCTTGGAGAGACTGGATTTTTATTTTATTTTTAATTCATGGGACTTTCATTTGTTTGCTGAGGTCTAGCCTCTATTTATTTCTACAGTGTGTGTGGAGTAGACTTTAAAATTACATGTAGTCTTTAAGAAACAGTCCACTGCACAGTTAAGCTCCCTGCCGAACTCACTAGAAGGAAATGGAAAGGCAGTTGCCTGTTTCTGAGTCTTAGTGCTATAGTCATTGTTTATCTCTGTGGCCCTCTCTCTAGTGACTGTCCACTAACTGCCTTGACTGATCAGTTGCCAGACAGCTAGCAATCTCAGTGTCTGGTGCAGAAATACGTATAGATTTGACATAGATTTTGTTTTCCTAAAGAAGATAAAGGTTTTTAAACAAAAGGTTTAAAAGAAATGTTTCTATAGTTTATGCACATATTAAATATTCTAGAAAGGGACCTCTATTAGAACAGGGCTTTGCCCTGAGGATTTTTGCTTGAAACAAAATCCCTTCTGTCACTAGTCTGAACATTTGTTAAACCCACGAAACATAAAACTCTCTAAATAGATCAAATTCCAGATAACTGACTATCTAAATATGAGGCATGCTTGACGTACTAGTGGATTTAATATAATTTTTTATTTTCTTGGGGTTGGTTAAATAGCTTTTTTGGTTTAAGAATTTTCTCCCTTGTTTATTCTTTTAAAAATCATTTCTATTGGATATCAGTGCTAAATGTCCTAGAAAGGAACAGCTCTATGACCAGGAATTTGTCCTTAGGGGCCCACACTCAAATAGCAGCCCTAACCAAGCCCAATATGAGTGTCTTTAAGTCCAAGAAATGGCCATGCATTTCCAAGATGGCATTCTTGTATTCATAGTAAATAGAGCATCAGCATGTATTCAGTTTATATAAACAAAAGGCTATGGGATACACAGAATAAACCTAAGACATTGTTTATAGGTGTTGAAATTGACTTAACTTACAGGAAGAATATCCACGGCAATGTAGAGAACAGCACCTGAGTCAGTCAGGAAGCATCTTCCGCCCTGACCCTCACAGTAATGATGCACTTTATCTTGTTCTAGGAGTACACCATGCTGTGTTTGTTATGTGGCAAAGCTGAAGATACTATCAGCATCCTCCCTGATGACCCCCGACAAATGACTCTGTTATTCTAAGGACCCTTCTACAGTTCTGTAGAACTAGGCTGTGTTGGTTACAATACTGCAAACCTGATGGTTTGTCTTAGTTTATAATGGAAATTATATGCTTATTTGTTTCTGCTTAGACTTACCTATTCTTTGAAAGAAAAGAAGTAATTTGGGGGATTACTGTTCTCTAGAGCTGAGCTCTTCTGCCAAAGTTCCCAGTTCACATTGGCGCAGCCAGAATGAAGCATCTTCGTTAGTGCTATGTGGCTAAAATAATTAGAATGGGAGAACCTAGTGCCCAGATCTTGGTTCCAGTAAAAGGAAGCAGGGCTCCTTGGAGAAATGACTTACTCTAGGATTAGGGCTATAAATACTCAAGATGAGCCTGGAGCATCTTGCGCCACAAAAAAAAAAAGAAAGTGCTCAGAAAAAAATCACTATGGTGGGGATGTCCGAAGGACAGAAGAGCCAAGTGAAGGAGCTCCCAGTAACCAAAGCTGGAACAATTGGAGTAAAAAGTTAAGTAGCATTGGATTATAACCCAAACTGTAAAATAAATATTCATGAATCCATACTGACATAAATAAATGATTGAATAAGAAAATATATACATTACGATAGCAAATCTCCCATGCAAAAGATTTTCAAATAATTTATGTAGATATTCCCCACTCCTTAAGTGTGAGTGTGTGTGTTGACTTCCCTCCAGAGTATAGTATTGAAAGGGGACAAACACTAGCCCGGATCAAGGTTAACATCATTGATGAAAGGCCATGTGATAGCATGATGTGATGAGAATGGCACTTTACCTTTGTAGTATCCTCCCCAAAAACCGTAACTCCAGTCTCATCATTATAAAAACATCAAACAAACCCCAGTTCAGGGACATTCTACAAAATACCTGACCAGTGCTCCTCACAACTGTCAGGTCAGCAAAGATAAGGACATCTGAGAAACTGATTTACTCAAAGTAAGTAAGTAAACAACTACTGAATGCAATGTCATATCCTGAATGGGATCTTACACCAGAAAAAGGACATTTGGGGAAATCTGAATAAAGTGTGGACTTTTGTTAATATAAATAGAATGGTTTCTTTTGCTCCAAAGGAATCTTAGACTATCTTAACTTCCATAGTTGAATGAATACTGGGTGTTCTAAACTCTGGCATTTAGGCCCCTTGCCATTTGGTAGCAAGCAGCACAACCATTAAGCAAAGCATTACTCTATATTTTTTTGTCCCCCTTTTAAAAAATTGGTCTAATAAGAATTGATATTCTATATCCTGCCCAGTATTATTGAGAGATCCAAATAAATAATGAATGTAAAATGCTCTGGAAAGCATAGAAAGAACTAGATACAAATGAGATGGCTTCAGTTAGTTCTCATTGTGAGACCAAACTTAAAAGTGTTAGGCATTAGAAACGAAGTTGTTTCCTCTTCAGATCTAAGAGACTTAGGCATTCTGGACTAAGGCTTTGCTTGTAAGGAAAAAAAGTGAGCAAAGTGATCATTATTGATACCAGGGAAAAGCTTTGTTATATAACGGGGATAATAAAGGCTGAGGTTTCTTGAGTCCTTACTTTGTGGCAAGGCCTTTTTAAAAAAGCACTGATTTAATCCTCATTCACAGCTCCATGAGGTAGGTACTATTATTAATCCGATTTTAGAGCCAAAGAAACTAAGCACCAGAAGTTGAGTGGCTCACTCAGGGCCACACAGCTAGTGGTCACTCCCTCTCAGGAGCGTTCAGTACACATGCAGTAGAGGGCCTGGCAAGATCAGGGAGAGTCTGAGAATATCGGTGTCCGCCCTCTGAGAAACCAAGGCATATCAGACCAAAATTTATTATTTGGAAAAGCTCAGTTAGCTGCTCCTTAGGAATCAGTTGTTTTATTCCTGGAAAATATTTTCCACTTACTGCAAATCTATATCTGACCTGCTGAGGAAATCATTTGGTGAAATGAATCCAGAAAGTAGAGAAAGTGCTTCATTACTTTAAATAGCACTCAGCCCGTTACAGCTTCTGAATCGTCCCTTTTTGGGGTTTGAATGCTTCCAACTTAGTCATTTGGAGCTCAAGAATACAATTTCACATGCCTCCACTGATATCTTCATCTATTGCAAGATGTCTAATTATTATCTATTTTGAACTAAATATACTACAAAAATTTAAAACATAAAATCCTACCCATATATTTTATTATTTTACCAACATCATGCTATGTTTTGTGATACTTTCTTTTTCATCTTCTAAAATTTTTCTCTGGATCTAAAAGAATAAAGACCTTTTGAACCCAGTTCTACTGAGTCTATTTTTCTGTTTAAATAAAGAGGAACCAGGCAAAAAGCATCATTTTTTTTTTACCTTCCTACCCTGAGATACAAGAAGGACAAGGTTTCACCTATAGGTGTAATTGGGGGTGTGGGCGTGTCCTGACACCTCATTCTTTCTCTATTTGCCCCATGAGGTACAGATCTGGGTCTGCCTAGTTCAGATCTTGGAGTTCAAAGCTCAGTATGTTTATTGTGTTGATTTAGCTAGCTCTGTCTTTCTCAAGTTGTTCTGGGTTCTCCCAATACTAATTAATGGATACATTATATAGTCTGGGCATAACCAGATATGGTTTGTTACTTGTAAGTTATCACTAAAAATATATATGTTCACTGTTCTTTATTTCAGTGTATCAGCAATCCTTTCGGTTTTATTCTTTTGTGAGCAAGGTTAAGTTATTGACTTAATTTGAGGCTCTCAGCTTTAACGTGTGTATTTCTTGGCTGTAAAACAAGTCTCTATTGTGAGACACACTATGGATGGGGAGAAAGGAAATCAAGAACCTGGGTCGAGAATTAGCTTTGCCACATGCTCATGGTGGGAGGTTAGACAAGTCTTGTATTCTATCTGTACCTTGGTTTCTTTAATGAAAGAATAGAAATAATCATGCCTCCTTCATGGAGTTTTTAAGTCAAATGATGTAAGTGAAAGGTTTTCAGGTTGTACAGTGTGGGGTGAATAGGCAGCTGTCAGTGGTCTTTATGAAGAAACTGAGATAGAAGGAAGCAGTGGTGTCATGGTTAAGAGTAGGGGCTTTGAAGTCAGGCTGACCTGGGTTTAACTTTCAATTCTGCTACTCTATAGTCCTTTGTCCTTGGCAGGTGTCTTACTCAGTTACCATTTATTTATATTGTTGACACTATTACTTTCCTTCTCTTTAAATAGAGATAAAAATTCCTCGCAGGGTCAATATGAGGATTGATTAGCCTAACCCAGTGGTCAGCAAACCTCGGCTCGCGAGCCACATGCGGCTCTTTGGCCCCTTGAGTGTGGCTCTCCACAAAATACCATGTGTGTGGGCGCTCGTACAGTGCGATTGAAACTTCGTGGCCCATGCGCAAAAGTCGGTATTTTGTGGAAGAGACACACTCAAGGGGCCAAAGAACTGCATGTGGCTCACGAGCCGCAGTTTGCCGACCACTGGCCTAACCTATTTAAAGTACTTAGTGTGTTGCTGAAACCGGTTTGGCTCAGTGGATAGAGCGTCGGCCTGCGGACTGAAAGGTCCCAGGTTCGATTCCGGTCGGGGGCATGTACCTGGGTTGTGGGCACATCCCCAGTAGGAGGTGTGCAGGAGGCGGCTGATCGATGTTTCTAACTATCTCTCTCCCTTCCTCTCTGTAAAAAATCAATAAAATATATTTTAAAAAATAAACTAAAATACAGTACTTAGTGTAGCCCTAGCCAGTGTGGCTCAGTTAGTTGAGCATTGTCCCGTGCACCAGGAGGATGCGGGTTCAGCCCTGACCAGTTTGGAGCAGTGGTTAGAGTGTCAACCCTCGCACCAAAGGTCGTGAGTTTGATTCCCTGTCAAGGGCACGTACCTCGGTTGCAGGTTCCCTAGCCCAGTAGGGGCATGTGCAGGAGGCAGCCAGTCGTGTCTTGTTCATGTCAGTGTTTCTCTCTCTCTCTCTCCCCCTCCTCCCTCCCTTGCATCTCTCTCTAGAAATCAATGGAGAAAATACCCTTGGGTGAGGATAAAAAGAAAAGAAGATTGTGGGTTCGATTCCTGGTCAGGGTACATACCTAGGTTGCAGGTTTGATCCCCAATTGGTGCACATACAGGTGGCAACAGATCAATGTTTCTCTCTCACATCGATGTTTCTCTTTCTCCCTTCCTCCCTCTCTTTAAAATAAATGAATAAATAAAGTACTCAGTGCAGTATATGAGTATACTAAATGGTAGTTTGGTTGATGGTTGTGATAGTGATTATAAGAAATCACCAATTAGAGGTTGGCTACCTTTCTTAAACTAAGGACAAATAGCTATGGGAACATGGTTATGGAAATAATCATCAGTTTCATTCCGTATCTTGATCCTCTGAAATCAGTTATTTGCAGCCAGTGGCTATATTTTTGGAAGAGCCCTCAGAGAAATGATGATCGCTGTCCCTCTAAATGGAGCAGCATTACCTCAGCACTTGTGGGGAAGCTTGTTGCTGAGCCTTCTCCCTGCTTCCTGAGTGCCCCTCTGGAAATTTGATTAAAAGATTTTGTTGATCTAGGAAAATGGGTGATTATATAAAGCTTTGCTTTGTCATTAAGTTTATGACCATTAGTGGATACTATTGAGGATGTACAAGGGCGACGAACAAGATGAGGACTTAAGGAAACAGTTTCTCATTTGATTTTAACAACAGCACAAGTAATGATTTAGTAAAACAAAGCACCCTTGTAAAAACGTTCCTCCAGCCCTGCCGCCCTGTTCCTTCCTGAGCCAAACTGGTCAGGTCCCTTCTGAAGCAAATAGCATTTCCCCTGCACAAAGGAGGGGCCCTCTTCCTAGCTTTAGGGTCCTTTCTGACTCTCCCTGCAAAACCACTTATAATTCCCATTCCTTTGGGATCTCTAAATAATTCAACTCGAGCCTCATGGGAAAGACCCAACACATTGTACTGGCATGTCAGGCACTAAATTGCCTGTAGCATAATGCCAACATCCAGGATAGCTGCCTCTGTTACTAGATGTAACACAGGCTATAACACTATCAAGATGATGAACAAGTCATTCTAGCATCCAACGTGAATTCTGTATTTCATTTCAGGGAAGCAATTTGTCTCTGCAGTTATTGCTCTAAAATCAGTGGTTGGTCCTGCCCCTGCCCCCCCCCCCCCCAACTCCATACCCCAATGTTGGCTTTAAGAGCAGGAATCTTAAAAGGTTTGAGTTTTCAAGTCAAGGGCAACCTTAATTTAGCAGAAGGCCCGGCAGAAGGGTGCCAGGGGATTCCCACTATAAGGCTCAGGTTACCCTTTCGAAAGAAAGCACAGTCGATGACATAGCTTTAGTTAAAGCTCAGACCATGGGATCCTTAACCTCTGTTCTACATTTGCTCTCAGAAGATGCAAGTGCTTAGAAAATAGTCTGGGGAGCCTTGTAGGAAAAGCCTTTCCCCTCAGCACTGGCGTTCTCATGCAGTGTGTTCAGTTTGGAGAACTGTCCCTTCAGAGCGTCACTAAAGAGAAGTGAAATATTCCATCTAGTGGTCAGAGAAGGAAAGGTGCAATGAGAAGTTTCTAGGGAGAGGTTTGTGGGGCGGAGTGACAGGTCCTTTCCAGAGCGTGATCAGGGCTGGCCTTGGCGGTGGCGTGTTTGGGAGTGTGCCTGGACGAGATGAGGACCCTGGACACGGTCCTCACAATGCCATTGGGCAGAACTCTGCTGTCACAGAACAGCTGTCATGTTGGCAGTCTGGGAAGGGAGGCCCTGGCCCGTCCCCACCCTTGTGGGAGAAACGAAGCCGATTGTTCACGCCTAAACTTGTTTGTCTTGTACCTGAACTTGTGAATCTGCGAGGCTGAGAAAGACAAGGGTGCAATGTGAACGTTATAAAGGAGGGAGAGTCAGTCTAGCACAAGATCAGAAACAAGTGCGCTCAGCAAGGTTTCCAGGAAACCGATGAAGTGCCCTTTTGTACCAGTAACTGCACCCTCCCCACCCTGCTGCTAGTGAAAGTCCACCGAATTGACTTCCCAGGAAACCCTCAAGGGGTAGGTGATATTTAATTGGCCCAGTACCCACAGCGATAGCCTCGATAACCTCGACTTCTGGGAATCCTCTAACCTCCTAGTACCCCAACCAAAGGGCCCATTGTCTTGCCCTCCTCTTTACCCCCTCTTTCCCACAGTTCTGGAGAAGAGCCATAAAATAATAAAACAATTTACTTTCCTGCCACTCCACCTGCCTCGAAGAACTTGACCAGGGCCTGCTTTCCAGGCAGCAGTTAGGGGGTCCCCTTGATCAGAGCCTCCCTCTCCCAAGCCTTGGTGTGCTGCCAGCGCCTCTGGCCCCCTGCAGTTTGCACCATCCCTCCACCCTGTCAAGGAAGAAGACACAGAGCGTCCGGCCATTTCCACACCTGCCATTTATTGGACTCAGCTAGCAGGCTGGCACGGGCTCTTCACATGTCTCAGACCCCGCCCATACAGGTTTAGGACGGTGCCATCATTCTGTGAAGGCCCAGAGCTCGCCTACGTCTTGGAGGCCAAGTTGAATCACCAACCAGAAGGTTGGGAGAGAAACAGGCCGACAGGAAAGGCAAGGCTCTTTGAGGAAGGAGAATGATCTCAGGGGGAAGCTCAGGTCCAGCAGTGTCTCCCGAGGACACTCTGAATCCTAAGGGGAGATACTCAGGGTCTGGCTGGAGTAGGAGATCTGTGTGCTGAGCAGCCCGCGTCTATATGGCAACTTTGAGGAGGCGCTTGATGTCGGGCTCGATGTTGATGGTTTGGAAGGTGCGGCTGTAGCGTCGGAAGGGCTCCCCCTCCGGCCCGATAAGGAACTTCTCAAAGTTCCAGGACACATCTGAGCGGCGCACTGGGCTCCAAATGATGTACTTGGGATCGGTCATGAGAGAAAATGGGTCATCATAGGGGTAGGGGAGCTTGTCCTTCAGGTAGGCGAAGACAGGATGCTCATTCTGACCATTCACATCACACTTCTGGGCAAGGGTGAAGGTGGGCTGGAATCCATCCCCAGGGCGGACGTACTTGAGACTGTTCAGGATCTCCTCATTCCGACAGTTCTCCTGGGGGAGGAAAAAGACAAAGAGCGTGGAAAAAGGAAGGGAAATGAAGGGTCCACAAGCAAACCTTTCACCTTCTAGACTCCTCCCCAGGATCATTCTTTTCTGTGTTACTTTTTTCTTCCCTTCTTCATCTGCTCTGCCCTACCCTTGACTTGGTGTTTTCCCTCTCACAGCTAGTATGTCTTGCTAGGCCATTTCTGAAAGTTTTTGCAGTTCCCATCTTGGCTGTTCTTCTACTGAGAGACTTAGCATTTTTGAACTATTGTTTCTCTCTCCAGTCTGAGCAGTTCTTAGTGTATCTGTCTGAATCTCAAGGAACCTTAAGTGCAGGGCAATAGAAAGGGAAAGGAGGCTCAGGTCGTACTGCCGAGAACTCTCCTTCTACTTACCTACCCACAGATGCCTACACACACATCCTGCGACCACCTTGCCCTGCCTGTGCCCTGGCTTTGCCTCTGTTGCTTCTGATTACGTGTCAGTGTTGAGGCCTTTGCCTTTGCCCTACTCAGTTCCTCAATCCAAGGGTGAAATTGAGGCCGAGGGGAATGGGGTTTGCGCTTCTTGCTCTCATCTGCCTTGTCCTACATCTGAAGTGCAAGTAGGAGGGAGCTTTGCTGAAGGAAGACCCCCATCCAAGGAAGTCTAGTTTTCAGGTGCCACAAGGCGAAGTGCCTTAGAGACATCAGTGAATGTATTCTAAATGTAATTACTTAGTGACTAACAGGGATGAATTAATAGGATGGAGGGGTTTGCGGGTTAGAGGGTTTAGGGTTCTGGAATAGGCCAGGGGAAGAGGGAGTTAAGGAAATTAAGTGCTTGAGGGCTAAAGGTTGTGAATATGTAACTATCATTCCTTTTGTTTCTGGACTGCTATCCCAAGACTCCTGCCCCTCACACTCAGTCTGCTCAGCTGTGAATGCTTTAGCCTGAACCTGTTACTTGTCTTTCCCTCCCGCTGCCATCACCCATCTGTCCCCACTCAGCATTCCCCACCATGATGTGCCCAAACGACCCAAGGCAACCCTTCTTTTCCTCCCCCCTCCAAGTCTAGTAAGAGTCAGGTATCTCCCTCTGGGAGAAAGTCCCTGCTTCTGACCTACTAGGACCAATTTGTACAGTCAGTTCTAGGCCATCATGACATCTTGAGCCCAGAATCCATCTCTATTAGGCTTCTCCTCTCTAATGCAAATGGCTGTCTGGCTACTGGTAGGTTGTGGACTCCCTCCAGCAACTAGCTAGCTGGGAGTGATGGTGTGAGTCTGGAGGCACCTCCAGGCCAGAGAGTCACCTCTGAAGAAATTTGCTTTAGTCCAGCTGGTGTGGCTCAGTGGTTGAGCATTGACCTATGAAGCAGGAAGTCACGGGTTTTGTTTGTTTGTTTTTAATATATTTTTATTGATTTCAGAGATGAAGCGAGAGGGAGAGAGAGATAGAAACATCAATGAGAGAGAATCATTGATCGGCTGCCTCCTGCACGCCCCCCACTGGGGATCAAGTCGGAAACCTAGGCATGTGCTCTTGACCGGAATCGAACCTGGGACCCTTCAGGCTGACACTCTATCCATTGAGCCAAACCAGCTAGGGTGTGGTCACAGTTTGATTCCTGGTCAGGGCACGTGCCCTAGTTGAGGGCTGGTTCCCCATTGTGAGGCATGCAGGAGGCAGCCAATCAATGACTCTCTTTCATCATAGATGTTTCCATCTCTTTCTCCCTCTCCCTTCCTTTCTGAAATCAATAAAAATATTTTAAAAATAAATAAAATAAAATGAAGAGGTTTTTCCCTTTCCATCTCTCCTGCTTTGGCCAAGCCTAGAAACAGACCGAGACATTTAAGGAACAGTCAGAGCAGTAACGGTGTGGGCTCAGGTTTGTCACAGCCAATGACATTTGTCTTCTGCATATATCTCTGCTAATCTCTTCCTTCTCTTCATGCCACTATGAACTGAGCTAAGGGGATTATAATGAGAGGGTTCAGTTGAGGACATTCTGCCTGCTTGTGCAGTTAAAACAATACGTGAAAATAGAAGAACCCCTAAAAGATAACGAGGTGTGTGGGCTGAAGCTCTATAACAACTTGACCCATTAACCAGAGACAAAGAGGTGCCTGTGATGCCCGGAGGAGACATAACACCCTTAGCTTTCCCTCAAATTCACTCTCCACTTGGCTGATTTCAAACAAGCAAATAAAAGTCTTCAATCTAAACAGTTAAGTTGCTTGCATTTGCATATTACTTTTGTATACCTTATCCTCGAAGCCTCATTATAATCCTATGAGATAAGATACGTGGTATTTTCCCCAGTTTAGAGATGAGGAAACTAAAACAGAAAAAGTGAGTGACTCTTCCTAGGGCACAGAGCCATTAAGTAGCAGAACCAACGCTAGCTAGAACGAAGGTCTCCTGAGTCAGTTCAATCCTCCTGTGATTTTGATCTTTTTATTTCTCCATTCATTCATTTAGCAAATATTTAATGAGTATCTTCTATATCTGAGGCACTGATAATTCAATAGAGAGAAAAACAGACCTGGTTCCAGCCCTCACTGAGCATAGTGGGAAGACAATAAGCAATAAAAAAAAATAAAAAAAAATCCACACCCTCGGTCTTTAATCACAGACAGAATCATATGTATACTTCCCCTTGGTAGTCACATGTACCAAAGACCTACATTGACAAAACATGCTCCCGATTCCAGACACTCCAACACACACAGTCTTTCTCCCCTCCCCTTAGCCTACTAGACAACCCAACCCCTTGTGTGTAATACAAGGGACCCCTCACCTGATGTCCAAACTGATTGCAAGGGAAGCCAAGAACCACCAGGCGCCGGGGAAAGCGGCATTGCAGCTCGTTGAGCTGGGTGTAGTCCCGAGTGGTTGTGCCTCAGAGCGATGCTACGTTCTCAATCAGCACTGCCCTGCCTCGGAATGTATTGAAATCTATCTTCTCCCCATCCAGGCTGATAGCACTGAGGTCGTAGAACGACTTGGCAATGAACGCCATGGTGAAGGTGCAGGGTGAGCCTGGCAGGTGGCGGGAGCCCACTTAAGGATCTATTAAAGGGGTGGGGAGGAGGAGGAGCCTGGAAAGGCAGGAAGGCTCTCACAATGGGGCTTTGAGCATCCTCAGGATGACTTAGCAAAAACCGTCACCCACCTGCAAGGGCTGTTTGAACAAGGAGGTTGCTCCTCCTATTTACAGACTAAACAAAGCCACCTCCCTGCCCTACCCTGCTGGCAACCTGGGAGGGCCAACTTGATATCTATGAACAGACATGAATAATTCACTACTTGCAGGAAACCAGAGCCCCAAAGGTCGCCTTGGAGGAAAAAAGGGAGGGAGGGACCCAGGATTGACTCCTACTTGCCCCAGCAAGTTGTTTCACTGGCGCATACATTTATTGAGGGCCTGCTGAGTGCCAAGTTCTGAGCCCTGCAATGGAGAAGTCAGGGTCTGCTGAGATCTGAAATGGGAGGGAGAGAATCGGGGTGCATGTCCCCTTGACTCAGACTAAAGCTGAAATATACATATTACTGTTCACAGTTTTCTCTTTGGCTGTTGCTTTCCACTAAATCAAAGGAGACCTTGGGGCACAGTGTATGATTTTTATAAAATAACTAGAGACCCTGTGCACTGGTGGGGGGGTCCTCTCAGCCCCTCCTGTGCTCCCGCCACCGCTGCTGCACTCGCCAGCCATCAGCTGGCTTGTGGCTGAGCAGCACTCCCCCTGTGGGAGCATCTGCCCCCTGGTGGTGAATGTGTGTCATAGCAACTGGTCATTCCGCCCTTCAGTTGATTTGCATATTATGCTTTTATTATATAGGATGGCTTTCGGTGCCTCAGCTTGTACCAGGCTGAAGAGATCAAGTTGTGTTTGTCTTGTACAGTCTTCCCATGAGTGAGGTCACCTGCTCTCAAGAACATCTGCCCCTGCACTGTGCCATCTCCTACCCTGACTCAGAAAGTCTGGAGGCCTTGCTAGAAATAACTCAGAGATTTATTCCAGGATCTTGGAGTTTGCAAACTGGGAACAGAGCTGGACAAAACCCCAGAAGTGTTCCGAAGAAGAAAGAAAACTTAAACATTCTTATAGTAAAAAGTACATTCTTGAGAAGTATCAGTCCTGCTTGCTTAGCCCTAGGATTGGTCCAGAATGTTGTCAGTCAGATGCCAGGCAGTCAGGATGAAGGCTGCCAGGCTGTCAGAAAGATGGGACCAGGAGGTCAGGTCAAGTCCTGTTGGTCTGGATAATGAATGTCAGGTGGATGTATAGGTGGGTCTTTCAGGGGATAATTAGAGGGTCATCTGGAGGCCCAGATGTATATCCAGACATTGATGCAGGACTAAATAGTTCAAAAAAGTTTAAGTTAATGATGCCAGGCTCATTAGAATAAGAATGGAGTATTTCCTCATGTCTCAGTTTCCTTAACTTAATAATTTTAGCAGCTTGGTTAAAATGACTTCATTTTATACATTCCCTATCTTTTCTCTTTCTTCACCCCACATCCTGCCCCCATGGGGTTGTGAGGATGCAATCAGCTGTGGCCAGGTATGGGTGACAGGAGTTGCACAGCAGGTGGGGAAACTCAGAAGGGATGAGCTACACTTACCTCTTCTCAGACCAAGGCTCCATCCCAAAGACTTTCCAGAGGGCTGTGCTGGTCCCACCCCACCAGAAGGGAAGTCTGCAGGGAGTCGAGCTGCTGCGGTTCTAGACCCAGCAAGGCCTCCCATGACATTTGCAGCACCAGCCATGTCGGGTATTGCAGGCCACCTGGGGACCTGCTAAGGCTTGTCATGGTGTGAGCACACCCCTGGGAGCCCACAGGAATTAGAAACACCTAACGCTCCACTTCATTCCCCCAAGCACCCACCAACTCAACAAATCACCTGCTTTTTTGATGCCTGGATTTCTCCAGAGGTAAAACTGGCAATTAGGCTTTACCTGGCTTGGGGAGTTTAGAGAGAGATTTCAATAACAATGCAAATGTTTACTAGAGACAGTTTTCGCAGGGACAGGTCCACTGGGAACTGTCTCCTAAGACAAATAAGCGAGGCTGGCAGCAGCCAGGCTTGAGAATCTGATCTGTGAAGATGGAGAATTACTCCGCAGAGGGTGCCCGCCTGGTCTGTCTGTGGTAGCCTGTCCCATGGCTGCTGATAGCACGTGGAAACCCACACATCTCAACGGGCTGCTCCCTAGGAACAAGCCTCCATTACCTAAGTGGGCATGGAATCTGGCCAGCAGAAGAGGTAGCAGGAAAGGCTGGGTGGAGTTCCCAGAAGCAGCCCATAAATGTCTCTAGCAAGCCACTGAGTCAGAAGGACTCGGCCTTGACAGTGGGCTAAACTTTAACATGAACTTGGCAGATTTCCGTGCATGCCGAGAGTTCTCCAGTACTCGGGGCTCCCCGACACCTCCTGTGGGCTGCCCTCCTGTGACCTCTCCAGGAAGGCCCCGGAAGTTCCTGAGCTGAGGAGTGGGGGCTCCCTCTCCCTCAGGTACAAGCCATTTTTCTCTCTAGGTACAGCCGTTGAGTCACCCAGGTTCTTACCATTCACAACTGAATTATATTGATAAGGCTCTCTTAAAATTCCTCTTTGTCCAACTTTACCTCAAACCAGCCCACTTCCCAGAAGCTGGTATCTTTGTGACATACTGAGTGTGCGATTCTCACAGCTGTCCACAGGGTAACTGCACTGGCGTAGCAGGCAGAAAGCTTAGGCCAGTGGTTCTCAACTCTGGCTGCAAATGAGAATTGCTTATGAAGATTTTTCTAAATAGAGAGGACGAAGCTTTCCCCTCCTGAGATTTCAATTCCATTGTCTCTAGCCACGACTCTGCCACTGTTACCTGGGGCCCCTAGACACCTGTTTCCTTATCTGTTGAACCAGGAAAATCGCTCAACTTATCTCACCAGATACGATCAAGTATTACAAGCGCTCTCTCAACTGGAAAGTGCAGGGTAAGATCTTAGACGCTTGCCCTGCCTTGTTTTACTCCTTCCTTCTTCAATTGATCCTCACCCCCATTCTCTGCTTCTTCCATCAACTCTGTACCCCAAAGTATAGGATTCAACAGCCACCACCACCCAGACCTCCAGGATTCCAGTCTGCCTTGCTCCCTGGGAGTACTCAGTCACAGGGCTAGGATGAACGACTGAAAGATGACCTGAAAGATGACTTCGCCCCTCCTCATGCCTTCAGGAAAGCCTGTTCTCATCTGACAGCTGAGAACCTTCTTGGCTTTAAAGACTCCCTCAATGATTCTGCACAGTCTTACTTCTGCAGTAGAAGCCCATCGCCTTGCAATGGGGACTATGCTCGGGGCTCCCCTGCAGGTGGCATCAGGAAAGGGGGAGCATGGAAGATGCTGGCCACTCCCATGGTCCTCCTACTGCCGTTGCTCTAGGGTTCTGGAGCCTCTCCCACCAGCCCTGCCTCTCCCCTTCATTGCCGGAAGCTGAGCGAGACCTATTCCCAGGAACGCATACAGGCATCCACACCTGTGGTTTGAAATAGTCTTTATTTTGTAAACATCTGTGTTTAAAATAGATGAACCCTGCTCACAATTCATTTACTGGACCCGAGACACAGCACACAGAGTTCACCCGTCACAGGGAGATGGGGGTTCAGGAGCAGGTGGAGGGCCAGGGCCGGGGCTGGGCTGAGCCTCAGGACAGCAGGTGCAGAGGTGGGAGGTGTAAGCAGGCAGGAGTGCCTGCCTGTTCAACAGTCTGGGCCTAATGCCAGCCCCCAGGCCACCTCCTGGGTTGGAGAAGTGTAGGGGTGGGAGGCCACCTCTGGAACCTGATGAATGTAATGCACCCTAACTTCCCAACCGTCCTCCGGCTCCCACCCCTCCCCCAGCTGCGGCCCTAGAATGGGGCTAATCAGCCCTAGAATCTTGCCTCTTGCTTCCCCTCCCAGAACCCCTGGGGCACAGTTAAAACAGTTCCTGTGTCCTGAGGGGTAGGGGAAAGGCCGAGGTGCTCAGCCTGTCCCCAGGGAGAGCTGCAATACTGGCCCCGGGTTGGAGCCAAGGCGAGTATGACCTCCCCTCTCTGAAGTCTGGGCTGAGGGCACTCTGAGAGCGGACTCTCAGGGCTGAGGTGACCGCCCTCCCACCCCCAGGCGATGCTGCTGGTGTCCTGATACCCGAGGAGCCAGTCTCAGGAAGCATCCCCAGCCAGCTCTCTATTCTTCACCTGCCAACCACTGGCTGCTCCTGCCCTCCTTTCCTTCCACTCTGCTAACCCGTCCCCCTCCCTGCGTCCTGAGTCACCCCGGCCTGATAAGCCTGGAAGAAAGGGCTAGTGATTTCATGCCCACACCCCATTTTTGGAGTAAGGAAGCGGGGCTCTTAATCCTTCCCGTGGGCGTGCCCTGGATTTTGGGCTTAGTTGGTGAATGCTCAGTGCCCAGTTGCTCCTTTTAGCTCCAGGCCCAGCCATGCAATGCAGCTAGTGAGTAGCTTAGGGGCGATCCTCCGACTGTGGAAGGCGGGCAGGAGCTCTGCGGGGGCTGGGCACTGACTTGGCCCTTCCTCCAAGGGCCTTCGGGACACTCCTGGGCCACATGGGGTTAAACACCTTCTTCCTGAACTCAGAGCCCTGCAGGAGTCCTGTTCCCGCCACCTGCAGCCACAGTGAGGCTGGCCCTCGGGAGCCAGGGGGGCAAGATGAGCGCTTGGTCTGGAAGAAGGAAGAGAACAGCACCGAGCACTTCCTCAGGCCTGCCCCTCCTCTTCCCATGAAGTCCCCGCTCCTCTCCCACAGACTCGGGTCTCGTGAAAACCTTGAGCTGAAGGCTGGGGTCAGTGAAGGCCCACCTCTCACCTGCCAGGGGGCTGTGGGAAATGCTTTTCTCCCACAAGAACTGAAGGGCCCAGGGAGTCCATATCCCCCCCTGGCCTGCTCTCCCTTGCTCGTGACCTGATATATAGGAACTAGCCCTTCAGTTCCCACGCTCCTCTTTCTGGCTTGTCAATCACTGCCCCGGCTCTCCTCGCCCCGCAGTGCCCTCAGGCTTTGGTTCAGGTCTTTAATCCAGGAGCCCAGGAGGGAGGAATTGTGTACGTGCAGCACGGGAGGTAGAGAATGGAGGTGACGTTTTCTCCCTGCCACTCCTCGTCATTTATTTTCTCCTCTGAAGCACCTGCCTCTGAGCCCAGTTCCCCAAGAGGCAGGCGGGCAGGCAGCCAAGCAAGGCCCAAGCTGGGAGAGGTAGGGCAGCCCCAGGCTGAGGACCACGTTCCTCCCCACCCGATGTTTCACGTTCCCAGGTCAGTGGTGAGGAGGGCCCGTGGCCCAGGGAGGACGTGGGGAGGGGAGGCGGGAAAGAAGCTCCCCACCTCTGACCCACCCACAGAGCAGGGTGGGGGTTCTCCCAGGAGCTGGAGTCCATCCCCCTGGACAGGGTTAGGAAGAAAGGAAAGAAAGGAGCTGCACCAGCAGCCACAAAGCAGGACGCACAGGGCTCAGGGCGTGGGGGGACAGAGAGAGAAGTGGGAAGAAGAGAGAAAAGCGGACAGGAGACAAGATGCACTGAGAAGGAGCCTCAAAGTGGCCTCAGCCCCGGACGCCGCTGTCTGGGGAGCTGGGGAGCTCAGCGGTGAGCGTGCTCCAGCACATCGGGGCTCATAGCAGGCTGCGGTGGGAACCGGGGGGAGGCTGGGGCCGCTCAGAGGTGACAGCGGAGCCACCCTCAAGGCCGGGCTGGGGGAGTAGCAGCTACTGATGTTCCACGGGGTCACCCCGATGAGAGGAGAAGCAGGGCAAAGCCCGGGCTCCCTGTCTGCGCAGGCCTCCTGAGGGGAGGGGGGACTTGTGGGTGCTCCATGCAGGGCCCTCAGCACCAGCAGGTTTTTGAAGAGTTCACTGGGCCCTCAGGTTTGCTCTCATCCTCCTCTAGCTCTGCCAGTGCCAACTCTTTGCTGGCACGCGTCCGGACACCGTCCAGCTCCTTCCTGTGGGCCTGCAGCACCAGCTCCGTCAGACGCGTGAAAGACTGGGGAAAACCAAGGGGCACGGGTTAGTCCAATGTTCCCTCCTCTTCCTCCTGCAGCCCTGTAACTGCCCAAGGGGTGAGGCCTCATCTGGTGGCTTCTGTCTGCCACCTTCTCCTCTGGCTTCCCCACTGCAGACTCAGCCAGGGACCGGCAGCTGGGCCTGGGAGTCCTCACCTCTTTAATGTTGAGGTTGGTGCAGGCACTTGTTTCGTAGAAGTCCATGCCGTACTCCTTGGCCAGCTGCAAGAGAGGACATTCCTGAGAGGGAGTCGGGGAGGGAAGAAAGGCGCCCACAGCACCTGCAGGTACTTCTGCCATTGCCCTCACAACCCATCCTGAGTTGTGACAATTTCTCAGAGGAGGGGACTTCTCAGATGAGGCTAAGAGCTCCTTCTAAGACCCAGGCTAGCACCGACACAGATGCACCCGACAGACGCCAAAATGTTGTGGCAGTACAGCACATAATGAACAGCATGGGCTTTGGAGGCAAAGGGACCTAGACTTGAATATCAGTGCTGCCACTTAACAGCTGCACGCCCTTATTCAGCTGTATGACAAGATACTTATTCTCTCTCAGCCCCAGCTCTGCCATCTGTTAAAGGGCGATGGATGACGGCGTCTGTGAACCAAGGTTGTGGAATGATTAAATGAGGTCATGCATCTCCAAGCACTTGCTTAGCACATGCAGGGCTCAATAAATACTATTATTCCAGCAGGGTCTGCTTCTACTTTCAGATTCTTCAATAACTAGGCATTATTATTATCTTTTAAATATATTTTTATCAATTTTAGAGAGGAGGGAGAGAGAGAAACATCAGTGATGAGAGACTCGTTGATCGGCTGCTTCCTGCACGCCCCACACTGGGGATTGAGCCCGCAACCCAGGCATGTGTCCTTGATCGGAATCAAACCTGGGACCCTTCAGTCCACAGACGGACGCTCAGTGGATGGGTGACTTGTCTCAGTGGCATCTGTCTGTCTTTCTGTCCTCTGTGTGCTTGGGCATCCCCTCAGCACCATCCTCCTACCCTCCTTGCCCCCAGGGCCTCTCTGACTATGGGCCCTTCATTCCACATGTACCTTCCTGCCTCCTTCCAGTGTAAGGGTAGGGAGGGGGTGAGGAGGGGGTGGAGGACTGAAGACGGCAGCTATGCCTGGTGCTCTTAGAGAACAAGCCAACACCTTGAGGTCCTTCCTCACCACTAGCACTGGAATGAGCTCTTCAGCAGAGGTCATCTTACTCTGGGGGACTTGGAGTTGGGGGAGTTGCTTCCCAATAGGTCTTTGCATCAGGGTGGACCCCAAATCACTGTCCCGAAGGGCAGAAAGCCAGCTCTCAAGGATGGCCGCTCACCCAGCGCCTTGGCCTATCGTGGGAGGTATGAGGTGCCTGATGGGGGTGACAGAATCCTGGGTCACAACTCTCAGGCCTGGCCTGGAAGGTAGCAGAGAACCCCAGGGATGGATGCGGCCAGCTCACTGCCACGTACCTGCTGCCCTTGCTCTCTTCCCACCTGCCGCTTCTGCTCTTCATCGGCCTTATTCCCTATAAGGATCTTCTGGACACCTTCGGGCGCGTACTAGGGACAGAGGACAGGCAGGGCCGCCAGTGAGTGTGCCTCCCTCCCACCTCCCCACACACGTCTACACCGGCCTCCACAGCAGCACCAAACTTCAGAGCCCTGGGACACAGTGGCCGACTGGGTGCAGTTGCCGGGCTCCCCCAAGAACCATGGGTGACCACGGTGTCCTGGGGACAGTCTGAATAGGAAACACGGGCTGATTCTGAGGGGCTCTCACCCCCGCCCCAGCCTAAATGAGGGAGTGCTTCCTTGGACTGCACAACTGGTACCTAAGTTGGAAAGGACATTGGACGTAAGCCCAACCCCTCCTTCTACAGATAAGGAACTGTGGACGCAAGAGAGTTCAAATGGCTTGCCCAAGGCCCCACAGCTACCATGGCAGAGCCAGGACTAGAATCCGCCCTGGCCCTGAGATTCCGGGGAAGAAGCTGTTCACAGGGTAACTCACTTCTGGGCAGCCTGGCAGGGTACAGAGCACGGAGGGCATGGCAGCTTGGGCTTCTCCCCATAGAGGACTTACCCAGAGGTCTTCATCCCGGGCTGTGGAGGGCAAGCTTTCCTGGCAGCGTTTGCTCGCCAACCCCGAGAGCTTCGGCCATTCCCATCTGGCCCTCCCTTCGCCTTCCCCTCTGAGGTGCCCTCCCCCACTCCAGTGGTGAGGTGGCATCTCCTACCTCATCCACATCACTGACCCACTTCATGATGTGCTGGTAAGAGCGCTCGCTGCTAATGTCGTAGACTAAAAATATTCCCTGGGGGAGAGAGCAAGAGAGAGGGGGGGAGGGGGTGTGTGCACAGGCATGGGGCCAGAAGCCGTGTGGTGCCTTAAATGCTGGGTCCCACTCTCCCTGCTCTCTGCTTAGCATAATAAGGACCCCTCAGCACCCAGATATATCTTCTTCTGTCTCAGACCCCAAAAGCTATTGCTTCCTAGGCCCACCACAAAACTCTCTACCTCTCTCTGAGGTAGAAAGCCACCAAACACTTGGACCTGGGTCTTCAGCCCAGGGTGGATGGAGGGTGAGGGTGGGGGACCTGCCTATAGTGAGTGCTCAGAGAATCACTGATGAATGAACGGTCCACGAACAACTCAAAGACCACCTAGGGGCTCCCCTCCCCAGCAGGCAATCCAAGGGCCCTATTTTGGGGGTGAGTGGCACAGATATCTCAAGTACCCAGAGCCGGGAGTGTGGGTGGCAGCATCCCACCTCTGGACCCTGAAAATGGTGGCTCACCTGGGCCCGTCGATAGTACTGCTTTGTGATGGTCTGATATCTCTCCTGCCCCGCTGTGTCCCTGCAGTAGAAAGCCAGTCCCTCAGAAGAGCGGGGACCGTAGAAGCAGGAGAGAAGGGAGGAGCAGGAGCTGAGAGACCCTGTGCCTATGAAGGAAAGACTGGGGAGCTGGAGGGTGAAAATTAATGGGGCTTTGGTCCCTCAGTGGATCTGAGCATACCTGAGTCTGCAGGAGAGGTGCCTGGCCATCTGGGCCTTGTTCACTACATCTGCACCAGAAGCCACAACCATAACTGGGCCTTGACAACTCTCTCTAGAATCTGGTCACTGTGGCCGGACTGGATGGACTGCTCCACCTCCAGATCCTCTGAAGGCAATGCCCAAACCACTCTGGAGTTGGGAGGCAGCTGGCAAAGGCAGTGAGTGTGGCCAGGAGTGGAGGCCAGAGCCACAGCGGCCCCCTGTGGCTACTTGTGGGAACTGCACCACGCTGCACTGAGGCCCTCTCACCAGCATCCCACCCTAATAGGCGGGGTATAGCCCTTCCTCCTACCAATTCTACCATGAGGTGGCACAGCCCAAGGACAAAGCCTTATTCTCAGGCAAACCCACAGTGGTTAACTTGTCAATTCCTCTAATTTCTGCCTTTTGGTGACTTGTGGTCAATCCCATAGTTTCTTCAGGATGAGATCAAAGATGAAGGCTCCTGGGAGCAGGAGATGGGCTTTGAGACTTCCGTTTCTCTCCAGGGAACAGTGGCCAGTTGCCCCAGAAGAAGCCTCAGGATTTTACGCGTGGCAGTGGCAGCTCAGGAGCAGCCCGAGGTCCTCTCCTCCCACCCAACTCACCAAATCTGTATGCGCACTTTGATGCCATCCACCTCTATGGTCTTCATCTTGAAATCGACACCTGGGGAGAGGAAGAGAGCGAGAGGTAGGAACTGAGAGCCCACCTCGACCTGAACGGGAAGGCTGGGTGCTCGCACTTGAAGGGAGCTCCTTTGGTTTAACTTGGCAGAAAGATGGCATGATGTGAGGGCCTTCTATAGATATAACTGATTTCAGAGACAGAATCATTGATAGGCTGCCTCCTGCACACCCCCTACTGGGGACTGAGCCCACAACCTGAGCATGTGCCCTGACTGGGAATCAAACCGTAACTTCCTGGTTCATAGGTCGATGCTCAACCACTGAGCTACACCGGTCCAGGAGGTAAGGGCCTTCTTGAACCAAAAACTGACCCCAAGGAAGTTTCCTGTGCCCTGAATGGGGCTCTCCTTCCTCCTGGAGCTGAAAGTGGTCAGCAGTCAACAGCCTGAGGTACAGGAAGTGAATGAAGGATCACAGGGGGATCCACTCCATCGCTGCCTCGGCCCCAAACGTGTCTCACTCACTCATGTGTGACGTCTGGGAAGGCTAATTCCTACAAACAGCGATCCACCTCATGGGCCTGGGTTTTTCTCTCTCTCTGCCTTATTAACAATCGGGAGGGGCTATGGTGCCGTCCTGAATGCGGGGAAGGTGCATGGAGCCCGGAGAGAGGACTGCTTCCCACCACGGTGTGTATGAAGCCCTTGGCAACCAGCAAAGGGCCACCAAGGAGAAGGCCTGGGGAACCTGCTGTTGACGAACTGGCTTGCTGTGGGAGGTGCTGTGGTTTGCTGGGAGCCTGGGCGTCGACGTCTGGCCTGAGCTTGAATTCTGACTCTGGCCACTAAATTCATAGCCATGACTCTGGGCACCTTGCTTCTCTGAGCCTCCATTTCCTCATCTGTAAAATGGGGCTATTACCAGTCATTCCAGTGGGTCCCTGAAGAGAACAAGTGACACAGAGCGCCAGGCACCTGGTGGCTAGTCAGCCGCCTGCAGCGACCACCATGCCCTAGTATGGTCCTGGGCACAGTGGGGGCCCGGGAGTGGCTGCCAAGGGCGGGATGAAGAGGCAGTGGCACAGCGTGCCGTTGGGGAGGGAGAGGAAGACAAGCGGGTCTCGGCCGGAGGGGCTAAGCTGCCACAGGACACGGGACACGCAGGGATCTGGCAAACCAGCCCAGGGCAGAAACCTATTTCAGGGAACTCGCGGCAAGAGAAGTCAGCACCACCAGCAGCACACGGGCTTGAATCTGAGTGACGACGGGGAGATGAGCCGATAGGTTTTTATCACGGCGCCTCTCCCAGCTCTGACTGTGCCCAGTGAGTCAAAACTGTGTCTAGTAGGTGAATTAAGCTGAAGTCTCCGTGCACTCCCTGGAGACAAGTCAGGAATGGGCATCGTTAACGAGTGTGCAGGCGGAGAGCATGGGAAAGGCAGAGTTCTGGACCGTCGTCCCCAGGCTGCGCAGCACAGCACAGCACAGCCCCGAGCTAGAACTCCCCACAGGGCTGCCAACCCACCTGAGCATCAGTTCTTTGCCAACCGGAACACTTCTGCCCTTAGCCATCCTGCCCCCACCTTTCCACAGATTCAGACAGATGGAGTTCAGGCTCTTCCCTCTCACCACCGAGACCAGTAATCATTTAATGGGAGGGAGAAAGGGTTCAGAACGAACAACCTGAACTGAATAGAATTGGTCAGACGTGAATCATTTTGCCTGCCCACGCCGATTCCTATCTATGGAGCTGTACTTTTCCAATGGACAATGCCTGCAGCCATTCTTCCGAGTGTGCGGAGAGGTGAAGAGAGGAGGGCGAAACGGGGAGGGGGCACCTGGCCTCGGTGGGGGCAGGAGTATGCTCACGCCCTCCCTAGACAAACAGCTGTCAGGAATTTGCCTCTCCCCAGTACCTGGCATAGCAGGGAATAAAGAAGTTCTTGTTTTTCTTCATGCTACAGTGCCTTCTTCCCGGCGGAGGAGGGGACCAGCAATTTTGTTCACATTAGAGTAAACCTAGCTCATCCTCATACTAGCCGAGCAAGTCTAGTGCAGCCTCTCGCGCAAAGTGGTCACAAGGGGGCTGCAAAGCGCAGCCCCAAAGACCCCGAAGGTGCGGGCCGGGGTAGAAGGTTCTACATCCTTTATTCCACAAACTGTGGGAACTGACTGTGTGCCCTGCATGGTGCTCAGTGCAGAGTGGCAAAAACGACACACGCTCCCTGCCCTCTCAGAGCTTAGTGGGAAGGAAGCAAAGGCCCGGGGTGAGCTACCAGCCCAAGGACAGCACAGCCACGGCTCTGCACCACACCCCGTGCCTTGAAGGAATGACGGAGAGTTGTATGCTAAGTAGGCATAGAGGCCTTCGCCACACTTGGTGTCCCTGTTTCTCGGAAGGTCCTTGAGAAGGGCTGAGCTGGGCGAGGAGATCCCAGCACTCGGGGACCCCCCTGAGGACGAGCGCAGGCTGTTGGAAGAGGCAGGGAGGACGAGAAGGTGCCCGGCTACCCTGGGAGTGAGCGCTGGGCTTGGACTCCCTGGCCCCTCTTCCTTCCCTTCTTAGCTGTGTGGCCAGGAACTCGGGGCTCAGAGCACCCCACCACTTGTGACCTTGGCCCTCCTGACCACCCAATAAACTTTGTTTTAACGTCTCAGAGAAGCCAAATGCTTCCGTTCTGTCTCTTCATAAGCACTAAGGGAGAAACACAGAAAGCCTATGCCTTCGGTGGGGGGGATTTTCCTCTCCCCACCCACGCCTCTCTTTTCATAAATTTAAAGATGAGCAGCCCACGATCCTCAGGGGAATCTGTTCCTTCTACTCTACTCCCCCACACCCCGCACCTTCCGCTGGGTCGACCTGCCAGCCCACCCCTGGCCCTCCACGACCTGTGCCCAGCCGTGGCCCCTGCCGTCTCCTTGAGTGGCTGCTGGCTTTTTCCATTGCTGAGCATGGCGGGCAGTCAAAACACTGGCCTTGTTTAGTCGCCTGCAGACTCATGCTTTGTCACCTCAGCTGGGCCCTCCGGCTGCTCAGCAAACTGTTTAATCGATGTGTGTTCACCGCTCACATTCCTCACAGCCACTGTCCTCCCCGCTGAAGGCTTCGGTTCCCTGTGCGTCCCCTCCCCTCCGCTGAAGGCCTTCCAGAGAATACCCGGGCCTGTCCGAGGGCAAAACGCCACTGCCTGAGGGCGCCTTGGCTCTGAGGCCCACCTCCGTCCCTCCGAATTTCCTCTTTTCTCCACCCTCCCTGGGGGAGCCCTCTCTCTTTCCCACGTCTCCCCCACAGCTGTCCACGCCAGCCCCCTCTGGGTCACACCCTAACAGGTTCGCCCCTCTCAGCTGCATCCTCAGGATCTACAGGAGGAAGAGCGGTTCTTCACCCACCCACCCCCATGGGTTCTCATCCTGGCTCCCCGAGGCAGCACTTCTCAGACTTCCAGGGGCACGCAGGCCCGGGGGAGATGCAGACTCGGATCCGGTAGGTGGTAGATGAGGCCCGAGATGCTGCATCGAGGCTCCAGGGGAGGGTGACGCTGCTGGTCCATGGGTCACACGTCTGACAGCAGCTTTGGGGACAGCGGTTCTGCAAACGTGGACCCCGGACCTGCAGCCTCAGCATCAGGCAGCACACAAAGTTTGAGAACCACTGTCTCGCCCATCTCTAGGCAGAAGCACAGCCCAGGCTCATTACCGTACTCACAACGACAGCACACCCCCTGGCGAGGGGATCCAGAACCCTCAGTTCTCCACCAGCCCCAGGAGGCAGGTGGGGGTGGAGATAATCATCGTGAGACACGGAGAGGCCGAGTAACTGACTCACTCATGTTCCCACATCATATGGCTGAGCCAGAACGGGACACCTGTCTCTCTAAAACCTACCCGGGGTACTCCTCACCCGACCAGTGGCTTCCCCACTCGACTCTCCGAGGCTGTGGAGCCTTTGCTGCCACGCCCCGGGGCCCCGCACCTGCTCTGGTGTTACGAGGCGTCTGGAAGTGAAGCAGTGGGCGCACAGGGGCAAGCCCGCCACAGCCTGCTTTCAGGGAACCCTTGCTCCTTGAGAGTGCATGACTCCACCACGCCCAGGAGCATCACCGGGACAGGGCCACCTCGGTGCCCCTGCAGAGCGCCTGCTTCCTGCCCCAGGCCCAGGGATGGCTCCGGTGCGAAGAAACTAGCACACCACCCGGCACAGCTCCCGCAGAGGTTCCTAGAGACCCTGGAGCCCAGGGAGGAGAGTCAGGAAGATGGAGCCCCTCCCAGCCACATGCCAAGAGCATGGCGAGCAGCTCACCGTTCTGCCCGCACCTCAGATATGTTGACTGTGGTGTCTGCCCCACCCAGTGCCCTTTTCTGGCTGGAACTGCCCAGCCCACGGCCTCCGCTCAGCGTGTTCTTTGCAGAAAAGCAGCTCCTGACTGGACCGGGGTGGATATCTGACCGGAAGGAGGCCCATCGATGGGCTTGCTGGTGACCTCCGAGGTGACCTGGTGGAGAGGGACCGGGGAGCTAGCTCAGCCGATCAAACCGGCTCCCTCCAGACGGTGCAGAGGGGACTGGCCAGTGGTAACGAGAGGAGCATGGGGCAGACAGATGGGCAGAGAGGCCGATGCCTAAGGCAGGAGTGTGCTGGCCGGAGTAAGGCTCAGGGCGTTGTGTCCCAGCACAGCCGCCAGGCCACGCCAGACCCCACCTTCCAGCCTCATAGCGCACCCCATTTTCTTAGAGAGCACCTCAGGATACCTCAAGAGTCACAGCCTGTGACTGTCCGCTGCTACCTAATGGCTCCCCTACCCCCCTTCACCACTCCCCCCCGGCTGGCAGGTAGACATTGCAAGTGAGGGGCTGGGAGACGACTTCTAAGACGGTGTGACCTGCTCCCTGCTGCCTCCAATGTTTGTGTCTTCTAGCCCCAACTAGCACCTAAGGGGAAGATAATATACTTTGTATTTGACAGAGGTTTTTGTTTGTTTTTAAAACCTCTGCCCCCACGCAGTGCAAGGAGGGACGGGTGCCCATGGCTCAAGAGCAGGGGTGTGTGTCCTGCCCTCTGAACGCTTCACAGACACTAGCAAGAAAAACTCAGTTAAGGACAGTGCCAGGCCCTGACGCACCGTCGCCTCCGGCTCTTCCTGCTGTGTCCCTGGATGCGAGGCCTCTGCCCCTCCAGCAACCCCAGCAGCTGCCAGGCCACAGCCGGAGGCCTGGAGCAGTGAGAGCTGCTGTCGGAGAACTCGGGGGACAGGTGAGGCCCTCCTCGGGGCCCAGGGGGCGGGTCAGGTCAGAGGGACAGGGCAGGGGACAGGCACAGCGCTCACTTGGCTCCTAAGATAGGGCAGTAAACCAAGGCTGAGCTTACTGCCTCCCCAGTCCGGCAGTGGAGACTGTGGAGAGAAGGGGACAGGGCACCCCCAGGGGGAAGGACACGCCCCACCATCACTGTCTCTCTCCACGGACAGCCCTGAAGCATGGAGGCAGTCTCGCTGGAAAACCGCACGGTGTGGGCACTCAGAACCCAGGTGTGAGGCCAGAGTTTGCTTCCAAACCTGCCTTTACCGCGAGTTTCCTGTGTGGTGTTGGGAACGCTACAGAACCTCTTTGGTTCCGTTTCCTCACCTACAACATGGGGTGACAACCCCTGATGTGGGAGTTTTTGTGAGGATTAGGAGATAAGGAGTCACACCCGTCACACGGGGTGAGCCCACGGGGCTTTGTTAAACGTTAGCTGAAGAAGCTACCAGCTCCCTCGGAGGATGAGACTTGGGAGCCCAGGGGACTGGAAAGAGCTCTGGGAAGCAGGAGGGCTCACGCTGGGCAGCAGAGGCAGAGAGGCGAGGGGAAGAGCCAGCACTGAGCTGGCGCGGTTTCACAAAAAGAAAATGCCACCCACCGTGGAGCCCGAGAGCCCCCAGAACCCGGCTGCGACCTGACATCTGGAAAAGCGGGGGGTGCCTGTTGGTGGGCCAGCACCTCACGGGTTAATGTCAGGTGCCAGCCTGCCTGCTGCCAAGTGCCACATGCTTCAAGTGGAAACGGGGCTCTTCGGGGTGCCAAATGTTATCACCGTGATCAACCGCAGCCCAAAGGACCAGCAGCGTGACCTGAGCCTTTTCAGGAGCAATGAGACGCCACAGCAGGAACAACTTAATACACCTGAAACCCAAGGCCGACACCCAATCCCTGGAGCCGTGTTGGCTCCAGTTACCAAGCCCAGGTCCCAGGAAGGCCCCCAAACCAGCATGCGCTGGACAAGAGGAGT
The DNA here is from genome assembly GCF_963259705.1 of Myotis daubentonii. Taxonomy (NCBI): domain Eukaryota; kingdom Metazoa; phylum Chordata; class Mammalia; order Chiroptera; family Vespertilionidae; genus Myotis; species Myotis daubentonii. The sequence continues at coordinate 29,707,284 of NC_081840.1, read as the reverse complement.
TCACGTGGGTGTGACAGGAGGTCTCCAAAGAGCAACCCCAAGACAAATGTAGGGATGGGGAGACCCTGACTTTGCCACCCCAGACGAAGCATCGGGGATATCCCCACTTCAGAACCCCCTTCTCTCAGCCAGAGAGACCATGGCACTCAGAGGCCCATGTCGCCACTTCCCCCAAAGGAGGTAAAGAGCGGGAGAGCTAAGAGCTAAGACTCAAGAGAAGATTTAAGACAAAGGCTCCTGGCACACCACCGTCCCTCATACCATTAGGTGGGGGGCTAAGGGAGAGCGTCTTTGCCCCGGACCTGCCACTTGCTGTATCCTCTTCCTTCCTTCTCTCTGGGGACCTTAGCCTCAGTGTCCGGGGACTACATGCCCACTGACCTCCTCCTCTTACCCATTTGCAGACTGACGACCCCTCATGGCGGCCTCCTCCCTGCTCTGAGCACATGCTCAGCCAGCCTTCACCCCATCTTGCTCTGGGAGTGCTGGGAAGCGGAAACCAAGGGGCCCCGGTCTTTGTCAGACAGACTCCTGATCTAATGCTAAGGCCATGTTTCAACCTCCAGGGCACTGGGGTCAACGGTCTGATGAGGACGCCCACCCACGAGAAAGACCGGAGATTTCAGAAGAATACTCGTCCTTTTGTCAACATACACCCTCACAACCTCAACAGGGAAGGTGGTTTGGGGCCTAGGACAACTCCAGAGGCTACCACCTTCACATCAATCGTCACAGGCCAGTCTTTAGAATCCCAGGAACCCAGGGTTGTTGTGGGGGTTTTTTGTTTGTTTGTTTTTTTCATCAGGCAGAAGGGTTTCCCAGACAAGCTCAGACTCCCAAGATGCTGGGAGGAACACATTTCCCCAGAACCTGAGCCCTAGGAGCTCCCTACTCCAGAGCCCCAGCCATGAGGTGGTCCTGGGAGATCACTCCAGCAGCCTGGTGAATGGATGGGCTTCATCTGACACCAGCAGTGACCCTAGGCGACAGGCAAAACTGACCTTAGTCTAAGATACAACCCCTCCTCTCTTCACACACCTAAGAGGACCCCCTCATATAGGGATTGCGGGAGCATGTTCTTGCTCCTTCCTACACCTGAGCTGCTCCTAGGACGTGTATCTGAGCAGAAGAGCTACAAGCTACTGGAAACAGTTCACCCCTACAGTACTCCACCCCCCCTCCCCACACCCCCGCTCTCCCCACAGTCTCAAACACATGTAGCAGAGTGAGTCTCTTAATTGTCTTAAGAGTCCCAATTAACCAATGCTGTTTGAGACTTCCTTCAGGGAAGAGCAAAAGTCCTCTAAGAAAACTCATTTATTTATTCGTTCGAACAAACTGCTACTGAGCACCTACGATGTGCCCCAAACTAAGCTCAGAAGACACAACAGTGAATAATACACGAAGATCCTTGTCCTCAGAGAGCTTCTATTTGTGTGAGGAAGACAGATAATACGTAAGTAAACTAACACATCATTTCAGGGAATGGTGTGTTCAGAGGCAAAAGCAGAATCATGGAGTAGACAGTGAAGAGATCTGTGTGCAAGCTGCTTCCGATGAGCTGGTCAGAGAAGACCTTTGAAAGCAGGTGACATTTGAGCTAGGAGCTGAATGACAGGAAGGTGCCAGCAGGGAGAAGACCTAAAGCAGCGGTCACCAACCTTTCGGACCTCGTGGACCACCAGTGGTGCGCAGACCACCGGTTGGCGACCGCTGATCTAAAGAATCAGGGTCCCATTCAGGGGAAGCAGCAAATACCCATCAGACAGGCACACATGTCAGTCAAACTTACAGCTCCTCAGGGAGGAAAGGAAGAGGGACCGACATGATTCCTTCCATTGTTATAGAAAGAAAAAGGCAAGGCAACGCCCCCGTTCCCTTGGGTCTTGTGGGGACCCACCCTCACATGTGCACACGTGTGCACCCCCACACATGCATGTAAACTTGTGTGCAGGCTCTAACCTGAAAAACATACCAAGAAACTTCTCAAGCACTAGCAAGGCCAAGTTGAGGGCTCCGACCCCCCTTTTACATCTCTACCGAATGCACATGTGTGCAAAGCACACTATCTCTGTGTGCGTAGCAAGTACACAAAGTGGGTGTTTAGGGAACATCTGTTCCTTTGCCCTTGCCCTTGCCCTTTGCACTGCCGTGTGCACAGCCCTCCATGGGGGCTCTGCGACATGTGCCGTGTGCTCCAGCTAACCCTGCCGCACTCCCCTCCGGCAGACCCCTGATCTGGGCCTGGCCTTACAGTGGGCACTGACCCCTCATTCGTCCACCCTCCTCCTGAGCCTCTTCCCAGGCAGGGCTGCACTGACAGGCAGCAGAAGGTTCTGGAAGGAAGACACGGGCTGGGAGCCTCAGGAGCAGACACATGGGGTGGGGGAACAGGACCTTCAGATGCATCTACCTTCACACAGAGCCCAGCAAGGACTGAAGTGAACGTACGCTGGTCTGACCAGGACTGGCCACTGCTCACTGGCCCAGCCAGGCCAACACTGCACCTCCTCCCCCACCCCGAGCCCCTGGGGAAGCCTTGTTAGCCTTCCAGGCCCCACTCAAATGTCACTTCCTCTGTGATGCTTTCTCCAAGCTCCCCAGGAGGAAGTAGTCACTCCTCTGTGGCTCCAGGGCGTTTGCATCCTGTTCGGGTTGTCTGTTCGGAAGCCTGACTCCCCAGCTGCACTGTAAGCTCCCAGAGGGCAAAACAGCATCCTGTTCATTCCGTCTTGTCATCGCCCGGTAGAAGGTAGATACTCATGACATATTATTCAACAAATTGAATAAATGAAAGAAAAAAATGAACGAGTGAGCGAGTGAGTACATAAATGGAGTCAGGACGTGCCAGGAGAAAAGATGCGTAGAGAGAAACTAGAATCGGGGAGAGCGATCAGGAAGGACCCACATGATGAAGCCAACTCTCCTCTCTGCAGATCCCGGTGCCCTGGTCACAGAGTTTTCAGGAAATAGAGGATCGAAACAGTAACATGAGGGCAACACTCAGATCTCACCCTCAAAGGTCCCCCAGCCGGACTCCTCAGTCACCCCACCCCCCCGGCCGACACCCTGCCTGTCGTCCAAGGGACACACCACTGTCCCACGTCCCAGAGCCCTCACATGGGTGGGGAGCCACATGTCCTCTTCCCTTTGGCTCATGGGACGTTTTGCTTGGCAACCTGTGGAAGGACCTTTCTGGATGAGCAAGGGCATGAACAAAGCCCGATTGGAGAACTGGGGGAGGGGAGAAGGCTCCAGTTTGGGCCACCTGCCTGCAAGATGTGAGTCATCACTTATCTCAGGACCTCACATTTCCCAGTTATAAAACAGGGCTGATGATTAGCCCTGCCCTCGTCAGTGGGCGGAATTAAATGTCTGTGGTCCTTGACAAAGCACGCTGCCCAGGCAGAATAGCCAAGGAGAGGTCAGAGGCCTACGCAGAGAATTGGCAGTTTTGCAGGGAAACAGGCACAAATATTAGATTACAGACGAAGGCACTCTGAGAAGAGCTGGCAATCGGGGTAGAAGGGTAATGCCAAATATCGACTTTCATGTTAGAAAGCTCATCACCATGCTGTCTGTGGAGCAGGAGGCTGGGAGGAGCAGGAAGGAGAAGGAACGAGGGCGCCCAAAGCCGTGGGTGAATCTGCAGAGCTGTGAGGGTGTCACAGGTGCACAGAGCAGCAGAAATGAAATCCCTGGAGGGTTTCTGAGCCATTATCGGGGAACATGACCTTGGGGAAGGGGGTGGGCAGAACGTGGCCTGAGGCAGAGTGGCACCTGATAGAGCCCTGAGGCAACCCCTCTCCCTGCTCCTTCACACCTCCTCACCGACTCTTCCTTCTCAGCCCCGGGCACTGCCAGGGCAAGCGGAAAACTGGCACAGGCTCGGGAATGAGCCTACTCTTGTGCTCCCTGGAGAGTGAGATGATGGGCCCCTGACTCCTGTCTGTGCTGTTCACTGCTCTGTCCCCGGCTCTTCACGCCCCCCTGACACAGAGTGGGTGTCCAGTAAGCAGTGCCCACATGATGACTGTGCCTGGCCTTACATAGTTTATGCCTCTCTACAACTTTCTTATGAGCTAGGAATAACAATGATGATACAATGACAGCAGCGACCATTTTTGGAGGGCTCTGCAGGTGCCTCCTATTCCTTAGCCTCTCATCTTCACAGTGACCCTCAAGAGAGATTCTGCTATTATCTTCCATTTACAGATGTGAAACCCAAGCAGAGATGTTAAATAAATGTGGGAAGGTCTTGGAGCCAGGGAGGCCATGGGAATTTCACCCAGGTTGTCGGCGCTCTTTTCTTTCTTTCTTTTTTTAACTTGTTTTTTATTGACATAGTTGAACTTTACAAGTGTCATAAAATACTGTGTAAACAGAGTATTCAGACAGAAGAAAAAGCAAACTTAAATATATTAACCAGATTAAAGCATGCAAAAGATCCAGTGATACTTACATTAAAGAATAATATGCTAATGGTATCTAATTTACCCACTTTATATCGTCATAAAAATGTTAGCAAAATTCAACTTGAAATTTGGTGGACTTGATTCTCTATTTATGTGTAAGATACGCTACACCCTTTGCATGTATACGGTTAACTTTACTAGTTGTGTTACAGTACATTTAGAGAAGTTTGGTATCCGTATATATTTACTAACCATAGTGCGGTAAATAATGGTTAGAAATGCATTCTCCTAATTTTCTCTATGAATTCAGGGAGCACTAATGAACTAACCACATGAGTCACTGACCAAAATTCCTTACTATTCACATTCACATCTGTGCTCTTTTCACTCTACTCACAGCATCTCACCTTCCCTGCCTTTCTGGGGGGGCTTTGGGAACAGGGTGGGAAGAGACCTGCCTCAGGCCGTCCGAGCGCATGGGCCCAGCCCCAGCCCAGCCCCTCTCACAGTGTCACACACAGGCATGGGCCCAGCCCCAGCCCAGCCCCTCTCACAGTGTCACACACAGGCGCACAGCACCTCACGGTCTGGGTCCCACAGACCCAGTGCTCAGGCACCGGCCTGAAGTTTGTTAGAATCAGCTCTCCTCTGGTCCTCCTCCAGCCCTCTCCCTCCCCGTCAGTCACCCACAAGTCCTTGCCCCGGGCCCTCAGTTCAAACAGAACTTCCTGAGAAAGGTGATACTACAGCACAAACCCAGCCTGAGAAAGCAGTCCTGAAGCCACAGTGGTTCAACCAGCCAAACTGGAAAATCACGGGGCCGCGGCCTCCTCAGAACCCAGAGGGGTGCAGCGGAGGGAGGGAGGGGGGGCTTTAAAACAAAAGGTCTAGAGACCAGGGACAAACCAATGATGAGCAGGAGAAAATCAACTCATGGGTGATCCCTTCAGCTTGCATTTGTGGCTTATATGTCACCCCTGGCTGCCATGCAGAATGGAAACCAAGTCCCTGCATGCAGCTGTCCATGTAGAATAACACATGGTCTCCTTGCCTGGGAGGCAGCTCAGGTCATATGAGGCCATTTCAGAAGTTGCCAGGTTGATGGGTGGGAACCAAGAACAGGTGGTGGTGTGGAGTCTGGTTTTGGTGCCACAGGAGGGGGTAAGAGGGGGGAGAGAATGAGCTGAGAGGTTCCTTTGTGCCCAGACACTACCGTAGCCCTGACTGGTCTACTGCTGCAAGTCTTAACCCCTCTCGCAGCCAACACCCCAAGTGCCATTTCCACCACGTCATTCCCCTGCTCAGAAACTTCCTACACTATTGTGCAGGCTCAAGTTCCACCCCTTCAGCCAGACCCTCAATGCCCTCTGCCCCCATGCATTCAATATTTATTGAGATTGTGGCTGGCCCTGTACTAGGACGATGAAAACAACGAGGAATAAGATTTGGACTCTCCTTGAAGACACTTAAAAGTACAGTTTGGGAGACAAGGAGGTAAAACAGAGGAATGTTTTCACTCTTCCCCTAAGAACCCCCTTCTCTTCCAGCCAGACTGCCCAGAGTCCCATGAACACCTACTCAATTCCCACCTCTGTTGTCTCTGCTCCCGTTTCACCATCTGCTCCTTCCCCTACAGGAACTGAAAAGCAGCCCCCATTACTTGGCCTGGCTTCAGTGTCCCCTCCTCCTTGAGCCTTCCCTGTGGTTTCTGGTCCACCAGGTGGGCCCCTCTCCTTCTCCGACGTCCTCTAGCACTAGGTTGTAGCAATGGCACTCACGGTCCCCTCACCATCCCCTGGCTGCCTCGTGCACAATCTTACATCATGGTTCAGCTGCTGATAATGTCTGTAAGACCTTTATTAACAGTGATGATCACGACCATCATGGATCTCTACAGTTGAAGAACACTTCACCAAGTGTTCACAGATACATTACCTTGTGGAGGCCAAGGCTCTTTCGGCCTGTCTCGCTTGCCAACTAAATTACAGGCTTCTGGAAAGGTGGGCAGGAAAAGGTGGACTGCAGCACATCTCTTAATGCCTGTCATAGTGTTTTGTAGTGGATGCTCAATTAATTTAACAGATAGGACAGTCTTGTCAGGAAAGAGCAGAGAACCTTAAGGCAGCAGCTGCCCACCTTTGCACGGCATCCGGGTCAGCACAGCTGCATGGGAAAGGCATGTCAGTGGCACAGGACCCAGCGGCAGGGCCACTGCCCACTGGCTGACTAGTAAGAAGAGGGTGGTCGGTGCCTACCTGGGAGGTCACCTCACTGCTCCCCGCAGGCTGGTCTCTGAATGCCACAGGCTCTTACAGGATCTGGCATAAACAGTAAATCACAAAAGTGCCAGCCTAGGTGATATCAACATGGTCCGAGCTCTGTGTGAGTTGCCTCATTTTCCCCATTCACAAAAGGCGCCTCGATCAGCGCCCAGCGAGGGAAAAGAATGTGCCTTAGCCCTAGCCAGTTCGGCTCAGTGGATAGAGCGTCGGCCTGCGGACTAAAGGGTCCCAGGTTCGATTCTGGCCAAGGGCACATGCCCAGTTTGTGCGCTCAATCCCCAGTAGGGGGCGTGCAGAAGGCAGCCGATCAATGATTCTCTCTCATCACTGATGTTTCTATCTCTCTCCCTTCCTCTCTGAAATCAATAAAAATATATTTTAAAAGAAGAAGAAGCAGAGAAAAAAATGAGGAGAACTGCCTTCAGGTTTTAGGTCAATATACCAAAAGCCTGTGGGAACAGGAGGGCTAGGGTGCTGTGGAGACACCTATGCCCAGCTCACTGACTCACCTCTGCCCACACAGTGGTGGCCCCGGAGGGATTCTGAGCAGTCCCCGCCACTCGGGAGGGAAAACTGCCCACTCACCTGTCTGGCTGGAAGAAATGTCTAAGATGGGAGAAGACCAGGCAGAAGAGACATTAAGGAGAAGGGCTGGTGATTAGCGATGTGGGGGACAGGGACTTAAGGAAAGCTTTTCACAAGCTTCAGAAGGGTCGATTTGGTATTTCAGACACAACAGTCCTTCATTTGTCTGTGGGGCAGGGGGACGTGTCTCGAAGGAGGCCCCACAACACAGAGCAGGAGCCCGAGTGCTCCTGAAGTGAGGTGGGTGAGTAAAGCTCTCCAAGGAAAAGCTCTGGTCACTCCCAGGACGTGAAATGTGGTCAGGATGCCAGAATGCAGACTACTGCTCTTCACGCAAGAGCCAGGGTCCCCAGGCAGCCCACCGCCCTCTGTGATTGCTCAGCAGCTCCTGGCACCAGGCCCATCCCCAATATAACCACCGCCAGTTTCTTTAAGCCCCAAGCTGCTGCCCTCTGTCCCCACACCCGCGCTGCCCGCATGTCCCACCTGGCTCCTGGGCCACTCCCGTGCTCCCTCCCAGGCCTTCCTCTCACACCTCCTCTTTCCTCTGAGCCTTCCCCAGAGGCAGGCAGGCTCCTGGCCCCTGCACCTTCCCATCCCTCCGAGATGTCTCTTCTCCAAGCGCCTGGACCTCCTAGGAGCCAGCCTTAGAGCTTCTCTGGGAAAAACGAAAGCGTCTGTTCCCTGACCTTACTAAGCCCCTTGAAGAGAATGAAGCAAAGAGAGACTGAGCCCCTAGGACAGGGGTTCTCAACCTTGGCTGCACATGAGAATCACCTGGGAATCTTTTTAAAATCCTGATTTCTGGGCCTCATCCCGGAATTCCCAGGTGATTCTCATGTGCAGCCAAGGTTGAGAACCACTGCCCTAGGAGGTCAATGATGATCACAGTAACCACACCAGCATCACTCAGTTTCCCACGTGTGTGCACTTGTGCTAAGTGCTTTTACTAGCATTATCTCATTTATGCCTCACAACACCTTGGTGGGCAGGTACTGTTTGTTATTATTCCCATTCTACAGAGGGAAAACTAAAGGCCAGAAGCTTATGTGATATGCACAGTCATGTGGCCCCAAAGTGAAGTCTCCAGGTCTGTCTGGCAACAAAGACCGTGTCTTAACCACAGGCCCTGTTCCCCCGGGCTCTCCAGGCTCCCTTTCCTCTCATGGCAAGAAGTGTGTGTTGGGAGGGAGGGCGGAAGCTTCAAGTGCCAGGGCCCTGTCTGACGGGGAGGGGCACCTGGGCAGTGCTGAGGCTGCTCCAGGCACCAGCCAGGGGACCTGTTAGATGTGGGTCTAAGTCCCTCAACTCACACCATGAGGCCACCATGCCCTGCCAGGCAAGTGATCTCATCCCTGTCCTGTCTGGGATGCCACCAGCCTGTCCCTCTAAGCCCAGGCTCCAGCATTGCCAGATCAGGGATGTATTCCAAGGCGTTCCTGCCTGCCTCTGACCCCCTGTCTGGACAGGTAGTGCTGCCGATCCTCAGCCTCCTTCCATGCAGCCACTGCTTTCCCAGAACTGGCTCTAAGGGCCCCTTTCACACCTTACCTGAGCCCTCCTCTGTGCCCCACCTGGTGGCTTACCTCCACAGCGGTGCCCTGGAAACCCAGTCCTGTTGGCCCCTCCCTCCCTCCTTTCTTCCCCTCCAGGCTCCACAGTGGGTCGCCCCTGAACTTAGTGACTTGGCTCCCCACCCTGAACCCCTCTTCTGAGCAAAGGCTTTAATCCTCCCCCTCCACCGGGAGCGTCCTTTCAGTGGCTAAGATCCCGGCCGCCCCAGCTCAGGGCACCCAGGCCTACACCCGCCGGGTTCTCTCGGCCCGCAGAACCCATCTCCAGTCACGGGCAGCAGCAGGGACCCCTAGCCTCCAGGAGCCGAGGCTCGCGACCCCCGCCGGTGGCCCCGCACCCCGGGATGTCTGCCTTCGCCTTGCCGCTCAGATCCCCGCCTTCAGACCCAGGGGCGGACCGTCCCTCCCGGGCTGGGCTGGAAGGGGCAGGGGCACCCGGCAGGTGGCGGCGGGGAGGGTGGGGCGCCCCGGCCACCGCCCCTTACCGATGGTGGAGATGTGCGAGGAATGGAACTCGTTATCGGTGAAGCGGCACAGCAGGCAGGTCTTGCCCACCCCGGAGTCCCCGATCAGCAGCAGCCGGAACAGCACGTCGTACTGCTTCGCCATGGCGGGGGCGAGGAGCCGGGGCTGCGGCGCGCGGCGGGCTCAGCCCCGCTCGACCGCTGCCATCGCGGCGCGCGCCTGCCGGGGACGCCGCGGCGAGGAGGAAGGCGGGCCGGCCCCGCGCCAGCCCCGCTCGCCGGGTGCCGGGAAGCGCCGTGCGGCGGGAGCGCGGTGGGAGGAGAGAGCCGAGGCCCCCGCCCGCCCCTGCCCCTGCGCCGCCGCGGGGAGACGGGGCGGGGAGCGCGCGGAGAGCGGCGACCCCGCGGCGGGGGCGAGGCCGGTGCGCGCTCCCCTCCCGCGGGGTGCGGGGTGCACGGCCCGGATGGGGCCCCACTCCCTCACCCCCTCCCACCCCCTTTGTGCCGGGAGCTAGACCCCCCGGGGAAACATTTTTGTGTTCTGCGGACATTCTGCAGGCGTGCGTTGGAGGGAGCGCCCATCCAGCCCGCCTCTACCAAACTCGGCTTTTGGGTCTCCTCTTGTTTCCCCAAATCACACCCGAACCTGGCCCTGCCAACCTGCCAGCTCCGCCTTCCGCCCACCCCCGCTTCCCGCCCCTGCAGAAGCCTGGTGGGGGGGGGGGGGCATGGGGGGGGGGAGGAGCCCAGTGGTTGGTCCTCACCTGGGCTCATCCTGGTCGGAAGGCCCAGGGTCTGGATTCAAACACTTGAAGCTGGGATCTCAGAACACTGGACAGTGCTGCTGAAATCCTCCCTGGCGGCCATGCGGCTTGCCCATAACCCTGTGTGATCGTGTCTGCCCTCCGTTGTACCCCCCGCCCCCACCCCAGTTTTCCTATAAACAGGGAGCATTGCTGACCTCCTGCACCAGGCCGAAAAGATAGATGATCATAAAAACGTTCCCAAATGCAAAATCCTTTGGAAGCGCTGTGCAGGCAAAAGTCTCTGTTTTGGGTCTAAGCTGCTCAGGGTAAGCGCTCAGAATGCCAATACATTATTTCAACCCACTAAGTATTTCGGCTAGCGTACATAATGGCACCAAGGAATGAATGGGCCTCTTTCAAGATCTAATTTACTGCCGCTGAATGTGTTAGCACTGGAGGGACGCAAATAAATGTTCTCTGGAGTCTAGAAAATTGCCTATTCCTGAGAATGAGTGTTAGGGGAGTCTGGCCCATTCGATCTTGAAAAAGTGGTGAAAAAGTGTGTGTGAGTGTGTGTGTGACTCTTCAGGCCGAGTATTGGACGGAGAATGTGTTTTTCAGGAGTAGGTCATGGAAAGCAGTAAGTCCATTTACTTGAAGAGTTCTATTTCAGGCAAAGTGTCAAAATTTATAATAAAAAGGGGGGGGGGGGAATCCTGAATTTGAAAGCTGTTTTAATTACATTAAAACCTAAGGAAACGGATTCTGTGGATTCCATTAAGATTCCCAGTGTGTTCTCTTCTCTGGACGCACACGGGGTTTTCGTGCATGCGGAGGGCTCTGCTGCTGGGCATCCTTGGGTTTTGCCCAAGCTCCTCCATTCACCAGTTATGCAACCTTGAGCATGTTACTGAACTCCTGTGCCTCAGTTTCCCCATCTGTAAAATAGGATATCCTCACAGGATTGTTGGAAAGATAACATCATTTGTGGAAGGGACTTAGCATAGTACTTGACAAGAAATGCCAAGAGGAAAACACACCCTGTAATGTTTTCCCTGTGCATGTGCGGGTGGTAAATATGTCCCCCAGCTGGCCAGGGATGTTGCCCAGACTCAGGCCTGTCCTGCTGTGATTTTTCTCACAGGCCCATACACAGCACTGAGTGCAGGTTCAACTCAGCCTGACCCCGCCTGGGCCTGCAGAGGCCTTCCCATTGATCGGCCCTGTAACGGTCAATGCTCTCCACAGCCGCGTACTGGGACCATTAGTGACTCTCTGCTTGCCTCTGTCTGGGGAAACAGGAAAGAAGTTGCCAACGGAGGTGAGTTCTTAGTCCAAGAAAGAAACTTCACTTTGAAGGAAATGGCTTTCCCTAGGCAAGACAGGAAAGGAAGTGAAATTTCCTGACAAATCCAGGGAAACCAATGCCCAGACTCATTAAAAAAAAAAAAAAAAAAGGGAGGATTTTTCATAATGCTGGGCTCACCTCAAATTCAGTAGCTTACATTGCTTAAGAAGGGGGCGGGGGTGGGAGGCCCTAGGAGACAGCATGGCGGCTCCACACCCTTTCCCCACACCTTGCCCCAGTGCATGTCTGTCCGGCTGTTCCTGAGTTGTATCCTTTTATAATAAACCGGTGATCTAGAACATATGTAAAGGAACAGTCTAGAAGTCCAAGCTTCTAGATTTTCCATTTTCATCCTGGCTCAGCTACTTGAAAGATGGTTCTGAAGAGCCATCATACAGAGATTTCTCTCTTTCTCTTTCTCGTGTGTGTGCACGTGTGCACATATGTACACACGCTGTGAGATGTTGGAACTGAGGTCGTAGGATACTGTTAACAAAAGAACCACGCACACTTACTGGAGATAACAAAGCTTGCTTTAACCAGGGTGTTTGTAAGTGAAATACCCAATTGCATCATCCCCTTACCTCAGTCACCCAGTGGGACATTTTGGCATCCTCCCCAGTTGAGGTCAACTTGGATTGGGGCAGATGTTAGTAGAACGGGGAGACATCTAAGGAATGGTTGCTGGATGTCTCTCCCACAGGAAGCCTCCAAGAATCAGCCTCCCAGTTACCTTATTCTGATTCTTTCACCAGGGAGACAAGTGCCTGCCCCTGCTCCCTGCCACCGCCAGCCCAGCCACACTGAGCATGCTCCCAGCAAGAGCACCACTGTGGGATCTACCATAGCAACAGCTGAATAACTGGCGAGATGAACCGGTAGGCAGCTCACTGCCGAGACTGAGCACAGTCAGACCCTGGGGCTCCTCATTAGCAAAACCCTGTGCCTCTTCTAGACTCATTCCCATGTTTCCTCCTCCGAGGGGCTGTAAGCGATGTCCTCACCTGGCAGAAGGGTTTCCACCTTATCTTGGGATTGGGAGAAACAGGCAGACACCCTGCACCATCTTCTCAGTACCATCCTCCATTCACACCCTTTTTCTTTTCTATCTCTGGTATATAGAGAAACGGGGGGAGAGACTCTGAAACGACAAGGAAAGGGGGCAGAGGGCAAGTTGTCAGAGACCTGTGTAAATTGGGATTGGGGACCCAAGGAGATGATCGTTGGAGTTAACCCAAAACGGTACCATTTCAGGTTGTCCTTGGTGTCCCGGACCCCACGTCATGCCTGTATTCGTTTGCTCTGGCTGCCATAACAAAGTACCATAGACTGGGTGGCTTAAACAGTAGAGATTTATTTTCTCACAATTCTGGAGGCTGAACGTCCACAATCAAGGTGTTGGCAGGGCTGGTTTTTTCTGAGTTCTCTTGCCTGGTACCTGGCCATCTTCATGTTCGCATTTTCTTCACATCCCAATGTTACGTGCCTGTCTGTGTCCTTATCTCCTCTTCTGAGAAGGACACCAGGCACATTGGATTCGGGCCCACCCATATGATCTCACTTCACCTCCATTACCTCTTTCAAGGCCCTAACTCCAAAAATACATTCAGTCACATTCTGAGGGATGAGGGGTTAGGACTTCAGTATATGAATTTGGGGTGGGGGACACAATTCAGCCTGTGATAAGGAACAAATCCAAGAGCCTCATCAGATATTTCCTGTGCACAGATAGTTTTTAAGAATGATTTCATTCTCTCAGAACAGGAAATGAAAGTAGTGTCTTTCTTGTGGCTTCCTCATAGGTGGTCTAGACCAATGGTTGGCAAACCACGGCTCATGAGCCAGATGTGGCTCTTTGGCCCCTTGAGTGTGGCTCTTCCTAAGCCTTAGGAGTACCCTAATTAAGTTAATAACAATGTACCTACCTATATAGTTTAAGTTTAAAAAATTTGGCTCTCAAAAGAAATTTCAATCGTTGTACTATTGATATTTGGCTCTGTTGACTAATGAGTTTGCCGACCACTGTAGACTCTAGAGCAGGGGTGGGCAAACTTTTTGACTTGAGTGCCACAATGGGTTCTTAAACTGGACCGGAGGGCCGGAACAAAAGCATGGATGGAGTGTTTGTGTGAACTAATATAAATTCAAAGTAAACATCATTACATAAAAGGGTACGGTCTTTATTTTTTTTAGTTTTATTCATTTCAAACGGGCCGGATCCAGCCCGCGGGCCGTAGTTTGCCCACGGCTCTAGACTGTCGATGTGGCAGACTTTGTGATGGAAAAGCCTCAGAAGAGAAGTACTTCTCTGTATGAGATGAGAGCTGAGAAACATGACTGGCAACCTCCGGCCAAGCAATACATGTTGTATTAAACTTTTATTGTCAAAGTGATGTTTTTGGGGGCCCTAGCCAGTTTTGCTCAGTGGGTAGAGTCGGCCTGCAGACTAAAGGGTCCTGGGTTTGATTCTGGTCAAGGGTACGTACCTAGGTTGCAGGCTCGATCCCTAGCCCTGGTCAGGGTATGTGTGGGAGGCAACCAATCGATATGTCTCTTTTACAACCGAAGTTTTTCTCTGTGTGTCTCTCCCCATCCCTTCCACTCTCTCTAAAAATCAATATGTACAAATATCCTTGGGTGAGGATTAACAAACCAACAAACAAAAAGTTATGTTTTAAGCGACAAAACATAGCCTGCAGTTAGGAATCTTTGCACAATGAGTCATGGCATGTATTAGTTAAGGTAATGCTAGTTACAGTAACAGATAGACCCCTAAATCTCAGGAGTTCACACTGTATTTCCTTCTCATGTAAAGTCGAATGGGCAGCAAGGAGGTGGGAGTAGGCGTGGCTTCGTTCCACAGAACCATTTAGGCACCCAGGATGGCAGAGATTCTTCACCAAGATCCACATGGTAGGACTCAACTTAAAAGCAAGACATTGCTCTTCCTAAGATCTGACATACAAGAATGCCCACCAACCAACAACTGGGAAGCACCACACCCCAGGTCCCTCACATAGCAAGATTATAGGCTTTCTCTTTTACCTACGTGTATCCCCAAGACTTCCTCTGAGATTGGCTGGTAGACATCAGAGAGGAGGGGCTCTGTATGGAAGCTGGAATTTTGGGACACATGACAAGTGGAGGGGAGAGTTGACCCTGTAGTCACAAGTTAGCAAACTTTAAAAAGGAGTGGCAATAATATACGTTTGAAAGAAGTCACAATATTTGTCCAGAAAGTCATTTGTATCTATAAAGGGATGAAACCATATGCCCAGTGAATAAAAGCCTGCAGATGCCTTTGTTAATTGAGGTTTTTAACTTGTTAATATGAAGGGATGCCCTAGGCCTTGACCTTTTGCTGGCAGAGAGGGGAAGAGAGGAGCCACGCCTGGATGTACAGTACATCCCTTTTGCCCATGTCCCATTGGCCAGAACTCAGTCACATGGCCCTGCCCAAATGCAAGAGGGGCTGCTGGGCCGCCAGCACTTTTTGTCACATAAATAGGTGTGTGGTGGCCCTCACCCCTACCTGTGTATAGGCATCACGGGTGGAGTTGTGAAAATTGCATATGCCTGGGCCCAGCCCCAGAGGTTCTATTCAGTAGGCTGGGTTCCTGCTTGGGAAAATCTGTATTTTTAAAGGCACAGCCCGGGTTGAGAGTCACCAGTATGCTCTGGGGGGTACACTTCTGGCATTGACTCTGGACAGTTTAAAAAATTATTTCTCAGATTTCTAAGTGTGAACAATGCTCTTTAATTGGTTTCAACTTTGTACCTGCTGGTAAAATAGTTTTCACCATGATGAACCTCAAACAGGACTAAGAGTCAACACCTTTGTACAGGTTTTCAGTAATATTACATATGTAATGATTAATAAAATCAATGTGATTAATTTTATATCAATAGATGACAGTAAAACAATGCATTATGTGTAATTGATAGGTAATTGATAGTTTTATGACAAAGTTGTTCTTTGTACCATAAAATCATTGCATTTAGAAAGCCAATTTTTTTAGTAGAATTTTTATAAGTTTATTTGAGCCAATAATGATGACATATGCCAGGGAGCAGGACCTCAAATACTCCCCAGAAAGCAATTCATTTTTGAGTGATTTGAAACCTTTTGTGTTTCTCTTTATGTGCTATAGGAAATAAGAATGAAAAAAAAAAGAATTTCACGATTTCCAAATTTAATTTGATCATTTACAAATTATTACCAGAGAAAATTCATCCTATTGAAAGTATTATTAAAGACTAGAGTTTGTGCACTGGGGAGTGGGGCTGGGGGGTCCCCTCAGCCCGGCCTGTGCCCTCTCGCAGTCTGAGACCCCTCGGGGGATGACCACCTGCTGGCTTAGGCCCGCTCCCTGGGGGATTGGGCCTAAGCTGGCAGTCAGACATCCCTCTGGCAGCCCGGGAGCCCTCGGGGGATGTCCACTTTCCAACGGGGAGCAGGCCTAAGCTGCAGTCAGACATCCTTAGTGCTGCTGAAGAGGCGGGAGAGGCTGCCACTACCACTGCTGTACTGGCAGCTGTCAGCCTGGCTTGTGGCTGAGCAGAGCTCCCCCTGTGGGAGCACACTGACCACCAGGGGGCAGCTCCTGCATTGAACATCTGCCCCCTGGTGGTCGTGTCATAGTGACCAGTCATTCCCAGTGGTTCTGCTGTTAGGGTCAGTTTGCATATTACCCTTTTATTATAGGATAGAGGCCTGGTGCACGGGTGGGGGCTGGCTGGTTTGCCCTGAAGGGTGTCCCGGATCAGGGTGGGAGTCCCACTAGGGTGCCTGGCCAGCCTGGGTGAGGGGCTGATGGCTGTTTGCAGGCTGGTAAAGCTCCCCCCAGTGGAGACCCTCACCCCATGGAGGTTTGGCCAGCCTGGGTAAGGGGCTGATGGCTGTTTGCAGGCTGGCCACACCCCCTTTAGGGTGGGGGGGTCCCCACTGGGGTGCCTGGCCAGTCTGGGTGAGGGGCTGAGGGCCATTTTCAGGCTGGACAAGCCCCCTGGCGAAGGAAGCTCCCAGCCTCTCCTTTTTTTCTTTTTCTTTTTTATTCTGGGATTTATTTACCTTCTAAAATTTAAACTTTGTAGCCTTGAGAGGAGCTCAGAGCTGGCCAGGGTGGGCAGGAGAGAAGCTTGGCTTCCTCCATCGCTAGGGCAACCAAGCCTCCTGCTCGCTCCAGCTCCGTGACCACGGCCGGCTGAAAGCAGGTATCTGGGGTTTATTTACCTTCTATAATTGAAACTTTGTTGCTTTGAGTGGAGCTCAGAGCTGGCCACAGCAGGCGGGAAGCTTGGCTTCCTCCATCATTGGGGCTGCTGGCCGCCATCTTGGTTGGGTTAATTTGCATATAGTCGCTCTGATTGGCTGGTGGGCATGGCTTAAGGTGTCACGAAGTTACGGTCAATTTGCATGTTTGTCTTTTTTTTTATTAGTGTAGATAAATCCTACATATTAAAAGTCCATCTTCATTAAATAGATTAAAATTAATCCTGCCCTATTCTCCCACTGCATCTGTGTATGTATTGTATTATTTTCTTTTGTTAATATTTATATATGCATATTATTTTACATTTATTTAAAACTAGGGGCCCAGTGCACAAATTCGTGTACCTTGAAAGAAACTGTGGGCCGCAAGGCTGCAGAGGGCACAGGGGCGGGTCTTGGCCCATCCTCCACGTCCCCGCCCAGCCCCTCCCACCTCGGCCCCTGGTTCCCTGTCTGCCAGCAGCCCTGCTCCTAACACTGCCTGAACCTCCCATGTGCTGATGTTGCTGGCCCCACTCTTGAGCAATTGGGGCCACCGTCAGCAGTGGGTGCAAGTGATGGCTGCCAGCCCTGATTGCCCCTCAGGAGCAGGGTGAGGTGGAGAAACCCTTAGAGGCGATTGGGGCTGGCAGCCAACGCTCTCACCCACTGCCGGCGCTGAGCCATCAGGACTGGTGCCGGCAGCAGGTGTGAGTGCCGGGTGGGACTGCGCAGGAGCAAAGAATTTTCGGTAACCACCAGAGGCTGGCCCCGATGACAGTGACTGGTGCCCCGCCTTGGCCTGTTGCCCCTGCTCACCTGCTCCACCATCCTGCTACAGACGATGCCTGCCATGTTCCACACTCTGCCACCTGCCATGTTCCGTGCGAGCCCCCTGGTGGTCAGCGCACATCATAGCCATTGGTTGTTCGGTTGTTCCGCTGTTCGGTCTATTTGCATATTAGTGTTTTATATATATATATATAGATTATGTATTTATTTTATATATTTATTTTATATTTACATTGTTTCTGTTTTAGTTAGTGAGCTCCTGAAAAGTAAGGCTAATACAGTATCATGTTCATTGTCATTATTTTCTACAGTACGTTACACCAACCAACACTCAAATATTTATTAAAATGATTGGAAATCATTTAACGTACTCAATGCCTATTATGTATGTACCAGAGAATGAGCAATGAACAATATAAAAACCCCTGCCCTGAGAGCTTTCACTCTAGTGGGGGGAAGACAGGTGACAACATAAATACCTGAAATGTCAGGTCTGTCAGCTGGTAATAAGTGCTATGGAGAAAAATGAAGCAGGACAGTGGGACAGACAGAGTATTACTGCAGATGAGAGTGTTTCAGTTTTATATGGGGAGGTCAGGAAAGGCTCAAGGCAAAGGGATTAGAGTTAGCCTAAAGAATTTGGGTAAAGCCCTGACCGGGTAGCTCAGTTGGTTAGAGCATCATCCAGATATGCCAAGGTTTCAGGTTCCATCCCCAGTCAGGGCACATATAAGAAGGCAACCAATGAATGCATAAATAAGTGGGACAACAAATCAGTGGTTCTCTCTCTCTCTCTCTCTCTCTCTCTCTCTCAAATCAATAAAAATAAAATTTAAAAGAAAAGAATTTGAGTAAAGACTATTAGAAGTGAGAAGGTGCCCTAGCCAGTTTGGCTCAGTGGGTAGAGTGTCGACCTGCGGACCAAAGGGTCCCAGGTTTGATTCCAGACAAGGGCAAATGCCCAGGTTGTGGGCTCGATCCCCAGTGGGGAGTATGCAGGAGGCAGCCAATCAATGATTCTCTCTCATCATTGATGTTTCTATCTCTCTTCCTTCCTCTCTGAAATTAATAAAAATATATTTTTTAAAAAGTGAGAAGGCAAGCCCTGTGTGTATGTAGAAGAAGGATTAATAAGCATAAATGCTCTGAGGCTGGTGGGTGCCCGGAGGGTACACGGAACAGCAAGGAGGACAGTGTGGGTGGACAGAGTGAGCATCAGGAGAGTGAGAACAGGCTCAGTCGGTGGGACCTTCTAGGCCAGTGATGGCGAACCTATGACACGCGTGTCAGAGGTGACATGTGAACTCATTTTTTTGATTTTTCTTTGTTAAATGGCATTTAAATATATAAAATAAATATAAAAAATATAAGTCTTTGTTTTACTATGGTTGCAAACATCAAAAAATTTCTATATGTGACACGGCACCAGAGTTAAGTTAGGGTTTTTCAAAATGCTGACACGCCGAGCTCAAAAGGTTCGCCATCACTGGCCTAGGCCTTGGTAAGAACCTTGATTTTGACTCTGACTCAGATAATGGCTTTGAGTGAAGGTGTGGCTTTGCTTACACTGAGAAGGGTTCAGCTGGGTTTTGAGTTTGTGTTAGGCTAATCGGGAACAAGTGTGGAGACAGGGAGAACAGCTGAGAGATGAATGTAAGAATCTAAGTAACTGATGATGGTGGCCTGGGCCAGGACACTAGCAGTGGGATCGGTAAGCAGTGGTCAGATTCTCCATATATTTTCAACAAGATGTATGGGGAGTGAGAGAAAGAGAGGCATCAAAGATGGCTCCAAGGTATTTGGAGTAAGTGGAAGGATGAAGTTACTCTTCCTGAGACTGGGAACCAGCAGCTCTGCTGTGGTCATACTAAGTTTGAGATGCCTATTAAATATCCAAGCGGAAATGCAAGTCGGCTATTAGATACGAACTCTGGAATTTAGGAGAAAGATCCAGCTTGGAGAAATAAATGAGGGAGTTTTCAACCTACTGGTGGCATCTAAAACATTGAGACTGCCTAGGCCAGCCGTGGGCAAACTATGGCCCGCAGGCCGGATCTGGCCCATTTGAAATGAATAAAACTATTGAAAAAAAAGACTGTACCCTTTTATGTAATGATGTTTACTTTGAATTTATATTAGTTCACACAAACACTCCATCCATGCTTTTGTTCCGGCCCTTCGGTCCAGTTTAAGAACCCATTGTGGCCCTCGAGTCAAAAAGTTTGCCCACACCTGGCCTAGGCTCACAGGTGAATGACTGTAGACAGAGAGCCCTGGGCTTGCTCCAAAGTTAAGGTGCTGGGGAGATGAAGAAATAGCAAAGGCCAGTGCTAGACACTCCAAGAAGGGGTTTCAAGGAGAATGGCATGATCCGCCAGGTAAAATGTTGCCAGGAAGTCAAATAGGAAGATAAGAGGAGGACTGAGAACTGGCCCTTGGATTTCTCAATACAGAGTTCAACAGGGACTTGACAAGAACTTAGAGGGAAGGCAGCTTGGAATGGGTTCAAGAAACAGTTGAGCCCTAGCTGGTTTGGCTCAGTGGATAGAGCGTTGGCCTGAGAACTAAAAGGTCCCCGGTTCAATACTGGTCAGGGGCACATGCCCGGGTTGTGGGCTCGATCCCCAGTAGTGGGCGTGCAGGAGGCAGCTGATCAATGATTTTCTCTCATCAATGATGTTTCTCTCTCCCTCTCCCTTCCTCTCTGAAATCAATAAAAATAAAATAAAACACAAAACAGTTGGAGGAAATGACTTGGAGACTCTGGAAGGGAGGAAATGAGATGAGTAATGGGGAGGTAGTTGGAGGAGGAGAGGAGTCAAGAGGGTTAAAAATGCCCCCCCCCCCCCAAGAATGGAGAAGTAGCCCGTTTGAGGGTGATGGCAGTGATCAAATATAAGGTCAATTTGATGCTTTAGGGAAGGCAAGGGAAAATTGCTGGAATAAAGTATTGTGGTGCGACATGAAGAGAGGAGGAGGGGCTGGCTCTAGGTAAGAGCTGCGAAGTCATTGCATCCAGGGGGACAGGAGAGACCTGGACAACAGAGTGGGCGGCTGCAGATGCTGGTGGCAGAGGAATTGTGTGGGAGGAAATTAATTATCTAGTGGGGAAAAAGATGATGTGTTTCCATTTTTTTCAAACTCTCTAAGATATGCATTGCATCATTTCAGAAGATATTAAAAGAAACAATTCCTGCTGACATTATGAGCTCCTGTAAAGTAAATGGCAGAGCAGTTTTAAAGCTGCCTTTATCGGTTTACTCTAGGGTCAGAAGCGACCTCTAGTGGTTCATTTAGGCCATTGATTTTTTCTTATTTTCTTGTTCTTTTTTTTTTTTTTAATTAAATCTTTATTGTTCAGATTATTACATTTGTTCCTTTTTTTCCCCCCCATAACTCCCCTCCTCCCAGTTCCCGCCCTACCCTCCGCCCTCACTCCCCACCCACTGTCCTCATCCATAGGTGCACGATTTTTGTCCAGTCTCTTCCCACATCTCCCACACCCCTTTCCCCCCCAAGAATAGTCAGTCCATTCCCTTTCTATGTCCCTGACTCTATTATAATCAACAGTTTATTCTGTTCATCAGATTATTTATTCACTTGATTCTTAGATTCACTTGTTGATAGATGCATATTTGTTGTTCATAATTTGTATCTTTACCTTTTTCTTCCTCTTCCTCTTCTTAAAGGATACCTTTCAGCATTTCATATAATCCTGGTTTGGTGGTGATGAACTCCTTTAGCTTTTCCTTATCTGTGAAGCTCTTTATCTGACCTTCAATTCTGAATGATAGCTTTGCTGGATAAAGTAATCTTGGTTGTAGGTTCTTGGTATTCATCACTTTGAATATTTCTTGCCACTCCCTTCTGGCCTGCAAAGTTTCTGTTGAGAAATCAGCTGACAGTCGTATGGGTATTCCCTTGTAGGTAACTGAGTTTCTTTCTCTTGCTGTTTTTAAGATTCTCTCTTTATCTTTTGCTCTTGGCATTTTAATTATGATGTGTCTTGGTGTGGTCCTCTTTGGATTCCTTTTGTTTGGGGTTCTCCGCGCTTCTTGGACCTGTAAGTCCATTTCTTCCACCAGGTGGGGGAAGTTTTCTGTCATTATTTCTTCAAATAGGTTTTCAATATCTTGCTCTCTCTCATCTTCTGGCACCCCTATAATTCTGATGTTGGTACGCTTGAAGCTGTCCCAGAGGCTCCTTACACTATCCTCGCATTTTTGGATTCTTTTTTCATTTTGCTTTTCCGGTTGGATGTTTTTTGCTTCCTCGCATTTCAAATCATTGACTTGATTCTTGCGCTCCTCTGGTCTGCTGTCGGGCGTCTGTATAATATTCGTTATTTCAGTCTGTGTGTGCTTAATTTCTAGTTGGTTCCCCAATATAAGATCGAGGGTCTTATTAGTTTTCGTGTAGATCTCATTAAGTTTATCGGCAGCTTCTAAACAGTTCTTGAGAGACCTTAAAAGTGTGGTTCTGAACTCTATTTCTTCCATTGACAATTTTGTCCTGTTTCTTTGTCTCCGCATTTTGTTATGCTTCCTTGGTGCACCCCCTAGTGGTCTTTGTTCGCAGTCTTATAGATAAATCTTGATTGCTGTAGCTAATTCCAGGGAGGGTTTGACCTCCAGGCCAAGTGGCTATGAGATTCAGCTGTGTCAGCGGTGAGAGAACTTCTGTCCTCTAGGGAGGTGCTAATCTAGCCTTTGCCTGAGGCTATCTGGCAAATGCCTCTGTGCAGGGCTTGGGCAGGGTGGGTCGAACAGGATCAACAGGGTGGGCAGGAGAGAGCAGTTATGGCGGCTCTCAGTCCTGTCCCAAGGGGCTCTGCCTCTCTGAGTCCCAGCACCCGCTGCAAAGCTCGGAGAGAAAGCTGCACTCGTTCTGACTGAAGCCAGACAGTCCCGCTTCTCCCTCCTGAGTTTGGTTCCCTAAAGTCTCGCCTGTATCTGGAGCTCAGAGTCTGCGACTCCCTCCCGATTGAAAACAACAACCGCGCCCTCCGCCGCCAGCCCGCTCCGCGCACTCCGCACCTCAGAATTTGACCTCAGCACCGCGCCTCCTCTGAGCGTCCGTATGCGTTTCTCTTTCCTCCTAGTTGTAGGACTTACACTCAGCCAGCGCCCCTGTGGTTCTGGGTGATGTCCCTTCCGTTTTTTGGTTTCACTTTTGAAGTAGTTGTTCAAAGCAGCAAACTCCGGCGTTAACCTATGCCGCCATCTTGGTTCTCCTTATTTTCTTGTTCTTGATGGAAGTACAAAATAGCACTGTCTGTATAATTTTGTATTATTTTTATTATTTTAATTTCTAATTGATTTCAGAGAGGAAGGGAGAGGGAGAGAGATAGAAACATCAATGATGAAAGAGAATCATCAATCGGCTGCCTCCTGCACGCCCCACACTGGGCCAAGCCCGCCACCTGGGCATGTGCCCTTGACTGGAATTGAACCTGGGACCCTTCAGAACAGAGGCCGACGCTCTATCCACTGAGCCAAACTGGCCAGGGCATACTGCCAATATTTATGTTCATTCTGTTTTTTTTTTTGTGTGTGTGTGTGTGTGTGTTTTAAATCCTCTTTGAGGATATGTTTATTGACTTTAGAGAGAGAGGAAGGGAGAGAGAGAGAGAGACAGAGAAACATCGATCATTTGCTTCCCATTCCCGCCTGCCTGACCTGAGATCAAACTCAAAACCTAGGTATGTGCCCTGACCGGGAATGGAACCCACAACCTTTTGGTGTACGGGATGACACTTGAACCAACTGAACCATCCTATCATTATGCTTCTTTAAAAAACAACAACAACATATTTTTATTGATTTCAAAGAAGAAGGGAGAGGGAGAGATAGAAACATCAATGATGCGAGATAATCATTGGTCAGCTGCCTCCTGCATGCCGCCTACTGGGGATCGAGTCTGCAGCGCAGGCATGTGCCTTGACTGGGAATGGAACTGTGACCTTCTTGTTCATAGGTCCGAGGCTCAACCACTGAGCCACACCAGCGGAACAATTCTTTAAAACAATTTTTTAAATATATATTTTTATTGATTTCAGAGAGGAGGGGAGAGGGAAAGAGAGATAGAAACATCAATGATGAGAAAGAACCAGTGATTGGCTGCCTTCTGCACATTCTCCATTAGGGACTGAGCCCGCAATCCGGGCACGTGCCCTTTACTGGAATTGAATCCGGGACCCTTCCGTCCGAAGGCCAATGCTCTAGCCACTGAGACAAACTGGGTAGGGAAAAAAAATATTTTATTTATTTATTGATCTTTTAGAGCAGTGGTTCTCAACCTGTGGGTTTCGACCCGTTTGGCGGTTGAATGACCCTTTCACAGGGGTCGCCTAAAAACATCCTGCATATCAGATACTTACATTAAGATTCATAACAGTAGCAACATTACAGTTATGAAGTAGTAACAAAAATAATTTTATGGTTGGGTCACAACATGAGGAATTGTATTTAAAGGGCCTGAAAGTTGAGAACCACTGTTTTAGAGAGAGCGAGGAAGGTAAAGACAGATGAGAGAGAGAGAGAGAGAGAGAGAGAGAGAGAGAGAGAGAGAGAGAAACATTTGATTTGTTGCTGCACTTATTTATGCATTCATGGGCTGATTCTTATCTGTGCCCTGACCAGGGATCAAACCTGCAACCTTGGAGTATCGGTTGACACATGCCCGATTGTTTTGTTTGATGCTCCAACCAACTGAGCTACCCAGCCAGGGCTCCTTCTGCTTCTTGAACAAATGGTTTTATTAAACCCAGAAGGACAGCAGGTGGGCCACTGTTGATCCAACAATCTTCTTGATGCTATGTAGCATCTATGTAGAGTACATCTATGTACTCTATGTAGAGTACAAATTCCTCATATTTTTCATTCCTTGTTTCACCTGATTTTTGGTTGTCACTGGGTATCCTATATCGGGATAACCTGTCACCCTGGGTTAGTTATCTGGTTTCCTCATACCCGTCTTTACTGGTCTTCCAGATTGCTTTCACTGCCCTCCGTTATGCAATCTCACAACATCCTGTGCTTCTTTCTCCTTCATGCTATTTTCCTCAATGAAATAGTTCTGTAATGATTGTTTAATGTCTATTTTTTTTTCTGGTAAATTATGAGACTCATAAGAGCTGAGGCTGTGACTGGCTTGTTCACCACCGACGCCTCAGCACTTAGCTCAGGGCCCAGCACATAATGGGTACTCAATAAATATTTACTGAATGAACAGACATTATACTGCAGGTGACTTTTGCCATGCCCCTATTAATATCTTTCAGACCCCACTGCATTTCATTAATGGCTTTCTATTTCTTGAATACAATTTGCAACTGCTTTAGGCACACCTGTAATAGATGTAAAAATGTGTTACAAAACGCTTCCAGCTACTCTTTCAATAGCTCAATTTAAATTTCTAGCCAGCAAAGCAACTCTTTACAAAGAAGGCTGAATCTTTAGATATGGCCTGGACCTTTATCAGACAGTTTTTTTCTAAAACAGAACGAAGGGAAAGACAGTAAGTTGCCAATACAGAGGAAAGTACTGTATAGTGCAGGGGTCCTCAAACTGTGGCCCGCGGGCCACATGCAAATACAAATATTGTCTTTGTTCCCATTTTGTTTTTTTTACTTCAAAATAAGATAAGTGCAGTGTGCATAGGAATTTGTTCATAGTTGTTTTTTAAACTATAGTCCGGCCCTCCAACGGTCTGAGGGACAGTGAACTAGCTCCCTGTTAAAAAAGTTTGAGGACCCCTGGTATAGTGTATATTGCTGATCCTAACCCACACGGACTCACTTATTCTCAGACTTAATAACATCCTGCCACCTCCGGGACTTAACTTGGCAACAATACCACTAAAATGGTATAGGGTTTCAGAAGGCGTCACCCCCAGATATGCCTCTGTTTTAGGAGGGTTATTTTGAGCTAAGGTCAACTGAGACCCTGTGGGCTCAAGAGAAACTTCTGCCCGCCACTCCCTTAACTTCCTAGAAGAATTTGGATTAGGGGCCTTGCTCATAATAAGACATTATCAGAGATGACCTTTTAAAAAAACAAAAACACTATCTATATGGCAGGAAAAACAACAAATTACCGAACATCTGCTCTTCTTATTGTCCTGCAATGACCCTTTGAAGCCCCAAGGTGCCTTACCTCAAACTTTGTTCAAAATGCCATGTGTGCCCCATTTTAATCGTCTCTTACTCTCTTACATATGTGGGGTTCCCGTGTGTACATATGTAATCAAACTTGGTCATTTTCTAGTGTTAATCTGTCTCAATTTAATTATCAGACCAGCTGAAAAAAACCAGGAGTTTCTTCCTCCACACCAGTAGATATGGTGATAGTGTTTATATGCCTGAGGCCTTTAGGCCATCCTGGCCTCATCCTTAGAATCTTTCTGTGCTTCTATTTGACACCAGAGACTAAGAAAGAGGGAATGGAATCCCAGCAACAACACAGCGCCGGTAACTAACTATTACACAGCCAGCTCTGGGCAGTGAACTTACACTGAACAGAGAGGCCCTATAGCCTCAGAGGCCAACCCCAGAACACTGCCACCCAGAGGCTGACCCACAAACTGACTCTTTGCTAAACACAAAATAAGGCAGTCTGGGAAACAAATGTGTCCTGCTTTAAAATAAGGACTGTGGTTTACAACACAGAGGAACAGTGTATCGCAGGGAAACTCAACACTCTCCTGAATACCTGGCAGGTCTAAGGCGAGCCAGACTGAAGAATAGAAGAACCGAAGAACCTTCACTACTGCAATTTTTTTTTTCTTTTTTCACCTTTTAACTAAGAAACCAATTTTTTTTTCTTTTTTTTTCTTCCTCTTTTTTTTTCTTCTTTTTCCATCACCTGATTTTACCCTTTTAATTACTACCTTCTTATTTTTAACCAGTATTATTACTGCTACCATTTTACCATTTTTTAAAGTGCCATTTTATTTTCTCTTTATTTTATTTTGGGATTAGTGTTCTCCATTCTATTTTCATCGTTATATTATTGGTTGTTTCTAGTTTGCATTCATCTCCAGGGAGCTGTTGTTGGAATTTGTTGGGATTAGTGGCTGTTCTATAGGAGTATTCTCCTCATATAAAAAGTCTCTTCCCCTCTTCCACTTCATTCTCTCTTTTCGCTCTTTTTTTTTTCCTTTTCTTTTCTTTTCTCGCTTTTATTTTCCCCCCTCCTTTTTCCCAATTTCATTTTTGCACTCCTTTTTTTGGTCCCTACTTTTCTTTTTTCTCTTTTATCTTTTTCTCTTCCTTCTTCCTTATCCCCTAATTCTCTTAATTCGGGTGGTCACCTTTATTTGGGGTTATTAATATCGTGAATATATTTGTGTATAGGGCCTGGTACGTGGTGCCTTGTTGTGTTGTATTTTGTGCCTTTAAATCAACGCAGCAGATCCAAGCAACAGCAACCTCCTGAGCACCACACCCTCTGCTGAGGAACAGCAGCTGTACGTGAAACCTCGCCCCACCAGCCAGAAGAGCCACCACAGCTGTGAACAGCACCCACCAGAGGAGCTGCTGCCAACTGAAGAGCAGCTGATACTGCAACCGCCCGAAGAGCAACCACAGACCAAGGAGTCACTGCCACCAAGGGAGCAACCACTGAACGACTCAACATCTAGATATGTCAGTGAGATCAAACATGGATAGACAAAGAATCCCCCAAAGGAAAGAGAAGGAGGACTCTCCAGAAAAGCAGCTAAGTAATACAGAGGCATGCAACATGACAGAAAAAGAATTCAGAATAAGGGTCCTAGAGTGCATAAACCGGATGGAGGAAAAAATCGACAACCTCTGCAAGAAGCAAGAAGAAACAGATGAAAAAATCGATAACATATGGAAGGAGCTAGAAGAAACAGATGAAAAAATCAACAACTTAAGTAAGACCCAAGAAGAAATGAAGAGTGATACAGCTGCAATGAAAAACTCCATTGAAAGTATCAACAGTAGACTAGGAGAAGCGGAGGACCGAATTAGTGAATTAGAAGACAAGGAAGCAAAACACACCCAAAATGTACTGCAATTGGAGAAAAAAATTAAAAGACAGGAGGAGAGCCTAAGGGAGCTTTGGGACAACATGAAACGAAACAACATACGAATAATAGGGGTACCAGAACAACAGAAGGATGAACAAGGATTAGAAAACCTATTAGAAGAAATAATATCAGAAAACTTCCCTGAGGTGGGGAAGAAAAAAGTCACACAAGCCCAGAGAGTCCCAAACAAGGTGAACCCGAAAAGACCCACACCAAGACACATCATAATTACCATGGCAAATGTTCAGGACAAAGAGAGAATCTTACAGGCTGCAAGAGAGAGACGGAAAGTTACAAAGAATGGACAGAAATTTACAAAGTGATGCAAATCAAAGGACTGAATCCAAGAATACTCTATCCAGCAAGGCTATCATTCAAGCTTGAAGGGGAAATAAGATGCTTCACAGACAAAAAAAGGCTAAGGGAGTTTATCACCACCAAGCCAGCAATGCAAGGAATGCTAAAGGGACTGGTATAAAAAGAAGAAATAAAAAGCTCAGAAAGAAAACAGCCACACAAAAAAGAAATGGCTACAAACAAGTACCTTTCAATAATAACTTTAAACGTAAATGGACTAAATGCTCCAACCAAAAGACATCGAGTGGCTGAATGGATAAAAAAACATGACCCATACATCTGCTGTCTACAAGAAACCCTCCTCATTAGAAGGGACTCACACAGACTGAAAGTGAAAGGATGGAAAAAATATCTTTCAGGCAAATGGAAAGGAAAAGAAAGCTGGGGTAGCAATACTTATATCGGACAAAATAGACCTCAAAGTGAAGGCCATAACAAGAGATAAGGAAGGCCACTTCATAATTCTAAAGGGATCAATACAACAAGAAGATATAACCCTGGTAAACATATATGCACCCAATGCAGGAGCACCCAAATTCATAAAAAAACTCCTGGAAGATATCAAAGGAGAGATCAACAACAATACAATCATAGTAGGGGACTTTAATACACCACTGACAGCACTGGATAAGTCCTCTAGACAAACAATCAGCAAAGATACACCAATCCTAAATGACTCACTAGATCAGATGGACTTAATAGACATCTTCAGAACACTTCACCCCAATGCCACGGAATATACATTCTACTCAAGTGCTCATAACACATATTCAAAAATAGACCATATATTGGGTCACAAGCAAAGTATCCCCAAATTCAAGAAGATTGAAATCATAAAAAGCGTCTTCGCAGACCATGATGGCATAATATTAGAAATAAACTACAATAAAAACAAACCAAAATACTCAAACACCTGGAAGCTGAATAGCATGCTATTAAATATTGATTGGGTTACCAATGAAATCAAAGAAGAAATTCAAAACATCCTGGAAACTAATGACAATGAAAACACAACAATCCAAAACCTATGGGACACAATGAAAGCAGTCCTGAGAGGGAAGTTTATAGCTCTACAGGCCTATCTCAAAAAAACAAGAAAAAATGGTAGTAAATCATCTAACTCTACAACTCAAAGAATTAGAAAGAGAGCAACAAGAAAACCCCAGAGTGAGCAGAAGGAAGGAGATAATAAAGATTAGAGCAGAAATAAATGACATAGAGACCAAAAAAACAATACAGAAAATCAATGAAACCAAGAGCTGGTTCTTTGAAAGGATAAACAAAATTGACAAACCTCTAGCCAGACTCACCAAGAAGCAAAGAGAGAGGACCCAAATAAACAAAATCAGAAACGATAGAGGCAAAATAACAACAGACCCCACAGAAATACAAATGATTGTTAAAAAATACTATGGACAGCTCTACTCCAACAAACTAGACAACATGGAGGAAATGGACAAATTCCTAGAAAAATACAACATTCCAAAACTCAATCAGGAAGAATCTAAAAATCTCAACAGGCCAATAACTATGGAAGAAATTGAAGCAGTCATCAAAAAGCTTCCATCAAACAAAAGCCCAGGACCAGACGGCTTCACAGGGGAGTTTTACCAAACATTCAAGGAAGAACTAAAACCTATTCTCCTCAGACTACTACAAAAAATTCAAGAGGAAGGAACACTTCTAAGCTCATTCTATGAAGCCAGCATCACCCTAATACCAAAACCAGGTAAAGACAACACAATGAAAGAGAATTACAGGCCAATATCCCTCATGAACAAAGATGCCAAAATCCTCAACAAAATCTTAGCAAATCAGATCCAGCAGTACATCAGAAAGATCATACACCATGACCAAGTAGGATTTATCCCAGGGATGCAAGGATGGTACAATATCCGCAAATCAATAAACGTGATACATCACATAAACAAATTGAAAGAAAAAAAACCACATGGTCATATCAATTGATGCAGAAAAAGCATTTGACAAAATTCAACACCCATTTTTGATAAAAACTCTCAGCAAGGTGGGAGTAGAAGGATCATACCTCAACATAATAAAAGCCATATATGACAGGCCCACAGCCAACATCATACTCAATGGACAAAAACTAACACCATTTCCCCTAAGAACAGGAACAAGACAGGGATGCCCACTCTCTCCACTCCTGTTCAACATAGTACTGGAAGTGTTAGCCATTGAAATTCAGCAAGAAGAAGAAATAAAAGGCATCCAAATTGGAAAAGAGGAAGTAAAACTGTCCTTATTTGCAGACGACATGGTATTATACATACAAAACCCTAGAGACTCCATCAAAAAGCTACTAGACTTAATACATGAATTTGGCAATGTAGCAGGATACAAAATTAACCCCAAGAAACCTGAGGCATTTCTATACACCAATAGTGAACTTTCAGAAAGAGAGATTATAAAAACAATCCCGTTTACCATCGCACCAAAAAAATTAAGCTACCTAGGAATAAACTTAACTAAAGAGGTCAAAGACCTCTACTCAGAAAACTACAGGACGTTGAAAAAAGATATAGAGGAAGACATAAACAGATGGAAGAACATACCATGTTCATGGATTGGTAGAATCAACATCATTAAAATGTCCATACTACCCAAAGCAATCTATAAATTCAACGCACTTCCCATTAAAATACCAATGGCATACTTCAGAGATCTAGAACGAACTCTCCAAAAATTCATCTGGAATAAAAAAAGACCCCGAATAGCTGCAGCAATCCTGAAAAAGAACAAAGTAGGTGGGATCTCAATACCAGATATCAAGTTGTATTACAAAGCCACTGTTCTCAAAACTGCCTGGTACTGGCACAAGAATAGGCATATAGATCAATGGAATAGAATAGAGAGCCCAGAAATCGGCCCGAACCAATATGCTCAATTAATATTTGACAAAGGAGGCAAGAACATACAATGGAGCCAAGATAGTCTCTTCAATAAATGGTGTTAGGAAAATTGGACAGATATATGCAAGAAAATGAAACTAGACCACCAACTTACACCATACACAAAAATAAACTCAAAATGGATAAAGGACTTAAATGTACGACAGGAAACCATAAAAATTCTAGAAGAATCCAAAGGCAACAAAATCTCAGACATATGCCGAAGCAATTTCTTCACTGATACAGCTCCTAGGGCACTTGAAACTAAAGAAAAAATGAACAAATGGGACTACATCAAAATAAAAAGCTCCTGCACAGCAAAAGAAACCATCAACAAAACAACGAGAAAACCCACTGTGTGGGAAAACATATTTGCCAATGTCATATCTGATAAGGGCCTAATCTCCAAAATTTATAGGGAACTCATACAACTTAACAAAAGGAAGATAAACAATCCAATCAAAAAATGGGCAAAGGACCTAAATAGACACCTTTCAAAAGAGGACATTCAGAAAGCCAAGAGACATATGAAAACATGCTCAAAGTCACTAATCATCCGAGAGATGCAAATCAAAACAGCAATGAGGTACCATCTCACACCTGTCAGACTGGCTATCATCAACAAATCAACAAACGACAAGTGCTGGAAAGGATGTGGAGAAAAAGGAACACTTGTGCACTGCTGGTGGGAATGCAGACTGGTGCAGCCACTATGGAAGACAGTATGGAGTTTCCTTAAAAAACTGAAAATGGAACTCCCATTTGACCCTGTGATCCCACTTCTAGGAATATATCCCAAGAAACCAGAAACACCAATCAGAAAGGATATATGCACCCCTATGTTCATAGCAGCACAATTCACCATAGCTAAGATCTGGAAACAGCCTAAGTGCCCATCAGTAGATGAATGGATTAGAAAACTGTGGTACATCTACACGATGGAATACTATGCTTCTCTAAAAAGGAAGGAACTCTTACCATTTGCAACAGCATGGATGGAACTGGAGAGCATTATGCTAAGTGAAATAAGCCAGTCAATGAAGGAAAAATACCACATGATCTCACTCATTCATGGATAATAGAGACCATTATAAACTTTTGAACAATAATAGATACAGAGGCAGAGCTGCCTCAAACAGATTGTCAAACTGCAGCGGGAAGGCCGGGGAGGGTTGGGGGGCAGGAGGTAGGGGGGTAAGAGATCAACTAAAGGACTTGTATGCATGCATATAAGCATAACCAATGGACATAAGACACTGGGGGATAGGGGAGGCTAGGGGACTGTCTAGGGCAGGGGGATAAAATGGATACATATGTAATACCCTTTGTAATACTTTAAGCAATAAATAAAAAAAAAAGAGGGAATGGCTGGTTGTGAAATATCAAAGCGCCATTCTCTGGGTCCTAGACATGTGATTTGGAAATAAGTGGGAACAGAGTAAAATGACCTGAGCAGGAAGTTGAGCTTGTGTCCCTGTCTATGTGGAAAGTCTGCTATCATCTTATCTTCTCCCATACACCCCACTCCCCCCAACAAACCCTCTGGGCTCTGAATAGTTTAACTTCTTGGTATTATAGTTTTGGTGTAGTCCTTTTATGTGGGCCTGAAAGATTCTCTTCTATTGCTTGTCCAAAACTAGCAGGGGCTTCCTAATATCACAACTTTAAATTATTTACCCCCATTCAGTAAGTTTTTTTTTATTCTGAATACTTTCAGATTAAATATCAGAATTAATATAAACATACATATGTATATCTATGTCATGTTCTTTCAAATTTGCTATTCCTTCCTTTTGCGCTCTTCCCCATATTGTTCAAATGGATGGCTTTTTGTCATCCTTCAGGTCTCAGCTTACATGTCACTTACATGTCACAAGAGACTTGCCCAATCTAATTAGTCACTTCCTACTTTAATTTCTCTCAGAAACCCTGTTTTCCTTAATACCATGTATCACAAGACTTCATATATTTACTGTGTTCATTCACTTAATTCTGTCTATTCCACTAGACTGTAAGGTTCCCAAGGGCAGGGACCTTGTTTGTTTCACTCACTTTTGTATTGCTAGGGCCTAGCACAGTGGCTGACATAGTAGGTGCTTTACAAAAAACTGATCAATAGCCCTGGTCAGGGTTGCTCAGCTGGCTGGGCGTCCTATGCACCAAGAGGTTGACTCAATCACCAGTAGGGGGCGAGCAAGAGGTAGTCACTAGAGGTGCTCTCACGTTGATGATTCTCTCCCTCTTCCTTACTCTCTCTCTCTAGAAATCAATAAATTATTCTTAAAAACACACACATGATAAATAGATGAACGAATATTGCCTTGGTTTCTTCACTTGTGCCTTCGACTGCATTTTAGTTCTTTCTGCACTGCAACCGGGAAGGGAATAGGAGAAATTTACAACGCCCCTTCCCTTCATCACCGAGCACTGAGGTGGCAGTTCCTTTGTTGAGAAGCTCTTGGCTTCTCCTGGGCGGCTGTCACATACCCAAAGGTGCACAACAATTCTATTAGTAATAGTGTGACTGAGGCACTCAGGAGAGCTGTCAGAAGTGCTTTCAAAGTTACAATTACTGGGTTCTTGGACATTCGAGACTATTAACCACTGCCGTTTACGATTAACAATTAAGTGATGTTGAATGAAGTGTGTGTATATTTTTTTGCATGACGAACCAAGGCATCTTACACCATTTCTCTAAAGGGAAATTCAGATATTACACAGCCTTCCTTCCTTGAGCTCCAGGAAGCTGAGCCTCTTGCAGCAGCAACTCTGACCAATGGGGGGCGGCAGCATCTCAGTAACTCACTCTCTGAAGACTTGTAGGTAGGAGGAGAAAGACTCGCGGTCAAAACCTTTTTGACTCCATCCGCTTTCCGTAGCGCCTTAACCCGCTCGAGTTTCAATGCGCGCTGTTGTTGGACGAAGCTGAGTCCTATACACCGCCCGCTGCTCTCCTGATCATGGCTTCTCCGAGTTCCTTCACCTACTTCGGTCCTCCATCCTCCTCCCCTGTCTGGTCAGAGACGCTGTACAGTTTGAGGCCCGAGCACGCGAGGGAGCGGTTGCAGGACGACTCGGTGGAAACAGTCACGTCCATAGAACAGGTGAGATGACAGAACTAGGCGAGGCGCCCGCGCGGGGGCTTCTGGGAGTGGGAGTCCCATCCGCTGGGCCGCCCGTGTGCGGAACTTATCGCGGAACTACAGTTCCCAGAGTGCAGCGCGGAGCCTCCCTTGTGGGGAGCTCCGGGCGCCAGGGCTTGGTCTGGGGAGTGGAGCGTTTGTGGGTTGGGGTCGTTGTCAGGATTGGGCTTGGAGGAAAGCACAGTCCCTGGGTCCTCTCTGCGTTAGGAAGCGGAGAGAATCATGTTCTGTGCTTGGAGGTCAGAAGCAGCCCGGGCGGGTCAGACAGCCCACTCCATTCCGCCGGGACTTCTGGAGGTTCTGGGATGGATAGTGCAATCTCCTCACCCTACTTGTACTTTGGGGACAAAGTGAAAGAGAAACCGCCAGGGGGAGGTCATGTCATGTCACGATCTGTTTATTTCTGCCTCCAGTGCCAGGATTGGGGCCTGCCTCGCGGGTGGGCACTGTAGTCATTCAATCATTTGAGCACCAGCAGTGTGTTGGACACAATATTAAACGCTGGAAATACAAAGAAATAAAACAGCGCCCGACCATGAGCATGTCACAGCCTGCTTGGGGAAGACAGACAGGAAAACAATATAGTTTGGAAAGTGCTTACAATAAAAGCATACATTTTAACTACTTGCCATCCATTCACTGAGTCCTGGAAGTAGGATGGGACCTATCGCTTTGAAAAGTGTTTTAGGAATGAGTAGTGAGCGGTAGTTTTGTTTTTTTCTTTCCCCAACTGTTCCCAAGTAGTTGTGAAAATGTTTACCCATCTGTCACTAGGAGAAGTGGTCAGGATGATTCTTTGCAGCACTTACAAATAAGCGTCAGGCTGCTTACTAAATAAAATAGGTCTCGTGGAAATCGCAGTCTCCAGGCTTAACCTTGGAGGGACCTGCTTTGACTTTCATATTTGAAGTTGGAAGCCCCCGTGAAGGCAAAATTAGTAGTGATAGTTATCATATTATGTATTGTGGCTATAAATACAATTATAAGTTAATAAGAAAAACAAAGGCTTGACTACACAATTATACACATAGTAGCAGAGAGAATATTATAACTGGAGATTTATGCTTCATGGATTTTAGGGTAGAAAAGGAAACTTATCTTTTGACTCTAGGTCCACCAGTGTGTCCTTTTCAGAGCTCTTTTGCAAAAGAGCTCTCCCATCAATGAAAAACCTATAGCGTCTTTGCAGTTTTCATAAGTGATGAATTTTTGAGTTGAGATCAAGCCTTTTTCTTTGTATCTGACCTAAGACTTTTGGGTTACCTTTTATGTAGTTAACTGAATTGACCCAGCGCACAAGGCTATGGGTAGAATGCTAATAGAGAAAAGGGAATAGAAACTGGTCTGTATATTTAGAGGTCAGAACAGAGACTTCCATGGTTAGAGAGGTAAGTCAAAAAAGGAACATTTATCAGGAGCCTTACTGATCTGCTCTTTTTCTTTTTCTATACTTTTTCTTCTTCTTCAGTAGAGTGCCCCTGCTTAGTCCCTAAGGAAAACACCAGTGCCTATACGCTAACTACCTACGCATAAATGAGTGATGCTAAAATAGATGCAACAAGGTTCTGGTCTGCAGAAGGGCAGGCCAAGGCCTGGGCCAGGAGTGGAAACCGAGTTCTGATACACAACATAGGTTTTACAGGGTGTCTTTCAAATGTAGGCCCAACTGTGAGGTAGATGGAAAAGAAATATTTTGTTTCCTTTCTATGTCATATTCCAGCTCACATTTTAAAAGTCTAAGATAAAGAGTTCTAGATAGTGGGGAGATAATACAGTATCTCATTTTCATGGCTGCCTCAGTGTTTTCATAATCATCATAATGTCCATTCATTGCATCCAGCACTGTGCTTAAGGCTCTCCACACATTGTATCATTCAATCCTTACACATTTTACAGATGAGAAAACTGAGGCTTAGAGGAATACTAGGTTGGTAGATTAATAATGATATATTAATAAATACCAACCTTGCTAGGAGGAGTTGTTTACAGAATATACTACTTCTATTCTTTTGGTTCTGACTGAACCATTTATTCATAGGGATTTACTCAATTTTGCGCCATTGCCAATAAAAACAAATGCTTAAAAACAAACAAACAAACAAAAACCAAATGCTTGTCACTTGCTTTCTATCTGATTATCAGGAGACTTTATTTGTTAAACAACAATTTGATAATAGGAGTTAAACCTATAAATCGTGGAAAGAGCCCTTAGTTATGATTCCTTCTGTTTTATTTCTTCATTTTAATTTAGTCAACAAATACTTGAGTGTCTTCTATGTGTCAGGCACTGTTCTAGGCACTGGACATAAGGCAGTGAACAAAAAGGGCCAAGTTGATGGCGTTATGAAACTTTTGTTCTAGGCCAGGAGGCAATCAATTAAAAAAGGGAAAACTGTTTACCTACCTACTTACCTACCTACCTACCTACCTACCTATCATCTATCATTTATTAGGTATGTTAGAGAGGAAAATAAAGCAGGATAAGGGAAACAGAGTATGCCAGGAATGGATGGGGTGGAAGCAGGGATGGTTTTTGTATAAGATGACAAGAGAAAGCCTCTGATACAACATTTTGGCTGAAACCTGAAGTAAGTGAGGGCACAAGCTATGGGGGTATCTGGGTATTAGCTTCTGTTTACTTCCCCAGATTCACTCTACCCTTCCCCCCCACCCCCTCCCTCTGCTTTGTAGATGTGCCCAGGAGGTGGGCCTGCATTGGCAGGCTCCCTTGCCTTATGGCTTCTGGTTGTATTGGGCCACGGGGAGCATGGGTAGGGGATGACAGAGGGAGAAGAATGAGATCAGCATATTTATTCCCTTCCTACAGGACGGCACGAGCTGTATCTCTAGACTTAAGGTCACCTCTCCTATCAGGTGCCTTCTCCACGCAGCTCTCTGTGTCCATCTCCTTCTCTTCACACCTGGCCCCGTGTCGCCAGCCCCCAGGCACTGCACTCTCCTCTGTGGTTTCCCTACACCTGCCCGTGCCTTTGTAACTCCTTCCTTTATAAACTCTCCTCAAAGCACCCACTTTGAATGTGCCATCTGTTCCTACCAGACTGATCCGTGATGGGAGGGTTTTGACACACTCTGACTAGCATTTCATCAGGCTCGTGCAGGCCACTGTTGAGAAATAGATTGTGAGGCGGAGAGCGTGCCGGGAAACTAGTTAGGAGGCTATTGCGATACTGCGGGTGATGGATGATGGTTGCTTCACTCGGGGCTGTGGTAGTGGAGCAGTGGTAGTAGAGTGTCTTAGGTCAGGTCCTGGGTAGTTTTTGAAGGTGTCCACCTTGACAGGTGTTTTACTGATGGATTTGATGCTTGGAGCACCTTTTATAACTCCAGCAAGCACGGCAGGGTTGTGTTGTTAGTGGTTGCCTTCCTGTTTGTGCCACCTGCAGTCACCCCATTGCAAACACTCCGTGGTTCAGGTCAGTAGGTTAAACTGGTACAGTCTCAGCGGTAGCAGGCTTGCCAGAAGCAGCTGTGTGCTGAAGGTACTACTCCTGTTTGTTTCCTCTTTCATAGTTTGCCTTTGAACAGAGGCAAAAGCATCCTCCACCTGAAATGGCATGATGCCATTAGACAACCTTCAGTGACATGGCCATGAACTCTGAGGGGACTCTAGAAGAATTCTTAGTTTTAGTCCCTGCCCTCAGAATTCTTTTCTCTGAGGAGGGGGGAAAATATGCCTGAAGCAATCACAGAATAGCTTATAAACTGCATTGCATGAGGATTTCCGGGGGTGGAAGCTAATCTGTTTTGGGCTGAGACCATCAGGACAACTTCCTTTCCTGGGACTGGGCTGGGTTGTAAAGGATGGGGTTGGGGGGTGGGAGAGCACTTCCAGTGGAAGGAGCCCGTGTGAAGGAAGACTCGCCAGGAATGAATGGAGGGTGAAATGGG
Organism: Myotis daubentonii; assembly: GCF_963259705.1. Classification (NCBI taxonomy): domain Eukaryota; kingdom Metazoa; phylum Chordata; class Mammalia; order Chiroptera; family Vespertilionidae; genus Myotis; species Myotis daubentonii. Next base: position 29,669,450 of record NC_081840.1, on the reverse strand, counting down.
CTGTGGGAGGAAATAGGTCAGGCTGGGTGGGGCTGATGGGGGTGGGGCCGGATGGAGGGCCAGGCTGAAGAGCTGGCTTGAAGTGAGGGGCATTGCACCACTGCAGTTCCTGAAGGAAGAGCATGGGGATCCAGGAATGAATCCTGAACTCCTGCTATTGCCTTGTTTCAAGTTAGAGCCTCCAAAAGATCATTGAATGGGGGTGGGACAAACCGCTAAATATGATCAAACTGACCAGTTTTTGTGTGCATCTAATAGAAGAGAGAGCTCTGCTTGGTTAAGTAGTCAGTAGGCTAGCTCTGTGAGTCAGTTTTATTAAATTCAGCATATACCATATTGCCCACAGTAAGGCAATTTCAAACATCAAAATTTCCCCCATTTTCCCTATTAAAAAGTCCCCCAAAGTGTTTTTTTGGTCAAGTTGAAAAAACATGTACTTTTAGGTATGTAGACAAACAAATCAAATGCCTACTTAAAGTAAAATTTCCCTTTTTTTGGCAGGGGAGTGGGGGAGCAAAATTTACATTTTAAAGTTAGGTACATATACGTATAATCACATATACTCTATAAAATCACACTAATTTAGAGATATGTTTTGTCCTCCTCCTCTTATTCATAAGATATTTTTCTTCAAACTCCTCACATCCATATTTGACCTTAGTATTTTTATCATTACTGGAGCCACATTTTGGATTAGCTAATATGTTTGTCCAGACCACACTTTCAATTTTTTTTGAGATTCGCCCCTTGTGAGTATGGGTAAGATATTGTCATTGACTATTTTATTACAAGTTACAACTGGAATTTTCTTACAATGTGTCCAGTCTGTGCATACCTGTGGCCACCACAACTTAACCATGCTATTACTTTTTAAAGTAATGAAAATCTTGAAAATCTTACAATGGCAACTTGCATGTGGAAGTGTGAGTTCATAGCCCAGGAATAACTACTAAATCTGTGTTTAGTTTGTCCTCTTTTGCTAATATCATCAGTTTAGCTCTATAAGTAGTCAAAACCAGACCTTATTTTAGGCTGATATGTCAACCCCAATGGAACTTTGTATTTAAGATAAAGAATTGAAAGAACTCACTATAGCAAGAGTTACTTTGTAAAGATTGCTTATAAAGTGACTTGTTTTTTTTGATAGGTTTTTTTTTTCTTTTAAAAAAATTTATTGTTTACATTTTTACAGATCTCTCCCATACCTCCCCCCGCTTTACCCACCTCCAGTCAACCCCTCCCCAAGCCTCCCCCTGCCCCCCCCCCCCCCCCCCCGTCCTCCACCCCCTGCCTCTGGTGAGATAATTTTTTTTTTTTTTTTAAGGAAGAATCCTTGCCTTATATTCCACCTCTTAATGGTTCTTTTACTGAATCTTCAGAATTAGCATGAGTTTCAGGCAGTAAATCTGCTTTCTGGAAGGGTCCTCCTCTGGGAGAGAGGGGGAGATGTAGGGAAGTGATGTTCCATGATGTGAAGTTGGTGCATCATGAGATTGCTTTAGGTAGAATCTGTGAAAGAGAAAGGCACCAAATGCATTAGTTAGTTTTTACGACTCACCTATGAATGAAAATTATTCTGTGGTTCTATTGATTGGATTTCTAGAAAGTTCCATGAGGTATCCTTTAAAACAGGGCTGTCCATCATTGAAAAACACAAACTAATAAACATTAGTTTCTATCATGTGTATAGATGATATGTACACATACTGATATGTAATGTGTACATATCAGAGGCCTGCGCCCTCTCGAAGTCTGGGAGCCCTCGGGGGATGTCCAACTGCCGGTGGGGAGTGGGCCTAAGCCGGCAGTCGGACATTCTTAGTGCTGCTGCGGAGGTGGGAGAGGCTCCTGCCACTGCCGCTGCGCTTGCCAGCCATGAGCCTGGCTTCTGGCTGAGCGGCGCTCCCCCTGTGGGAGTGCATTGACCACCAGGGAGCAGCTCCTGCATTGAGCATCTGCCTCCTAGTGGTCAGTGTGCGTCACAGCGACCGGTCATTCTGCCATTTGGTCGATTTGCATATTAGCCTTTTATTATATAGGATAGTAGACCAGGAAAAAAATCTTTTCTTCTACCAATTTCAGGTTCTCCAGCTGGGGCCCTGTAAATTAGACTAGCCAAAGAAGGTTAACCAGAAATTTAACATATACATTACCTAAGAACACATGTCGGCACCCATCCATGAGCAACCCAAAGGCGTGGTTAGAACTTGGGATTTTATACTATTTTAGGGTAAAACAAAGGAAAAGGGCTTGGGTTTCTAGGTAGGGGTGATAAGTTATGAGAAGGGAATAGGAAAAGTCTGGTGAACAAGAGTTTAGTGAGGTTTATTATGCAGATTTAAATTGAGTCTTCTCCATTGATTTGTTCTCTACTTCCTGGTATGAAGAGGGAGCTGTTACAATATTTCCTTTACAAAAGGAAAATGCATGCCCTGTTTTTAGAGCTTTCTTGCATCTCTTGGTTATCAGTGGCCATCTAGAATAGTAAAAGGGTAATATGCTAATTAGACTGGACGTCTTCCCGACGTCATTCTGGACATTTTCCCTGACGAAGCCAGGGCCGGAGGGAAGCCAGCCGGGTCCCAGGTGCCGGAGAGAAGCCGGTGCCAGCAGCCAGGGGAAGGAAGGCCTACTCTTGCACGAATTTTCATGCATTGGGCCTCTAGTTACGTCATAATAGTCCATATGCCAAAGAGGTCTGTTTTGGAAAGGCATGTTCTAGTAGCCCTCCAAATGTAGAATCTGACATTAGCAAACTTAAAATCATTCTGTTCACCTAACCTGTGTCCTGTTAAAAGCAGGGGTAAGCTTCCAACAAGCGGGTAGAATAGAACTCTGAACCACTGTGTTCTCTCTTTGCCATGTGCTAAGTGACCTGTTGCCTCGTAACTGGAGAAAATGAGAGCTGTACTATTAGTATTAACTGTTATGTTATACATTAAATAGGTTTAGGAGGACTGGCCTGGGAACCTGTTAGGTATAACATTGTTTTGATGGGAAAACAAGGTCTAAATAACTGACTTACCAATAAACTTTCAGAACACAGTTTCTTTGTGTGTTGGGGCCTGCCAATCTATGTAGGATGTGGGGAAGATTGGGTGATAAGGCATCACAAAGTAAAGCACTTTCTAATCTTTTTTTAAAATTTTTAACTCTTCATTGTTGAAAATATTACATATATCCTCTTTCTTCCCCCATTGACCCTTCTAGCCTGTCCCCACCCCCTGCCCCAGGCCTTCACCACCCTGTTGTCTGTGTCCATGGGTTATACATACATACAGATGTGTGTGTGTGTGCGTGTGTGTGTACACGTTTTTTGGTTGATCATTTCCCACCCATCCACCCTCCTTTGCCTTCCCTGTGAGGTTCCACAGTCTGTTTAATCTTTTTTTAAAAAAGAAATTTATAGTTAACAAAAAATACAAATACCTATAACCTAAAATTAGCAGTTGTTAGGGTGTTTCTGTTTGTTTGCTTCTGGTTACTTGTTTGAAGGAAAACAATCATAAATATAACTAGTCTCCTTTAACTCCCTCCCAGTTCAGCTTGCCCCTCACCCTCTGTAGAAGCAATATCTATCCTGAGTTAAGTGTATATACTTCTACTTCTTCATTTTAAATCCTTATACGCATCCATAAGCTCTGTATTTATGTGCTGTTTTTAGAAATTTGCTTAAATTGTCACACTGTCATTTTGCCTTTTTCTATTTAATGTTTTCCATCTTTATCCAAATTGATGTTTGTACATCTAGTTCATCCTATTCAGGTACTGATAAAGATAGCTTTAAGGAAAAGATAAAATCATAACTTCTACAGGTAAAAATGAATGTCTTAAAATTTTTATTTTACTCATATATGAGGGAACCACGCAGAGGTTATGACCAGTTCAAAGAAAAAGTCAAAAGGCAAATTTATGTGGACTAAAGAAACTGACTTGCAAATGGTACAAAACTGTTTTCTCCACAGTGGCTTTTGGGAGGACATTCGGGTTGCATCTAAGTTTTACAGGTATTTACAGGGCTGCAGATAGCATCTTTACATAGACTGTCTTGTGCACACGTGTGAGTGTTTCTCCAGGCATATCTCTACCTGAGAGGTAGAATGACTGTGTTGCAGGGTCAGTGCCCTCCCAGCGTTATTGCCTGCTACCATATTGCCGCCCAAAGTGGCTTTAGCAATGTTCCAAATATCTTCTCCTGGGCTCTTGTTTGTCTTTAAGCTTGCTTATGTTTATGTTCTTATTTGTCTTTTTTCTTATAGTTTGGGCTTTTTGAAGAAATCTTTTCTATCTCAAGAATATAAAGATATTCTCATATGCTTTTTTAGTGATTTGATTCAAGTTTTCATGTTCAGGTTTAATCATCCTGGAATTTATTTTTTAGGGTATGAAGTAGGAAGGTAATTTTTCTACCAACAACACTTACTTAATAGTCCATGTTTTTCAGTTTTAGTCATTCTGCCGGTGGGTGTGACGTGGATGAAAGGGGCCACAGGCTAACCTGACAAGTTCGGGGAAGGCCTGCATGGCAGTCTTACAAACTCTAAGACTTGAAGTAACCACAAGGATGGTCTGAAATTAAAACTTTAACTAAAAGCAGTTATGGTAGGTAGTCAGTCCTAGGCTGGTATCTTCCCTGACAAGGTCAATTTTTACCCTAACTCAGTGGTTGGCAAACCAAGGCTCTCGAGCCACATTCGGCTCTTTGGCCCCTTGAGTGTGGCTTTTCCACAAAATACCACGTATGGGCACACACGTACAGTGCGACTGAAACTTCGTGGCCCATGTGCAGAAGTCGGTTTTCGGCCTGGGAGAGTCTATTTTGAAGAAGTGGCATCAGAAGAAGTGGGGGGTGTCGGTTGGTCAGACGATGGGAGATGCGGCGCAGGGGAGGCGCCAAATATCAACAATGTACCTACCTATATAGTTTAAGTTTAAAAAATTTGGCTCTCGAAAGAAATTTCAATCGTTGTACTGTTGATATTTGGCTCTGTTGACTAAGTTTGCCTACCACTGCCTTAACTGAACCTATTGTCTTTTTGCATCTAAGATAACATATCCTTGAAATGTCAGGGTCACTTGTAACTTCCCTTCCGCCCCCCCCCCCCCCCCCCCCCGCCCCACCCTTCCGGGCACAACCAAATGCCCTGATGCTAGGACAGAGACCACAAATTCCTTCATTGTTATTGTTATCATGTTAATTGTTGACTGTTAACTATCCTGTCCCACCTAAGTGAAAGAAGTATGAGTCTATCATTTCACTTTTTATCCAATCCCAGAGGTTCCCCCCACCCACCACTTTGCTTTCTCCCGCCTCTCTAATCTTTCACCAATGCATTTCATGTAACTCATCTACGTCTCCTCCTTTGATTGTAATGTATGAAGTAGGTGAAAAACCGCCATTCTCTGGAGCATTATCCCAATCCTTTGAGATTCTGCTTCCCAGCAATTGTCGACAGTTTGGCTCAAATAAACTCACAAAAATTCTTTACAGGTTTGAATGTTTTTACGTTAACACATTCAGAGGCGCCTGACTAATGTTTGGTCAAGGTGAGACTCTGTCAGGGCCTCATTATAGAATATTTACTTTTTAAATTGCCAGGAACATTCTAACTGGTTTTGTCACCAGACAGAGACCAGGACTGAGGCGGGTTCTTGACTTCATGCAGGAAAGACTTTATGGTATGAGTCCAGGTGATTTTGAGAGTATGTTTATTAAAGCTGAGACAGTGAAACAAAGGAAGGTCTTAAGATAGAAGAGACAAGATCATAGCAACAGGAGGAGCCTAGGCGAGGCTGCCTTCGCCCTTTAGAAAGAAAGTCACGGAAGCAGAAGAGGTGAGCCAGCTGGGCTGCGTGTTTTCAGGAAACAAGTTACAGAGGCAAAAGGAGGGCCCTTGGAGACAGGTTCAGGGGGTCAGCTGCCCCTGCCCACTGCTTCCCTGGCTGCAAGTCTCGTTGGTACTCTTAGAGCTTAGGAGAAAGCAAGCAAGATACATACCTGAGAGAAGAAGAGAGGGCTAGGTTGTGCCTAATGAAGAGTGAGCACTGGATCCTTTGTCTTAAAGGTTTTTATCTGTTTTCTAAAGATGGCAATTTTAGGGGAGGTCTCAATCAGAATATTCATCAGCTTTCCAGGTGTGTCTTTTGATATGCTGATGCATCAAAATGAGGGGTCAGGGTCATTCTCTGGTCAGTTTCACCTTCAAAGAATGTCACAGGAAAGGTGTGCTATGGCAGCACGGCCAAGGGTGAACCTGAGGGGGTCGGTGAAGGATTGAAGACAGACAAGAGAATATAGCTGGGGCTCGGTGGATCTCCTGTGCCTGGATGAAGACACAAAAGACCCAGCCTATTAGCTGATGCTTGATTTTATAGTCTGATTAAAACAAGGGTAGGTTAACCTGTATATAAATGATCTTGTTTTGGCAACACTTGCTGAACCTCCCACAGCCCATTAGCTACTTAGGAAGGAATTAGGGAGGGCTACAAGGTCAGGCTTAATTATGCTAGGAGAGCTCTGCCCTCCAGGCTGGGACTTGTCTGTGGCCCTGCCACAGGTCAGCCGAGGCTTGACCCCAGAGCTGCTCCCTATAGCAAGGGACCAAGGGAGGTCCGCCCCTGCAATGTCTGGGAAGTGTAAGCCATTTGCTCCCAAGTGTCCTTTGTTAGGGATGATAAGATCTTGCAGTTTGTTAGCTGGCTGCTAATCACTCAGCCTTATTTAGCTATCTGTCTCAGTTTCCACTTGTCAGAGAATCCTCCTAGCATCTTACTAACCTGCTACAGTTTAAGCATTTACTTGTCTACTATATATATATAAACATGCAGCAAATATGTGTATGCATATGTATTTGACTTTTCTTTTTTTAATTAAATCTTTATTGTTCACATTATTACATTTGTTCCTCTTTTTCCCCCCCCATAACTCCCCTCCTCCCAGTTCCCGCCCCACCCTCCACCCTCACTCCCCACCCACTGTCCTCATCCATAGGTGCACGCTTTTTGTCCAGTCTCTTCCTGCATCTCCCACACCCCTTTCCCCCCCAAGAATAGTCAGTCCATTCCCTTTCTATGTCCCTGATTCTATTATGATCACCAGTTCATTCTGTTCATCAGGTTATTTATTCACTTGATTCTTAGATTCACTTGTTGATAGATGCATATTTGTTGTTCATAATTTGTATCTTTACCTTTTTCTTCCTCTTCCTCTTCTTAAAGGATACCTTTCAGCATTTCATATAATCCTGGTTTGGTGGTGATGAACTCCTTTAGCTTTTCCTTATCTGTGAAGCTCCTTATCTGACCTTCAATTCTGAATGATAGCTTTGCTGGATAAAGTAATCTTGGTTGTAGGTTCTTGGCATTCATCACTTTGAATATTTCTTGCCACTCCCTTCTGGCCTGCAAAGTTTCTGTTGAGAAATCAGCTGACAGTCGTATGGGTATTCCCTTGAGGTAACTGAGTTTCTTTCTCTTGCTGTTTTTAAGATTCTCTCTTTATCTTTTGCTCTTGGCATTTTAATTATGATGTGTCTTGGTGTGGTCCTCTTTGGATTCCTTTTGTTTGGGGTTCTCCGCGCTTCTTGGACCTGTAAGTCCATTTCTTTCACCAGGTGGGGGAAGTTTTCTGTCATTATTTCTTCAAATAGGTTTTCAATATCTTGCTCTCTCTCATCTTCTGGCACCCCTATAATTCTGATGTTGGTACGCTTGAAGCTGTCCCAGAGGCTCCTTACACTATCCTCGCATTTTTGGATTCTTTTTTCATTTTGCTTTTCCGGTTGGATGTTTTTTGCTTCCTCGCATTTCAAATCATTGACTTGATTCTTGCGCTCCTCTGGTCTGCTGTCGGGAGTCTGTATAATATTCGTTATTTCAGTCCGTGTATGCTTAATTTCTAGTTGGTTCCCCAATATAACATCGAGGGTCTCATTAGTTTTCTTGTAGATCTCATTAAGTTTATCGGCGGCTTCTAAACAGTTCTTGAGAGACCTTAAAAGTGTGGTTCTGAACTCTATATCTTCCATTGACAATTTTGTCCTGTTTCTTTGTCTCCGCATTTTGTTATGCTTCCTTGGTGCACCCCCTAGTGGTCTTTGTTCGCAGTCTTATAGTTAAACCTTGATTGTTGTAGCTAATACCAGGGAGGGTTTGACCTCCAGGCCAAGTGGCTATGAGAATCAGCTGTGTCAGCAGTGAGAGAACTTCTGTCCTCTAGGGAGGTGCTAATCTAGCCTTTGCCTGAGGCTATCCGGCAAATGCCTCTGTGCAGGGCTTGGGCAGGGCGGGACGCACAGGATCAATAGGGTGGGCCAGAGAGAGCAGTTATGGCGACTCTCAGTCCTGTCCCCAGGGGCTCTGCCTCTCTGAGTCTCAGCACCCGCTGCAAAGCTGGGAGAGAAAGCTGCACTCGCTCTGACCGAAGCCAGACAGTCCCGCTTCTCCCATTTGAGTCTGGGTCCCTAAAGACTCGCCTGTATCTGGAGCTCAGAGTCTGCAACTCCCTCCCGATTGAAAACGCCAACCGCGCCCTCCGCCGCCAGCCCGCTCTGCGCACTCCGCACCTCAGAATTTGACTTCAGCACTGCGCCTCCTCTGAGTGTCCGTATGCGCTTCTCTTTCCTCCTAGTTGTAGGACTTCCACTCAGCCAGCGTTCCTGTGGTTCTGGGTGATGTCCCTTCCGTCTTTTAGTTTCACTTTTGAAGTAGTTGTTCAAAGCAGCAAACTCCGGCGTTAACCTATGCCGCCATCTTGGTTCTCTGTATTTGACTTTTCAAAAATCATTCTTATACCTGGATAAAGTAATCATTATGATGCATCAAAATGAGGGATCAGGGTCATTCTCTGGTCAGTTTCACCTTCAAAGTCTGTTTATTGCTGCGCTGCCTCTGTATCTAATTTTGCTCATCAGTTTACAATGATCTTTATTACCCATAAATGAGTGAGATCATGTGGTATTTTTCTTTCACTGACTGGCTTATTTCACTTAGCATAATGCTCTCCAGTTCCATCCATGACGTTGCAAATGGTAAGCGTTCCTTCTTTTTTACAGCAGCATAGTATTCCATCTTGTAGATGTACCACAGTTTTCTAATCCATTCATCTACTGATGGGCACTTAGGCTGTTTCCAGATCTTAGCTGTGGTGAATTGTGCTGCTATGAACATATGGGTGCATATATCCTTTCTGATTGGTGTTTCTGGTTTCTTGGGATATATTCCTAGCAGTGGGATCAATAGGTCAAATGGGAGTTCCATTTTTAACTTTTTGAGGAAACTCCATACTGTCTTCCATAGTGGCTGCACCAGTCTGCATTCCCACCAGCAGTGCACGAGTGTTCCTTTTTCTCCCCATCCTCTCCAGCACTTGTCGTTTTTTGATTTGTTGATGATAGCCAGTCTGACAGGTGTGAGATGGTACCTCATTGTTGTTTTGATTTGCATATCTTGATGATTAATTAGTGACTTTTAAAAGAAGATAAGATGATTCATATAAATATAAAATGAACACATGTCAAAGATTTTATTTAACTCATGGAACTAGTAAGATATTGAAACTAGTTTAGAAGAGAACTCCAAGTACCACACATTTATAGTCAGATAAGGAGTGCTGAAATGAATTTACAAATGGATGCAAAGCTGCTTAATAGCTGTAGGGTGATAATTAATTACATTTTACCAGACATAATTTGCATTTCTACAAGTTAGCTTCTACGTCTATAGAGTTGTGAAGTAGCCTAGTCAAGGACAAAGGTAGAGATAATGCAATGGATCATCTAGCCAGGACACAATTTTTCAGTGTGTGTGTGTGTGTGTGTGTGTACACGTGTGTGTATACGTGTGTATATGTAGATGACTAATGTTTTTCTGAATCTTTGAAAGTAAAATGAAGACATTATGACATTTCACCCCTAACTAATAAAGCCTGCATCTCCTAAGAATGGCATAAGGACAATAACATCATACCTAAGAAAATAAAAAATAATTCTATATCATCTAATATCCAGTTTATTGTAACATTTCCCCAGTTGTCCCAAGACACTTTTTATCTGTGTGTATGTGTGTGTGTGTGTGTGTGTGTGTGTGTGTGTGTGTGTGTTGAACCAAAGTTTCCTTATTTCAGGCTATTTAAAATTTTTGAAGAGCTAATCCCTTGGGGTTATTAAATCTTCTGGTGACTATGCTAGGGGCCTTTTTTGAAACATTGCCTGTATCTGAAATGATCAGATGCCTTAGGCCAGCAGTTCTCAACCTGTGGGTCGCGACCCCTTTGGGGGTCGAACGACCCTTTCACAGGGGTCGCCTAAGACCATCGGAAAACACATATATAATTACATATTGTTTTTGTGATGAATCACTATGCTTTAATTATGTTCAATTTATAACAATGAAAATACATCCTGCATATCAGATATTTACATGACGATTCATAACAGTAGCAACATTACAGTTATGAAGTAGCCACGAAAATAATTTTATGGTTGGGTGTCACCACAACATGAGGAACTGTATTAATGGGTCGCAGCATTAGGAAGGTTGAGAACCACTGCCTTAGGCTGTCCTTCTCCTTCTCCCCAGAGAGCCATATCACATTCATTAACATGGTCATGAACTGTGCCCATGCCCACGGGAAAGGAGCCTGTGGGCCCTTTGCTGTTTATGCAGAAGGAAAGTATCTGTTGTTTAGGGCTGATAGCCAGCCTTTGGGTTGTACCCAGTTGATAACTACCTTGCCTGTGAGGATTCTCATGCAGACAGGAGAAATGAGCTGGAATAGAACAGTCCACTCCTTAGGAATGGAATGGAAGCATGGAAATTTGAGATAAAATGTGAGATCAGGAGAGTGGACATGCTTTAGCATCCCTGTATTGAAGTTGCTTTTTGTTTTCTTTTGAGTTTGGATTTGAGAGCTGTATAGTGTTTAGAGTTCTTCACGATTTAGCCTTGGTTTTTTGGTTTGTTTGTTTTTTGTTTTGTTTTAAATAACTATCCCTCAGTTTTCCTTAAAGTGAGGATTTTGATAAAATTTTAAAAGGGATTTAATTATAGATCTTGCTTATAGATGTTATGCAGTTGTTAGGACTATTTCCTTTAATTCTGTCCCAAAGGCTAAATTTCTAAACTTACTAAAAAGTGTCGAAGGTCCCCAAAGCCACCCGTAGGTTTGGTGATTCAATATAAAGATTCGGAGAACTCAGCATATAGTCATACTGAAGGTTATGATTTATTACAGCAAAACGCTGCAAAGCAAAATCAGCAGAGGGAAAGCCTCCTGGGGCGAAGCCTGGAAAAAACAAGGCATCAGCTTCCAAAGTCCTCTCCCACTGGAGTCTCGCAGGACGGGCGTAGTCCCTCCAGCATGGAGCTGCGAACTGGAACACGCACCTAAGTGTTGTCTGCCAGGGAGGCTTGTTAGGGACTCAGTGGTCCCCGTTTCACTGGGGGCTGGTCACTTAGGTGGCCTCTGCCTAGTGCTTCTCAAGAGGAGAGTAGCTGCTCAGCATGCACCACGTCGGTTATGCCGTTTCGGCGCAGGGAGCCACTCCTTTCAGGTTCGGGATGGTGGGAAGCCTCCTGGAATCCCGGTTCCCACACACCAGCCAAGGTCAGCCTCTCAGACAGGCCCTTGGAAGCATCACAGTCTCAGGCCTGTCATGCTAAGTCTTTTATATTCAACTGATTTTTTTCTTTACCTTCTGCGATGCAAAGCAAAACATTTAAAAATGCTCACATCTTCTCAGTAACAAAGTTATTCAGATTTTATATAACACTGGCCGGCTACACGGGGAGAGGTGTAGACAAAAAAAAAAAAAGAATGTTGAATGTTTTGGTGATTACTTTGATCCGCCCGCCCCCCCCCCCCATCAGTACTCTTTTTTTAAAAAATATATTTTATTGATTTTTTACAGAGAGGAAGGGAGAGAGATAGAGAGTTAGAAACATCGATGAGAGAGAAACATCGATCAGCTGCCTCCTGCACATCTCCCACTGGAGATGTGCTCGCAACCAAGGTACACGCCCTTGACCGGAATCGAACCTGGGACCCTTCAGTCCGCAGGCCGACGCTCTATCCACTGAGCCAAACCGGCTTCGGCAGTACTCCTTTTTTTAAGCTTTACCTGAATACATGCCTAGAGAGAGGGAGAGAAAGAATGAGAGAGAGAGAGAGAGAGAGAGAGAGAGAGAGAGAGAGAGAGAAATGATCAGTTGCCTTCCTTATGCTCCCCGACTGAGGATCAAACCCAAAACTCAGGTGTATGTTCTGATTGGAAATTGAACCATTGAACCAACACTCAACCAACTGAGCCACTCTGGCCAAGCAGTACGTTTTAATTTCTATATTAATCCGGTACTATTTGTCAAAAAAACAAAACGAAACAATTCAGGCTTAATGCTAAATATTATTTCTAAAGTTATAATCTAAAAACCATACTGTGTGTTCTTAGGTGATCCTTTCTATTAACAAATATATCAGTTTCTAAAAAAATACATAGAATTGGAGCAAATTTTTGCAAATCATATATCCAATAAGGGATTTGTATTAGAATGTATAAGGTACTATACAACTCAGTAATAAAAGACAAATATCCCAATTTTAAAGATGAACAAAGTATCTGAATAGACATTTCTCCAAAGAAGATATACATATTCAATATCATTAGCCATCAGGAAAATGTAATCAAACTCTTGTTCAAAGGCAAATCAGTTTACTTTGCTATAACCAGTGTTTCACACCCACTAGAAGGGCTGTAATCAGAGACACAGCCAATAGCAAGTCTTGGTGAGGATGTGCAGAAGTTGGAACCCTCATGCCCTGCGGGTGGGAATATGGCGCGGCTGCTTTGGAAAATAGCCTGACAGTTCCTCAAAGAGTTAAACGGAGTTGCCATATGATCTAGCAATCCCACTTCCAGGTATATACCCAAGAGAAATGAAAACATCTGTTCATCGGAAATACTTGTACAAGCATGTTTACAGTGGTATTATTTATCATAGTCCCAAAGTAGAAACACCCAAATGCCTATCAGCTGATGAATGGATAAACAAAATGTGATAAATTCATATAATGGGATACTAACTCAGCAATGAAAAGCATTGAAGGACTGGCTCACGCTGCAACATGGATAAAGTTTGAAACCATTATGCTAGAAAGAAGCCAGTCCTAAAGGACCATATATTGTGGGGTTCCGTTTAAATGAAATATCCAGTATAGGCAAATCTATAGAGATAGAAAGTGGAATAGCGGTTGACAGGAGCTGGTAGTGACTGCTAAGCTGCGCAGGGACTCTTTTTGGGGTAGTGGAAATGTTCTAAAATTGATTGGGGTGATGGATGCACCACTCTGTGAAAATACTAAAAGCTATTGTATTGTACACTTTAGATGGGTGAAGTGAATAGTGTGTGGATTATCTCTCTCTCTCTCTCTCTCTCTCTCTCTCTCTCTCTCTATATATATATATATATATATATATATACATCTATCTATCTATCTATCTATCTATCTATCTATCTATATTAGAGAAATATGCTAATTAACCGGGACACCGTAAATGGGTTGACCCGACAGGAGGAGATTGCGTGTACGTAGCATCGGGGGCGGGGTGGCAGGGACCTCCACACGTCTGCGCTGGGGGAGGGCCTGATCATCAGCAGACCAGGCTGCTTCAAGGGCAGGAGAGGGAGGCCGGGCCCGACTGGCGACTCGAGGGTGGGCGGCGCCATGCGATTTCGAATCGCGCGCTGGGCTCCTAGTGTCTTAATAAAGCTATTAGAAAAATATACTGGTGCTTAAGAGAAAAATAATGTGACTTCTTATTGGTCCATTATTATGAAAAGCTGGCCTGTAATACTCAGATGTTTATTAGAATTCATAACTTAGATCCTCAGACATGAGTCAGTTGCTAACTGCGTTGGAATAGCACTTGTTCATTCTGAACAATGTGATTAGGAAATGGGATTAAGAATATCCTAAGAGAAGTGACACTGGGCTGGGAATATGTCAAGCATTTTCTACTTTGCTGTATGACATACACTGTGTTTCTGTCAGGTATCTTGGTTTAGAAACGAACCTCCATTTTCCTCATCTAGTACGTGGCTGCTGAGTGGGAACTGAAGGTGGGATTTTTCAATAAGGAGTTCTTGGCTGGAAGCTTTCCTCCTAGGGCAGTGATGGCGAACCTATGGCATGCGTGTCAGAGGTGACATGTGAACTCATTTTTTTGGTTGAGTTTTCTTTGTTAAATAGCATTTAAATATATAAAATAAATATCAAAAATATACATCTTTGTTTTACTATGGTTGCAAATATCAAAAAATTTCTATATGTGACACGGCACCAGAGTTAAGTTAGGGTTTTTCAAAATGCTGGCACGCCGAGCTCAAAAGGTTCGCCATCACTGTCCTAGGGGGTCTCAGTGTCAAAATGCTAAGGAGATGGGCTCACCCATTAGCCTTTGACTATTAAGTCATATGGATTTGAGTGGGCTAGTACTTGGATAAAGGAAGTATGTTTTCTTCCCACTTGCTTTTGTTTCATTCGGGGTTCATCAATGCACTTTGCTGTAACCAGGCGATTCTTCATTTAATGATCTCGCTGACAGGTGTTCTTGCACTGCATATTTTTTCTGTCCATTTCAGCTCACAGGTAAGGAAGGCACGGCTGAGAAATGCAGTCTGTGTTCCATTTCGGCTGGTGCTTTGTGTTAGTCCCACGTGAGTGTCTGGAGTGGAAAAAGGAGGATGAGGGATCTGGGACAACGCTCTTATTCCTCCCGAGGCAGGTTCTCACGGTGACCTCAGTCTGGTTTGGAAGGATTGCACATTCTTAGCCAGATCATCCCTCAAAGTCTTGTTCAAAGGCAAATACCAAAGCATATCCTAAAACCACATATAAATGAATCTTCGATTGGCTGTCATTTTCGATGGCTCATGTCACGGTTCCCCTTATCATCACCAATCATTCCTGCATACCTGCCGAAGAGACACGGAGCTCTGGCTCAGTGGGTGTTTCAGAAATAAGGAATACAGTTAGACAAATTCCCCAGGAAGGACATTATTATGTACCTTGAAATCTCAACGAGGACATGCCTCACCACAAAGAGCAGGGATCCCGAGGAAGGTGAAGCCCTGCATCCTGGCAGCCGCCCTCCCGCGGCACTGTGCCGTCTCTTACAGAAGCGGCAGTGTGACCGCACTGTGGTTGGTCCTCAGGGGACCAGGGGATCTGGTTTCTTTTGTGACCTGACTCTCTGAGAGCCTTCGTTTTAGTCCTGCGTGTGACGTAGAATCAACGAGCAGATATGTTATTTCTTTGGTGTTTCTACGATTGGTGTTCTTGTAAATCCTTTAGGCCGTGGTCGGCAAACTGCGGCTCGCGAGCCACATGCGGCTCTTTGGCCCCTTGAGTGTGGCTCTTCCTAAGCCTTAGGAGTACCCTCATTAAGTTAATAACAATGTACCTACCTATATAGTTTAAGTTTAAAAAATTTGGCTCTCAAAAGAAATTTCAGTCGTTGTACTGTTGATATTTGGCTCTGTTGACTAATGAGTTTGCTGACCACTGCTTTAGGGGATTTTAATATTGTTCAGTATGTATTTAAATCTGTATTTAAACAATAAGAAGTTATGACTCTTGGCAGGAATTAATTGTATTTTGGAGAATGACCAGTAAAATGAACACTTCGTAGAGTGGGCGAGAATAAATCCTTCAAGCAAAATGTATGTCTTCCTCTGCTCCCTGGGTAGCTGCTGCCAGGGAGCCACGCTGCCATTCGTTTGGATATTATGGATTAGTTTACGGAGAAGCCAATGGTGGCGCCAGCATGGTACAGGGAGGGCATTCAGTTTCTCTCCTGCCATCCTGCAGCGCCCCTGAATGCAGGCTTATAGTACCAGGAAGTACCAAACCACGCCGAGCCACTCCAGCCAGTGGGCATGTGTGGCAACAGGAAGAAAAGCTGATAGAGGTCTCATCTGTATTCATTTTCTCTGTCTTCCATCTCCTGCATCCTTCCCAGGCAAAAGTAGAAGAAAAGATCCAAGAGGTCTTCAGTACTTACAAGTTCAACCACCTTGTTCCAAGGTAAGCTGGTCAGGAGTTTGAGGGGTTTGGGGAGACACTGCCTCCTGGGGGAGCCTTTCTTCTTTCCTCCTTCAGCTCATCTACCCTCGGACATGTGTCTGCTGCGAGACATGTTTCTTGACCTTGTGGCCACTGGCATATGCTTATCACCCCAACTCCTCAATGGGCTCTTGGCTCTTCTCATCCATTGAACCCATCCTGGCCATACCCAGCCTGCTCAGCCTGGGCCAGCGTGTATCGTGAGCTATTTCAGCAATTCTGGTCTCACTCAGTTCCTTCACACCTCTACTGTACTTTCCTGCTCTTTCCATCTAACCAGCCCTAACCATAGCATCCCCATCGCTGCTTCTACTAAAGGGTCCCAGCAAGATTTCCAAGAAAACAAAATCATGTGACAGTGCCTCCACTGAGAATTACACTACCTTATCTCCTGTAGATTCCCTAACACACTCACCACGGTGGCCAATCCACTCTCCATGGTCTTGTGTCCTAATTCCTGAGGAAACGGAGGCCATCCCCCATGAGTCTCCTCGGGTTCCCTCTCCCCCCTCCAGAGTCCTGTATGGTCTTGGTTCTTTCCCATCATTTCTGTCCCCAAGAATGTAGAATCCTTCCTTACTGCCAAGCTCACCTCTCCTGCTGACCTCTCTATCCCAACCCTCCCGCCTCCACTTCAGGGACCTTCCTTGATGGATTTTGTCTGGACTCTGGCATTTTCAGCGTCTCCCTTTGCCCACCTCTCCTCCATGTGAACTGCTTTTCTTCACCCTAGTGCCCCAGCAGGCCACTGCTCTTGTCTTCCTTCCCTCACAGTCACCACAAGCACCTTTAGATTATGGGTTTGGTTTCCTGCCACTAGCTTGTAATCACCCAATCCATTCGGCATGCTGAGGCTAGCACGATCTAGACCAGCGGTTGCCCACCGGTGGTCCTCAGACCACTGGTGGTCTGTGAGGTCCGAAAGGTTGGCGACCGCTGACCTAGACAGTGCACATCTGACCATTCTTCCCCGTGCCTGAAATACTTCAAGGATTCCCTTAAATTTCTGTTTTCTTTTTTTGGTAATAGTTTTTTGTGTTTTTTTAAAATATATTTTATTGATTTTTTACAGAGAGGAAGAGAGAGGGATAAGAGAGTTAGAAACATCGATGAGAGAGAAACATCGATCAGCTGCTTCCTGCACACCCCCTACTGGGGATGTGCCTGCAACCAAGGTACATGCCCTTGACTGGAATCGAACCTGGGACCCTTCAGTCCGCAGGCCGACGCTCTATCCACTGAGCCAAATCGGTTAGGGCGGTAATAGTTTTAATGAGATATAATTCATATAGCATATAGTTCCACCCATTTAAAGTGTACATTTCATTCATTTAAAGTGTACAGTTCAGTGGTTTTTTAGTAGATTCACAGTTGTGCAGCCATCACCACAATTAATTTTAGAATATTTTTATCACCCCAGCAAGAAGCCCTCAGCCATCACTCTCCATTTCCTCCATTCTCCCCCCTTCTCCCCCAGCCCCTGGCAACCACTTAATTCACTTTCTGCCTCTATGGATTTGACTGTTCTAGACGTTCCATTTAGACAGAATCATACAATCTATGGTCTTCTGCGACAGCTTCTTTCACTTAGCAACGTGTTTTCAAAGGTCATCCATGTTGTAGCACAGTGACTCCTGTGTGCCCTTTGGTTTAAAATCAAGCTCCCAGTGCATTTATAAGTCCTGCATGGCCTGCCACTGCTCCCTACCTTGTGCTTTGGCTCCAGCTAAACTCAAATCACTGGAATGTCCCCGGCGTTCCCTTCCTGAAACACCCTTTTGCCTGGCTGACGCATGCCCTTTGGGACCTAACGCTGTGTCCTGGGGGAAGCGTGTTCTGACCCTCGGTGCTGTCCCGCGTGCTGCAGAGCCCACCACCCACCCTGATCAGAGTGTTGGTGGGACTGGGCTGTAATCACCCTGGACTTGTCCATGTTCACCTCCGGACCGGAGCTCGAGGGAGCTGAGTCAGCGTCCTCCCTCTCAGCCTCCACAGAGTGGGTGCTGCCTGGGTCCTGACCCCTGCACCTCCTTGAAAGAGAAATTGAGTCTGGCCTTCTCCTCTTCTTTGGGATCTGGAATCTACTCTCACCACCCCCTGAACTCTCTTGAAGGTCACCAGCCACTCTGGGGTTGTGCTCTTTTTCCTCAGTCTTGCTGCAGCATTGGCCACTGCTCAGTACCTCCTTGAAATTCCCTCCTCCCGAATCGCCTGTGTCCCGGCATCTCCCCAGCTTATGTAACATTTTATTTTTCTCCTCTGGCTTCTCGTCCTCCAAGGACGGGCCTTCCCCCAGTTCTGCACGGGAACTTTCTCTCTGCTCTGCCCTCCCCTCCTGCAGCTTGACCTGTCTCCTGTGTGCAGATAAATGATTCCCATTCTGCCACCTGGATCCTCTCTTGAGTGTCACATGTGTTTCCAACTGTGATTGACATCCTCACCTGCACTTTCAGTGCCTTAAAGCCCACCTGTCCGGAAGCCAGCCTATCCTGGGTCACTGTGCTTGTCCCAGCCCTAAGTACTCTAAGGACTCCTCACCGGGGTGACTCTTAACACTTGTTCAGTAAACAGCAGCTGACCTGAGAACGGAAAAGAGAACGGTTCATCTGTTTTCCCACTCATCTAGCCCGCCTTCCCACCCCATCTCTCTCCACTTAGTGCTTTCATTGAGGCCATTTGTAAACACATATTGAATACCCACTGCTGTCAGGCAGTTTTTCTAAAGCAACACTCAGCTCATATTTTCTCTCTCTCCATTCACAACCTGCAGGGCTTCCCTTTGCCTACTAAACTGGGTAGAAATTCCTCAGCTGGAACCCCAGACCGCTGGAAACGGGTCCGCTGCCTTTCGGCCATTTTTCCTTCATTCCCAATATTCAGGGCAATCCCCCGCTTACTCCTCTTGCACACCATACCTGTGCTGCACAATGCGCAGCCACTTAAGCTTAATTAAAATTAAACAAAGTTTACAATTCAGTTGCTCAGTCACGCTAGTATATTTCAAGTGCCCGTTAACCACATGTGGCTGGTTGCTGGTGGCTGGTGGCTGCCTCGCAGACAGCACAGATGGCATTCCCGTCATCACTGAATGTTCTTTGGGCAGTCTGTACCTTTTTGTTTCTGTTCTTCTGGCTAAACCAGGGGTGGGCAAACTTTTTGACTCGAGGGCCACAATGGGTTCTTAAACTGGACCGGAGGGCCGGAACAAAAGCATGGATGGAGTGTTTGTGTGAACTAATATAAATTCAAAGTAAACATCATTACATAAAAGGGTACGGTCTTTTTTTATTTTAGTTTTATTCATTTCAAACGGGCCGGATCCGGCCCGCGGGCTGTAGTTTGCCCACCGCTGGGCTAAACCATCCTCCCACCACCTCCTCCCCTCTGGCCATCTCTACCTGTAAAAATCTCTCCCTCTACCTGGGCTGTCCACCTCAGCTTCCTCCTCCTCCACACAACCTTCCCTGACCATCCCTTTCAGAACAAGCTGCCCTCCCTTTAGATCCTGGGTCGGGTTTGGTCTGTTTCCTTTATGAAACCTACCTATTTTTTCCTCATATTGTAGCCACTCATGTCCTTATTTCATTTCTAGCACTGAAGGAAGACCTTTTAAAAAAATCCTCACCTGAGGGTATTTTTTCCATTGATTTATTTTTAGAGAGAGGGGAAGGGACAGTGGGAGAGAGAAAGAGAGACAGACATTGATGTGAGACACATTGACTGGTTGCTTTCCCGCACTTGCCCCACCTGGGGCCGGGGATTGAGTCTGCAACGAAAGTACATGCCCTTTGGTCTGTGGGCTGATGCTCTCACCACTGAGCAACCAGCCAGGGCCTGAATGAAGACTTTTTGAGGTAAAGACGATGTTAATGACCTTATTTAGTGCATAGTGGAGTGGGAGTTCAACAAACAATTGTTGAATTGAATACCTAGAGAAGAGAATGGTTCTTCTTTTACTTCCGAAATCAGCAAGCACAGGGAATGTCTGGCCATGGCAGTTTTCCCCTTTTCTCTGTAGTCACACAGGCCTCCTCTGCGAGACCAGGCACGCAGCGCAGCCCCCGTCCTTTGCCTGCCTGCGCAGGTGGCCATGGGCGGCACATTCCGTCTGAGAGCCAGTACTGCTGACACCAGGGCCGAGGAGAGCGGCTGGCTGCAGAAATGCAAGCGGCCCTCTGGCCGGGGCTGTGGGGCAGCACGTAGGAGGTGGAATTTCGGGGAGGGAATAACAGACAGATAACTGAGGGGCAGGCAGAGGGCAAACTGCAAACCTCAGAGTAGTGACCCCGGAAGAAATGACTGGAATGACGGAGGCTAAGGAGTCAGGGAAGTGGCGAGGCTCAGATTTAAATTGCTTCCAGGATGGGGAGCACAGTTAGACCCTGGAGCAACTTTCTGGGTGGTTTGTCACTGCCTTGCTGTGTGTGCTCATTGCTGCTTTTCACTTAGCTGAAGTCACCTGCCAGGGAGACGCGGATCGCACACAAAGCATTTGTCAGCATGGTTTCAGGCACGTTAGGGACAGCCAGATGCTGGGCTCTTTTCTCTGATGTACCTGCCCTCGGAGCTAAAGAAGTTGCTGGTTGTCCATTCATTGACTGGGGTGGGGATGTCCTGAAGCCGAGAGAGCGTGTGCACGCACATGTGTGTGCACATGTGTGTGCACATGTGTGCATGTGTGTTCTGTAGCGGGGTGGAAGCCTAAGATGCCAGAATAGGTTTACGAGCTCTTTGTCTTTCCAGGCTTGTGCTGCAGAGGGAGAAGCACTTCCATTACCTGAAAAGAGGCCTTCGACAGCTGACAGATGCCTATGAGGTAAATGCATTGATCAGGAGCATTTTCCATCAAATCATCAGCCAGATAGCGCTTCCTCTGTTCTATTTGAACATGAGAGACTTGTGAGCATGACCTGTTGTGGGGTCGCGCGTTGTACACCTGGCTCTAGCGGGAAGCAGGGGCCCAGGAGCCCAGGCCCCGCAGAACTGGGACTCCCACTTCTGAAAGGGCAGAGCTGGCTCTTCCTGGCCCGTCCTCCCTCAGCTCGGGCAGCACCCAGATGGGGCTGCTTTCTTCCTCTGAGATCACGGCAGAAGGCGTCACGTGCTTTCTCATAGACACCCCTTGACAGCTAGCTACAAGGCAGTTGTTACCGGTTCATCCCTAACCCTCTGCCCTATAAGCTGATCTAATTCCTAAGCTGGCCAAAGGGTCAGTATGTAAATCCAGACAGTGCTACTGCCGTTCAGTGCTGTGAACATGCCGCTGTAAAAGTCATCTCCCTCAGCTCCCGGGGTCCCGCCGAGGGCCGCGGGGAGGGGCCCTGGCGGCGGAGGAGCGGGAGGGGGTTGGAGTGGCAGGCAGAGGGTGAATGTGAACAGGAGGGCTCCAGGCTTCCCGTCCCATGTTACACAGAACAGCCCTGCTCTTAATTTGTTTTTTATTTTGGAGTTGTACATTTGATTATTTACTATAGGGATTGACCAACTCAAATGCCCATAGATGCAAGCAGATAGCATGACCAGGAGAAGTGGGCTGGGGAGACTGAAGCAAACCACAAGCCCCACACTCTTACTCTGTTCCTGCCCATTCCTGCAGACCCAGGTTGCCAGAGCTCTCTCTCTCTTTTCCCTCCAAATGAAGCCAGAAATTCAGATTTTTGTGTGAGTTTCCAAATGCTTAAATGTTGCAACCGATTCCAATTAAACAGACAAACAAGCAAACAAACACTACAGGGAGCAAGCAGAACACACCCACAGGCTGGATTTGGCCTTGGGTTCGCATTTTTTAATCCTTGACTCGAATGCTCCATGGTTAGGGTCCAGCCAGCCCTAATGCAGTTCATACCGAATCAGCTAACAGCTCATTGAACAGGGTGCTGAAAGCTTACCACGCATTATCTCACTACTCCTTACAACTACTCCGTGAGGGAGGTGAGTATTTTTCACAGGTAAGGAATCAGGCATAGCAAGATGAAGTGATTTATTCAAAGGCAAATCGCTAGTAAGTGGAGGAGCTGGGACTCACACACCCAGGCCGGCCAAATCCATAGCAGCTTCTTCGGGCGCCACACCAGGTGGCAAACTAGTCCTGGCACGTTTACAAAGAGGGCAGCCTGGGCACATGGGAGGAGCCCTGGCTTGGGGGTCCAGAAACCTGCTTCTTGTCTCATCTCCGCCATTCACTGTCTTTGTAATCTCGGAAAGGTTCGTCTCTCTGGGCCTCATTGATATACTTTAAATCTGTACCACGGCAGCAGGAATACTACCTGCCTGGCTGGCCTTAGGAGCTCAGTGCATGCTTATAGCTTGAATTAGGGGCAAGTTTTGTTCACTGGCACCTTGGGAAGCCTTGCCCAGCGCCCCCAGGCAGAGTAGAGCCCGTCTCTCCCCCGTGCTCCCTCAGGGCTGTCTCTGCCCTTTCCAGCATCTATCCAGGCACATGTACGCACGGGTGGCTCCACCTCGTTCCAGAAAAGCCAGGTCACTTGTTCTGTGTCTAGTACCCTCTCCCTCTACAGATAACCACACGCATTCTGTATTCCAAGCATCTCAAGAATAGGAGCAGAACTGTATTCAGATTGAGCCCCCAGCACCTAATACAGTGCGTGGCACCAAGTAGGTAGTTACTAAATACTGGTTTAATCGGCGAATGAGTTAATCCAGGAAACCCCTCTCTGGGAGTCCGCCTCTCCTCGCGGCCACCCTGAGAACACAGCGGCACTTCCTGGCGCCAGAGGCGCTCCCCTCAGCCTTCCTCAGGTCGGGTTAAGGTGAAGTTCTTTGTCCCACTGTCCTTTCTTACACGTGGGTCTCTCGGCTGCTGGCTAAGGCCCCAAGGCAAAGGGTCCTTCATTCACTGATTGTTCGGAGGGGGCCCTCCTGCCCCTGCCAGGCTGCCAGCAGAGAGACAGACATCCCCTTGTCCGCCGTCTCTTGGGACGACTCTGAATAAGGGGTGTGTTTTCTCCCGGTCCCTGTGCCAGTGTCTGGACGCCAGCCGCCCGTGGCTCTGCTACTGGATCCTGCACAGCTTGGAGCTGCTGGACGAACCCATCCCCCAGATGGCGGCGGCAGAGTGAGTCTGGCGGCAGGGACTCGAGGGTGTTCTCTGGAGCTGTGGTGTGAGTTTGGGGTGCTTTCTGTTTTGTGACTGTTTTATTGATGTCACATGAAGAACACAGACCGCTTCCAAGAAGCCCATGCTTTTCTTGCCCTCCAGTAACTTCCTGAAACTCCTCCACGTTAGAAGCCTATCATAAGCTCGTGGGTAGAAAAGGGCTTTGAACTCCCAAGAGAAGGATTCTGATTTCTTCTGTGGGTTTTTTTTTTTTTTTTTTTTTGGCTCTTGTTCTGGTCTTTGAGGAAAGGCTTCATCATCAACTCTGGGAGAAACGATTCTGCCAGAAAGTACAGTATGCTTCTGTGTGTGTGGGGGGGGGGGGGGGGAGAGGAGGCATGTGCCAACCCAAGGAACAGACACGCCCTGCCTTCCATGAACACCTCCACAGAAGCACCCCCAGTGCCCGGGGACGGTGTCGCTCTTGATGGGCCTGGATGTGTTGCCATCTTGGTGTGCAGATGCCATGACTCACAGTTTTCTTAAGACTTGAGAGCTAAGCAACTAAGATTCTTCCCAAACTGCTGGTGTAGATGGTGTCCTCAGGGTGGTGCCTCATCCTTAGCAGCTCATCACAATTTTAAAGAAGAAGAAACTGATCATCACCCCAGTCTTAAGGATACCTTGGGGAGGGGGGTGGGGCAGGCAGCCGGGAATCGGATCTAACGTCCCAGTTCTCACTGAGAGAGAGCATGTCCCCTCGGCAGCTACTTGAGATCCTCCTTGCCCCTTGGGGCTCCTGAGGGAGAGGAATCTGGGAGGGGAGGCCCCCCACAGCACACAGGGGTGTCTGTACCAGGATGGGTGGAGGCTAGCTGTGCCCCTCCCTGGCCGCAGTGCCCTGCATGAGTCACATTGTCAGGTCAGAAGAACAGAACCGCACATTGTCTCATTCATTCCGTCTTAACAATAACCTCTCATTCTTGCCTTCCTGGGCAGGGTGTCTTGTGATGAATGTGGATAGGGAAGATAATAAAGAATTAGGCCATTAACCCTTGTGATACATACGATGCTTTCTGAGCGAGAGGAGAAATATGCATTGTCTCCCTCGTCACGATGCGGCTACCAGCCTAGATGCTTTCGAGCTCCAAGGAGGGTTGGATGCAGTTTCCTGCAGAAACAGGGTTTTAATTGTCAAAGTAAAGGCCCGTGTGTTTTGAAATACCAGTTGGGGGTTGTGTCTTGTTTGGGACGTTTCTCCCCCACACGTACACAGTCAGGATTTCGGTAGGGGAATGGAGAAGTCCAGCAGGAGAGAAGGGGAAGGAAGGATGCCATTGCTGAGTGAAGTGCAGGTGCCCCCAGCGGAGAACAGGCCCCTCTGAAGTGGAAGGTCATGATAAGGGGTTCTGGGGCCGGCATCAGTTTTGAGTTTTTGTAGGTTGGATTAGGTGAGGCTTTCCTGAGGAAGTAAGTGCCAGAACAGCTTTGTGGCGTCTGATAGGAAGAGAGGACCCCTTTAAAGGGCTTTTGACAGTGACCCATTGGAGACAACCGAAATAGTCACAGTAGGGTCATGTAATTAAAACTTAAGAAATTATGGTGCAGTTTATACAATGAAATACTGTACAGCCCTTTAAAAATGAAAAGTTAACAGATGCTAGCCAGGTTGATTGTGGTGATCATTTCGCAATGTACACAAATATTAAAGTGTTATGTTGTACATCTGAAACTAACGTTATATGT
This sequence comes from Myotis daubentonii, assembly GCF_963259705.1. Lineage (NCBI taxonomy): Eukaryota > Metazoa > Chordata > Mammalia > Chiroptera > Vespertilionidae > Myotis > Myotis daubentonii. The sequence continues at coordinate 29,644,527 of NC_081840.1, read as the reverse complement.
CAAGTAGACCACACTAAAATTATATATGTGTGTATATTTGTATATAAAAATGTGTATATTTATATAGAGATGTTCGTGATTTAAGTGCAAAGGTAGCTTAAAAGATTTTACTTTTATAGAGTAAAAATATAGATGGATCTATGCATGGAAAAAACAGAAGGATGGATACACATGGTAGTTGTCACTTCTGGGTAGTGGGGTTAAAGGTGATTTCTTTTTTTCTAAACATATTTTCATTTTCTGAAGTTTCTACATTGAATCTTCATTGTTTTACGATTAATGTTTTAAACCTGAAAGCTGATTTCAAGAACAACTTGATATTGAATGGCTGAGAGTTTCTGCTTCATGGCTGCCTTAAAAGCGTACCTGTGGTTCTGAGGAGCCCTGACTTAACACACCTTTAAAGATTTACTTAGAGCCTTGGCCAGGTGGCTCTGTGGGTTGGAGCATCGTCCGTTACACCAAAAGGTTGTGGGATCAATTCCCTGTCAAAGCACATACCTAGGTTGCGGGTTCCATGCCAGGTCGGGGAGCATCTGGGCACCAACTGATGGATGTTTCTCTCTCACATCGATGCCCCTCTCTCTCTCTAAAAATCAATAAAAATGTATCCTCGGGTGCTGATAATATGAACAGAGCCCCAGTAGCTCTGACCTATAAGGAAAGCAGTTTTCAGTAAGATACAGAGAAATCTTAATGACTTCTCTAAAAATATGGGGATTTGTTTTTTTAGACGACCTGATATAGGATATTGCCTTTTTGTTTATTTTGCACAGGGAAAAGAAATGCTTTGAAAATGGGGACAGGTTTTTTTTCTTCTTCATACAAATATTAAGGTCACCTAGAGGCTGAGTTTTGCTCTGGAATTTTATACTACACTTGATCTTAGCCAAAAGGCCGAGAAGCGATGCTCTGGAATTTTATTATTTCCTGCCCTCTTTTCTCCCCACTCCCTCATCTAGTCTCTCTCTCTCTCTCCTCTCTTTCCTATTTGGTTCACTGTTGTGACTATTTGTTTAGGGAACAAAATGCCATGCTGAGTTCCCTCTAGTGGACAAAATCACTTTTGTCAGCTGCTGTGACTGCTGATCGAAGCCAGCAAGGCCGTTTTTTTGCTGCGGGTGTCAGACCCCTCAGGAGCAATATATTCATAGGTAGGAATTTAGCTTGCCTCTCTTCAGAGATTGTACCCACACATGTAGACGTGTTTACCTAAAGTAAATTAATATTTTGGAACCAGACTAAGGACATTTCCTTTGTTCATGACTTTAGCACTGAAGGAAGCGACCTTTACGGAGAACCCCACGCTTTGTTATTGAAAAGCCGCGTTCAAGAAGGGCACGAACAAAATGAAGACCGCAGGGGACCACTGCACTGTTGAGTTAGGCTTTTAGCTTCTGTAAGATCTAAAAATCGTCTTTAACTTAACAATCGTGTGTTAGGACTTCTTGCTTATAACATTTTTCCAAAGATTAAATTTACATCTTCACGTGTCAGTAAATAACTCCTTAAATATCTTTTCCTTTTAATTCTTAAGTTTAAATCTGATTTGTTTCTTTACCTTTGCGTAAGGACACCTCATTTGTCTTCTGGGCATTTGTTTTTGGCCAGCAGCACCAGGCATCTAGTGGGTGGAGGCCAGGGATGCTGCTAACCGTCCTCCCCAGGACAGTCCCCACAACCAGGAATTATCCCGCCCAATATGTCGTCACGCCAAGGTGGGGAAACCCTGCAGTCAAATAACCACCTTCAGACCTGACCACACACCAAACTGCAGACCCAGAGGACTGCTGGCTCCTGGCTCCCGGTGCGGAGTCAGAGGACCTGCCCGCCTCTGCCGGCTCCCCGGGCCCGGCTCCCGGGTCATCTAGGGAGCTGCTGCCCCTCACCTGTTCATTGCTGCCTCTCCCCAGGGCAGGAGTTCTCCTCTCCCTCACCGCGTGGGGCTGAAGCTGTTTGACAGCTTGACATTTGAAAGACTTGGCACTAGGAGGAGCTTGATGTCCACTCCTTCCTCTTGCATTTGCATCTGCTCCTGGGCCGTTCTGCTCAAGGGTGACGGTTCCTATTTCCAAAGCTATAATCTTTGTAACTTATTCTAGACCTGCCATCCGTCTGTGGTCACTTCCTCCGGTGCTGCAGTTTTTCTTACATCTAACCTAAAATCTTGCTGCAAATGAGCTTCCATTTTTGTTTATTGACCAGAAAGTTTGTATAATTACCCTTGATGTTTCTGAGGTATATGGCGGGGTAGCTTTCTACTGTGGTTGCCTGTAATATTAAGCCTTTTAATCATTTCTATATTTAGCCACTTTTACAACTCTAATCTGAACTCCCTTTGAGTTGGAAAATGGAGGCTTGAGTCAGATACAGTTCTGACCAATAATGTTTTTAACTGGCATTTTTGTTATTGTTCACAACTCATGGACTCTATCATCTGGTCCTTTTTCTGCTATATTCCTAGTCCTTTCCCGTCTTATATTTATACACTTTCCTCATCCCCCACTCCTGCCGTCCCCTACATAGATATATTATTATTTGCACGTATTTCATTTGTTTTATTCTTATTGGCTTCTGATTTTTTTGTGTGTGTTTTATTTTTTTGTTAATCCTCACCCGAAGATATTTTTTCCATTGATTTTTAGAGAGAGTGGAAGGGAGGTGTAGCGACAGAGAGAAACATGGATATGAGAGAGACACGTCAATTGGGTGCCTCCCGCACTCAGGGATTGAACCTGGGACCCTTCAGTCCTAGGGCCGACGCTCTAACCACTGAGCAACAGGCTAGGGCTGTGTATTCTTTACTAGCTCTCCAGTGATTCCGATACACACATTTTGAGTTTGAAAATCCCCGATCTAGAAGGTAGTTTCCCACTTTGTTGGTAATTGTCACGGGATCTGGAGTGAAATGCCTTGCTGATTTGCAATCAAATTGATCCACTAGATCTTTTAGTTGTATGACTAAATGAATGATTTGTGAATAATTGTTTTCCACAAAGTGTTAGTTGGTGAATTTCTGGTTCCTAGGTAAGTTTTTCTCCCCTTTTTGGTAAAGTATCATTCACATTTTGGTTTTTAGAATTGCTAAGGATTCTGCTGATGATAGCTGGATCAGAATGTTCTGTAATGCGGAAGTGGCTGAGAGTCAAGCAAAGCCCAACCCCTGTGCCCCAGCACAGCCCCAGGGACAGTCAGACGCAGCCCGTCAGCTGATGGAGGTTGGCATGGAGGGATGGCTTAGAGGTGTCTGGTACATTCCGATCCTGGCTCATTCCAGACTTCAGGCTGCAGGGTCAGGAGGGTTGCACTGGCATGATTCTCTCTTGGGAGCTGGGGAAGGGAATGGGTAACTAGGTGACTCTTTTTGTCCTCTTGAACGTGCTAAGTTTTTATAGCAACTAAAACCTTTTGTGACATAGAATACTTTTTATATGTGAGCGCAGCCAGCCTTTGTTGGGACATGTGTTTATTAGCTATTTGCTTCTGGGAAATGCGGCAGAAATTAAGAATGGTTTGGAAAATATGTTAGGAACAAACTCATTTTCTCTATGAAAAGTAATTGCTATCAACAACAGGCTTCAAAGCTGTCTTCCTTCTCTGATTATCAACTTCAGTTTCGATCCTTTTGTTTCTTACAGTACAGTAAAATTTTAGGGGCAAATGGAATTTATTGTGTGTTGTTTTTGACCTGTGATGATTTCAGGACTCCACTAGTGAATCAGCCGAATTTTCTATTGCTGTCCCAGCCCAGATAACGGGAGATCTGAAATCAAATATGTTGAGGAAAAGCAACAATAAACTGAGTCTCGGTGGAGAGGAACTGGACTCCATGCGGTCTCTCTGGCAGCCGTAGATAACAAAGGATGATATGAAAACCTGGAGAAGGCTGCCTGAGCACTGGGAGGACACAGATCTGCAGTTTGTTTCCTTAAACCAGCGGTTCTCAACCTGTGGGTCGTGACCCCTTTGGGGGTCAAATGATCCTTTCACAGGGGTCGCCTAAGACCATCAGAAAACACATATAATTACATATTGGGATTTTTCTTCATATTTTTATTGATTTCAGAGAGAAAGGGAAAGGGAAAGAGAGATAGAAACATCAATGATGAGAGAGAAGCATTGATTGGTTGCCTCCTGCATGTCCCCTACTGGGGATCAAGCCTGCAACCCAGGCATGTGCCCTTGACTGGAATCGAACCTGGGACCCTTCAGTCCGCAGGCTGACGCTCTATCCACTGAGCCAAACTGGTTAGGGCTACATATTGTTTTTGTGATTAATCACTATGCTTTAATTATGTTCAATTTGTAACAATGAAAATACATCCTGCATATCAGATATTACATTACGATTCATAACAGTAGCAACATTACAGCTATGAAGTAGCAACGACAATAATTTTATGGTTGGGGGTCACCACAGCATGAGGAACTGTATTAAAGGGTCGCGGCATTAGGAAGGTTGAGAACCACTGCCTTAAACAGAGGCCCGTCCGCGGAGGAAGCCTGTGACCCCAGCTGAGTCGTGGGGAAAGGACTTGGTAACCAGGACTTTCCTGGGGCACCCGCTTCTGGTGAACCTTAGAGGACCTTGGTCAGATAGGGGCTTTCTGGGTTTCACCTGGAACAGGAATGAAACTCCTGGGCAAACCGACGCCACGGTTGGAGGCAGGAGCTTGACGGCCAGCCCTCACTAGACAGCTTCTGTTGGTGGGGGAACCGGAGCCTCTGGGATTAGTGTGGAAACTCTGCTGAACCCACAGACCGGGTGCGTTCTGCGGCCCGAGTCAGCGGAACACACACGTTTCCACCACGGGGTGCACGGTCCTCCTAAGCATGGCGCAGACTCCACAAAAGCTGGTTCCTTGTCAGTTACAGGAATAACAGTCAGCAGCCCACTGGGGCTTAGGTGGCAGTGGGAATGAGCAGGCATCTCTTTGAATGTTCTTGGGGGGCCTCGTGGGGGGTCCTGACCTGGGAGCTTAGTGTGGACAGGAGCAGGAGAGCACCAGCATGAAAAGGTGGGAAGGATGTGGTCAGGAAGCGTTGCAGCCCCCCAGCTCCGTGAGAGGCTGCTCCTTTCCGCCCAGCCTATGTTCTTCCTTCATGAATAGGCCAGTGCTTGAGTGTAAAATGCTGATGGGAGGGCACGCAATACTGATGATGGCAGGGTAAGAGTTACCAGGGGTGGGCAATACTGATCAGGGTAAGAGTTAGGCCTTTTGCAATGTTTAACTATGTTTTGTTTTATTTTATCTATTTTATATTTTATCTTATTCTATTCTATTTCGTAATCCTCACCAGAGGACATGTTTGGGGCGGGGGGTGGGGGTGGGGGGGAGAGGAACATCAGTGTGAGAGAGAAACATCAACTGGCTGCCTTCTGTACATGCCCTGACCGGGACCAAGCCTGCAACCCAGGTATGTGCCCTGACTGGGAATTGAGCCCAAAGCCCTTTGGTGCACAGGACGATGCTCAACCGAGCCACACTGGCTGGAGGGTTTAACTATTTTAAATATAAATTCAATAAGTGGGAGGAGAGTTTTTTGGTTTATTTTTCCCCTTTTGGAAAGGCATGGATCTGGTAGAATTTGGTGTTTTGAAATGAATGCTATCTGACTTTGCTTTCCCCTTTGGCCGTGTACCTAGTGTGTGTCACTTCCTGGAGCTGTGTCAAAGCCCAGATGGTGGCTTTGGAGGGGGCCCTGGCCAGTACCCACACCTTGCACCCACATATGCAGCAGTCAACGCGCTATGCATCATTGGCACCGAGGAGGCCTATGACGTCATTAACAGGTACAGCCAAAGCCAGCAGTGATGGGAGGGCTCCCCGTGGGCAGACACTGCACTGACCATTGCCCTCTCCTGCCCCTCTCCCATTCCTTCCTCAGAGAGAAGCTTCTGCAGTACTTGTATTCTCTGAAGCAACCTGACGGCTCTTTTCTCATGCACGTCGGAGGTGAGGTGGATGTGAGGTGAGTGGGGCTTTCTCAGGCTGCTGCATCCGTAGGTCCCACAGCTCACCTGCCACGAGAGATGCCAAACCCAGGGACCAACATGGCGAAGCTGCTGCTTTGTCACAGACTGACACGCAGAATGACGTGCGGGTGACACGGTATCACAATCACAGAAGATACCGTTGTCCTCAGTCGGCTTCTTTTATGTAAATATCAAAATAGAAGCAAGACAGAAACAAAATCAACTGCTCTTATTTTAAAAGTTAAAAATACATCGATTTGGTATGATATACCATTATATATAATAACCATATAGTGTCATACAGTCTTTCATCTCTCTGGGATAGAAGGGAGGAAAATGCCCAGAAAGGACTTAGTAAATATTTTTGCATGGATTTGATGAAATCCTGACAATGTGTAACACCTGAGCGAGAACTGCTCCGGGAGGTGCAGAAACCCTTACGGGCCAGTGGAGTGAAGTGAAATAGACTTGCATTAACTGATTGGAACCAATTGGTGCAAAATGATTATTTAACTCAAGAGTTGTCTGATGTACGTAGCAAGCAGCTTACTCACCTGGCAGGTGATTGCTCATAAGCATATAGAGAATTCACTGAACACATCATTTCTCAGCGGCAGCGGGTCATTGAGATTTTATACCCAAGTCTTATGACTTAGTCTGAGAAATGCTTTTTTATGAGGTTTCTATTTCAAAGCCATCTTATTGCCTATTTGTAAATATGTTTGCTTCTGCACGAGTTGATTAATACTCTGGCTTTAACCACGGGCTTGACAGTAGCTGGGAAGGAAACAGCATGCCAGTGGTGGAGCATAAACTACATTCCGATAAAGCAGGCAGCCGGGCTGTGGAGGCCTTTAGTGAAGGGTTTTCTTCTCTCCGTCACCTGTCTGTTCCAACCAAAAGAGCAGCTTATGTACCTCCCTGGAAAGCTGTTTCTACTCATGTCACTTTCGACCCTGGGTGTGTGTTTTCCCTCATATGAAACAGTCTGACAGGGACGACCCAGTTAGGACAGACGCCACAGGTGAAGGGCTCAGCCGCCACTTCAGCCGCCAATCACAAGTATTTTGTCCCCAGGTTACCCATACTCTTGCCCGTCTTGGCTATAAATTGGGAGGGTTCCCAAGATGCCCTCCTTAGATTCCATAATTTGCTAGAATAGCTCACAGAACTCAGGGAAACACTTGACTATTGCTGGCACATTCGAAAGGAAACTATAAAGGCTACACATGAACAGCCAGATGAAGAGGTATATAGGGCGATGTCTGGAAGGTTCAGAGCAGGGAACTTCTGTCCCCATGAAGTTGGGGTGTGCCACCCCCTGGCAGGCACATGATGTGTTCGATCACCCAGAAGCTCCCCAAACCCCTTCACTTAGGGTTTTTATGGGGGTTCCATTAGGTAGGCATGGTTGGTGAAATCATTGGCTATTGGTGCTTAATCCAGTCTCCAGCCCCTTTCCTCTGAAAGTTCCAACCTTCTCATCGCCTAGTTCCTTCCTCCAGCAACCAGCCCCTTCCTCCGGGAGTCTCCTCAGGTACGGCTGAATGGGGCTTGTTATAAGTCACAGAAGACTGTCCTTCACACCTGTAACTCAGACTGTGCCAAGGGCTGAAGGACCTCTGTGCCAGGATCTGGGGAGAAGACCAAGTAGCTTTCCTGTACCACAAGACGCCCGTATCATTGTTAAAGAGACACTGAGGCACATTAAACAACTTTAAGAGTTTATTTGAGCAAAAATCTGTTTGAATTAGGCAGCACCCAATCTAGCAAACAGAACGGAGCTCCAAGGAGCTGCACAAGGTGACAGCTTTTATAGGCAGAAGGGGTCAGGGACACGGGAGGTCCGCCAGGCAGGAGGCAGGTTGGTTGTTGCAAGGTTACTTTCCTTTAGAGCTGGCAGGATTGGATCAGGCAGATGACCTAACTAGTACTGATCAGGCGGCTCCTGATTGATGGTTTAAGATGCCATTTTTGGGAGAGCTGAAACTAACTAAGTATTGGTTTAGCATAAGTGACTCCATCTGGGGCCTCTTAGCTTGTTTCTAACACTGTGTAGGCCAACAAAGCCAATATAACTATTGAAGAAAAGCAGTACAGCATTGTGTTGATACTTCTTAAGGAAAAGTTAAAAGATATTTTTTCCCTTCAAAGCTACTCCATTTTCATTCCTGTTTTGTAGACATTCCAATCAAATATGCAGTCTTGAAATTTAACTTTCTAGAACTCCCTGCGATTATTAGGCAAAAGCAAACAAACCCTGGCAAGATCGCTTTGGCATTTTATTCCCTACCTAGGAGACAGAGCATCGAGTGTGTTCCAGAAAGACGTTCCGTGTTGCTGAAGCGTAGGGGGCCTGTGGGGCAGTGGGAGAATGGGGGCTGGAAGGGCCGGCGGGGACAGGTGAGGGGCCCTGAAGTCTTCCGAAGCCCGGAGTTTATTTTAAGGGGAGTGAGAAGCCACTGACACATTGTAAGTAGGGAGTGATTACATTATTAGTTCTCCAGGTGTAATGAATAGGTTGTAGTATTTTAGCAAAAAGTCTTCTGGTTTCAGGGCTGGAGGGAGGAAGACCGGACAGGAGACTGTCTTGGGTTTGGGTGATAGCGGCGTGGATGGAGAGCAGTGGACACATTTGAGAGATGTGATGGCTGCATGGAGGGAGAGAGGAAGAAACGGCACCAGAAAGATGTATTCTGCTCCCTCCCCATCTCCATGTGAAAGCCAGGACTAGCGAGTGGCTCCTGGCATCCCTTCTCGGTTCTTCCGTTTGGGAGAGGCGGACTGTGATTCTGGCTGCCTCTCTGCCTCCGCAGTTACATTAGGATTCAAGAGCAAATGCTCCGGAACCCCTCCTAGAGGCTCGAGGCCTGAAGGAAATTAGATCAGACCTTCGAAGTTAGCCCTTTGTAGACGATAACGTTTGGCACACAGGACCCAGAAGCTTCTGGTGCCTGCTGGCGTAGCTCAGCCTCTGCATGCCTTTGGCCGGCGTGAGCGGGCTGATAAAAATGCTTGCAGGATAATAATGCTTGCAGCTTCTGCAGAGATCTCTTTGCAACACCTCAGTCAGTTTGACTTATTATTGTGATAAATATGGAGACTAGACCTTTCTCATTCTTCCCGTTTATCCTTTCTTAGGAGGCCTTGGGAAAAGGGGTTGTAAGCAGAATTAGAATTTTTGTCTTCAACATAAAATGGAGCGGAGATGCGGGCTATTTGAAAAGACAGTAGGAGGGAAGAACAGACAGTTTGTAGACATGTTCCATAATAGAAGGCGAAACTGGAGTAAATGTGTCCCAAGGAGAATTGGGGCTAGCAGAATTATTATTCAAATAAAGCAGGATAACATCAAAAAAATTAAAAGGCGTGCTCTTTCTTTTTGATTTAGAAGTGTGTGTGCACGTGTGTGTATATGCTGGTTGGTGCTTGAAATCAAAGGCGTTTAGTTTTTTCTCCCCCTCTCTCTCTCTCTCTGGAGGCCCAAGGAATGTATCTGAGTGGGCCCATCCATTCCTCTCTAATCTAAGCAGCCACCAAGGTCTGGTGGCCTGCATTGCAATGTGTTCGTTGCAGAAAAAAATACAGTTGAGCTTTAACGTGTCCATGCCACAAACAGACGGAAATCCTGGCTCTAAAACAATACTGACATCTGAATGAGTGAGCATATCAGGAATGCCTGAATGACACCAGGGAATTTTGGAGCAAAATTCACTTTTGACATGAGTTGAGATGGCTGTTATTTCCTCTGATGTCGAGTTGACCATGTGGAGGTCGGGAGAATAGAATGTCATGTTCTTTCACGGGAGCCATGCTGTGAGCAACTCTATCCAAACAGAATGTCAAACCTCTCAGCTGGAGACCCAGGAGGACTGACCCTGTGCCAAGGGTGAGGACAGGAGGTGATTACAGCTTACCAGGCAAAGAGAACAATCTGCCCAAGAAGTTCAGGGAGCCTTATTTAGGCTCTTCCACAAAGCTTAACGCTTCCCCCTCTATTTCTGTCCTTGCAGAAGTGCGTACTGTGCCGCCTCCGTGGCCTCCCTGACCAACATCATCACTCCAGACCTCTTTGCAGGCACTGCTGAATGGATAGCAAGGTGAGAGAAGCTGGGATTTGTCCTGGCCCCTTAGACAGCAGGTGGTCAAAGGACTTCTGAAAACTAAAGGCAATGAAAAAAGATTGGAAGGAAGAGTAAAATTACAAGAGATTCATTAGGGTTGTAGCATTGTGCATTTTAAAATTACCTTAAAAGTTTTCTTTTCCCCCCAAATTTCTTTGATGTTGTATTCCAGTTTAGATTGGCAAAGATCAAAAACTTGGTTAGACAGTAATGGTGGGAGTTCAAATGGGTTTATCCAGTTGGAAAGCAATTTGGTAATATCTCAAAGTAGCCCTTGCTGATGACCTAATGATTCTACTCCCGCAGAGACTCTCACTCAGATGCATGAAAGAGACAAACATAGGTCTTGTTTATAACAGCAAAAAGCTGGAAACAGGCTAAATGGTCGTAAGTACGAGATGGAGAAGTAATTTTTGTACAGGCACATTGGAATATAATATAGCCGTCAAAATGAATGAACGAGAGCTGCATGTATCAGTGTGGACAAATCTCAAAAACTGTTGAGTAAAAAAGGGGGGAGGATGTTAAAACATGCCAATCAGGATATTAAAATTTTAAAATATGCAAAACAATTCTATATTGTTTATGGGGAGAATCACATGCAATAATGTAAAAACATGCATGGGAGCCCTGGCCGGTGTGGCTTAGTTGGATGGGCGTCGTTCCATGCATTGAAAGGTTGCTAGTTTGATTCCCGGTCAGGGCACATGCCTGGGTTGAGGGCTTCTGAGTAGGGGGCTTGGAGGAGGCAGCTGATCAAAATTTCGCTCTCACATCGATGTTCCTCTATCCCTCCCCCTTCCTCTCTAAAAAAAATAATAAATTTAAACATCTTTTTAAAAAGTTATTAAAAAAACCCCACATGCATGGGAAAGTTAAACAGCAAATTCAGGATAGTGGTTACATTTGGGGAGAGAGTAAAGGAAATGAGGTCAGGGAGGTCTACACATCTCCACGGAAGACTTCAACTATATCTAATTGTTTATTTCTTTAAAATATTTTTTTAAAACTCTGAAATGTACATGGGTAAATTAAAGGTAGGTATTAGATACACGTATGTTCCATATATTATTTCCTATACTTTCCTGGATGCTTCAAATATTTCATCATTAAAAAATAGAAAACAAACCCTAGCCAGTTTGGCTCAGTGCCTGTGGACTGAAGGGTCCTGGTTGATTCTGGTCAAGGGCACATGCCTAGGTTGCAAGGGGCGTGCAGGAGGCAACTGATCAATGATTCTCTCTCATCATTGATGTTTCTATCTCTCCTTCTCCCTTCCTCTCTGAAATCAATAAAAATATATTTTTTAAAAAAAGAAAACACAAGGTATAGTAGATACATATGTATATTATAGAAAGATATCCAAACTGTATGTTTTTTTAATATTTCTATTTTTATCAAAGTAATACTTATTACTATGAAAATATAATTTATAGCTAAATCAGATGATGTACTATGATACTATTTATTTTTTTTGTAAAACTTTTATTTTCTTAGAATGAATCATTACTTCTTTTGAAAAATGTATGTACCATGAATTCATCCCCCCAAATTACTCTCAATGCAGTCAAGATAATGTATCCATTCCCGTGTGTGTGTGTGTGTGTGTGTGTGTGTACGCGTGTGCACGTGTGTGTTTTCGTTTTCCCACCTGGAGCCTTCTGCCCTCCTGCTTCTGTCTGGACAGATTGTTCTCAGCTTGCACACAGCGGGCATCCACCAGCTTCGTTTCAGCATGAAATGCACTTCACTCCTCTCCTTGTTGAAGCCCTGTCCTCCTTTCCCTTGGTTTACTAACTCATGTTAACGAAGCACATACTCCAATAAACTTTCCAAAAGAGCAATTGGTGACACATTTTGTAAAAGTTTTAAATTAAATTTATTGGGGTGACATTGGTTATGGTGATACATTTTTTAAAATAAATATTTTTATTGATTTCAGAGTGGAAGGGAGAGGGAGAGATAGAAACATCAATGATGGGAGGGGAATCATTGATTGGCTGCCTCCTGCACATCCCTCACTGGGGAATGAGCTCGCAACCCAGGCATGTGCTCTGACCGGGATTCAAACTGTGACTTCCTGATTCATAGGCCGATGCTCAACCACTGAGCCACACCAACCAGGCGGTGATACATGTTGTAAGATTTTACATATATCTATTCTAGTCTCACATTTGATTAGTAGTTTATTTGGTTAGAGATTTCTAAACTGAAAATTATAAATTGTATTCCTTCAGAATTTTTAAGTATTGCTCCATTATCTTCTGGCTCCCAGTGTCATTGGTAAAAAAGTTGATAATAATAAATAGCCAACATTTACTGAGGGCTTGGTATGTAATACTCAATAGTGGAGTAGTTTAGGGATTGAGAGTATAGGCTTTTGAGTTAGAGTGCCTGGGTTTGGTTATTTTTATACTTTCTGTTGCTCAGTTGGAATTTTTTATTCATTACAAGTATATTTTTCTTCACTTCACTGAAATAAATATATAATTATAATACCTACTTCAAAATCCTTCTCTGGTAATTTTAATATCAGGGTATCTTTGAGTAAGTATGTCATATTTTCCTGATTCTACATATGTCAAGTACTTCTATAACCTTTGAAATGACTGTGTAGTATTCTGTTGTACAGATACACCAGGATTTATATAATTAGTCCCTTACTGTTGAGCTCCTGTGCTGACGCTAATATTTTATGGTTATGAATGGGAATATAGTAAACATTCTTATAATCTGATCTTTGGAAACACTTATTTTATAGGATTAATTACTAGAAATGACCCTGTATTTCTGGGCCAAAGATTATGCATGTTTTAATGCCTAGAAAATATACTCTTAATATATAGTCTAACCTCAAATTAAAATAATTGTAATAATAATAAATGAGTAATTTGGATACATAAGAAACCATAAATTAATAAGTTATTGTGGCCCTAACTGGTTTGGCTCAGTGGCTAGAGCATCGGCCTGTGGACGAAAGGGGCTTGGGTTTGATTCTGGTCAAGGGCATGTACCTTGGCTGCAAGCTCCTCCCTAGCCCAGGCCCTGGTTTGGGCTCGTGCAGGAGGCAGCCAATCGATGTGTTTCTCTCAGATCAGTATTTCTCTCTATCTTTTCCTCTCTCTTTAAAAATCAATGGAAAAATATCCTTGGGTGAGGATTTTTAAAAATTAATAAAAACAATAAAAAGAAAAAAATAAGTTATTTTGGGTAGTTATAAAGGTATACATGTTTACTATAGAAACTCTTGAAAATACAGAAAAATAGGAAAAATGTTAGCAATAGAGCTGTACTAAGAGATAACCAGAATTGGTAATTATTTTTCAATTTTATAACTTTTTTCCAAAAAGTAATGCTTTGAGGTGCTGTGTTTGTTACATAAGTAGACTATTTCTGAGTTTCCTTTTTTTGGTGGTGGTGGGGGGAGGCATTTCCAGAAGCTAATTAGGTGACATCTTTCTATTCATGGTTGTGGTTTATGCCTTAATGTGAGTGAACACATTCTTTGCCTCCCAGGGCCCTACATTTGTGCCCATCCGTTCAGCCCGGCCTCTCATTGGTTGACACTGACCCCTTAATCTCCTTTCTCAATCTTCTCCCAGGTGTCAGAATTGGGAAGGTGGCATTGGTGGGGTGCCAGGGATGGAAGCCCACGGAGGCTACACTTTCTGTGGCCTGGCCACACTGGTCATCCTGAAGAAGGAACGTTCCTTAAACTTGAAGAACTTATTGGTAAGTGTCTGTTGATCCATCTCCCTCCCAGGCCCCCAGGCCCCAGTGATGTGACCACTCAGACAGGCTTGTGGGAAGGCCTGGCTCTGGGAGGGCGGATAGCTCCGGCCTTGAGCTCGTGAACCAGAAGTGCTGTAAAGCAAGTATGTCAAACTCACGGCCCAAGGGCCGCATGCCTCATTTATTTGGCCCTTTGAGTTTGACATGCTTGATGTAAAGCTTTAGATAGAGTTGCTAGAGCGCTCACGCTGCTCTGAGGAAGTGGAAGGAGTGGAGAGCTGCTCTCAGTTTCATCTCCCTTCTGCCTGCCCGCCCATCTGCCTGCTCTGAACTTTCTACATGGTGCGTTAGGCCAACTCCAGCGTTTTCTTGAGTCCCTCAGACATCTGGGATGAGCCAGAGTACCTTCCCCAGACTTCCAAGAAAAACGTAGCTTCAGTCTCTTAAAATTAGGGGCTATCATGAGTCTTAGAATATCCCACAAGAAGAATTTATGAGAAGCTTTCAGGCATCTCGAAGCCAAGCTTTCATTACCTACCACGCTATGTGCACACTCAGTCACCAAATTTAAATTGGCTGGGCAGAGCTGGGTAATGGCATTGAGCAGGCGGCCCACACATTTGTGTCTGGACTCCAAGCTCCTGACCAGTATTCAGAATGAACTCAGAAAACGGTCAGCTTCAAGGAGCCACTAGATTATAGTTAAATTATCATTGGAGACCTTGTGCACAAACACACACACCCACCGCCACCCAGGAGATGTCTTGGGGAAGCGTCTACTCTCTGATCATGACCTTACACAAACCGCTGCGATTCACAGTCATCTTTTCTCCCCAAGTTCGTCTGTCAGGCTCCTATCGTGGAAGTTGTCGTGAGACCCATCGAGAGCTTCCTGGAGACTCTCTGTCATACTCTGTAGGGAGATGACCGGCAGCGTTTTGTCTTCCTCTGTAGGGACCTCCTAAAGCATACTCTTCGAAGGCTGTTAAAGGCTTGAAGGTTCATACTGAAATGGCCAACTTTGTGCACTAGACTCTGAAATCCACTAAAATCGGATGACTAATGGTGCATGAAACATAGACCCTCCATCTCCCAGGCAGAAGTAAAGAATATAATTAGCAAATGCCTCAGTTACAGATATTCTAGATTTGGGCCCTGTCCTCTACCACTTCCTGGCCGTGTGACCTTGGGAAACTTGTCTAATCTGTTTCAGCTTCAGCTCTCCTCCCCCCTCTCTATAAGGGAGAGATAATAGTTCCTTGAGGGTTAAAGGAGTGAACATATATGAACAGGCTGGCACCTAGTAGGTGCTCAGTAAATGTTAGTGTCCTTACCAAACTACTCTCCTCCCCCCCCCCCCCGCCCCATTTGCTTTGGGAGAACTAGGCCCTCTATCTGAAGGGTTTTATATAGTCAATAGAATGAACCCATGGGCTTGGACACTGGAAAAAATTTTAGTCTGGCTTAAAAACGCTTAATCTGTGGGGTAAGTAAAATGAAGACTGGACTTCCCATGAGAGTGCCAGTTATCTCTTTTCTTCATTAAATGGCATCATCCCTAAAGCACTGGTTTATTTAAGACAACCGGGGATATACTAGTGCCTCCATCTGCAGTGTAATTTACTTATTTGTTTTTTTTGGTCTTTTTTTTAAGAACTTGGGATTGTGGCTTTCTGAGTGGATGTTGCCTTAAACAGGGATATCATCTAAACTCTACAACCATTAACATTAACTTAAAGGAGGACTGGAATCCCCTCCCCCCCCTCCGCACCCCCCTCCCCCGCCACACACACTTTTTAAAAAAATATATATTTCTATTGATTTTAGAGAGGAAGGGAGAGGGATAGAAACATCAATGATGAGAGAGAATCATTGATAAGTTGCCTCCTGCATGCCCCTTACTGGGGATCAAGCTGGAAACCCAGGCATGTGCCCTTGGCCAGAATCGAACCTTCAGTCCACAGGCTGATGCTCTATCCAGTGAGCCAAACCGGCTAGGGCCACACACACACTTTCTGCAAGCGTTCTGTGTGGCTGCTTTCGGGAACTCAGCCTAGTAAGAATCTAGGTGCAGGGAAATACCCTACTCTGCAGCGTTCAGTTACCATGGCAGCTGTGGAGCCCATGGCTGGTGGCTGCAACCGGCTTGCAGGGCGGGGAGGGAAATGGAAATGCCATTATCTGCTCAGCCAGTTGGTCCTGCTCGTTCCTAGGGCCCCAACCTGTGACTATCTTGATCTTAGTAGTAGCGTGTTTAGAAAGCTTGGAGATAAGCGAGGAATGGTAATATCATGTGACCACTGAGTGACATCAAGAGCCATTTTACAGGTCCAAAGTAAAAGATTTTCTTCTGTCAGCCAACCAGGTTCCCTGGAGAGAGGCTAGACTGGACACAGCCATCATCAGCCATCAGAGCCATAATCGGCTGTTGGGACTAATGGCTTCTGCTTCCATTCTTGCAAGGGACTTGCTTAGAGACCTGGGATGAATTTCCTCAGGAGCCAAGTAAAAGTCAGGAACAGTTTGAGATCATCCGATGGGATGTAGCACAAAATTCCATTTATCTGCTTTTAATAAACTTCCCTGAGCAGAGGACGTGATTAGAAATGAGTTCCTGGTGGTCTTGCCTTCAGCGTCCTAGCGAAGCCCCATTTAAGAGACATTTGCAGATCTCCTTTCAAGCCAGCGTGGCCTTTTCATCCCCTCAGCACCGGAACCCATTTGAACCTGGAAAAAGGCGGCTCATTGTGTTAGGCTCAAGCAGAGATCCATGCTGGTTGCCTCGAAAGGGTGGGCTGAAGTGCTCCACTTGAGGTCTGAGGTCTGAGGGAAAAGAGGTAAGAAGCCACAGCACCAGAGCTGTGAGCACCAGGAAGCCAAGAGACGGGCGCCCTCCCTCCCCGATCGGCCTCTGGAGCTGATCTTGCTGGACTCGGTGTCTCCGTTAGCTGACAGCCGCCTCTCCCTCTTTGTCTCTTTCTCAGCAATGGGTGACGAGCCGGCAGATGCGGTTTGAAGGTGGGTTTCAGGGCCGCTGCAACAAGCTGGTGGACAGCTGCTACTCCTTCTGGCAGGCGGGGCTGCTCCCCCTCCTGCACCGCGCGCTGCACGCCCAAGGTGAGCCGAGCTGCTGGCGAGGGCGAGGTGGTGGCCTGGGTGGCTCACCAAGCCACAGAGCCAGCGTGCATTTCCAAGGGGTTGAAATAGCTCTGTCTCTCCTGGATGCTGAGTTCCCACCCAGTCTGGGACCTCGTCTCAGGCATGCACCTGCAGACTTGGGTAGGAATTGGTTCCAGTGGTTAGGGTCATGGCTGCTTCACACTGGCTGTGCCTAGAGGAGGTGGGTGCCTGTCCTGGGTTCCAAGGTGACTGCCACCTCAGCTGGGTGTGAAGCCACAGTTTCCAGTGCAGTTCTCTGTACTCGTCACATCAGAACCGAAAACCCATGCTGCGCCCATGGCAACTGCATAAAGGGGCAGAGAGCCAGAACACACAGAGAAAAGACCCGCCGTGTCTGTCTGGCTGCATCCTTGCCACCTCAGAAACGTATTTTTAAATGTTGGAGAGCCCGGCCAGTGTGGCTCAGTGGTTGAGCGTTGACCTATGAACCAGGAGATCACGGTTCAATTCCCGGTCAGGGCACATGCCTGGGTGGCGGGCTCAATCCTCAGTGGGGGACGTGCAGGAGGCAGCTGATCCATGATTCTCTCTCATCATTGATGTTTCTATCTCTCCCTCTCCTTTCCTCTCTGAAATAAAATAATAATAATAATAATAATAATAAAAGTAAAAAAATAGAATGTTGAAGAATCTGAAACACAGGTTTGTCCCACCGGCACTGCTGGAGTGGAGGGACCCGTGTTCTTCTGTGGCGTCTCCACTGGGAGTGCAAAACCAAAGCAGTTAGACAGCAAGCAGGCCTCTGGGAGCCTCCCCTGATTACCTCCTGAAATCTCAGCCGCCTGCTGACTCCTGAACTATCTCCCGACTATTTTGTGTGAGAGCAGGAGGCCCCTGAGGAAGCAGCGGGAGAGGGAGGCGTGGCTCTCTGCCGGTGCCGTGGCTCTCTGCCGGGTGCCGTGGCTCTCTGCCGGTGCCGTGGCTCTCTGCCGGGTGCCGAGGCTCTCTGCCGGGTGCCGTGGCTCTCTGCCGGGTGCCGTGGCTCTCTGCCGGTGCGGTGGCTCTCTGCCGGGTGCCGTGGCTCTCTGCCGGGTGCCGTGGCTCTCTGCCGGTGCGGTGGCTCTCTGCCGGTGCCGTGGCTCTCTGCCGGGTGCGGTGGCTCTCTGCCGGGTGCGGTGGCTCTCTGCCGGTGCGGTGGCTCTCTGCCGGTGCCGTGGCTCTCTGCCGGGTGCCGTGGCTCTCTGCCGGGTGCCGTGGCTCTCTGCCGGTGCCGTGGCTCTCTGCCGGGTGCGGTGGCTCTCTGCCGGGTGCGGTGGCTCTCTGCCGGGTGCCGTGGCTCTCTGCCGGGTGCCGAGGCTCTCTGCCAGGTGCCGTGGCTCTCTGCCGGTGCCGTGGCTCTCTGCCGGTGCCGTGGCTCTCTGCCGGGTGCCGTGGCTCTCTGCCGGTGCCGTGGCTCTCTGCCGGGTGCCGTGGCTCTCTGCCGGTGCCGTGGCTCTCTGCCGGTGCCGAGGCTCTCTGCCGGTGCCGAGGCTCTCTGCCGGTGCCGTGGCTCTCTGCCGGTGCCGTGGCTCTCTGCCGGTGCCGTGGCTCTCTGCCGGTGCCGTGGCTCTCTGCCGGTGCGGTCTCTTCTTGGGGTGAGGCCCCTTGGCCCAGGGGAAGCTTTTCTTGGGACTTGGTGGCAGGTCAATCAGTTGCTCAGCTGGAGGAGATGAGAGTCTTTCCTACTGCCCGCCCCCACCCCTAACGCACGCGTACACACGTTTCTCCTTGTTTGGCTGTTCTTTCGGAGCCCCTTTCTTTAGTTTCTTAATTTCACTTGAGTTGCGGCACTTTTGAGACTGAATTGAAGTAAGCGGGGCCTCTGTCCTGTCCTCCCATTCGCTCTGTCTCGGTCTGTCCTGAGATGCTTGGCCTGGGGCCCCTGGGCTTCCGGTCTCAGGGCCGTAGACCTACCAATCCCCTGACTCTGGCCTGACCACTACAGTATGTGTGTGTGGGGGGGGGGGGCGGGGGGGGCAGGGGGAGGGTTGGGAATTCGCCTAGAGTCCAGAAATAACACGGGGTTTTAGTGAACTTTTTATTGGAACTGGTGAGACCGAGCCCCTGGTAAAACCGTCAGCCTTGCACAAACCTGTCCCTGGCAGGGGCGAGACGCAGTCGCCCTGCAGTTGCCAGGAAAATGCGGAGAGAGCTGTAACAGGAGCACCACGTGCCAAAGTCTTCAAGGGGGGCCCCGGCTGACATTTTGTTTATTGTAGCACCAGCTCTGGAGGACGAGTCACATCCAAAGCTTTGCCCGCGGGAATTTTGCCTGGGAATCTTGGTGCTCCCAGCTTCCTTCATGCCTGGGAGAAGGCCCGTGTAACAGTGGGCTTGGGCCAGGCAGGGTCTGGGAAGAGGGAAGTGTTTTGAACGGTGGGCCAAATGCTGACGTTGGGAGTCAAAAGGAGTTGCAGTGGGGAAACTTATTTAGAATAGACTGTGATCAGAACTAGGCTTAGAGCAATCTGCATGTAACTCCAGTTTCCGCGGAGAGCTGACTGCAGACAATTCATGGGAGGGATCTGGGTTGTGAAATGGCAGGTGATGTTTGTTTTCTTTCTTTCTTTATTTTTATTTTCCAATTTTTCTACAATGACTTTGTATTTCTTATATAAAGAAACCCAACAGAAGTTATTTTACAAAAGAAGGGAAATTACATAAACAAAACAAGTAGCAAGGTGGGGAACATATTTGTGACAAACAATGAAGGGCTCATTTCTTTAATTTGAGAAAGTCATCTGAGTCAACAGGGAACAGCGAAACAACCCAGGTGAGAAACAGGCACAGGCTCTGAACAGGCAGGTTCAGAACGGACAGAGGACAGAGAAAGAACTCATGGACTCAGGCAACAGTGTGGGCGGAGGGGTGGGTGGAGGCAGGAGGGGGAAAGGGGGGTGGTAAATGGTGATGGAAAAAAAGTTAAAAAAAGAAAAAGAAGAACTGATATTATTATTACTTCTACAACTGCTGCTGCTGCTGGCAGCTGAGCCTCACCAAGCACTCACCATCAGCCAGGGACTGAGCTGAGTCTTTCACCTAGATTTCCTCATTTGGCCCTCAAAACAACCTTTTGCAGTAGGAACTATTGTTATTCCCATTTTACAGATGAGGAAACAATACATCGAGGGTAAGCGATTTGCTTTATAAATCCCCGATTGACACCTACGAAGGTGTCAGAGCTCTGCTCGGTAACCACCACGGATGGCCATCAATCACACGAAAAGGCAAAGGCGATAGAAAACTGCAAACAGAAACAGTAGGGCACTATTCGTTTTTGCTATCGGATTGACAGATTAGAAACCTTGATACTCTCTGTAGGGGAAAGTGTGGAAAATGCACGGTTGTACTATTAGTTGGGGTGGAAATGCATGCATCGTTTTTTGGAGGGTGGTTTGGAGGCATCTGTTTAAATTATTTGAACCCTGCAAGTGCACTGTCAGGAATTTACCTGCAGTGATATGAGCAAAGGATGTGTACTGAAGTGGAGTTTTAATAGAAAACAACCCACTGCCCAACAAAAGGTCAGCCGTTAAATAAATTATGATCCCTCCATGCAGTGCTGCATACAATGGTGTGGAAAGCTCTCCAGGACACAGCCCAAAGTGCGAAAGGCCAGGCCTGGAGCAGTCCGTGTGCACACAGGCCGGCATCCACACAGCCTTTCCTAGACTTGGGCACAAAGCCCCTTTAACAGTGGGGGCCTCTGGGAGAGGGGAGGAAACGGGGGTGGGCGGGGGGGGGGGGGTAAAGTGGGGGGGGAGCACTTCCTTCTTAAATTTGCTCTCTGTACTATACTCTGCCCTCCCCCTCCCCCTCCATTTGTTTTTTATTGTGTGCATTGCTACTTTTAGTAGATGGATGAATACACATTTAAAAGGCGGTGATCCTATTGCTAACTAAAAAGATAAACAGGGATCGACATAGGTCAGCACATGAACCCAAGCTGGACCCTGACTCTGCGAGTGGCTGTCAGTGGCTCCTGGGGGTGGATGCCTAATGCGTGTAGAAGACAGTGTTTGAGTAGAAGCATGAGTTATTAGTGTCTTAAAAATATCAGATGCTGACTAAATTAGTGAATTATTTGGAATTGGTAGAGGAATAAGAAAGCAGCAGGCCTGTGAGTTTCTGTCCGGATTGGTTCCTCTGTGAGTTTCTGTCCGGATTGGTTCCTCGTTGCTTGTTTGTTCTTGGGGACATGCCCCGGGCCTGTGTTTGGCCACCTGTGAAATTGAGCTGCATGTGGCCGCACCTGTCACTTACTGTTTGGAGGAACTTTTCATTTCTTAGATAAAAGGAACCTTTGGAATGCAAAATGGCATGATAAGGAGGATCTGTAATTTCAGGGAGAGGCATGGAGGATTTAAAAGCTGACTCCAGTGCACAGTGTCACCCTGTAATCATATCTCCCTTCATCTCACGATGATTCCATGTGCTGTGTGCAAATTCAAGTTCTCTGGAAGCTGCTTGTCAAGGTTATGAACTTGGAGCTCTCAGACTTCAGTCGTGTGGGAGGTAACCGAAGCACTCTGTAATCTGTCCAACAGTAAACATAGCATTTTCTTTTCAGATTCTAATTTTTGTGATAAGGTTATCATTTACCTTATAATAACAGCCTTTTATTTCTTATAGGATATGAAATAAAGGTATATTTTATACAGATGCTTAACGCTATTATCCTAAAGTTTAATAAATATGCATTTTAAAATAGTAGCTTTCTTGAGACATAATTCACATGCCATACAATTCACCCATTTAAAGCACACAATTTAATGGTTTTTAGTGCATATATAGAGTTGTGCAGCCATCACCATAATCAGTGTTAGAGTTTTTATCACCCCTCCCCCCCAGAATCCCTGTACAAAGGCAAAATCAACAGTGTGATTACAGCATATGTGTAATATATATATATATATTTTTCTTTCTTTCTTCCTTTCTTTCTTTCTTTCTTTCTTTCTTTCTTTCTTTCTTTCTTTCTTTCTTTCTTTCTTTCAAACCCATGTAACCAAACAAAAGGGGAAATATGTGTAGCATATGATACAGGCAAAGGATAAATATAATGGAAAGCTAGATTGGTAAAATAGATTCTTGGACCTCAGAAGACAAAGGACCAACGGACACTCTCAAAAAGAAATACAACTAGTAAATAAAAGTCATGGGACAATTTCACTCTAATTAGTAATCAAAGGCATGTAAATCAAAACACATGATCAGGTACTGTTTCTTTTTAACATTTTAAATACTGAGAATTTTTTAAGTAATCAATGCTGGAGGTAGTACAGGAACGTCTTAAATTTTGCTGGTGGCTATCTAAAATTTTAGAGCAGTTTATCAGTATCTATTAAAAGCCTTAAAAATGTTATTCCCTTTACCTGAATAATTCCACTCCTGTGAATCTGTTGGAAGAAAGTAATTCTAACACAGAGAAGCCTCACAAAGATGTGTATTGCAGCATTTTTTAGTAATTTTGCAAGGAACTGGAAAACATTGGAAATAAGGAAAAGGAGATAAGGTGAAGTCTCTTCATAGATGTCTGTATCTTCTACAAAGTCAGCTGTGCTCATAGGTGGGGAAAGAAGAAACAGGGGAGTAATTAAAGGAGTGCGAGTGACTCAGTGAGCATGCGCTACGCTGAGCGAGCCTGAGGGGGGCCTCAGAGCTCTCTCCTGCTGCTGGGCTCAGTTCCTATGTGCCTCTTCAGAGTGAGCATCTCAGGGGCCGAGCGTGACTCAGGTGTTGAAGATGGATGGTGTTTGTACATGACCCTCAAATGTCCACTGCACCACATTGAGTGCTCAAACCAGGAAACAGTGATCACTTTCCAGCTGCCTCATCTCTTCCTCGCTCATTTCAGAAATTTGAAAACATGTATAGGTGTGTGTGTGTGTGTGTGTGTGTGTGTGTGTGTGTGTGTATTATACAGTATACATATATATGTCCCACAATTAAATATTTTGCTTACACTCTCTTATATACTGCATTTACTGTATTGCAGTATATAACATTGACAAATTTTTATCATAGAAGATTCTATGCTCATATATATGAAAGTTTTGGCCCACTGTCTATATTAATACAGTTACCTTGTGCATCCACTTAAAGAAATGCTATATAGCTCTTCAGAATGATGGTTATTGAAGATTATGTAGTAGAACAGGAAAGTTTATATCTATAGTGTTAAATGAGAAACTTAAGATATAATCTATAGATGTAAAAGGCTAATATGCTAAGTGTCCGACCGGTCGTTATGGTGCGCACTGACCGCCGAGGGGCAGACGCTCAATGCAGGAGCTGCCAAGCTGCACTGACTTGGCAGCAGCGGTCCTCGAGTGACGCACCCCAAAACCTGAGAGGAAGAAGCATGATTCCTCACAGGGTCATGCGATTCCACCTTCTGCCGTGGGTTATGTTGTTGGGGCACTGTTGACCCTGAATCTGGTTTACTGCAGACTTGCATTTGCGCTCCATACCCTGTATGACAGCAACTTTGCAGAGCGCCCTCTCGCACTCCGGGACCCCTCGGGAGATGTTAGAGAGCCAATTTCAGCCCCGATCCCCGCAGGCCAGGCTGAGGGACCCCACCTGCTGCAGGGACCCCTCTCACTCTGCAGATGCTGGGGAGGGACCGTGGGGGGTTGGCTCCAGGGCGTATCCAGCCGGTCTCACCCAGTCCCGCCCCGCCGGCCACCTTCTAATTAATTTCTTTTCAATGTGCAGGAATCCATGCACCGGGTCACTGGTAGTATAATAACTATATAGAAAACCAAGAAAAAATGGCTTTCAATTGCCACTTACAGAGTGTTTGCTATCTTTGAAGCCCAGGTGTCAAAGTATAAAATTGACCAAAGACTTAATGAACATCCTTATATGTGCATTTTTTTAAGCTATTTTTACTTTATATTTTTTATCCTCACTTGAGGACATTTTTCACTGATTTTAGAGAGAGCGAGAACAATGTGAGAGAGAAACATCGATCGGTTGCCTCCCACATGCACCCCAACCGGGCCACAACATGTTGATGCTCGGGTTGGTGCCCAACCTACTGAGCCATGCCAGCCAGGGCCTATATGTGTATTTTTTTTAAAAATCAACCCCATGTAGATGTTTCCACCCGCATCTATCTCTCGGTGATTTGTCCCTCCTCCCCACCTGATTACCATGTGGCCCACAGAATTCTCTGATCATACTGACAGAACTTCAGAGTGAAGAAGCGCAGTACTTTAGTATTATTACCACAATTGCCCATTTCTCCTCGGGCTACCATGTTACATGATACAGGAGGGCAGTTCCTAGCAATGCTTCTCAGGAATGTTTTTGAGCCAAGAGTAAAGTTGGAGAATTCCCTTTGGAGATAGGTTAAATTCAGGCTTAGAAAAGTAGAACATGCAGACATTATCACTCCTGTTGTGGCCCCACCCCATAACAAAGAAACAGAATTTCCGGAGGATGAGGCCCAGAAATCAGGATTTTAAAAAAGATTCCCAGGTGATTGTAATGTGCAGCCAAGGTTGAGAACCACTGAGCTAGAGGCAGTGCCTTCAAAGCGCAGACTGAGGAGGAGTGGGCAAGTCAGGAGCAGTAACAGGTCAGCCTGGAAAGCCGAGCTCCCAGCTCAGCTTTATCCGCTACAGATGTGGCTGAAGACGGTCGTCCTAGGTCAGGGGTCCTCAAACTACGGCCCGCGGGCCACATGCAAATACAAATATTGTATTTGTTCCCCTTTTGTTTTTTTACTTCAAAATAAGATATGTGCAGTGTGCATAGGAATTTGTTCATAGTTTTTTTTTAAACTATAGTCCGGCCCTCCAACGGTCTGAGGGACAGTGAACTGGCCCCCTGTTTAAAAAGTTTGAGGACCCCTGTCCTAGGTAGTGGGTAACTTGAAGCAAAGCAAAAGCCACTCTGCACTGCTGCTCTTGGACTCGTGTCAAGGTCCAGGGGAAGGAACGTGTTATGGGACTTGGGTGAAGATATCAAGTGTCCCAAGATTGTCATTTCAACAGTAGTCCAAGAAGAATCGAAGGAAACCTTGACTGTTCCCATTGGGTAATAAAATGTGAAGAAGTGACGGGTACTGTGGCCGGGCCACACTGACCCTTTGCCTTCCTGCAGGTGACCCCGCCCTCAGCATGAGCCACTGGATGTTCCATCAGCAGGCGCTGCAGGAGTACATCCTCATGTGCTGCCAGTGCCCCGCGGGGGGCCTTCTGGACAAGCCTGGCAAGTGAGTGCCTGCCCTCCGGGAGGCGGGCTGGGGAGGGGGCAGCGGTGTGGACCTCAGGCCTCCTCAGAGCCAGACAGCAGCAGGTGCCCACCTTCAAAAGCCCGGGTTCCCTTTCCATCCAGCTGCTGGTGTGGCGTGGGGAGAAGCACCCCAACTCCGGAGCCTCCTTTGAGTGCCGTCAATCCTCCCCTGCCCACCCTCCCCCCCAGTTTATATGCACTTCCCTCTCCAGACAGGCAAACAAGATCGCTGGGTTGGTAGCTTTTCTTTCTTCTTCTTTTTTTTTTTTCTTTTAACCAAACTGATTTAAATAGAATAGGATACAGAATTTTAAAACCCCGGAGTATCGTAAACAGATATAATCACAACTATTACAGAATAGCTTTGGGTGCCAAATAAAAGAAAAAGGGAAATCAAGTAAGTTCTGTTCCCTTTGCTTCTCACCTGCCAAATGTGCTCTTTCTCTCCCCATCTCCCCCCCCCCCCCCCCCCACACACACACCCCTGCTGCTGTCAGCATCCAGGGGAAGGCCCAGCTGAAGGCCGGTCCTCAGCAATTTATTGTGAAAAATTTGGCCTGTTTCTAGACATTTTGGTGTTTTTGTTTGTTTTTTGAGAAATATATTAACTCAGCACCAGCACTGCCCAGAGGACCCCTTTCTGGAAGGCAGCGGGAGGGACTGACTCTAGGATGACAGCGCCTGTGCCTGGCAGGGCTGAGGATGGGCTTTCAAAGGGCCGCTGGGGAAGCCGGGCTTCCTGGAGCTGCTGAGGAGGGCAGGGCGGGACTGCCTGGCCTCTGAGCCTGTGGTCGCTTTGTTAAAGGCTGTGCTGGGGGCTGGGGGTGGGGCTGTGGGGAGTGGAGGGGCACCTGCTCAGAGCTGCCCTGTCCTTGCAGGTCGCGGGACTTCTACCACACCTGCTACTGCCTGAGCGGCCTGTCCATAGCCCAGCACTTCGGCAGTGGAGCCATGCTGCACGACATGGTCCTGGGGGTGCCTGAGAACGCTCTGGTAAGGCACCCCTTCCCCACAGGGCCCCCACGACGGCCACCCAGAGAGCAGCAGCGCTCCTGCTTGCAGAACTGGCTCTGCCTGTCTCGTGTGCGGAGGCCGGTGGGTGGCGGCCACCACCCTCCTGTGCTGACAGCCCATTGGGGAGGACGTGGCTGTGGAGGGAACACACCTGGAGGCAAACTCGAGGTTCTAGGTGGGGGCTCCAATCTGCGCCAGTTTTGTGCCTCTATCCCAGAGTCTAGGTGGGACCTGGGCCATTTATCACTAGTTTCCTCTCCGAGGAGCTTCTCAGAGGCAAGGGGTTCTGCCCCGGCCCTCACGGTGTGGCTGGACGTGTTTCCTGAGCTCTCAGCTGCATGCCGTGTCTCCCGGGGAAGCCGTCCCAGCCCACCAGCTGGAAATGAGATCGCCCAGAATGCTCTGCCACGCGCCTTGTTGTGCTCTTCACAGTTTGTTTCATTTGCTTTTGTCTGCTGCCCTCGAACTGTCAGCCGCATGCAGGCAGATGTTCACCACCACAGCCAGCCCTGGAGCAGCCTGGTCGCAGGATTGTCAGATGTTTCCAACAGAAGCAGCACAAATGGCCAGTAGATGGATGAAATCAGAGTGACAGCCGCTAGCTTTTTCAAGTCTTAACATTTTCCCATATTTGCCTCCTATGCAACCATCTTCCATTTTTCTTCCTTCCTCCTTCTCAGCGTAACCCAGTCCTATATTTGACCTTTATCGTGCCTGCAGGTGTTTTTGTGCTGTTACTTCAAATGTATGATGCCATAAATAATGTAGAGAGAGTTGTCTTGTATGTTTTCAGACTTTTATAACAGTACTAGAGGCCCTGTGCACGAATTCATGCACGGGTGGGGTCCCTTGGCCTGGCCGGTGGTCGCGGCCAATTGGGGCTGTCTCACCCAGTCCCTATTAGGGTGATCAGAGCTGGCCGGCTGAAGTGGCGAGGTTGGCTGGCTGGATTGGAGCCGATCAGGGCAGGCTGGCAGTGGGGGAGGGGCAATCAGGGCCAGCTGGCTGGGGGAGGGTGGGCTGCAGGAGGTTGGCCCACCCCAAGAGGTTGGCTGTGGGAGTGCACTGACCACCAGGGGACAGCTCCTGTGTTGAGTGTCTGCCCCCTGGTGGTCAGTGTGCATCATAGCGACCGGTCGACCCATCGTTTGATCGCTTAGGCTTTTATCTATATAGATCTACTGAGCCACTTCCTCTGCATTGCTTTTCTCACTGACCTTTAGTTCTACTGTTGAGTTTTTCTGTGTTCATATGTGTTGCTCTAGTTTAATCATTTTAATGACTATACGATCTTCCCCTGTATACATGTATCCCAACGTATTTTCCTAGTCTCCTGTTGGTTAACATCGAGTTGGTTTCAGTTTCTGCAATGACAGTGTTACAGTGGACATTGTGATGTCAGAGTTTTTCTAGGAGAGACTTGCTGGGGTGAAGAAAATCCACACCCCACCTGCACAGAGGGCAGTGGGCCCCCCCACGTGCCTGTGCTGTTTTACACTCACAGGGCACTGAGCCGCCCCACAGCCCGCTCTTCCTCTCTGCCAGTTTGATAGTTTCGTTTTGCATTTCCTTGGTTACCAGTGAGGTTGAACATCCTTTCAAATGTTATGTCTCTTTTTGTTATGTCTTCTGTGAACTGCCTGCCAGCTCATATCCTTTGCTCATTCTTTCCTTCCTGATTTGTAACTTTAACTGTTTACCCTTTCTTACATATTTGTAGGAGTTCTCTCATGCATGTCAGTATGTTCCTGACACTGATCCTTTATCAGTGGTGTGTGTGTGGCGAATCTCTTCCAGTTCGTGACTTGCCTGTTCACTTTGTTTTTGGTGTTTTGTGTTGAATAGATGATTTAAATTTTAAAGGGAACAATTTTATTTGCCTTTTTGGTTTTTGAGGTTTCTTTTTTTGGGGGTGGTGGGGGTGGTAGGTGGTTACCTAAGAAATTTTTTCCAATGCTGAGGTCATAAATATATTTCCTTCTAGACAGTTTAAACTTTTGCTTTTCCCATCTAGATTTTTAATTCTCTTGGGATTCATTTCTGTCTGTGGTGAGGGTTGGATATAATGTTATCTTTTTTCCATATGGATAACCAATTGACCAGCACCATTTATTGAAGTTCATAACCTTTCCTACTGATGCGCATTACGTGTGTCATATGCTCAATTTCTGTATGTGAGGTGACTGTTTCCGGACACTGTTCGGTTCCTTTGGCCTGTTTGTCTATCTGCACTGTCTTAAGCAAATCTTAAATGCAGGTAGGCACGTCACATCCACCTTGTTCCTTTTCTTTAAAGTTGTCTTGGCTATTTTTTCATTTTAGCTTCTTCCTGTGAATATAGAATCAGCTTCTCAAATTCCACAAAAAACATCTAATGGAATTTTTATTGGCATTGCATTGAATTTAAGGTTAATGGGAGAGCATGACGTCTCAACATTAGGCTTCCTGTTGGTGAACATAACCATGTCTTCGATGGCTTTTATCATTTTCTCCATGGAGAACTAGCATATCTCCCGTTAGATATATGTCTAAGAAGTTTATAGTTTTTGTATCTATTGTGACCGGGATATTTTTTCCCCATTATATTTTGTAATTGGTTGTTACTAATGTATAGAAATGCTATTGATATTGATATTTTAATTTTGTATCCAGCAACCTTGCTAACCTTTCTTAATAGTTGTAATAGTTTATCTATAGAATCTTTTGTATTTCCTGTTTAGAGAGTAATGTCATCTTCAAATAGGTTTTGCCCTTTCCTTTCTGATTCTTAAGAATTTTATTTCTTGTTCTTGCCTTCTGGTGTTGGCTACGACCCCTCGAGGGAGTTTACTGGAGGTAGTAATAGAGGCTGTTCCTGTCTCGCTTCTGACTGTGCTGGGACGGTTTCTCTAATTTCACCAGGAAGCGGGATGCTTGCTGTGGGGTTTTGATACTAGTAAATACTTCATATCAGGTTCAGGATGTCCCTCTCTATTCCTGGTTTGCTAGGTTGTTTTGTTCCTTAGGTTACATTTTATTGAGTGCTTTTTCTGCACCTGTTTTTTCTCCTTTAATCTAATATGATATGCTTACTTAATAAATATTCTGATGTTAATCTTACATTCTCAGGTAAGTCATAGTGGCGTATGAGTGTGTGTGTATGTTTGTTTAATACATACACAGTTTGCTGATGTTTTTTGGCTAGTATTTTTATTTAGGACTTTTTGCATGTATGTTAATAAACTTGATCTAAATTTTTGTTTTGTTGTTGTTTTCCAGTTTGTTTCAGGATAGTATTATAGCCTCATAAAATTAGATGGCTATCTCTCCGCAACCCCTTTCTTCAGTCTTTGAAAAAGTTGGTATAGGTTAGAGATTTTCTGTTTCTTCTAGGTTTGATAACACTTGCCTGAGAAACCATCTAGGCCTGTATTTTGGGAGGTGAGGTGAGGAATGATGGTAGCAGAATAAGCTTGTTATTATAGATTTATTTCATATAGGTTTTAAAGAAATTCTTAAGTTGGTTTTGAAAATTTATTTTTTATTTTTTTTTTTTTTAATATATTTTATTGATTTTTTACAGAGAAGAAGGGAGAGGGATATAGAGTTAGAAACATCGATGAGAGAGATTGATCAGTTGCCTCCTGCATGCTCCCCAGTGGGGATGTGCCCGCAACCAAGATACATGCCCTTGACCGGAATCGAACCTGGGACCCTTCAGTCCGCAGGCCGATGCTCTATCCACTGAGCCAAACCGGTTCGGCGAAAATTTATTTTTTTATAAATCTATTCACTTTATCTGAAGTTTTATACATTTGACATGAACTTGCTCATAGTATTCTCTTAAAAGTTGTAAAATCTCTCCTGCAGTTATGACCCCTTCTTCATTCTCTCAGAGTGGAAGAAAGTCCTTAATACTGACCAAGGCTTGTGCCCTGTCACAGACCTAAAGTTTCTGTGATGTAGTATAATACAAAAGTATTTAAATACTAGAGGCCCGGTGCACAAAATTTGTGCGGGGGGAGGGGGGGCGGGGAGGAGGGTCCCTCAGCTCAGCCTGCACCCTCTCCAATTGGGGACCCCCTGTGGGATCAGGCCTAAACCGGCAGTTGGACATCCCTCTCGCAATCTGGGACTTTGCTGGCTTCTTTCTAACTGCTCACCTGCCTGCCTGCCTGATTGCCCCTAACCACCTCTGCCTGCCTGCCTGATATCCCCTAATTGCTCCCCTGCTGGCCTGATTGCCTCCAACTGCTCTCCCCTGCTGGCCTAATCACCCCTAACTGCTCTCCCCTGCCGGCCTGATCTCACCCCCAATTGCCCTCCTCTGCTGGCCTGATCTCACCCCCAACTGCCCTCCCCTGCTGGCTTGATCTCGCCCCCAACTGCCCTCTCCTGCCTGCCTGATCTTGCCCCCAACTGCCCTCTCCTGCCGGCCTGATCACCCCTAACTGCCTTTGCCTTGGCCCCCACCACCATGGCTTTGTTGGAAGGAAGTTGGACATCCAGAAGATGTCTGGTTGACCCGGTCTAATTAGCATATTACCCTTTTATTAGTATAGATAGATTACATAGGATAGGATTGCTTAAATGCGGGGGAAGCCTTTTTCAGCAGGAGGAGATGCTCTTGGCAGACAAAAATACATAATCCCTATATTTGGACTGATAGCCAGCCATATGCACTATACTGCCAAATCGGTTATTAAAAAATTGAAACACTTTCTTACACCTTACACCAAACAGCTGTTGCCCTTAAAACCCCTCCTCAGCCCCCACCTTAGGTTCTGCCTTTGCAGTTCATCCAGATTAGGTTCTGATTGGTTGGTTTCTATGCCAGTCAGTGTCAAAAGCTCCGTCTCTGGCAGCCATTGGCTCCTTGCAGTTCACCCAGATTTGGTTCTAATTGGTCAGTTTCCATGCCAGTCAGCATCTCAGGCCCTGCTTCTCTCTCTGGGCCTCTCTCTCTCTCCGGGCCTCACCAGCAGCCACCACAGCTGTGGATCAGGCCCTGCCTCTCTCTCTCTGGGCCTCTCTCTGGGCCTGATCTGCAGCTGCCATGGCAGTGGTGAGGTTTGTTAGGCCTCCGGCCCAGCCCCTGGCCAGAGGCTAACGACCTCAACGTGCCTGCCTCACCCTGCCCACCCTCTGCTGCCCCGCCCACCCACTGGCCATCAGCCTTGCTGATAAGAGCCTGTGGGCCATGGGGGAGGGACCTAGAGGTGTTCCATGTACTTCCTGGTGATCGGTTGTCCATCTGGTTGTTTAGGTCATGATGGCCCCTGGCCTTATATAATGTAGATGGCCTGTCACCTTTACTGTGAAATAGGGTTGTGGTTCTTTATTATAAATGTAATTCATGTTCATTATTTTAATTAGAATATATATAAAAGTTTAAATAAGAAAATTTAAAACCATCATATAACTATATCACTCTTCCTATTTTGGTATATGCCTAATTTTTGCCTGTCTATATATATCACAGCTACAAACACATTTTTATTGTTATATATTTTTATTTTTTAACTGCACCTTTTAAATTACAATATAAACATAAAAGATTTATAAAACATTTTCCAGAAAAAATGGCATTTTTCTTGGTGGTGTACCTAAAATATCCTTCCCTTGAGTTGCACATACTGTAACTCAGAATTACAAACAAATTTTCAAAAAGTAAGTTTGGAGTAATATTGTGTATACTATTCCCCCACTTAATATTTATAAGCAGTTGCCCATATCACTAAATATTTGAAAGTATGTTTCTTACTGGCTATATAATATTCCTTTGTGTCCCATGTACCATGAAATGTTTTTATCAGTACCCTGTTGTTGAACATTGACTTTGTGTGATAAATCTCTGTGTGTATCTCTGATGATTACTTATGATACATTTAAAAATTTTTTTTTACTGATTTATAGAGAGAGGGGAACG
Source organism: Myotis daubentonii (assembly GCF_963259705.1). Lineage (NCBI taxonomy): Eukaryota > Metazoa > Chordata > Mammalia > Chiroptera > Vespertilionidae > Myotis > Myotis daubentonii. The sequence continues at coordinate 29,612,369 of NC_081840.1, read as the reverse complement.
AAGAGGGAGAGAGAGAAACATGGATGTGAGAGAGAAACATCAATCGGTTGCCTCCCATATGCACCCTGAACAGGGACCAAACACACAACCTGGGTATGTGCCCTTACCGGGAATCAAACTGGCAACCCTTTGCTACATGGGATGACACTCAGCCAACTGCCACACATGGCCGGGGCCTTATGCTAAATTCTTACAAGTGCATTTAATGGGTCAGATTTTCAAGGACGATTAATTAGCATCCGTTCTTCTCTTTGCAGCAGCCCACTCACCCCGTGTACAACATTGGACCAGACAAGGTGATCCAGGCCACCATGTACTTTCTGCAGAAGCCGGTCCCAGGCTTTGAGGAGCGTGAGGATGAGACCACGGCAGAGCCTTCCACCGACTAGAGGACACAGCATCCCGAGTCTCCGTGTTCACCGCGGTCAGTGCTCACCTGTGCAGACCAAGGTTTATACGTCTCGGTAATACTGCATTCTGTTCTGCACAAGCCTTGGCCACTCTGGAGCTGTGATTGCCCTTCTTTGTCAACCAGAACAAAACCAACGGCTCTGGGTTTGGAGAACACAGTGGCATGATTTAAAAAAAATTCTTTTCACTCCGGACAAACCAAAAGTCTATCAGCACATGCAGCATATAAACCAATTTGGGCCTAGCTAGGGTTGGTTGGGGAACAGTGCATGCTGGGAAGCAGCCCCTCCCTACCAGCTCTCCAGCCTGGACAGTCCTATTGAAATGAATGACATCCATGAGTATTACAGCATCGACTGCTGCGATTCCCACTTGCACGCACCATGAAGTCGCCAGGAAGGTGCCCTCCCATGGGTGAATAAATCTGCTCCATGCCAAGGGAGGGGCTTTGGGTCCCACCAAAATGAATTTTCCAGAAAAACAAGGCCAAGGCTCTTTCCTCCCTCCTGTCATTTGCAGTGGAAAACAGTGGGGTCCCTCCTCCACACTGGAGAACTGAGCCACACCTCTCTGGAAGGCCACGCTTGGTGCTTGGTGCTTGGTGCACGGGCAGGATTTGCTTCAGCCCTGGTGTGGGAAACCAGTTACGAGTGGAAAATGAACCTCTAAGTCAACTCTGTGCCAGAGGAAGCAGCCCCGGGGCCCATGCCCTCACTCCACCCCATCATGTGATGACCTCAAGTCAGCGCCTGCAGTCCGTGGCCACTCTGCGCGTCTCCACCTCTCTTTCCGCCAGAGCCCCAGCCCGCCTCCCTCAGAGACAGTGTTGTCTTCTCTCACCCAGAGTGTTAACACTACTAAGTCTTTCACCTTAATTTCTGACTCAGGATTTCTCCACATCCTGCCCACTCCAGGCTCAGAGCAATAAAATCAAGTGCTGGACAAGCTGACTGCTGCTGAGGCAGTCGCTGCGTAAACCTGGTGTGTTCGGCCCCTGCTGCTCACACGGAAGCCTTTCTTGGTCAGTGGGGTGTCGAGTTGGGTCATCTGTCCAGTGCTGCGGTCACAGCAAGCTCCAGGTCGCTGTGGGCTTTCCCGTAGGCAGCCACGGGCGGTGGGCAGATGAGGCTCTTCTAAGAAACTCTGACCATTTGCTGCCTCTGATTCCCTATTGCTTTGGCATATTGGACTATGTGTTACCTCCTGGAAGTAATAAAAGAATAACATTTTCTCTGCTGTCTCTCATTTGTGACTGGTACCAGGAAAATGCCTTCAGGATGCCGTGTTAGAAGGCTGCTCTCGAGCGTGTCTCCCCGTGAGGGAGATTCCACACCATGTGTGTTAGTGATCGCAAACAGGTCCGACGTGGGTTCCGCCCTCGTGTGCCTTCTCCAGTGGAGGACGCAGGGCCTAACCAGGAGTGGGGAAAGCTGTTTCCCAGGTTCCCCGGAGCAGTGCGGTTCGCCCAGACTCTGCACACTGCGTTTCATGGTCTGTCTGGGTGTCTGTCTCCTTGACCTTGACTCTAAGCAGGGACTGTGCTCCTGAGTCCGAAAGCGGGGAATGACCAGAAGGGGGAGCTCTCAGGCCCTACGTGGAGCACAAAGTGCAAGGGGGAAACTAAGAGCCCGTCCCAACTTCCTTCCCCTTCATAAAAGAGCTTTCTTTCTCTTTGTGTTAGCCAACTTGACTTGCAGGTGGCTCACTGTGGTCGCATGCACAGGATTGCGATTCCTTGCTGTTTCCCAATAAACCCATTTTGCTGAAGAAATATCTGGCTGGCTGACTACAGTCAGAGCCCCAAGGTATTCTGAGATTAATTGCAGTAATAATTGGAGTGGTGAAGACAAAACGGACTGCTGAGGCTGAGCTGGCTTTATACCAAAGAGCGATGATTTGAGCTGGATCCCAAGAGGTAGGTAAGGTTGGCCAAGTACAGAAGAGCGGGCCATTTACTAGTATTCTTATCTCAGAATAAGCATCTTACTGGCCTACCCATGAGACTCCCTTTCTGCTCCCAGTTGAGTCTGGAGGGTTTCCTGACTTGAACAGCATTCAAAATGGGTCCTTGAGGTTCAATTCTCAGATTTATCATGTGGATCCTTAAGTAGAAGGCACTTGCAAAGCACTCAAGGTAGGTTACCCCAAAGAAATATTTCCCCCATCAATAAAGAAATATAAAACCATTACAGATCTCTATATCCTGATGAGCCTCACTTCCCTCTCGGATCCATCTCAGAACCATGTTAAGTGCTGTGTAAGTTGGGAAGCCTGTCAGATCCTACTGGGAGCAGAAGGGGAGCCTCATGGATAAGCCAGTGCAAACTGCCCTGAGATAACAATACAGGACCAGTCAGCAGTATCCCTATACTGCTTTCTCTCTCTCTCTCTCTCTCTCTCTCTCTCTCTCTCTCTCTCTCTCTCTCCCCCCTCCCTCTCTCCCTCTCTCCCTCTCTCCCTCTACATGTCTTTATTGATTTTAGAAAGAGAAAACGAGAGGGGTAGAGAGATAGACACATCAATGAGAGAGAAACTTCGTTCAGCTGCCTCCTCCATGCACTTTGCTAGGGATAGAACCTGCAACCCAGGCATGTGCCCTGACTGGGAATAGAACTGGTGACCTCTTGGTTCATAGGTCGACGCTCAACCACTGAGCCACGCCGGCCAGGCTCACCAGTGGCTTTAGTATCCCAACTCAGAGGGAAGGGTAAAGGCCTGGGTGGGAAAAGGATGTTCTTATGCATGTAGGCTTCTGAGGCATTGTGACCAGGACTAGTAAGATCCAGGCATTGCATAAACCAAATCTTAAAGACATAGAACATCTCTCATTCACTGTCTGGGATAAGTTCAATTCTATGAAAGTTTGCTTTCCTAATGCTGATAATCAAACCTGATGTTAATGGGATACAATGGTCTATGATGGAGGGCCACTCAGTGTTGCTTCCACTTGGGGACACAGGTATTCATTTGGGGAGAAGTAATTTGCTAAGATTTTATTCTCTTGCCATCTACATCAGGGGACAACACACTTCCTCTGTAAAAGGTCAAATACTAAATATTTTAGGCTTTGCAAGCAACTACTAAACTCTGCCATTGTAGTACAAAACAGCCATGAACAAAGTGTGGCTGTTTCCAATAAAACTTTATGAAGATAGGTGGTGGGCAGATTTGGGCCGTGGCTGCAGTTTGCTACCCCTGATGTAGACTAAATCTCATCCAGTCATTCGGCATTCTTCCACTTCCTTCATGGCTGGGATGCTTTCCATGTAATATTAGTGTCAAATGCCAAACGGTGAAGTTTGGACAAACGTTTTAGCCACCCACCCGCGCTGCTCATTGCCTCTGAACAGGAAGGAGAACTATATGATTTAAGACACTGTTGCAAGTTGGAAAACTTGACCCAAACTGGCTTAAAGCAAAGAGGAAATGTGTTGGTCATAAACTGAAATGTCCAGGAACTAGCTTGGCTGTGTGAGTGACTTCCGTAGGCCTCTTCCCCTCTCTCCATCTCTCTCCATTAGCTCCAACTTCAGGCTCTTTCCATGTGGCTGTAAAATGGCAAAGGCAATAGCTCCAGTCCTTATCCTCTCAGGGTCAAGTTCAGCAGACAAGAGCAGCAGGCAACAGTCCCAGCCTTCCTTCCCAGTGAGGATCATTGTGTTTCACTGGCTTTGATCAAACCAAGGGCCAGAGAAGCAATCCAGTGGCCAGATTACAGGGCTCTGATTGGCCTAAGTCCTAATCATGGGCTTCTTCCATGAGTGGGAAATGGAGTTCCAACGGAAGCACATGGACTAAGAATAGGAAAGGAATGAAGCCCAAAAACGTAAGTTAGGATTGTAGCCAAAAGGGGGAAACGGATGCTAGGGAGGCTAATTACCATTGTTTACTATGGTGAATTCTTACTGTGATAGAAACGTGTAGTGGACACTGTTGGCATCGTTTCCCGTTCCTTAACTGTGGCAGACAAAAAGCTTGCATGGATTTGACCCCCTCCTACCCCCAGGTCCAAGCCCTGACTGGCCTAAGCCAATCATTTTAGTCCGCCTCTCTGCTTCCGTAATTTGTTAAGGTTTGGTAATAACCCAGGTCTAAGCAATCAACATGGCTTGTCCTAGCTGTGCTGATTGATTCAGAGCCAAGCATGTGGCCTGAAATAGACCAAAGAGAGAAGCCCTAGACATGTTATGATAAAACAAAAAACAAAAACCCAAAACAAACAGCTATCCCTATTAGGGATGGTGGAATGTGTGGCCTGGGACTCCTACAGAACCATTTCCCGCCTACAAGGAAACCAGCCGTAGAAGCTAGTACAAAAGATTCCCTGGGAGACTGAGCGGCACGACCAGAACCCTGATCACTGCTCCTGTGGCCAGCTCTGCCTCCGGATGTCTCAACTATTAGCCAACTGGAGTTGGATTTACTATTACTGTACTTGCCACCAAAACATCCTGTCATACAAAACTCCATCCCAGATTAGCCCCAGGGCCACGCACGTCCTTACGTGGTGACTTAAGAACACTGACCACCCTGGCCACACCCACCCAACAACATCCCTAAGACAATGCTTCCTGGTCTATTAACTCCACATTTGATCCTTGACTCAACCTCATGAGGTGGGTGAGGCAGGTGTATTATCTGCATTTTACAACTAGAGAAACAGGTCAGAGAGCTAAATGAATCACCCAAGGTTTCCTAGGTATCAAGTGGTGGAGTCTGAACCTGAACCCAGATCTGCTGCCTCCAGGGCCATGCCCTTCCACAACCCCAGGTCTCTGAAGAAGATAGCATGGGTGGTCTCAGAAGGGGCGGGGGGGGAGGGGGGGTCCCTCCAGGGCTGGGTGGCTGAGACCTCGAATGCCTGCCCCATCTTCTACCCGGATGAGGATGGTGACAACAAACAACAGGGGCAGGCTCACTTCACCCTTTTAACCCCTCTCCCACTCTCTGCCTAAGCCCCTGGCACTAACTGCGTGCCACTGCACTGCAGAGCGTGACCCTGCATGACTCACAGCAAGGCCGTGGTGAATCAGTCTTTCTGGGAGCTGACCGCAGCCCCAGTGGCAGCCAGCCTTCTCCAGCCTGGCCGGCACGCCTGGCCATTTCCTGGACATCCCCTTTCATTTCCCTGCAATAACCACCTCACCGCTGCTTCCCACCAGCTGGTGCTGGAGGCCCAGGGCATGGGGCCTGGCTGCTGATGTTCTGCTCTCCTAGTTCTCAGGCACCTGCAAGAACAAACCAGGCAGGTGGGGACAGAGCGCTCTTTACAAACCCACTGAACAAAACTTTCCCTGTCCTCTGCTCCCCCCCTCGCCCCCCCACCCCCCAACCCCCGCGGAAACACAGCTTTTACAGAATAACAAGAACAAGAATGCGTTTTTTAAAAATAAACATTTGTCGATCTATACCCCTTAGCTTGTTTCCCCTATTGTTATCATCTTACTGAATATGGTGTATTTCTCACAACGAATGAACCAATACTGATACAGTTTTATAAACTGGAGTCCATACTTCATTCAGACTCCTCAGTGTTTACCCAATGCCCTTTCTCTGTCCCGGGATCCCATCCAGGTTAGCTCATTACATTTGGACGTCACGTTGCCTTAGGAAGCTTTTGGCTGAGACAGTCCCTCAGACTTTTCTTGTTTGGGGTGACCGTGACGGTTTTGAGGAGCACGGGTCAGGTATTTTGTGGAATGTCCCCAGTTGGAATTTGTGTGAAGCTTTTCTCATGATTAGTCTGGGGCTCTGGGTTTTGGGGAGAAGACCTCAGAGGTAAGTGCCCTCTCATCACATCCTATGAAGGGTACATGCTGGTGGGCTTGGCTCCCCGCTGATACTGCTAGCCTTAACCTCCTGGCTGAGCTGGTGCTTGTCAGGCTCCTCCTTAAGGCTCCTCTTTCTTCCCTTTCCCATATGCATCCTTTAGAAGGAGGCCCTGGTGCACCACCCACACTTCGGGAATGGGGCGTTATGCCCTCCACGTCCTTGACGGTGGAGTACCTAGATAAATTACTTGGAATTCAGTATGGGAGGCTTATCTATTCTCTATTTATTTTTTTCAATCATTTATTTATATTAGTATGGACTCATGAATATTTATTTTATATGTTGGGTTATGTTCCAATACTCTGTTGTTTTTTTGCTGCTCCAATTGTCCTAGCGTTGGCCATTAGGAGCTCTTTTAGTTAGCTTCTGTGTCCCTCTGACATACCCACAGTAAGAAATAATATTATTATTATTTCTTAATAATAATAATAATGCATTTTAAAATCCACTTTTCTTTCAAGAAGTATTGCATGTTGATAGGCATTGACACTGGACAATGAGGACATTGGGGTTCAGTACACTAGTCTCTCAACTTTTGGTCATTAAAATTCTTCCATAATAAAAAGTATTGCATGTCGGTTATCTTTGATGAGACTTCATGTTCCATCTGCTTTACCTGAGCCGATGGGCACTGGGGCTTCAGCTACCAGACTCAGAGCAGCTCAGTGTCGCAGCTCTCTCTAGGGGAAGGCTCGGTGGACCCTCGGCCTCGGCAGAGAGGCTCTGTTCCCCAGGTGTGCTGGCCAGTGCCTGCAGGGCGGTGGTGAGTGCCCTGCACATAGCACCTCTGTGCGGGGGATGATGATGGGGATGATGACATGAGCACCTGGGAGAGCGACGCTGTGCCCCGAGGAAGGCTGGAGCTTGCTGGCCTCCACCACGCAGGCACCTCCCTCTCTGGGAGCAGTGGCTGCCAGGAGCCTCGGTACCAAGGGGGCCAGTGAATGTGTTGGAATGTGAAAGGTGATTCAGCCCATGCAGAGCAAAGGCTTTGGCCCACCTTCCCCTTAGCAGCCTCTCCCCAGCCTCTCTGCCGGCTGACAGGGAGGAAGGTAGGAGAGCATGATGACCTAGCCCTGCTCCTTGTCCCTCCTGTATGCCAGCCCTCTCTCATCGAGGCCCCCAACCTGTAAACTCCTCGGGCCATCAGAGTCCCGACCTGTACTTCTGTGCCATGTGCAGGAACCAGGTCTCTGCCCACTCTAAGCTTTTTGAAGGCAGGGCCCTGGCTCCATTAGCTGCCCTGTATTAGCTGGGCTAATACGTGCTGCTCCAATACCTGTGGGTTGAACTCATGCAGAGGCTGACCTAGAAGTGCAGAGACGAACATACACTGGGGAGCTAAGTCCACTGGTACATACACCCCCCTGAGTATTTGTGGGCTACCCATGATAGGCCAGGCACTGTGCTAGGGGTGCAGCCACAGGCACGAAGACCAGTCTTGGCCTCATGGGAGCTCCCAGTTGGAATGCCTGACAATGTGTTCAGGGCAGCACTCTGCAGAGGAGGGGCCCTGGACTCGTTTCCTGGATGGGAAACAGTCAGGTTGTTTGAACCAGAGTTCCCTTACACAGTCTACCGCTGGCCTTGTAGTAGGTACATACTGTGGACGTGACATTCCTTCTCCCAGCTGGCTGGCCTTGCTGTGGCCTTTGGCCCAAAGCCATTGGCGGCTGTCCTTTAGCTCTAGATATACCCAATAGGTAGGAAATAACCAAGCTCTCAAGCAGGCATGTAGGAGCCACACAGACAGCTGGAATTCTCTGGCTGGTGATGAGTGGCCAGGGGTATGGGTGGCAGCTCTACACACCCATTTGGTTATTATTTTTTAAATCAAAAGTATATTATTTTTTACCTTCAATATTATTTCGTATTACTTTCAGGTATACAGCATAATGGTTAGACAATCATACTTTACAGAATGTTCCGCCGATATTTCCAATACCCACCTGGCACCACACATAGTTATTACAATATTACTGACTATATTCTCTATGCTGTACTTCACATCCCCAAGACTATTTTGTAACTGCCAATCCGTACTTCTCAATCCCTTCACCTTTTCACCCAGTCTCCCATCAGTCAGTTCTCTGTATCTGTGAGTCTATTTCTGTTTTGCTTGTTTGTTTATATTGTTCTTTAGATTCTGCATGTAGGTGAAATCACATTGGTTATTTCTTGAACCAGATGTTGCATGGCTCACTGGGCCCTTGCAGGAGCTGGCTTGTGGCATGCGTACCTTTCCCTACAGGCCTGCCATGGGAGCCACCAGGTTTCTGTTTTTCTTGGCAGGAGGCTCAAACCTTCACCATGCTCAGCACTGGAGTGGAAGGTTCTGGCACCAATTTAACAGTGGATCCTTGATTCTTCTGTTGTTTAAAACTAATAGCAGAGACCGTGGCTGGATAATTTTGCCCAGAGAAGGCTGTGGGTGTCCGAGGGCCCCACCCCTGCAATGGACAGCAGAGGAAAACAATCCTAAATGGGGCCTGGCAGTCAGCACAGGCCTGTTGGTGCAGCTGGCACCCAGCACTGGATGCAGGAGGGAACCTGCTTGGCTGGTTGTGAATTGTCCAGGGCCACCTGTTTGGTTCTCTTCTAGACACGCCCATCTTACTGGGCGTCACAGGGCACACACATCAGTCAGGGTGAGCTGGAGTGGACCACTCATCAGATCGTACAGAGCCAACAGGGTCGTCTGTCCCCGCCTCACCCCGGAAAGTCTGAGTAACCAGGGTTCAACCCTGTCTTAACCAGGCCCTGGTGGGAACCACTGGGCAGGCACAAGATGGGCTTGCAGTGTCTGTGCCTACCATGGTGCAGACCACCAGGCGCTGCAGAACAAGACCTGAAACCAGGAGGAGAGCAGTACAAAGCAATAGTTCTGATCTGGCTAGCAAGGGTAAATGTCATTTCCAAAGTCCAGATTTTTTTCAGATTCAAGGTCTTTCATGAGTTCCTTCAGAAACCAAGCAGAGCCTTTTGGTAACCAGCCTTTGGTATTCAACATGCATTTACTTCCCCTTTAAGGACTCTAATGCACTGAAGGATGGGATTTATTCACTCCATATTTCAACATAATTCAAACAGAAAGGGCTCACTGCCTGGGACCTATGACGGCACACAGACCTAAGAATTGTTAATATTTGAGTACTTACTAAGGGCCAGGCATGGTTCAAGGGCTTTCACACGCCTTATGCCTTTGTGCTGCTGTTGTCCTCATGTTGTGCTTCAGGAAACCAGGGCAGTGCCACTTAGAGCCGATTCAGACAGGTGGGCTCAGAGGCTGTGACCTAACCACCTGGCACTGGTTCTGAAGCTCCTGGCCCCACCCTGACCCTGAGAAGCAATGACACTGACACAGTGAGTGATGGCGGCTTGCTGGGAGAGCTTCCAAAACACGTGGGGCCTAACTGATATTGTCACTCAGCCCTGCACTCAGGCTAGCCTGCTTCTCCACACTGGTCCAGGGATGGGGTATTTGGCCAATTTGATTTTCTACCTGAGGAATTAACTAGAAACTATGCATTTTTTAAAATATATATTTTATTGATTTTTTACAGAGAAGAAGGGAGAGGAATAATTAGAAACATCGATGAGAGAGAAACATCCATCAGCTGCCTCCTGCACACCCCCTACTGGGGATGTGCCCACAACCAAGGTACATGCCCTTGACCGGAATTGAACCTGGGACCCTTCAGTCCACAGGCCGACGCTCTATCCACTGAGCCAAACCAGTCAGGGCGAAACTATGCATTGTTGTCTATAGTCTGGGAAAGTCTGGGGTTTAGTAGACCCCAGACTCTAAAGGACATCTGCCTTTGCCCAGGGACGACCTAGCGGTGCCTCAGAGGGTCCTGTTCTTCCCTAGTGTCCCACTGCGCCTCCAGAGTGGAGGCTGGGAAACGATTCCCTACCTGGGTTTCCTCCACAGGCCAGAGAAACAGATCTGAACAAAAAAAAGGCTCTGGTTTCACATTCCCGGAGACTGTCCAGGATGGAGCCTGGGAAAGGGCTTGAGAGAAAGCCTCGCTCTGGCTGGCGTATACACCTGCCTGGTGACCGGAGAACAGCCAGTGCATGGCATAAAAGCGGGCGTTGCCCCATGATGTCACCCTCTCCTGGGAGCAGTGGGCTTCAAAAGCAGGCTGGGCGGCTGTTGGCCAGTTGAGTGTTTGAGCCCCCTGGGGGAAGGAAACACTGTCAAACACCGTCAAAGGGACTCTTTTCCCAAGCCCCTCCCATCCCTCACCTTTGTCCAAGTGCAGCCTTAGAGAGCCTGGCCTCAGCCACACTTTGCTAATTCAATCTTCCATACCTCACATTCCCCAACAGCCGCCTTTTGTTCCCTGGGCTATTTTACTGTTGGGAGTCGCAGCTTCTTCCACTCAGCCTGGGTGGTGGGCCACAGTATGCTTTAGGTCAGGGGAGCGGGGGCCCAGGACTCCTTTCAACAAGCACCCCCAGGCATGGCCCAGGGCCCCACTTGAGTATCAACACCATGGGGCTTCTGGGCGACTCTTCCTGGGCAGACTGGCCAATAGCACAAGTTCAGAGACACCACTGAATGGCGGGGGGAGGGGATGGCACAGCCTCGCTTGGGCTGACACCAGGTCTGACCCAGGCAGCCATGGGGCCTCTTTGGTTTTGAAGAGTGCACCAGTCCAGTCTTGGGGTTCCCTTGCTGTCTCTTTATTCGCTCTGCCTTGTAAGAACAGGGCACGTCTGAGGGTCGGGAAGCATTCGCGAGACACCAGGAAGCCCACCCTCCCACTCTGCAGAGAGGGCTGCGGGAGCTGGATTTTCCCATCCTGCAGATTCAGCCCTGGTCACACGCTGTGTGTCTGTAACGACAGCTGGCGCCTACCTGAGTGCTCACTTCGTCCCAAGGTCAAGCACACGATAAGCATATTTCACAACCACTTTACGAGGTTAGTGCTATTGTTATCCTCATTTTACCGACGAGGACACCGAGGCCGAGAGAAGTGACCTGCCTGAGATTCCCCCACCACGGACAGAGCTGGGACTTTGAACTCAGGCAGTCTGACTTCAGGCCATCACCAAACACTACTCTATTCTAGCATCTATTCAGTGTTGTGCTTTAAACCTTTCCAGCCAGGACAGCTCTGTGAGCTGAGGGAATTCTTTGCAGAAGTTGTAGCTCCTCTACATATGGGATAAGCATGTCAAGAATTTAAAAAGCTGGGCCATTTATTTTATTTTTTCCACCTCCATTTATCCCCTCTATGTCCTCTTAGTCCACCACCCTCCCCTCCCCCACTCACTAACACAGTGATGGCGAACCTTTTGAGCTCGGCGTGTCAGCATTTTGGAAAACCCTAACTTAACTCTGGTGCTGTGTCACATATAGAAATTTTTTGATATTTGCAACCATAGTAAAACAAAGATTTATATTTTTGATATTTTATATATTTAAATGCCCTTTAACAAAGAAAAATCAACCAAATAAATGAGTTCGCGTGTCACCTGACACGCGTGTCATAGGTTCGCCATCACTGCACTAACATGACACTGTTGTCCATGTCCATGAGTTCTCTCTTTTGCTTTTTTTTTGCTTTTTTCTTTTTAAAAGCTGAGCCATTTAAAATACCCTTTTACTTGGGGCAATTAATTGTAAAAATAGGAAAACATTAAGTTCACCCTAAGAAAAAGACAGGGCTTTTAACAGGACCCTCCATGACGCCACCTGCTGCGGTTACCCTGGGAATCACCAGGCTCTCTGGCATTGCATGGGACTGTCCAGAGCGCAATAGCGAGAACAAACCAGAGAAGAACCCTGCTGTCAGAGAGTAAGCCACGATCAGACGTCGCTGTCCTGGTGGGTAGACACTGGTTCCCTGGACACACACACTAGGAGCACGGCTGTGACTGTCACTAGTCCCCTTTAGAAAGCACCATCTCTAGCTCGGGTTTCTTACCTCGTTTCTTTCCAGGCAGCTGCTCCCAGTGGTACCACCTTTCCCCACCACTTGCCAGTCTGCTCAGCAAGTCAGTCAAGGGCTTCCGATTTCCCAGGTGAGTCAGCTACCCGTTGTGGCTCTTCTTCCAACAGGTTTTTTGAAATTTTGAGAAGCCGAAAATGTAACTCCTTGTCCAGCCAATATGCTGGAGCCAGGAGCTTGCTCTCAGGGACATTGCCTATCCCTGTGCTGGCTCCCTGACTACCGGGCGCCCAGCTTCACACTCCTTGCATCTCATCCCCGGCTTAGAACCTGCAGTCGGTTCTAATGCCTACACTGACCAAGCCAGCTGTGTGCGATGTGGAGTTTATAATTACGGCCAGACATGCAAAGAGATATAGTAAAAAGCAATGAAAGAGAGGAGGAAAGCATGCTAACTTGGAGGGATTAAGAAATCATCTGACTTCTCATTCCAATTTGTCTTATTCCTGTTTCATTTGTCTTGAAATGGAGTGCCTTTAATAAATGGGATTGTGCTCCCAACATCCTTGCTTCCCCCCTTGCAATCATGGTTGGGGGGAGGAAGTTTGATCATGTTACGATCTGCCTCTTGTAGAATCATGACCCACCTGTAACTCCCATTAACCAAAAAGAGATACTGTGGATCTGAAATCCCACTGACAGGGGTCCAGCACTACCATTCTGAAAAGTGACAAAGCAAAGAACTGATTTGACTTCACTCTCCTGGTCTAGGTACAGCAATATTTCCTGCCAGCTAGACAGGAAAACCAAAGCTGAGCTGTGTCCTGGCCAGAAACCCTCTTCCTTTCAAGGTCGAACAAGTTCGGGCTGGTGTTGGTCCCTCACTTGATGCTGTTGAAGCCTCCTTTACTTCCAGCCCTTGCCAGCTCTGCTGCTTCCTCTAACTATGTTGGAACCGCTAGAAACTGACAGATCCTAGAGTACATGGGTCACCTTGGAAGTGGGCATTCATTACCAGGAGAAACCCAAACCCACAGCTCGGCTACCAACTCCCTAAGGGTCATTTATTTAGCACGAACTTGGTCTAGAAATGCTGCCCTGAATAACCCCATCCCTGTTGGAACTTTAAAAGCTTCTATCTGCTCAGCCGGGTGTGGCTCAGTGGTTGAGCGTTGACCTATGAACCAGGAAGTCACTGCTGGATTCCTGGTCAGGGCACATGCCCAGATTGTGGGCTCGGTCCCCAATGGGGGGCATGCAGGAGGCAGCCGATCCATGATTCTCTCTCATCATTGATGTTTCTATCTCTCTCCCTCTGAAATCAATAAAAATATTTTAAAAATAATAATAAAAGCTTCTATCCAATGAGCAAAGTCACCACCACCAGTTTACCCACCCCCTGCCCTGCCTGGGCTAAGCTGAGCCTTTAGAATGAAAAGGGAACTGCTCTGGCGTATGGTTGCTCTCAGTTTTGCAAGGCCACGTAAGTGACCGCTGCTCCTCTCTCAGGCCTAATGGCCTCCACAGGGCTCTTCTCTTAAGCATCTTGGCCTTTGCAAGGGCAAGAAGACACCACCACCAAGAAGGATAAAATAAGTTTTTATTTATAGTCTTATAGTAAAGGGGGAAGCCTTAACTTGCAAGACAATTCTTCGGCAGTATGTACAACATACTTTTTATTTCCATGGAATGGAATCAAACACGGACTGAGACTACAGAGTATACACTAGAAATCAGCAAATGCCAGGAACGGAGTAGGAAAAAGACAAAGAAATGAGGCCTAAACACACAAAACCCTTCACTGGGAGCTGCTGACCGCAGCCAGAACCAGGGCTGGGTCACCGTGGGGACAGGTTCCAGAACAGTCAGAAAGGACGTGGGGCAAGGGTGGGAAGGGGCCGCACTGGGGTGCGGGTTTAGTACCAGGTAAATTGCTCTTGGTATTTACATAAAAAATCAGTTGGCTCTATTTCTTAGAAATACACACGGAAAGAAAGGAAGATTTGATCATTACTTTATGAATCTGTCGCTTTGCAATACCGACATCATCAGGAATAGGGACAATTCACTCAGATTCAAATTTCAGTAGCAGGAAATAAATATCAAAACATCATCACTGGCCCTCAATACAAAACCTCTACCCCACCCGCTCCTCCCTCCTTGCCCTCCCACCCCCAGCACCCTCTGGCGGCCACTTCACTGCTGACGCCCCCCACCACACGAGTGTCCCGAGGCCCTCCCGAAGGCTGGCTGAGAGAAGCAGGAGTGAAACAGGCCCAAGACTGTGCTGCAACTCTGTCCCCACTTCCTTTCACACCACAAACTTCTTCAAGGGTCTGGTCTTTCAACAGGAGCGATAAATAGCTTTTTAATTCTCATCACTTCTTAAACCAGTCATCTTCTTAAAGTAGAGCAGTCCACAGATTCACAAAGTTTATCAAACAGAGGCAAGGGTGGCCCGGGGAGGCCTGGGAGGGGTAGGAGTCCTCCGGGCCTGTGCCCGGCAGGGCTGGAGGAGCTGGTGGGTGGTCAGGACACCATGTGCTCAGAGGTCCGGCCGGCCGTCTGTCCTCCACAGAAAAAGCTGCCAAGTTGGGGTGTTTTGGTTTAAAAATTCCTGGTGGGGACAGGGAATCCCTGAAGGGAAACATTAAAAAAAAATAGTGGAAGTGGGGAAGGAGAACGAGAGCTGTTGTCCAAGAGCTTCTACGTAAAAATAAAATTTAAAAAAAAAGAGAAAGGAAAAAAAATAGAGTCTCTTAAATGGTTCTGAGGGTTCTAAGGATGAACTGAAAGGAGGATGAGACGACGGAGGAGACAGACAGTTTTTATTGCTGGCCTGCCCGGCAGAGCTTAGCTGGCCTCCATCCGGAGTTTCTTCCTGCTTTGGGGCTCTTCAGGCTCCGACTCTGAGCTGGAGTCCGAGCCCCCATCGAAGGCAGAGATGGCGCTGCCCTTGGCGTTGGTGTAGAGGCTGTTGTCTGAGGAAGGGTAGTTGGTCTGCAGTTGGGCACTCGACCTCGCTTTCTCCAGTGCACGGACTGAAAAGCAACCAAGCGAGTGGGTTACAGCCTCTGAGACAGAGGAGAAGCTAGAATAACTGAGTCTCAGGTCAGGGTCCAGCCTGTTCTTCCGAAGGGCTTGCTGGGCCCTGAGGCTCAGAAATAACTCTTCTGGTGGCTGTTCCACCAGCACACTTCATCTCCCTCCTTTCCCAGCCAGACCTGGAGCCCAGTGGACATGGCCAGCTCCTCTGCAATGCCACTCAACCCTAAAGAGAAGGCTTGTGATGTCACCGTCCTGCCTTAGAAGCCCAGTGTTGAGACAGGAGCTCCCTGTGGGACCCAACAGTGCAGTGACAATGGAGAAGCTGGCCTGGCAATGCTAGGATCCATAAAGGTGTGAAGGCCACACAACAGCAGGGAAGGATGACATAAGATGTATCAGCCAAAGAAAAGTTTTGGCTTAGCTCTCTTGTACAAGATCCACTTGGAAAGACAAGCTGGACACTTGGAAGCAAGTCACCAATACACAGAATACCTGGGTCTTCTGACACATAGCCCCTACATGCAGGCTGCTCAGCCCGGGAACCAACCCGCTGCTGCCTCCCTCTGCCCATCCCTCAGTTCAGCTCATCTTGAGCCTGCAAGGTCAACCCATTCATATTATTTTATTTTATTTGAGGTGTTCTAACCCAAGTGGTTACTTGCATTTCTTTTTACTTGCATCTTCCATGAGGGAGGAAGAGAAGTGAATTCCCCAGGAACAAAGAACTTGATCAGCTCTCGCTTTCCCCTGTGGTTGTAGGAAAAGGCGGATGTGAGCATTGGAGAACAGCATGGGCCTGGCCCATAGGCTGCCCTGATTGGACTACCATTGGCAATGGGAGAGCTCACTGACCCTGAATACCTGGATTTCTGGTACTTACGCAGCACACTCCAATCCAAGGACCTGAGCTCTTTTCAGACACCTGATGCCAGGTGTGCCTCCTACTACAGGCAGAGCACCTAAGCCCCAAGAAGGGGAGAGATCAGCTCAGAAAAGTCTCCAGATGTCAAACCCTAGACTCCACTATTCCCTCACTGGCGGCTCAGGTACTTCCTCAGGATGGCTCTAACACTCAGCGACTCAGAAGCAGGGCCATGGCTGCTTATGAGCACACACTCCTGGTCCTGGTCCTGGTCCTGGTCCTGCAGGCCCAGGTGCAAAGCCCTGACCTGGCCAGAGCGCAGCAGGGCCAGCTGCCCCACAGGCTCAGGTGCTCACCTTGCTGCTCCAGAAGGGCATTCTGCCGCTTGAGGTCATCAATATCTTGCTGGTGTGTGTGGTTTTTCCTTCGCATATACTGGATATACTCTGTGGCTTTGTCTAGGATTTGGGCCCGGGATGCCTGTTGCAATACGAGAAAAAGCAAAGGGAACAAAATAAAGACCTAGTCCAAGCAGTGAGGAAACTGTGTTTCTGCAACAGCGGCATGGGGGCAGGGAAGCAGGAGGGTGAGGTGGGACAAGGCTGAGGAAACAAAGTAATTGCTACTGAGAGTCTTCTTTGTGCCAGTCAAGGTGCCAAGTGCTTCAAATGGCTTACCTCACCAGCACTCAGAAGTAGCTCCACAGGAACCCGAGGCTCAGAGCTCACTGGCTTATTCAAAGTCACCAGCTAGAGCCTGGATTTAAACTCAGGTCCATCAACTGCTGAACTTGTACTCACTCCTCCCATCCCCTTTGGTTCTTTATGTTGCTTTCAAGTCTGCAGCCTGGCTATGTCTGAAAACATGAAAATACTACTTAACTGAGAGCTTATGCCACTCATTCTCTGCCAGGGCCTGACCACAGGTGGCCGTGCCAGGAAGATAAGAGGAAGATCGTGGCTGGAGCTGGCTTAGGATGGGAGTGGGTACGAAGTTTTTCATCAAGGCCCTAGATTTCAGCCAAATCCTCAGACTGTTAACTATTTCCAATTAAGCCACGCTGCTGTGTCACTACTTCAACCTTCGGGCTAAAAAGACTGTCGTGAAGGTTGTCAGAGCTTGATGTCAACACAGGAAGGGCATGAGATTGGGCCATTTCAGGAAGCAGCCACACCTATACCACGGCCACGGCAGCCTAGGTACTGTCAGAGGAGTAAGTTAATGAACCAGTAAAATGGATGTCAGGTTACTCTGTCCCTGGAGGTCACCCTTGCCTGAAAGATCCCCTTCAGCCAACCAGCTGAACTGGAAGGATGGTACAAAGCCAAGGGAAATGAAGCCAAGGGCAGGGCTGTCCAGTAGTTGAAGTGTGGCCTTCATGCCACCAGGGTGCTGAGAAGTAGCAAAGCTACTCAGGGTAGGGCAGAACTTGGCCAATTCTATATTACAACCCTACTGGGTCCTAAGTAACCAGAACACAGCAGGGGTAAAGGGGCAAAGAAAACATTCGCACTCAGCTAGCAAAACTAAATCCACTTGTAAGTAAATCCTGACAATCTCAATGTATAGACCTCAGGCTGGGCTGGGTATCAGAGAAGTTTGTGAGGCCTGGGCAGTCCTCACAAGTACTAGACCTTCCAGGCTTGCTTTCCTCTTATAGCACCCTTAAGGCAACTTCCTCAAAAGGAAACTCTTCGTATTTGACCATCTTTATCTGATGTGAATTATGTGCAAGGTACTGTGGGGAAACCAAATGTATTAGTCATGGTTTCTTCTGCCCTGATGCTTACTTACTGTCTAGTTGAGATAAATGTATCTGTACACAGACAAATCACAGGGCAGTACCAATAACTGTAACCTGTGTAGTACAGATTAGGAATTAAGCAGATTAGGAAGGCCACAGGAAAGATAGCTCCTGATTAGGGCTTTGGCTCTGAGTGTGCACGCACGCACGTGTATGTACATACATGTACATACACACACACACACACACACACACCTGAAATAGTGAACCCTGGGTTAGACTGAGGTGGAATTTGTAGAAAAGCGTCCCTCTGGGCCAGGAGAAGAGCACAGGCAAAGGCATTAGGATGGAGATGAAGCCAGTTGTATTTCTCTAGTTAAGTAAGTCAGCTGATGTAGGAAGAATGAGTCCCTAGCAAGTAGGTACCTCTGACGTACCTACTTCAGAAGCTGTTTCCCATTTCTGCCAAAGGGGACTTCTTATTAGGGCTAATTATTAGGTGATTACATGAGAAAAAAAAGGACACATAATTAGAAGGGACTAATTACCCTGCCTCCCTGGATGCTGGATATGGGATTAAAAGTAGTACTGTTGGATAGGTGGCAGAGCGGCAAGGAAGAGCTTAGGAATCCAGGAGACAGTGCACTCCAGCCTCTGTCATTAATGGGCTCTGTGATGGCAAACAAAGTATTTCTCTCCGTGGCAATTCCTTATCTGACTAGAATTTCTCTCAGACCCCACCTAGCCCTCCAAATTCTATGTACTCCATCACTGATCCATCTAATTGCTATGCATATTTACATTGCAGGCTCTCTTCACATTTGCCCATTTTTTTCAATTAACAGTTCCCAGAAAGCAACATTAGCTCTTATCTAACTACTCATTTGAATCTGGGAAAAGGGGGAAAAAAGCAAAATCTATGAATGATGGAACACTTGCAAATGTTCAGGGTAATAACTTTTAATGAACGACACAGAATGTCTTAAGAACAAGAGGTCCCCAAAGAAGGCTGGATTGGTATAAACTCAGCACAAGGCCTTCAGAACACTAAGCATAGCACATCTCCCCTTCCCTCCAAAAGAACCCTAGGCCACTCAGGGTGCCCCTGACTCCTCAGCAAGTCTCAAAGAATGGTTCAATTAACTTAATTTCGCTCTCCCCAGAGTATTCAACAAGAAGTAAAATCCAACAAAAAAAACAAAACAAAAAAAACCTTAAAAGCACAAAATATAGAATTCCTGAAAATTTACATGTACATATCGAGACCAGGGACGAAGTAAAAGGTTGGAGCCAGAAAATGCTAGACTCATCCAAAATTCCCTCCTCCCAGCATCCTAAACCATATAAGATCATGTGACCAGCCACAGGATTGAGCTGTGGGCAGGCCCTTCCTTGCTTTTATGGCTTTATACTATGTGAACAGTGTACTATGAGCCAGCAAGAGCCCCGGCTTTATGGCATGGACTATGGAATGGCCCTGGGCTTTCAGTTTCTGTAACAGGATCAATTAACTGAGTCAGCAATCTCCATGTGAGTGTGACTGAGCAGATAGAACAAGGTATGCTACCATGTCCAAAGATCGACTCTTGTCTTTGGATAACCAGTAAGGATCTGAATAATTTTTTTTCCTGCTAGTTTTTAAAATAAGAAGACACTAATTCTTATTCTGCCTTTCTGAGCAGAAACAGATCTCTTCAGTGGTTTGGATCCAACTCTGGGCCAGGAAGAACTGCAGCTGAGAGGACTCAAGAGATCCTGGGCCTGCTACATAACAGTGAGAGTTAATGCAAAGTGCTCCTCAGGCCTTTCACCACGGGGAGCATGCAAAAGGGCACTGGACAGCCTTGCCAGATACTGTTCCAAAGCCATGGTTGCACACGTGATACAAATGATGATGATGATGATGATAATGATAATGACAATGGCTGATACTTATTGAATACTTACTAAGTGCCAGGCATCCTCACAACCTGATGTATTATTTCCTCTCTTTTATAAATGAGGAAACTTACACAAGAGCTGCAACTTACATAATGTTACATAACTACTAAACAGTAGAGTCAGAATTTGACCCAGGCTTCCAACATCCATATTTTGGGAACACTAATAAAAACTAATAAAAAACATCCATAGTTTTAGATAACACTGTCAGCTCGATCCCCGGTGGGGGGCGTGCT
Organism: Myotis daubentonii; assembly: GCF_963259705.1. NCBI lineage: Eukaryota > Metazoa > Chordata > Mammalia > Chiroptera > Vespertilionidae > Myotis > Myotis daubentonii. The sequence continues at coordinate 29,592,392 of NC_081840.1, read as the reverse complement.
GGAAAAAACATCCGTAGTTTTAGAAAGGCAGTACTGTTATGAAGAGGAGTTTGAGCAGGAGGAAAAGGACTATAAAAGAATCACCTAATTTATCCACAACGATGTCAATGAAGACCCTAGTGAGAATGGTTTTCTTGGAAGAGTGAGAGTTTAGGTCAATCGTCTCTGCACAGATATGGGTGCAAAAGTGAGTTGAAGGTGAAGCAAATATGAAGACTAGTTTTTAGAATTAGGTTGAAAATGAAATGGGGGGAAAAAGTAGCCTGCATTGAAGGACGGCTGTTTCTCTTTTTCTTTTAAAGACATGTGAAAACCAAATAGGCTTCTAGCAGAGAAGTAGCAATGAAGAAGAAGAGCCTGAAGATGCAAGAATGTTTGAGAGAATTGCCTGAACCTGGCTCTGGGGAGGGGAAATGACAATTCCCATAGAGCTGTGGTTTCATTTACCCAGCAGAGTAAAACTGAATGGACAATGACGAAGACCCAGTCTGTCCAAGAGGCCCAAAACATTCTTGCCCCTTCTGCATGCGCTGCAGCTGCTTGTACATCTGTATCCCTGCCCAAGCAACAGAGACAAAAGGGTCAATCCAGCCTCCAGAGTACCCACTGTGACAGACCTCTGCCTGAGAACAGCATGAACCCACTTCATGTATTGTAGCAAGAACTGACTACATAGTTAACCAAAGGCCTCAAGTCCAAGAGTCTCTTTCTACTTGGTACCTTTTTACGGTCCCCAATGATTCTTAAAGCAGTTAACACTGAAGCTTAGGATGACATCCAAGGTTACTAAATCCCGTTTAAGGCAATGGTTCTCAAAACTTTTCATATAAGAGAGGAGTTCCACACATTTTTTAAAGTTGTAAATTTTATTACAGTAACCTGGATTTGTGTAGAACTCCAAGGTGTTTCGAAATCAGATTGGGAGAGGCAAGGAAAAGAGTGGTACTAGACTGTTAACATTAGAAACACCATTGCCATTCCTGCAGCCCTAATGCTGACTTGAGGAATAATGATCTTAGTTGTATTGATCACTTTTTCCTCTTCACTGTCAAAATCAGGTCCTACCGGGTTGATGTTAACTGCCTTGTTGCCCCAAGACCCAAAATGCCATATCCTGGAAAATGAAAAAGAAGTACTACTGACTCACCAACGGACACCTGTTTTATTTTGCACTAGTTATTTTAAAGAAAATAAAATCATTATTTTCTGTAACCTGCACAAGCTTTTACACATATTAAGATAAAGGGAGGACTATGTAAAAGCCAGTGTACCTTTCTATTTGAATAAGTTATCTTCTGAAAACAAAAATTCAGGAATCTGTACAATAAATTTGGGTCTGCATTAAATTCATTCCCATATGCAAGCCCCATCAATGCCAACAAGACAGGCTGTGGGGTCAGAGCCATCACAGTCAAGTGACCCCTCCAAGGCTTCCTGCTGGCAAACTGAAGGACCACTCTGTTGATGACCAGAGGGAGGCAGAGCTATCCTGATCTTTAAGGGGCTAGTTAAAGCCAAGAGTCAGGCATCTGTTTAGGAGTCAACACAAATCATGTTTTAAAACTTGTATTCTTTTTTCTTATGCCCTTGGCTGTTTGAAACAAAGGTGTGACTCTTTCCCATCAACCTTTTTTTTTTCCCTTCTGTGTTCCCATCAAACTTTAATGATGAAGGACAGGAGCACAGTTACCCAAAGAAGCAAAACTACTAATAAATAAACATGTGGAAATGAATTTAATTTCACAGGTAATAACAAAATACAAAATTACTACCTTTGCCTACAATTAGTCACCCCTTCAAAAAAATTTCCAGTATTGGTAAAATTGGTACTTTCAAAAGATACTACCCAAAAGACTAATTTGCTTGAAAAAACAAATAAATTTTACTAATTTAATATGTTATTAAAATGAATGTCACTTGCTATTTTACTTTTACTGTGCCAGCAATTATAATTGTATTTATATTAAATTTAAAATGTATTTGTGGCTGGAAGTTTTTGCAATTTTGTTAGAAGGACAAAAACAATCTTCCTGAAAAGCATTTTGGAAACACACAGCAAGAAACCAGATGCTCTTACCCCTAGTCCCAGCAATCCAAATTCTGGAAATCTATTCTATGTAAACAGCCCCACACACCAACATGGTCATCACTAAATCATGTCCTTGCTTCTCAGACTCCATTAACAAATCCATGGATTTAATAATAGCAGCTTTTGAGGGGAGAGAAAAGAGGCAAGTTTCTTGACATCCACTTTAAGATGGCACCCAATTTCAGTCATATTAAACTGGGAGTGTGGGATGGAGAGTGTATCGGTTATGCAATGCCCTACTCAGTGATGGCAAACCTATGACACACGTGTCAGAGGTGACACGTGAACTCATTTTTTTGGTTGATTTTTCTTTGTTAAATGGCATTTAAATATATAAAATAAATATCAAAAATATAAATCTTTGTTTTATTATGGTTGCAAATATAAAAACTTTTTTATATGTGACATGGCACCAGAGTTAAGTTAGGGTTTTTCAAAATGCTGACACGCCGAGCTCAAAAGGTTCGCCATCACTGCCCTACATGATAGCCACTAGTCACAGGTGGCTAACAAGCACTTGAAATAATAATGCACAGTATCTCATCAGTAATTTTTTGTTGTTACTGTTAATCCTCACCTGAGGATATTTTTTCCATTGATGTTTGTGTTTTTTTAAGAGAAAGTAAAAGGGAGGGAGGGGAAGAGAGAGAAACATTGATGTGAGAGATACACACTGATTGGTTGCCTCCTGCACACGCCTGGCCATGGCCCATGGACAAACCTGCAACCCAGGTGCACGCCCTTCACCAGAAATCAAACCCAGTACCCTAACCACTGAGCAACTGGCCAAGGCCATTGGTAATTTTTAATATATTAATTATATACTACGGTCATAGTTATTTTTGCATAATTCCATTAAATAAAATATATTATTAAAATGAATGTCACTTGCTATTTTACTTTTACTGTGCCAGCAATTAGAATTGTATTTATATTAAATTTAAAATTATTTGTGGCTGGAAGTTTTTGCAATTTGGTTAGAAGAAAAAAAGAAAAATGCTTAAGGGAAGGCCTAATAACCAATTCCTATCCTTCCAAATCTCAAGATGGAAAAGGCATTAGGGAGTTTGCTCGCTCTTTAGTCCTCTCCATGGGAGTGAGCCCTTCCCCACTGCAGAGACTACCAGGAGGATGGACAGGCTTCTGCCCTCAGGGAGTGCATCCTTTCGTTAGTTGTAACATCAGCCAGAAGGAAGGAAAACACAGGAGAGGCTCCAGAAAGGGCCACTGGGATTCAAGGGAGAATGAACCCATGGGGCTCTCAGGATGCAGAAGTTTTTGAGATGGGTCCTGAAGGTGGGCAGAGGGAGACTGACTGGCAGGGAGAAACACATGAAGGCACATGAGTGGGGAAGGAGTGCACAGGCTAGGGAGCCCGTGTGAGTGGGTCTCCTCACCACAAAACCTGACATCAGCTGGGCAGGGAGGCTAGGGTTAGACATTGAGGAAAGGGAAGAATGCAGATAAACTGAGAATGAGATTCCGTGTACACCCTCCACAATAAGGGAAGGAGGAGAAAAAGCAAGAGGCAAGTTGGGTACCTTATTTAGAGAACATGGAATGCCAGTCCTTATCTTGATGGGCACTGAAAAGTCCTTGGAAGTTTCCAGCAGCACATAAACACAGTTTACATATAATTCAATAAAGCAGGACATTTACAGTTGCTGAGCCCAGAGCTTAAGGAAGACGTGGGCAACTATGGACAATGATTTAAGATACAGAAAATTTAAGAAGAAAATAATTGCCCAACTTGCAGTCTGACCAGGTAATAACCTTAATGAGTTATGAGGTGAAATGGCTAGGACTGTGGTTTACATTTCATTTAGGAGACAATTGCTCTGGCAGCCCAAATATGATATAGAAACAGTGCTGCTGAATAAACTGCCTGCCTTAACAGGTGTCCACCAGAATGAGTCCCTCCCAGTTCAATGTGGCCACGGTGGACGGGGACTTCCTTCCTTCAGTTAATAAACACCCACTCTGCACTCTACTGTCTGCCAGGCCAGGAGGGAAGAAATATGACCAACATCTACCTGTTAAGAAAACCAGGTTTTAATGAAGATGAAACAGATTAGAGCTCAGTGTTTTAACCTCTTATTTGATGCTCAGAATGTTACCTTATTATTTGTTAATTGTTAGGAATAATTGTCTCTCCCAACAAGAGAGCAAGACCCTCAAGAGTAGATACTATCTATTATACCTTTTAAACCTCTATAGCACTCACCCGGCTCTTAATTAAGCAGGTGAGCACAACCGTGTTGGCTGTTGCTGTTTTTGTCAAAGGGATAAGCAAGGCCACTGTTTCTTCTGGCGCTCATTCCACAGTTACCTACTGGGAACTACCAGGTGCCAGGGTCTGTGATTGGAGAGCCCTCAGATTCTCACCCAAAATGAAGAAATTCTCAACTTAATGCTTGCTCCTTGTTTTTCTTTATTTTCATTTTAGGTCAGATTCCCTCTTTTTTAAAGTAATTTTTTAAAAATATGTTTTTAAATTGATTTTAGAGAAAAACATCGACCAGTTGCCTCCTGTGTCCGGGGCCTGAACCCACAACCTGGGCATGTGCCCCGACCAGGAATCGAACCACAACCGTTCAGTGCACAGGATGACGCTCAATCAACTGAGCCACACCGGCCAGGGCTCCCTCTTTTAATACAGCTCTGTCTAGAAAGGAGAAATCCAGAGCACAACTGCCTGGCAGAGCAATTAGGATGATAAACAGGCAGTTGACAAGAGACTTACAGATGAGAAATTTCTATAAACCACGTACAGCTACTAACAACAATGTTGACACAGAACCTTCTCTCACTAAGGTCAAACTCCTGGGCTGCCCACCAGATCTGGCCCCACACAAACAGGGTGAGCTCAGTGCCAGCAACCTCTGGGCAACACTCCTTAGTACCCAACCTAGGACTCTAAAAACAAAGAATAATTCTATTCAAGGACAGTAATGTCTTCCTATAAGGAATGGATCCACAATTGTTCTTGCTCTTATTCCCCTTACTCTGGTTGACTGGCTGATGGTTCTTGTATCATCCCTTCCATCCCAGCAGGATGCCCAGCTGAAAAACTACACAGGAAGTAAAACCAAGACAATAGAGTTCAAGAGTCCATTTGTTAACACTATGGGAAAACCCCAATGGGCTGCCAACTATAATGGTCTATTTCTCAGAGAAGCTATATGGACACAGAAAAATTTATGAACTTTAAATGATCTCCAACTCTCTATTCTTCAGTGTTACTGACATATGCCAATTCAGAGGGGAATACTTCAGCAGCAGGCTTGGTATGACATACTGCCAAAATTATTGCCTTGATCCAGGGGAAGCTCCCAATATAAAAACAAGATATAAGTACTTAAGCAAAATTTCTTTAAAATACAGACAGTCCCTGATTTATGATGGTTTGACTTTCAATATTTCAACTTTGTGATGGTGTGAAAATGATACACGTTGATCTTTTCCTGGGGTAGCGATATGCAGTACTGATACCCTCTCGTGATGCTGCTGGGCAGTGGCAGCAAGTCACAGCGCCCAGTCAGGCACACGATCACGAGGTAAATAATGGATAGTCTATAGTGCACTGCGTTGCCAGCATTTTGGGGATATTGTGTTCATATTTAAGGTAGGTGAGGTTAACATATGATGTTTGGTAGATTAGGCGTATTAAATAGATTTTTGACATGAAAAATTATCAAGACAAAACCCTATCATAAGCTGAGAAGCAACTATATCCTTAAATTGGGCCTATGGGATGGTAGAAAAATAAAACTTGGCAATCGGCAGTCCTGAGTTCTAGTCCCTGTTCATGATCTAGTTCTAGTCCCCTAATCACGGAATCATGATTTTGAGCCACTTTCCTTACCTCTGATATAATGGCAGAAGCAAGCAACAGTACTAATTGTCCAGTTACAATAACAGTATAATACTCACCATAGAACTGCTGTACTGATTTAACTTTACACTGCAATACACATGTTAGTTATCAGATTTTTTTTACTTAAGCAAAAGGTGACCATTCTTTATGTTTATGTTATAGTAGAAATACAGGGTACAGAGGATAATGGAGTCTGGGTCTCAAACATAAAACTTTTTTTAATACAAGTACCACCCAGTCTTGGTTAGGATAAAACTCAGTAAGTATTGGTTTCTCTTTAAAAAAAAAAAGCTAGGACACATAACAGATAATCCAAATACTAAATTAGAAGTCATAAGGAGACTAGAGGTTTTTCCTTCAAGAATCTAAGATCCCTGCCCTGGCCAGTGGTTAGAGTATTGACCTGCTCACCAAAGGGTCACAGGTTCGATCCCTGGCCTGGGTCATTGGGAATGCGGGAGGCAACCAATCGATGTGTCTCTCTCATATCGATGTTTTCCTCTCCCCTCCACCTCTAAAAAAAAAAATCAATGGAAAATATATCCTCAGGTAGGATTAACAACAACAAAAAAGAACCTAAGATCCCTAAAACGGGGTAAAATAATCATTTCATGATTATTCACATAATGTCATAACCTTAATTACTGCAATCCAAATCAAGAATTAGCCAATTTCCTTTGGGTCAAATACCACATTTAAAAAAAAAATTGCAACATTTAGTGAGAACTCGGAAGTCAAGAGACCAAAGTATTCTGTAAGACTCCTTGTAGATCTGTAAAACAGTGTTGGCAGACAAGGAGATTAATGAAGATTGTGGAATTTAGCTAACAACCAGTTCCTTTATTCACACTCAGTGTGATATATATGGATTGAAACACAGGGCAGGATTCTGAAATTGGAAAGGCACGTGTAAATTTCATTGCTTAGATGATTGGGTCTACGCAACCTGGCCCCTCGACCATCCCCTCCACTAGTCTTCTACTTCTGACCTCATCTCCTGCCACCGTACCTTTATTCATTCCAGTCTAGCCCCCTTCTCCCTGCTGGGCCCAGGAATGCTCCTAGGTTCTTGCCTTCGGGCTATTACTCACCTTCCCTCTGCCTGTGATGCTCATCACCAGGTAGATGCATGGTTCTCTTTCCTTTACTTTCTTCAAATCTTCAAATATTGTCTTGACAGTGAGTTTTCTTGTCTGCCCTAATGAAGACTGCAACCATTCCTTCCCTGTTCAACTTTCTCCTAGCACTTATCTGATATACTATATATATTTTCAATTATTAGTTCATTTTCCATCTTTTCCTCACCAGGTTAAGAGCTTCTATTTTTGCCTGTATGTTCACCGCTGTATTCTAGAACAGTGCTTGGCATGCACCAGAGCCTTAATATTTGCTGAATGGAGTGAATAAATAAATAAACGAATAGGCCACAGTGAATGACAAACTATTCAGTGTGTAAGGCTACCAAATTCAAACCGTCAACTTCCTTGAAGAAAGGAGACAACAGGATTTAGGATAATGTGGTTTTAAGAACTTACGGAAGAATGTTACAGCAACGTAAAACAGGCTGGATAAAGAAAAAAGGCATAGTTGAACTCTTGTGACCTGCTTCCCCCAAAGTGTTCTCTAACTTAAGAATGCCTAAAAATCAGCTGACTGGTTGTTACAGAGATCCCAGGTCTGCCTCCAGAGAGGCAGATTTAGTAGTGATTCTGATGTGGGTGGTCCACAGGACATCTTGGGAAACACTGCCTTGGCACTACTCCTGGTTAGATGTGAGACTTAAAGGAGAAGGCAGTTCTGTCCATTCAGTTCACCAACACCATTTTAAGTGATACCATGGCATATGAATAAGCACTAACTGTCAACAATTCAGACACGCATGGAAGATAATCCTCTGCACGTGTGTACTTTGACTAAAAGGGTTAGTCTCTGCCCCCATCATAAAGATCTCCTGTGGTGCTTTAGACAGTGTTGCGCCCAGGAATGTTGTTATTCCAGGTAAGAACCTTGGTCCAAGGCCATTAAACCATGTCTATACTAAGTAGGTCTAACCCACAGCAAATTCTGGTTTTGCAATACTAGGTATTCACACGGCCTGTTTTATTGTTTTCATAAAGGTCAGACCTACCCCATGCTTCAGCCGCATAGAAAGCCACACCTCAGATGGGGAATAAAGTATCTGACTTGGCAGAGTGGCAGTATATATACAAAATGAACCATAATGGTTCCAGATTTGACTGGATAACCAAAGAAACCCAGGACTCCCACCCACAGAGCGACATGAGGAGACCCATTCAAAGCAGACATCTTTTCTAACACCGTTTCCTTAAACACACACACAAAAACCAACACAGGTCTTCTTCCGAGTTTGCCACTTACCTACCACTGAATTGCTGCGGAAGCGGCCAGCTACATTATGTGTCAAGGGTGGAACTAACTGTGCAAACAGATGTTTCTTCCAAATCCCAAGGAGTGACCCTAACCCATAGGCTTTTTAGTCAAAGCTTCCAATGTTTTCAAATGTAAGCTGGTGCCTCCCTTTCCAGGGAAAACGTTAATTTCTGGAATGCCACCAATGGGGGGGTGGGGGGGTGGGGAGGGGTGGAACAGGGGACGGGGGAGGAAAATCAATAATTTTTTTCTTCCATTTCATATGAATATAGCTCTTTACCTAAGTTTTTGGTCCCACAGCTTAAAATGCTCTTTACCAGCCTTTGAAATAACAGCTGTAGGAATGGGGAAATCACTGGTGTCCAAGCTGATTCACCTACATTCTTGGGGGAGGTTTCATTTAAGTATTAACTTTGAGCCATGCGAAAGAAATTTTCATGGCGGTCTGGGGAATCATTGACCTCAGGAACCCTTAGTGTTATCCCAAACTACTGCGGGCTCCTCTTTATATGACAGTGTATTGTTATAATAATGCTTGAATGAGTAACTTATTACAAACAATACTAAGTTAAAAGGCAATTACTACTGGTGTCTTAAACCTGACTCCATTTCTTTCCAGATAGGTGAGTGTGCTGCTACTAGTAAGCTCCACTCCAAGTACCAACCTAGCGATGGCCACCCAGCTTTCTCAATAAACTCACCTTCTCTCCTTGGAGTGATGGGACCGAGTCCCGCAAACTGTGAAAGCTGTCTTTGATGTGGTCCCTACGCTTTCGTTCCAGTGCATTATGATGAGCCCGTTTGTCAGCCTAGAAGAAAGAGCATATTAGCAACGTCATTCCTTTTGCTTGGTACAGGTGAGCGGGTTACAGCCAGGAAGAATATGCTGTCAGCGCAGTCCCTGGTGAATGGACTGGGAAGGATTTGTCGAGGTGGGCAGTTAGGAATCTCCAGAATTAGGCTCTGCTAAAGGGGGAAAAAGGGTGAGCAAGCCTTGTGACAGGAACATCCAAAGTAGCTCGATGCATCCAGCTCATGCATAAGTAAAGTAAAAGTTATTCAAGGGGACAAAGTATGACTCTCCTACATCAGTCTTCCCCCATAACTTACTTATGTGACAGAAAAGCCGCCAGTCCATGGTTGGAAGGTTGACCCAGCAAAAGCTCCAGTGGGCCCTTTCATAAGGTGTGATCACCCCCACTGTAAGTCAGCGATTCCCCATGGTGAGTGCCCAGGATGGGAGTTAGGGCATTGGTGCCATGCTTCTTTCCATGTGAAACCCATCAGCACGAGTCTGCTGTGGTCTCCCGCTCGCTAAAGTTAAAACCTCTGGAAAAACCCGAAAACATGACTCTGAGATCATTCTGACAAAGCTGATCTAGACCCCAACTGCATTCTGAGACCCTATCTTTTTAAAGTGGATCCAGGGTGCCATCCTGCCAAAGGCTTCCCCTCACACAGGCTGTGACGGAAAGGTAAGGGCTCTGAATAAATATCCTTGGGCACCTGTGGCAGGTCATGCTTATTTGGCAGCACCTAAATACCCACAAGCCAAAGTCTTTATCCTGCCTTGCTTAGACTCACAAAAGAACAAGAACAATCAGCTGGAGAGGGGTGAAGACTGCCAACCAATCAGGAATGGCTGGAGAGCAGTGCTAGAGCTCCGCAGGTCCCCATTAAAGGTGCATTCCCTCCAAATGGAACACAAGTGCTCACTCCAGCTAAGCAAGAACTTTCTACACTTTGGGAATTATGGAAAATAATACACTTAGAATTTTACCTTAATACGTAAGGGTGCACTGAGCTAACCTAAGGAGCAAGTCTGTATAAGGGAAATTCAGGTAGCTTTAATCAACCCAGACAGAACACCAGGAATTTTAAAAATGGAGCAACAAAGAGTAGATAATCAGCACAAGAAAGCCTCAAATGAATCCTTGTATTAGACAAGATGTGGGAATGAAAAGAACCTGAAATTCTATTATCTAATCCTAAAAGTCTGAGTCATTATAGAGGAAGAGGAGGCTGGGAGCAGCTGTGGTAATTTTAGTTACTTCCTGGTCTCTCAAGCACAACACCTCACCTATAGGTCTGCTGAATTAGACACATGGTTCCCATCACAGCCTTGGTTCTCCAGAACACAGCACTCACTTTTAGGGCAGAGGCATGGAGCACTACTAAGGCCCTCCTAATTTTTTAAAGTCTAAATTCACTGTAAAATGAGTGTTTGCTGAACTTCAGTGCTATAAGGAATTTATGGGGCATCTGAGGGAAGATCAAGCTTAGAAAGATTCCCTTTGCCGAAACTGGTTTGGCCCAGTGGATAGAGCGTCGGCCTGCGGACTGAAAGGTCCCGGGTTCGATTCCAGTCAAGGGCATGTACCTGGGTTGCGGGCACTTCCCCAGTGGGGGATGTGCAGGAGGCAGCTGATTGATGTTTCTCTCTCATCGATATTTCTAACTCTCTATCTCTCTCCCTTCCTCTCTGTAAAAAATCAATAAAATATATTAAAAAAAAAAAGATTCCCTGAGGCTAGAGGTAGTATACTGTATCATACATTAGGGCAGAAAATAGCAGATGCCTCGAACAGCAGTATGAAATAGCTCGAAGGAATTAAACATATTTAAGTGCCTTGTCCTTTTCTAACCTACTGTTCTCTCTCGTCACCTATACAGGTAAGTAAGTTCTAACCTGGACTATATCTACAGAGTTTAGAAGAATGAGAGATGGCATTTGGCTTCTATGGGCCTCTCCTGTGTTTGCTACATACTCCCTAAGCGGGCTTATTTACATGCAAATTAATCGCCCAGCTTTGGTCTCCAGCAGCAGCCCAAGATACTCTGGTCTCCTAAATCACCCTGATTCCTGGCCTCCTCCCAGCTTAAGAGCTGTGCACAGAAACAGTGACACCAGAGTTACCCATAATCCCTCTTGTTGATACAAATAAAATTCTAATTGTCTGTTTTCTTTCTGGGAGAGCCCTGCAAATCTCAAAAGGCTAGAATCAAGTAAACTTGGTTTGCTCAGGCCTACACTAGAGGGATGGAGCTGAGTATAATCTAACACCAAATTCATGCCCACAATACACTACCCCCTTCCCATTCACTGAGCCCTGAAAGGACTCAAATGGACAAGTCTTTCGGTTAGAGGATTGTAAGTGAACTTGGCTGAGGACCATCAGCAGAAATCTTGGCTTCTCATCTGGGGAGCCAGCCAAGTTTGAGAAGTTGGCTCAACAAGGAAAGGCAGCAGTCTACTGCCTGGTAGAAAGCCTGGGCTGGGGACTGTTGTTCTCAAAGTAGTGGATGGAATTTCTGTGGTGGTTCCAGGTCCAATTTAACTAGCAGAAGAGTGGAATCTTAGCCCAATCCCTGTTGCCATATCCATCCCCAAGCAGCTACACTTAACCAAAGTAAACTTTAAAGCTCTCAGAGACAATGGCAATGATGTATTTTTCTCCTCCCTAAGCCTCATTTGAAAGAGCAAGTTAAAAATACGCAGAATGGGCCCTGGCCAGGTAGGTCAGTTGGTTAGTGTCGTCCTGATACACCAAGGTTGTGGGTTTGATCCCCGGTCAGGGCACATGCAAGAATCAGCCAATGAATGCCTAAGTAAGTGGAACTACAACTATGTCGGTCACTCTCTCTTAAATCAATCAATGATTTTTATTTTTATCTTTTAATGAAGAACATGCCCAATTCCAGGCAACTCTGAACTAATGGCTTAAAAGCACATATGAAAAACCTTTACACAAAGCAGAGAATTCTGTTTTGGAAACATTTCCAAGCCACAGATCCATCCAGCCAGATAACACTGCAACCCCTCACCCCCCAACCAATTCATCCAAATGGAAGGCCTGTTACCAGGTTTATCACTGCTTTGTTAACTATCTTCACTTGCTGGCAACCTTTTCTGAAAGGGCCAAGGTTTCAGAGTTGAGAATCAAAAACTGGGTGAAATATCCCAGAATAAGGCATCTGAGATCCTCCTACAAACTTCAAACTAGTTTTGTTTTTAATTTAAAAAAGGGCCAAACAATTGTGTCTTGAACAAATAAAGCTCAACTTTGATGAGCCAGCTTTCTCTCACCTGTACTGAGAAAGATATTTGACTATGAAAATGGGTCGTACCAAACAAATTCTAGGAGACAACTGAGGTATTCTTGGGCAGTACAGCAGGCCCCCAAACACCTCTCTTCTATATCCTACAGGAGCAATGGCTGCTGCTTTTCAAGTACACGGGATTTGTGGTTTCTGCCAGAAAGCTCTTCCTTCCTTCAGAGCGTCCCAAGCTAACAGGAATACTAAAAGGCTGCACGGTGCTGAAGAGTGGCCCACAGACGCTCAACAGGAACTCCAGCACCAAATCGCTTCCAGCTTTGACATCTCTGCCAAGGTTTTTATTCCGCCTCTCAGTTTTATTTCCACCAAACTTTCCATACTGGCAGCCAGAATAAAAATCTTCACCTACAATTTGTCCATCTCTGACACTAACAAGCACACGTATCTTAAGTATTGTTAAATGTTGAAAGCAAGCATTATTTTGTTAGCCAAGAAGTTGCTAAACTGGCAAGTCAGTCATTCAAGCTAAGGAGGTCTATTCAAAATTGAGGGGAATCTCTTTAAGTTATTTCCTTCCAATTTATTGCATAGAGAATGCATATTCATAAAGGCATTACATCAGTCAGCAGCCTTATTTTCTGCGAGTTCTGGGTAGGCAAATAGCATGGGGAAATAAATACTCCGTTATTGAAGAATGCAGAGTTTCTCCAGAATAATGCCATTTCTTGCAGGCTACCTCATACCTAATCCCCTCTGTAAGGGGAGTCTTCTCAATTCCAATATAGAAAATTCTCAGCAAATAGGGAATTAGAATTGCCCACTAAACATTTACTAACTTTAAGAAATTTAAAGGTTGCTTTTAGAGGGAAGATAGTGTTGCCTTCGATTACTAATTCTTATTACACAGTAACACTGAAAATACACAGACTCAAAATTCTCATCAGAAAAGATCTATTACTTCTGATAGATGGGCAGAATAAATAAAACAAGTTCTAAGCAACTCATTGTAATCAACATGAAAAATGCAACATGAAGTAATGGGTAGCTAGAATGAGAAACTCACTAAGGTCCTTAATAAGAAGCTATAGATTTCAACTTCCCACCATCTCTCCTACTTGAAGCCTGTTATACATTGCTAACATCTAATAGATACATGTGTTTTCAAAACTTTTTTAAAACAACCATTTGGTGCCTAAAAGAACTTGGGAACACTATTCCCCAAATATGACATCGTACTGTAGCCATTTGAGAGAGTTAAGAATGCCTTCATCAGGAAATTTTAATTGAAAATCAACTTGATCAACTAATTCACCATTACTGGCATCTTGGAAATAGAAAAATGTAAGAACACCCTTTATTCTAATGAACAGGCATATTTATGAAACAAACCTGGCATTTCTGTATCACTGTTAACACTCTAAGCCGACACAGAGTACTTGCATCATACAGCACTTTACCAACCAACTAATTCCTGGTAAAACGGACAGTAACTTCCTGAGTCAATTCCGATCTCAGAGGCAACCAAGCTCATTCCCTACCGAATACACTGCAATTCCTAAAGAAGCAAAGAGCTCTGAGAAATAAAAATATTTCATACCAGAAAGGTCCAGAAGTGAAATAGCACAAATCTTTCTTAAATTCCCTGACAGTATACTGTAACTGCAACACGTTCAGCTGGAGGGTAAGTTGAAAAAGGCCTTGAGTTTTCTGACCAACAACTAACCCTACATTTTTAGTATACCTTTGTTCTTTCCAAAAGAAATTTCTCAAACAGAAGTAAAATTTGCAAGAAATATATCTGTCCCAGAAAATTATCTTTAAAATGCAAAATAATTATAAAAATAACATCAGTGGGATTCTGATATATATTAAATTTAGTAATAAAAATATTGTTGGGGTTACTTCCTTTAACACAGATTGGTCACTGGAGAAGCTGTGTTCCGTCTGCACTGAGGCAACAGAAAAAAAAAAATTCATCAAATCAGTTTCACTTTCTGTTACAGTTAGCTTCACTTCCTAACTTTTCTGGTGAAGTACCCTACATTTCTCATTTAGTAAGGCCATAGCTATTGTAGTTGACATGAAAATGATGTTTCTTTTCATATGAGAACCCAGCAGAATCTTTCCTAAGTAACTTTTTAAAAGTTCTTCAGTAGTCCTAAATATGTGGTTATTCACAGTTCGCATCCTTTTCTGAATGAGGCAAAGCTTAAGAATAGTTTCCCCCCAATTTAAAAAATATATATATATTTGTGATCTATACTAAATGTCAAGAACTAAACAGATGTTTTCAGAGAAAAATAATGAAATCCTTTTTACCCTCCATGTTTATGATAATTGTTTGATATTTGCCTATTGTTTCTTCTCTCCACACTCTTGTGATACTCCTGTGACAGATAATATTTAAGTCTCAGCAAGCAGATGTGTCAGATTAAAAACAAAAGGTCAAACCCACTCCCTTTGCCCACTTCCCAAAATCAAAGGGAAAAACCCTAGGCACCTTAACATCAAACTAAAAATATCTAGACAAAACAATGAGATTAGCATTCTAGGAGAATGGAAACATTTTAATAATTTAACAAAGCAATTTACATCAACACCCATGTGGATGAATATTTTGAAAAGCGGGAAGCTTTTCAAAATTCAAGCCAAAATTTCACAAAGAAAACTTTTCTCTCACTGGAAAGCCAATGTAATTCCAATTCAAGTAATGATTCTGCAAAGGATGCCTAACCAATCCCTATTCTCCAACCATGATCAAGCTCTGGGGCAGACTTCAGAACTGGAGACTTGGAGAAAGAAATGTTTTAAATAGACTGAGTTCCAAACATGAAACTCCACATTCACATGATTAAGGTTAATAGTAACTGGAAAAAAAAAGGAACTGAATTTTCAAATATATGTATAAACATGAAGTATCTGACAATATAAGGAGAAATAAAACGAATTCTTTCATAGTGACTATTAGCCAGGGACAATTTTTAAGAACCCTGGAACAACTGCATCCTTGCTTTTTATGGAAATATTAGCTCTCCATAAATAAAATTTGTCCTAATGCCTATCTGCTCGGGCAAATGGCAGAATCCTTGCTTGCTCTAATGAAGGTACAAGTAAGAAGGCTTGCTTTTACCCTGTGGTAATTAAATTCTTTGACCAGAGGTATCCAAGTGACATCCTACAAATTCTAACAAGCCCTCCAAACAAAGGGACTGCCCCACCCATCATTTTGAAAATCAGAAAAATAACATACAAAAGGATTCCTAATCTTTCTTTAAAAATAGAAAGATCTGGCAGCCAAGAGCCCTCCTTCCTACATAACCACCCACTGGAGTTTAGTGGCTGCCTTTTTAGAAGAGGCATGTGTTCTCTAGTACCATAGTCTTTGCCTCTATTCTCCACTTTATTCTTGACTATTTTATTGCCTGGGTCTCCCAGAGGCATCTGCATTTTCGACGCCCATTCCATATACTTCTTACTGTTCCCAGCTGTCAAATATTAGACAGTGATACACTCATTTCTCTTCCCTTCTGATTATGATTTGTCTACTTATCCTAATATGTTCATGGAATAACCACAGCTCTGTCTCCAAAGACGTAAGATCAGGGTATACCTATAGCTATACTCATAGCAATATCCCCAAAACCACCTTCTGAGAACATCCCTGAGAGATTACTGATAACACTGCCAGGTCTCAACCATCAGCCTTTAGCAAAACTACCTCTGCAATGCCACTTTTCTTCAACAATTTTTCTGTTTCCTTTATACCACTCCTTCAACTCAAACATACTCAGACCACAATAGGCGGTCTGCGACACTTTCATATTCCACCCCTGGCTCCTCCACATTGCCAATTTCTGCATTAGAATCATACCACCTTCTACTAGATCCTACAGGTCCACAGCAGTCACATGACCTTCGGTGATTGTCATGTGGCTTCAGTTTTACACAACTATGTCAATCTCCCGACCACTCTGCCCTGAAATACCACACCAATGGACTTCAGGATGATGCACTTCTCATTTCCAACACACAGAGTGGCAGCCAGATTCCCCCACCTGCAGACCACGGAAGGATTCATTTCCTGGCACACAGCTCCTCGCACCCACAGTCACTGGAACTTACCCCCCGAGAATCTAGAATTATGCGATTTGTCACCCCTCCCCAACCTAGAACCCCAGAACAAGGCTCCACCTCACCTTAGCGGTTCACAGGAAAGTTTACTACAATGTTAAAAGTAATAGAATGATCTTTTTTCTCTCTGACCCCAAAAAGGACTAGAACTGAACGGAAATGAAAATGAAATGGAGAGTAGGAGACGTACCGCAGATTGAAACCTCGGTTGCTCTTCCTGGAATAAGAGAGAAAAAAAATAGAAAATATAGAAGTTATTTTTACACTTCACATTCAATAATAAGAAAGAAAATGCCGGCGGCGGAGGAAGCGACGGGTGGGGGGAGTCAGCCCGAACCCCCCCGCCCTTCTTTCCCCCCACGCCTCATATTCCCAGCGGGATCCGGTGGCGGGACAGGGGGGTCCCGAGCGCCGCCCCTCCTTCCGGGGTCCGACCCAGGCCGGAGGGGGTCAGAGCACTGCCTCCTGCCCTCGGACCCCACGGGGGCATCAGGGCGCTCCCAAGCCCTCCGCGTCCACCCTCACGCCCCAGGACGCGCGGGTCAAGGGAGGAGGGGATCGCAGAATGATGGGGCAGGTCCTGAGCGCGTCCCCTTCCCCAGACTCTGGACAATGGGATCCTGGGCGCACCCCGTCCCTGTCCCCGTCTCCGGAGCGCGATCAGGTGGGAGCGGGAGGCCGTAGCACCCTCCGCCACGGGAGAGGTGGGGATCCCAGAGGCCGCACGTCTCCTCCCCACCTCCAGTCTCGGAAGGCCGCTCGGCTGGGAGCCCGCAGGGGAGCGAGCCAGGAGGGCGACGGAGGCGGTCCCAGCCCGAGGGTGGGAGGCAGGCGGCGGCTGCCCGCCCCCCCGCCGCGGTGGCCCCGCTGAGAGCCGGGCCGCTGTCCCTGCTGTCCCCGCCTGACAACCCCCAAGGGAAGGAAGAAACCCAGGGACTCACGTCGCTCTCCACCTCGATGTCATCGTTATCGCTCATTTCCTACGGCCCAGGGAGCGGCCACTGCAGCAGCGCCAGGGAAGGGGTAAGGGTGGAGGGGAGGGGGAAGTCACCGACAACAAGCAAGTCCCCCCACACACTCACTCACTCACTCACTCACTCGCTCTCTCACTCACTCACACACTCACACACACACACACACACAACACGGGCGAGAACCACCTCCTCACTGCAGCACCGGATCAACGGCGGCACGCACGCCCGGTCGGCCCTCCGACACGTGACCGGGCTCGTCACGCTGGGGCCACCGAGACTTGTAGTTCCTGTTCCTCTCACTGACGGCCCAGCTAGCGCCAGAAAAACTACGAATCCCATAAAGAACTGCATCTAGTTGTCGCTAGCCCGGCTTGCGAAGGGAACCCAGAGCGCCTGCGTATCCGGTGGAGGGGGGCGGAGAGAGAAGCGCCGCAGTGCCTGCTGGGAGTCGTAGTCCGCAGACCGCGAGTTGTCAGGAGGTTTCCTCCCTAGGCAGCTGCGGAGGCTGCTGGGAAGACAGGACACGTGGAGGGAGCTGGGGCTCCTGAAGCCGGGCACCGTATGAGTGCTGGGCGCTGGGCCCAGGGGACAGGGTGGAGACTCTGGGGGAGTAGCCGGCTGCCTAAATAACGCTGCCTCTCCTTGGTACGAGTGGTTTTACTTTTTTTTTTAGTGCTCTGAGTGGCTTTGCATTGCGTCCTGGGGCGTAACCGCCAGCTTGAGTGGGGTGGCGGTGTGGGGGTGGGGGGTGGGGGTGGGCGGAGATCCTGAGGCGGCGGAGGACTTGGGGGCGCGGCTTCGGGTGCACACACGAGGACCCTTGGGATCTGGCTGTGGGGAGGTGTCAATGGCAGGTGTTAGGTAGTGTTACAAGATAGGCAGGGTGACCCGCCTCGCTGAAGGACAGCTCCCAGACGTGATAATCTCGTAATTTATTAATTGGGACTGACCATCTTGCTACTCTTGTACACACACAGACATCCTTTTCCTCCACTCCGCCCCAACAACTGTTTATGTGGAAGTAAAAGCCTCTCCGGAGTTTGTTGTAGTCGAGGCAGTTTAAGGAGTGGCCCCGCAGTTTGCAGCACCATAATTAAGAACTGCAGAAAGTATCAAAAACAGTGTCCGAGTAAGAAATGTCCCAACCTACAGAGAATTTTCCTAAGAGTTTATTTGAGCCAAACTGACAACACATGCCAGGGAGCAAGATCCCCAAAGCTTCAGAGAATACGTTTTTCAGTTTCTTTTATGCATTTGAGATGAAGGCGATAACGCAAAGATTACATGAAAATAGGAGAAAGTGAGTTGGGGATTGGATTGCAGGATAGTTAAACTCACACTTTAAAAGGAGGGGTCTGAAAGGGGGCTTTTCAAAGGTATGTTAACCTAGACGCAAGCAACAATGGACAGGGCTTACTTAAGGGAAAGCTAAGCCTTTTACTAAAGAAGTTATATGCCGGGGCATGACCTGCCCAGTTAGGAATTTTTGATCAGATCACCCTGTGAGGTTACTTTCCATAGAAGCCCTTCTTCCATCCACAACGGGAAACCTGTGCAGTTTAAATGCATATTTAAATACTGTGGCATGAGGTGTGATCATATCCATTCCACCAATATTTATTGAACACCTAACATGTGCCAGCACTGGGATGCCATTCTGTATAAAACTGGAACAGTCCCAGCCTTCAGGCTGCTCACAGCTGTGGAAACAAAAATTAGACTGCCCTGCCACCATTTTAACAGTGAACATCAAGTCCCACAGGAAGAAAAAACAATGACAAGACGCTTTCAGCCCTGACATAAACAAAGCAGCAGAACTACTTTTACATCTGGTCTCCAAAATGAGTGAAAGCTTGAGCTTTTACCATAAATTACTGAATTTCTAACGAAAACCATCTTATCCCTGACTTCTGAATACAGAAATTTGGACTATGTTACATTTATATTTCTTTTGTATTGTTCTATTTCTTTTGTATTCTGTTGTGTTTAGTATTCAGTGATCCAATCCTACTGAAGTTTGCAGGTCTTTACAAGTAATCAGTCATCCTCCCTAAATGCTTTTGTCTCTTAGTCATCTTTCACACTAAGTGGGAGAGGTAGACATAAGTAGGATATTACATTATAAGAGCTGATGGGCTATAAGGGAGACAGGGAAGGTAGCTCTTGGGTGAGTTAATTTAGCTGGATATTAGAAGTTAGGGCTTATTCATGATTACAACCAACAATTATTGGGTGCCAGTTATGTGCCAAGCACTACAGAGCAATCCTGGCTACAAGTTAAAATCACTCCAGGGCTATTAAAAATTTCAATACCCTGGCTGTGCCCCAAACCAATTAAGTCACAACCTCTGGGGATGAGGACCAGGCAGCAGTATTTTTTTTTAAAGCTCTGCAGGTGACTCTAATGTGCAACCAAGATGGAGAAGCACTGCTACAAAGGATCCAAGGTAAATAAAATAATCTTCCACTGAATTGTATACTTTACAAGAGTGAATTTTATGGCTTGCCAATAATTATATGTCAATAAAGAAGTTATATAAAAATAGGGTCATCTTTGCCCACCCAAAATCTAAAACCTGATAGGGTAGTAAATTATGAATACAAATAACTGCAATGAGGATAGACTAAGTGCTCACTTAGCTGCACAGCCAGTGAATGCTGTAAGGCAGGGGTCCTCAAACTTTTTAAACTGGGGGCCAGTTCACTGTCCCTCAGACCGTTGGAGGGCCGGACTATAGTTTTAAAAAAAACTATGAACAAATTCCTATGCACACAGCGGCGGCAAAAACACCCGGTGGGCGGATAGATATTTTCAGCGGCCGTAGTTTGAGGACCCCTGCTGTAAGAGCTCAGAGGAGGGAGACATGCTTCCAGGCCTGAGGTGGGGTGGGGAGAGGTTGGTGATCAGGTAAGTCTTCTTAGGCTGTCAGGTCCATCAGGGCAAGGATGGGGTCTGCAGAGACCAGGTCCAGATTTGGTGAACACGAATCCCCAGTTGTTGGATGTTCCATGCTTTCCCCATGCCACTTACGCTTCCTTTTTTCTTTTCTTTTTAAAATTATTTTTATTTAAAAAATCTTTATTGTTGAAAGTATTACATATGTCCCCCTGCCCCCACTGACCTCTTCTAGCCCTCCCCTTCCCCCAGGCCTTCACCACCTTATTGTCTGTGTCCATGGGTTATGCATATTCGCATACAAGTTCTTTGGTTGATGTCTCCCCTGCCCACCCTCCACCCCCCTTCCCTCTCAGCCTTCCCTCGGAGACTCTGAAGTCTGTTCCATGCTTCTGCTTCTATGTCCCTGGATCTATTTTGTTCATCAGTTTATTTTGTTCAATAGATTCCACATATGAGTGAGATCATGTGATACTTGTCTTTCTCTGACTGGCTTATTCTGCTTAGCATAATACTCTCGAGGTGCCTCCATGCTGTTTCAAAGGGTTTTTTACTGCTGCATAGTCTTTTTTCTTTTGGGGGGAAGAGGGTATAACCTCAAAGGTCCCAGAAAGAGTCAGCTAGCACACTCAAATTAGGATCATTCAAGTAGATTTTAATAATGAGGTTGTTTACAAATATGTGAGCAGGGTGTAAAGAAACTATGAGGGATTGTGCAGTACCACTGGGACTCTGCGCCCATCTGTAGGCGTGTAGGGGAGAGGGAATGAGTGGTTATGGAGCTGGGTCTAGGGCAGTGGTTCTCAACCTTCTGGCCCTTTAAATACAGTTCCTTATGTTGTGACTCAACCATAAAATTATTTTTGTTGCTACTTCATAACTGTCATGTTGCTACTGTTATGAATCGTTATGTAAATATCTGATATGCAGGATGGTCTTAGGCGACCCGTGTGAAAGGGTCGTTCGACCCCCAAAGGGGTCGCGACCCCCAGGTTGAGAACCGCTGGTCTAGGGTCTATGAAAGGGCCCTCTGACAGGAGCTCAGACCTGGAGCCCAGGGCAATTGGATCGGGAGGGCCAAAAGGAAGATCTCTAAGCCATGACAAAGGACCCTTTCCTCCTCTCCTCACATTTTCAGAGAGGGCTGGGAACTGCCAACCTCCTGCTTGTTCTCCATCCTGCAGCCAGAATGACCTATCAGGAATGAAATACCTTCACTTTCTTGATTAAACCTTTCCATCCATCTCCACGTTCTGGGGATAAAGCCCAGACTCCAGAGTCTGGCACATTAAGACCCTTCAGGATCTGGCTCCTTGGCCAGTCTCATCTTTCAGCTCCTGCTCTCCCACCCTCTACACGCTAACCATGCAGAATTTCTTTCCTTTTGCCTAAACGACCATGTTTCCTTTAGCCTCCAGGGATTTTCATATGCAAGTCCCTCTGCCCTAGATGGTATCTCCCACTTACCTCCCTTCTCATCTTTTTTGACATAACCATCATAGCCTCCTCCAAGAAGTCCTCCTGGATTCTTCAAGGCTGGGTTAGGGAGAATGCACTGAGCCACAGGCAACCGTTTCTCCTCTCAAATTTGCCAAGCTGATGAGTCATTCTTCCTCAAAGGGGATAGAGAACATGTCAGAGTATCCCTCCCATATTTTTCCCTCCCTGAAGAGTGGACTGACCAGTGCCTTGAAGTTCCAGCCTCCAAAACTGAACAATAGATTTATGTTGCTATCAATGAGCCAATCTGTGGCATTTTGTTATAGCAACATAAATGGACTAAGCCAATCAGCACCTGTTTTTATTTGGTATTTGTTTACTTATGTATGGACAGCCGCCCCACTCGAATAGAAGTCCTGTGAGGTCGGGGACTGTGCCCATTTTGCTCCTAGTCATATCCCTGACACTCAGCCTGATAGCTGGTCTGTGGTTGGTACATAATAAACACTGCAATACGGAACCTCGCAATTGTTTATCTCAATCTCACCATACTTTGGTCTGCATTGGTATAGGTTAAGTCACTCCTAGAAATATCAGGGGCGAAAATCATAAAGATGGTTTTACCTTTGCCAGGGGGCTGAGGAGAGCTTCCTTGTCTGGCATGCACATCCCAGGGTGATGGAAAACAGAGAATGCCCAGCTCTGCATTCTCAAAATGTGTTTCAACAATTCTGAGGTCGTAGGGGTCAGGGTGGAGAGGAGGGGATTATGTCAAGGGCCAGTCTGTGTTTAGCCTACACCTTACTTATAGTCCTTGAACTAATTTTCTCCTTTGTCAGAAAACCAAAGGCATTGGTTCATAGCTTTTGTAAGAGAGAGCAGCAGAGGATGTTTTGTTCCTTAGCGCCAGGGTTAGTTCCCTTAGCGCCAGGGTTAGTTCCCTTAGCGCCAGGGTTAGTTCCATTGGGAATTTGTTGATGGAAGTTGTTTCATTGACCACTTCGACTACTGTTGTGATATACGCTAGACTTTATATTACGTAGGAGGAATTTCATATAAAGGAATAAGACTGCACATATTATATGTCCCTCACAGAGTCAAAGCCCAATTTACAAAGAGCAAGCAAACAGGCCTCATTTAATGGAGATGTTTGAGGTTGGATGAGACAATGACTTTTATTTAAAGCAATAATAATCCAATCAGTCTTCATTGTGACCCTCTCCAACGGGCAAAACACACTCCAAGGGCAGTTTTGAAGTCACTGCTGGGAAGCGTGTCAGATTGGCTCTTTTGATCTGGCTTCTTGCTGACCATAGCAAGAATATTTTGCCTACAAACCCCAAGTTCCTTTTATATTAGAGGAACATGTGCCAGGGCATGTGGTTCCCCCAAGGAGGTCTCCTTTGTCTCCTCCGAATGACAAAACTAGGGACCTTGGAAAGAATATGGCTCTTTGAAGCCTGTGGAATTCAGAATACCCGTCACTAGACTTTTAATCCACAAATTAACTGATTAACTATTGGTGTTATTTAAACTGATGGCTTCGAACATTAGGCATTCCTGGGAAAGGGAAGATGGGAGAGAGAACTGACTGAAGGGTGTGCAGTCAGTGAGGGGTAGCTCCAGAGTAGAAGTAGCTCCAAGTTAGGGATGGAGGTGGCGGGGACGGTTCTGATTCCTCTGGAGTGCCACTTCCTCTAAACTTCTCATAGCAAAAATGAGAGAATTTGCCCCAGGTGATGGAGATATGGGGATACAATGAGATTATGTATGTGTCAATATTTTGTTTTGGTTTTCTTTTAATTGAGGTTTAATTTACATAAAGTAAAATTCACCTCTCTATTAAGCCCCTCCCACCATTCTCAGCCCCTGAAAATGACCCCTGACCTACTTTCTTTCTTTAATCCTCACATGAGGATATGTTTGTTTGTTTGTTTTTAGTTGATATTTAGAGAGAGAGAGAGAGAGAAATATCAATGTGAGAGAGCAACATCAATTGGTTACCTCTCGTCCACTCCCAGACTGGGAATCAAACCCACAGCCTAAGTATGTGCCCTGACCAGGGATTGAATTTGCAGCCTTTTGGTGTATGGGACGATGCTTCTACCAACTAAACCACCCGGCCAGGGCCTAACCTATCCTATATAATAAAAGAGAAACATGGTAATTGGCGTACGACCGCTACCCTTCCCATTAGCTAATCAGCGAGATATGCAAATTAACTGCCAGCCAAGATGGCGGCCGGCAGCCAGGCAGCTTGAAACTAACATGAGGCTTGCTTGCTTCAGTGACGGAGGACTCCAACGTTCCCTGCCTGCCGCTGCAGGCCTCTGAGCTGGCAGTTTGAAACATAGTTACAAAAATAGAAGCTAAACAAAACCCCAGAAACCAGCTTTCAGCTAGCTGGGAATCTCAGACCTGGAGTTGATACAGAGTTTCGATTGTAGAACCTAAACAAACCAGATACCTGCTTTCAGGAGCGGAGGCCTAAGAGCTGGAGCCTCAGAGCTAAAGCTGGCCCAGAATAAAAGAAAAAAAAAAGAAAAAAAGGAGCAGTTGGGAGCTTCAGTCCCAGCCTGAAAACAGCCCTCAGCCCCTCACCCAGACTGGCCAGGCACCCCAGTGGGGACCCCCACCCTGAAGGGTGTGTGACCAGCTGCAAACAGCCATCATCCCCTCATCCAGGCTGGCCAGGCACCCCAGTGGGGACCCCCACCCTGATACGGGACACCCTTCAGGGCAAACCAGCCAGCCCCCACCCATGCACCAGGCCTCTATTCTATATAGTAAAAGGGTAATATGCCTCCCAGCACCGGGATCAGCGGAGCCGCGAGGTCTCCCGGCACCGGGATCAGCATGACAGGGGGCAGCGCCCAAACCCCCTGATCGCCCTGTGGCTCTGTGTGTGACAGGGGGCAGGGCCACAACCTCCCTATCGGCCCTGCTCTGTTCCTGACAGGGGAAGGCACCCCAATCCCCTGATCGGCCCTGCTCTGTGCCTGATATGGGGGAGCTCCCCAACCCCCTGATCGCCCTGTGGCTCTGTGTGTGACAGGGTGCGGCGCCCCCAACCCCCCACCCCACGGGCCCTGCTCTGTGTGTGATGGGGTAGAGCCATAACCTCCCCATCGGCCCTGCCCTGAGTGTGAGAGTGGCGGCGCCCCAACCCCCTGATCGGCCCTGCTCTGTGGGTGATAGAGAGCAGCGCCCCAACCCCCTGATCCACCCTGCTCTGTGAGTGACAGGGGGGAGCTCCCCAACATCCTGATGGGCCCTGCTCTGTGCATGACAGGGGCAAGCTCCCCAACCCCCTGATTGACCCTGCTCTGTGCGTGACAGGGGGAGCTCCCCAACCCCCTGATTGGCCCTTCTCTGTGTGTGATAGGGGGTGGCGCCGCAACCTCCCCATCGACCCTGCCTTGAGTGTGACGGGGGCGGTGCCCCAACCCCCCAATCGTCCCTACCCTGAGCATGACTGAGGGTGGCATCGCAACCTCCGGATCTGCCCTGCTCTGTGCATGACGGGGCAGCGCCCCAGCTCCCCAATCGGCCCTGCTCTGAGCCCGACCAGGGACTGCACCTAGGGATTGGGCCTGCCCTCTGCCACCCGGAAGCAGGCCTAAGCCAGCAGGTCGTTATCTCCCGAGGGGTCTCAGACTGCGAGAGGGCACAGGCCGGGCTGAGGGACACCCCCTCCCCCCAGAGTGCACAAATTTTTGTGCACCGGGCCTCTAGTCCTATATAATAAAAGGCTAATATGCAAATCGACCGAACGGCAGAAAGATTGGTAGCTATGACATGCACTGACCACCAGGGTCAGATGCTCAACGGAGGAGCTGCCCCCTGGTGTCAGTGTGCTCCCACAGGGAGAGTGCTGGTCAGCCAGAAGCCAGGCGCATGGCTGGCAGGTGCAGTGGTGGTGGCAGGAACCTCTCCTGCCTCCGTGGCGCTAAGGGCGTCGGACTGACGAACATCCTCTGAGGATTCCTGGACTGCAAGAGGGTGCAGGCCGGGCTGAGGGACCCCCCCCCCCCTCTCCTGTGTGCACAAATTTCATGCACCGGGCCTCTAGTTTTCTATATTTGTAATTATACCTGTTTCAGAATGTCATAGAAGTGGCAGCATGCAGGCTTCTTTTTCTTTGCATTTGGGATTTGTTCAAGTTTTGCACATGCACATCATCAGTCCATTTTTTTTATTGCTAGGTAGTATTCCATTGATAGATTTATTAGTTGTTTATCCATTCATTTTCTGAAGGACATATGGGTTGTTTTCAGTTTTTGACAATTATGAATAGAGCTGCGTATAGGTTTTTGTGTGAATGTAAGTTTTCATTTCTCATGAAATAAGTACCTCAGAGTGGGATTGCTGGGTCATATGGTAGGTGTGTGTTTAACTTTATTAGAAACTGTTGAACTGTTTTTCAAAATGGCTGTGCCATTTTTGTATCTCCGCCAGCAATGTATGAGTGATGTGACAATATTTTTGGGGGAAAAATGTCTACACATCCCTTATACAGGTAGGTAGAAAGCAGTTTCCCTGGGATTGGGAAGGGCAACTTAGAGACAGTTTAGTTTGCCCAACTAGCTAAGAGAGGCCACAGCAATCAGCCAAGAATATTTCCTGAATCTTGGGAGCAATACTAGAAAAAAAATATTGTTTATTTAGAATCACAGTTAATACTGGCAGACATTTATTGAACACTTACCATGCCCTAGGCGCTGGGCTTCATGCTTTACATAGATCTTCACAATGAACCTTCTTATTACCCCACCTTACAGGTGAGGACAGGGAGCCCAGGGGGGTAAATCACATGCCAAAGGCAACCCAGCTCATAAGAGACCCGTAGGGGAATAAAATCCAGGTGTGTTAGATTCCAGACACTGTGCCCTCAGAACTGCTCTCCTATGCTGACCTTGTAGCTACAAGTATGACTAGTTATTAGCACTCTTCAGATTGCACTTTCTGCTTTTCCTTGCACACAATAACCGGGCCAAGACCATTGGGTGGAAATCAAGCTTCCTGCCAGGTAGCCCTGAGCCTTCTGCTTCTGTTACTTCAGTCCAAACCCACAGGGCTCAGCGCTGGACTCAGCCTTACTGGCTTCCTCCGAATTATGCTGTAAGTCACACATTGTGTCTTTGGGGAATTTTCTAGGAAGGTCTCTTGCTGATCTAACTGAATGTGGGAAAGTCTGATGGAAACACCACTGTCTTCCAGTTTGGGAAGGTCAGGCTGAGAGTCTGCTGCCAAGAGATGGGTCCGGTTCTCCCTCTCCAGTTCTTGCTTTGATGTGAGTCCATTCCCACTACCACATGGAAGCACAAATGGGCAGAGTTTTGGGTGGATTATCTTGTGCTTCAAATGTTGGGTTCCTCAGAGTGCCTTGGAATCCTAAGATCCATAGAGCAGTGATTTAGAGCTTATAGTAACTCTGGAGCCCACACATTCTGACCTCTAGGGTCCACTGAATTAAATGGCTGCTGCAAATCTGACTCTGCTACTTCCTGGCTGTGTAACCTTGGGCAAGGTGATTAACTTCTCTGAGTAAGTTTCTCTGCCCCCAAAATAGGGACGTGAAACTTACACACAGGGTGTTTTAAAGTCTGAATGAACAAGGTTAGAACACAGTGCCAGGCAAATCTTAAGTGCTCAATAAATGATAGCTTAACATTAATATAACCCGGAGTCGTTAAGGGACACTTCCAACACCAACATTTTTGAGAGCAGAGTTAAGAGTTAGGCAGTGTTGTGCTTGACTGGGTCACAGCAGAAATTTGAGGTTAAGGACAGATTGACAAATGAATTAGCTTAGTGATCTTGAGCAATCAATTAACCTCCCTTTTCACTTTTCTTCATTAATTACCTCTGAGAACTGTTTCTTATGGTTATCACGCTGATCTTTTAAAGTGAACAAATGAAAAGAACTGTCCTCCCCCTCCGAGTGTCTCATCGTCTTTCTTCTATTCAGTGACAGTTTTAGAAGGAAGAATCCTTGTCTGCAGAAACACTTTCCGTCTGTTTTCCCAGAAATGTACATTTCTGATTAGCAGTAATGATGATAGCCACGGTACTGAGCATTTTTGCTGTGCCAGGTGCTGTGTTAAGCCCTGCATCATGTTACAGAAACCTCCCAATGGCCCAACGAAGATGGAGAAACAGAAGTAGAGCAAGGTCAAGTAACTTGCCCAACACCACGTAGCTGGTAGGTGGCAGAACCAGAACCCGAGCCCAAGTCTCTCTGATGCCGAAATGTGTGCTTTCGCCATGGCACGGCTGCCTCGATTAGGAACAGAATAGAGAACTTTAGAATGGAAAGGAACCTTGGAAATGGCCTAGTCACATGACACCAAGCTACTCCTTTTCATCAACCTCGGCGTAGTTGCTGCTTTCTCTATCGAATTACATACGCTCCCTGCCCACTCCAGTTGGCAGAAGAGCGAGTTGGGGAACCCTGGCTCGTGGATTCCTTATGTGAACTGAGACCCTTATGTAGTCAGCACGGTCTGAAGTTTCTGTGCACTTGACCAAGAGGGGAATTCAAGGGGCATCAGGATAACGAAGGGCAGCAGTCCCAGAGGCTGGTTGCTGACAGGTGTCTAGACCACTCAGAGGCTCTTTCGAAGGGCAAGTGTGGAAACACTGCCGAAGTTGTCATACAACTTTCCCAAATCCAGCTGTCTCTTCAGTTGCCAATGCTGAGCCCCGAGCGTCTGGCAACCCCTCTGGGCGTGGCAGGGATGGCAGTGCCTGGCACAGCCTGTCTGCTGGCTAAAGACAACCCAGCCATCTCGCCCTCTTTCTTCCTGTCACTGCCAGGGGCTTGCGCGACCTTGATCACGTCTCTCAAGAATCAGTTGAACTGTTTAAGCTCTAAGCATATTGATTAAAATAAATAAGGAGGAGTGATAACGTATGAACAATTGTTCTGTGTTGATAGGAAGAGTTTCTTCTAAGTGGCACTCCTCTCTGCCCCCACCCCCGTAGTACAATTACAGGCCAAATGCTGTGGCAATTCAAGGAGAATGAGAGGAAATTTGCTTTGAAATAGGAGGCGAAACTGACCTGGCTGGTTTGGTAACAGGTCCAAAGAACACAGTGTCCTCTGGACGCTGACAGCTGCTGGAATAAGTCTGGTCTTCTTGTCGGTCAGGCCGACCCTCTCTAGCCAATTGACTCATGGCAAGTGGAGAAGGTCAGCGGCATTTATGGAAAGCCCACTCTATCCTTTACAGCAAGATGCGCTGACATGGGCGATGAGGAGACTATGTACTGATAAACAGTGGGAACCTGTCCATACTGAAAAGTGACACAGTGAAGCAGGTTATAAAACGGTACATACCAGAGTATTGTAAGGTAACAGTAGTTCCCATACGCCTCTCACCTAGACTTTCCTAATGTTAACATTTTACATAATCACAATACAGTTATAAAAACCAGGACATTAGTATTGATATGTTATTCATTAATTCATAGCTTTGACTCAAATGACACTTTCCCAATAATGGCCTTTTTCTGGTCCAGGACCCCACACTGCATTTAGCTGTCATGTCTCCTTAGTCTCCTTTATTCTAGAAACATGTTCCTCAGTCTTCCTTCATCTTTAATGATATTTACATTTATTATTATTATTATTTTATTGTCTAAAGTTTTGCATATGTCTCCTTTTTCCCCAATTGACCCTCCCCCCCTCCCTCCAGCCATTCCCACCCCGGGGAAGCCCCCACCGCCCCAGTGTCTGTGTCCAGTGGTTATGCTAATATGCATGCATACAAGTCCTTTGGTTGCTCTCTCACCTGTGGACATGTTTAGAGAGAAGAAGAGGCAAAGAGAGAAACAGATGTGAGAGAGAAACATTGATCGGCTGCCTCCATATGGGCTCCAACAGGCCCCGACCAGGGATCGAACCTGAAATCTAGGCATTCATCCTGACTGGGAATTGAACCCTCAACCCTTTAGTTGATGATGCTCAACCAACTGAGCCACCCTGACCAGGCTACATTCATTTTTTTAAATTAAAAATTAATCAGGGAACATTTTCCTCTTTCACTTCTTCCCTTCCTTCTGAAAAAGTTAGTGTAAAACCATTAGCATGAAGAAAACAAAACACATTAGCATGGGCCAAGCAAGGTAGGCATCAGTGGGGATTGGGGAGTGGGAGTTTCAGTCACATATCACAGACATAGGAACCCAAATAGGGTGAGGCAGCACCTATGAGTGGGGGGTGGTGATGGCCCAACTGGGTTGTCAGGGTCTAAGTCGAGTGAGGGGAGCCTCTATGACAGTGTAGGGGGTGATGGGGTGCCTAGAGGAGGTGAGGTGATAAGGGCATCTGTGCAGGGGTGTGATGGCAGCGAGAGAAGATTTGTTACACACAGGGCCCTTGATCAAATTAATATATTGAGAATAATAAAAGATGTCTCTCTCATCAGAGAGAGAAGTATGATATGGAGAGGAAGACTACTAGAATTAATGAATCCCACAGTGTTGGGTTAAAATGGAAGGTAATTATGTAAATGTATGGTTTTCACATGTATACATAGATACAGAAATAGAGTTCTTCCTGGCGCTATCCTCTGAGGGGCTCTGGGAGGAGCAACACCCCAATAGCAATAAGCACACTCAGTACCCAGGTCTTGGCTTTTTAAAAAATCCTCACCCAAGGATAAGTTTTTTGTTTTGTTTTGGTTTTTGATTTTGAGAGAGAGGAATGAAGACAGAGAGAGAAACAGTGATATGAGAGAGAAACATTGATCGATCTTCCTACACACACACACACACACACACACTGGCGTTTGAACCTAGACTGGGGATCGAACCTAGGTATGTGTCCTGACCAGAAACCAACCCGCAACCTTTTTGGTGTACAGGATGGCACTCCTACCAACTGAGCCACCCAGCCAGGGCCAGGGCTTGACTTCTATATGCTATTCTCTAACAAAGGAAAACTAGGCTCTTTAGAGAAATGCCTGATTTCAGGGCCAGGGTAGGGAAAATACAAGATGAGCCTATCTTTTTGTGTCAGAAATTAAGGAAGTGCTAGAAGAATAATGGAGACATGTCCAAAGAATATAGAAACCAGTTTGAAGGGGTTCCCACTTGCCAAATCTGGGACAATTTGAGCATCAAGATAAATAAGAATAGTTATAGATTATTGTGGGGAACCGATATAGGGTTAAGCCTCGGACTGACCTGTTGGCGAAGTCACCAACAAGTCCCAGCTTAGAGGGCTCAGTCCTCTTAGCATAATTAGGCTTGACCTTATAACACTCCCTAGATCGTATCTGGGAATCTAATGGGCTGAGGGAAGTGCAGGAAGTGTAACTATGGTCAAAACAAGTGAAACTCATAAGAACTGTGTAACTATGGTAACCACTACCTTGTTTACCTCTGACTATAAAAGGTTGGTGTGGCCTGAGCACTGGTGGAAGTCCTTCCGCTTGAGTTGGACTTAGCCGCCTGGCCCCCCAATATCCCCAAATTATCTCGTCTTTTTCTCTTTCATTTGTGTGCGGCTCCACTTCCAGATCCTGAACCCTGAACCACGCAGGATGTGGAGGGAAACATTTACAACAGATTATAAGGTGATGGGATGGGAATCAATGAATCTATGCTGAAAAAAATAAATGAATAAATGGGGAGAGGAGAAAACTTTTCCTTACTATGGAATGTCAACGAATGAATATAAAATAATGATGAAATTACAAAATCACTATGGCAACCAAAATAACAATAATAATAATTCAGCCAATAACCATCAAGGGATACTAAACATAGTGGGTGAAGGTTGAATGAGGAATGAATATTTGCATAGCTTCAAAGTATCTTCCAACAAATACCTGGTGATTGCAAAGGGAGAAAGGTGCCTTTACAGTGCAGAAGCCTGGTGGACACCACCAAATCAAGTGATCAAGGTTAACATCTCAAATAATGGGACATGGACATCGAGAACCTCTTGGTGTAATGCAGTGAGAAGCACACAGATCTCTTCCGTGATAATTCTGACAAAAAAAATGCATAACCTAAAGTTAATCATGAGAAAACCCCAGACAAACCCCAAATAAGTAACTTTCTGAAAACAACTGAACTAGAATATTCAAAAATTTCAAGGTCATTAAAGATCAGGAGTGACTGGGGGATTATTTCAGATTGAAGCAAGTTGAAGAGACATGACAACTAAATGCTCTGCATGATCCTGGATTGAATCCTTTTGCTATAAAAACGACATTGGGACAATTAGTGTAAGTGGAATGGAGTGTGATGATTAGACAGCAATAATATATCAATCTTGGCTCTTGATTTTAATGGTTATATTATTGCAAAGAGAAAATAACCAGGGACAAGAAACAAGTTATCCACCCAAGACCTGCTACTTCTGTGGTATTCTCTATCTTAATTGGCATTATCACCATCTACCCAGAAACACAGCTTTTTTTACAACCTAAAAGTCCATTTGGAACAACCTAAATATCTACTAATAAGCCAACAATTTTATGAAATATCTGTGCCTTGGAATATTATATTGCTATTTGGAGAAATAAAGTAGGCCTGCGTAGCAACATGAAAATAAAAGAAGAAAGTTGTGAAATGTAATATAAAATGAGATACCTTTCTTGTTCATTTTTGTACGTGTGTAGAACAAGGTATGGTGAAGAATGTATTCCAAACTCTTAATGGATGTTATCTCTTTGGAATAGAATTATGAATTTTCTTCTTTTCTGTACTGTTTGAACTTTTAAAAAATGAACTCTTGAAAAAACATAATAAAGATATTTTACTTTTGATAAACCTTTTTAATATAAATGATGTGGCAGAGACTTACAAAGGAGATAGAAGCTATTCACTTTCAAAGAACATCCAATCTAATAGGACAATGTAAGCATTATTTGTATGTTACAGATTATTTATAAAACAACACGGAGGAAACACAGATTTACGAGTAAATTACAACTATAAAAAAGGACAGCATTTAAGGACATGAGAAGGAAGAAAGACTGATACTGGATGAGTTGGAGAGACTGAACAAATGGGGCAAAACTGGCAATGTCCTGGCTAAGAGATCGATTTGGAAGAAGGGAGAGTCATGGGAAGCTGAGAGAAGGCTATTTCCTGAGTGTTGAGCCAGGTTGAACCCCTGGTTCAGGTTGATGCTTAGCTGGCAGAATAGGTAGTTTTCCTCCTGAGCTTTTGTCATTCCTTACACCTCTTTCTTTTTATTTTTAAAAATATATCTTTATTGATTTCAGAGAGGAAGGGAAAGGAAGAGAGAGCTAGAAACATCAATGATGAGAGAAAATCATTGATCAGTTGCCTCCTGCATGCACCCGACTGGGGATCGAACCCACAACCTGGGCATGTGCCCTGACTGGGAATTGATCTGCGACCTCCTGGTTCATAGGTTGATGCTCAACTACTGAGCCACCGCGGCCAGCCCTTACACTTCTTTCAATTTTGATTTCTCCTTTCCCACTGTCCAGGAACTTAGGGGTAAAATGCACCCCTATTCACTCCAGGGAAAGCATGGGTAAAACTCCTTTAATAGAGCTGAAAGAATTAACATAAACAAAAATTATTTTATGAAAAACCAAGGGGGAAAAAAAGAAAAAAAATGTATAAAGAGAATAATACCAGATAATTAACATAAAAAATTAAGCCACCCAAGACTAGCTTTCTTATTTTTAAAAATTCTGTGACAATATCTAAGATCTGTACATAGCCCAAAGTTTCTCTACTCTTTTCAAAGACCAAGCATAACTTTGCAGGAATCAGATGTGGCTTCCTACCCTCCCAGTTCCTCTGCCTGCCTCCATGTAAGGACAAACTCCAGCTCCATTAAAACTCAACCTTCTGGAACCACTAGAAGCCTCTCATTTTCTTCTAGTCCAAGTTTGTATAAGGGCACACCTATTTCACAGCAGAGCTGCCAGGTAACAGTGATGGACATCTTTAAGCCCTTCCTACTTAGGTATTTGGCTCTGTCCACTTTAGAAGCATTCTGTGATGACTCACTCAAATGAGTCCCTACAGACAAGAAAGGGTCTTGTAAAAATTTGTCTGTTATAGTCTCACCACATGATAATAGCCACATAGTAAGCATTCCATGTATGTAGGTGAATTAGTGCATTTATAGTATTGAGGTAGGCCATCCTCATTGACTTAAGTGAGGTGATAAAATCTTGCCTGCAGGGTACACGGTGAGTAGGCTTGGGAGTAGTTTTGACTGTAAGCATGTGAAAGCTTGAGATACCCTTTCAAGTTTTTCTCTCAACTAGGTGGTTTAAAGATTTAAAAAAACACCCCAGCCTGCGTGACTCAGTGCTTGAATGTCGACCCATGAACCAAGAGGTCACTTACCATTTGTCAGGGCACATGCCTGGGTTGTGGGCTCGATCCCTAGTAGGGGACGTGTAGGAGGCAGCTGATCAATATTTCTCTCTCATCGATATTTCCATCTCTCTATCCTTCTCCATTCCTCTCTCTCTAAAGTCAATAAAAACATATTTAAAAAAGAAGATTTAAAAAAAACAATTATATGGCTATCATTTAACAAAATATTTAAAAACACACACACAATTA
Organism: Myotis daubentonii; assembly: GCF_963259705.1. Lineage (NCBI taxonomy): Eukaryota > Metazoa > Chordata > Mammalia > Chiroptera > Vespertilionidae > Myotis > Myotis daubentonii. Next base: position 29,557,959 of record NC_081840.1, on the reverse strand, counting down.
TGCCTGTGCCCAATTCAACATGGGACTATCTGTAAAACCCAATTCAAAGTGTAAGTAATTTAAACTTCTCTGGTTAAAATAATTACTATTTATAATAGTTTCTAGGGGAAATTCAGTTTGTGCTGGGCTTGAGGGTTATTTTTGTGTAGGTTTCTCTAAGATAAGGGTCTACATCAGTTGTAATCTCAGCTCTTTGACTTGTTCAGCTCTGTGATTCTGACATTATAAGTCTTTGAGCTAAGGGTCTAGGAGAGACCCTTAGGGAATCCCCTATGGGGCCTGAGATACCCTAACACCACCAAGAAATTATTTTTATCTTCTTGAAGGAGGCATATAAGATGAATAAATTCATATTATATATTTACTAGAGGCCCAGTGCATGAAATCTGTGCACTGGGGGTGGGGGGAGGAGGAAGAGGGGGTCCCTCAGCACAGCCTGCGCCCTCTTGCAATCCAGCAGTCGGATATCCTTAGCCCTGCCATGGATGCGGGAGAGGCTCCTGCCACTGCTGCTGCACTCACCAGGCATGAGCCTGGCTCCTGGCTGAGCAGCACTCCCCCTGTGGGAGTGCATTGACAGGGGGCAGTTCCTGTGTTGAGCGTCTGCTCCCTGGTGGTCTGTGTGTATCATAGCAACCAGTCCTTCCACCATTCAGTCGATTTGCATATTAGCCTTTTATTCTGAGGGATTTAAAAAACTGTTGCATAGTGCTGACTATGTGTTTGGTATTGCGTGAGTAGTCACTCATGTAGGCTTTCTCACAGCCTTCTGAGGTGGTACAATTATTAGCCCATTTATAGCTGAGGCACAGAGAGGTTAAGGGATATAGGTTGCAGGCTCGATCCCCAGTGTGGGGCATGCAGGAGGGAGCCGGTCAATGATTCTCTCTCAGAATTGATGTTTCTATTTCCCTTTCCCTTTCCCTTCCTCTCTGAAATAAATAAAAATATATTTAAAAAAATTCATCGGTCAGTCTTTGTCTTAAGGCTCTATAATGTCTATCTCATTGCTATAAATGGGAATGGAAGTGCCTTTGAGGCCAGAGAGGCGAGTACCCCTCACTTTGCCAGTCCTTGCAAAAGTCTCCCTCAGTTTTACATGCATGTTTTGAAACTTATAAAAAAATCTTGATAATGTGGTGGTATACTCATGTCGCAGGGTATGTCAGGAATATATTTCAGGCACTGTTTTGGACGTAGAGAGTCATAGTTTTTGCCCTCCCATCACATCTTGCTGTAGAAATAACATGTATATATTACATATGGTTATTGATAATGGCTTTGTTAAAAGGTTTTTCTGTGGATACACAATTATCTTTGCCTGTTGTCCTTGCCATGGTTTGGAGGACAGTTTTTAGAGCAAGAGAATTCGGTTTTATTTGAGAGATTGAATTAGAGTTTAAATGGCACTTGATGAAAATGAAAGTAGAAGAAAAGACTGAGCTCCGAAAGGTTTTGCTTGACGACTACTAGGACCAGGTGCACGCTTAGGGGTATCTGTTCATTTTATTTCCACTGTGCAGTCAGCCACACCAATCATCCCGTAACAACGGAAGCCCAGTGTTCTCTGGGCATCAGCAAAGATGGCTGAAGACACAGCTCCTGGAGGTTTGCGAGCCACACCCTGAGTTTCTTAGGAAGAGATGTACTCAGAGGGTCTTTTTATTAGGGGCAAAGCATTTTGGGGGCCCGTTTTGAGGACAACCAGAAAAAAACAAGGAAAGATTTTTCTCAGTAACTGTGGCTGAAAAGGTGAAGATGCGGGTCAAATTCTCTGTGTTGTAGAATGACACTTGGCCGCCTTTGTAGTTAAGACATTCAAACCTGCCTGAGTCTGTCTTGTAAGATGTCAGTGCAGAGGCGGGTGAGCCCTGTAGCCCAGGTGTTTTTCAGTTTAAACCACTCTTCCCTATGCACAGACTCTCTGACCATGCCCAGCCCCCAGCAGCTTCCTCCTCATCCCAGCGAGGCCCCGGGCCCAGCACGGGGGGGGAGGAGCCCCTCTTTGGGCTGGGCGGCACAGACAGTTGCCCCCTGTGTTGATTCTGCTCAGGTTTCCTACTACTTGGAGGTAAGCTCTGGCAGTTTCTGGGCCAGAATCTCATTGTTGAGCAGAGAAGAAGGAGGAGTGTTGGGAGGGCAGCTGAGGGCAGGTAGGAGGTCAGTTTGGGAATGTGGCCTTGAGTCCGGCAAGGCTGTGGCTGGCTGGGTAGCCCTCCCCAACGCTCCCAGAGAAAGGGAGTCCGGGCTCAGACGAACCATTGGCTTGGCTGTTAGAGAAACAGTTCGAATTGGCCTTACTTTTCTTAAGACAGTGAGGGTGTAGTCAGCATAGGACCCTCACAACTATCTGCTGGACCAGGAGGGCCAGGGTGAGGGCCGGCTAGCGAGGTGGCTCAGACATTGAGTTTAAGGAGGTGCTCCCTCCTATGGGCAGGCAAGCGCCCCATCCCTGGAGTTCTGGCCCCTCTCCCCAACACTGGGCTGAGCAGTCAGGGGAAACTTTCTCAGGCTTAAGCTTTACTGCCATCCTGAGGCCACTGGCCAAGCTCAGCCTGGCAGCTCATCCAGACCCACTGTCGCCTCCTCCCTCCTCCCTCGCTAGATTCCCTTCCATCCTCTCTCTCCACCATGAATGTCAACAACCTCAGCTAGGTGTTTTCCTTAGAGTTTTGAGACACGTTAGGACGACAAGGACTGTGAGAGGGGACCCTGGCATCCTTTCTGCACACCCATGGCAGCAGATGGCTGTCAAACCTGTCTCCACTTCTCCCGGGCTCTGTCCCCTCTCCCTTCCAGACCTAACACGGCTGGTGCCCATTTACGTTGCCTCCCTGGGCTTGTTCTTCTGAGCGATTTACCTCCCATTTCCTCCAGGGCGGTCAGCAGGTTCTCCAGGGACAGAAAAAGGAAAATGCTTTGAGCTCCCAGCCGACAGGTGCTTTCCACATGTATCTTCCCTTCCAGCAAAAAGGAAACAAGAAGAAGTCAGGGCTGCTTCCCAGCTGCAGGGAGAAGCCTGGCCTCACACCTCTGTTTCTAGATTGACAGAGACCTCCCCAAGAGCTGGCAGGACTTTTCCTTACCTTTGAACTCACACAGGATCTGGTTGAGTCGTTTACTCCTCCTGGAGAAAACGTGTGTTCTCTTGACTAGTTCAGTTGGGGACTAAGGGTTTAGCTTTAATACTGTCACATAGGAATAGACACAGGTTTTTGCAAATCAATGATGAGTTGATTTACCTCTTAGGTACAAGAGAGAGAAGAGCAAACTGAACACTCTGCTCTCCAGAAGTGGGCCGTGGAGGAGAGGGATGCAACCTGGGTACTAGCCCCGCCCTCTCACCTGCAGGGCCCGGGACAGGAGAACACATGGAGGCCTGCACACCATGTGTCTACATCGTTAAAAGTTACACAAAGTTAAGCCAGCAAACTGCTTAACGAAATAAGTTGTAACCTCCTGCCTTGACACGTGTACTTTCATAACAAATTAGAAGGTCAGGTTCAGATGGAGAGTTCTTGGACTTCTCAGGGTTCTGAGAAGGCACATAGCAAAGGCACACAGCAGCCCAGGGAGTGCCTGCCCAGCCCCACTCTCCCCCTTCTCTTCCCGCGCTGGCTCTACTCTGCTTCGTGAGGGGCCTGTGCACATGACACCACAGCCCGCATGTCTAAGCCCCATCCGTATATTTCCCCTTGGCCACACCTTGGGTTTTGGGAACATCTGCTTATGTGGATGTCTGTGCTTAGGAGGACAGATCCAGCGAAGTGGACAAGGCAGGCCCTGGAAGTGGGCTCAGGGCTGTATGGCAGTTTCTGGGCCAGAATCTCATTGTTGAGCAGAGAAGAAGGAGGAGTGTTGGGAGGGCAGCTGAGGGCAGGTAGGAGGTCAGTTTGGGAATGTGGCCTTGAGTCCGGCAAGGCTGTGGCTGGCTGGGTAGCCCTCCCCAACGCTCCCAGAGAAAGGGAGTCCGGGCTCAGGCGAACCATTGGCTTGGCTGTTAGAAATTCTGGGAGTGTTGTCTGGAAGAGGGGGCTGGGACTTGGGCATGCAGTGAACATACTGCTTTGGCCCTGAGGGAGGGCAGCGGCCAGTGGAAGGCCAGGGAAGGGACTTTTAGTGCATAGAGCCCAGGGCAGGAGTACCTCTTGCCCAGGTGTAAGGTCAGAACTGCTAGGAGTAAACAGCTCCCCTTCCAGAACCTTTCTCTATGAAGACACACTCTTCTCCAAGTCCTTGTCCTCACATGGGCTCCATCACCAGGGCAGGGAAGAGGCCACTGGGAGGCACTGGGCAGAGCTCAATGCCACATGGACACAAGTCTACAAGGAATTCAGTGACCCGCCTTCGTATCAGCTTCCAGGCCTCCAGTAATTGCTAATGACCAATGCATTGGATTGGAGCCTCTACCCCAATGGAAACATGGCCATTCCCTGCTTCTATGGGGCCCAGGAGAACTTGTGAATCGCATCTGGGCCTGCCAGGCTCATTGTTCATCTTCAGACTGTTTCACTGTCTTGATAGGGATGCAAAAGCAAGACATCCTGATGACACGCTATCCTCTCCCCTTGGCCCATCTCCCCTCACACACCTGTTTAAGATGCTGCTGCTAGTCTGTAAAGAAAACAGAGAGGCCTCAGGTACTTTCCGAATGCCAGCTCCTGCCCCGTCCTACATGAGACTTCCTAATTTTTCCTCGGTAACCCTCAGCCTCCTTCACAAAGCAGACCGGCATTCATCCAAAGCCGTTGTTTTATAGGCTGTTTTATGATTGGAAATAACTTGCTTTTCGTAAATCTCTCCTGTGGGATTTACAGAGGTGTCGTCTGTGCTATTTTTCTAGCTCGTTCACACATTTATTTAACTTTATTCGTCACTCAGTAAGAGCATTTTGAATTCTAAGTCGTAATTATGTAAGAAAGAAATAGGCCCCTCAGACACAGCCCTTACTGTATTGAGTAAGGTTTTCTTCACCCCTTGGGTAGGTCTCCAGCTTTTAAGCATCTTTTTTCTATGAAGCCCTTGAATTGCTTCATAAGAGCGGTGTGTGTGAGCCTGTGGGCTTCCAAGGGTGCAAAATGCTTTCTTCAAGCAACAAACTGAAGTTTGTGATTGCTCTGGAGTTTTACAAACTATCTCCTGTGCAATGAGGGGGGAGGGGAGGAAGGTACATTCAAATTTTTCTCAGTTGCTAGCTCTTAGGTTGGCCCTTGATTTTCATATCTGACTTTGACCCCAGAGAGTTGTTCCCTTGGCATATGTTGTATATGTGAGTGTAAAATATACATAACATATAACTTACCATTTTAAGCATTTTTTTAATCCTCACCCAAGATTATGTTTCCATTGATTTTAGAGAGAGAGGAAGACACACACACACACACAAACATTGATGTGAGAGAGAAACATTGATCGGTTGCCTCCCGCACACATCCTGACTGGGGATCAAACCCAAAACCTAGGTATGTACTCTGACTGGAAATCAAACCTGCAACCTTTTGGTGTAAGGGACAAATGCTCCAACCAACCAAGCCACCGGCCAAGGGCACCATTTTAAGCATTTTTAAGCGTACAATTCAGTGGCCTTAAATACCTTCACAACGTTGTGTGACCACCACCACTATTTCCAGCACCTTTTCCTCACCTCATCAGAAACTGTCCCCATCAGGCAGCAATTTCCCGTCTCCAGGCATGTTGATCTTCAGCTTGTGCAGCGTTTCAGCGAATGCACGTTAGAGCCAAGGAACCTGAGTTGGAATGCTGGCTCTCCCCTTTCCTAGCTCCAGGACACTGAGCAGTTTGTCTGATCTCTTTCAGTCTTGGTTTACTCATCTGTGAAACGGAGCTAACAGGAACCAGAATAACAGCCTTCATAGACTTGCTATGTGCATATAACCCCACCGCCAAGGGGCATCATCAGCTCTCAGTGAGCACTTTGTCTCCTTCTTGTTGTCAGCGTCTCATTGCATCAGGGTTCTCTGCTCTCACCTCCCAAGTTCCCAGATTTTCATTGTCACCTGGGCTAGACCTGGCTCCCTCTCCAGGCCTCTAGCCGGGCCTAAGAAGGGATTGGGGCATTTCTTAATCTCCACAACAATAACAAACATCTGTCAAGTGTTTACAGAAGAGGAAACTGAACACAGAGATAGATGCCAGGTAACATGAAGAAGGTCCGCCAGCTTGCAGGTGAAAGACAGGATTTGAATGCCGTCTGGCATCAGGACCCGTGTTCTCAACCACTAAACCACAAGGCCTTGATATGCTAATAAGCATCTGGTAATGATGATGGCTGAAGTGGAACTTGCAGAGGGAAATTTAAGCTAACCGAGCAAGTCAGTGGCACTGCCAAGGCAATAGTGTGTCTTCTAACTCGCCACCCAGTGCCCCGTCCACTGGCTCTGGCTGTGCTCCAGTATAATTATTCTAAGAGTGTTATGTCAAAGGTAATCAAGGCGTCAGGTCTTGATTAGAGTGAGGTCTGAGGTCTTTAGGGAGCGTTTAGACATGAACAATACTAATGGCTTCCCTCCTGGACTGTTGCTTTGATGACTTCCTTTATGTATCGTCCCACAGATCAGCCAAAGCACATACTTAAGAGTTGCCTAAAGATGCGTGTCACCAGCCACCCACCCACTGCCACCATTCTGATCCTCAGTCCCCCAAACCATCCACCTTAAGACTCTATTGCCTGAGTGTGGGCGTTGAAGAAAGACATCAGTCTCATTTAAGACTATATTCACATTTTCATGTTGGTTTCTTAAAATGGTTTTGTCAATGTTCCTTGTTGGTACAGAAGGCTTTGTTCCCTGTCCTCCAGGAATTGATGGAGTATCTCAAACTCAAAGGTGACTTCCTGTCATTCATTTCCATTTGTGTCTAAAACTGATAGAGGTAAGTGGTTACATGGACACTAAAGAGATCACATGCACTTTCCCTTTTAATCATTGGCCACAGATGCTGCCCCATAATTCCCCCTTTGTTTGATTCTGTTCCCATCACATACCCACTCTAAGGGAATTTAAAAGGAGAGACAAAATTTAATCTTAAGACTTTAAAGTGTATGTCATGCAATGTGATTTCAGAATGAGTTTTTGCAACTCCGAGGATATATCCAGCTATCTTAGGGGATAAACTTAATTATGAACGTCTCAGAAAATTCATTGTACTTAAAAAAAAAATAGACACACCCATGTGTTTCTAAGAGGAGAATGGGATGTGTCATGAAGTCAAGAACATGTGTCTGTGGGTGTAATTATGAAAAGATTGGGAGGGAGAGAGTTACTCTGTAAAGCATGTGGGTGTCTGCTTTGTGGTTCAGTTCCTTGGCTCTGGTGTTGGGCTCTAGGGGAGCAAATCTATCTTAAAACGTACAAATGGGAAGAGTTCAAAGAAGATGACTAGTGCTGCTATGGCCAGACTCTATTCCTGACAAATAACAGAATGACTCCCGTATGAAGAATGAAGAGGAAATAAAAAAGGCAGAAGGCAGGCATCCCGGAGAGTTAACCTGTGAGGATAGTAGTAGACATGAGATAATTATTTACCACCAAGAGCTGGAGTATCTGGAGTTGAAACCATCTGAACCACAAAAGGTAATAATGCCATTTAAAAAAAATAGTCCAAATAAGACATGATCAATTAGAAAAAATTCAGAATCGAAACTGTTAAGGTAGAGAAATAATATCCAGTTTATGTCTTATTGCAAGTAACTTTTTTCCTTGGTCATTTTCTAAGTCAGGGATGGGCAACCCACTGCCTGATGGACAGGAACCACCCCATGGCCTCTTTTTGTTTGGGTCATAAGCTAAGAATGGTTTTTTATTTTATTTTTTGCTTCCTATATATATTTTTTTATTTTTGTAATGTCTGAGATTTTTATAACAGATCTTGGAAACTGGAAAAAGAAATTAAGTTAAAAGTAATAACTAGGCAAAGCCCATCATTAGCTGTGATTTGAGGACAAAGAAAGCCTAAGGCCCTACTAATACGTGGACCCCCAGAATACCAGCAGCAGCACCACCTTAGTGCTTCTTAAAAACACAGACTCTTAGGCCCCATCCTATGTCTACATTCATATTCATGCTAAAGTTGGAGATATACTGACTGCCCATATTAACCATTACCTTCCTCACTTGGTGCATGTAATTCCTTTTTATAGGGAAATTTTTTTAAAAAACTTGAATTAAGAGATAAGCAGGTTTTTGTAAGAACAAACTTTCAACCACTCAATGGATGGACTAGGTTCCCACTGAGAGGAAAAAGCACTGCTCTCTTTATTGCAATAGAAAGTCAAGACTATGTCCATGCCTTTTTAAATGGTTAAAAAAATTAAAAGAAGAACATCTTGTAACGTGAAAACGATAAGAAGCTCACATTTCAGTGTCCACAAATAAGGTTTTATTGGCATACAGCCATGCTCATTCATTTTTTTTTAAAAATATATTTTATTGATTTTTTACAGAGAGGAAGGGAGAGAGACAGAGAGTCAGAAACATCGATGAGAGAGAAACATCGATCAGCTGCCTCCTGCACATCTCCCACTGGGGATATGCCCGCAACCCAGGTACATGCCCCTGACCGGAATCGAACCTGGGACCCCTCAGTCCGCAGGCCGACGCTCCATCCACTGAGCCAAACCGGTTTCGGCACCATTCATTTTTTAAAAATATTTTTTATTGATTTTAGAGAAGTGAGAGGGAGAGAGAGATAGAAGCATCAATGATGAGAGAATCATTGATAGGCTGCCTCCTGCATGCCCCCCACAAGGGATCGAGCCTGCAACCCAGGCATGTGCCCTTGGCCAGAATCAAACCCGGGACCCTTCGGTCCACAGGCCGATGCCCTATCCACTGAGCCAAACCAGCGAGGGCATGCTCATTCATTTATGTGCTATCTGTGGTTGCTTTCGAGCTACAAGAGCAGAGGTGAGTAGTTTGCACAGAGAGTAAGTTACTAGTATGGTCCTCAAAGCCTAAAATATTTACTCCTGGCCCTTCACAGAGAAAGTTTGCCTGCTTTAAAGCAATTCTTAGAGCAGGCGATTAGAAGTTAGTAACCAGATAGTTAGTAGCTGTTCCCAGAAAAAAAGGTTTCGTTGACATGTAAATTGGAAAAATGCTATTTTATTTATTTTATTTTTTTTTTAAATATATTTTATTGATTTTTTACAGAGAGGAAGGGAGAGAGATAGAGAGTTAGAAACATCGATGAGAGAGAAACATCAATCAGCTGCCTCCTGCACATCTCCTACTGGGGATATGCCCGCAACCCAGGTACATGCCCTTGACCGGAATCGAACCTGGGACCTTTCAGTCCGCAGGCCAACGCTCTATCCACTGAGCCAAACCGGTTTTGGCGGAAAAATGCTATTTTAAATAAAATCAAACCACTTCCTTTAATAAGCTAATGCAGCATGGAAAGGGGAGAGGGGAGATGGGAAGCAGATCATTTGGTGTTTCCCAAATTTATTGGCTATGGAATTTGTTTCTCTCTCTCTCTCTCTCTCTCTCTCTCTCTCTCTCTCTTTAAAATATATTTTTATTGATTTCAGAGAGGAAGGGAGAGGGAGAGAGAGATAGAAACATCAATGATGAGAGAGAATCATTGATCGGCTGCCTCCTGCATGCCCCCTACTGGGGATTGAGCCCGAAACCCAAGCAGGTGCCCTTGACTGGAATCGAACCCAGGACTCTTCAGTCCATAGGCCAGTGCTCTATCCACTGAGCCAAACCAGCAAGGGCAACTAAGCCCTTTTGTGGGACTAAAGTTCCAGGAAACAGGACTTGTTGATAAATACTGCTGAAAAATAATTGGTGAGTTATATATATACAATGGGGAGGGGAGAAAACCCTGCTACTAAAAAAACTGGTAGTAGAATTTCTCTCAGAGGGAAACCTATTTTTTGTTTCACAAAACACGTTAGTAGGTCATTTGGTCTTGAAAAGCTAGGCTCAAGGAACTCCATTTGGAAGACGGAAAATGGAAACAAAGAGAGTTTGATAATTCTGCATGAACAATGAGGGCAATTTGGAATTTGGGGCTACTTTAGAAGGACGGATTGAGAGGTGGACAGGGCAGGAAAAGAGGGAGATGAGAAGGATACTTGGGAGCTTGAGAAGAATCAAAGAAATCTGGTGGGTAAGGTTGGCCAGTGAGAAACCCCTAAGGCAGAGAGGGCCACACATCAGAGCAATGATGGCCAGGACTGGCTAGGTAATTTGTGAAGTCCTTTGTAAAATGAAAATGTTCAAAATGCAGCAAAAGGTGCTGTAGAGGTACTGAGATATGAAGCTTTCCCTTTCAACTGCAGTCTCTTTCAATCTGTCTTGCTGTTTTTAATTTGCTATTTAATGTCATGCTTCCTCCTGGCGCATGGAATCCAGGAGCACAGATCCTTCCGGGCACCGTGACTACGCCTGCCTGCCCCTGCGGCCTGCTGGCTGCAGCCCTCTCACCACCTCTGCTCTGCCCACGTGGGGGTGGGGGTGAACGTGGGGAGTGGGGGCTGGGGAAGTCAGACCAGGCATCTCCCCTTCTCTTGTGACTGCCACCCCAAATCATGCTGGACTGAGGAGAAGTAGGGGGTGGAGGGGAGGTCATTGGGTGAGGGTAGGGAGGGGCCAGGGACACCAGCCAGGGATGGGAGGTAGTTGGAAAGGAATGAGAGGTCTAGCCGAGAACCTGGTCCAGGAAGGCAGGGAGTTGGTGGGAGGCAGGCCTGAGTGTGAGTAGGCCCTGAGTCCCTGGCACATGCACCATTGACTGGTCAGACTTCACTCACAAACACAAATTCAAAGATACAATTATTAAGCATTTCAAGATGACCACAGAGCATGAAACCACAAAATTGGGACCCTTCTGAGCATAGGGCCTGTGAGACTGCATTAGCTGTACACCCATGAAGCCAGCTTTGGTGATGCCGGATCACTTTGACTGTTAAAAAAGAAATGATCCCCACACCTTTATGTCCATACCCTTGGTAAAAAGCTGCCGCACGAACAGTCCTGTGTTGGGCCAGCAGTTGCCTTGGCAAATTAAAAGCAAAAGGGGCTGATTTCCCTGTTTGGGTCCATGCCAGCTGAGGAAACAAAACGGTAGTAAGCAGGCAAGGCTAGGAGACTCATATTTCAGCATAAACAAGAGGTGACCGTGAGAGCACAGTCCCACTGGGAACACGCAGACATTTTGGGTTTCCAACCACGCAAGTGACCAGAGCCAGCTGGAGGACATGGAGACAGCCGGATGGCCAACACTTGCGTTTCCCATCGTATGACTTAGGTTTATGGGGAATATGTTAAAATCATGTAAAAATCATCAGAGGATATTTAGTAGTCGGTGTGCATTTCTCTATGCTAGAAGTAAACTTACCTGTGGTCTTGTGCTCCTTTCATTTGTCACTGTTAATCATTAGTGACAGGAATCGGCAGAGAGGGATGGTAATAAATCTTAGCTTAAGTTCTGGTTCCTACTTCATGCCTCAGCTTCCATGTGACTTGAAGGAGAAGCTGGCCATATGCCAAGAGTCACCCCCACCAAATAAAGAAGGTATAATGCATCTTTTTAAAAATTTCCAAGACAAGGGGGAGTAGAATCATGTCTGCCCAACCAACCTGGCTTTGATCAGAATAGATGGATGGAAAACTTGGGGAAAGAGGGGCAGTGACCTTGTTTAGCTTACCTGCCCAGGCTAAAGACATTGGGTAAATAAAAATAATTAACTGATACAAACCACTATTTATTGAACACTTTCCAAGTGTCAGGCATCCTGCCAAGCCATTCTCATGCATTACCTCACTTCATTGCTACATTGATTGTATGAAGTGAATTATCTCTTATTTCACAGATGAGAAAGTTGAAGCTCAAAGAAGTTACACTTGTTTATGGTCACACAGCCAGTAAGTGCCAGAGCCCTGATCAAACCCAGATCTGTCTGCTTGCAAAGTCCCATCTCATCTGTCACATCTAAGAAAATGAGTTTACACAGGCTTTTGCCAAGAGCTGAAATTCTTCTTACCCTTACACATCCATATCCAGGAGGTCCGGAAGCTGTTTGAACAGTTTGTTAATGGTAGTAACCTCAGACAAATCACTTTTCCAAACACCAAACATAAAATAGAGTCAATGAGGGGCTCGGTGGCATTGGTGTCTGATATTATTCCTTTGATTTGAAGTGCTTTATATCAAAAGTTGAGGACTGAGGTCATATCTCTAATGCCTCATTATATCCTCAATGTCTTACACCTAGGCATTATTCAATGAATGCTAAAGAATGTAATACTTAGAGAAGGACCTTATGATTGTTGTCCATCTTCTTGAAACTTTTAAAAAATATATATGTTGCTATTTTGATATAATACTTTTACTCAGTTCATTCATTCATTCATTCATTCACTCATTCATTCATGAGGTACTGGGGTTGGCTTGCATATAACTGTTGTCATTTGTTCCTATATCTTACTCCTATGCCACTCTGTGCCACTGTAGGGAGTCACCTTGTTCCTAAGACCTGGCTTAGTGCCTGGCACATAGTATAAACTCCAATTTCAGTTATCATGCTGTATTAAATGTGAGTAGTTGCATAATGTACCAACTTTGCTGCTAGCTATTCAGTTCACAAATCACTACATAAATAATGGTTGACAGCTTGATCAGTGAACACTTATACCACTTGTTTTAAATCTGTTGGTTATTGATTATTGTGCATCTGTTATTCAGTTTATGCAGAAAAGCACCTGGTTGTGTTGCCTTCTTGCCTCCCAAGGTTAAACCCAAGTGACATTTTATGTAAATGATTATTCAAAAGCGGGAATTGGCCAACAAAGATGAAAGTGCAGCAAAGAAATGAAGAGTGATGACATGAGAAGTGAAATTGATGTGATTAGAAGATTGGAAAATGGCGGCAGCAAAGCAAAGATAGGATGAGATCAAAACCTGCAGGAAGCTATGGCACAAATTGAATTGAAAAAGTCCGATGAATATGAAAGCAAACTCATGTCCTTCAACATCTTGTAGTTTAAGTTGCACTAGGCACAGAAAGCTGCTTATGGTTGAAATGGAGCATATACTTCTGCTTCAGATTACATGTAGCATGGCAGTAACTTGTACTGCCCTGTACAAGTAACTTTGCAGGGTTTGAATCTCACATGATTGGAATTAGAGAAAAGATAGCTGGCCACCGGAATATTGATTCTACCACCATTAGAGAGACTCTATATATGAGGTCAGAGGAACTTAGTGAAGGTGGATTTGCTGGTATAAATGAGGAAAGTGGCCGTGACAAAATGAGCAAGATGTCCCAGAGAAAGTGACATCAGCAAAAAAACCTTGACATTGAAGGACCTCTTAGAGATATTTCTTGCCAACATTGAAAGTGCAATGGATAAAATGTTGGAAAGACCAAAAGAGCAGGAAGATTCACCAAGGCATATAAATGGTGTTCACTCTATTGTGAATTATATAATTATATAGAAAAAGAAGCAAGGCCCTAGCTGGTTTGGCTCAGTGGATAGAGTGCTGGCCTGGGGGCTGAAGGGCCCCAGGTTTGATTCCTGTCAAGGGCATATTCCCCGGGGTTGCCGGCTTGATCCCCAGTAGGGGAATGCAAGAGGCAGCCAATCAAAGATTCTCTCTCATCATTGATTTTTCTATCTCTGTCTCTGTCTCCCTTCCTCTCTGAAATCAATAAAAAAATATTTTTTAAAAAAGAAAAAGAAGCAAGCACTATTCAAACTATTCTTGTTAAGGTGTTTTGTTTTTTGTTTTTGTTTGTTATTTTTACAAAGAAATAGAACACATTAATTCTCAACATTCCTAATGTTTTAAATAACAATGTACTATATAAATATTAGAGTTACTATTTTAAAAAATATCCCTCTATATTTATAACTTACAGAGGATTTTTAATGTTTTGACAAAAAATTTAAAGGTCACGGAACCATCATAATTTTTCCAACTTACTATTTAGGTCACTTTGAGTAGGTTCAGCTTTGCACGGTCATGTTCATGGTCCCGTGCTGTCGGGCAAAGCAAGGGTTGCCCATACTTCCTCGTGGAAGAGTACATATCAGACTCTTGTTTTAAATTGTGGTAAAATATGCATAACATAAAATTTACTATTTTCACCATCTTAAGTGCACAATTTAATACATTTACAAGGTTGTATAACCATCACCACTATTCACCTCCAGAACTTTTTCATTCTACCAAACTGAAATTCTATGCCCATTAAACATAACTCACCATTGCCCCTCCCTCCCCTGGCTTCTGGCACCCACATTTCTACTTTCTGTCTGGGGTTACTACAAACATGGGTGTCCTATAAGAGACTTAAGAGTAGTTCTCTCTGGAAAGTGGGAGCAGGGCTCAGAGAGTACTGTTACTCTTCACTTTAGATCCTTCTCTGCCATTTAATTTTTTAAAAATTAGAAGCACATGACATTTAAAAATATATATATTTTTTGGAGAATTTGGAAAATCTGATCGCATAGGATTGGGTTAAGGGTGGACGGTATATGTGAAGGCACTAAGCTTGGAGCTGGAGGGTAGAAAGCACAGGATACCTGCTATTTATATGGGAGTCAGAATTCCATATGCTCCCCTTTGGAGTGAGGGCATGGCAGTACCTGAGATGGACAAGAGGGTAGAGCTCAAAGGCAGAGAATATGGGGTCGCATTAGAATTTGGGGGCTGCTGCCTTCACTTTGGTCCCTTTTCCAAGAAACCCAAGGCCTGGGGCTGCTCTGAGGCCATCTCAGCTTCCCATCTGCACTTCCATCCGGGCTTGTCCTCCTCAACTGCCGGCACCAGCTCTCAGGCAGCACACCGCACTCAATCCCCTTCGTCAGGGAGTCCTTGTCCTGCTCTCCACCTCAGGACTCTGGCGATATGGTCACTAGTCATAACGGGTTCAGGAGATCTCTCCTGGACATATAGTTGCACTGTAAATATAAAAACATTTTTTTAAGTACAACAACTCTATGGCAAAGCATTGACGCTTCTTTTCCCGTGCCCGTGGCAGATGCTTGCTAACTGATTCAAACCTCCTCCTGCTGAGCCCAGAAAAGGCCTCAAAACCTTTTGTAAAAAAAAAGAAAGCCTGCTCTCAATCATTTGGAGTTGCAATGAAACCTATTTGCCACCCCTGTGACCCAAGGGGTGACCTTCTTGGTCTAAATTTCAGGTGTTGGGCAGGGATGTGAAAGGCAGACCTTGCGGCACCTCTACACTCATGCCATGGAGCTTGCACCTGCAGAGCTTGAGCACCTGGGATCCTTTCCCAATCTGAGGGTAGAAAGGTCATCTCGTGAAAACTGAGCTAAAAGGCAGGCCTCAATGCTGGCACTGTAGTTAAGCCCCAAGACTGTGACATGCATCGTGGCATCTTCCCATCTTCCATGTATCTTCTGGGAGGAGCGAGAAGACTTGTAGCCTAAGTTACAGCCATGAGGGTCCAGGAAAACTGGGCTATGTTGTGTTAATGCTCCCCCTGCTACTGCTGGCCCTTCCTGTGAATTACTGAGTCCTAGTCCTTGCAGATCCTATCTGGAGGAGGAAGGCAGAGAATATATACCATAAAAAAAAAAAAAAAAGGAAACAAGAAATAGAAAAATCAGCCCAGCCAGTGTGGTTCAGTGGTTGAGCATCATCCCATGCACCAACAGGTCACAGGCAGGGCACATGCTGGGTTGCGGGCTCAAGCCCCACTAGGGGGCGTGCAGGAGGCAGCCAATTGATGTTTCTCTTTCTCTCTTTCCCTTCCTCTCTAAAATCAATAAAAACATATTAAAAAAAAAAGAAATAAGAAAATCAAATTGTGTGCTTTTGTCACAGTGGAGCATGTTGTGTTGGTAGGAGGCCTGTGCTCGGGGGCGTTTGCCTTGGCTAGCTGAACAGGGTGAGGATTCCCAGTGGGTCTGGCTACCAACCTCCTAGATCAAGCTGTGTGCACTGCACACTGTAGGCGAAACCATGAACACCCTCCCATTGGCAGTTTTAAATTTTGTTTTTTGGGGGTTTTGTTGTCCTAGGACTGGAGATGCATCTTCCATAAGGGCCAGCCTTGGGGAGCCAGGTTCTGTCAATTCAGATGTTCGTCATCCCTAACGACAATAGTGCTAAACAACAAGAGTAGTAGCAATTACTGAGAGTTTACTATGTGTCAGGCACTGTGCTAAGTGATCTATAAACATGATCTCTCTTAATCCTTACAACAACCCGAAGAGGCAGGAACTCTCATTTTATAGATGAAGAGATAGAGAAGTTAAGATATTTATCCAAAGTGACTCCTAAGGGAGTATGGGGCGCGGCTACGGTGTTTTGGCCAGGCTCAAACCTCGGACTAATGAAAGGACAGGGTCCTCTCATTGCTACGTGCAAGTCCCAGCTGGAGGTCAGGGCCCTCCCAGCACAATCATAGCCAACGGCTGTGGTCGTAAGCTTGAACCTATGGTCCAAACACGTAGCCCCATGTGCCTTGTGCTAGAGTTCAGGTGCATATAGTTGAGTGAGGTTGGAACTCACGAGAATGCTGTAAACAATGTGATCACGCCCCTACTTTGCCTCGTGGCATCTGCTATAAAATAAAGACACGGTTTGTGGACGCTGGCGCTGTCTCCTCATCAGGGAGCAGCGTCCCACCGAGACCCAGCTTTCATTCTCTTCTCTGTCTTTCCTTAATCCTCCCTGCCCCCCCTCAGTTTACCTTTGGCTGCAACAAGGGAGAAGGCAGAGCATGGATTTGAATCTATACGACTAACTCTAGATCCCTTAACCACTTGGCCACTTGAAAATGACTTTTTCCTGTAAAACATTTAATGATAACTCTGAGAACATGATGGGCAGCTGTGTGGTGGCTTATACTGGGGAAATATTCCAATCCCCCAAAAGTAGGCATCGACTGTCAGATTCCCTCCTCTCCCCTTCTCTCCTCTCCCCTTTTCCTTCCCTCTGTTTGCCTGTCTCCAGCTTAACCCCCTTCTCCATTCCCCTCCTCCAAAAGCTGCTGGCCTGTGAATGGGACTCCTCACTCAGATCAGCTGGCTGAGGAAAAACCCTCAGAGCAAGGGCCTCCTGGTTCTCTCCACCTGAGTCCTCCAGGTGTAAGGACCCTGCCTCCTCCAGCTCCCACAGCAGCCTGGTGACACCCAGCTGCCTGCTGGGTTTAAAGCTCTAGGCCTGAGGCCCTGGTGGCACAGGGGACAAGGGGCAGAAGGGGCGGGCGAGGCCCCCTCCCAGCAGTGGGACAGGCAGGCCTGGCAGACGCGGTGGCCACACTCGGTGATTGCTGGGTTTTGGAAGTATTCGAGGCAGAAGCAGCAGGTGACTTCCTCTTTGGGGTGGTAAGCAGGTCAGCAGCAGCCATGGCTTTGGAAGCCAGAGGAAGGGAAGGGCTGTTTTACTCTCCTGGTCTCCACACCCTCTGCAGCATCTCCTCTGAGCTGAAAGCGTTGCCCGTGGCCGCCCAGACAGACCAGCCTCTACAAGTCGTCAGAGCCTTTTGGCTTTGGGTTCCTTTCTGTTTCGCAGTCAGAAGCTGCTTCTCTCAGTTCTGCCGCTTTCCCATCAGCAGTAACTGGGAAGGAGACTGCGTAAGGTGGGGAAAGTGGGGGGTCTATCCCTCCTTCCCATCCCATGGCCCAAGGGGCTCCCTATTTGTCAGGGCAGGATCTTTGGAAAGGGCTCTGCCTTAACTGCTGTGCTGGCCCCGAAAGATGGGAGCCCATGAGGGCTGCGATGGCCGGTTCCCAGAGTGGCTCTACTGACCCCACAGCTCGGGCTGCTCCCAGGGCTGGGGGAGGTGCCGGAAGCCTGGTTTCCTGAGGATTAGGAAGGACTAAGAAATTGGCAGGGTGACATTGTCTGAGTCACATCTCAAGAGAATTGGGAAGAGGTCATTTTCTAAAACTTTCTTCATAGAGAATTACTTTGCATTCAATAGGGAGACAGGAGAGAGTGTTAGGTAGGAAGTTAGACAGGAGCGGCTGGGGTGGGGCCTGCCCTGGGTCCTGAACTGAGGCGGGACCCACGTTGCCTTCAGACCGCCTCTCTACGGGCGGCCCAGCAGCAGGCAAGCTCGGAACCAGCTAGTTCTTGGCACAAGCTCCGAGGAAAACGACGTGACCTCAATGTGACCTTACCAGGACTCTGGACAAATTATAATAAAATTTGCATTGCAGTTTTGACGCCTCCCCGCCCCCCACCCCGGGGTTTTCTGTATGCATTATGGGCAAGGGCATGCGCACAAGAAATATAGTTATATAACCCTTTTCTGTCAATCATCCCTGAATGCAAATGAAAGTCTCCAGCCAGAAAATCCCTCATTTAAACCATATAACCCAGGAGTTCGGAGCCATTGTCTCTCTCGACTGGTCCACTCCTCGCTTGCAGGGTATCTTTAATAAATCCCACTTCGCTTTACTTTCATTTTCATTGACCTGAAAAATCTTTTTTCTTCATTGACTAGAAGAACCAGGGTTCCAGCCGGCAACACAAATCGGTAACAGCAGTGGAGAGGGCTTGCTTTTCCAGGCATGCCTCACTGACAGGGACACCTGAGCCTTATGGCGGAGAGAATGGGAGGAGGGAAGAGTGGCCATCCTGGGTTCTGCTGTGGCTGCTGAAGGATGCAATTAAATCAACCTGATGACCTCAGGGCTGGGAGCTCCTGCCTCTACATTGACCTCTGCCCCGGAAGGGGAGGCTGTGGCATGTTGGTGGGGAGGAGGGGAGGAGGGGAGGAGGGGAGGAGGGGAGGGGTCCTGTCCTGTTTTGAAGTAGGTTCTGGAGCCTTGGGACAGGAATCATAGAATTGCTGTTCTTCGTTGGCACGGGGAGGTGAGCCTACAAAGAGGAGATTATAAAAAGGGGATGTGCTTTACCAAGAACTGAGCCCAACGCCTTTAGATGGAAGACCTGATAAGTGGTGGGAGAAGGCCTCAGGGTTGGCCTCACAAGCTCAGCTCAACCAGAGAGAAAAGTCCAGAGCTGACTCTGGAAGGGCTGCCATCCACAGGACTGTGAACTTTCAGTGAAAAGAGACAGTTGGCATTAAGGGTGTGAGAACAGTGAGAACGCTCCTGGCTGGGCCCAGCCAGATTGCGGCAGCTTTGCTTGAGGGCTAAGTGTGGAGTGGCCAGTTTCATGAGCCCCTTCTCTCTCATTTCCATTTCCTGAGTACTTAGTATGCCCCAGGCAATATTCTGCAATTGCATGCATTCTTTTACAAATGACCTCTGGGCATACTTACAGCCACCTTCTTCAAGTTCGGGGGGCAGAGGCCAAACTTACTGGGTAGCAGTGGAGCCCAGGTCAACTTAAGGTCAAGGCCGAGGTTTTTTTAAACATGAACAGTAGTGACCCGCTGCACACTGTGAGGGACTCGGAAGCAATAAGACAGGACCTGACCTCTGGGTGGGTAAACATTCTCCCAGGAGAGAGAAGTCGCTGAGACTTTTTTTTCCTTGCAGCAGCAGAGAGGGCCTTCATGGCTCCGTGCACTTCTTTGTATCTGGAGAGAAGCAGTGGCAAGAAGGGGTTGGACTTGTACTAGGCATTCGAGGGGAGAGTCCCGCCCTGCCCTGGTTTTCACACATGCTAGCCTGAAACATCTGGACTGGAACTAGTTAGCCACAAGCTCTTCTGGTACATGCAGCCACCAGCAGTGACATTTCAGACTCTGCTTTTGGGACACCTTCTCCCAAGAGTGCCCTTTAAATCACGTGAGCCTCTGCTGCCCCTCCTGAGGATTTGGAGACCGGAAGTTACCCCCTACTCCAAGTTGGACTGGAGAATTGGAAAGTCAGGGGGAGGAGGACTCAGGCAGAGGGCCGGCTGTTATCATTACGAAGGAGACGAGACCCACGCAGTTTCTGACAGCCAAGAAACACCTGTTTCAGAGATGCATTGAGAGAAAATCTTGGTAACACGGATGGAAAGATGACATGTCGTCAGATACCGACAGAAGCCAGCAGAATAAATTTGCACTTATGTTCTACATGGGTTCCTCTGGTGATTCATGGGCCAACCACAGGAAAAAAATGTGGGAGGGTTTCGAAAGTATTTCCTACAGCAAATTCAGTTCCGCACGGAACAGGGCTTGAGAACGAGCATTTTAACAACACGGTGGCAGCAAGCTTTACTCAGTGAAAAGCTTCCCGATTTTAATTTTAAAAAAACACGCAGTTGACAAATTAGACGAGGCAGGCAGGGCGAGTCAGAAGGGCAAAACGGCTTGCAGAGTAAGCAGTTGGAAGGGCTCTGTCAGGAAGAACAGGATCTGTCTCAAGGTCTCCTAATGTGGGCCTTGTTTCAAGTGTTTAGTAGGAGGCTAACTCCCCCCTCTTTCCCACTCGGAAAAGGAGAGAAATGCAGTGTCAGGTCTGCAGGTTGGTGAAGGGAGAGACCTCTACCCTTGACTCATAAGAGCCCTCATCCTTTCTTTTAACAAAACTGTATGTATGTACAGATAGAAAAAAGAGGCCCGGGGAAGCCGCCAACTGTGCATGGTGATTAACTCTGCGTGATCTTACTTTTTTTTTTTTTAATACCCAAATGTATTTTTCAGAATTTCCACAAAGAATG
Source organism: Myotis daubentonii (assembly GCF_963259705.1). Taxonomy (NCBI): domain Eukaryota; kingdom Metazoa; phylum Chordata; class Mammalia; order Chiroptera; family Vespertilionidae; genus Myotis; species Myotis daubentonii. Next base: position 29,537,382 of record NC_081840.1, on the reverse strand, counting down.
CATGTTCCATTTAGAAGGAGAAAAGAAAACATTGTAAATACCTCTCTCAGCTAGAAAAATAACATTTATATAATACTCTAATTTATAAAGTCCTTTTCACACCCATTCTAATTTAATCCTCCTGACAGCCCTCTCCCGATGATTGCTTCCAGTTGGGCTCCAGAACACACACCTCAGGAGGTTTAGAAACGTTCTCAAGGACACACCACCCCAAGGAGCTGAGCCAGAGGAGAGCCCAGCCCTCTCCCTGCAGCTTTCATCGTGGTCAGGAAACTAGAATCTAGGGATGAGTGCGCTGGGGCTGCAGAAGGGAATCTGGGGGCAGGTTGAGGGAGAAAGAAAGCAAGGGAAATGCTAACTAACCTCATGCGAGGTGGAGGTTTGCAGCTGCTGTTTGGATAACCGGGGCCATGATACTTCTGGTTTTGTTTGGGCCCCAGAAAGATTTGTGGGCTGAGTAGAAAGTGCCCTCAGGAGATTGGTCCTCTGGGGCTCCTAGGAGCTGGGTTGGCTCTGCCTGGCTCACCGCTCGAGTTGAAGACAACTGGGAACTGAAAGGGACCCCGCCAGTCTTCCTCTGGCCAGCCTGTATTGTGTGGTTCTTGACTTCGTGCAGGAAAGATTATTTCACAATGCAAGTCCAGGCGACTTTTGAGAGTATGTTTATTAAAGCTGGGGACAGTAAAACAAGGAAGGGCTTAGGACAGACAAAGCAACTGGAGAACCTAGGCTGGGCTGCCCTAGCTCCCTGGAAGTAAAAATCTCAGTGACAGAAGTGAGCCAACGCAGGGCCTGCTGTCAGCTCATGGGAAGTCAGAGAAAAGGGGGCCTTGGAGACAGGTTCAGAGTTAGCCCAGGACAAGCTGCTGTTGCCCGCTGCTTCCCTGGTTGCAAGTCTTGTGGGGTCCCTTAGAGTTTAGAACAGTGGTTCTCAACCTTGGCTGCACATTAGAATCACCTGGGAATCTTTTTAAAATCCTGATTTCTGGGCCTCATCCTCTGGAAATTCTGTTTCTTTGTTACTAATGTTGTGGCCCATCCCATAACAAAAAAACAGAGTTTCTGGAAGATGAGGCCCAGAAATCAGGATTTTAAAAAGATTCCCAGGTGATTCTAATGTGCAGCCAAGGTTGAGAACCACTGGTTTAGAACAGTGGTCGGCAAACTGCGGCTCATGAACCACATGCGGCTCTTTGGCCCCTTGAGTGTGGCTCTTCCACAAAATACCATGTGCGGGTGCGCATGTACAGTGCGATTGAAACTTCGTGGCCCATGTGCAGAAGTCGGTATTTTGTGGAAGAGCCACACTCAAGGGGCCAAAGAGCCGCATGTGGCTCCCGAGCCACAATTTGCTGACCACTGGTTTAGAAGATGCACGCCTGTGCAGGGAAGAAGAGAGGAAAGGAAAAGATGTGAGATCCCAGGAAGGAGAGCAAGCCCTGGGTCCTTTGTCTTGAGGGTTTTAAAGGCTGGGAGTTTAGGGGAGGATCTCAATAGAATATTCATCAGCTTTATGCTGATGCACCAAAATGAGATTTAGTCCCTTAACTTCATCTGTCAAGTGGCTGCAGCAATATATGCTTTACTAAGTGAAAAGCTTCCCGATTCCCGCTACCTATCTCCCTGAGTAGGGTGATTTAGACTACTTACCCTCTGGTTGGGGAGGGGAAGAGCAGGTAGGATTTTGCAATTTACTAGGTGGCTGTAAACTGCTTGCCTGGTTACCTATCTGTCTCAGTTTCTCTCTTCCGTTTGTCCTGGCTTACTAGCCTGTCTCAATGCATGGCTCTATACATTCCTCCTTTCCTGGGCCCAATGCAGACCTTTCTTCCTTGTGTGTGTGTGACAAGTGAGAGGCACAGGGTCCAGAGCTACCAGCTACCTCACACGAGGGGCCAGGATGTGTCCTGTACTGCAGTGGGGGCTTCCCGGCCCAAGCTGGCCCGTGAACCCATCCATGAGAAGGAGTTTGGAGATGAGGTGGAGTGTGAAAGAGTTCTCTTCATCATGGGTCATGATGTTTGGGGCATTCTCTCTTTCCACAGGTTAGAAATGAAAAGAAACGGAAAGAGGGAGGCAAGAAGGGAGGGCAGGGAAGTGGACCATTGGCTAGAGCCACCTGAAGACGCTGACAGGACACTCCCGGTGGTACTCCCCATTCTCTGTTTGGGGCCGGCCTTGCTGGGGTGAAGCTGATCTGTCTCTGTTCATTGATATGCACCAGCTAGAATTATTCTGGAGTCCAGTCAATTGGGAAGGAGATTTATATTTTCTTGAGATTAAAGAAGTGGTATGTTGGGGCCAACTCCCAACAGATTGCAAAATTTAAAATTTTCAACAATTTTCATGAAATCATGAAGTGAATCATCATGCTAGTGGCTTGAAATTGGTCATAAAGAGAATATTCACACCATGGAGAATAGCAAGCACTACAAACCAGGGTTTCCCTCTGCCAGAGAGGTGGTTGGTAAATGGGACTCCAGAGAGGCAGGAGTCCCATTTACCTCACGGTTTGGGGTTCACTGTGGTCTTTGGAGGGAGATGATGACAACATGTGGGGTTTTGCTTGCTCTCTGTGATGCCATGTTGGGAAGTGGAGTTATCTGTGCCTGTGGCTTTCTCTGTTTTGCTTTTCCTATTCGTAAATCACAGAGGGTGGGCTCGGCTGGAAAGAGACCGCCCATGTGCTCCATTCTACTCTCTCTGGACCATGTGGCAGCGAGTACAATGCCCAGGACAAAGCACAGGGCACAGGCACTGCGGGAACAGTTGTTCAAGGGGGCTGAGGAAACGGGTATCACCTATTAGAGTTTCATAATTTTCCTGAATGTCGTCAGCAGAGGGCACTGCAGGACTGATAGTGTGTGAGTTAATAGCTCCCTCTGATACCCTGTCTTGAAAAGGAAAAAAAGAATCATTAATTTGTATGAATTAGAAAGGGGCCAAACTGAATTGTGATTTTTAGGTAAAGCACCAGTTTTGAAAACAAAAATTAGTAGCAGGGTTCAGTGCTAATAGTGAAGACTGCTGTAGTGCTTTACAATTTACAAAAGGCACTTGGCCTACTCGTCTTGTGTAATTCTCACTGCAACCCTGCAAAGCAGATGGAAGCGTCACAGTACAGCAGACACACGTGTGGGCTGTGGGGTCAGTGTCTGGGCTTCAAATCTTGGCTCTGTCAGTTACCGGCCCTCTGACTTGGAGGGGTCACAAAGCCTCCCTGTGCTTCGGGGTAACACTGGCATTTGTCCTTGGGCTTGGTGTGAAATGAGAAGACGCATACGTAGCACTTCACAGACTGCTTTGCAGGTAATAAGCACTCAGCAGATGTTAGCTTTTACTATTCTTGCTACAACACCAGGCACCTGATCTGAGCGTGAAGGAAACGCTGAAGGTCCTATCACTAGTAAGGGCAAAGGCAGGACACAAGTCCCACCTCTTCCAATCCAGGGCCTCTGCCTCTGGCCACCACCCATCCCCCAGTTGTCACTGCTGACAAACCTCTCAGCCATGCTAATAATGCTCGTCATTACGGCTGAAGTGCTTGAAAACGATTCTTTAAAAATTCCCTCTTGAAATCCTATTTATGCTATTAATTTGCTTAGTAACTCATTTTTCTTTTTTTTATTTTAAATATTTTTAAAGAGAAAGAGAGGAAGGGAGAGGGAAAGATATATATATATATATATATATATATATATATATATATATATATATATATATATATATATATGTATTTTGCTCACTTACATTTTCTCCCTTTGGCTGGGGTAAGTAATATATATATATATATATATATATATATATATATATATATATATATATATAGAGAGAGAGAGAGAGAGAGAGAGAGAGAGAGAGAAGAGAGAGAGAGAGAGAGAGAGAGAGAGAGAGAGAGAGAGAGAAACATCCATGTGAGAAAGAAACATCCACAGCTGCCTCCTGCATGACTCCTACTGGGGATGGAGCCGAAAACCTGGGCATGTGCCCTGACCGGGAATGGAGCCGGCAAACTTTCAGTCCATAGGATGATATCCAAACACCGGCCAGGACAGTAACTCATTTTCCTTAAAGATCTCATAGCTAGTTTAAGCCAGTGCTCTCCAGGCCTCATGATTCTAAATGTGAACGCTCAAAATCAAGTAGGTTAAGCCTGGCATCATGATCTCCAATGACTTCAGTGCCAGCAAGTGTAATGAAAGAGAACTTGTGGGGATTCCTGCCCTGTGTGATGTAGGAAGTGGATATATGGCCAGGTACGGTCAGATTTGCTGATGTTTCCAAGAGAATCAAAGAATCCTTATTTTTAAGTGAAATATCCCAATTAATAGATCTTGTCAACTAATTTTTAAATTTCGTAAAATGTAACTGTGGAGTCCAAATCAAACATGTTTGTAAGCCACACCCACTCTAGCTACCAGTTGGCAATCACTGGCTCAGCCTTAACATGGGGTGGGGGTGGGATAGTCCCGACACAGGGTCTGTGTTCCCAGGGGTGACAAGAGTAACCCCACTTCCGTCTGGAAGCCTTGTCTAAGCCAGTGTGCTTTGCTCACTTACATTTTCTCCCTTTGGCTGGGGTAAGTAGCTGGCTTAAGCCAGTTTCTGCTCTTTCTGTGAAGAACCAATTCCTTGTCTAGGGGGTGCTGGAAGCTCTGAAGGGAGAGTTGGAAGGAGTGACATCTCCCTGGGACCCTGTGGTGTGACTCCAGGCAAGTTTCAGCCCCTTCCCGCCCTCTGCCACCAACACACCCAATGCAGCTGGGGTTCTGTCCTGTTAAGATCAGCAATGGCTGTTGTTCTCTCCCCTGTTCAGAAACTTGCTTAGAGAAGGAGGCTCCAATTGCCAAGGGCCAAGCCAGGAGCCTCTTCATGGGTCTACATTAGATGCTCCCCACCCCCCAAGTTTGAATTCTTATTTCCATTTCTTCTTGTTCTTTGACATGCAAGAGCCTTTTGAATCAGACATACCTGTGGTGTAGTCCATGCAGTAAGGCAAGGCAGGGATAAGAAGTGTGTCATTTGGGTCCTCTGAGAAGCAGATGCCAAGATAGAATTAGGTATGCAGTAATTATACTGGGGAGAACACCTGGGAAGGATAAAGGGGGAGGAAGGAAGAGGAAACAAGAAGAGCCTTCAGGCAACATTGCAGCCTGACACTTACCAAAGGAGGGAGGACAAGAAAAGGGGTTGGGTAGGAAGAACCTCAGACTATATAGCACAGCCCAGAGCCGGCTTTAGTACCCCTGCTGGCCTCAGTGTGAACGCTGCGGGGATCCTGCAGCTGCTGTGGCTGGAGGCTGTCAGCTCGCTGCACTCCCTGCAGCAGGTTCTCTCTCAAAGGGAGGTTTGAGCGGAGCTCTCTCGTGTCTGCCACAATCCGCAAGATTTCCGTGATCCCATAAATGTGTGGTGTTACTTATTTTTATACAAAAAGGGGGAGCAGCGTGTGGGGGTTCAAAGTTAGTCCTAGGTGTGTGACTCCACTACTGTGCTTGGTAAGGAGCTGAATTTCCTTATCTGTTCAATAAAAATAGTGAAAGTGACTCGTCTATGGAGTTGCTGTGGGCGTTAGAGAATGGATGTCAAGTGCTTAGCACAGTGCCAGGTGCCTCACAAGTGCTGAATAAATATTTTTACTTTGGAATGTACTATAAGATGAAATGTCCAATAACCTTTTCTTTAATTTTTAGAGGTCTTGTCTTCTAAAAGGACACTGTTAAGGTGAGTCTGGTCAGTAGGTCAAGTGAGGATGCATTCCTGGACAACGGCCATCCACAGGACGCTCCTGTCAACTGTGTGAGACAGGTTCTAATTTTATGTCATTTTACAGATGAGCAAACTAAAGCTCAGAAGGGTCTTGGTGATTTGCTGGAGCAAGTAACTCAGGTATGACTAATCAGATCATTGCAATGCATCTGCTTGGTTCAGGGATGGGCAGGAGACCCAATCAGAACCAAGGAGATACAATGAGACTGGCCAGAGTAGCTGCAAAGATGTTTGGCTTTTTATTAGTGGTTTGAACCAGGAAGGGTGTGTGGCTGGTGATACTGAAACTGTCTTACCTCCACAAAGCTAAGCCCCTTGAGAAGCAGAAATAGTTCGTTGGCTAACACAATACTCATTCAAACCTTTTCTCCCATAACTGCTCTGGAGGAGCTTGCTAATTTTCCTGCAATACACCCCTCCACCCTTCATACTAGAAACAGAACTCCCCAAGTTTTAGCTAGACGTGTGGATACCCAAATCCTGCACTTCTCAGGTTCTCTTGCAGCTAGTTGTGATCATGTGACTAGATTCTGGCCAATGGAATGTGAGCATAAGAGAAGTAGAAGTGATGAGTGTAATTTATGTGTCAGATCCGTCCTTGCTCTTCTCTTCTACTTTCTCTCCTCCTGGCAATGACAAAATGGAGCAACCAATCAGACCCTGTGAATGAGAGGCAGAGGCATCCCACATTTCTCCATTATATGGAGAAAATAAAACTAAAACAAAACCTGACTCTACTGTAGGGTCCTCACTGGACATGCGCATGTGACACTGATGTGTCCAATCAATTTGAAGCAGGGATCAGCTGGGGGCTTTGGGGAAGGATTTGCATTTCTGGATAAAATAATCAGATGCAACTATTTTTTTTTTTGCTTCGAATGCCTGGAGATGAAGCAGTCCTCCTGTGACCCTAAAGAGGTTGGAGCAGAAATGAAAAGGCTGGGTTCTTGATAATATTACTGAGCTGCTGTGAGAATAAGCATACACATGCCATTTGTGCTTATTCTTGTTATCTGAGAAAAATAAACCTATCTCTGGATTTCTTATGTGAGAATAACAAATCACACTTTTATGAAGTCTTCAGTAGCTGAGTTTCGTCTTATTGCAGCCAAAGCACCAATACATCAGTAGAACATGCTGAGACAGAGTCCAGATGTTGATGATGTCATCTGGTGTCCTGAACACAGCTGTGCCTGAGACTATCCCAGACCCCTTGACTTTTCAGTTATAAGAGATGGTAAGTTCTCTTCTGCTTTAACAGTTTGGGTTGGGTTTTCTGTTGCCTGAAATGAGGAGACTCCTGATACAACTATTAGCAAATAGCCAAGTAGACTGGTTGAGTTTTCACCTCCTCTCAGTCCCGCCTCCAAATTCTGAAAAAAAAAAAAATGAGTGAAATGAAAGAAAGGAAGGAAAACAGAAAGAGTTAAAGAAAAGAATAACAAACATTAGTTAGATGAGCTCAATGAACAGAAGAATTTTGTTTTTACAGTTTCTTGTTCAGAAACCTCGGTCCTACTTTCCCTCTGACTTGTGATGTGACATGACCCAAGTTAGTTAATTTGTGTCCTGAACCAATCCAATTGTTCTCCTGGGCTAGCCTTAAGTCCACGGGCCATAACCCTCTTGTACTTACTGATCTCCAAGGTTTTCATCACTGCTGAGGACGGACCGTTTAGTCCAACCTTGGTGCAGACCAGCATTAATAAGCAATTGCCACAGGGAGATAATACAGGAAGAAAAATGGCTAAAAATACACAGTGAATCACAGAAAATTACATCTCTTAAAACCTGCAGTGTATTCCTATCCCCATAGCAACCCCTGGCTAGTAAAGACAGAGCTGATTTATTACAGGCTTTCCCGCACTCAATTCTGCCAGAAGCACGTCTGGCCTGTGGTACCAGTCCCAGTGAGGGGAGGGACAGGGACATCACAGACCCAGTGTTTCTCTCTTCCGTCCCTTCCAGTGATGTTCTGTGGGGAGGAAAGTTGGGTTCCATCAATACAACCCAGAAAGCCACTTTTCTGAGATGACTGTTTCTAATCTCTGACAAAATATCCTGTGTTCTTCCTATACAAATGCCTGCAACAGCAGAGGGCTGACTTCCTGGAGGGGTCAGTGCGAATGAGGGACCACAGGAGATGGTAGATACCAGACCAATCTGAAAAAATGAAGAGAGGAGCTCCTCCTTTCTACTTTCTTTTCCTTTCTTTCCCCTCTCTATCTCCCTCTCTCCTTCCCTCACTTCCCTGACTCTTTTTCCTCCCTGGCTATTTCCTCAGTAGGTCTCCTGTGAAATGGACTGGCCTCATATCGAGACTAGGAAAGGCGATTGGGGGTCAAGCCTTGATTTACCAAATGAGTCTGCTATATAGAGAGACAATGAAATGTATGCAAATAAACATTTCATTATTCCATTGGACCTCTAAAGTTCATTGGCATATAATGTGTGTTTTGTTATACTATTAAAAATGAGATTCTTGAATGCTATTTAAACTTTCATGAATTGGAGAAATATTCTGGACCAGGGTTTTGGAGCATCCTCTCTTAAAAATAGCGCTGTCTGAGAAATAAATGAATGGGACTAAATTAAACTAAAAAGCTGCTGCACAGCTAAAGAAACTGCCAACAAAACAAAAAAGAAACCAACCAAATGGGAGATGATATTTGCAAACAATAGTGCTGACAAAGGGTTAATATCCAAAATATATAAAGAACTCATACAACTCAATACCAAACAAACAATCTAATTAAAAAATGGGCAGAGGACATGAACAGACATTTCTCCCAGGAAAATGTACAGATGTCCAACAGATTATGAAAAGATGCTCAACTTCATTAGCTGTTAGGGAAATATAGAGCACCACTACAATGAAATAGACACCAGATTACCCTTCAGAGGGCCTTCCAGGGACTGCACAGGCCGCTCTGGACCTCTTGCATGGACTCTGGATCGGCCACTGCTCTCCTGTCTCCTTTTTAGTCCCAGCTGTCACAGTCCCAGCAGGAAAGAGATGGCATGGGCAAACAACTTTCTGGAAGGAAAGGGGACAGACAAAGGGACTGTTGACAGGTGTGAGAGCAGGGGCAGACAGCCAACCAGGGAGGTGGCACCCGGAAACAGAGACCACCCAAGGTCTCAAGGGGGCTGGCCATGTGATCACAGGAGATTGGGCACGTGAACAAGGGGCGGGGCCACAGTGAAGATTGAAAGGATGTGGCCAGTAGCCTCCAGAAGCTGAAAGGGCAGGAAGGACCCTCCCCTGGAGCCCTCCGAGGAAGCACAGCCCCAGACACTCTGAATTTAGATTCTGGCCCCAGAATGGGGAGAGCATGCGTTCCTGTTTGTTTAGGCCAGTCTGTAGTCATCGGAGCAGCAGCCCCAGGAAATAAACCCCTCCTTTTGGGACTTTGATGGAGTTCTGGGAACAAATGAGGCCTGGGCCTCTGCTTCCTGGAGCACCTGGGCGGACAGGAGCCAGAAACTGGGTTGTCGTGCCCATATGCTAGATCCAAAAACTGAGGCCCAGAGAGGGGAAGCAGAGGTCCCTACCCCCAGCCCACCTCCCCCTCAACTCAGCCCAGCTCACAGGTGGCTCCCCCAGCTGCCACCTGGTTGCCATGCTGTCTTCCTTCCTCACTCCCTCTCTCCAGCTTCAAAGCCTCCTTTTGTGCAGGTGGGCGGGGCCTCTTCCTGGCCAAGCAGCCGGGAGCAAAGGAGGTCAAGGAGGCAGAGGGTCCAGGTAATGGGTTCTGGGACCCCAACTTCACCCAGCAGATTTCCTGGACCTGGGCTCCATCCCCCTCCCACAGTTCCCAGACCAGGCCGGCTGTTTCCTGCCTCCCTGCCTTCCCACATGCAGTTCCCTCCACCTTGAATGCCCTTTCTCATCCTTCAAATCCCAGCTCAGCTTTAACTCCACTGGAGAGCCCTCCCCGAGTCACTTGGGGCTCCCCCTGCATCCTGCACCCACTCCAGTCACAACTGTTTTCTTGATGCTCTCACGGGGCTGTGAGGTCTTGGGGGCACTAACTTTGCCTTTGTACCCCAGCCCCTGGCACAGACAGGTGCTCATTAAATCCGGAAGGAAGGAAGGAGGGAGGGAGGGTGTGGGGTAGGGAGCGAAGAAACACCTCTCCTAGGATTGGAGAGCATCTGGGGCGTGAACACCTGGCACAGGGCTGGGCACGGAGCAAAGCCCACTCCCTTCCTGCCGCCTCCACTTGATCCTGGGCTCCAGCACCTTCTGTCTCATACGATTTGGAGGCAGCTCAGGGGTTGTCTCCATACCCGTAGGCCTGTGTCTGTTGCCCATTTGGAGGCAAGGTAATTACCCCAGGATGCAGACGTGCACTTGACTTCATAAGGAGCTAGTGTGTTTGGGAGAAAGGCCTCCATTCTCCAAAATCCCGGACTGTGCAAACTTGCAAGGGCCTGAGCAGGGGTTTTCACGCTGAATATTTTCTGCAAACAAAGCCTTACCTGAGGCCATTATATAAAACAGATGGAAACTAAGCTGCTTGGGGAGAAGTGGTGGGTGTTGAAGGCAACTGGGCAACGGGACCACAGTCCCCTTTCCCCTGTAGCTCTGGGTCCCGGGGAGATGGGGTTGGGGTTGGTCCTGGCAGTGGGATGGGGCAGCCAGGAGAGAGGGAGCTGGGGAGAGTCAGTGGCTGACATTTACTAACTGGTACAGAAGGGCATCAGTATCTTCGGAACTGCGTGTTCATGCCAGTGTGGCTGGGCCAAAAAACTCATCTTTCACAGCAAGAAGTCAGTCTATACAAACAAAAATGAAAATATGTCCTTGGAAAAGATCATAATGACTTCAACCTTTAATGTTCTCACAGTTTCTTTTTTTTTAATCTTGAAGGGATGTTTTACGGGAAGTATCTCTTGTCTAGAGGAAATATTTATATGAATTCAGCAATTCGATCAACTTCTCTTTATCTTTTTTTTTGGTGAAATTCAAGAAAAACTAATTTTAAAATTATATCCGAAATATGATTGTTATGGTTTTATAAAAGTATCTCTACCCATCTGTTCATTACCCGTGCTTCTTTTTTTTGTATTTGCATATGAAGTTGTCCAAAATGATGTTCACCTAGTTATTGGTTATTCTGGCTAGTGGGATTGGGGTTGTTTTTTTACTTCCATCTTTGGGATTTCAGCATGTTTTAATGAATTCTTTATAATGAGCAGATGCCAGTTAAAAAAAAAAAACTACAATGAGATACCTGTCACACCTGTTCGAATGGCTATAATCAACAAGATAGGTAATAACAAGTGTTAGAGAGGTTGTAGAGAAAAAGTAACCCTCATTCACTGCTAGTGGAAATGTAAACTGGCACAGCCACTATGAAAAACAACATGGGGTTTCTAAAAAAACTAATAGAATTATCATATGACTCAGCAACCCCTTTTCTGGATGTTGACCCAAAAATTTTGAACACATTTACTTGCAAATATATATGCACCCACATGTTCATTGCAACATTATTCATGGTGGCTAAGGCTTGGAAACAACCTAAGTGTCCTTTGATAGATGATGGGTAAAGAAGATGTTATATATGTAATGGAATACTACTCAGCCATAAGAAAAGATGAAATACTGCCATTTGTGACAACATGGATGGATCTTGAGAATATTGTGCTGAGTGAAATAAGTCAGACAGAAGTCAAGAATCATGTAATTTCACTCATATGTGGGATATAAAATGGAAAGCAACAAACAAACAGGCCCTGGCCTGGTATCTTACTTAGTCGTTTAGAGTGTCATGTCGATACACCAAGGTTGCGGGTTCGATCCCCAGTTGGGCACATACAAGAATCAATCAATGGATGCATAAAAAAGTGGAACAACAAGTTGTTCTCTCTCTCTCTCTCTCTCTCTCTCTCAAATCAATCAATAAAACAACAACAACAGATGAATAAACAAAACAAACAAAAACTCATAGACACAGACAACAGTATGGTGATTACTAGAGGGAAGGGGGGTGGGGTAGTAAAAGGTAAAGGGGGTTAAATACATGGTGACAGAACAAGATTTGACACACAATATAGGCACCAATACAATACACAGGTAATGTATCATAGAATTGTACACTTGAAACCTATGTAATATTATTAACCAATGTCACTCCAATAAATTTAATTAAAAAGAAAAAGTACTGAAGGTAAAAAAAATAATAATAGTCCTGCCTGGACATGTCAAGAGGATAAAGAAGACAGCTGGAAGGAGCTCCCACTGGCCAAATCAGGGACAATCTGAAATTCAAAAAAATAATGATAGCAGTGTTTTATAGCCCATTGACTAAAATAAGAAATGTAAGTTTATACTGATGTAAACAAATAAATAAATGGAGGAAAAGAAAAAGCCCCTTCTTACAGTAAAATTCCAACTAATAAATGAAGAAGTAATGATGGAATTAGAAAATCATCATTTGGCAGCCTTTATAGTAATAACTGAGTCCAGCAAAAAATGATCAATGAATGTGTAAAACCAGTGAGTAAAAGGTTTGGTGAGAAACAGTGTATTTATATAATCTTAAAGTATTTTCTCATAAAATACCTATTGATTTCAAAGAGAAAAATAGTAACTCTATAGAGGAGAGGCTTGACAGACCCCATCTGACCCAAATGGTCAAAGTTGACATCTCAAGGGGCAAATGAGACACGTGAATAACTTGCCTCTCCTGATGTGATGAGCTGAGGACACAGTAGCAGCTCTGTGGTATTCCCGCCAAAAATGCACAATCTGAACCTCATTGTGAGGAAACATCAGACAATCCCCAAATGAGGGACACGGTTCTATAAATGGCTTATATTCTTCAAAAATGTCAGTGTCGTGAAAAACAAAGACTAAGAACTTATTCTAGCTGAAGGAACCTAAAGAGACACGACCTTGCAGTGCATTCTGGATAAAAAAAAAATTTGTTTCTTCTTTTGTTATAGAGAACATTGTTAGGAAAACATGAGAGTTGAAACAGATGTGCAGCTTAGATAATAGCATTGTATCAACATTAATTTCCTGATGTTGATAATTTTCTTGGGGCTGTGAAAGAGAATGTTCTTTTTAAGAAATATATGCTCAAATTCTTAGAAATAAAAGGACATCGTATCTGCCACTTATTTTCAACCAGTTCAGGAAAGAAAGTATATTATACACATAAAGAGAAATTGATAAGCAGATGAGGTCAAGAGTGTATAGGAATTCTTTGTATATATTGTATTTTCTGTAAAAACTACTTTTGTGTAAGTCTGAAATGATTTCAAATAAAGATTAAAAAAATAGCCTCATCTGCAGACTCAACGTCCTTTTGAGTGTATCTTCTTCCCACTCTCCTTTCCCTCACACTGAAGCTTCAGCTGAGTATTTAGGTCCTCACTGTTCCCTGCACAAAGCAGGAGAATCCTACCTTAATTGGGCAGATGAGGGGAGAGAGAGAGAGGGAGAGGGAGGGAGGGAGAGAGAGAGAGAGAGAGAGAGAAAGAGAGAGAGAGAGAGAGAGAGAGAGAGAGAGAGAGAGAGAGAGAGAGAAAGATGCAAGTACTCCCTCAGGGTGCCACAGAAAGCCGGGATAAAGTCTTTTGTTCCAATGCCCAAATCAGAGGCCCCTTGGTGACTCCTCTCAGGTTCCTGAGGGAAGGAAGCATGTGGCCTGGGCGGGATGTACTGACCCAGCTCAGCGAGAGCCAAGAGCCAGCCTGTGATGTGAGAAAACCCAGGACTGAGCTCCTCTCTCTCTCTCTCTCTCTCTCTCTCTCTCTCTCTCTCTCACACACACACACACACACACACACACACACACACACTCTCTCTCTCTCTCTTTCCTATAATCTTTTCAAACTCTGTACCTGGTGAAGGGCATTTCTATCAGGGATAAAACATCTCTCCACAGAAGGAAGTGCTTTCTTCCTCTGGGGACACAGATTTTTTTTAGGGGGGGGGGGGTGCAGGGCGGGGAGGGCACAGAATTGAAGCTCCATAAATTGAAACCTGTTCACTTTGAGGCCCAGAGCCACTCCCCACCTTCCCACCCTGCCCTCCACCCCCCTGCCACATGTAGTCCAGCCTGTCTAGATCCTTGTATCCAAGTCCAAGCACAAGTCCTGAAGTGCTTAATCCAATGCCGACACAATGGGCAAGGCATGAAAAAATTCCAAAGTTGGCCATAAATTACATAAAACTCCCTCCCCTACTTTCTCTAATAGTCATTTTGTTCAATTCACTCATCTGAATATCGTGAGCTGCAATGAAGCAGAAAGTGGTTCTGCTATTTATAACTGATCCTGATGGAATGAAATAATGTCTTGATTCCTTATCAGTGGTCTAGAGACAATAACAAGAGAGGCCTAAGGCATGGGGGGGCGGGGGAAGGGATAGAGCTCCCTCCCCCTTGGAAACCGGCATCTTCCCACGCCCAGCTTTTAGAATACTGCCTCATGGTTGAAGAGAGGCATAGGAAAGGGAAATAATAGAGTCATTTTCAGTTCTGAGAAAATGATATGTCTCAATCTACCAACATCAGTCAGATATGAGTTGTACAAATGAAACAGGCACAAGACTTCAGGCTGCACTGTGAAAAAGAAACTTTAAATATTTAAGAGCTGGTCAGCCATAATCAGGTCAGAAAATAAAGACACGAAGTCTAAGCCCTTTTTTAAAAAAGAGGCCACAGTCTGTATGTTTCTGTGGAGAAGGTGGAGCTCCATGGCTGGGCCCAAGGTTGTGTATAGATGATAGAGCAGCGGTTCTCAACCTTCCTAATGCCGTGACCCTTTAATACAGTTCCTCATGTTGTGGTGACCCCCAGTTTCATTGTTACAAATTGAACATAATTAAAGCATAGTGGTTAATCACAAAAAAATATGTAATTATATATGTGTTTTCCGATGGTCGTAGGTGACCCTGTGAAAGAGTCGTTTGAGCCCCAAAGGGGTCGCGACCCACAGGTTGAGAACCGCTGTTATAGAGGATCCAACTTTCTGCCCATCATGTGGCCCATTTGCCCACAAAATGGATTTGTTTCACAAGTACTATATACCCAGTAGCAGCATATTTTTATCAGTCAATTGGGAATCAATTCTTGCAGGCAATGAATGACTTTATTAAATTTAGGCCATGACTAATACCTGGACAAGCCTGCAAGAGACAATAAAACTAGCTTTCAGATGGGAATGGGTGGGCCGTCACAATAACTGCGATGGGAATAGCTAGGATCTTTCCATCTGACTGATTCACTCAGGCATCTAGGGCCCAGGAACATGAAAGGGTTTTATTCAAGGCCCCAATGTGGAAAGAGATTACTAACCCTTCTGCATGCCCCCTACTGGGGACCGAGCCTGCAACCAGGGCATGTGCCCTGACCAGGAATCGAACTGTGACCTCCTGGTTCGTAGGCTGATGCTCAAGCACTGAGCCACACCGTCCAGGCTTCATTGATTTTTTTTTTTTTTTAGAGAGAGAGGGGAAGGAAGGAGGGTGGAGAGAGACATTGATGTGAGAGAGACACATCAGTTGGTTGCCTCCCGCACACATCCTGACCAGGGAGGTGATGGAACCTGAAACCCAGGTACATGCCCATGACGGGAATCGAATCCTCAACCCTTTGGTGCATGGGCTAATGCTGTAACCACTTAGCACACTGGATAGGGCTGCATATAGCTTTTCCAATATGATTAAACAGTAAGAGAAGTGTTATTTAGTAGGTGGAAGTGGTGACGGGATGGCAGAGAGTCTTCCAGGCCCCTAAGGGAAGTGGAATTGGGCTGAAATGATGTTGTGTCTTAGATTGAAATCCGTGTGGTTTCTCGGGGCCCCATGTGGCACTTGCCCTCCTGTGCACAGAACCTGCTCCAGGCAGCCTTCGGACAACATAACCTCTGTTAATGGCAGCTGAAATCTGGGCTCACGCAGATTCTTTTGATTTTTTTTAAATGTACCTTTACTGTTGAAAGTATTACTGATCTCCCCCCTTTTTTTCCCATTGACCCCCTCCACCCAGACCTTCACCACACTATTGTCTGTGTCTATGGGTTATGCATATAAGTTCCCCAGTTATCATGCAGATTCTTTTTTTTAAATTGTTTTATTGCTTAAAATATTACAAAGAGTATTACATATGTCTCCTTTTTCCCCCCGCCCTTGACAATCCCCTGGCCTCTCCTACCCCCCAGTGTCTTATGTCCATTGGTTATGCTTATATATCATGCAGATTCTTAAGTGGGATAGAAAACAGTCAGAAGAGTGGTTATTTTTTTAAATGCTTTTATTGGTTTTAGAGAGAGATAGAGATAGAAACATCGATGAGAGAGAAACATTTTCCCGTTGCCTCCTGCACGACCCCAACTGAGGATCGAGCCTGCAACCTGGGCACGTGCCCTAACCAGGAATCGAACCAGGGACCTCTTGGTACATGGGTCGACACTCAACCACTAAGCCACACTGGCCGGGCAGAATCATGGTTATTATGTAAGTGACCTTGTCAGAACTTTATCTTCAAATAGTATTTATTAAACACTCTCTTGCTTTAATAGGGTTCTCGTTCCCTTTATCATTTACAGCTGTGTTTCTCAGCAAGCGAAGGGCTTCCTTCCTAACACAGACCAGGACCTTCTTTCCTGAAGCCATATCACTAGGCAGAGTTTTCCAAGGAAGGAAAGTGTTGATTCAACCACAGACCACCAAGCAAATGTCTGGCTGCTCTCTGGGACTTGGTGTCTGGCTCTCATTCCTCAGGCTGGCTCTGCCTGGCTGGCCTGGGCAAAGCCTACAGATGTTTCCATATGACTCGTGCAACTCTCTAGCTTCCAATTTCCTGGCTCCTGCTGGTGCTCAGAAGCCCGGCGGGGGGGGGGGGGGGCACTGGAGGGGGAACAGGGGCAGGAGGGTGCTGGCAGGAGCCTGGCCCCGTCGCAAACCCTCAGAAGGCTTCTCTGTGTGTCTCCTCCCACGTGGCCGCTGCTTCCTCCATCGCTACCCCACAGGGAAGTGAAAACAGCTCATTATCTATTTATTTTACAAAGTGCTGCCCTTGGTGTTGAAATCACCTCAGGGCACAGAGCATGCCATTTAAAACAATTAAAAGACATAAAACAGAATTGGTGACAGCCAGCAGTTCTTTAAAATCAGCAATAAAATGCCAGTTTGAGGAGCCCCGGCTCACCCTGTGCAGATCACCTGCGGGGCTCTGTCCATGGGAGGGGCAGGGAGTGCTTCTCCTCCAGCCTCGGTCGGAGCTGCTTGCTCACCAAGCCCGGGTGCTCCCACCACCTTCCCTCAGACTTTCCCCTCTGAGTCGTGATGACTCAGCTCAGGCCTGATCCACTCACTCGTTTTCTTCCTGTGTCGGGCTGGGGAGGCTCCAGGAGGCCTGCAGCGTCCTGACGAGGGACAGCGGGGCAGGTTTGTTCAGGTGCCGCACATGGGGGGCCAGCTCAGCTGTTAGCCTGTCACTGCGTGGGCCTAGTCCAGTGATGGCGAACCTTTTGAGCTCGGCGTGTCAGCATTTTGAAAAACCCTAACTTCACTCTGGTGCCGTGTCACATAGAGAAATTTTTTGGTATTTGCAACCATAGTAAAACAAAGACTTATTTATATTTTTGATATTTATTTTATATATTTAAATGCCATTTGACAAAGAAAAATCAACCAAAAAAATGAGTTCGCGTGTCATAGGTTCGCCATCACTGGCTAATCGGTAGTTGGTGAGCAAATAATAATATTGACAGTGACAATATTAATAACAAGAGCTGAGCCTGACTGAGGCTTCTGCTATGTGAAGGGAGGGATGTTGACTCATTGCTAAGGTGTCTTCAGCTTCGAAAGATGTGTGGTTAGAACCAGAGGGGCGGAAACCAGGCAAAAGCAGCCACGTTACCCAGGCTGGAAGAGAACTTGGGAAAAGGAAAGAACCACGTGGAAGTCATCTCAGCTTGAATGATGGCCAAGGTGCAGCTGGGGCTTCTGCAGCGAGAAATAGAGACATGCTAATTGCAGGTAGGTTTGCCCAAAGGTCTGAGCTATGACCCCAGCTTCTTCAGCTACTTCTCTAGAGGTTAGTGCCCACACGACAAAATGGAGGAATTGGCCTGATCCCCTTTTAATGCTGTGATATAGGTTTCTGAGTTTCAGAACTCAATCATCGGCAAGCACTTATTGACCACGTTCTACCTGCCAGGCACCTGCAGAGATCTCTCAGGGAAAAACACCTCTTCTCACCTCCCAGTATCACACAGGTTTCTCTCCAGTGGCTGCAGCCCATTTGCCTCTTCAAGGTAGGAGAGGGTAGGGGTGATGGGGGGCCACGGGGGGTGGGGAGAAGAAGCATCCTTTGGCTCATTTATGCATTTATTGAGCACCGACCTTCCCCTCGCTCCGAGATGGTGGTTGACATTCAGTAGCTGCTCCATTTGGTCCCCATGCAACCATGTTCTGAAATTCCCTGGTCACGGCTCCAACTGAGGAGCAGCCCTGCCTCCCTCTGGCAGGAACGCGGTTTCCCTTCTAGTCCCGCTCTGGCCTTCCACCTTCCATCCTGCTGAGTGTCCCTCTGGCTGCGTTCATTGCTCCCTACGCCTGGGTTATTCAGCTGTTTTCCTCTGTCCCACAGGCTCTCTGTCACAGGAGGTCACAGCCCAATTCGAATCCCCTTTCCCTCTCCCCCTGTCCTATGCGCTGAGCAGACGTGCATTTGGCATTTCAGCCACGGAAGTTCCCTGACCCCCTTCGCTCTTTCCTCAAATGGAAACCTCAATGGCTTTTGCAGAAATCTTTATGTTCCCTGCCACGTAAATGCAGCAGCTATTTGCTGAATACTTATATATCGTAAGTTTAGTTTTGTCATGCCCTCAAGACACTTATCATGTGGTTGGTGAAATAAACAGACACACATGAAACCGTTTGAACACAGCAAAGCACTGTGATGTCAGTATTACCATCAGGTGCCGAAATGTGTGGTACTAGAATCCCACCACTAACACTAGCAGTACATGCTGACCTGCCCGAGCACTTAGGCACATTTCATTTCAACCTCAGACTAGGCCTATGAGTTGGGTTTCATTGTCCCCATTTTACTCTTCAGCGAACTGAGTCACAGAGAATTTAGCTGGCCTACATTCTCATGGATGGTGAGACAACACAGCTCTTTCCAACTCAAAAGTATGTACATTTAAAACCCTAACTCCACCGCTGCTCTCTCAGCTCCATGAAGGTGGGGTCTAGGTGCTTTGCTCATGGCTGTTTTCCAGGACCATTTCCCCAATGTTTACCATAATAAATGCTCATTTAAGAAAAAAAAATATAGGGTGTCCCAAAAATGTATACACACGCTTTGAATAATTATAAAGGCAGTATTTGTTAAAATATACTAGTATTTCATTTTCACAATTGAGCTATCAGCTGTTACAGTGTGTATACATTTTTTGGCACACCCTATAGACCTCTATCTATCTATCTATCTATCTATCTATCTATCTGCCTATATTCACACACACACATACATATTGCATGCTGCACCTCTTATCAACAGAAAGGACAAATGGCCTGTTTCCTAGAGTCAGAGGTAGGAGGAAATGTTGAGGAGTTTGGATTGTGAAAATCAAGTTTAGCAGTCCCGGTAACCTGGGGATGAACTTGATGATCAAAGAGTGGGGGAGAAAGTAAAACAAAACAAAACAAAACAAAACAAAACAAAACAAAACACAACACACAATAATTACAGAACTCACCTCAACAACCAACGCCCTCTTCTCGCAGCCTCAGCTCCAGCTCTTGGCCCTGCCGCGTTCCCTGTGCTCGCAGCTCCGTTCTGTGAGGCGGGTCAGCCTGGTTTGTGTTACTTATGTCTCAGCCTCTCACAGAACTTGGGCCTCGGGAGGCAGGTGCTGGTTCCCATACTTTGTATTCCCCTGTGGGTTGGTCCCACAGAGCAAATGTTTGTTGAAATGAATTGAAATTAGAAAGTGTATCATCTCACTCAGCTTATGTTTTTAGGCCCGCCCCCCGCCCCCCCCCCCCCCGCTTTTTTCCTGTTTCTTATGTGATGCTTTTTTTTTTGAGATGGTTAATTAAAAAAAATATTTTTTTTATTGATTTCAGAGAGGAAGGAAGAGGGAGAGAGAGATAGAAATATCAATAATGAAAGAGAACCATTGATTGTCTGCCTCCTGCATGCCCCCTTCTGGGGATTGAGCCTGCAACCTGGGCATGTGTCCTTGACTGGAATTGAAACTGGGACCCTTCAGTCAGCAGGCCGGCGCTCTATCCACTGAGCCAAACCAGTTAGAGCTTATGTGATGCCTTTTGGGAAGTAGCAATGATATAGGAAAAAAGAACCGTAGAGAAATCCCTGGGTAGTTATACAGGGAAAAGAATGTGGTGCCACTTTTTTTTTTTTTTAAAGCCCTGGGTCTTATTTGTCCCAGATTGAATTCCCATCGTAGACAAAAGGAGGGAAAGAAATGAAGCTGCATCTCCCCATCCAGTCCGCCGAGGGTCTGCCTTAAAGAGGATTGAGGGGGAAATGTTCAATTTTATTGATTTGTTCTGCTGGGTCCTTCTCTCCAGGACACTGTTTAGTGTGCCGATCGGAGTGGAAAATGAAGAAGAGATGAGCAATCAGCTGTGAAAAGCGTTAATGGACCCAGCACCCCTCTGGGAATGAGGCAAGGCTCTTGCTGGCTCCCAGGACCAACTCTCTTCCAGTTCAGTGGGCTTTGTTCCTGTGAAGGGAATGCAACTCCCTCAGGTGGCCCCGGATGGAGGAATATTACAGCCTGCACAGCAGTGGGCTGCAGCTTCTTTCAGGAGAATGGAGGCCACTGTCCTGGAAGGGGCCCCGGCTCATTGGGGGCCTTTGCAAATCTTAAACTTCCCAGGTGGCCAGGAGAGTGGGCCACATGACCCCATAACAGTGATGCTGTGATTATCTGGGGGCTTCCAAGTAATGGAGCTGGGTGTTCTTGGAGTGGATGGGACTGTGGGTTGGTGTGGATCCTGACCCAGGGGCTTGGGACCAACACAGTTTCTTTGTGGGAGCAGCTGGGTGGGAAGGCCTCTTTTAAGCTTTTTAAGCTCTTTGAGAGTTAAGAAATGAAGCGTTGGATTTGGGCTGGGGGGTTGGGAAAGGATGTCTACCTAACAGTAATGAGGAGGAGAGGGTGGGGGTGATGGGGGGCTAATGGGGGTGGGGAGAAGAGCAGGCATTCTGCATTTACTATATTGCAGACCATGGGCTAAGTACCTTACTTATTAATGTGTGAGAGCGATGCCTTCACTACCTCACACTAACAAATATCTGGTCTTTGTTAATTAGCTTCTTCCTCTCTCCTACCCTCTCAGGGTTTTCCTGGCTCCTGAGCTTTTAAAGATAATAGAGTCAGGGGAATGCAATGGTTCTCAACCTTCTGGCCCTTTAAATACAGTTCCTCATGTTGTGACCCAACCATAACATTATTTTCATTGCTACTTCATAACTGTAATGTTGCTACTGTTATGAATCATAATGTAAATATCTGATATGCAGGATGGTCTTAAGCGGCCCCTGTGAAAGGGTGGTTCGACCCACAGGTTGAGAACCGCTGGGTTATAGAGGAAGGATCAGGGAGGCAGAGGCCGGGGGAAGGAAAGCATTCCTTTTGCCGGGCCAGCTCTGAAGCTCTCCTTTGTTGTGGACAACGATGGCACTGGACAAAGTGTACATGAAAATTTAAAAAATGAAGTGGCTGTAGTTGGCTCAATGGATAGAGCATTGGCCTAAGGACTGAAGGGTCTCAGGTTTGATTCTGGTCAAGGGCATGTACCTCAGTTGCAGGCTTGATCCTTGGCTCTGGTCTGGCACATGTGGGAGGCAACCAATCGATGTGTCTTTCTCACGTTGATTTTTCTCTCTCTGTCTTCCCTCCCCGCCATTCTCTCTCTACCAAAAAAAACAACAACCAAAAAACAAACAAAAAAAAGTCAGTGGAAGAATATTCCTGGGTGAGACTTAACAAAAATAAAAAATGAAGTGAGAGAAACTTACTTAGTGAGCCAAGTCAACCTACATAACAAATATGAGATGGAGAGGAATGAAAGCAGAAAAAGAATTTGTGGGTTGGGTGTTAGGTAGGGTTTCTAGACAAAATACAGGACACCAGTTGCATTTGAATTTCAGATAAACAACAAATATGACTCAAAGATTACATGGGAAATATTATACTAAATATGATTTGTCATGTATCTGGAAGTCAAATGTAACTGGGCATTCTTTCTGTTCTTTGTTTTGTTTTGTTTTGCTAAATCTGGCTAGTCTGGTGTTGGGGAGAGTTTTGTGAGCTTTCTCGAATTGAGCTTTAGGAGCAGTGGGTGCGGGGAGGTAGAGGAATTGGGCAGAAGAGGAAAAGATAGTTTAAGAAATGTTGCTGTGATTCATAAATCGGATCCCCTTTTATGTTCTTCCAGTAAGATTAGAAAACTTTATAAATTACATTTGGTTTTAGAAGTATCTTCAAATGTAACTACATACTGAGACTGGGTGATATGAGATCCTGGCTTATATCTGGAATACCTATACCGTAGCTCAATAATCCTTACAATTATGCAAGGTGGGCAGCATTATTCTTGTTTTACAGATGAGGAACTTAAGGCTCAGAGAGGTTAAATAACTTCCTCAGGGTCACACCGCAGGTAGTGGAGCTGGCTTCCAGGCCTGAATTCATTCAATAACCTGTGCTTAAAACCTGAAGCCTAAACTAAACACTACTGGGATAGACTTGTAAATAATGCTTGAATACAACATGCTTAATGTGTGTAGAATAGACCCATGGATTTTAGCATTCCTTTTTTAGTTAAAGAAACAGTTATCTAGAGAAGATAAGGTTGACACAGGTAGTTACTGGAAGAGCCACAGCTAGAACCTGGGCCCACAGAAGGGACATTGGGGCTAAGTGCTCCAGGGGACAGCTATAAAAGAGTAAAGTTGACAGCCTCTTTATTGTCGGCCTCCGCCTGCCTCAAATTCACCCCACCTCTCCCCCTTCCCACCTCTCCCTCTCCAAGCATTGAGCTGTGTCCCATTTCTATGTATTCCTGCTCTGAGCCAGCTGTCCTAATCCCTGCAAGGTGTTAGCTGATAAGAGCCTGTGGGAGAATCATAAAATGTTAGCCCAGCATAGGATATTAAAGGCTGTAGAAGTCTGAATGCAGGTGTGTGCCGAGACAGAAATTGCAGGAGATACCAGAGCGCCTGGCCACCAGGCAGCCTTGCAAGATGGCATTTACCTTGGGACATTCACTATGGTCCAACATCCGGTCTGTTCCCGGCCTTGCTAGTCCAGACACTCTGTCTTCTCATGCCCCACGTCTGACTGGATCCAGCAATGGTGACTCATAGTAACAGAGCTCAAAGAAAGAAGCACAGCAATGAAAGGCAATTTATTAATGCACAGTAGGACATACACCTGCTAAGCTGACTTTCACCTGACTGGTGTCTTCTCTCGCGTGGGATGAGGAGCTACGTGGAGAATCAGGTAGCAACTGGTTCGTACAGGCTTCCTGGAAACAGTGCGGGGGGGGGGGGGGGGGGAGTAAGGCAGAGAAGACCGGAGGTTAGTGGCATTGAGTGCTAAAGTCTGAGGCTCTCACCTCCACGATGGCAAGGTGCATGTGCCCATCAAACTAGGCATACCCTCTTCTAGGATGTGGCAGGTGTCAGATGAGGTCCAGGAAAGAAATTAGCAACACACTCAAAAGGGAGTAGTGATTGGAGAGAAGGGAAAGAAGGGATTTCAAAACCAGCAGGGGAGCTCTAACCGGTTTGGCTCAGTGGATAGGGCATTGGCCTGTGAACTGAAAGGTCCCAGGTTCGATTCCGGTCAAGGGCATGTACCTTGGTTACGGGCATATCCCCAGTAGCTCATCGATGTTTCTCTCTCATTGATGTTTCTAACTCTCTATCCTTCTCCCTTCCTCTTTGTAAAAAAATATATTAAAAAAAAAAACACAGCAGGGGATAACGGATCATCCCCCCCCTCCTACACCCCCCCCCCCCCCCCACAGCTAGTCCCAAGCTAGAAACCCTGCATTTGCCATCTCCAGGGCAAAAGGAGGAAGCAGTTACCAGAATCTGGAGGGGGCTTTAGCTGTGGCTCTCAATCCCTGAGCCATGCCAGCTGGGCAGGTTTGTGTTGTTTTAAGCCACTGCATTTGTAGTAAATTCTAACAAAGTCATGTGTTGTAAAAAAAACTAACACAGAGGATAGTTTGGGGATAGAGGCACCTTTCCAACATCCTTCCATCACAGGTTACATGAAGACTTCTTAGGATGGCTTTTTTGCCACCCAATTTTGGTCTCTACACGGACACCAATGAACTGGAAATCCTGACCATAAAAACGACTGTGGTCCCACGACATGCACAGCTGATGCTGAAGTGGGTTTCTGCTCTGATAAGCATGTTCCCAGGCCTTGTGCTTCACTGCTCACCAGGCCCGTCATGGTTGGGGCCTCCTGAGCTGAGAGCCCTGGATTCCCAGAAAGGCCAGTGAAAGAGGCAGGCAGAGGTGGCGGGAGGCCTCTCCCTCCGGCAGGGATCAGTGGCAAAAAAACAACAAGGAGTGACACAAAGGACACCTTTCCTCTTGGCGCGCCATCGCAAAAGTAGCCCAAGGAAAGGGCTTTGGATCTGCTCTGAACTGGAGCACTTGAGGGAAAATAATCCATGACATGAGCTTCATGTCATTTAGAGATTTCCTCAGTTCCAGTCTCCGTCCCTGAGGAGACCCCAATAGGCTGTCAGGAAGAGGTCCTTCCCTGTAAAGCTGTTTCCTTTCCTCTTCAATGAAGTCTCAGACACTAAATGGAAATGAAGAGGACGCTGCTCAAACCGCGCCTTCAGAATGAAATGGAATACGAAACGGCTCAAATACATTTTAGAGACAGCCCCTCCTGTCTGAAATCAATATGGCCGCCACGTTCTGCAACGTGCCTGCTCATAAAGTGGAAACGGCTCGAACCCTCCATTTAACATGTTCACAGTTGATATCAAATGTCAAGATTTTTATATCTGCTGTTGCCCATTTAGGACCAAGTTATAAATCTGAAGTCTCTCCTGAGCTTACGAGCCTGACAGTGCTCGATAAAAGCTTTTATAATCAAGTTCGATAAAGAATCCGAAATCTCCGTCTTGTGATTTTTAGCTTACAACGATCTTCGTAAAGAACATTTCCTGCCTTGATGTTTATCAATATTTATCATTTTTAAAAAAGAATAAGTAGAAAACTATGTAAACTCTTACCTCGTGGATGGAAATTACTGTTAAGAAAGGAGTCAGCCAGTGAGATGTCTTCATGGTGGCATTTTTAAAGAATAACCACGAAAAGTCAGAAGATGGAATCTTGAGTGACAGCCATGGTCTGCTACGGATGGCGTTCACAGGAAACAGAAGACAGGCCATCAGCTGCAAGTCTTAAAAAAGACTCCCCTTTGGTCATTTGCATTTAATCCAGTCCTGAGACGGACAGCCATGCACCCATCCTTCTAAATTAGCCTTAGGTAGAAAAAAGGCACCGGTTTCGCCTCCACGCCTGTTTTGGGTGAGCTCCTCTCTTTAGAATGAGAAACTTAAAGAAAATTAATAAAAGAGATATTTTTATTCAAACAAGTGAACTCTGAGTTCTCTGTGTTTTCCTATCTGTAAAAAGAGACGGAATGCATAGTATATATACACATACATATATATATATATATATATATATATATATATATATATATATATATACACACACATAAACATACACACATTATACATACATATGCACTATGTAACATGTACTAAAGTTAGGAAGATAAGTGTGGGGAATAGTAAACAACAAATTCAGGACAGCCGTCACCTCTGAGGAGGAGAAAGGGGGGTGTGATGAAGGTGATACACAGGGAGCTTCAGGTGAATGAGTAATGTCTTACCTTTTCATATTGGGTAGTTCACAAATGCTCATGATATTATGGCCTTTTGTAGTTGCACATCTGCCACATTCTATAATTAAAACAAAATGTTTTAATTTAATTTTTTTTATTTTGAGAGTATGTTTATTAAAGTGGGAAGGGCTTAGCATAGAAGAAACAACAGGAGAGAGAGTAGGCGGGGCTGCTTTGGCTCACTGAGAAGTCAGAGAAAAGGGGTCTTGGACACAGGGTCAAGGGGTTAGCCCCAGACAGAGCTGCTACTGCCCATTGCTCCCCAGGTTGCAAGTCTCATGGAGTCCCTTAGAGTTTAGGAGATGTAAACCTGAGAGGGAAGAAGAGGGGAGAGGGAAAGGTATGGGTGTCCTCCTGGGAGGGAGAACAGGCTAAAACAAATTTTAAAGAAAGGTTTAGGGTTGTGTGATGGTTAATTTAATGTGTCAACTTGACTGGCCTAAGGGATGCCCAGATAGCTTTACCAACGTTATTTCTTGGTGTGTCTGCGGGGGTGTTTCTGGAAGAAATTAACATTTGAGTCAGCAGACAGAGTGACGAGTCTCTCTTCACCATTGTGGGAAGGCATTGTCCAACCCACTGGGTACCAAGATGGAGCAAATAGGTCCAGGAAGGGCAAATATTCTCTGTTCTTGAGCTGGGATGTTCATCTTGTCCTACCCTTGGACATTGGGGCTGCTGGTTCTCGGGCCGTGGGACTCCGGACTTACACCAGTGGCTCTCTGGTTCTTAGGCCTTCAGACTCAGACTGAATTATACACCCACTTTCCTGGTGCTCTGGCTTCTTGGCCTCCATAACAAATTCCTATAGTAAATCTCCTCTCATGTCTATCTATAAATGTTCTATTGATTCTGTTTCTCTCTGACTAATTGGGTCATCAGAGAAATGGGAAACTGAGGGAACAGTCCAAATGCCATTCGAATTCAACATGACTTTTTCACCCTCCTCAAAGTTGCTCTCCTGACTCCACAGTGAAATGGGGACCAGAGCATGTTAGTGACAAGGGACAGTAGTCTGGTTCAGGAACTTTGCCAGCTGTCAGTTAAATACCCATTATTAAATATTAAATTATATACATTTATAATTAAATGAAGCATATAAAAAACAAAGCTAACAAATACTTATAATTTATCACATCTTAATTCCTTTACTACACTTTACTACTATCTATGTTCTTAAAGTTCTTTAAAGCTGTTGTATCTGCATGGTAGATATTCTATATAATACACATATCTTCACAACTTTGCATTCGGTGACATCATGTTCATAGCTTGAAATTGACCATGGTAGGAGTATTTACACCATGAAAATTGGCAGATGCTACTAATCAGGGCTTCCTGCTCCCCTCCTCTCCTTCCCCTTGAGAGTCTGTGGTTAAACATTCACCAACATGCGGGCATTTCCCCAGTAGGGGATGTGCAGGAGGCAGCTGATCGATGTTTCTCTCTCATCGATGTTTCTAGCTCTCTATCTCTCTCCCTTCCTCTCTGTAAAAAATCAATAAAATATATTTAAAAAAAAAAAAAACATTCACCAACATACCACTGGGCAGACCACCAACTTCTTCAACAGCTTCTGTGCTCTAGCTTCATTCTGAACATTCTGAATTCTCAATCACCAAGAAAAACTCATAATTCATTCCCCCACTAGGTTTGGATGACATCTACAAAACCAACTGAGCAGATTCTTGAGGTGTTAGGCAATTGGGGAGCATTTTCAGGAGTGAGATGGTCTGTACAGCCCCAGACCCCAAAGTATCAAATGTCAATATCCTTCATAGTCCCCTGCAAGGGTGTATTTGAATGTTGGGATATTCCAATCCTGGATATCACATTGTCAGGCCGGAGGCTTCTGCTTGGCTATCCCTGTTGTAATTCTCTTTCCTTTTTCAGTCCTGTCTTGTCTTCAGCTGGTGACTCCCTGGAGGCCGGAGACCTTGATTTATATGTAATATGAGGAACTTTCACTGCAGTGGGAAGCTGGCCTGCAGAAACTCTGGGATGTGTAGGCTTGCACATATGCCCAATGGCCAAATTCCCTGCTGGGTTGAAAGTGTGCCCTTTGGTGGGCAGCTCCTAGGCACCCAGAGTTTATCCAGGGGCAAGCAGCAGCCGGTTGAAGTATTATTGCCCTGCCCCATCCCCCAGTAATGTCTGGGCCTGGGCCTCCAGCCCCATGAGCACCAGTTAGTCAAAGAGCAGGATCAGTTCTAAAGGGGTTGGAGGGAGGTTGGAGAACTGCTGCCAAGAACCGTCAAAAAGAAGTTATCTTTTGAAGTGGATCTTGATTTTTTTTCCTCCCTCCCAGTTCCCGTTCAAGCCATTTCAAGAATAAATTCCATGAAAGATTGAAAACAACCTAAATATCCATTATTAAAGAATAGATTAAGTATATTTATTTTGAGAAAGAAAATTATGAATCAATGAAAAATTCTTTCCTTTTGAATATTGTATCATAGTGTATCATGTCCATGTAATAATTGTTAGAAACATAACATTAAAAGAACCCCACAAAACTGTAAATGCCCATGTTGTAGAGATCACATAGCTCATGAAAAACCTACTTTCTATTATTTAACCCTGCATTAAAAAAAGAAAAAGCAAGAAACTGTTTTCGGTAGAACTAACTGTTCCACTTGTGGTTTAGAGTAAAATTTCCAGTGACAGCCAATAGATTCAAAAAGTGCTGTAGCTCAAACAATTAGACGAGAAGGTAATGTACTCCAGGAAACTGTGAGCCGGCTCAGAAAGTGGCTCTGGGGAAGACAGAGACACTAAAGTGAAAAAGACAGGCGAAGAGGCCTGGCGGGGGAGGTCAGCTGGTTAGTGCTTGTCCTGACAGGCCAAGGTTTCAGGTTCAATCCCAGTTAGGCACGTATAAGAATGCATAAATAAGTGGAACAACAAATTGATGTTTTATTCTCCTCTCTCTCACATAAAAAGAAATATTTTTAAACAAAGAGGAAAAAAGATATTATGCCATGGAATGTGAAAGTGGAAAAATGTCTTCTATCT
Source organism: Myotis daubentonii (assembly GCF_963259705.1). Taxonomy (NCBI): domain Eukaryota; kingdom Metazoa; phylum Chordata; class Mammalia; order Chiroptera; family Vespertilionidae; genus Myotis; species Myotis daubentonii. The sequence continues at coordinate 29,508,639 of NC_081840.1, read as the reverse complement.
ACCTTAATATGTTATTTTATACAGCATGTGATTTTAAAGATGTGCGTGCAACTAAAGTAATGTATAGTTTAAGTGAAAAATCATGGTTTAGAAGACCAATGACATGGAGAAAAGGCCATGACAGTGATAAATCAGTATAAAAATGTTTGGACTATAAAAACTATTTAACTGTAAAAATAAATACATATGAAAAAAATTAAATGTATATCGATCTGGAAGGAAAGTCACCCCAAAGAATCAATGGTTGTATTTGTACAGGTGACTTTTATTTTCTTCTTTATATATTTTTATAGTTTCCAAAGTTTATACAATGAATAGTCATTACTTTCCTGACAAAAAATAACCGTACTTTAAAAACAAACAGTAACATATCTGCCAGTAGTCCCTCTCCACTGTGCCTCACTGTGGATTCTCCTAAGTACGTTAGTGTAGAATAGAAATGAAAAAATTGGTAACTTTTACTGAGTGTGAATCATATTCCCAGCACTGTACCGAGCACTCTGCCTGAATTGTTTTAGCTAATAACCACCCCAGTCCTATGAAGTTGGCATGAATACTATGATTTTGAAGGTGAGGAAACCAAGGATCAGAGTGGTTTAGTTCTTTGCCTAAGTTACACAGCTAGAGACTGGGGTTGCTGGCATTTATACCCAGGCAGGCTGACTACAGAGGGTCACACTCTCAGCCCAGGCTCTTCGCTGTGCTGCCTCCCAGCACTCCAATGCCCGTCTGGCAGGATTTCAGAAGCTGTCGGGCTAGCCCATGGGAAAATTCCTAGCCAACCATCCTAAGCAGTTCTGCACAAGCTCATACTTAAAGAAGCTGGACATTTTAATGGAGTGAAGCAAGTTTCTTACGTGGAACTGTAATGATTGCATGAGTAAAGGGATGAGATGAGCTTGTTGAATAAAATGTATTTCCCTACTGCTTTAGGCAGAAAGGCTTCTAAAGGAAGGGGACAATTGGTGTGCTGGTTTTAAACAGAGCCTGCGAGGATGTGTCTGGGGCTACCTAGGTGGCAGGAAGAGACCAAGATTATGACGACTAACCAAACCAGGGATGGAGCACCAAATGAGGGGGTTTTGAGTAGTCAGGGACAGCAGAATCAAGCAAAGGGGTAAAAAACCAGCTTTGTCCAGCAGAGGAAGAGTGATTAGCACTTATTGAGCATGTACTGTGTCCTGGAGATTCATATTTGCTCTTTCACTTCATCCTCCCAACAGCGCTCTTTGATAGGTGTCCTTATCTCTAGTTGATGGTTGGAAAAGGGGAGGTTTCGAGAGATGAACCCATCTGAGCTCACACAGCTATTGAGTGGTCAGGCCAAGATTCAAATTCTGGGCTTCCTGGCTCTAAAGTGTTTCCAGTGATATCAGCCAGCGTTCCAGGAGGAAATGCTCAAATGGAGCAATTGAGAAGCATTTAACAAAGGGGCTGATTACAAAGCTGAGCAGGTGATGGGCTTTAGGACATACTATCCCAAAATATAGTACCTTGGCATATTGAATATCTTAAGCTGAAGGATATTTTTCCATTGCTTTTCAGAGAGTGGAATGGAGGGAGGGAGGGGCAGAGAGAGAAAGATTGATGTGAGAGAGAGGCACATTTACTGGTTGCCTCCTGCACCTGCCCCAACCAGGGGACGGGGAGGGAACTCAAAATTCAGGCACCTGCCCTTGACCAGGATTCAAATCTGAAGCCCTTTGGTGCATGGGCCAATGGTCTAACCACTGAGAAACATCAGCCAGGGCCTTTTTTTCATTTTCTTGGTAATGAGACCCCCAACCCCCCACTCCAATGTCTGCTGGCAGCCTGCAGCCCCTGTTGTGGTGGTAAGGTGATAGATGGGTCTGAGTGCCTGCCTGGGGATAATTCAGGCTCTCAAGAGGTTCTCAAAAAAACTGCTGCTCTGAGGTTATTCATCTGATGGGAATAGGCTGGTGAGAAAAGGAAAGAAAAATCTGGTAGGGTTTTGGCCTGAATCCTGCAAGAGAATGGAATTTGGCAGCTCCCAGTGCATGGCCAATGGGATGAAAAGAGGTCATTAACAGACCAAAGCTGTAATTCCAGGGACCTCCACTCACCCCCCATTGTGAGGATGGGTGTGTGGCAGAACTGGGCAGCCCCCAGATCTTGTGGGCTGAGTAAGCTGCCTGGACTTGCAATTTGAGCAACAGTTGCACAGGGCCCAGGCTTGGTTCAATGCTCTGCTGTCGCCATCTTGAAATTCTTAATACTTTTTTAAAGCAAAGGGCCTTGCATTTTTATTTCGCACTCGGACCTGCAGTTTGTGTAGCTGGTCCTGCCTATAGGGTATCAGAAGAGAAAAATTCTACCCGAATTCATTGGGCTAACAGGCCATGTGGGAAGGGAGAGAAACCTCCAAGTTGCAGGTCCAGTAATAGCAAGGAAAGCAGAGCAAGTGCCCTGGGGACAGGGGATGGCAGTGTGGGGGAAGAAAAAATGTTCCTCAACCCTTCCAGGTTCTTTCAGTTGGTCTAATAATTAAATTGACATGACTTAGATTAATGAGAAAATAACCAAATTTGATTACATATGTATGTATGCCCATACATGACTCAGAAACCCCATATACACGAGAAGTTCAGGAACAGAAGGGAAAATGATGTAATATGACATTCTGAGCTAAGTATGAGGGAGGTAAGGCACCTTGGGGCTTCGGGGGAATCACTGCAGGATGATAAGAAGAACAGCTGCTCAGTAATTAGCAGTTTGCCCTGCCCTATGCACAGGCCAAAAAAAGTTATTTCTGGTGATAGCTCTTACTATGGGCAAGGTTCCTAATATAAGTTCTTTAATGGGAAGGTCAAAGTCACTTGCACCGTAGCCAATTTGGCTCAGTGGATAGAGCGTCGGCCTGTGAACTGAAGGTTCCCAGGTTTGATTTCAGCCAAGGGCACATGCCTGGGCTGTGAGCTTAATCCCAGTAGGGGCCTGCAGGAGGCAGCCAATCAATGATTCTCTCTCATCATTGATGTTTCTATCTCTCTCTCCCTTTCCCTTCTTCTCTGAAATCAATAAAAATATGTATATTTTTAAAAGTTGCTTGTCAACCTGCAAGGTTTTGTTTGCCTTTGGCTCAAAATAATCTGCATACCACAAAGGCACATCCTGGGGTGACTTGTTTTGAACCCTTACACCAGCTTCTCCATCACCCCTTTTATGAGAAAGCTGCGGAGGTAAACCCCAGACATGGGGTCAGGGAAGGATGGGGTGGTGAGTGCAGCTCCACTCTTTGCCTGTCCGTCTGTTTTGTTTTCTCTTTTGCTTTGTCCTTGGTTTCAATCCCAGCCTGGACCTGTGCCCATTATTCACTATTAGAGTTTTCCTACCCAATATTTCTACTTGTTCTTTAAGTTTCTTGTTTCATATTGCTTCTATCTTATCTCTACTAGAGGCTTGCTTTAGATTTTTGTCTGTTTGTTCCTGTTCTAATCCTTCGGTTTCAGATAACACAAGTGGCTTGTGTGGTTTGCTGTTTTTCTCCCAGTTTGGAGGGCATAGTCCCTGGGAATACTGGCTGCTGCGTCTGGCATCCTATACAGGAAAGTGCTCAAGGCCAGGCCCCTATCTGAGTCATCACTCCAGAGGTTTCTCATACCTTGTTGTTATTGTTGTTGATCCCTGGAATCCCTGTTTCCCTCTGTAGTTTCTCCAGCCTGGCTTTGGGAAAGGGAGCCAGCGGCTCTGCTGGTCGGCCAATTTGGCAGACACTGGAGGTCTTTCTGGCTCACTTCTGTTTCTTGTGTTACCTATCCATACTACATTCTCCCTCACTTGTAGGTGGAACCTATTTCATTGTAAGTTGCGAGGTATGGATATTTTTCTATAGCAATCAGTCCATTTCAATTCATTTTCAAAGGGCCAATAAAAACAAACAAACAACCATAGCTGGTTTGGCTCAGTGGATAGAGCATTGGCCTGTGGACTGAGGGGTCCCTGGTTCGATTCCGATCAAGGGCACATGCCCAGGTTGCAGGCTCCATCCCCAGTAGGGGTATGCAGGAGTCAGCCAGTCAATGATTCTCTCTCATCATTGATGTTCCTATCTCTCTCTCTCCCTCTCCCTTTCTCTCTGAAATCACTAAAAATATATTTTGGAAAAAAACAACACACAGAAAACTAACTAACTAAATTAACTAACTAACTTAACTAACTAACTAAATAAATAAAACATAGGGCCAACCAATCAACTGCAACTGCCATTTAGTTACAATCCCGATAGTGGAGGCTTACAAATAAGGTATGTGTGGGAGAATGTGATCACTTCTGAATTCTGATTAGTTGAATTTTCTTGCAGTCTGATTGGCCAAAATATTAGGCAATTATGCAGGAAAATGTTCTTACTTTTTAGAAAGAGTATTTAGGGGTGAAAATATTATGTCTATAATTTACTTTAAAATGTTTCAGCATTAAAAAAAGAGTTTAAAAATAAGTATTTTTAATTTAATTGATGGTATTATATTTGCAAGACCATAGGTTGCCGGAATCATTTCTGTAGGGAAGTAATATTTATATTTTATATTGCATATAATCCAGCTTATATTGTACATAAATATGTTATTTATTCTACAAAAATGCTATGGTCTGAATGCCCCATCCAATACATATGTTGAAATCCTAGCCCCCCCAAAATTGAGGTTTGGGGAGGTAGGGCCTTAAGGAAGTGGTTAGTCATGAGGGCAGAGCCCTTCTAAGTAGGATTACTACCTTATAAAAGAGGCTCCAGAGAGCGTCCTGGCTTCTTCCACCACGTGAGGCACAGCCAGAAGGCACCAGCATGGACCAGGAAGCAGGCCATGAATGTGACCATGTGGGTACCCAGACCTTGGATTGCCAGCTTCCAGACTGGGAAATAAATTTCTGTTGTTTAAGCGACCTATTCTGTGCTATTTCATTAGAGTAACCCAAACAAACAAAGACAGTAAATATACTGACAATATTTAAATTTGATGAATTCTGCAGAAGTATTGCTCATTTTGCGAATGAGAAAACGCAGGTCCACTGGGCTTGTGACTTGCCTGGGGCTACATATGAGATGAGATCTAAGTTCTGTTGGGCATAGATCCAGGCCATTTTCCACCCCGACCCACCCACTCCATCAGGAATCAAGGAGCCCAAGCTGACCTGCCCCGTTCAGCCATCTCACTTTTAGAACCACCGTGGTTGTAATTGATAGGGTATCCACAACCCAGGGTGGTGGGTGGCTGTTCTTTTATTTATTCTCTCTAGTCTTTTAAATATGCAGGGATGGAGTATTACAAACCAGAGAAACTCACCTAAGCCCTGATATTAAGAGATTTTGCTAGGGTTCCATCACAGGCATGATTGACTGTCTGCATGGTTGATCTCAATTTCCAGGTTGACTGACCCTGAGTGACCCAAAGCCAAACCGTAAATCATATTGTTGGTTTTTCTGGTGTGGCTAGCCTCGACCATAAGTCCCTTTGTTACTGTCTGGCCAGCCCAAGGCCCCCAGGCAAACAAAGATTGTCTCCTAGGAGCCAAGGGCAAAGTCCAGACTTCTTTTGGGGCAAGTAAATTCTTTACTATACAGGTAGGAGAGTCTTAGGCAGTAGCACGGCTCTGAGAAAGGTTCAGGCAGGGGGATGGGGAGTCCTCCATTGAAACCTACCCGTTGGAGGAGTCCTAGGTCTGGAAGGAAAGGTCTGCGTTAGTACTGTCCACCCCCCATGTTGAGCATTGGCTGGGCGTAGGCCTGGGGAGTATGGCATCAATATGAATGTGGGGGTGGATCCAGAGGGGCAGTCATGGGACCAACCTGCTCCCCATAGCAGGACTGCTGAGTGGCACAGGAAGGGACAGTGAGGGTGGGAGTGGGTGCAGCTGGCTCATTAGCCTTTAGGCTTGAATGCACTGTGAGGCTTCCTTGTCTGAAACGACTGTCTCCTCCTCTTCTTCCACCCTAGTCTCCTGCCTCCTGCAACATGAAAAAGGGCTAGGGCAGGGCTGCCAACCGGGCCAGTGTGGACCAGGCCCTGCACTGCAGCTCCTCCCCTGCTGCTGTGCTGTAGGGCTCTGGGGCACAGACACAGATGAGTAAGAACAATACAGGAAGGAAAGAGGTTGGGGTGTAGATTGTCTTCCGTGAGGGGTCTCTCCTGTGGCTTCTGCTCTGACTGCTGCTCTCTTGGGATCCCGTAGCTTTGCCTCAGCCTCACACAGGTGAGCTCTCACATGGATGTGCTCCAGGGTCTGTGACTGGGTTCCTTGCTCTGGGACCATTAAAGGCGCCCAGAGTGAGTCAGGAGGTGGCCGGGGAGCCTCCACAGACAGAACTGCTCTCACAGACTTCTCAAGTCTTATTGATTTCTCTTTCTTAAACTCCACAAACTGCTCGAGCAAGACACCAGGTGGGGGAAACCAAGATTATAGAGAAAGTGTGGCGTGCAGCCAAGCTTGTAGAACCAGGAGGCGGGATGACTCAGAACAGGATGTCAGCGCGAGGTGTGTGTTTTCAGCCCGGCACACTGGGCCCGCCCGCGTCTGGAGCCTGGTTCCTTCTTCCACGTTTACTTTCACATTGTCTTAGTGCCTTTCTCTTTGGTGGTCAGATCCCAGCCCTGGGGATGGTGCACGGTGAGGACCAATGTTTGCAAAGAAAATCATCCAGGCCTGGGCCATGTCTGCACCAACACAGCCTAAGGGTAGGGACAGGTGGCCTCCACAGCCAGGTGAGATGAGATCTAAGTTCTGCTGGGCACAGATCCAGGGCATTTTCCACCCCAACAGGACAGAATCCCACCCCTGGGAACATTGTGAGCTTGGAGACATGACACTGGCCACGGAGGCTGGTGTCCTGGGACCTATACATGACTTTGCCATTGACTATTATTCCTCCATTTTCCTGATTCTCAGACATCATTGATTGGAAGGTCAATGAATAACTGCTTTTGGGGAGAGAAAAAGAAACATGCAGATGCACACATCAATCCAAATAGCCCTCCTGATCCCCAGACTGTTAACATGTGAAAAATACAGGGCATCTTAAAAACAAAATAAAAAAGGAAAGAGCAGAATTTATTTTAAAAATTAGATAAAAGGAGGCTTTTTCTAATCCTGGGACTGAGATGCAAAACCAATACCACTATTTTTAAATAATAGTAGTCATGGGCTTTTTACTAGGTGTCATTGCTGTTTTTTGAGAGGAAGAGGACATGAGTTGACTTGATAGACGCTCACTTAAAAGGGTGGTATATTAGTGACACTTCTATTCAGTAAGTTGTGCAGGGTTCAAATTGGTTACTAGATATTTGCATCTTTTATTTTATTTATTTATTTATAAAAATATATTTTTATTGATTTTTCACAGAGAGGAAGGGAGAGGGATAGAAAGATAGAAATATTGATGAGAGAGAAACATCGATCAGCTGCCTCTGGCACACCTCCCACTGGGGACGTGCCCGCAACCAAGGTACATGCCCTTGGCCGGAATCGAACCTGGGGCCCTTCAGTGCACAGGCCGACGCTCTATCCACTGAGCCAAACCGGTCAGGGCCGATATTTGCATCTTTTAACTACACAGCCAAAATAAGAGAACTACAGGGTATTTCAGTTTTAGGATAATAGCTAATGTTTGTGGAGCGCATTTTATGTGTAAGTGTTAGTCTAGGGCAGTGGTTCTCAACCTTCTGGCCCTTTAAATACAGTTCCTCATGTTGTGACCCAACCATAAAATTATTTTCGTTGCTACTTCATAACTGTAATGTTGCTACTGTTATGAATCGTAATGTAAATATCTGATATGCAGGATGGTCTTAGGCGACCCCTGTGAAAGGGTCGTTTGACCCCCAAAGGGGTTGCGACCTACAGGTTGAGAACCGCTGCTCTAGGATAAGCATGTCAAACTCAAAGGCTAACATGGGTCAAATAAACAAGGTTTAAGTTTATGTGGGTCGCAAAAAAACCAAAAGCTTCAGTTTTCATAGAAACATAAGTTTATTTCGATAGAAACATGCTGAATACAAAGGGCTGAAATAAATGAGTAATTGTTAAGATAAATTAATAGAACATTTTAATAAAAATCAATATTTTTTCTTGAACATTACCTTACCAGACACTGAATAACTGCTCAGATTAATAAATGTAATGCAAATAAACCTATTTTTCTTGTTTTCTGAAAACAAAATATTTTCTGTGGCGCACACCAAACAAGTCAATACAAGACTAATGATGTGGCAATCAGCTACTAAAATATTTGCTGCTAGTATTAGTGGAGAGAAATGGTGCACCTGCATGTAAGGTGCGTAAGAGAAATGAATGCAACACGATTATAGTAATCAGTCATTAGTGAACATTGTAGTTTGTTATTAATAATTATGTATTACAGGATATTGTAAAAATTAAGTTATGAAATTTTTATTAAAACATTTCTTGCATACCGTTATATTAGCTGGGCCACAAAAATATTTGTTGTCGGCTGCATGTGGCCCTCGGACCACAAGATTGACATACTTGCTCTAGGGACTTCACTGTATTATGGTTGAAGCCCATGGAAATCCTATGAGAAGGTGCTATGACTACCTCAATCTAGAGAGGGAATCAACAAGGCACAGAGATGAAGCAGTGTTCTCTAGGCCTCACAGATAGGATATGGACTTGCACCAGGTGGTGTGGCTTCAGAACCCGCCTCTCTTCATGCATAAGGGAAGGAAATAAGCCCAACAGAACTGAATGTTTCTAGTCATTGTCTGTGGGCAGAAGGAAATGGTGGGCGGGCCAAAAAGTAGGGGTATGCTGGTAAATTGCCCCTCCCCACACACACACCCACACATAGTCCTGCTTTATGACATTTGCCAATTTCCTTGGTGTAAACACTTCCACCTTGGCTGATTTCAAGATCTCTACTATCTGATAAAATTCCAGATAATAGATAAAATTAACAATCATCTCTCAGGAGCTGTTATGAGCCCGCTAGTTCATGAGTTGATGTTCAACCACTGAACCACACCAGCTGGGCTACAATTTCTTCTATGTATTTGAAATTAAGGAGGGACCATCAAGAATGTTACAGGAGGTGAAGAAAGCAAAGTGGGGGTTGGAGTACAGGATGGTTAACAAGATTATGTGCTCTCTTGAGAGTGGTTATGGTTTATTTCAAAGGTATGTTGCCAGGCTGGTGTAGATCAGTGGTTGCGGTTCGACCTATGAACCAGAGGGTCATGGTTCAGATTCCTGGTCAGGGCACATGACTGGGTTGTGGGCTTGATCCCCAGTAGAGGGCGTGCAGGGGCAGCCAATCAATGATTGCCTCTCATCATTGATGTTTCTATCTCGCTCCCCATCTTCTTCTCTGAAATCAACCCCCGCTCCCTCTCTGAAATCAATAAAAATATACTTAAAGAAAAAAAGGTATGTTAACCTAGATGCATAGAAACAATAAACAGGGCTTGCTTAAGGCAAAGATAAATATTTTGCTAAAAAAGTTGTATGCTTGTGGTGTGACTCCTCACCATGACGTACCCAGTTAGGAATTTATGATCAGATCACCCTGTGAGGTTACTTTCCACAGAACTCCTTTTTTTTAAAAAAAAAATTCACACCAGGAAGGTGTGCATGAGGTTCAAGTAAGCCAACCATGGGTGGGGCTTGGCATGCATGTACAGAGCTTAAAAATAGTTTCTCTCCCTCTGTTCCCCACCTGCCAACCTGGGGAGCCAGCCCCTTGCTGGGAAGGCGAGTGCATGCTCTCCATGCTGGGGGGGCTCCCTGAGTGTCACAGGTGAAGCTGAAGACCAAAGTTCCCTCTCCAAGGGAGGCAGTCGTCTGAGTCACGCTCAAGAAGGAGCACTTAGTGCTGACCTAAGGGCCTCCTTCGGGAAGCAGAGTGGCAGTGGTGAGATGAGATGGAAGGGAAAACAACATGAGGTTAAAGAGAGGGCAGAGGGCCTCTGAGGTGGTGAGGCTGAGGGTTAGGAGGAGGCGGGTGAGCTGTGTAGCTGGAAAACACTTCGGTCACTACCAGGACAGCTCTAGAAACAAAGTCAGGAAGTCGGAGTCACTGCTCAGATGCCTCCAGGTGCCAGGCAAGTTAGTGGGCAAATTCGACTATGTATGATAAAATAGACGGTGGTGGGGACTGTGGCAAATTGTGAGCAAGTGACAGAAGACTTTGAGATGTTTTTTAAAAAGATGTTTTCATTGATTTTAGAGAGAAAGAGGAAGGGAGAGGGAGAGAAACATCAACCAGCTGCCTCTTGTATGCCTCCTACTGGGGATCCAGCCTGCAACCCAGGCATGTGACCTGACAGGGAATCAACTGGCAGCCTTTTGGTGCATGGGCTCAACCAACACACAAGAAAAGTCAAGGCTACTTTTCTTTCTTTCCTTTTCTTTCCTTTTCTTTCCTTTTCTTTTCTTTTCTTTCCTTTTCTTTCCTTTTCTTTTCTTTTCTTTTCTTTTCTTTTCTTTTCTTTTCTTTTCTTCTTCTTCTTCTTCTTCTTCTTCTTCTTCTTCTTCTTCTTCTTCTTCTTCTTCTTCTTTCTCTCTCTCTCTCTCTCTCTCTCTCTCTCTCTCTCTCCCTCCCTCCCTCCCTCTATCTCTATCTCTATCTCTATCTCTATCTCTATCTCTATCTCTATCTCTATCTCTATCTCTATCTCTATCTCTATCTCTATCTCTATCTCTATCTCTCTTTCTCTCTTTCTTTCACATTATAGACCAAACAGAATAGGTCCGTAACTTGGATCCAGGCCTCTACTTTGTGAGTTCTGTCACTAAGCCTGTCCTTACAGGGTTTTGAAAGCCAGACTCGTCTGAGCAGTGGGGCCCCTTGGGTGGGCAGGCAGTGGAATCTGCCCATCACAAGTACAGACAATAAGGGGGTGCATTATCTCTGGCAAGTTTTGAAACAACAATAAAACAAACCAAAATTCAGTCTGATTTTTATTATCAGCATGTATTGACAATTCTGAACAATGTCAGTGATAAAAATACCCTCCTTAAAAAGACCTTTTGTTGTCCTAAGTTCTAAATAATTGCTCTGGTTGTTGTTGAGTTTTAATAACACATATGTAAGCTTCAAATGAAGACATTTTAATAAATTATCTGTTCATGAACATTGTATTCTACATGAAAGGTAATTTGAAATTTAGCCCTTGACTCAAGTGGACTCACCGCAAGCATTTCTTTCCAGAACAAGTAGCTAAGGATCTGGAACCCTTCAGTTCTGAACCCTGTGGAACCATGTATTCCTGTGTGTGAACAATAAATGCGAAGTACGCAACAATAGAACATGATTGTAAACACGAGGGAACAGAATAGGAGTCAGTCAGTTCCATTTTGTGTTCCATGTGATCACACCAGAAGAACTTAGAAGGACAATGTTTAAATGCTGGGTTGTTTTCATTAAGAGGGGAGCACTTGTTCTAAAGCAACATACCAAATCATTCCAATTTCACCGTCACCCAGCCATTTTCTCTGCAGAGAAGCTTCAGAAATTTACCAACTATAATAGAAATTCATGGCGAATTTTCTGGTGAAGATATTTTAACAGAAATTTTTTTACTGTGGAGACATTTGGAAGCAGCTAAACTTGATACCACAGAAACAAATACATGGACAACATTGCAACTTCTGAAATGAACCAGGACGTGGGATTTTTATGAATCTTTGACAAACTTATCCTTACGTTTAAGACTTCCTGTCTATCTGTTGACTCCTGTAAAACAAATTTTTCTGAATGAAAATTAACTAAGAATGGAGAGAGATCAACACACTGCCTATTGAACATAAATATGTGAAGATCAGTTGTCACAAAGTCATTAACAAATTTGTGGAGGTTAAGTTTGGAAAATAGAAACTATAATAGTATTCATTCCTGCAACAGACTGATATGTAGGTATGTTTGTCCTAGTTTTACGAAGTATTGATATAATTAAAACATACAAATCTGTTACTTTTTCTATTTTTTCTATTTTAACATAGATTTAGTTATTGTTGCTGGCATGATTACATATATGAGGTTCAACAAAAGAAAACTTTTATTGTCTGCATTCTTTTTCTCGCCACTGTTATCATGTTTCATTTCATGATTGTTGCTGAAAGTCGTCATGTTGAGGAGAGGGATGTTAAAAATGATCTACCCA